>NC_089040.1:25588500-26805500 GCF_034140825.1 Oryza sativa Japonica Group | reverse complement strand
CTTCTCGAGGTCGTCGGTGCGGAAGCGGCTCTCGCGAATGTTCTGGAAGAAGTAGCCCTCGCTGGCGTACTTGCCGGTCAGCTTCCGCGGCGTCTGGTAGAACGTGCCGGGGTCGCCGTCGGGGTAGACGAACACCCTGAAGCTCCTCTCCATCTCCGCGTACCCCGCCGAGAACACCGCCGGCGAGTGGTACACCTCCGACGCGGCGGCGGCGGGATTAGGGGAGAATGATTGGGCATCGGAGAGGGAGGGGGCGGCGGTGGGGCGGAGCGAGCGGAGGGAGAGGAAGGAGACCAAGAAGAGGGCCAGGGCGGAGAGTAAGTGGAGTGCTCGTGGGAGTTTGTGTCAAGGACCGGCCAGATTCAGTCCTCAAACTTCAGTGATTTCAGAGAAGATTTGGCTCAGTGGCTAACCTAATAGGAATAACAAGAAAAGTAAATGCAGAATAGGAAGAACAAAAGAACTGGGTGCCGCAAGACTTAAGGATAATATTAGGGTTCAAGTTTGTGATACAGATTCAGAGCTTCAACTCAGCTTTTAACCCAACGCCAACACAAACAGACAAATGGATGACGTGCACAGTACGGTGCCTGATAGCTACAGCTACTACTAGTAATGATGTGCACCGTTGGATTCACATCACTTTCCTTGCGAATCGTTAAGCGATGATCTGAGCCGTCCACTTCCTTCTTCACTGCTTCTCCTCTTATTTCTTCAGACATTTAGTTTCAGCATTCTCAAACTGAATATTTTCAGTTCCTGTCAATCCTCCCCCCTTGAGTCCCATGTTCTCATGGTTTGAAAGCTGGAAAAACCTTGGCAATGAAAGATGCATCCTCCCAGGTGGCTGCTTCTGCTGGTAAGTTTGCCCAATGAACCTTCCATTGCACAACCGGCTCATTGTTGCGTGGAATCATCCTCCTTTCCAAAACAGCAACAGGTTCTGTTAGTACATTCCCTTCAGCGTCAATGAGAGGCAAGGCTGTTTCAGGTACTGCCTTGGGCCCAAGGTGCTTCTTTAGCTGGCTAACATGGAACACCGGATGAATGAGACTTCCTTCTTGTAGTAACAATCTATATGCTACTGCCCCCACCTTCTCAGTCACACGAAATGGTCCATAATACTTGGAATGTAGCTTCAGGGAACCGTGCAATCCCAATGAATTATGCCGGTACGGTTGCATTTTCAAATAAGCCATGTCCCCAACTTCTAGTGTTCTCTCACTCCTTCTCCTGTCTGCAAAATACTTCATTCTTGCCTGAGCCTTTTCAAGATTAGATTTAACCGCTTCAAAGATTGCAGCCTTAGCCTGCTCCCTGTTCCTTGCCCCTTCCACCAATGATGATGGCAACATGTGTTCAGCAACCAAAGGAGGCTTAACCCCATGTAATGCCTGGTATGGAGACATCCCCAAAGAAGTGTGAAAGTTTGTATTATACCACCATTCAGCGTGTGATTGTAAGGAATACCATTTCTTCGGTCTGATAGACGTCATACACCTTAGATAATTCTCCAGACACTGATTCACTCTCTCCGTTTGCCCATCCGTTTGAGGATGATACGCACTACTGAAATGCAGTCTCACTCCTGCCTGTTTGAACACATCCTTCTACACTTGGCTAGTGAATATTCTGTCTCTATCACTTCCAATCACAATAGGCAGCCTATGATGTTTATAAAAATTGTCTTTGAATTTCTCCAGGATTTGTTCAGCTGTGAATGGGTGGCTTAAAGCAATGAAGTGTGCATACTTAGTCAATCGATCTACAATCACCCAGATTACATCCTTTCCTTCAGATTTAGACAGCCCCTCGACAAAATCCATGGAAATATGAGTCCATGCCATATCTGGTATAGGGAGTGGTTGCAGGAGCCTTGGACTCAACTGATTCTCACCCTTGTTCTTTTGACGGACTGCACACATCTTAACATACTGTTTGATATCCTCCTTCATTTTGGGCCAATAGAACAACAGTTTTACCCTCTGGTATGTTCCCCTTTCACCTGAATGTCCTCCCAAGGCTGAATCATGGAACGATTTCTTAAGTTGTTCTCTCAAAGTTCCCCCACTCCCAATCACAATTCTGTCTTTATACCTCAAAATTCCTCCACTCAGGGAGTAGGGTGGTTGGGCCTGACCATCTATTCTTAGTTTTGCTTCCAGCACTAGGCACTTTTCATCTCCTTTGTAGCTTTCTATTACCTCCTGCACCCATTTGGGTATCACCAATGTGACTACTTGCAATTGCTCTACTTGAGGCTTTCTAGATAAAGCATCAGCAGCTCTATTCTCCTTTCCCTTCTTGTACTCAATCTTATAATCGTAGCCCAACAATTTAACCAACAGCTTATATTGTACTCCTTCAGTAATTCTCTATTCATTAATGTACCTGAGGGAAGCTTGATCAGTCCTGATAATCACTGATGTCCCCATGAAGTAGTGCTTCCATTTCTTAAGGGCCTCCAAAATAGCTAGAGCTTCCTTGTCATAGGTTGAATATCCAGCTGCTCTAGGTCCAATTGCCTTGCTTATGTAAGCAATCGGTCTGCCCCCCTGCATCAACACAGCACCAATTCCACTTCCACTAGCATCAGCCTCCAGTATAAATGGTTGAGTAAAATCAAGTAAGGCTAGTACAGGAGCTTGTGCCAATCTACTCTTGATTTCATCAAAAGATTGTTGCTGTTTTTCTTCCCATTTGAATCCCATCTTCTTAAGAGAATCAAACATGGGTCTGCAAATAACCCCAAAGTTCTGTATGAATCTCCTGTAATATCCTGCTAGTCCCAAGAATCCCCTCAACTCAGTTATATTGGTTGGTGTTGGCCATTCTCTCACAGCCCGAATCTTTTCAGGGTCTGTGGCTACTCCTGCATCACTTATGACATACCCCAAGTATTCCACCTGTCTTTGCCCAAATACACATTTACTTCGTTTGGCAAAGAGTTGATTTGTCCTTAATATTTCCATAGCTTTGCTCACATGTTCAACATGTTCTTGCAAAGTCTTGCTGTATATGAGAATATCATCGAAGAACACTAATACAAACTTTCTCAGATGTTCTGCCAAAATTCTGTTCATCAAGACTTGGAACGTAGCAGGAGCATTAGTTAGGCCGAAGGGCATAACAACAAACTCAAAGTGACCCATATGTGTACTGAATGATGTCTTAGGTACATCCTTCACATCCATCCGGATCTGGTGATACCCCGACCTCAAATCAATCTTTGAAAAGTACTTCGAACCATGGAGCTCGTCAAGTAAGTCTTCTATAACTGGAATAGGGTACTTATTCTTGATGGTGTTGGAGTTTAGCTGCCTATAATCAATACACATCCTCCAAGACCCATCCTTTTTCTTAACCAAAATAGCCGGGGAAGAGTATGGACTCATACTTGGCTTGATGGTGTTAGAACTGATCAATTGCTTAACTAACTCCTCCATAGCATTCTTTTGGTTGTGTGGCAACCGGTAAGGCCTCACATTAACAGGCTTAGCTCCAGGAACTAGGGGTATGGTATGATCACAGTCTCTAGTGGGAGGCAACATTTTTGGCTCCTCAAAAACATCCTCAAAATTTGCCAATACTTTCTCAATTGATTCAAGAGTCCCATGACCTTCCTTCTCCTTCTGGACTGATTTCATGTATAACACTGCACCGGCCATTCCCTGATCGATCCACTTCTCCATTTTATGCATACTAATCATGAAGTTTCTTGCTGGCACTGTCACATCCGAAAGCACCACTACACTTCCCCCTTTGTTCACTGTCATCTCTTTTGTTTTCAAATTGAGAGAAACAGGACTGTACTGGCGAATCCAGTCACAGCCAAAAATAATATCATATCCCTTCATCTCCAAAACTCTGAAAGTTGTCACAAATTGTTCCCCTTGGATTGAATATACTTGCTGATGGCATTGTGCCCCAGTATATAGAAATTCCCTATTTGCAACCCTAACTGGGATTGACTCACAATTTTTGATCTCCAGTTTGGCTCTTCTCACTAGTGCAGGTGATATGAAGGTTGTAGTACTACCACTGTCTACTAAAGCAGAAGCTGTTACCTGCCCCATCCTCACCTTCAAGGTTAGAGTTGTGGCTCCCTTCTCTCCATTGCTAATGGCATGCATTGCTATTTCTGGTTCCCCCCTATTTTTGTTCTTCCCTTTTGGGCTGTCAGGTGGTGTAGTATACTCTACCTCTCCTTCAGGTGATTCATACTCCTCTTCTTCCTCTTCTCCCCCATCTTCTTCTTCCATAGCCACCAAATATATTTGTTTGTTGGCTTTACACACCTTTCCATGCCCATCTAAAGCATTTGCCACTCCATTTCACCTTCCCCCTGTTTCACTTTTCTCTTCCTTCCCCTTAACTTCCATTTTACTGGTACTAGCCCAATCATTCTTTTTCTCATTCCTGTGGAAGCCACTACCACCCCTGTTTGTTTGAGGACCACTATCATAGTTCCTTGCATGCTCATAAGCCTGAACTAGAGAGTGAATCCCCATCGACTTCAGTGGTCTTTTGATGTGTTCCTTCAGCCCTGAGATGAAATAGTCCAGAAAGTACTCTTCATTGAGGTTTGGGTTGTTTCTCTTGACAAGGGGCATGATTTCCTCAAATTTGTCTATGTAAGTCTCCACAGAACTATATTGCTTCAAGTTTCTAAAGGTATCAGTGATCTCCACTTTAGATTTTGCAGCAAATCTTTTACAAACCATTGTACAAAATTCAGGCCAAGTCAGAGTTTCCGTGGGAATATCATAACTGTCTATCCACTGATCAGCCTTGCCAGTGATATAGACCTCAGCCACCAATACCTTCTCTTCTTCAGGAGTCTTGGTCAAGGAAAAATACTTGTTTGCCTTCCTGATCCATGCCTCAGGGTGCTCTCCATTAAACTCAGGAAAATTGAACTTCTTAGGGCCTTTCTTCACCTCTTCTGCATATTGATTCCTTCCCCTATGCCCATGTTGCTCATTCACTACATTACCCGTACCTCTTGTCTATTTGGTGGTGGCTGATTTTCTGTTTGTGTTGGTGGCTCTTGGTGGGGAAACATCCAAGGATGATGAAATTGGGGGTACTGTGGATAGTAGTATGGGGAAGTGTGGTAGTTCATCATGTGGGCATTGGGGTGGAAGTATTGAGTTCCAAAGCTATTTTGTGGTGGGATTGTTTGGGTTGGAAAGAATACTGATGCATTAATCTCAGGTACAAAGAAAATTGGTGGATTCATTGGTGGATTCATCTGAGGGATATGACTACCAATGCTAGGAGTGACAACTGCAGTGAATGATTCTGGTTGCGACATGGAACAAGAAACTCCTCTCAGATCTACAGCTCCTGGGGTGGAAGGGAACATACTCATACCTTCAATTTTGTGGGCTGTTTGGGTTGCAGATTGAGCAGTCCCCGGTGTTCTCACAGCGTCGATCTTCTCCTTGGCTTCCTTCCCTGAACAGCTCGCTGTTGAGCTCAGCATCTCCTGAATAGCCTTCAGTGACTGCATCATCTCATCGCGATGGATCTGAGCTTGTACAGCTTGGTTCTGGATCTGCTCATGGATGGCCTTGTTCTCTTCCTCGATCTTCTCTTGCAACTCAGCCATAGTTTGCCTCAGCTCTCCTACTTCTCCTGCCCACGCCGGTTCTTGCTCCTCCAAAACAGTTTCAAGATTTTTTCCCCTTCCCATTTTCGAACAGCAGCAAGTTGGGGATTTTACAGAGAAAAAACAAAGTCTTCTCCAACCTTTCCTGCTCTGCTCTCAGATCTGCCCCCAAATCGAGTTTCCCAGCCTGGCTCCGGAATTTTACAGAGAGTACTTGTCTCTCAAACTCTCACCAGCTTAGAACCACTCAGATCTGGGAGCTGGCCAAGAATCGAATTGCTCTGATACCAATTTGTCAAGGACCGGCCAGATTTAGTCCTCAAACTTCAGTGATTTCAGAGAAGATTTGGCTCAGTGGCTAACCTAATGGGAATAACAAGAAAAGTAAATGCAGAATAGGAAGAACAAAAGAACTGGGCGCCGCAAGACTTAAGGATAATATTAGGGTTCAAGTTTGTGATACAAATTCAGAGCTTCAACTCAGCTTTTAACCCAACGCCAACACAAATAGACAAATGGATGACGTGCACAGTACGGTGCCTGATAGCTACAGCTACTACTAGTAATGATGTGCACCGTTGGATTCACATCACTTTCCTTGCGAATTGTTAAGCGATGATCTGAGCCGTCCACTTCCTTCTTCACTGCTTCTCCTCTCATTTCTTTAGACATTCAGTTTCAGCATTCCCAAACTGAATATTTTCAGTTCCTGTCAGTTTGGAGGATGGCGCGGCGGCGGCGGGGAGGCGGCCGGCCATCGCCGGAGACGAGCGGGAGTCGCCGGAGTTGGAGAGGAGCACGTGATGGAGGGGGTAGATTGGAAGGGAGGGATAAGTGAGGGGGTAATTCGTAAAAGTGATTTACTGAAAATCAAAGTGCATTGGAAGAAAATTCACGTAAAATTTTGTAAGCTATAGTACAGAATTTATGTAGAGTTTTTATTAACCTATTTTCTGTCATTCAAGTTTCAAACAGTGATAAATTGCTGAGGTGAGGACTTTATTCTCTATAACAGATTTCTCCGTTTTTCAAACAATGACAAATTACTGAGATGAAGACTTATTTTCGCTGAAAGACAAAATACTGAGATGAAGACTTATTTTCGCTGAAACATAGTATTACTCCATTTTCAAACAGTGACAATTTTCTGAGGTGAAGCCTTATTTTCAAACAGTGAAATGCATATACACCCACTGATCCAGGCAGAAATACATAACACAATCATCCAAACTAGTTCACACGCAGATACAAGATTGCAAAATATATTCACCACTGTAATTCATATCACAAATGAGTGAAAAGGTTTCAGTTTCAGTTTCAATGCATATGATCTAGATGTCTAGATGGTCATATTGCATTTACAGCTATTAATATCTATTGTCATGGACCTTTTAGATCCCATTGAGAGTAATCACAATCTGGCGAGGAGTAGCGTAGTCTCGATGTTCACAGAGCCATATACCCTGAAAAGAATAAAATGTCTAAATATGAGGTAAAAAAAATTGCAGGTTATGTCGCAGTTAAAAAAAATGCAGGCTATTGACTACTCTAGTATGAGGTTGACCAACAAATTCAGCATACGACTGACAGGTTATGTCGCGGTTAATAACTAGAACTGTACTGTATTCTTTATCTGGAAACTAGAGGCTCTGCGGAATTTCAATCAGGTTCAACTAGAAATAGAGCCTTAAATAGAAATAGTGGAAACTGGAAACTAAGATGTTTGACCTATAGTGTTAAATAAACTGGAAACTAAAGAGATGCTCTGTAGTTAAAGGGGTAAATATTTTCCAGCACCTGCCAAGTTCCCATGTTGAGACGCCCATCAGTGATAGGAATCCTGATGCAATGAAAAAGATGTTACAAATATTTTGGGGACGCAACAACAAATTATGGGCGCAAGGGAAAAGGGAGCACATACGTCAGGGCACAACCAAACATCGACGATTTAATATGTGCTGGCATGTCGTCTGGCCCTGCAATCAGAACACGACTATTAATGAGGGAACCTACGACCAATTTTTAATCCTTACATATGAAAATGCATACAGTCATGAAATTTTTTAAAATATTTCTAGACATGAGGTATGGTATCATCTGCTACCCCACAAAATTTCAATTCAAAACACAACTTGTATAAGGATAAACAAAAGAGAAATGCCATTGGGGAGTAAAGTGTCCAATGGTATTTCAGAGGCATAGTGAGCCAAAGAGAAGTTTGGTGGTCAAATGCTCTGATAAAATGTTAGGGAAGTGAAGTAGAATTTTTTTTTTCAAAAAAAAAAGGAACTATGCACTCTAAAGTGCTAAGCAGTATATATTATTAACTAAACACAAATGTTGTAATAGAAAACACCATATGCCAGTCTTATGAGGCTTCACAGTTTCAGACAACCAACCTTCTATGGTGTGCCTCCATGGAGCAGATGGACCCTGATCACAATAAATAAAATGATCAATCAGTCATATCAATTAGAACCACTTGAATAGAAACAAATAATAAATTTTTGAGTCATTAACCTCTGGGACAATGCGACTAAGAAATGTTTCAGTGTCAAACTGGACATCGGAGTCATAGTTCTCATTGATAGTCAACGAAGCACTGGTGTGCTGCACTGTAGGGCATAACGAATTAACCATTTAATAAATACTATAAACAATAGAAATTGAGCACTAAAAGCATACTAACTAGACACCCCATATTATATTCCTTGGCTAAAAATTAGCCAATGACACTGTAAAGTTTTCCTGATATATGTTTGGAGTTTTTGGTTTATACTCTCTTGAAACAAAACAGAGGAGCTTTCTGTCCTCATTAACCTGGAATATATGTAATTACAAATCTAAATAAGTAGTAAATGGGACATCCATTCTTATCTTTTACACTACACGCACACCTCCTCATACTACCAAGATCACAATTACACACATGAATGAATATGTTCTCCTTCCCCAATCTGTTGTACTGAGAGGACAAGGATGCCAAGTACCAACGAACTCTTCAAATTGATTCTATGTTGACTCTCTCCTATGTAACAAATGCAAATTCAACGCACAGCTAAATAATCATTAGAACATCTCTTTGATATCCATTTTGGCAGGACAATCATGTATATAGATAATTGGTCAGATAAACATGATGCGCCAGATCAATATTTCCGCAAATTTCCCTTTGCAAAATTGCAATATTCTATACCATCAGTTCATCACCAAACAAGAACAAGAAAACAATAACACAAATTGCATCGGGTGAGTGTCTGCATATATATACATACAGAACAGATGTGCCATGCCGCACTTGAACTCGGAGAGGTCGTCTCTTATCCCGTTCACAATCTGCAACGGCCAAGAAACAACAAGAGGATAGCAATTAGCACCAATCTTCGCAATCACACCATTGTAGAACCCAAAACTTGTGGGTGGGGGACGCAGGGGTGGAGAGGCGGAGGCACCTTGGGGGTGATGAGGTGGCAGCCGCGGCGCTGCGGCGGGATGACGACGGTCCTCTGGGCCCAGCGTGGGGCCAACGAGCCGGCGGCCGACGATGGCGCGGAGGCGGCGAGCTCGCACCGGACGGCGCCGGCGCCGGCGCGCGCGCCACGGCGGGGCCGCGCGAAGACGGCGGAAGCCGAGGAGACGATGGGCGGAGCCCACGCGGGTGCTGCCGCCTGCATCACTGAATTGAGCGGCGGCGCGGCGAGGGTGTGTGTGGTGACTTGCGACGAGCGGCGGCGGTTGATTCTACTTCTCACTTTTTTTTGTGTGGGTCTGAGTTTATTTGCAGTTTCGTTTCTTGAATAATTTCTCTGGTTTTAAATTTTGCGAAATACTCCCTCGTTCCCTAAATATTTGACGTTTTTAATTTTTTTTACATGATTGACCGTTCGTCTTATTAAAAAAAAATTAAATAATTATTAATTCTTTTCCTATCATTTGATTCGTTGTTAAATATACTTTTATGTATACATATAGTTCTATATATTTCACAAAAGTTTTGGAATAAAACGAATGGTCAAACATGTTTAGAAAAGTTAACAGTGTCAAATATTCAGGGAAGAAGGGAGTAAGTACTTCGTGTCTCTGTATTTTTTTAAAGTACATTTTAGATAACCTTTTTGTAATATTTTGAAAAGAAATAAAAGAAATGGTCAAACTATTTTTAAGACTATAAATTATTCTGAGAGTGGATCATTGAAAAGGTAGAGCCAACAAAACGATGCCAGTGCTATCAAAACATCGAAAATAGGGTTATCGAAAACACCGTATCATAATAACAAGCAAGAAATAACCATGTTTATATTATAAATTTACATCATATGCAACTAGTGGCGAATATTCAAAGTATTAATGAAGTAACTAATTTAAATACTTCATAACGATCATATAGCATTTTATTGACAAGAACATATTGTGGCTATTTTTTTTCCTATTTTGATGCATTGTCTGTATTTTTATGGTATTGCTTTTGACAATTATATGGTACTCTACCATTCTATTATTATTATTATTACTATTATTATTATTATTATTATTATTATTATTATTATTATTATTATTATTATTATTATTATTATTATTATTATTATTATTATAGATAGATTAATGGTCTCATCTTTTCGCTTATACTTATACTTATCAACCAAAATTTGAATTTGCAACCTTAAATTTGAGTTGATTTTAAGATTTTTTTTCATCGAAGTTTATTTTTCAGTATTTGCTTTTAGGTTGCTAAGAACATGTATATAAAAGTTTTTGTTCATAAATTATTTTTCGTTTGCAAATATGCCGTTTCGCTTATTCTCCAAATAAGCGAAACGATGGAGCCGTAAATTTCACAAAACTACATTACTTTGATCAAAGTATTGCAATACTACATTATACCATAGAACTACATATTTTTTTTACCAAATTTATCCCAAAACTACATATTTAATATGGCATGCAAGCTTACATAATGTCTTAATTAGCGTCCAACTTAGTGAAATTAGTTACAACATGTTGTTTTGGCTTTGGTTTGCACACATTATACAAGTTTATGTACCAAAATAAACGATTTATTTATGTACTAAATTACACCCCACCTCACAAGTTTACGTATCACGGGTACAATTTAGTCTATTATAAAACTACATATTTAATATTGATATTATTACAAAACTACAAGCTTAGAGTTTAAATTCTTAACACTAACGTTATCTTCAAGTTGTAAATGTTGTTACTAAATTTATAATTTTGTAATAATTTATTTGTAATATGTGGTTTTGTAATACATCAACTTAAATATGTAGTTTTACAATAGTTTGATTAAAACATCTATAATTTTGTAAAATTACACTTTTAGATAGCATAGAATCTAAATAAAGCAGTCGCCAGTCGGTGCAAAATGTTTATTGCTATTGATTTCAGAACCTCTGGGACAAAATGCTTCACAAATTTTGGGGGTTTTACGAAATTACACTCTCTCTCTCTCTCTCTCTCTCTCTCTCTCTCTCTCTCTCTCTCTCTCTCTCTATTTTCATCATTTTTTGCAAATGCCACCTTCCTGAAAAACATGGAAGTACGAAGCTGCCCCTCCTCGCCGGAGCAGAGAAACCTCTAGACCGCCTAAACCTACGCAAGGATGCAGGCGCTCCTGCTCTCCCCGGCGGCGGCGCCACGGCCGCCCCTCCCCGCTCCGAGGCGGCCGTCTCTACCCCCTCGAGCCACCTCGATCCTCACGCCGGCGCCGCGCTCCCCCGCTCTCCGTGTGGTGGACGCCTTCGCCGCCGGCCGCTGGGGAGGACGCGCTGCGTCGCGCCTCCCGGCTGCTGCTGCTGCTGCGGCGGCGGCGGCTGAGGCCGGTCCTCCCGACCCCGCGCCTTCCCCCGCCGAGGACGAGGCCGAGCGCGCCATGCTCGCCCAGGTGCCCCACTCGCTTCTTTCATTTCATCTGTTCAGCTCAGTGGCAGTGATGGTGGGGAGGATATCTGCTGTCCGGACAGGATCATAATTCGTGTAGAGTTCTTGATAGTAGCGCTCTATTGGAATCTAGGTTCTTGATTCTCAAGAAAAGAAAGGGAATTAGGTTCATGCGCGCCCATTTACCCCGATTGGCTGAGAGATTAAATCGGTATCAGGGAAATGGACACTCATAATTGAGAGTAGTAGAGTTCATCAAGAGTGTGCACGCAAAATACACACATTATTGGGCATTGCCATCTTTTCTTAGTTCCTCTATTTTTTTGAAGTTGCGCCAAATCCATGAGCCTTTCGTGAGTTAAATGAAACTAGAGATTGTTGGGGATGGATTTATTTCTTCACCTCCTGCTATCACCATCTATTAGTTACTCCATTCCAACTTCAAGCATTTGGATTGTGTGTTCTATTAGCCACCGCTCCATTTGTCGCTTGTCTGCATTATCATTTACTCCATCTGCACTTTTGTACTATGATCTAGCACCATATTTTGTTATATGAGAATTTAACTCGTCTAAAAAGGAGTAGGTGAGATCAAATTGATAATATGTTAAACTGTGTTATCGGTCATTAATAATTCCTGAAGTTGTTCTTTTGTGTAATTTCTCTGGTGCCCATGCATTAAGAGTCTCGTTTGGCATTCTACTCTCAGTATAATCTTTGGTTTAAACTGTAAACCAAAGTGTTTATTCTAGATTATTAGGCTGTTTACTTTACCCCAATGGTTTGCATCGTACACTTGTATTCTCGCTTACAAGTGTATCTACCAGCATGTTATGACCCTCAAGTATTAGCCTCTCTCTATTTCTTTATTTTGCAGGTTAGCAAGAGGCTAGAAAAAACAGCACAGTATTTCAAGACTTTGGGCACCCTGGGATTCTGGTCTCAGTTAGTGTGCACAACTGTCTCAGCAGGAATTTTGTCATTCTCGGCAGTCGCTACAGGGAATGCAACATCTCCCTTTACATTCTTTGCAACTTCAATTGGTATTGTTGCGGCATTTATTTCAGTCTTTTGGGCTTTTGGTTATATCCGTCTTTCACAAAGGCTTAAGAGAACAGCAAACAAACCTGCAAAGGTACTGTCATTTCCTAGAATATATATAGCACTGCGCTATCATCTCTTTGCTCAAAAACTGATGCTTCCATGCACCCACTAATATTGGCATCCCATCTCGTACCTGCCCATAATCATCTTGATATCATATTGCCGAACAAACTGATTGAATGGTAGTATCATATTATTATGCCCAGGGGTGTACTACTGTTCGCCGTGTTTTAATTTAAACTGACATAGTAATAGCATTTGGTTCTATTATCCATAGCAGTCATGTCAAACTGCTTTCCAGACATAACTAAAATTACTGGCTCTTTTTCCAGGCTCCTCCACGCTTTCCAGACATAACTAAAATTACTGGCTCTTTTTCCAGGCTCCTCCACGTGCCGATGTGGTAAAAAATCTCAAAAATGGTATTGTGCTCAATGTTCTTGGAATGGGTGCTGCAATTCTTGGTATGCAGGCAACTGTAGGGGCATTGGTAGCAAAAGCCCTCACTACATCTGCAGTGCCGTACTACCAGGGAATATCTCCTGGCCAGAGCCCTGTTCTATCTTTAGATGTTTTCCTTGTTCAGGTATGACATCCAGCCCCAAGCCCCTTATTTATTTAACTCCTAGGCATTCTATTCCTAGTTTCCATTAATCATATAACTGTATCACAAGAACATCAATTGAGCATTTTTTTTTATTAAAAAACCTGCACAGGCTTCAGCCAACACGATCCTCTCACATTTTCTTGGATTATCGAGCACACTGGAATTACTGCGATCTGTAACCCTGACAAAAGTAGAAGCTGCCTCAACCCCTCGATCTCAGCCAGCATGAGCTTAAGCTTTCCAGAGTCCAGACCAATGTTCCTCCGTTCTTTCTTTGGTTGTATTTTTCTCTGCAATTGCTTTGTGTTTTCTTAAAATTTTCTTTTAGTGATAAGCTTCGATCAGTCTAGTTGCGTTGCCTTTGCTGAGTGCAGATTTGAAGGACGCATTCAAATCTGCTCGTCTTTCTTATTACCTTTGTTTATTTCTGAGCATATTAGAAGTTTCTGTGAGAAGTGAGCAAGTTTCGTGATTCCTATGATGTGCGGTGCTGCTTCATTGCTGTTATGGAAATTGGAAAGAAGTTAGACAGATTCTACTCTTTGCTGTTGCCCGCAAATTTGCGCTCGGTTCTTTTTTCATCGACCATCTCCATTCTCCAATGCTTATAGTGCCTTCAAGTAGTCTTTAATACTACGAACACAAGAATTTCTCCATCAAAACATCAATACGAGGATTTCATAATTCAATCCGATCCAACGGCAGACTATAGATCAGACAAAACAACAATGAAAACTTGCACAATGCAATTCTAAATAAATTGCCATTTCTTTCTTCTGCAATGTAAATGATTGTTCGTTACACTTAACTCTGTGTGATGTTGGCATGTAATATAGGTAACCTAAAACATAAGAAAAATAACTATATGTACATGACAAACAAAAATGGAACTTCCGAATAAGGGTAGAAAAACAATGAAGAAAACGAAACTTGTTTTCCTTCCCTATATATATACGGTTGTCTCGAACACTGCACCTATCCTGTTGTATCAAGTTTGGTCTGTCTCGGTCAATCAAAGAACCTGTCAAACTCCTGCTGTCACCATGATCCAAAGCGGCTAGATTAGTTCGTTGAGATGGTAAGTCTTCGCGTTGAAAATCTGATATCCCCTCTAACTGCATTAGCTATCAAACTCTTGCTGTTCTCATGATCCGAAGTGGCTTGATTAGTGCATCAAGATTATCAGTCTGCACACTTAAATCCCCCGAGTCCAATTCCATCAGCGGTATATCATCTGACGCATCTAAAGCTGTAACATCTTCATCCGCATCATCATCCAAGCTGATAAAGCCCAAATCCCCATCAGTGAAAACACGTTGAGGTTTCTCTCTCTCGTCTTCGTCTAAAGAAACTTTCCTTGTCTCATCTTGATGGTCAATGCTGGCATCAAAATACCGGCCCCAACTACTGTTTTGCAAGAAATCTGGTCTTCTGCTCTTGGATTTGACTTTGCTCTTAGGGTGATGAAGTTTGCATCTAGATCCTTGTGGGCACTCTCCAGTTGCCTCGAAGACAGGACATACATAGCTGTGCTTTTTATGACACTGCTCGTAAAGAAATTATTTCAAGATCATGAAAAAGATTAGTGATCTTTATTCAGAATACACAAAGGTTTGTGAAAGCCCCCAAAGTTCAAAAGGCTAACGGGTACATGGCAAAAAACTACCAGCAAAATCATTTTCATCTAATTATATATATCAACACTAAATAACACTAGACACGCCATGTAGACTGAACAATCAGATGCATGCCTTCCTAGATTACAGGAAAAAGAACTCCTATAATCTCATGCAGTGGATTATATCAACTAAGTATTTAAAGCGCAAGGAGTTATTATTTGATTGATGGAATATAAGAACAGCCTATCGCACTGAACAGTTTTTTGTGCACCTGATGCTGAATTCCTCCTTTAGCTAAAATGTAGGAAACTGAACAAGCATCTACGTTATTCTGTGATTCTGCGAGCGGAAATTTGATAAAGATCAGCAGATATCTAGTGATAGCATCACATACCTCGTCACCATATGCACAATATCCTTTTAAGAAGTCTTCACAAACAGGAGCATTCAAGTTCACTTTCACATGCCTATAGGGGCAGGCTATGTTGGTACAGAGTCCTGCATGTGATGCCAAAATGTAAGCACGACATTTTTTTGCAGAAGAAAGAGAAAGTAATGACGTTAGACTGGAATGAATCACCTCTCAGAAAATAAGAACAATCTGGCATTCTTTCTGGAAGGACCTGCAATACATGCTCTTGAAATGAAAAAAAAATGTCAATGCAAGATTAGTATAGAATCAAGAAGAAAGACCTTACCTTGTGAGTCAGTTTGCAACTAGTATTAGAACACAATCCTTTAAGAAATTTAGTACATATAGTCACTTTAGCTCGGTCATGAATATAAGGGCATTTGCCCCTGGGTTTTTTGCACTCGCCAAACCGAGTGAAGAATTGGCAGTACTGTTGTTTCTTTGCTAGGCGTGATCTCACAGTGTGCAAACTCCATCGAACTTTGTCACTTGCTAGCATGCGGATTACATTCTTCGGATTTCTAACCAGTTGGTTACCTTTGCTAACGCGCACATATCTGCTTCAAACATAAAACAAGGGAATGAGTCAAATTAGAATATCTATGATAAAAGGGTTCATAACATACTCAACACGTGTTCATAACATACTCATTGCAAGTCGATGGCTTTCTCAAATCGGAAGACGATTGGCGGCTGTTTCTTAATTGATTGCCAGTGACAGATTCAAATTGATGATCTGCAAAATTAAGACATCATAGAGCGTAAACAAAGAAAAGCTAATGAAAAAAATGATTAATCAGTAAAATATATGTTTGCAGAGAAAGGCAATTCAAGGAAACATGTTTCCACAAGAAATATGAACTCATCGATGGTAAGCACCTAAAAAGGTGATCAATAAGCCACAGTGCTCAAACTAAAGTAACAAAACAGGTTCCTTGTGCTCTATAAAGTAATGCCATAATGCAATTCTGTCTATAGCAGCTCAAATGTTTATTTGGTAAGTTGGAACTTAAGTTGAAATTTTAACATGAAGGAGCATGCGAGTTTTACTTGAGAACTAGTTAAATCTTCTTCATCAGTACTAATAAGAAAAGTTTAACCATGTCAAATTCACAAATTAACACATTACCATTACCTCCCTTATCATGGAGAGACTGCCGCTTCCGTTTCTCCCTTTTCCTTCTTTCAACTTCAGCGAGTGCCAATGTAGCTTCCTGCAATCCAGAGTGCAATTTGATTTTTGTTTAATAATGAGAATAAAAGCACCATAGATTAATACTGATGTTCTAAATGCAGCAATTGGACAGTCACTCCACCCTGTAGCTTTTAGTATATGGTCTTTTAAAAGGCCATCCATGGTTACACTATTTAAAATTCAGATGCTCATGTAGTATCAAACAAATGAGTCTTAGCAGGGCGACATCATTTATCAGATAACAGAATTTCTTCAGGTCATATGCTCCAGATCATAAAATATGATTGTGATGGATGGATCCAAAAGCTATAGATATAGGCATTGTTTTTTTTTAAAAAAAAAAAAGGCACCAGCATAAGGTGGGCATTCATTGCAACATCCCTGTCTTTAGAGCTTACAGTTTAACCAGTGAAAGAGTGTTAAAATCGTATAGTTGTTCTAATAACTCAAGTGTATACCCAGCACAACCTGAGCTGGAAACTTCTAGATATCATGATCAGATGAATAGAATTATAGAACTCCTGGAATCATTTCTGTTGATGACTGAACAAGAAATTAGGAACAAAAATTTCACTGAAGTGAAATACCTTGTTGACCTTTTGAGAACGCTTCTCAAGGGATCTTGACCATTTCAAACTTGATCCACCAACACTTAACACACCAGATTTCCGTAGAGAGAACCCATCAGTTGAGACAGTATAAATCATATCTCTCTTCCTTGTTTGCAGCAATTTTCTATCAAATTATAGAGGATCAGGACATGCCAGTAAGAAAATTCAATAAAGTGAATGAATAGAAATAGGTACAGAGAAAAGACCAGACTGAAATATTTACCTGACAATTCGTATGGAGCTCACATTCGACATGTGACTGCTTCTAAAATTCTTGCAGAATATTTTTCTTTTCCATGGAAGTATACGTGGGAAGGCATTCATATGACTACTGCCCATAAAACCTTTCCTCTGTGGCTGTTGCCCATTGAGTGTCCACACATGAGAGAAACGCCCCACATTATTTGTTGTCTGAAGAGCTGCATTGAGAGAAGTGTATGCATATAATATAGTACGAAGGGATTAGCATTGCTTCAATATTACATTATCAGTTTACATAATGCTGTACCCTCCAAAGTAACAGATCAAGAGGCAAAAACAAAGGGACTATCTATCTATATGGCGCCATATTTTTCATGAAAAAATAGTCAGAATGTATTTACATTGTAAGTCCCTAAAATTACATATGTAATTTTAATGTATTTACACTGTAAGTCTCAAAATTACATATGTAAGTTCTAAAATTACATATGTAAATAGCATGTAATTATAGTGTAAGTAGGAAGTAATTATATAACACTAACTATTTTATCCCTCTCTCGTTACGTGTTCTCATTCGTACGGTCTCTTACTTTGACCAATGTGCAACTGTGTACGAGCATGTAGCAGTACCCAACGTAACACATCTGCTCGGTGAAGTTATCGTATTTCTGGTGGTTATGTACAAGAGCACGAATCTCGGCGTCAATCGTGTGGGTCAAAGAATCGACTGAAATCAAGGTAAAATTGTGGCGCCACAAATTTAGCAGAACCGAAAACAAATAGCACAAGAAAATAA
Organism: Oryza sativa Japonica Group; assembly: GCF_034140825.1. Taxonomy (NCBI): domain Eukaryota; kingdom Viridiplantae; phylum Streptophyta; class Magnoliopsida; order Poales; family Poaceae; genus Oryza; species Oryza sativa. The sequence continues at coordinate 26,787,443 of NC_089040.1, read as the reverse complement.
TATAGTAGTAGTAAACAAACATATGCTACACCATAAAAGGTAAAGAAATGGGATGATGAAACCATAAGCAAAATGGAAAGCCATCATTTAATAAGCATAACCAGAATAGTGATCCCTGTCTAGAGCTTCAGTGTGGCTAAGATATTAAACAAATGGCTTGTTTAAAACCACATTATCCTAATTTGGTTATTAACCTGTAAGGCTCTAACTCACATTTGGAGTATGGTTCTTAACCTTTTATCTTTAAGTTTAGATAAAGTTCCTTACACTGAAATAGTTCCTGTTCATTGATTGAACTTTGAATAAATGGAAGACCATTATAAGTTTTCCAAAGGTGTAAAGGTGGTTATTGTTTATGGTTACAAAACAAAATTCCAGTGAACTTCGAAATTTTAGGGTTTTCATTAGATGGTAAAGTTTGCAAAGGAAGAAGAAGTAACAAATGGTTTGTACAGTAGATTACCTTTTTGTGGTCTGTCCTTTACCCCAGGGATACCACTGATAGAGCATGCAATCATTAGATCTTTCTTCTCTTCTGAATTTGAATTCTCAGCAGGTAACGTTTCTTTGGTACTCAGACCATCAGAAGGGGAGCAGGAACTCAAAACAATTTGATTTTTCCTTTTCTTTAAATAGAGATCATATGCTATGGGTGCCTGCAGAGACAGAATCTTATCTGTGGGACTGTTGACTAAATCAATAGGGTGTTGCCTCTGTGCAGCAACCAGTTGGTTTGATTTGGGCCTAACATAAACCACTTTACTAGGATCCGAGGGTTCAGATTTTTGTGCACTTTTGATGCTTGAGTTATCAACGCCTGACTTTGGCTGCCCAGTGAGATCCTCCTTTTCAGCTTCATGACCATGCTGTTTCTGCAAAGTTTGAGACAATGGCTCCAAAAGGGTTGTAGGGCAGCTGGATTTTGTGTGAAGTGGTAAAGGAGGGGTCTTGGGTCTTTCAACTGAGATGTTAGAATTTGCTAAGTCTTTCGTATCAGCTTTCCTTACAAAGTTCATGCTTCTCCTTACCACAGGTTTATTCAACTTATTTTGAGTATCGTGACCTGTAGAAGAATGAGGATGATTACCATTTGATGGATTTCTAATAAGAGCATTACCTTTCCGTATATAAGAGTTTTGAGCTTTGTCATTCTTCTTGGGTGGTAATTTTGGGGGTAATCCTAAAGGCTGTGAAGCATGCAAAGATGAACTAGAAGATGCTATGTTGCCACGATGCCAAGTCCTGTGCCTTGCATTTTGATTTGCTCGAGTGGGTTCTCGGGATGAACTAGGCAATGTTACTTGTTTAGGAGCTACCTTTTGGAGTGTTGAGCTTGCAAAATTTATCTGAGGAGATTTTACTGCAGAAGGCACCACTGTTTCCAGTAATGTTTTCCTGTCGCTGTCCTTTGGTTCTAATAACTTATCTGGCAAGCCAACAGTGAGCGGAGTGGACTTGCATGGTGGGTGTTCCTTTTTAGCCTCTGATACAATGGCTTCAATCCAAGAAGACAACAGATCCTGCTTTGCATTTGACTCAACCCCAGCATTCTCAGTATTACTGTCATTGGTGTGATCTGGATTAACGCATACCTGAGAAGAAACTTGATCTGCATCCATAGCATCAGAAGATTCTAAAGCTGAGGGAAGCTTATTCAGGTTATCCACAGGAATATCATCTGTTTGGTAACCATAGTGACCTAAAACATTTACTGAACTACTAGGGTGCAAACCTGTGAGAACAATGCCACTCTGATCCTCACCATTCATGCTGCTCTCTTTGGGTGCCAACAAATGTGAATGAGGCAAATTGCTACCACATAACCTAATGCTGTGATCCTGACTAAAGAAAGCATCCTCACTTCCACGCTGGTCCATATCTTGTGCAATATCATGATCCTGACTCACTGAAGTAGCATCATCCATACTCTGGTCTAAACCTAGCCTACCCTTACTAACAGTAAAACCATTATTCAGAAATTGCCCAGACATCTCCATGCTGTTGATTGATGGAGGTAAACTCAGCCAATTTTGAATACCTGTACTGATGAAGCCCGCACCATTCAGGACTTCTATTTTGCCAGGGCTATCAAGTTTGCTTGTTGTCTCAACAGTTAATCCTTGCTGACCTTCCACTACTAGCTCATGTCTTTCCTCAGGCCGATCATCAGTTTCCGCACTACTAAAATAGATATTGCTACCAAGTGTCAAAGCTGTAGGGACAGACTGCTCACGGTTACCAGATACAGATGAAGTGCCCCGGGAATGTATCAAAGAATCATTCTCAGAAGAAATATGGTCTCTATGAAGATCCAAAAGTTCTGCTGCCTTAGATGTAGTGTTCCTTCCCAAACCAATATTCAAAATACCATCACTGGTAGAATCCTCCATAGGATCATATAATGGCGATGCATATGTACTTTCTACATTTCTGGAAGATGGAGGAACAAACACAGGGGAATCCTCAGCATCAAGAGGATCATCTGTTTCATTTAAAGCAGTTCTATTGTTGAGCAAATCTTCCATCTGATTATCCTCAGTTGCACAAGCTAAACCAAACTTTAAAGTAGTTGCAGAATTACCTCTAGCACCTGAACATCTTTCATTTGACCTCGTTGGGCCTTCGGCCACCTTTCTCCCAAGTGACACACCTGTAATAACCTCTTCTGTACTAGGAGCTTCTTCATGGTGCATAATTTCAAAAGTAGTATTTTCACATGATTCTATGGGCCTGTGGCTCTCTTTCTTCTGGGTGTCCTCACTCAAGCTGAAATCCTTTTCATTAGAAGCATTCACATGATTCACGGAAGATGTATTTGTTTCACTTGAACCCATGGGTATTCTACACTCTTTACCTTGGCTATCCCCGCTTCCACTAAAAGCATTAGCTTCACTTAACTCCATGGGTTTTCTGCCCTCATTCACTTGTATGTCCTCATTTCCACTAGAAGTACAAGCTACAATTGATTCCATGGGTACTCTGTCCTCTTTCTCCTGGATATCCTCCTTTTCACTAACTTCTGTGTAATTAAGACCTCCACAAGAGTTCAATGACATAAAATCCTTTTCACTAGGATGGCTTGGCATGTCATCTCCTTCGTTGGGGGCATCCTTACTGGCACCAAATTCTGTTGTCCTATGAGTTCCCACAGAATCACCTAAAAAGCCGATGCTCTTTTCACTTGAACCAGTGAGAATTATACCCTCTTTTTTCTGAGCACCCTCTACAGCAGTCATGCAAGTATCAGATGTACTAGAACTTCTGGCAGAATTGTTTAAAAGGAAAGCTTTCTCGTCATTTATGCCAATCAATTTTTTTCCACATTCCCTCCTTGCATCTTCATTTCCACAGACTTCTGTTGTATCACAATTAGAAGCAACTCCATCCATGCAAACAGCAATGTTTGCATCCACATCCTTAGGTACTTTGCTCTCTTCCATGCTGGAATCATCACACCTAGGAACTTCCCGTGCATCAGAAACTCTCACAGAATTGATTGCAACTGCGACATTCATTTCACCAACCTCCTTCTGAGTATGATTGTTCGCATCTGCAAAAGCATCATTTACACCTGAACCAATAGAGCTCATATCATGCTCCTTCCTAGGATGCTCAGTCCCACTTTTCTCAAGCACTTCTATAGGTTCAACGACTAAAGAAGCATTGCTATTATCAACTGGATTCTTTGGGCTTAGAACCTCTTCCTTTCCAGGATGTGCACTCCCACTACCATTTGGTGGATCGGGAATTTCCATAGATCCATTGGCTGAAGCAGCATTCCTTCCACTTGGATTTGTGAAGTCGGTGTTTTTTTGCTTCTGATCATTTACAGCATTACCAAAACCAGCTGTGTCACTAACGGCGATCGGATCATGTGCAGAAATAACATCCTTCTCAAAAGATGATGTAGTGATCTCACCCTCTTCTTTCTCACAAGCATTAGCATCAATACCATCTCTCTTTTCTGAGACAACCGGGGTACTGTTTTGATTACCTTTCCCATTGATCTTCCTAACAATCTTTTTTATAACTATCTTCTTCACTTTCTTCGCACCAGCACCAGGGCAGGGAGTTGAGACCAAACTTCTAATATTGGAATGCACTGCATTCTTCTGAACCTTATCAGGTTTCTTGAGCATCTTCTTAGCAGCCACTTCCTTTTCCTTGGGCTCCATTGGAGGCTTCACAAGCACTGAAGCCAACACCTTTTCATTCTTCTTGACAGGATTCTTCTTTGTTCCTGTATTACTATCACCATCATTACCATCAGCACTCTTCCCTCTACAATCCACAGAAATCACACTGGCCAACTCCTTCGAAGCAGGAGCAACATTGTTCGACTTGCACGGCGAGACGTGCACCTCCTTAGGCATATGCGGCGGCGGAGAAGACGGTTCATACATTGCAGGGTTCTCCTCGATTCGGTGCCACACAGACACTCTAGAAGGGGCAACCTTCTGTGGGGCTCGCCTCGCATACCCAGCACTCGTGCCATGGGGAGAGCCAGGCAGTGCCATCTGCGTAGGCATCTGGATCTTCCTGCTAACCTTGCTATCACTGTGGATTGAGAAGCCCTCATGGACCATGTAACCAGGATGGGCATTGTTCCTATCTACAAAACTATCATCCAGAGCATAGTCCGGGTGGGGTTGCTGCCTCTGGCGGCGGGGAGGCGGGCCAGAACTGGAGGTGCTCTCAACGTCGGCGTCGTGCACAGCGCAGCGCTGCCTTTTCCGAGGACCAGACGGCGATAGTCGGAGCTGCTGGGTGGCGCCGCCGTAGCGGCGCCTCTCTTCCTCAGCCTCCTCCCACGGGAGAAGCTGTTGCAGCTGCGGATGGTGATGGTGGTGGTGGTGACCACCACCGACGCGGCGGATCTCGTCGGCGGGGAGGAAGTCGTCGCCCCCGTGGCGATGGTAGTGGTGGTGCGGGGACGGGTCGTGGTACGGCGGCGGCGAGTAGGCGTCGGGATGGCCGCGGGGAGGGAAGCCGTAGTGAGGAGGAGGGGGCTCGAGGCGGTGCTGCGGCAGGGGAGGCGGCGGCGGCGGGGGCGGCGTTGGCGCGGGCAGCTGCTGGTGGTGGTGGTGGTGATGGTGCTGGACGCGCGGTGGGGGGTGGTGGTGGTGGTGGTGGTGGTGGTGGTCAGGGAGGTGGTACTGGTGGTGAGAGTGGGACTCGTAGCCGCCGCCGCCGTACTCGTACCTGGAGCGCGCAGCCGCAGAAGCAGCGCCGCCGCTGCCTCCGCTTCCGCCGGGGGGGAAGTGGTGGTGGTCGGAGTAGTGGCGGCGGTGGAGCGGGTGGTCGAACGGGGGAGGCGGATCCATGGCGGCCCTAGGGATTCGGCCTCGTGGGGGAAGGAATCGCGAATTTGGAGGCGAGGGAAGGGGAAGGGGATGCTCTAGGGTTGCGGGAATCGTGAGGATTGATGAGATCCTTTGCTTACCGAGGCCGGCAACGACGGCTGGATCGGCTGGGCTGGGTGGGGGTGGCTGCGCTGCTGGAATCTGGACGCGTTTGGGTGGGGTCGGATCTGTGTGGATCGCGGCCGGCGGCGGTGGCTGCGTCGTCGCGGGTGCCTCGTGGAGTCGTGACGATCGCGTACACCGGTTCAGGTGGGGGATTCCCACCAGATAGAGCAAAACGAAATGCACGAATTCGGCAAACGTCACAAACCCAACAGTTTGTCCCCCTTACCCTTCTTTTTACTCCCTTTTTACACCGGAAAAGATTGGACAATGGCAGGTCGGTCATTCGAGTGGTGAGGAGTGGTAGATAGGAATTGGGATGGGTTCGTCAGATGGGATGGACCTTGCAACGTGTGATCCACATGGATCAGGCGTGATCTCCACGGACCACGGCTTACATGATAAGATGTTCTTTTATGAGTGTTATCTAACTCTAATCTCTATCCTTTCTTTGATGGGAGATGCTAAAGAACGATAAAGTTACATTATACAACACAACCGCTATAAGTAGACACGCCAGTGGGTGAATACCGAAAATATACAATTTTAAGTAGACCGGTAGAGTTGTTTTAGGTATTATTCATTTAATCTCCATAAGAAAGGGTTTGGATGGGATTGAGGAAGATTAATTCCACATCTCAATAATTATTTCGTCCAAATCCTCTTCAATCCCTTTATGTGGGGATTAACCAAACATCGGAACATGGCCAACTAGGTTAAGTGGGAAAGTCCGTTGAGTTGTGTTCCTTGTCATGTAACAAAATAACTAACTATATCTTTGTTGTTTCTTACTCCTTTATCCCTTAAACATGACTATTGTCAGGCAAAGTAGTATAGGGATAGCACACCCATGTTTGATGGGTAAACATATATAAACACGTATAACGTCAATAGATCATATAACTCGTGATAAATACATGTACCATGTACGAATAAGGGATGCGAGATAGGCATACATTAAGTATTGATAAACTCATACAAATTGTCTAAATGTTTAATTAGTTTGTAAGAACAAGTAGCACTTATAAACACATATAAAGGCAATCAATAGATCATATAACTCGTAAAAAATATATATGCCATGTACGAATGAGGGATGCGAGATAGGCATACAATAAGTATTGATAAACTCATACTAAATGTCTAAATGTTTAACAAGTTTGTAAGAACAAATAGCACTTATAAACACATATAACAACAATCAATAGGTTATATAACTCGTAATAAATACATATACCATGTATGAATGAAGGATGCGATGTTTTGATAAAGTTGGACTAAATGTATGACTTAATTGTATAAACCTATCCATCAATCATAAGGGTTTTGTTTTGTCACAACATGGACTAGATAATACTACCTCCATCCTAGAAAACCGTAGTAATAAAAATGATGGGAATCAATTCACTATTTCATCTTCTTGCCATTTCTTAGTTGTTGTTCCCATACAAACCAACATTGTCCTCACGTAGATACTTAGAAAAAAGATGGCGGAAATTGTTCAACTCTTACTTCTTCACACCTCTATTCCGACCGCCATACATGTTTGCTTGTAGATATGCATCTATCTTTTTTATCACTATAGTACACCTCTAGATAGTTTGAAAACCATAATAGCGCAGGAAAACCAATCCTAACATGTGATTGATTTACCGCCAAGACCTCCTTGCGCCAAGGGTGTAATGGTATATTATGCATTGTACAAAATAGCTCTTGGGTTCACCTTCTTATTGCAAGAATCCATTAAACAACTAATTGTAGTATTTGATTTTTTTTGTTATACAATATATTAACTAACAATAGGTTCTACTTCTCCGTTTCATATTATAAGTCATTTGACTTTTTACTTATTCAAAATTATTTAAGTTTGACCAATTTTTTAGAAAAATATAGTACCATTTTCAATAGAAAATAAACATATTATCAAAATATATTCAACGTTAAACTTAACTAAACTAATCCCGTGTTGTAGATGTTACTAATACTAAATCTGTATTCGCCGGATATCTACAAATCGTTACCATATCCTCACTTCGGATGGATTTAGAGCGGATAATATCCAATTCGCTTTCGCCCCTAATCACTATCATGCGGTTGAGTTTCTATATATGTGATGAAACAGTTGAAATTCTACGATTGGGCTCCTCCCCAAATCTCCCATAAAGCTACATAAAGCTAAGATGATCGACGATTTTACAGTCTCTTTTTAACTGTGTTTCTGTTTACTCCCACTATAATCCATTTCATATTCAAGGAAGACTTTTTTGTGTCGCTTTTTTTGCAATACGAGAAATTAAGTTTCTTGAACACTTCACGAATTGCTAGCCTCGGAAATACATGCCTCATTTTTGCAAAAAGCCCATCTCAAATCTCCTACAAGCTCACTTCTCAATGGATCAAACAAACAAGCCACTAGATGGCCTTTTGGGCCTTGGGCCTTCACCACGAACCTTCGGCTTCACCAAGCTTGTCGTGTGCCCACAGAGCCTACAAAGGTACACAGAAAAGCCAACCTCTGGCCTCTTACTCCATCAAAAGGTACAAAAGGCCCATACTTTTTTCAGACCGCGAAAAAGCCCATTCTCTCACACAGCAATTACCGCAAAATCGTCACAAAGTACACACACCGTTCTTTCTCCCTGTCGTACACAGAGCGAGATCTGAGCGTATCTCCTTCCCCAGCTGGCGAGCTCGACCTCCCGGGGTTCGCAGTGGCTTCCTCCCCACCGTCTCCACCTAACAGCCTCACCCGCAGATAGATATCTTTATCACAAGTCAAATGGTGGCCCTGGCCCATCATTCGCAAGAGGAATCTGGGATTACGTGGCCATCGCCCTAAGCTAAGCTAAGCTAAGCTAATCTGCCGGCCTTGATCTTGACCAACTGCCCTTCACACTACCACCTCCACCTCATCGCCTCCGCTTTTCCAAAAAGCACAAAACCGCCGCAATCTTTATTCACGGAACCAAACAAACAATGGACGGATGGCCCGGCCACCGCGACGCGCCCGTATCACCTAACCTCAATGCCTCGTTCAGTTGTTTTAGATCAAAAACGCGCACGCACGCACCGTTTTAGTACTAGTAGAGTATTTTTTGGGTGTCTTGGCTTGATGATGGAGCAGCTCACCGGTTAGCAGAAGAAGCAGCGTGCGTGACAGCTGAGATAGAAAACCGTTATTCTATTTCTATCTACTATAACGGCACCTCCGGATCCGTCCGGTGTGTGACGTCGGCAGCGATGCGCGACGGCCCTCGTGCCCCGTGCGCATTTGACAAATACTCTCTCCGTCCCAAAATATAGCAATCTTGTACTGGATGGGATATATCATAGTACAACGAATCTCGATATAACCCTATCTAGATTTATTGTATTAGGATGTGTTTCATCCAGTACAAGGTTACTATATTTTATATTTTAGGGGACGGAGGGAGTATCCTATTGCACGCGTGCGATCGATCGATCGATCAGCAGAGTAGTAGGACTTGTATAGCGTGGCAGATGGCATGACAGCGCGATGGGAATCCAGCGTCACAAGCGGGGATCGTCGGCGTGGAGTGAGCGAGAGAGCGAGCGCCTCGGTCTCGGTTGAGCTAAACAAAGCGTCCCAGGAAGCTGCGAGGAAGCTGCCCGCCGCGTGCGCCAACCGCTCGATCGAAGCCAGCGCGCCAGGGTCTCGTGTTTTTTTAACGAGTAGTACTAGTGTGGGTGTGTGTTGGGGTTGGGTGGTTGGCAACGGCAGTTCGCAGTAGCGGCTCGTGTCGGTGGGACGGGGGGCCGTTCAATGCCGAGCCAGGCTGGCCTCGTCTCGGGAGCCGCGCGCCCACGCCCGCCCCCTTGAGGCCCTGACCACGTCCGTCCTTCCCCTCTCTCCCTGGTCCCACCGAGTCAGCACCCATTTGCTCACTACCCTGCCCCCTGAGATTGCGACAGTGGTAGTAGTAGGGGGTGTTTGGAGAGAAAACACAAGTCTCTTACACTTATGTTGAGACTTATATTTTTAAGAGAGGGGCTAAAGTTTACCCTATCTCTCCCAAACACCTCTGTAGTAGAGTGCTACCAGTAAAAAGTTCTACCACTAGTGGTGGCTGTATAATTTTACTTACAAGAAATTGGAGTATAAATGGGTATTTGCATTCAGACCTTGTCATATTGGATGTTTAGATATTAATTTGAAGTATTAAATATACTATCTCCGTTCCAAAATAAGTGCAGCCGTGGAAATCTATGTCCAACGTTTGACCGTTCGTCTTATTTGAAAATTTTATGAATTTTTTTAAAAAATAGTTGCTACTAGCTCCAATTCATCTATAGCCAATTTATACAATAATTGCTTACTACACTATTAATATATGGTCCCACCTTGTTAACGCCAAAATTTGGTAAGCTCGAAGTCATCATCGGCCTAGAGTTAGTATTGGCTTCAGTCTTGGAATCGGCCGATAGGAGTCGTCAAATCGCCCGCGGTTGTGTTCTTGGTGGAGTCGGATCAATTAAAGAGAATTTATCTATAAGAATCCGAGTTCAAGAATGATGCGGCATGGCAAGTGTATATATTAATTAGGAATAGTTTGTTAGTTCCTTTTAACTTTAGAAAAGTGGAAAGTGTGTTTAGTATCCTATAAGAACTTTATGTTTTTCTTTATCTTTAGGAAAATTTCTTTCTTATCCTACAAGGACTAGTATATCCCTATGGGTATAAATATATACACTCGGGGTCATTGTAAAATATCTCTAGATCAATACAACTACTCTCGGCGCATCGCCACCCTCTTTACGGAGGTTTTTATTTATCATCTGGCGGAATTTGGCATCTGACGCGGGGCTGCATCGGTTCAGTTCGATCTCCGGCGAATGGGTAAGTCCTACGTTCCATCGGCCCTGGTGAATCTATCGGCTACGTTGGTGTTGTTCAAGGCCGCATCGCTTCGATCTCTTGGATCGCTCTGGTTTGGTTGATATATTTGCCTACATGATATCTCAATTCTATCTCTAATCGCATGGTGTTTAGAGACGTATCGGTTTAGTTGGGACTATCTCAGTTAGGTCTGATCTTATGTCTTAGCCGATATATCTCTACAATCACAATGTTGTTCTAAATAGATTTGTTATATCCACCACATTAGACAGATCTATCGGCTCATCGAGTATTAGATTATCATATACAATCTCGTGCTATATCGATTAGGTTCGACCTACTAGATTGTTGTTGATAATATAAATCTTGCTGAGCCGATAGGTTCATGCTAGTGTTTTATCGGGGTGCTAGTCGATAAGTTATCTGGACGTTGCATCGGCTTATAAGGATTACATACAAGTTGGGTTTAGCCGATCGCATTATCAAAATATATTCAACGTTAAACTTAACTGAACTAATCTCGTGTTGTAGATATTTCTAATTTTTTCTATAAATTTAGTCGAACTTAATGAACTTTGACTAAGAAAAAATGAAACGACTTATAATATGAAATGGAGGGAGTAGTTGTTTTCACTATAGTTATTAAGACCGGACCGGTGAATGAATCGGTTGAACTCTCGGTTCACTGGTTTAGTGGTTGGACCAGTGGTTTGACCGGTTCAACCACGGTTTGATTACTAATATAGAATGAGTGTTTATATAGTGGCACAAGCGTCAGGATGGTGGCTTGGCTAGCGCGTGCTGCTGTCAATCCCATGATCAGAGGTCAAATCCCCATCTCCAAATTTTGCTCGGTTAATCTCCAGTTTTATAAAAAAACCGCTCGAGTTAACCGGTTTTCTTCGGTCCGATTGCATGCCCGATCTTTTAAGGAGACCGGACCGGTTGGAGCCCTGGTTCTGGTTTTTTTCCGATCGAACCGCGAGTCCGATCCGGTCCTAATAACTATGGTTTCACTCATCAATCATCATCACTAATATTAGGGGTGAAAACGGATCAAATTCGGATGGATAGGGGTGTCACGCCCAGAAATTTAGCCCAAATTTCTAGACTATTTTGTGTATTAAATCCCTGTCTAGGACCAGCCAGGGTACACAAAACGACAAGTAATATACAGTTCCAAACGTAAATAAAGCGTAAAATACTTACAGAAGAGGCACTTAGTCCTCACACCAAAACAAAAGCAGCAGCAGCGGAAAATGGCGATCCTAGCGGGGCTTCAGCTCCACTCCACAGGCAAAACTCAACTGGGGTCTGAGCCTTGGTCTTCTAACTTCGTTTTCAGCTCAGAAGCACTACACTTCTAAAAAGGGGGAAATAATAGCAAGGCTGAGTACAACCACCGTACTCAGCAAGCCACACCAACGATGCAGACGTGCAAGGGGATACAAGGATGGTTTGTGGCTATTTGCATAAAGGCGGTTGTAAAACATTTTATTGAGCAAAACAGTAAAACTGTTGAGTAATTAAAGTAACATTAAATCTCCACTGATCAACGCTACACCACGTTGAACAGGCACAACCAACCCACCTGAACTACAGTGTATTGGGTCGATTTATTAAGTGTGAGACTAATCACGGTGAATCTGGTCGACCGCCCATAACCACGAGCACGGCTATTCGAATAGTTTTACTCTGATCAGAGGTGTACAACTGTACCCACAAGACACAGCCCCACGACACGTTTCCGTGCGCCGACATGCCACCACGACATACCGGAAAGAGGCCGTGACAGGACCCTTCGCATAACCCCCTCTAGCCAAGCACACCACACCTCAGGTTTCACCCCGTCCCCAGCGGGCAACGGGCAGTCCCCTCTCGTGCCTAGGTGAATCCGGAAGCGACCGAGGCCGTCGCAGGGCCCGCCCCGCTCCATCACGCCCACCCTTGCCTGGATGCGTCGACTGAAGTAAAGCTACACTACAAGCCCAGCCGTTGCCCACGCTGGCTTGTGGTAAGTACGATAAGTTCTTCCAGGGCATCCTGCGAACCGGTCCTTAACTGCCATGGGTGCGACCAGCAAAATCATGCACCCACAGCCCACCATTCAGTCGCATTTTTGTTGGATAATTACGACCATGAAGCATGGCCAGATGTCTCGAGCACGCAGCTCATTCTGATACTAAAAGGTCTAATATTGTAATTATCCCATCAACTGAGCTAGTGGTAATTAAGCATGGCTAAGCATATAGTTCTAGCTAGGTCACATAAGTAACATCAGCTAGTCGATTTATTACCCAATGTTGACAAAGGACATATATCAAGTAAATATGGCATAAGCGAGCAGATAGGTAAAACCCTGACCCAATGTAATTAGCAAAATATGCATATTTATTTGCAAACAGTAAAACATTTGTAAATTGGGATCAACATGCTCAAGGGGAATATGTGACTTGCCTTGCTTCTTCACTTTGATCTTCCGAACTCTTATCCTCGCGACCGCGATCTTCCGAAACGGCAGAAACTACACGATGGCACGCAAAACGAGGAAAACTCTAATAAAAACCAAGAAAACAGTACATAAAAACTAAACAAACATGTAGAGCTCAATTTTAGATGAATTTTGCAATTTGAATGACTCAATTCGGAGTTCGAATGAATTAGATATGGATTTTAGAAGTTTTGAGCCATTTAAATAGATTTTTATGATTAAATTAGATTTATTGCGCAATTAATAATTATTCTTCCAAAGGAAAAAGGGTTGCTGACGTCATCAAGGGGGAGAGCGGCGCCGGCAAGCGGGCCCCACCAGTCAGCGGCACAAGGGCGCCGGTCCACCGTGGACCGGGACCACCGAGGCGGTCCACCGCCGGTCCACGGGAACCGACGGCCCGGATTGGCCCAAGCCGATCGGACGGCCACGGGGCGGCGCGGCTGGGGCACGGTCACGGCTCAAAGCCGGCCAGCCGAGTGATGGCGCGCGGCAGCGCGGCCACCGGCGACGACGGCCGACGACGGCGCGGGGAGCGGCAGCGCATGCGGGCGGTGGCGGCGCACGCTAGGGAGCGGCGGCGCGGCGCGGTAAGGTGAGGCGGCAGCCGGCTGCCCGGCACAGCCGGCAGCGGCGCGGAGCGCGGCGGCGGCGACCCGGTCGGACAGCCACCGGCGACGGCGGCGCGTCGCGAGCAGGCACGGGAGGTGGCCGACGAAGGGGAGGAAGGGGAGAGGGAAGGGAGTGCTCACCGAGCGGCACGACGGCAAACGGGCGGCCGACGGCAAGGAACGGCGGCGGCGGGGCTCCTCGGGAAGACGGCGCGACGGAGCTCCGGCGACGGGCGTCGCTCGGGAAGGGGCGGACGGGCTCGGCCTCGGTCTGAGGAAAATCAAGGAGGGGCTAGGGAGGTGAGAACTGGTGCGAGGTAAATGGAAACGACTGCCGACCACGACAATACGAGGAGGAGCTCACCGGCGACGAGGGAGGTGGAGCTCGGGAGGATTTCCGGCGAAGAGGGCCAGTGGCCGAGGATCTCCCCGTACCTGCGGAGCCGCGGGAGGCGACGACGCGGGTCGGCGAGGACCGAAGCGGCGTTGCGACGCGGCTGGAGGTGGCCATGGTGAGGGAGAGAGGTGGTGCGCGTGGCGGCGGCGTTCCGGAGGCGGAATGGGAAAATGGAGTAGGGACCGGGGTGGAGCTCGGCGGGGCGATGCCGGCGGTGGTGGCGCAACGGCGCGGTGGTGGCTGGAGCGGCGAGGAGCGGCGGCTGGAGCTCGTCGGTGAGTGGTGGAGAGAGGGAGCGCGGTGGGGAGGGGATTCCGGCGATGGAATGGGGAAAACGGAGCGGGGGCCGAGGTGCGGCAAGGCACGGCGAAGCCGGTGGTGGCGGCGGAACAGCACGGCGACGGCTGTAGCGGTGGTGGCGAGCGGATGGAGAGTCGCCGGTGAGCGGCGGCGATGGGAGCAGCGAGGGGAGAGCAGTACGGGGCGCGAGAAGCTCGGAAAAATGGGGGAAATGGAAAGGGGAGGCCGGGTATGCTTTTTATGGGCTTGGGGCGACGGGATCGTGCTCGAGAGAGGTGGCAACCGGCCGGCGAGGTGGGCGGGGCATCGTGGGGGTGGTGGAGAGGTTAACCGGCGGCGATTTTCGTGGGGAGAGTGGGGGAAAGGGTGGAGGACGTGGGGCGACGGGGTCCCACGACCGGCGGGCTCGCGCGCGGGGTGGAGGTCGGAAACGGCGGCGTCGTGGGGTGGCTCGGGCGGCCCTGGCGGCGGTTGGAGCCGGAGGAAGGGGATGACAGGTGGGGTCCACGGGTCCCACCTGTCGGAGAGAGAGAGGGAGGGGAAACGAGAGAGGGAGGCAAAGCAGACTTCGCGAGGGAGTGGGGAAACGGGCCGACGGCCCAAGAGGAGAGGGAGGCCGGCCAAGAGAGAGAGAGAGGGCGCGGGCCGCGGGAGGGAAAAGGGGAACTGGGCCGGAGCAGCCCAAAGACAAAGAAAGGGAGATTTTAACTTGTTTTCTTTTTAATTCAGTTGATTAAATAAACTTTGTATTATTATAATTACTTCTTGAGCTCCGAAATTTCACAGAAAAAAAACCGGAGAGTATTTTAGGGCACACATAATATTACAAAATATTCCCGGCCAATGATCTTTTAAGGGAAAATTTTAATTCTCCCAATAATTCACTTGATTAAATTGATTAACTTTTATTTAATTTTTAGAAAATGCATTATTTAATGATTTTTAATCCCGAACGAAAATCGGGGCGTTACAAGGGGTCATACCATATCCTAATTCCTAAACCATATTTTTAAAGCGGAATCGGGGTAGGTGCGGATAAGGAGCGGATTTGTTTAGGATGTTGGAAATAGAGCGGAACCCGTGCAGACTCAGCTCAGAAAACAAATTAAAAATCATCAGACGAGGAGCAGATTGTTTCGGATGTTAGAAACAGAGTGGAGCCCGTGCAGACTCAGCTTAGAAAACAAATTAAAAATCATCAGATGCAACATATATATTCAACCAAAGCAACATTAAGTCACTAAGTCACTAATTAAACAGACAACAATGCAATAACAATATCACAAGCACATAATAACAATAGCCATGAGAGATTGATATAGGACAGCTAGAGTAGGTACAATAGCAGACTATAAGTTAGCAATAAACATATGACAAGAAGATAAAAGAAGAGAGATAAGAGCAACGGGCTACAGATTTGTAGCCAGCTACAGCATGGACTCTAATATATAATATGTATATGACATGTGAGACCATATATTAATAGTATAGTATATGTTTATTAACTCACATATCCAAGACTAAAAACGATCCAAATAGAGTGGATTAGCTGAGAAACTAATCCCAAAATTGACTAGATGGGTTGTCTCATGTGAAATGAGCCAAATAAAGTGGTTGCATGGGCTAACAAGGTCAGATTATCCACCAACTTAACTGGATAATTCGCATCCACCAGATATCACCGATACCACATCTGGCTCCATATTCGCATGGTACTATCCGCAGGTGCGGACCTAGCCTTGGCCTTTTCAGGCTAGCCCATTGCACTTTGAGCCAAGTTATGGTGAAAATATATAATGTGGCCTATTACCTCATAGTGGATTTTCACTCCTAGGCCTCGGACTGTGGCCTAGGTGGCCCAAGCCCTAGGTCCGCCCTTGACAATCCACATCCAAATCTGTATTCGCCGGATATCTACAAATCGTTACCATATCCTTACTTCGGATGGATTCAAAGCGGATAATATCCAATTCGATTTCACCCCTAATCACTATCATGCAGTTGAGTTTCTATATATGTGATGAAACAGTTCGAATTCTACGATTGGGCTCTTCCCAAATCTCCCATAAAACTATATAAAGCTAAGATAGCGACGATTTTACAGTCTTTTTTTAACTGTGTGTCTGTTTACTCCCACTATAATCCATTTCATATTCAAGGAATTTTTTTGTCGTTTTCTGCATTACGGAAAATTAAGTTTCTTGAACACTTCACAATTTGCTAGCCTCGGAAATACATGCCTCATTTTTTTTCAAAAAGCCCATCTAAAATCTCCTACTAGCTCACTTCACAATGGATCAAACAAAGAAGCCACCAATGAAAGATGGCCTTTTGGGCCTTGGGCCTTCACCACAAACCTTCGGCTTCACCGCGCCTCTCATGCATAGTGGAAAAACCCGGACTGGAGGTCGACCCGGTCATGTGGCTGGTTCACCGGTTTGCCGGTCCAACCGCTGGGTCACCGGTTGAACCGCCGATTTGACTTATATTAATATTTTATTCATTTAACATTATTTTTTATGTAAATAATGCAGTTTTTGATATGATATATAGCATGAATATTGACTTATCCAAAGTTTGCAAAGAACAGATTAAAACTGACAACCGAAGATCATATGCATCTAATTCTAATATATCTCTGATGCAACTTCTGTTGAGCCAAAATTCCCCATTGTCAACGAATAGATCAAAGGTGATTTCCAACCAGGGAGAAAAGAGAGAAGCAAATAGATCTCGTATAGTCCAAGGTAGAGACAGTAGGAAATCTTGATGAACTAGTGCTAGAAGCATACCAGATCGTTCTAAGCTAATGAGCTTTGTTGACTTGTGTTGCTCGAAGAGCGGCTCACGCACTACTAGAAAAATCATTTTTCCGACGTGGGATCCTTTTTTCACAGTCAGACATGATCCTTGAAGCCAAATGACCGCCTACAAAAATATAAATCGGGGTGAAGTTCGTTGTCCGCCTGCGAAAATAGATTTTTGCAGGCAGACCACTTAAGCGATTTTCACAGGTGCACCTTATGTGGCCCGCCTGCAAAAATCGTACCTACCAAAAAAAATTCATCCTTATCCTATCCTCAACCATCCTTATCCTCTCCTCCACCACTCATTCCCTCCCCCCTCCTCTCTCTCTCTCACAGACACTTAGAAAAATCCTCCCTCAGCGCCTCCGCCGGCTCCCTCCTTGCCCCATCCGTCGGCCGCGACGACGACGGATCTCCACCGCGCGCCGCCGGCTTCCCCTCCTCGCCTCCTCCGCCGTCGGCCACGACGAGCCACGACGAGTGACGACGGCTCTCCTCCGCGCGCCACCGGCTTCCCTCCTCGCCGCCTCCACCAGCTGCGACGACAACGGATCTCCTCCGCGCGCCGCCGGCTTCTCCTCGTCGCCCCCTCCGCCACCGGCCACGATGAGCCACGACGAGCGACGACGGCGCCGACGCGGTGGCTCGGGTCAACGTGGGGGCAGTGGACGGAGGAGAGCCGTGGCCGGACTGTGGCCGGCGGCGGGAGCCGTGTTTTTCTTTTATTTTTTTAGATGATTTCCGCAAGCGGGCCACGGGCCCGACTGCGAAAATGGTCTATTTTCGCAAGTGAGATGGTAGCGGCGGTCCTTCCCCCGCCTGCGAAAATTGATTTGGGCCGCTTGGAAAAATCTTGTTTCTAGTAGTGACGTCCACTGCTCCGCCGGCGCAGCACAAATGCTCGCCGTTTCCAATGCCGTGGTCATCATCGCAAAGCATTCATCAAGCTGCCGCAGTCACCGTCTAATCCAGACAGAGCAAGCTGTGAGTTATGGCAGCTGGTTGCTGCAGTGCTGCGCCATGGCGGCGCAAGGGAACGGCAAAGAAGGGAGGTAGAAGGAAAGCTAGCCCTAGGATACCTTACAGTATTGGGCTAGTTGGGCTGAAATGGCCCAAGTGGCTGTTCTGCGGGATGTATTTCCCTTCTGACACGAGCCGTCCGGTTCGCCAAAACCGTTCCGGTTCACCGGTTTTCCTAAAAACCGACCGGTTCATCCAGTTTTCTCCGGTCCAATTACATGGACGGTCTTTAAAGCAAACCGATCCAAGAAGGTACACAGAAAAACCAACCCCTGGCCCCTTCCCCGGACACCCCCCTCCAAGAAGGTTAGTGGGCGAACGTTCGCCCACTATGTATGTCACGAATTGGTCGGAGCGAGGAGGATGAAAGACGCACGATGTACGGAGAAGGGGGAACTGGGGGAGCGGTATTGATCTTTCCTTTCCAATTTTCAGTTATCCTCTTCTTAAGTGGTCTTTTTTCTTTTTCTTTTTTTTTTCACTACCGTTTTTCTTTTTCAGATTTCTATTTTTGTTAATTATTTTCATTGTTTCTTTAACAAAAACATTTTTATATGAATTATTTCATGAAAACTTTCTACATATACATATAGATTTTATGTATGTAAAGTTTCTATATGTAGACTTTATGTATGTAAAGTTTCTATATGTAGACTTTATATATGTAGAGTTTATGTATGATGAGGACACAACTAGCTGGGATATAGCCATGACTATCTTATATATTAATCAACCAAAGGTGTATATGTTCTATATTAGATAGTCATGGTTATATCCGAGCTAGTTGTGCCCGAATCCGAATCCAAAACGTGTAGAACTTTATCTCTTGTCTTCTATGGACCAAAAGTGACGTGGTGAGAATGTGAGATGAAAGAAGACTTGGAGAATGTCTTGGTTTGGTCCCTAATCAACTTCTTCAATCATCCATGTATGCTTTACGCTCGGTCTATTTTCCTTCACCCAAGCAAGTACCCCTGTAAACGAAAACACATGAAACTCATTGTGTAACAACGTTTGTTCAAATATATAATAAGTAAATCTAATATAAAACATATGCAACTTTTGTTGATTAGTATATAAGGTAGTTATAGTTATATCCGAGCTAGTTATGTCCTCATTAATGTATATAAACTTTATATATAATTTATATCTCTGTAATTAGAAAGTTTAGTGTATCAATTTTAACAGAAATAGAAAAATGCTGATCATCACCGGATATATATATATTTTTTAAAAAAGTCCAATCCAAACAAACGTTGCAACAAGAAAACATAAAGCATGCGTATGCTTGTATTTTAACTGATGAAACAAACCACCGGCTCATTAGTCATTACTAATTATGATTAAGCACGTAATTATGCATGTAATTAGCAATGAGGAAGAAGAGATGAAACGGCAGTCGGAACATTCGTGAGATTCTTACCTCGCGAACGTTCTACCGGCCTTGATCTTGACCAACTGCCCGTCACACTACCTGACTACCACCACCACCTCATCGCCTCCGCTTTGTCGAAAAGCACAAAACTGCCGCAATCTTTATTCACGGAACCAAACAAACAACGGACGGACGGCTCGGCCACCCGCGACGCGCCCGTACCACCTAACCTCAACTCCTCGTTTAATCGCTTTAGATCCAAACGCGCACGCACACACGCACCGTTTTTTAGTAGAGTATTTTTTTTGGACGTCTTGGCTTGACGATGGAGCAGCTCACCGGTTAGCAGAAGAAGCAGCGTACGTGACAGCTGAGACAGAAACCCGTTATTCTATTGCTATTTCTATCAACTACTATAACGGCACCTCCGGATCCGTCCGGTGTGTGACGTCGGCAGCGACGCCCGCGACGGCCCTCGTGCCCCGTGCGGGCTCTGGGAGCATTTGACAAATATCCTATTGCACGAGTGCGATCGATCGATCGATCAGCAGCAGAAGTAGGAGTAGTAGTAGCGTGGCAAATGGCATGACAGGCTGACAGCGCGATGGGAATCCAGCGTCACATGCGGGGAGGCGGGGGCAAAGATCTCGTCGTCGGCGTGGAGCGAGCGCCTCGGTTGAGCTAAACAAAGCGTCCCAGGAAGCTGCGAGGAAGCTGCCCGCCGCGTGCGCCAACCGCTCGATCGAAGCCAGCGCGCCAGGGTCTCGTGTTTTTTTAACGAGTAGTACTAGTGTGGGTGTGTGTTGGGGTTGGGTGGTTGGCAACGGCAGTTCGCAGTAGCGGCTCGTGTCGGTGGGACGGGGGGCCGTTCAATGCCGAGCCAGGCTGGCCTCGTCTCGGGAGCCGCGCGCCCACGCCCGCCCCCCTGACCGGTCGACGACTCCACTGCGCACTCATTCACCACGTCCGTCCTTCCCCCCAACTCTCCCTGGCCCCACAGAGTCAGCACCCAGTTGCTCCCTACCCTGCTCCCTGAGATTGCGATAGTGGTAGCAGTAGATTGAGTCATGTTAGTATTTTTTATATTCATATTGATGTTAACAACAATATGAATATGAAAAATGCTAGAATGACTTACATTGTGAAACGGAGGGAGTACAAAGTAAAAAGTTCTACCACTAGTGGTGGGTGTATAATTTTATTTTAGGAGGAATTGGAGTATAAAGGGGTGTTTTGGAATATGGATTAAACTTCAGTCCTTATCAAATCAGATGTTTAAACACTAATTTAGAGTATTAAATATAGACTACTTACAAAACTAATTATATAAATGAGAGCTAATTCACGAGTCAAATTTTTTAAGCCTAATTAATCTATAATTAGCACATGTTTACTTAGCATCACATAGGCTAATCATGGATTAATTAGGCTCAATAGATTCGTTCCGTGAATTAATCCAGAGTTATGAAATATGTTCTATCAATAGTCTACGTTTAATACTTTTAATTAATGTTCAAACACTCTACCGTGACAAGGACTAAAATTTTTTTTATCCCCAATATTGTTACTTGTACCAATTTTTTATCATTATTTTCTCCGTGGAATACCCAAAATAAAAGTTGCATTTTACGATAATATGTACCAATATTCTCTCCGCAAATCAAAATTAGTGTTTATGATAATTTACTAATTGAAAGGTAGAAGGGGAATGACTACAAAACATATCCGTTGAGCAGAGATGAAAGTTGATCTCGGTGATCAAATGATGCTGAGCGAAAGGCCCATCGCTCAACACATAAAATTACTCGAGGATGAACTTTAGGCTACGTATTCTTTAATTAGAACCACGCCTTTGATACGGGAAGATATTGCTTTCAGATAACTCACTCCGTCTCTAAAAACCAGCTTATGTTCATACGCAGATTCGTAGCTAGACATCGATTTATATAGGGCGGAGGGATACCTAGGCTAAGTTCTTTTGAAAAATAGATTAATATAATTTTTTAGGTAAAAATATACACCATTTAGTAATTTAGAAAATATGAGCGTGAAAAATGAGAGACGTGATGTTGGGAAGAGCATGGGCGCCCTAGTACAGCTAGTTGGCGTTAGTGCAACGTGACATTGCTTTCATTTACAGCTCCGGCCGTCCTGCGCCTGTGAAGCTGGGATGGGCCGCCCGCCGCGGTGTAACAGGGCGGCACGGGGAAAACGGTACGTACTACTACTAGCAGCGGATTAGATTAGACCAGCGGGCGAACGAGCGAGCGAGCCCGTACGTACCCGCGCGCGTACGACCGCGTACGTGGCGTGCGCGGGCACGTCCGTCCGCACGCAGGCACAGCTCACACAGCTGTGCCCCCCTCTCGCACCCGTCGTCTCACGGGGGTGGCCCCCACCCATAACTGCTTCCCACGAAACCGCGCCGCTGCAACCGCGCATGCGCTCCAGCCTGGCCGTGGACCGCCCCACCCGTCCTTATCCCCTCCCCGCACAGCGCCCTAACCGCCTCCCGGCCCCACCCGTCAGTGGCACGGGTATCGCCTCTCCCCGGTGACCCCTGATGCTGCCAGGAGAGGGACAGGTTCATCTCCATCCCCAGATCTCGCAACCCCGCGCGGGGAAGGGGGTACGTACCCGGCCGGTACACCTGTACGGCTGCGGCGTTGGGCCCCCCGGATCGGGATCGGACGGTTGGGGTTAACTGCAGGATGGGGATGGGCAGGGGAGGTGCAGTTCAGTGCACCGCGCGCGCGGGAGCCGCCACGACGACGACGACGATGGGGGAGTGGATCGTGCCGGTCTCGTCGTCTGATCGGTTCGTTCGTGGGACGGGATAAGCACAGCGCATCGGTGGTCGTACTCGTCCGCACAACACGCCACCTCACACCTCGTGTCGGTTTGTTACGCACGAGCACGAGTACGAGTACTACTCCACTCCACTGCCGTTGCTTTCCTCACGGTGGTTTCGAGTCCACTCCACTTCCTCTCTCTCCCTCTTCTTTTTTTTTTGTCGTGGTATCGAGGTCGCTCGGTTGTACAAGACGACAAGTTAGCAACGAACCTGATAGACGTGTGAATCAATCCTGTCCGGGTTTTTTTTTCTCTCAGCTGAAAAAAAACTAAACTCACGTAAAAATGGTCGATTCGAATTTTGAACTGACACCGTTAGGTTTACCCAAATTACCGGAATTGGGACCGATTCACTTCCGCGGGAAAAGGGTGACAAGTGCTCATAAATCCGTTGGCCGTTTCGGCGCCCCCCCTCTCATCACTGATCTTTCTCAACGGCAACTGCCGTTTCCCACTTTCCCACGTACGAAAACAGAAGTCACGGTTCAAATTTCGAATCCAGCGAGGCAGAAACCGCCCCCACCTAAAACCACGGGGCTCGGGTCTACACGATCGCTGACAGGTGGGTCCCGGTCGTAGCAGGGCCCACATGTCAATGACGAGGAAGAAAACGACAACGGCCCCGGGTAGGAGGCGGTGCCGGGGGGACGCGACGTGTGCAGCGGGTGCCAGCTGTATTGCCGGTCAGAGTCACCGGTCGACGCGCCGCTATAAATACCGTCCTCCTCCACATCACTATTTCTCCAACCCCCATCGCCACCACCACCACCACCACTCGCGAACTAGACAGAAACCGCAAGAAACCAAACACCTTTTGGCTCCTCCACTAGTAGCAACTACTCGTTGTCGTCGTCGTCGTCGACTCGTCGTGGTAGTAGTAGTCTTCTTCGCGTGACGCCATGGGAGGAGGAGGAGGAGTTGAGGCGGATTGCGACAGGATCAGGGGGCCGTGGAGCCCCGAGGAGGACGAGGCGCTGCGGCGGCTGGTGGAGCGGCACGGCGCGAGGAACTGGACGGCGATCGGGCGGGAGATCCCCGGGAGGTCGGGGAAGTCGTGCCGGCTGCGGTGGTGCAACCAGCTCTCGCCGCAGGTGGAGCGGCGGCCGTTCACCGCCGAGGAGGACGCCACCATCCTCCGCGCACACGCGCGGCTCGGGAACAGGTGGGCCGCCATCGCGCGCCTCCTCCAGGGCCGCACCGACAACGCCGTGAAGAACCACTGGAACTGCTCCCTCAAGCGCAAGCTCGCCGTCGCCACCACCACCACCACCACCACCACCGGCGCCGCCGCCGCGCCGGGAGTGGTCGCCGATGCCGCCGAGCTCGTCGAGCGGCCGTGCAAGCGGTTCAGCCCCACGCCGGACAGCCCGTCGGGGTCTGGTTCCGGGTCGGACCGCAGCGACCTCAGCCACGGCGGCGGGTTCGGGCAGATTTTCCGGCCGGTGGCGAGGACCGGCGCGTTCGAGCCCGTCGACTGCGCCATCAGCCGGCGGCAGGAGGAGGATCCCTTCACCTCGCTCTCCCTCTCGCTCCCTGGGACGGATCAGCGGTTCAACCACGACAGCGCCCACAGCCACTTCCAAGAACTCCCGTCCTCCCCCTCGCCGCCACCACCACCTCCCCCCGCCGCCGCCGCCTCGACGACACAGTACCCGTTCACCCCGGAGTTCGCCGCCGCGATGCAGGAGATGATCCGCGCCGAGGTGCACAAGTACATGGCGAGCGTCGGCGTCCGCGCCGGGTGCGGCGACGCCGGCGGTGCCGACCTCCACATGCCGCAGCTGGTGGAGGGCGTCATGCGCGCCGCCGCGGAGCGCGTCGGGAGGATGCACTGATCAAAAACCTAGCGTCCATTAGAATCTCTACTATCGTTTCAACTTTTTTTTTCCTTAAAAATTTGTTTCCAAAACTGCTGTGAAAACCGAAACAGCAGTCCGAAACGGAAGAACCAAAAAAAAATGCGAGGAGAGATGGGAAAGAAATGTTTCGAGCTACGAAAAAAAACCGAAAAGCTCGGCTACCTATGTACAGGAAATGGAAATGGAAATGCAAATGGGGGAAGTGAGTGGTGAATCATGCAAAAAAAAAAAAATCAGAATTCACCATTTTTGCTACAACTACTAGTGCTAGCTACCGTCTGATCTGGCTCTGAATGAAATGAGTGAATGTCACCGATCTGCTGGATCTGTGCTGACAGCTTGCAGTTACTAGTACCACCAGCCACATTTGAGTCTAAAAAAACAAACCCTGATTCTCGTGTTCAACGTTTAACTGTCCGTCTTATATAAAATTTTTTTATAATTAATATTTTTATTATTGTTAGATGATAAAACAAGATTAATAGTTTATGCGTGACTTGTCTTTTTAATTTTTTTATATTTTTTTTAAATAAGACGAAAAGTTAAATATTGACCACGAAAATTTAGGATTTGTTTTTTTTTTAAGGACGGAGGAAGTATTTGACACGAGCGGGGGAAACCGAAAGCGATCGGTGCGATGGAGATCCATCTCTCCCTGAAATGGAGAGGCAACGGCTCGTAAATGCACGTCGGTCCAGCTGATCAGCCGCTTCGCTCGTTTCGTCGTCGTCGGGGAGAGCCGGAAAACGGCCAGCCAAACTTTCTTCTTTCGCTCGCCCACCGCGTCTACCCGTCGTCGATCGCGACCGGTTTGGTTGCGAGTAGCCGTCCTGTAGCGTGCGTGATATGTACTGTACCTCCTGACACGATCGAGCGATCGCTTTCGCTATCAACGGTGGAGGGGAAGAGGGGGGATTCGGGCAAAAGTTGGAAGCGGGCAGTGGTTGCTTTCGCACGAAGGGCCCAGGCCCAGTGGGAAACGCGGTCCGGTTCGTTGCTCCTTGGAACGGGAAAAGTGTGGATCAGTGGATGGATGCATGTCGGCGACGGTGAAATCGATCGAGCGATCGGTTGCTTTTGCTTGTGGCTCGATGGAGTATATGTATGGAAGGTGGCACGTCGTATCGTACCAGCCGGTGTAGCGAGATCTACCGCACGGGATTTGCGTTCGGTTCGGTCGAGAAAGGCGGAGTTTGGCAACGCAATTCCAGGCGTGAGAACTCAGAAGGAATGTGCGTTTGTGTGGTGGCGCGTGTACGTCCTTGTGCGGGGTTTTTTGATGCTACCGTTATCGTGGTCAGTTTGGGCTCAATCCTGGTGGAGTCTTTTTATACTTTTCTATTGGGCCATGTGGTTGATGCTTACTAGGTTTGCACTTTGGACTTTCACATTGGATGCTTAGTTTGCTTAATAGACCTCGATCCATGCGCGCATGATGACTGGGGCACAAAGCCCCCTATGTGCTGCCAGCCCGGCCCATATAGTTAGTTTCCCTTCATCATCCTCATGGATCGAAGTAGTAGGAAATCGAGGCAGATAGGACCCCATCCGAATAACCCAAACGGCATATTTGCAAACCAAATATAATTTGTGAAATTGCTAATTAACTGTCCACAGTTTTCAGCGCCGAAAACTTTCGGTTTTTTTGCCCGTTTGATCCGGCTCCAAGATTCGTGCTGGCGGTGCAGGAAGATGGAAAAAAAATTACAAGCCCAGTTCGTGCTAGCGGTGCAGGAAGATGGAAAAATTTAGCAAGCGCACCATGGGGATCGAACCCAAAAACCACAGCATACACATTTGCTCCATTAACCAGTTGCTCCATTGCACTTTTGTGGAAGTTACACCCGATCGAGTTACAGACTTGGTATATTGCAGTTACATAGCAGTTACATAATAATTACAATGTAATTACACTATAGTTACATAATAGTTACATTTGAAAGTTTTTCATCCAAAAAACTGTCGAGTGTTGTATAGCTACTCCCAATTTTTATATATGTGTTCTTAATAATCTAAAAGCAAAGTCTGAAAAATAAACTTCGATGATAAAACCCCAAAATCAACTACAAATATAAAGCTGAAAAATTTAAATTTTGGCTGATAAGCATAAGCATAGTATGACCGAGATTTCACCAAGAAGAAATTGCCTTTGACTGTCCATCAGTTTCTTGCATACATGGTCATCGCAAGAGCAAAAAGTGTGCCAAAGCTGCTGGCGTTTTCTATGTTTCTTTAAAATACTCCAGTGGTGATGGTGAATGGTGAGTTTGTCATCACTCATCACC
This sequence comes from Oryza sativa Japonica Group, assembly GCF_034140825.1. Taxonomy (NCBI): domain Eukaryota; kingdom Viridiplantae; phylum Streptophyta; class Magnoliopsida; order Poales; family Poaceae; genus Oryza; species Oryza sativa. Next base: position 26,761,122 of record NC_089040.1, on the reverse strand, counting down.
ACTATCATGTGGGATCTTTTAATAGCGAGTAGGTGAACCGTTATATAAACAGATGTACAAATACATATTTGAAAGCAATTACGTATGCTTGACATACATGAAAAAATGATGTGAAATGTTGATTACAATGAAAATATTATTATTATGATTTTCGGAGCTTTAGAACGTAAGGTGGGGTTCTCTTTTTTATTCCGATGCAAAGCACCGGCATTCAACTATTTATAAATAAAAAAGGAATAAAAGTTCGAGGGACTTGATGTAGTGAATATTCCTAGGGTGTGCATTCTACTTTGAAAATTTTAACCTGTGATGTATTGAAACGGTAACTAATACCTATCGGTTTTTACTAAGAGCAAACAAAACCTTGAACGTTATTTTGAAAGCAGCGCTAAAGCGATTGGTTACAAAAGTATAAAACTAATGGTCAATAGATGTACAGGAGACCTTGCAGATTTGTCTAAGCCCTGTTTGAAGAACCTCCAAATTCTAATAAGCAGTTAGCGAGTAGTCAGCAAAACAGCACGAAAGTATTTAGAAAAGTTGGGTTTCTTATCTTGTGTAATATATTTCATTTTCTGAAGTTTATTTCATGAAGCTGAATATTGATTTTGAAATAAACTATAGTGGTCAGAAACTCTCTCAACCAGAATGGAGACAAAAGGATCATGTTGAACAGTAGAAGTAACAATTACCGCCACTGTTTGTAAGCATATGTTCTATTTGCACATAGTACATCTCACATGTGCTTATCTATTCATTCCTGTGAAAAAAAAAGACATACTATGGCTATACATGTACATGTTCACTACGTCATCATATAACCTAGTAGGAGTATAACCCAAATACACATCACAAAAGAACAAATGTAATAGTACAGAGCAAAGGGGCATGAAAAACAGAGTTTGTGCTTAGTTCCTGAAATTGGGAAGAAGTTTAGAAAAAAATGGTAGGTTAGAAAAAAAGTTAAAAGTTTATGTGTGTAGGAAAGTTTTAGGTATGATGTGATGTGATGGAAAATTGAAAGTCTGAGAAAAGTTTGGTGTGAACTAAAACAGGACCAGAGGCTTTTTCCTCAATTCAGCCGTGCACGCATGCTCCATCGCTGACGGATCCCAAAACCCCTGCCACCGCCGGCGTCTAGTGCCCGGCGCCGGGGCTCGGGCCGGAGTCCTTGATCCCGCCGAGCATGTCGAGGCTGACGGACTTGAGCCACTGCAGGCCACCGTCGCCGGCGCCCTCCGTGCTCCCGTCCATCGCCTCCAAATCGACCGCCGGCGACTCCACCACCGCGTCCCCGTCTCTCTCCATCCGCTTAAGCATCCTCGCGTCGGCCACCTTCGTCGTCGTCGCGAGGACGAGACACGCGACAACAACGAGTGTAAAGACGATCACCCTCTGCCTGAGCTGCTCTGCCATTTTGTGCTGCTACTGAGCCCTGCACGGACGGTGTCGATGTAAGTTGGCTGCTGATCAGGGTGTTGGGTTTGAGGGGGGTTTATGTAGGGGAGGAGGAGGTGAACGTCAGTCTCCGTTTTACCAGTAGCCAAGCAGGTGGAGCACGAGAGGTGTCGTGGATTGGCGTCGGGGAAGCGAGCGAGCGTACGAGGGTCGCAGCATGCACGCGCGGAATTCTCGCGTTTAAGCAACGACTTTGAAATGTCGCTGAAGCCGACGTGGTGACGACGAGGCGAGAAACGGTTAGCTGCCTGCGAGAAGTTGTTGTGGCCTGGCTGCGTGATCGACGCAGAGAGTCTGGGGGCGGCCGGCGGCGACGACGACGACGACGATGGCGACCGGGAAAATTGAGAGAAGTCAGCGAAAACGCCGGGGAGAGAGAGAGAGAGAGATGGGAACCAAACGTACAGAGGTGCGTACACCTGTGACCTGAGGCGGGTTGGGTCGAGGTGCTGACGCGTGTGCTGCGAGGTGCGACTGACTGATGAGGGATGACCGACCCATGGAGCCAACTCTGACACGGTTGGTTTGGTTTTCATCGTCGGATATGTACCGTCCTGATTTTCACCAGTATTTCGTACAACTTCAGGACCATTTGCTTGCCGACGACCGGCCGGTCGGCCTTTACCGTGACAGCTCGATATATGTCGAGTCAATTTAAACGACGGCCGCAGTAAGGTGTGAATTGTGATGTGTGGCTGTGCCTGAATTCCAAGGTTTATTTGAGCGATTTTACGGCTTTTGAAATTTCTAATTTAAAATTTGCTATATCTCGGTACGAATATTTACACAAAAAATTTTAGTATTTCTTAGTATCTCCTAAGTACTATAAAAATATCTATCTCTGTTTCTAAGGTTTTAATTTCTGTATAAGAGCTTGGAGCGAGTTCAGATTAACACATCAATGAACCGAGATCACTGAATATATATCATGCGTGTTAATTGTGCATTCTAGCCCAAAAGTCCATATAGCTGAATGCCACGCGGGTCGAAAAAGACGCATACTACATCTGCCGCCTAACATCCCTGAACGAAATTCCATTGCTTTTTTGTTAATGGTATGCATCGATCAGCGACAGCATGATCAAATGTGATCTTCAGGGGATCATCGGCACCGGGTGCGTGGCAATCTACCCTGTGTACGTACTGTCGCCGTCGAAGCTCCGTGCTGGATCAAAGGATCGACAATCTATATAGGATCAAGAAAATGAATCTATACCAGAACAAATTAACGAGTAATCCTAGGCGGATTACGAAGTGATCCAATTATTTGGATCACTGCACGGAGTCATAAGAAAGTGCTAGATGTATCAAAGAAAATCCCATCATTCAGTATCAGACTGGGCCTTCTTCCCGGAAAAGCTGATGCGTGATCGATCGCCAGGGCGATTTGGTAGCGATCAGTTCGCCCAATCGCCCCCCCTCCCCCCTCCCTCACTCCACCTGGTTTCCTTTTTTAACACCGCATTATTTTTTTATTTTAGTAAATTTATACACCTAAAGTTTATACACCTCAAGTTTACACATATAAAATTTAGAGACCAAAAGTTTATAAGACAAAAGTTTATATATTCGATTCAAATTTGAATTTGAATTCAAATATTTTTATATATAGTATTTCTATACATCTAAAGTTTATAGAACTAAAGTTTATAGGTCAAAAGTTTATATACCCGTTTCAAATTTAAATTTGAATTCAAATATTTTCTATATATAGTATTTCTATACATCTAAAGTTTATACAACTAAAGTTTATAGATCCAAAGTTTATAAGTCAAAAGTTTACATATCCGATTCAATTTTGAATTTGAATTCAATTTTTTTATATATAATATTTATTTACATAAATTTTTCTAACTTTTGTTTTTTTTTTCAAAAAAAATTGTGGTGTACTGTAGTAGGAAAGAGAAGGAGGAGGAAAGGGGAGAAGAGGAACGTATAGGGGGAGGGGAGCGATCACCTGCGCATTAGCAGTCCCCTTCTTCCGCCCTTCACACCAAAGTGCCTCTGATCTTGCTAGCTAGCACATCACCAATCTTAAAGCAGAGTTCTGTATACCCACACCCTTACACTCCATTGTTGTCGCCGCCGAACGAGAAGTGAAAAACAGAAAATTATCAGCGTTGACAGCAACAAAAGCATCCCCTCTTTCAACACGCACACATTTATTTCACTAATTTTGCTTCCCAGTGCGTCTAACCGATGCTTTAGTTTATTGTAAGAGAAGTCTACGTTTGGTCCTTCAACTATTGACTTGAATCGATTTTGGTCCCTCAGCCACAACATCAGCAACTATTAGAGTAAGTTTAATAGTATAGCCCATTGCTAGCTCCAAATCATCTTAGCCAATGTAATACCCAATTCATACAATAATTGCTTACTATATTATTAATATCTAGTCCCACATGTCATACACACATTACGTCTTAAAATCCGTGCTGCAGCTGGCTACAGATATGTAGCCCGCTGCTCTTCTCTTTCTTCCTTTATCTCTTTAAAATATATTTATAGCTGGTTTATATTCTACTATTGTACCTGCTCTTAGTCATTCAACTGTTAAAGCTTTTAGTATTCCTAAACCACGGTGGTTTTTGATGGCGTGAAGCCTACATAAAGTTTATGTGTGGCCGAAGAATGATGACATCAACATAAAAATCAATGGTAAACAACAAAATTAAAAAAAAAACAAGAAAATACTATAAACTATGCGAAATTGCTATATAGCATTTGACAGAAATTTAGAGATAAAATTTTATATGTTTTGGACCATTGGATCTATGCCAAGATTCATGCATTGACTTCTTCTCCTCCAACTTTGACAGGCTCCCCTTCTTCTCCAGCGTCGGCGACACCACCAAATCTGGTAGGGAGCATATGGGTTAGGGTTTAGAGTTAGGGGAGGGGGAAGAGGGGGGGTTTTCTCGGGGCTTAAAGGAACGGTCGTGGACGGTGGAGGACCGGCGGTGGGTGGTGGATATGGGTGGGCGGCGAGGAGCCGGTGGTGACGCCAAAGCCGCGGGTTGGCAACAGGGGGAAGGCTGGCGTTGTCGGCGGGGGAAAACAGGCTGCAACCTTGGGGAAGAGAAGGGGGAGGGGGAGGAGGCCGACCGGCTAGGCGGCGAGGCCGGGTGGAGGCACGGTGACTGTGTGGGAGGCAGAGGAGTGCTCGCGCTTGGGCACATGTGAAAGCGGCAGCGGCGGCGGCGAGAGGACTAAGAAGTGGAGGAAGAAAAGTAGGGTTTAGTTTTGTTGCACGAATCTCAAAGTGATCCAATAGTTTAGAATTTCCGAGATTTTGGGAGGTTTTTTCTATCAGAAGACATTTAGATAGTCCCTAAACTATATGTCAACTTTGCTTTCTTTTCCTCTTTCTACCCCTAATCCTATATATTATTAATTTTCAATTGCTAGTCAGGAGGCCACACATGGCACCACATTACTGAAAGTTACTTCAATAGTAGTATCCCCGTTTAGGTAAGGATGAAATATGGAAGATCTAAAGAGCTGAAGAATCATCAATAGTAACTTTCGGCCTTGTTTGTAGTGGGCCTCAATCTTGGCCCATCCACACATATAGGCTAGGATTAATTTTCAACTAGATACATAATTATGCATTATAGAATATACTCCATCCGTTTCACAATGTAAGTCATTTTAACATTTTGCATATTCATATTGATGCTAATGAATCTAGACATATATATCTATCTAGATTTATTAGCATCAATATGAATGTGGGAAATGCTAAAATGACTTACATTGTGAAACGGAGGAAGTACATAGTTAATTTTATCAAACTAGTGTTTCAAGAAATTTCAAAAAAAAAGGGAGTGGTTCAAGAAGCATCTACAAAGTATCCCATATCCATTTATCCCTAGGTGTAATGGTGCCACTCTAGAGTTTATGGGCGGTGTCAAGGGACTAACTACCTCCTCTGGGTAAGATAGCAAGCCACACCTCAACAATGGCGAGAACATAGAATTTAATCAACTACTAAGAGCAGATCACATGTAAATTAACCAACATTATAAATGGTACAACCTTTAGCAATTAATATTTGATGCCCCCGCAACATCAGCGGCCACTACATAAGCGGCATCAAAAATTGATGACCAGAGGGAGCATTATATGGATCGATGAATGGTATGATAAATCAATGATGATTTGAAATTCATGTTAACTACAATAAATTCATATATTATGCTTTTTTAGGGAATTAGAATATGCACATGTTAACTTATCTTGCCGAACACCCTGAAAAAGAAAACTTAAATACTCAATGTTGTTTAACTATATTATATCCCTGATTAATTGAATTAGTAGGAACGTACATAACTCTATAGGATTTTGTTTAAAGTAATTAGTTTATTTTCCGTAAAAATCCTTTGAAGCTAGAATGGTTCTAAAATGCACTAAATTAGTTACGTGCATGAATCATTTCCCGTATAGTCTAGTAACACACATTTACGAACTACGTACATAAACTTAGGAAAAATTGAGTGGATATTACGTAATTAAATTAGCAGGGGTAGTAGATTTTTATTACAAAACAGTACCTTCATATATTCTTGCCTGGAATATATATATATATATATATATATATATGATCTGGCACGTACAGCAATCAAACTAGCAACAGCTATCAAATTAAATAGAGATTAGGGGGTTCACCTGCCATGGCTAATGACAGATCAATTAATGAGCTTCATGGGCAAAGGAAGCAGGATATAGGAGAGGAAGAGATATTGGCGCGGCTCAATCAGATACTGATTTTACCACTGCTGTAAAACCAATCATCGGATTGAACCTCACCAATATCGCTCTTTCCATTGATCAACCATGCAACTTCTGAAGGCCATGCAAGCTAGCTTGGACGATCCATCTCATGCATGGTTGCAAGAAATTAAGAAACTTTCCACCTTCCGGTAAGAAGAGATCTGCAATGTGAGAAGGGACAACAATTAATCAGATATATATTCAGATCATCAACTGATTAATTTGCAATGTAAGAAGAGATAACAATTAATCAGATATATATATTCAGATCATCAACTGATTTGCAATGTAAGAAGAGATCGAGAACAATTAATCAAACATGAAACACCGGGAATCAGGTCAAGCTAGATATATAACTAACTGAAAAACATCTATACATATCCCGGATATATCGATCTGCGCATAGCTCTAGCTGATCAATCTCCATCAACCGTACGCGTCAGTTGTTATTCACAAGCAGATAACATATAGAAACAATAGAAATGGTTAGTGGCGAACCAAAGCGACTTTTGGCTGTCTGCACATGAAGTGGTGTGTGTGTGTGTTATTGCTAGGGTTAATTGGAAGCTTCATGTAGCGCACTGTCCTCCCAAATGACTTACATGTAAGATCTCACAAGACGTCGCTGTTGTTGTTGACTCTCCATCGATCTGCGAGACTGACATAAACGATGACGATCGACTGACTAGCTCAGTCTCACTCAAATCTGCATATTGTTCAGAAGTTATGCAGAGATGGAGACAGATCAGAGATCGATCAGAATTATTCAGAATGAAGGCGACGAGGAAGGTAGCTAGCTAGCTAGCACAGTGGATTTGCAGGTAGGGCACGGAGATGGCGAAGGGGGAAGGGAGCCATGAAATAGGAGGAGGCAGCTCGGAGAGAGAGGCACTCGTTCCGGCCTGGCTCGATCTCCATGGGAGAGGGGGTAGTGAGCAGAATGATGAAGACGAGCAGACCAAAAGATATATACAGATCTCTCTCTCTCTCTCTCTCTCTCTCTCTCTCTCTCTCTCTCTCTCTCTCTGCATGGTCAGCATGCATACAATAGTGGGGTAGGTCGAGCGTTTCGCGGGCGAAAACAGTTGGGAAGAATGCCAATCAATTCAGAGAATAAAAAACATAAGATAAAGAGAAAACCATCGGTCAAATCATCAAATTCCTTTTAATTTACGTGATTATATATATAACATTAATTAATTAATTAATTTTCGACAGCCACAGCAATCGTACTAGAAGGAAATCGAAGGAGAAGAAGAAGCTAGACGACACAGGGAATGCGCATCGGGGGCAGGAGCGCAGAATGTGTGTGCCTAGAACGACGACGAAGAAACTGAAGAATGCTCTCAGCTCGATCGGAGTGTCCGTACAAAAGGCGGCCAGTTTCTTAATCGGGAGCACCAGCTAGCTTGCACGTAAATCCGTCTCCTCCTCTCTCGATATCTCCGAATTGATCTTTGTAATTTCTTAATGGCGTTTCTCGCCTTTTCTTAACCAAAATTGAACTGATGGTGGCCTAGCTAGTGGTGGTGGTGGCCAGCAGCAGCAGTAATCAATGGGGATCGAACACCTGCGAAGCCGAGCGGGGACAGCGGCGGCAAAGCGGCCCTGCCATGGCGCCGCGCCAGGGGACATCGCCGAGCTCTCGCGCATTGGGGCTCGTTGCGTTGCATCGCATTGTGTAATTGCTTTCTCTCTCTCTCTCTCTCTGAATTTTGCTTTCTCTTTCTCGTGTGTGTGTTTGTGGGTTTGGTTTATGATCATCGATCGATCGCTGGCTGGGTTGGCTGGCTTCGTTGCCATATTTTCCTGTCACAATTATTGTCTCCTTTTGGTGTTGCTTTCTCTCCTGCTTTTTGCGTCTTTCTTGAACGCTTAAAATAATTAAAAAGGGCTAGACTTTTTGTATTTGGTGCATCATGCATGTTAGCTAGCTACTACTCCGATCGAACTCCCTCTAGACACACCCGGTCTCAAATTGATCAATAATGTTAGTTTTAGAATGGAGTTGTGTGTAAGTAAGCGCAAAAAGGAATTGATGATATTTTATATGTGGAAATGAAGCGGATTTGTTGAAAACAGCTTTGGGAAAATCAATGAAAAAATAATTGCATTGAATAATACTAGCGATAATACGCTATAATGATCTTCCCTCCAAAACCGCATAGCCTAGCACATCCAACAGGTGAGCCCACTTACACACATATCACTTTACTTATATTTTCGTTTGCACTTCGTGTAAAAGGGTTGCACATAAGTGATATGGTTGAAACAACAAAATCTTATAATTAAGTTGATTCTACCCTCGCTAAACTAGCATTATGATACTAAACATGCGTACATAGCTCTCATGGGCCACATATGGGCCAATCAAATTGGCTCGGATGTCACACTCGCAGTATGCTCTTATTGGTCGCTTTAATCCACGCATTCCATAGACTATTGCTATTGCTATTGATATTATATTACTCATGCATTCCAAAAAGAAAACTCTTTTTCAGTTATATCTATGTTCAGAGTTTAAAAACTTGAATTATTTAAATTCTCTTATCAAGTTTTGTGATTGGTTGAAAATGCTTGGATTTCTATATATTGGAATCAATTACTTAGAAAAACTTGTATTGTATTGCAAATTTTGAATCCTAGAAATGCTTATAATTTGGAAAGGAGAGAGTAGTTATTTTTTTAAAAAAATATATTGTGTATTAGATTAGGAAATTAAAAATTCTTGATCATTAATTTTGCATATTGAAATTAATTCAACAATATATACTTAATTGAGAGTCCTATATTGCTGCAACTTCATAGTATTTATTAACTTTTAATTTTTGACAAATTAGTAAAAGTGATGGGTACATGATATATATTTCCATTTACATGGTTTTACACGAGTTATTGATACGATCCAATTAATCAATTAACAGTTAATTCTGGTTAATGAGATATTTTAGATTAACGTAGGAGCTTTTCTAAAAATGTCCAATTAGTACAGATATAGATTCTTGATTGAATTTTTGTGTAACACAAATTTTCAGTATGATCTACCATCACAACAATTCGATTCACCTAATCAAACGGCTAAATCTTTTTTTTTCACACACTGGAGGTAACTCAGTGCCCAAACTAGTATAGAGGTATATGTAGACAAAAATATCTTCACACGCACATGTATACATGACAAAGAAAAAGAAAGGTTAACTCACTAAAGAAAAAAGGCAAAATTGGTTAAAATTGCAAAGCAAAGCAGTTATGTAATGTTAGGCATTTGAATGACCATACTTAATCATGTTCTCTCTCTCTCTTAGTATCACACAACAAACAAGTGTATAAAGAATACCAGTTACACAACTCGATCAAATGAGTAGTTGGACGCGTGCGTATATTCGATCTCTCCTCTCCGTTTTAAGATAGTTAGTACTACTGGCTACGAACTACGCTACACTTTAATAATTATGCGTGTCTCATGACCCCATGTATATACTCTAATGGGCCCCTAGCTAGCTTCTTCTTTGCCAGGGGGACAAGCTCCCAAAAGCAGATAATCAAAGAGAACTAAAGGAGAATGGTTGGATGGATGAACTGAAGAAGCCTATATAGCTATATATATGTGTCAAAGATGTATTGTGTGTATAGTGGGAACGTATCATATGCACACAAGTCTTCCCGTGTATACACCGTGCACACCAACTAACAAATTTCACAAAAATATCTAGAAAATTTTTTCACATAGTTTTAGTAGTATTACATCTTATATATAAAGTCTCATCTTCAAATACATTATATTTAGGGAGCAAAAAACAAGAAAAAAATTGTGATAGATTTATGCTATTAAAGCTGTCGGAATTTTTATATTTTTTTACAGCTAAAATATGTTGAATTTGAGGTTAAGAATTTATACATAGTTATAATACTATTGGAAGTACATTTTTTTTTGAATTTTTGGTAAAATTTGTTAGTTAGTGTAAATGGTGTGTACCGGAAAAGCTTGTGTATAAGATATATTCCAGTGTATAGTGGACTGGTTGACGTGATGATAAGAGTAGCTAGAGCTCGATCAGGTTCATCAGGTGGCCGGCGTGCCAGTTGGTGCACTAATCAGATTCCCACGCGCTAACCCAACCAAATCATCACTATCCCCATCTACTACTACTCAACTTTTTAACCCTCTGCATACCGAGCAAGGCATGCAAAACCGTGGTAAGAAAAAACCCAAAGTAAACTCAAAGTAACAGCATGGATGAGAGTAGCTTTTTACAGGCCATAATAGTGGGACATTGCAGGAGAGAAAGAGATGGAAAGAAGAAGGCAGCAGCACAACTTTTTTTTTTTACCTGGTCCCATGCGTGTGTAGAGATATTAAAATTGAAGAGAGCTACGAAGATCGAGTAGGGAGGAGAGGAGAGGAGAAGTGATCGAGATAGTTGGGGGCGGCCGGTGACATTCATGCATGTTTTGCTCTTGGCCAACATCTTTGTAACCGAATCCACGCACGTCAAAAATACGCTTTTCTACCCTGCTTTTGCCCCGCTTTTTATTCTCCCTTTCCTTTACAAGGGGATTAGGCGGCCGCCGGCCAGCAATCCCATGAACACACACAGGTCACCCCCTTCTTCACCACCCTAGCTAGCTAGAAACCTAGCTAATCTAGTAACGTGGGGAGTAGTGGTGGGCATTCGGTCTGACCGAGGGATTCGGCTCAATGTTTCGGTCTTTGAAAAATTTCGGTTATATACGGGGCGGAGCAAGAAAATTAGTTCATCAGTGTTACCGGGATCAAAATACACTAATCTTGTTTAATTTCTAGTGTCATCTTAATTACCTAAACAATATAATTATATATTTCGCCGGTGTCGGCTGACCCCGATGGTTGCTCCGCCCCTGGTTATATAAAAATGCATTATGAGATATTAAAGACCGAATAATTCGGTTTGGGTTTATTTGGTTCGTCTTCGGGCATGCATGACGGGAGTTTCAAGATACCAAAAATCCATATAGTCAACAATGAGTTTTGGCAATATTTCTCTTGTTTCAGGACATGTTTTAAAAGTAAACAATAAAAAAATAGTATATATAACACCAATTCACCAAGATATAAATTGCAATTTAAAATTAATGCTTACACATGATACTTAATAGGTTTGCAGTTTATGAAATTTCGGTCTATCCGGTTAAGTTAACCGAGACTAATAATCGAGCAATAAAGAAGTAGCATCCAGCTAGCTAGTCTTTCTGTAATTTTCTTTGAAGATGCTTATAGGTGTAGAGTTTGCGTGCGTGTGTTTATAGGGGTGAGTGTGCGTGCGTTGTGAGTGTTTGTGTTATATTGTGTAATTATATATATATATATATATATATATATATATATATATATATATATATATATATATATATATATATATATATATATATATATATATATATATATATATATATATATATATATATATATATATATATATATATATATATATATATATATATATAAAAGCTAGCTAGCCTTTTCGTTTCGGGTCACTTTTTTTTTTAACGTTTCGCCCATTTTTTTCCCACCTCAAGCATGGAGAGAGCCGGATCATGGAGTTAATTCTCATGTGTACAACTCAGAAAATATGATTCTTTTTTTTATGGCCATGCGCACCACACAGGCTAGAGAGTGGTTTCTGAAGCTTACAAAATTCTTCCATCAAAATATACCATAACCTAATTAAATAAGCATGCAAGAAGCTGACGGCTGTGTTCGTTTCCTTGTGTTGGGAACAAATTTCCTTCACACAGAAAACGAGATATCTTATTAGCACATGAGAGTATTAGCTAAAAAACTTAAAAATAGATTAATATGATTTTTTAAAATAACTTTTATATAGAAACTTTTTTGAAAAAATATACATTTTAATAGTTTGAAAAGTGTGCGCGTAGAAAACGATAAAATGAAGTTGGGAAAGTTGTTCAAAGAACATAGCTCTATGCTATTTTCGAATGCATTTACGCACACGTGCACACTAACTCTATTTGGCATAGCTCCGTGTCTAGGATTTTTTAGCTGGGCATTTCTCACTTAACAAATCTATGAATCTAAATTAACAGTTAAATTAACAGTTATGCTGATAACATTTAGATTATAATTTTTTTCTCTATTTTAAATGGAATATAAAATATTATTAAACCATTATAATTTAACATAAATGTAGTGTGGATCGTGAAAAAGAAACTTAACTATACTTATGAACGTTTAGTAGTTAATCCCTTTGATCCCACCGTACGTTATCGCCCCCCCGGCTCGCGTACGACGCGCGGCGCCCACCACCACGACGCGATTCGCGGGATCGATCACGCCGTTTCCCCGGCCGCGCGTGCCGCTCCGCTCCGCGCGCCGCGGCGCGCGCGCACCGGCGACACGCTCCCGACCTCCCCGCGCGCGCGTGCGCGGCTCGGCTTTCGCGCGCGCGATGCGCGAAGGACTCCGTCGGACGGCCGGTTGGGTTGGGGAGCTCGCGAGAGTTTCCCATCAAAGCCCTCCTAGAGCCCATGCTGGTCCATAATAGCACATGATAGCTAGTACTCGAGTATTTTATAGATGGGCCGCGAGTATTTTGTAGCGAAATAAGTTCACTTCATGACCCTCGAAAGTGATCGAAATCTAATCCGTGACTCTAAACTACAAAACCGGATATCTCGACTACCCAACTCTTAAAACCACTGCAATTTGACTCCTTGGAGGTTTTGGAGGGCGGTTTCGCTAACGTGACGCCTACTGCCCAGTATTGATTCGGTCTTCTTTCCACGTGGCGTTGACGTAACGCTTAGGTGGCATTAGAAATAAAAAATAAGGTCTCACCTTCCTTCTTCATCCTCCCTCTCTCCCTTCTCTCTCTTTCTCTTCGGCGGTGGAGCATCTGCGAGAGTGCGACAGGTGAGCGTGCGGTCGGAGCAGACCCGCGAGCGTGCAGCTAGCAGAGCGGGCCCTCAAGACCTCACCTCGCCGCTGATGGCGTCCCATGACGACGGCGGCGGCGATGATGCATGGGTCAGCAGCTATGCGGACTCACTCTTCGAGGGGATGGTCCTTTTCACCCCATCCCTCTCCGTTGATCCTGATCCCAAGCCGCCTGTCGTCAAAGCCCCTGACCCCGAGCTGCCTACCCCTCACCACGATGCCGATGCCGTCGCCGTTGCCGGAGCTAACGTGGCGGCCTCCCACCTCGCCTCAACCCGCGGCTCCTTCCCCTTCACCAGCCGCCGCCCCCGCTTTGCTCCGTCGGCCGCCGGAGGAGGAGCGTAGCCGGTAGGTAGAGTTGGGTGGAGGAGGGAGCAGCAACTGCGGAGGTGGCCGGGGGAGGAGCGTAGCAGCGGCAGGCGAGCTCCGCCCACCACGTCTTCGTCGTTCTCGCTGTCCTGCCTAGGTCTCCTCCGCACCCCACCGCCGCCACCCCTCTCCGCTCTGCTTGGTGCGCCGTCGGAGCACCCGACACCGCTCCACCTGCCCTGCTGAAGAGAGAGGATAGAGAGAAGAGGGGAGGAGTGAGGATGACATGTGGGCCGCATAAATTTTTTATACCCTCTTTGCTGACTAGGATGCCACGTCAGCGAAACCACCGATACATACTGCCATAGGACCTTGGGTGCACCGTTTGTGTGAGTTTAGTGTATATATTTATGGTTTTGTAGTTAAGGGATCTTAAAAAATCTTGCTATTAAGTTGAGGGACCTCCGATGAACTTATTCTTATTTGGAAAATGTCCACTTCAGGTTCTCTTGACTATGGCCCGAGTTACATTCGTGTCAATTAACTGTAAAATCAGATCCATAATTTCTAAAAGCAGCATAAATTAAATCCCTCGAAAGTATTGACATTGGTTTCAGCTGATGTGGCCTACGTGGCACGTTGATCCGGTTTTCATCAAATGTGATGCTTATGTGGCATTCCAGTCATGTTTGTTTTTTTTTTAAAAAAAATGGTAGGTCCCAGTGAAATATTTCATCCCTTCCTACTCTCTCCTCCTTTTTTATTTCTCTCGACAAGGAGCTTGTTACGGAGGCAGTCTCGACTCTCGAGCTAGGCAGCCCAACCACGGGAAGGTGACAACGTTGGCGGGTGACTGGCAATGAGAGCTTTTGTTTTCCACTCTGACCAATATAATGTGCCGCTATCTTCCTCTCCCAATGCGCCTCCCCTTCTTGATCGTTGTCGTCGTCGGCCCTATCGCGTTAGTGGTTGGCTGGTCACTTGGCTTGGTCCTACTCGTGCCTTGGCGACGGAGTCACCGTCTCCGCCGTGCACCTGGTGTCACCGCCGTGCCGCTGCCGCCAACGAGTCCAGAGCTGATCGGCCGAGGAACACTGCTAGTAGGTCCAACATCGGGAAGGCTAGCGGCCACGCGTGACGACGACGGCCACATTGCTGCACCGCTTTTGCATGCCCAATAGCCAGGCGTCGATGAGAGCAGACAAGGATCTGTTCTCCCAGGGGTGGATCTACCATTGGGCTATGGGATCTTAACCCCCCACTACCGGCGTTGCAATCATAAGAGCCCCATGAAACTCTCACTGAAATTTTGTCATGTATTCATTAGAAGAGGTGACTACGGAGTATAGTTTTGTATAGTTAATTTGTTCAGCCCCATCTATTAGTTCTTTTTGGATCTATCCCTGCCTTCTCCACCACCATCCTCTTCTCGTCTTGGCCAGCTCTGCCGTGTGCTTGGGTAGAGGACGACAACGCAAGCTCATCCCTCGATGGCCTTAGGGATGATCGGCTTAGCTCCAAATCGGCGGCTGGCTTGCCTTGCTTATCTTCGAAGCTGGCTGCGCAAGCATTGGATATAGTCGGTGACGATGATGATCATGGGTGGGAGGGTAAAGTGTCAACAAGGTTCTCGCTGCTTGACGTGGGCAAGAGGGCGAATCGACAATCGGGTCCTAGCTTGTTGCCATGTCATTCAGTATCCCTCTCTCTCTCGTCCTTCCTTCTCGTGTGATCAACTTGTAGCCCCACTCATCATCCACCACTACTAGAAAAAAAGGTTTTTGCATGCGGGCCAAATCTGTCTTTTCAGGCGGACGGGCATTCCGCCTGCAAGCAAACGCATGCAACAATAGATGACTTTCGCAGGCGGACGACATTTTCGAAAGCGGTAGATTCACCCGCCTGCAAAGAACATTTCGGCAAATAAAAAAAAAGACGCACCGCCACCGCCGCCGGCCTCTCCCTCCGGCCGACGACGGCTTTCCTCCTTCGTCCGCCGCAGCCCCCACAAGCGTCGGCGCCGTCGTCGCGTCGACGCCGTGGTCGCATCGTGGTCGTGATAGTCGTCGTGATGGCGGCAGTCGTCGTCGTCGCGTCGGTGGAGAGGAGGGAGGAGGGAGTCGACGGCAAGGAGGGGAGTCGACGACAAGGAGGGGAGTCGGCGGCGAAGGTGGGGAGGAGGGGAGCCGGTGGATCCACAGTTTCGCGGCGTCGCGAATGTCATCGTCATCACAGCCGAGGGGAGCCGGCGGGGAGGAGGGAGCCGACGGCGAGGAGGGGAGCCGGCGGCGGAGGCGGGGAGGAGGGGAGCCGGTGGATCCGTAGCTTTGCAGCGTTGTGAAGGTCGTCGTCGTCGTCGAGGAGGGAGCTGGCGGCGGAGGTGGGGAGGAGGGAGCTGACGGCGAGGAAGGGAGCTGGTGGTAGAGGCGGGGAGGAGGGAGGAGGGAGGAGGGGAGCTGGTGGATCCGCAGCTTCACGGCGTCGCGAAGGTCGTCCGTCACGCCCGAGGGGAGCTGGCGGCGTCGCGGTCGTCATCATCGTCGAGGAGGGAGCTAGCGGCGGAGGCGGGGAGGAGGGAGCCGACGGCGAAGGAGGGATGGAGGCGGAGGATTTTCTGCCAAGTGTGTGAGAGAGAGAGAGAGAGAGGAGGGGAGGGAAATGAGTGGTGGAGAGGAGAGGATAAGGATGGTGGAGGAGAAGATAAGGATGACTAGATTTTTTTTGGGAGGCATGAGTTTTGCAGGCGGACCACATATGGTTCCGCCTGCAAAAATCATATTTTTTTTCAGGTTCACCTACGAAAATAAAGGTATATATTTTTGCAGGCGGACGGTGAGCTTCACCCTAGTTTACATTTTCCTAGGTGGCCATTTTGCTTCGAGGGTCATATCCGGCTGGAAAATTAATCTTCCAACTTATGCTAAAATGCTTTTTCTAGTAGTGCATATAAGACAAAGCACTATCGTAAACGTTTGGGGACGCAAAATGAACATGTATTAATTGAGACAAGGGAGGCAAATTAAACTCGACCCATAGTCGAGGGATATACTATGGACTATTTCAAGGATATTTTGCAATTGGGCCCTACCTTAGGCCGTTTTGTTGGACCAACTTCGTATATTTTTGTCTTTAGGACTAACAAGGATGGTTTACTAGGCAAATCCACAACACAGATGCATGATTAATCGATCACATAATCGTATGAAGCTCACAATTAGCCATTAACACTAGCTAATTAGTACCACTAGTACACATAACATATAATCAACAACAAACAATCAGTTACCTTCATCATAAATTCATCAAACAACAAGCACACACAAAATTAACCCCACAGTTAGCACCCAGCCGATGAGATCCATTGCCGATCAGTCGATCGATCACAACCAAACCACACGCCGTTCAATTCAGTGGCCGAGGACGACGAGGTCGTCGTCGTTGGAGAGGTCGGGGTCGAAGTAGTCCTCGTCGGCCGGCGGCGCGGCGGTCGGCGGCGGGGTGGCCCTCATGCTGAACAGCCCCTCCTCCTCCGAGTTCTCCGGGTCGTGCACCGCGCCGACGCGGCACGGCCCCGTCGCGGCGCCCGGCTGGCACTTGGGCTTCCCGGCGCCGCCGATCCCCATCGACTTCTCCGCCGTCGCCGCCGCCACCGACTCCGCCCCCACCACCGCCGGCCGCCGCGGCAGCATCACCAGCGCCAGCGCCGCCACCACCACCCACGTCTGCGCGCTCGCCGCCATATATACCACCACCACCGCTCGCTGTTCGATCGATCGATGCGCGATTATTACACTAAGTTAGCCAAATTCAACGCGAGACGGCGAGATTATAAGGCTGCAACTCTGCATGGCGAAGGAGAATTTCTGGGTGGCTGCCCTGGTTTTCAGGGGAGAAGCTAGCGAACGGGAGGTCGTCAGATCACTTCCCTGCATTGCTGCAGCTAATTTTAGCTTGAAAGTTATTTCGGTTCTAGCTTCTAATCACAGTCTAGTCCATGTTTAGGAAAGGTTATCAATCTGGACTCAATAGTTTCTGAATTATGGGTTTGTTTGGCAGTTCGAACTTCAAAGTACTCTCACAAAATAAACCAGAGAGATGAAGTTGGTTTAGACGTTGGAACCTTATCAAACATATTCTTAGAAGTTATATGAGAATCTATACTTAGAAGACTCTTAAAGTTAAATTTAGGAGTTGAAATCTTATCAAACATATTCTTAGAAGTTATATATGAGAATCTATATGTTTCACAGAGTTGGGGATTCTGAGGAATTAAAGTTACGGCTCCTTGACATTCTTGAATACTCTTGAAGTTAAATTTAAAAGTTGAAACCTTATCAAATATATTTTTAGCATTTATGTGAGAATCTGTTTGAAAGAGTTGGGATTCCAGGGGAAGCTACGGCTCCTTGACACTCCCCAAACAGATCACTTAATTTCATCATCTTAACCTGCTAACCAATTTCATAAAAAAAAAGAGAATATCAGAACAATCAGACAGAAAAGATAAGAGTACAAACTCTGTGTCTCTGTGAAGCTAGCTAAGCTAGCCATCACCCATTAAGATGCATGCTGGCATGACCACGCATGTCGATCGTACCAGTACGTCGCTCTGCCTACCTGCAGCCTCTGCATATATGTGCCGTCGCTCGCTGGTGTCACCTGGATCGCGGCTAACTGCACACAATAAAGCAGCGATGGCGATACGAAACCAAATAAAACAACCTTTATGTCCGGCAGTTGGCGCCACTTAACCATCAACCCACTGATTCTGCACGCATGCATGCTGCATGATCCTAGTTAGTACTAGTATGGTTTAATTTCCAACCTAGTATGTACGTAGACGTCCAATGAGTTGTCGCACACGATATTCTATCTCGTTGACAGATTGATCAAGGAGATACTAGTAATACTGATGGTGATGTGTGTGATGCATGTGGATTTGATCGATCTGTCGGGGGAAAAAAAATCGGTTAATGCGAAGTAAGGCGCAGGAAAGCGATCGACTGCAGTCGGATCAACGTTGAAGCAATTGATCAGTCGATCAACTTTGATTTGACACCGATTGATCATGCAGAGATTTGATTTAGTTAGGCCTTATTTAGATTAAAAAAAACTTTTGGCAAAAAAAGTTATATCAAATGTTTAGACACATGCATGGAGCATTAAATGTGGATGAAAAAAAAACCAATTGCACAGTTTGTATGTAAATTGCGAGACGAATCTTTTGAGTCTAATTACGCCATGATTTGACAATGTGATGCTACAGTAAACATTTACTAATGACAGATTAATTAGGCTTAATAAATTCGTCTCGCGGTTTACATGCGGAATCTATAATTTGTTTTGTTATTAGTCTACGTTTAATACTTCAAATGTGTGTCCGTATACTTCAAAAACTTTAAACCCAAAGAACTAAACACACCCTTAGTATTGCATTCATCTCAAAATATACTCCCTCCGTCTTATAATATAAGGGATTTTGGGTGAATGTAACACATCCTATTACAATGAATCTGGATAGACGGATGTGTTACATCCACCTGAAAATAATTTTAAACCGGTTTGAATATTTTTTTAATTTGTTTAGATTCATAATAATAATAAATATCCAATCTGATTTTAGGTTGCTAATTTAAGATGAAGAAGAAATAATCCATCCATGATGTTTGACAAATTGAAGCTCTTGTCAGTCATTTGTCACATGCATATGAAGGAGAGAAGAGAGCTTTGTGTGGGCGCAGACGCGCAGTGTGTGGTCATCAAGGTCAGTGTTGTTGGATGGATGGCCCATGAGCATGTGTATCCTTTATTACAGGAAATCATATGTAGTACCATATGACCACGGACATATGGAAATCACATCCATGGTCTCTACTATGAGCATATACTGTAGGCAAGAGTACATTGGATCTATTCAGTTAGGACTTCTCTAGAACATTAAAGATTCAATCGAAGCATGTGCCATGAAAATAGTATGTAGTACTCACATTTGTATAGGGAAAAATAATTAAGTGAAGTGAACTTTCCCATGAATATGTTACAACTGTTTAATGATTGATTAGTCTACTTTATTTTGGGAGATTAGTCATTTTATGTTTGGCTTTATGCTCAATTTGGTTGCTGACGTTCTGTTTTGTTCAAATGGCATGTGCTTCCATTTTCTCGAGTGGCCTAATATAAGTCCTTTGACCAATATTTTCGTAATCTCATGGATTATGGGAAAGTTAGATGTTTGGTGGGACATCGCATCCACATGTATGACGTTTTGTGTAGATCTGATAGGCCATAAAACAAATTTTGATAAAAATGTTATGCCAATGACTAAGTTGACGTTGGAGCAAAACTTTAGCAGAGCGCCAGAGCCTTAAAAAATTTCAGCAAAGATTTAGTAAAACTAGACACAGTTAGTTGTATCCTCAAGGCTACTGCAAATATCTTTTCGATATACCATTTTTTTTTAAAAAAATAATGTAATTTGATTTAGTTTGATTTTGACATTTTACACAATAATATCACATCTCTCTTAAAAACCATCACAATGCAGAGACAATATACTACCATTGTTTGTAATCTACGTCAAAACAATAGAGACGCTACATTTGTTGGTTGATTTGCTGGTTTACTACCGATAAGATTAGGGAAGGGATACAATGTTACCGGTTTTCTTTCCTAACATGAAACAAATTAAAAGATAAATTATATATGTTTTTTTTTGTGATTGGTACCAAATAGATTCTAATTTAAATTGGAGATAAACTCCGAGCCCCACCAGTATCGCAACAAAAAGGAAAGAAGAAAATAGGCAGAGGGAAAACCCGAACTCTCTCTAACCCTAAAGCCATAAACTAATCTCCTTATCGATTTTGATGCTGAAAGGGACTCATGAGGCATCTCATGCAAGATGAAGAAGGAAACATAAGAAGGAAGAAGAAGAAACAGAGAAAGGCGAAAGGAGAAGAATGAAAGGAAAGAAATCAACAAGTGGTTTCAATGGCTTCATCCTTAGGCAGCGAATCAACAATTTCTGCATTAAACAGAAGTGATCATGTTTAGGCTAAGACTTAAAATAGATTAATTAGATTTAGCTCCAACAACATTATGTTTTACCACACAATAGAATAAGATATTGTCACAATAGTATAGCTACCTACTATGCCGCGTAACTATTATGTGCACCGTGTCCTTCTTTAATATAGTTGTCATCTGTTTTACGCCGTGTTTAGTTTTAAAGTTTTTTTTTTCTAAACTTCCAACTTTTCCATCACGTCAAAACTTTCCTACACACACAAACTTCCAACTTTTCTGTCGCATCGTTCCAATTACAACCAAACTTTCAATTTTAGTGTGAACTAAATATAACCTTACTCTAGTTATTATTATCGTGAAAATCGTAACACATTTATGATGTAAAGTACATGAGTTCAATATTACCATGCCAAACATACCACTTTCCCAACTAACATCGATAATTTTTCGCATCATCTAACAAAGCGAGAGCGATCATGCGCCCCTCGATGCAACCTTGAAAAGCCATCTCAACCAGTTTACACACGTCACAGTGTAGGGTACACGCAGCCACTCTACTGTATACTGTACACCGTACACCGCACGCACGTCACCCCCTCTGTCTTCGTGGCCCCACCACCTCGCCTCGCCTCTGTATTTAATGGCGCGCCGCGCGCGAGCACGTACACCCACACCACACACTCCCCCGCACCACCTCAGAGTGCTCGACGATGTCGTCGTCGACGGCGGCGCTCGCCGCGGCGGCGGCGGCGTCGGCGGCGCTTCTTGTTCTGGCCGCGTTCGCCGGCGGCGTGGAGGCCCGCGAACGCGAGTCGGCGTGGTTGCCTGCGGCGAAGAAGATGGCGGCGGCGCCTAAGAAGGTGGCGGCGGCGGCGGCGGCGAAGGTGCCGGCGGTGATCGTGTTCGGGGACTCGACGGTGGACACGGGGAACAATAACGTGGTGGCGACGATGCTGAAGAGCAACTTCCCGCCGTACGGGCGGGACCTGGGCGCCGCCACGGGGCGGTTCTGCAACGGGCGGCTGCCGCCGGACTTCATGTCGGAGGCGCTCGGCCTGCCGCCGCTCGTGCCGGCGTACCTCGACCCGGCCTACGGCATCGCCGACTTCGCCCGCGGCGTCTGCTTCGCCTCCGCCGGCACCGGCCTCGACAACGCCACCGCCGGCGTCCTGGTACGCAACGCCCCTACCCAGCGCACATTGCAACCTATACTCGTTGTCTCACTAAGCTCGCACTAGTAATTACTATCTCCGTGCTATAAAAATTGAATTTATAAGAAATTAAGGACATATTATAAGGATATACAAATGACTACAATAACCCTAATTAATAAACACAGTACATGCACATATTCCATATATAAACTTGATTAAAAGGAATGTTGAGACAATGGTTAGATATGGATGGAAGGAAAGAAGATTACACGAAAATGTAATCAGTTTAATGGGTCCCACATCAGTAGAAATATAATTTTTATGGGACAAAGGTTTAAAGGTAAAAATTTAATTTTTATAGGACGGAGAGAGTAGTATACTAAACTGTAAAATAATCTTACGCTAATTAATAATTACAAGGTTTTCACCGAGCTAGAGTATATAGTATATGAGAGCTGAAGATACTCCGTCGGTAAAAAACAATCTCATACTAGATATGACACGTTCTAATACTAGAATACAACACAGTCTAATACAAACGAATCACTGAGTATGTCAGATTAGTTGTAGTTAACTAAGGGAGTATGTGTTAATTCCTTGTTGTGGAAATTTTTACCCATTTTTCTTACTCCATTAAATTTTCTAGTAATTTCTTTTTTTTTCGGGGATTTTCTAGTAATTTCTGACCGTACGACGTTAGAATTTGGTCATGTGACTACCGCTAGCCCGGTCCCTAAGGACAAGTGTCACGTTCTCCTATTTTCAAACTATAGACCGGCAGAACAACTGCCAGTTGTATTTCAGAAATATTTAATAGAAAATTCGCCTTTCAGTTGAGATTGGACCACACAGTATAAGATTTTGAATGAATTTTAGCCAAAATCAACATAGCCTCGCTGAATTTCGATTTTGAGTTCTAGTCGGTGAAAAGGTGGGGGGCAGTGTTCGTTGTGCACGATTGCGCTCGTACTCTTTTAGTACTGTGATCCAGGCATAGTGGGGGGCACATCATTCATCATCTGTGCCCCATCCAATTGAAGCACAAAAGACACAATAATAGAGACGTACATCCAAGAGACATGGCCTTAATTATTTCTTATTGCTCTAAAAAATAGGGAGTGATCACTTTAAGATAACATACTACTTTATCCGTTCTAAAATATAAGAGATTTTAAAGAAACGTGATACATTATAGTACTACGAATCTGGACATCTCATGTTCAGATTATGGACGGACGGAGTAGTAACTATTACTCCCTCTGTTTAACAATGTAAGTCATTCTAGTATTTCTCACATTCATATTGATGTTAATGGATCTAGACATATATATCTATCTAGATTCATTACCATCAATATGAATGTGGGAAATGATAGAATGACTTACATTATGAAACGGAGGAAGTATTTCGCATCGCATCAAATTTTCATGGAAAAATATGTAATATAATCACAAATGTAATATAAATCTGAAAACTATAGTAAGATATTAAAATAGATTATAAGATTTGTACAAATTTTAGACGTTTATTTTCTATCATACGATAGTTCGTAAGTTTTCACTGTAAATGTGGCTTTCACAGAATATTTTTCCAAAATCAGTGAGAAAACAAAAACTCAAATCAATATGTTTGCAAGCGGATGGGGGACATGTACTGTCATCTCGATATGGTCTTTTTGGAGGCACACATCTGACAACGGCAAAGCTTGCAGCCATAGACTTTTGTTGCGGCGTGCCGAGATGACAAGGAAAGCAATCAGGTACTCGCAGAAGAGATCCCGTGAGCTATGTGCAGTAGTGTCCCGTCTAGTAACAAGCCAACAACCAGTCAAAACTGTTTTGCTCTTTTTACTATGGCTAGCAGGACACCGGTAGAAAATTGGAAGATAGCACGGGAGGAGAGTAGAAAATATAGCACCACCAAGCCAAGAGTCTGACAGTGCGATTCAGGATTTCAGGTTTACCACTTCACCTTGCGATAAAGTATTAAATATAGGTTAAAAAAACTAATTATACATATTGCGACTAATTTGCGAGATGAATCTTTTAAGGCTAATTGCTCTATGATTTGACAATGTGGTGATACAGTAAACATTTGCTAATGATAGATTAATTAGGTTTAATAAATTCATCTAGCGGTTTACTGATAGACTCTGTAATTAGTTTTTTATTCGTGCCCGAATATCCCATGCAATACCCTATACAATACCCGATGTGACACACCAAAACTTTACACCTCTGAAAAGTCCTTCCACCGGTTTGCCCAAAACCAAACAAAAATTGGTAAAAACTATAACTTTTAAGTCAACTTCAAAGTGGGCTCATTTAACTTGTAAAAAAAGGGGTCATTTTTGTTAACCTGGTGTGGCTCCTTCAATTCATGAATTGAAGGCAGTATTTCAAATAATGGGCTCATTTAGATTGGAGCCATTTTTTGTTCTACCAATTTTTTTAACAACTTTAACAGAACCACATTAATGTTTGGTTTAATACCAATCTTTACACACACTAGACACTAGTACCAACTCTATCTAGCAAATTTGGTAGCGCTCAACTTATCAAGGTTATTTGGTAGTGTACAAACTGTCTCTAATTCGAACTTGCCGAATGTTCTTCTGTAAACCTGATTAGATGGTGCAAATTATTGTCTGGTGGTTGTTGATTCAGGATTAGAGTTCCGCGAGGTGGCACATTCCGGTGCCAAACTGTAGGGGCATTAAAACCTTTTGCACTTAGTGCTTGGAGTCGCTGTGTGTGCACCACTGCACATGCTTTCTAGGCTATAATTCTTCAGAAACTCTGGTGTTCTTGAGATTTATTCGAACGGTTGGTTCAACTACCGGTAGCAAGATCACTGTGTTCTTCCCTGCTCTAGAGGAGCTCATGTTCGGTGCATTGGATTTATCATGGTACAGTTTTTCATCAGAAAACTTCCATTAATCACTTCATTTGAACCTAGTGAGTAGCTTTCGTTTGAATGTGCATACATCTTCTTTCCTTCTCAACCTTTCCCCTTTTTCATTTCCTTCATCTGTCCAAAATCAATGTTCATATGTTCAAGAGACACACATTTATGCTCGGCACAATTGCTAAGTTGATGACAGTTGTTGGCTGATGTAGCACTTATTTAAGGTGGTGCCCAGCTAGTTTTCCTAGAATTAACTCTCCCTTTTCAACAAAATTTGGTTGCCCAGAAAAGGTGTTCTTGTGTAGGAGTAATTTGGGCCATGATCTACCAACCACCGGAAGTGATCTGCCAATTGAATGGAACAATGCACAGTACAGATTCAGAGCCATTGAACCTCAGCATCTACTAGTACTCAGAAGGACTGGTACCACTGTTCAATGTTCAGACTTCAGAGATTAGGCTTCTAGAACATTTCATTCACTGACCGCATTTGGATTCAAGGGGCCAGTTTGGTTTGCGACCTAAATTGGCCTTACCAATTTTTGGCAATGCCAAATTTTGGCAAGTTTTGGCATGACAAATTTTGGGAAGGCAAAGTTGTATTTGGATTGAAGCTAAAATAGCCTAAGTTAACTATTGAAATGGTATATTTTCATAGGCATGCCAAAATTTGGCTTCAAACCAAATAGACACTAAACACTATTAAAATTGCCAAATATTGGTAAGCCAAATTTAGGCCTCAAACCAAACCAGCCCAAGATCTTCTATGATTAAATTGCAAGAACTCTCTTCATTCTTTGCATTTCATTAGATTTTTGGATAACTGAAAAGTATAACACACCCCTGGCTCTGCATGGCCAAATATTAGACATCTTGATATATTAGTGAATAAAAAATCTCTGACATCTATAGGACTAAAATTCACAAAAAAAAAATAAAATGAGCATAACTGCATTGCAAAAATAATACTCCACCCTTTTTAATAGATGTCGCCGTTGATTTTTAAACACATGTTTGACTATTCATCTTATTTAAAAATTTTATGTAAATGTATAAAATATAAATCATGCTTAAAATACTTTGAGTGATAAAATAACTCATAACAAAAACAAATTATAATTATGTATTTTTTTTAAATATGAATGGTAAAATGTATGATAAAAAGTTAAGAAGGTATAGCACACGGGTATTAAGAAGGTAGATAGAATTAAATAGAAAAAAATGTGATTGGTTGAGAGAGAATGTTGGTAAAGAAGTTGTTATATTTTGGGACAAAACTTGAACGTTAGAAGTTTTATATTCCGAGATGGATGGAATAGTAATTCTCAACGGTCAACACTGACATGACAAGTGAACTCATTCTTTGTGTGGTTGAAGGCAGTGATCCCGCTGTGGAAGGAGGTGGAGTACTTCAAGGAGTACCAGCGTCGGCTCCGGCGGCACGCCGGGCGCGCGGCGGCGCGGCGGATCGTCCGCGACGCGCTCTACGTCGTCAGCATCGGCACCAACGACTTCCTGGAGAACTACTTCCTCCTCGTCACGGGGCGGTTCAAGCAGTTCACCGTGGGCGAGTTCGAGGACTTCCTCGTCGCGCAGGCGGCGGGGTTCCTCGCCGCCATCCACCGCCTCGGCGCGCGCCGCGTCGCCTTCGCCGGCCTCAGCGCCATCGGCTGCCTGCCGCTGGAGCGCACGCTCAACGCCCTCCGCGGCGGCTGCGTCGAGGAGTACAACCAGGTGGCCAGGGACTACAACGTCAAGCTCAACGCCATGATCGCCGGCCT
Organism: Oryza sativa Japonica Group; assembly: GCF_034140825.1. Lineage (NCBI taxonomy): Eukaryota > Viridiplantae > Streptophyta > Magnoliopsida > Poales > Poaceae > Oryza > Oryza sativa. Next base: position 26,734,780 of record NC_089040.1, on the reverse strand, counting down.
CCAGAGCTCGCTCCCCGGCCTCAAGATCGCCTACGTCCCCGTCTACGACGACATGCTCAACCTCATCAACAATCCTTCCACACTTGGTGAGCTATATATATTTGGCGCTGTTCTTTTCAGCTTCTTCACCGGATTATTATCGCAGATTATTTGTTTCACGTACGCTGGTAAAATTTGATTTCTTTGAGAACATTTTTTTACTGCATTGCTTTTTAAAACACTTATTTTAAACTATTTATTAAGTTTATTTCTCGAAACATTTAATTTATCCACATAATCGAATAGATAATCTGTGGCAGTAATCAATCCTATGAAAAATCTGACAAAAAAAATGCTCAGAACTGTTGCATGTACGACAAAGTACAGTTAATTTCCACACGAACAACTCACTGAATTCAGCATCACAATGCACGTCAAGAACAGTTTATTTCCACACGAACAGATCACTGAATTCAGCTTCAGAATGTATGACAAAGTTTCTCAAACTGTGATGCAAATGACAGGGCTGGAGAACGTAGAGCAGGGGTGCTGCGCGACGGGGATGTTCGAGATGAGCTACCTCTGCAACGAGAAGAACCCCCTGACATGCCCCGACGCCGACAAGTACTTCTTCTGGGACTCCTTCCATCCGACAGAGAAGGTGAACCGGTTCTTCGCCAATTCCACTCTGCAGATCTGCTTGAGGGAGCTCCTCTCTTGAATGCACAATATTCACACATCCAATGTGGATGTACAAAAAATATTCAGACATTCAGATCAAATGTACTATGGTCTCTGTGTCGATGACCGCCCGTCGTAGATAGGTTTTCGTCGAGGACGATCTAACTTGTACACCGTTCCAATGTGATGATGATCAATTCTTTGGGTGGTTTTAAAGAGAGGGAGATAAAAATTTACACATTTGAGGTACATTTGGTCCATCATTCATGCCATTCAGTTCGGACTTCAGATACTTGTCATGCAAAGCACAAACAGAGGTCTTGAGTAGCAAGGTTACATCAGCATGTGTGTTTATCTTAATCAGAGATTAATTCAACATACATGTATAATTAATACTACTCCAGTATATACGTATGGTGAGTATTTTGATCGAATCAAGCATGCACCGGTATGGACAAGTTGTTGGTGATGCAGCCCATCCTGAAGATCTTGGCGAAGGAGCTCCAGATCCTGAGCTCCTGGTGCGCCATGATCGGCATCCCTTCCTTCACGCAGTGGTCGTACTTCTCCAGCACCGACACGATGTAGCTGAACTCCGGCCGCCTCGCCGGGTTCGCCGACCAGCACCTCTTGATCAGGTTGTTCAGCACCGGAGAGCACGAGGTCGACAACGGCGGCCGCAGATTCTGCTCACAAACAAACATCACATGAACAAGAAAGAAATGATTCAGAAATCCATCCTGATGAAAACCAAAGCAAGAAACCAAGAAGAGGTTGATAGTGATTATGAAGTAAGTGATTCGAACAGTATCACATTTTCCAATGTAAAATTTGATACCTTTAGTACTATGAGATACCAAATTTTACGCTAAAAATTTTGGTATTTCTCATTTTCGAGATTTGCTCCGGTCCAGCAAAAAGTACCTCGAGGTATCGGTACCTCACGATACTAAATCGTTTGCTAGCTAGATCCAACGGTCGGAAACGATTTGGTATCGTGAGGTACCGGTATCTGGAGGTACTTTTTTGTTGGATCGGAGCAAATCTCATTTCTCAAAGATGGTAAAATTTTTTATGATGACCTTCTCGGAGGCGGCGTAGGCGGCTTGGACGGGGGTCATGCCCTGGAAGGGGAGGAGGCAGGTGGTGAGCTCCCAGAGGACGATGCCGAAGCTGTAGACGTCGACCTTGCGGGTGTAGGGCTTCTCCTTGGTCATCTCCGGCGCCATCCATCGGTAGGTGCCCTTGTTGCCCTTGGTGGCCTGGCACGCCGTCTCCAGGCAGGACGTGCCGAAGTCGGCGACCTTGACGCGCATCTCGTCGTTGAGGAGGAGGTTCTGCGACTTGAGGTCCCGGTGGATCACCCCCTGCGCGTGCAGGTACTCCATCCCCCGCGAGATGTCCAGCGCCAGCTTCAGTATCGTCTCCGACGACAGCGAGTATGGGTCCTTCTTGTTCAGGTACATCCTCAGCGTCCCCTGCGACATGTACTCCGTGATGATGCAGTACACCGGCGGCTTCTTGCACGCCGCGATGAACTGCTCGCCACCGGTCGAACACTTAGCGGGTGTGGTGTAAGGCAAAAGAGAGCTCGCCACCACCGGACGAACACTTGGCGGGCGTGGTGTAAGGCAAAAGAAAGCTCGCCACCGGACGAACACTTGGCGGGTGTATGGGAAAAGAAAGCTGACCTGGACGATGTTGGGGTGGTAGAGGCGGGAGAGGAAGGCGACCTCGGAGTTGAACTGGTCCTCGAGGACGGCGCGGCGGGCCTCGTCGCGCTCGGGGATGCGGACCATCTTGACGGCGACGGCGCGCTGCTTGTAGATGCCGCGGTAGATGCGGCTGTTGGCGCCGGAGGCGAACTTGTTGCCGATGAAGAGGTGGGAGAGGTCGGCCATCCACTCCTCCCGCCGCCCGCTGTCGCGGCTCGACGTCGGCTCGCCGGAGGGCCCCATGGCCGTGTCCAGCAGCATCGACCACGACTCCATGCTGTCCCACCGCTTCTTCTCCATGTCGTCCGCGTCCGCCAGCCACGGCTGCTTCCCCGACGTCGACGGCGACCCCGCGAACAGGCTCGACGCGAACGGCAGCGACGGCCGCCTCGGCGACGCCGACGCCGCCGCCGCCTGGTTCGTCTCCCCGCCCGGCGGCCGCGGCAGCCGGAAGCAAGAAAGCATGAGAGCTACAAGCTACCCCCTCTCTCTCGACCGACACCGATCAAGACTCGCACAGCATGCCGGTGGCCGGCGGACGTCGGCGGCGCAGCGACACGCCGGCGACCACTCGCCGCCGCGCCACGCGCATTGCTCACCACGCCGGAATCAACCAAACACCTCCTCCTCGATGCAAAGCAAGGTATATCCACGCCGACACGTACGTACTTGCGCACAATCCAAAAGCAAAGCTCAGATCCCCATCTCCCAACCCTACCCTACCAAATCCACCATGGATGCCACTCACCTGTCAGCTCGGCCGCTGCTTTTCTTGGCGGATCGATCGACACAAAATGGCAAGAAAGCGCAAAAGAAAGGAGACGATGCTTTCGTAGTGTTGAGAAGCAAGCTGAAACAACAACGACGACGACGATGACGAGTCGACGACGACGACGGCGACGACGCTGGATTTAGCTGTTGACTCTAGAGATAAGCTAGAAAGGATTAAAGTGGCAATCTGCTCAAGGATGTCTCGTGAAGATGCAGTTCAGAAAAAGGGCATGCATGCATCCATCCGCTGTGCAGGGCATCGCCTTTATTTTCCTTCCAGCAGCTATACATACATGCATCCACATTGATGCTCACTCATCATATCATCTTCCATCGATTCCAGTTTTTTTTTTTTTGCCAGCTCGTGTAATTAAGGACGTGTATGAGATTACATATCTCTCTAACAAAAAAAAAGTGCAAAGAAATGTATTTGTGAAGAAAAAAAAGGTTCGTTAAAAAGGGTTCGTTTTGACGTGACATGACACGAAGTGAGAAGGATAATTAAGGGGGGAGGAAATTGCATCACGAAATTAATTAAAGGTGGAGTTTTGAAAGGAACATTTTTTACATTCAGGAAAGCGCATTAGTGGCTGTATGTGGGAGGGAGACGTGGTTTAGTGGTTTACGCTTTGAGGTCATGGAGGCGCTTTTTTGTGGCTACTAGTACGAACGACCCGCCGCCGGTTGTATAACATCAGCAGATGCGTCATTTCCTCATTTCTCCCCGTAAAGCAAGAAAAAAAGGAGTGGTTATTGGAAAATTAGGGAAACTAATTTTTGTTAGGCCCATTATGAGGCCTAGATTCATGGGCCGTCAGGCCGGTGTTTCGGCTCTTATAGACAGTGATGAGTCATAAGTAATAAGTTTACTATTCCTCCCTTAACTCATGTCCCTGGTTGAATCGCATCCCTCAACCGCAAAACCGGGTATACCCGTCCTCTAACTTCCAGACCCGCTGCAAATCGACTACACGGGCGGTTTTGTCTGACGTGGTAGTTGACTCGCTAAGTCATCAGGTGGGACCCACTTATCAACGGCCTCCACCTCATCCCATCTTCTCCGTAACCTCACCTTTCCCTTCTCTCTCTCTTTCAACTCTTCATCTTCTCTCACCTTCCATCAACACAGAGCAAGGGCGGTGGCGACAGTGCACAGGGAAGAGCTTGCCAGCCGGCCGACTGCACGCGCACGGGGAGAAGCTCGTTGGCATGGAGGCTCCTTCGCCACCGCTCTTCTCACATCATTCCTCGTCTTCACACCCTTTGCCCCCATTGCCGACAACATTCTCCAACTGGACCGACTAGCTCTCTCATCCTATCATGCGGAAGCGCGGTGAGGCTGAGGCCAGCGTGGCGGTTGTCCAAGCCTCCAACGGCAAGCAACAAGAGGGTGCCGAGCGCCACGAGGAGCGCAGGTCCAGCAACAATAGTAGCAGGTGCAGTAGTTACCCATGCTACCGCCCGCAGCCGCGACGGCGTGGAGGAGGCATGGCGTGCACTTCTCGGCGTCCAACTTCATCCAGGCGCCGCTCTCCGCGCTGCCTGAGTACTCCGAGATCCTCTACGCGAACCTACTAACGAATTTTAGCAGTGAAAAAGATATTTTATAACTCGACCTACTAAAGTAGGTCATGGGAGGTTAGAGGGGGGAGGGAAGGTACACTAGACTAACTAGGAAAGACAACTGGACTCCTGAAAATAAGAAGGAAAAAGGAGAAAGAGTATAAGTCTAAGTGCCAAGAAGAACTCCTAGGAGATTAGACATCACTGTAACCCATAGCTTCCCTCCTAGCTCGATGAGATTACCCATTGTCTCCATCGTGAAAAGAATCCCCTCGAAGATGCAAGTGTTTCTCTTTAGCCACAGGGGCTAGGTAACAATGAGGGCGAGGAAATCGAACCCCCCTTCCTACTGTGATCTTGCAGTTGCCGGTGAGAAGACTCCCACTAAACTTGAAGTGAAGTTTGTCGGCAGGGTGAGAGGGAGACCAACCCAATTTTGGTAGCAACTTGTGCCAACTTTATCGCATGAGGATGCACTCTACAAAGATATGGTGACACGTTTCTAGCTCCTACGCACACATAGGGTACATGGTGTGACTGTCCATTTCGCGGCTGCACATTTGATCGGCTATCCAACGACCAACACCGCCGCTGAAGTGCAAGCCAGAGGAAAAACTTGCACTTCGTGAGACTAGCGCTGTGCGAAAAGAACTTGGCGTATGGCAAGGAGTATCAAAGAACGTGTTGTAGGTTAGGGCGGCACTGTACTCCATCGCTCCCCATCGCTCATCCTGTACTAGATAAAGTCATCTTGGATGGTTGATATAACATCAAAATCGTTTCCCTGTTTATTTGTTTCCTATACCATTTTCATTTTCGTTTTATCAGTTACCGTTTCATTGGTTAGTAGAAATTGAAATTGAGTGTCGGTTGGAAATTTATGTAACCGTTTTTACCCCCTGACAACCATCAATTCAAAAGAATGGAACATATATACTCCATCGAATCATAAATGTAAAGAAAAAAAAGACAAACTCTGTCTACGAATCTAAACACACATATATCCAGATTCGTAGTTAGGATTGATATATTTATTTTTGAAACGGATGGTGTACACGAGACTCTTCCAGTCGCAGAGAAATCACATAAATCTTGTCACCAAATCTTAGGATCAAGACAAAATTTCTGGGATAATATTCGAGGGGCGTAAAAGATGACTCTGTTATCTGCACCTGAGCCACTGTCACTAATCTCCTTTATCCAGACGTCATTGTTCGCTAATCTCGCTTTTGACAGTCGGCTTCGCGGCAGCACGAACCAAAAAAGCGGGCCCCACTTCCCCTTCAGGTCACCTGTGACTCCCGAAAACGACGACACGTCACGAGGCCGTCACAAGGCTCACATTCCCATTTGCCCCGGGCCCACCACATCCCACACCCCCGGTGGGTCCCGCACCCACACCCCATCAAATCCCAGCCGTCCATCACGCCCTCCCGACCCATCCCTGACGTCCACGTATCCTCCCCATCTCCCCCACCAGCTCGGTGTGTCGGCAGCCGCTTCCCCCCTCCGCGTGGCCAACTCGGACGGCGGGGGAGCCTGCCACGTGTCACTCCGCGGGCTTACCTGGCGGCGCCACGTCGCCCCGACGCGATCATTATCCCCGTGCCTGCTAATTTAATCACTCCCGGTTAATTATCCTCTTTGCTGCTAATGGTGTCATTATCCCGTGTGTACTCCACTTGTGCCGAATATGTGAGTAGTAGTACTTCGATTTAATTTAAATGCGTGAGATTGTGCGAGTGCTTACAAATCGCTGTCCCATGGAAATCGAGAAGCCGACCCAATATCGTCACGGGGTTCATTGAAACCGTGATTAGTTTTATATATTTTTTTCAAATTGTACCTGCAACTCAAACACTCCACAAGCAACTAGTATTAATCAGAGAAACACGTGATAATTAAACTGATAATGGTAAGGAAAAAAATTCACCTAAATATAGTGTTGTTTGGTACTATATCGAGTTGGATTAGTTATTTTGTTTAATAATCCGAGATCAGATGGGACGTCAAAGGTTAGAGAAGAATTTGAGTTCTTTGTGCCGGCAAATGCTCGAAGAGGAAAAGCATCGATACCTATAGGGCCCCCACATGACGGCGACTAAAGCCGAGATTTTTGAATTTAAATTTAAACGTATAGTGCCTTCCCTTTTACGTATCGTGCCACGTACACGTATGGCCCGGCGAAAAGCGCGGGAAGCAGTGGCCTCCTCAGAGTTACCGCCACTTCCGTCGGTATTACTCTGCCACGACCCGATTAGCTGCACGCTTCCCCTAATCAAGTGCAGAGAAAGCCACTAAAACCTCAAGCTAATCTTTGTACTAAATACATTTAAATAGTTTGTAATTTTTTGTATTAGTGATCGTTTCCAGTCAAGCCGGCCTCGAATTAATTCGGGATTAAGCAAACAAACGCGCAGAATAAACTTCGATTAACACTAAACAGTGCAGTGCATCCTACTCTGTTCTTGATAAGTTGATCACGACATCACGTTGCGAGCTAAAGCAGCACTACTCCTCTTCCTCTGCTTCGTCTTCTTCCTCTCGCTGCTGCTTACGATTCCTCTTCTTCTTCTTCTTCTTCTTGAATTCTTGATCGTGTTGGGATCGGCGATGCACAAGATTGGGAGTGGGATGTACGTGTCCGGGCCGGCGCCGGACAGGGGGAAGGAGCGGCGGCAGCTGTCGTCGGGGTCGGTGGCGACGCCGCCGTACACCGGCGGGGACGTGTCGAGGTCGGGGGAGCTGGGGCGGATGTTCGACATCGGCGGCGCGGGGGTGTCGCCGGCGTCGTCGCGGCGGAGCTCGGGGCCGCTGCCGAGGCCCCTGCCGTTGCTGCCGTCGCCGGCGTCCGGCCCGCTGTCGCAGCTCTCGCACTCGGGGCTGCTCGTCGGGCCGTCGCCGCCGCCGCCGCCGCCGCAGACGCAGCAGTCGCCGGCGGGGTCGTGGAGGAAGTCGAGCCGGAGGCGGGAGGAGGCCGCGGCGGCGCCGGAGGCGGCGCGCGGGCGGGCGAGGCTGGGCGTGTCGGTCGCGTGCTACGTGGCGGCGAGCGTGGCCGCCACGGCGGGGCTCGGCGCCGGGGCGTTCTTCCTCGTGGCGTGGCACCGGTGGGAGGTGCTCTCGGCGGCGGGCGGCGCGGTGGCCGCCGTCGCGGCGGCGTTCGCGTGGAACGTGCGCCGGCGCGACGCCGAGGCGGAGAGGTTCTTCCGGCGGCTGCCCGACACGGTGTTCGACCAGAGCGACATGCCCATCGGCGAGCTCGTCAAGATCACCGGGGTGAGCAACCTTGCCATGCATCTACTACTCATCTTCTCATCAAAATCAAATCAAATCAAATCAAATTAACTGTTCAGCTTGCAGCAATTCTATCGTTCCGAATGCAACATCTCTCTGTCAGTGTCCATCCATATCGAAAAAAACCGCATTATTTTTTAGAAGAACCGCATGGTCGTGTTAATTATTTTCGTATTGGGAAACGTTTGCCGTTGCAAATTAAATTAAATAATTTGGAAGCTGATGCGGCGTTTGCGGGCGTTGCTGAAGTCGCCGGTATGCTGTGTTGCTTGCATTCGGCTTAGCTTAATCCACAGGCCCAAATTGTTGCTTGCATTTGGTTATGCGTCAGAGGATGTCAACCAATGTCAAAATGGCTTTAAACTCCCATGCGCTGTGGTCAATGGCTTCCTTGTGGAAGGCATGGTACCAAACCACTTTTGCTTCACCTAAGTTTGCTTTGCTATCTATCTTATTACTACTACTATTTTCAATTCTATAATTCTTGATATTTTGAACAATGATACGGTCACCAAAATATATCTTTTGACTATTTGCTTTCTACTATAATATATACAATAAATAAATATATTTTTTATTTTTATTATAGTACTTTGTAAGACGAATCTATATATGTTGTTCTGATACCTTTAAACTAAATATTTTAAAAATTATTGATAATCAAAGTTATAAAGTTTGACTTCAACCATATCCAAAACATCAAAAATTATAGAACTAGAGGAAGTATTGCTCTGCAAGCAACAACAAACAAATAAAACAGGAAGAATCCAAATAACCCCAACAAGTCAGTGGTCTTTCCAATCCCCTTCTCACCGCAATACGTAACACTCCCACAAGTTCATTTTCTCTTTCAACTTTCCACCTCTATCTAGTTTTGGCATTTTCTCGTGCCCTGTGGGCCTTCATTGTGGTTAAGGTAAGTTGTCCCTTGCCACCAAAGATACTATTCCTTTTTGCTTTCGATTTTCTATGCTTTAATTTCATCTAATATACAGCGATAAAACACGATGATTACCACATAATGTTAGATAAGGTGTATTAAATCTCATGTCCAATAAGAGAGAACATAGGTGCAATTTCCCCCACCATGCTGGAGGTCTATAGAATGTGAAAAATCGCTAAGGAGCACGACGAAAATGACTAAAAACTAGACATGGGGGAGAGTTGAAAAGAAAATAGACTTGTGGAGAGTTTTTTCTTACGAAATTAATTTGTAGGGGGAAGATTGAAAAGACTACCACTGCATGTGTACATATTGGTGAAACTACTCGGCATGTTTTTGTTGATATGTCATCTCGAGACTTGTTGGTATGCTCTCCAACGAACGTGTAACGAATATTACTCATTTAGTCATTTAAAATTTGCATTGTTCGTCTAGTGTACTTAAAAGTTTAAGCTGAAAGATGACTATCACGGAGAAATCACTTGTGGCCACTGACATCTCGGAGATCACTTTATCATGTTTGGAACTGGTGGGCCATAAAATTCATTTCCATTATATTACCGTTTCATATTCATTTTATTATAGGTCTATATATGCATATATATTTGTTTTCGATTTTGGAAGAATACAGAAAATCAAATTATGTAAGAAAAGAAGTAACCACCTATACATATATTTCCTGATCTTTCTAATATATAATATATGAACTTCCACACCTCTCAATCTTGAGAGTAGTACCAGCTGAAACAAATTTTATTTTTCACATGTAAAACTCTTACTGTATCAATACCAGCCAAATTCTAATTTTCACATGTAAAACTCTTACTATATCATCACCAGCGTTCTCCTCCACATCTCTTAACATAGCAAATATGTGAGAGTATAAATTGGTTTACTCAAATATCTTATCTTTTTATTTTCTAACCGCTATTTCTCCCAAACCAATATTTCTTTATTTCCTCCCCGCTACTCCACAGAAACCATAAAATGCATCTCCCTGTTGTTGCTCCCAAACCATACATGTCCTGATGCCTATACGAATTCTCGATGACTGGATCAATTAATTTATAGTGCTGAATAACATAATAAGAGAGAGCTCATGCTGGGACATGTTAAGCTGGTATACCATGGAAGTTCTGATAGTGTAACGAGTCATGCCTTTTGGCCCCGTTATTTTCTGTTTGCTGCGCCTTCTGTTAGGTTAATCCACAGGTCCAAATTTTTCCTTGCATTTGGTTATGCGTGAATGTCAACCAATGTCAAAATGGCTTAAACTTCCATGCGCTGTGGTCAATGGATTCCTTGTGGAAAGCATGGTACAAAACCACTTTTGCTTCACCAAGTTTGCCTTAGACATCTTACCACCGTTCCACCCTGTTTTGCAAAATAAATAAAAAACTAAAATAAATAGATAAAAAAACAGCATGTGTGCATATAAGCTTATTGCTGAAATTAGTCTGGATCTTTATTGATGGAATGTTGAAACTTGTTGGCATGGTCTACTACGAATTTGTAATGAAGACTATTTAGTTGCATTGTTCATATATATATGGCTTACTTAAAAGTTTAAGCTAAAACATGACTATATCACGCAGCAAGTCACCTGCGGCCACCAACCTCTCGGGGCACGCTTCCACGACGCAGCCCGGTGCATCTTCACGTCTGTGCAGCTGTATGAGCGCCGTGGATGCTGCTTCCGGTGGCAACAGACACACTCTGAGGTTAGAGCTAGCAGAGTTCTGCATGATTTTCTGTCAGTTCATCAGTTTTAGAAATGGTTTTGGGTAGGGTTGTGAATAGTGTATGTATATGGCGGTGATGCACTGAGGTTTCTCATTGATTTTACTTGCAATTTGCAGACACGGACGGCGAATTTCTACATCTCTGACAGGAACACTGGAAAGAGGTTCTACGTGAGAGCTGGCGAGGGTGGCAAGATCACCTGGATGATTAAGCAGAAGACGGACAGCTTAGATGGCGAGAGGAAGGGAGCATCAAGGAACCTCAAAAGCTGGATGGCAAGCAATGATTTATCGTGTGATGGCACTGTGCATGTCAAAGAAGGGTAAGGTGCTGATGCTTTAGAGAATGACAATGAAAAAAACCCGTCAATTTGAACATCATAAACCTATTTTATAGGTTGAATTTTTGAAATTTTCAAATAAAATTCTACACCATAGTAAGGTTTTATTTACAGTATGTAGTTTTTGAAAATTGAAAAATACCTCAAACGTAAATTAAATCATTGTAATCAACATCAGGATATAAAATATATGATAGTGACGGTTTGAACTGAAAAAAAAGAGAAGAATCATAGGTGACTCGAACGGTCGTGGTTAAAATACATGATAGTTACGGTTGGAACTGAAAAAACGAAGAAAAAAATCATAAGGGGTCTATCAACGGCGGTGGTTAGAGGTATTTCTATATTCTATCAAGAATTTGTTTGTTTGATTTCCTTAAATATCTGAGCATACAAATCTCAACATGCCATTCATCTCCGGTGTTAACAGATTATCTCTATGTTTGAAAACAACTGATACTATTCCATATTATATATAACTCAACGGTAAATTACTGACTAAGGTCGTGAGATTTCATCCGCATAACACTATTCCTGTGCTGCATGTAAAGTTCAGATCACAAAAAAGCTGTGCCCGCAAACTTGCATTGACATTTGCATCACACAATTTTTTCATTGGGGATCACAACAAATTCTTCAGGTTCATCAGGGAAGGGGACACTGCTAGTGTGATTGGAGTCCTGAAGAAGCACCACGCCTACGACATCGTCGACGCGCCGTCCGGCGTGGTAACCACCGGCTGCCAGTTCACGAGGTGTATGTTTCCAGTCCACGTCGAGGGTCTCATACTTGTAGGAGACGAAGACCCAGATGATGAAGTTTATATGGTCTGACGAACTCTGAACATACAAATATTCCTCTGCTGCTTTGCACAAATCGCATGCAAAAAACTGGACTCCCATGGCTCCAACAACCCACTTTGCATTTCGGTTCACAATGTGATTTGGATCTTGTGTGGTTGTGCTATATACTCTTATTCGTTTTTCAGAGGTTTATTGTAGACTGTAGTGAATGAGGATGTTTTAGTACCTCGAATTTTAGTTACAGTTGTGTAAATTAAATTGACACTTACAGGCTTGCCAGTTGCCAGTAGGACAATTTGAAACATGATTTTATTTGATAACTTAGTGAGGAGGGACACAAGAATTGCAGATATTCCATACAAAGGTTTACTTTTGAGTAGCATACTCAGAAGTCATGTAACAATTGAGCATATTTCACTATCCGATTAGACTTAATTTCATATAGAAAGCTTCCTGTTTATGTTTGGAGATGGAAGAGGGTTTCCGTACCATTTGAAAAACAGTGAACATGTTATAAATGTTGCAAAAACACCAACAAAGATTACAAAATTTTACTGTTCGAGAAATATATGTTCCTGTCAATCCCATTGGTACCTCTAGTACCCTACAAAATTCTCTAGCAGCGGCACACCTGGGAATTGGGAGAGTTTCCCTGGAAACTGATGCGGCAATGGTTAAACAAGTAGTAATATCTACAGACTACGATCTCTTCATTCGCGGTGGCTTGGCCCTTGAACAACTGTTGGTAACAAATTTTGTCAATATTCAGGTTAGACTTATGCCTAGAATGTAACAGAGTAGCTCATGTGTTAGCTCAGCTTGGGACTGTTTGCCTGGCTCAGTCTGAACTAGTACTGGTTGATATTCCAGATGATATCTCGGATCATGAGTAATGAAATGTCTAAAAAAACTGCAAAATAATACTAGTAATAACAGAATAGCCCACCAAACTTCTCTTGGAGTTTTCTCTGCATTCATTTCACTGCCCTGCTGTTGTAATGCATTCTAGTTGGCTACTACATATCATTACAGGCTTAATAGTTTTATAGACAATGATAAGCTGGAAAAAGTATTTGGTAAAAATCACATCTTGGGTAAAACTTTTTTATAAGTTCTAAAAAATCTCAAAAAAAATCATACATGTAGGTAATATGTAAATAAATAACCATACGAAACTATTTCACGACTAAACTCAACTTCATTAATGAAGTATGAAATTAATTAATAACACTATTCCTGTTGTTGTTTTCTTTTTTTTTTATGTTTCTCAATTTTATATCTCACAAATGAAGTTGAGTTTAACCTCGATACTACTATCTGCAGATATTACCATATACTATCCAACACAGATGTTAGAATAGGTGTTGAATATACTAGTTCTATTTTGGTTATAGTTAGACTTGGGGTTGTAATAGGTGGTAGGGGGTGGAGTTAGAGTTGGACTCTGTAACTCGACATCTCTCTTAAATGGAGAGGAGGTGGTGACCATGGCGACTACAATGTAGCGTAGACACGCAGGGAGATGATGGCCGCGTGGCCATTGATTTGTAGTGGCTAGGAGATATATTGATTGGGGAGGAGCGCCCATAATCAAAGCCTCGGAGATGTAGGCTTTGGCTGAACTTCGTTAACAAATATCGTGTGTTCCTGTGTCGTCATCCGGTGTGTCTTGGGTGATCAATGACTGAAGCGATCAAGAAGGTTAGTCGTCGTTTTGCTATATCGACTAACTTTTATAATGACAGATGGTCGCCTGACGTGCTCTTACTCTACATGTGACTTTGTTGACAAAGAGATGGCACCGAGTGTAAGTGTCGTCATCCTGCAGGTCATAGTTAGCTAACTTATCTGTATGTGATTGATTATGCAGGATATCCGAAGCTGAATGCCTAAAAATTTTCCTTGAGAGCATGGAATTATTGTTTTAGACATAAGGTTTTTAACGAGGCAACAACATACAATGTATGAGCGACACTATGTACTTTTCCTCCTCGTCTTTTTCTCAACTATTGGGTTTTGGTAGGAGTTTCGACGAGTCATTCGTTGATCACGGTTAGATCATGGAAGAGTGCTGTAAAACAAATCTATAGGAGATATGTTTCTTGTGGTCTCGTGGGCATATCCAAAACAAAGTATAGATAGATTTATCTTCTTTCATATAAACGTGTAGGGGTGGGGTGAGACCTGAGACGTTTGGGTAATTGTATCCGAGAACAGATTTAATAAAAAGATTTCATCCTAATGTGTCCATCATCTACTTATGTTAGATGGATATTCTCCCCCAGGATGGATATTCTCCTCTAATGTTGTGGCAGGATGGATATTAATGTTGTGGAGTGTAAGGAATTGATTTATTAATTGTCTAATAGACCGCGAACGGATTATGGAAATCATGGAAAAAAGTCACATCAACATCTTCGAGTGATACTTGATTAGTTATAAGGATAGGTGACAATTCCTTCTATTGTGCAAAACTTTTATTTGAATTCTCATATCTGGTACAAATTCTGTCACATTATGCACAATAGATTCTATGATCTTTTATTTGTTTGTTAGGTCGTTTATGGATACTAATGGTGTTATTTATGGATTATGTCTGAGTCGGTAACGCGGGAGCACATCCTGTTTATAAAAGCAAATATAAAATTCATTCATCAAAACCTGGTTCCTACACCATCACCATTATTTTTAGTTAGATTTTGCGATGGGTAAAGTAAGTAAACATATATGTTGCTTTGCTCAAACATCTCACTTTTTTTCCTCTACCATCATTGCATTACCATATTCTATTCATCTCAGCAACCATGTTGTTTAATTTATAGTGCTGATCAATCAGCGAGAGGTCACTCGTTTGGCATGATGCATACAAAGCAATAAATGAGTATGATATTGTAAGGAACCGTGCTTTCTTTCTTCTTTTAACTCAATTGGTTTTGCTCAATGGTGTCTGTCTTTCTTCTTTTAACTGCCAAACCGTATTAGCAATTGGTTTTGCTCAATGGCGCCTGAGCAGAGTAGGCAAATCATCGCAGAGCTGTAGAGGGAAGGCGGATAGTAAAAGCCACCACATGTACACCGGCCATGTGATTCCTCTCGCAGCACCATTCTGTGCACCCCATTCGGGCGATTGATCGGGTAGGATATCTAAGTTAAATACTTTTTTTTCTATGGGTTCTACCAACCTACAAATGCTGGTTAGAGAAAAGTAAAATGTCTTGGAATTTATTTTTTAGAACATGTGGGAATTTAATTTGAGAACCTATATATATACCACAATACACGTTAGCAAATATATACCATTTATTTATAATGTTTATTTTTATTAAACACAAAACAACTTTATTGGTGCTATAATATATTACAAATTATATAAAAAATATATCTAACATATCCATAATATCAAACAATCGATTTACAGGGACAATCATGTATGGAAATAATAATATTGGTGATATGGAAAAAACACAAATATCATTAACGCGGGAACCATCCGTAATATATAACGACTGCGCTGTCGTTATTACAATATCTAACTACATAAATCTTTGCGATCATTAAATTGGTTTCCTCAAATATTTCAAACTCACTAGCTTCCATAAAGCTATTGTTTCTCGTGCATTTATGAACTTGTACTAATTTTTCTTGGTATGATGGTTCCTACGCTTCGTTTGATTGACAGTCCACTTAATATAGCAAAGCACGGTCTATGTTAAAGCTGGTAAAGCATGAAGGCAACGAGCCTGATACTGTGTTGAGTCATGCCGTTTGCCTTTTTTGTCTTGCCAATTCCTCACTGATGCTGCATGGTATGCGTGGCATTTGCGCGCCAATGTGCAATTGTAGTTGTAGCATGGGGGACAGACAGGCCACGGCGTGGTGAAAGTGGATCTGCAACAGTTGGCTGCGCCTTGAAACAGGGCTCTCTACTTTGGGATGTGTTCAGTTCATGCCAAAAATAAAAGTTTGGTTGAAATTGAAACGATGTGACGAAAAAGTTAAAAGTTTGTGTGTGTAGAAAAGTTTTAATGTGATAAAAAAGTTAGAAATTTGAAAAAAAAGTTTGGAACTAAACTCGGCCTTGGTCTAGAAGGAGAAACCAGAGTCCAGAGACAAGGGGCAACAAGGGGTACTTCGTCTTCGCTTTCAGCACAATATATGCATGTTTCAGCACAATATATGGCAGAATTGTCAGTTTAGAGAGCAAATAATAAAATTAAACAAGACAAGAAACCAGAAGGTTGGTCGTACCTAGCAGTAGGAATCGGCTCCAAAACCAGCAATATCGTTTCCTTTATACTTATTACAAGCGAAATGACTTTATTAATGATTAAAAATAATTCATGGTAAAACTTTTAAGCAAGCTCTGAAAAATGAACAAAATACTCAGAATCAACTTAAAATTGAGATTTAAAATTCAAATTTTCGCTTATAGTTATAAGCTGAAGGTTAAATTAATGATGGGTCTGCATGTCTCCATCTTAAATCTCCAAATTCAAATTCCCGTACACGCCATGTCTAAGAATTTTTTTTATTTTCTGAACCTTTTTAATTTTTAATTTTAAAACTAAACCATTTCAAAACATATTTTCAAAATCTGAATCTTTTGGCCACGCCAGCCCATCTAGCGTGACAAAACAACACTAGCACGCCACCTGCAGCGGGCGTGATAGTTTTGTCCTACCATGCTAGCGAGCGTGGCCAAATAACTTGTCATGCCAATGGGAGCGGCCTGACAATATTATTTTGCCACGCCAGCATGGTTGGCATGATCAAAAGGTTCAAATCTTGAAAATAAATTTTAGATGGGTTTATTTTTAAAATTAAAAATTAAAAGATTAAAAAATAAAAAATATTCCCTAAGAATACGATATTTTCTACTATCATTATTTCAATGGTTACAATAATTAGATATAAATCGTTGGATGAAGAATGATAGTGAAGGTCTTGATCAGTTTATGCTAGTAATAGAGAGTACCGTAAATACACTCTAGGTTAAACCATAGAAGACAGCATGGTTTGATAGGTTGATGAGTTATACCTTTTGTCTTATCAATTGATTTTTCGACCGCATGCTACTAGCAAATGTATTTTTTGGATAATAGCAACTAATAAGCTTCATACTAATTTATTTTCTTTACGTGATGCTTATGTTGCTTCTGCTTTAGTGCATGTTTTTTTTATTTCATCTCATGACCCTCATAGAGCTTGCCTAGACGTGTATACAGATGTAGTTTTTTTAGTGCGTACTACTCCTGTTTTTTTAGACGTAACAGGAGTAGTTGGTAACTTGGTATGGGATGGTACAATATTTTATGAGTGACACGGGACGGTAAATAACTTTTTTTTACCATAAAGAGTGAGAAAAGGGGGAAAGACAGGAAAACGTGGACCGGAGGTGGGGACTGGGAACACTATGTGAGGCACTGTTTTATGGGGCTTTTAACTATTTGCCACTTTTAGATTTGACAAATAATTATTTACCACCCCTATCTCAATGACACGTGGGTTCACATGTGTCTATAACATGTGGGTCCAGTGGCAAAAAATTAATTACCACATCTAAATGTGGCAAATGGTTAAATATCTCCTGTTTTATAAACAACGGTTGGTTACTGTTTCATAAAATAAGTGTGATTTAATGTCATCTTAAATTAAACTTCTCTAACATAGATAAGTTTATAAAGAAATACATTAGCATCTAAAAAGAAATAAATGCACCAGCAAAATATATTTCATGGTGGATTTATGAACTTATTTGATGTTTTTGGCGTTGATGTACTTTTCAATAAATTTGGTTTAAGCTAAATTATGAAGTTTAACTTAGGAGTTAGGACCAAACTAAAGCATTTACATTATGGAACAAAGATTATAGTTCAGGCTTCATGTTTTAGAATTTTGCATAGTAGAAAGTGAGCATTTAAATGAACTGAGTTTGGCTAAGCTATAGAAGTCATGTTGTATTATTGGGTATTAAGAACTCAACGAATAATGCGAATGAAAATGTTCTGGTTTTATTAAAATTTATGTATTAATATGCGAAATCATCTCATATATATAGAATATGATAGTTATTAACATAAACACGCTATACAAAGAAGGACGTTACAAAACCATTTATATTATTTTTGGAGCTATTGATATCCAATAATATATCAGGGAAGTAGCTCAAAAAAAATTATTGCGCGTTAGTACAAGTATGCAGTCCTTCTGATATATAAGATGGGACTATTCGATCCAGTGGTCTAACTTTACATGTAAACCTATAAACCTTTTTCTCCTCCATAATCATAGGTAGATGGGACAGTATTTTGTATATTTCAATAGGTGTTGTCAACAATCATAAAATGTGAATCGGTTCCCACAAATATCTCATAGTGTGCTTGGCTTGTTTTGCAAACTGTCATGCCCAATCCGACTGTCTATCCACACTCACCAGATTGATTTATAGTACTGAACGAGCTTTGTTTGTTATCCCAGATTGATTTATAGTACTGAACGAGCTTTGTTTGTTACCTGATTGATTTATATAGTGCTGAACGAGCTCTGTTTGTTAAGGTGGTAAAACCATGAGAGAATATACTGGTTCATAGTCATGCACTAATTACTCAATTTGACGGCCAATTGCGCATGGATAGGCAACGAACGACTAAGAGCAGGTACAATTGTGGGTGGTAGATGGTCCATTTTTTTATGAGCTGGAGGAGAGAGGGGAAGACAGAGAGGAGAAGCGGGCAACTAATTAGCCGCCAGGCTATACGCTCGGCCTGAGGTCACGGGGCCCACCAGCAGAGACGGGTTCACCATCCGCGTCGTCCACCACCGTTGCCATCGCTCTCCATTATATTGCCATCATTGTCTCGTGCTCCACCAAGTCACCGCCCTCGTCCGTCATCACCGCCGCGCGCGGCCAACCTCGTTCGTCGTCGTCGCCGCCGCCGCCGCCAGCCGCCCGTCGCACTCCATTGAGTCGCTGCCCTCGTCCGTCACTACCGCTGCCACCGGCCTACTCCGCCATGGCCGCCGTAGCACTCCACTGGGTCGCTGTCCTCGTCTGTCGCCACCTCTGCTGCCCTCGTCCGCATGGCTGCCGACAAACTCCACCCTCATCCTTTGTCGCCGCCGCCGCGCCCTCGTCCACCATGGCCGTCGTCTTCTTCACACTCCGAGTCTCCGTCCTCGCCCGCCATAGCCGTCATTGCCGTCGTCATCACCTACATCCTCCGTAGCCGCCGCTGCCTAGTCCCTTGCTGTTGCCATCACCCTCTTCCGCCGCCGCCACTGTGCCCTCGTCCGCCATGGCCGTCGTCTTCATCGCGCTACGGGTCACCGCCCTCGTCTGCCATAGCCGTCGTCGCTGTCGCCGTCGCCTACATCATCCGTGGCCGCTGCCGCCTAGTCCCTTGCCGTCACCATCACTCTCTTCCGCCACCGCTGCGTTCCTCGTCCACCCCGGCCGCCTATGTCCGCCTCGGCCGTGGCCCTCATCCACTGCGGACGCTGCCGGCGTGTTCTTCCACCGCAGCTTGTCCACCGCAGGCTGCTGTCGTCCTCTTCCACCGCATCTGCTGTCCACCGCCGCAGCTGCCATCATCGTTGTTCACTGCGTCCTCTTCTGCATCAAAAGAGAAGAGGTGAGAGGAAGGAGAGAGAGGGAGGAGAGAGAGGAAGAGACATAGGGAGATGGTGGATCCCATAAAAAAATAAAATATTTTTGTTATAGTATTTTCTATTGTATAGACATTAGCTGCAACGTTTATTATAAATGACATGGCTATTTTTTTTAAGCCAACAGTTGGCTGTGTTATTGACCTTGCTCTAATTGATGGGCACAACCGGCGCAGCAGTCACGCCACAGCTTTTGCCGACTCAAAGCAGCCGCACGCAACACGCAGTCTGGTCTCGCGGTTAGCTGCCGTGTTCGAGACTGACTGCAGGCTCAAGCTGGTTCCACTTCCCAACTCCCTACTCTTATTTTTCGCACGTACGCTTTTCAAACTTCTAAGCGAAGCGTTTTTCAAAAAAGTTTTCTATACGAAAGTTTCTATAAAAAAATCATATTTTTCTATTTTTTTAAAAAATAGTAAATATTTAATTAATCACATGTTAATGGATCTTTTTGTTTTACGTGTGTACGGGGGAACCGGCTGAAACGAACACAGCGTGTTTTCGTGAACTCCAAGGCGCCCAGGGAAGGGAGTCGTGGTGGCCTTGTGGGACGGGCAGTCGGGGATCGGTGGAGCGACTCGCGTTTTGACAACGCGTGATTTCAGTGGGCTGGATAATATCGGGAGTGGATACTAATCCGAGGATGTTCCCTCATGTATTTTTTTTTCATTTTTTTTCAAATTTGAGATAAATAGTTATGAAGTAGTAGAGTTCAGTGATATCCATTGATCCTTAGAAAATCAAATTCAAATTTGACCTATACATCGATAAACAAAAATAATAAATTCAGATGTAAACAGTATGCTACTATCATATGTTGAATTTAACTATTTTATATCTTGACGTATGAGTTAAGTTTAGACTTAAGATTTTATAGAGTTGTATAGATATGTTATATGAGTGTATTTTTTTAGAATTCTTTTTATAGCTATTTAGATAGTTTTTAATCAAACGAGAGAAAATGTCCTTAAGTGATAAAATAATTTCTCGATAATATCCCATCACAGGTGTCAAGCAAGCTGCTGCGTGGGTGTAACGCCCCGATTTTCGTTCGGGATTAAAAAAATCATTAAATAAATGCATTTTCTAGAAATTAAATAAAAGTTAAATCAATTTAATCAAGTAAAATAATGGGAGAATTTGAAATTTTCCCTTAAAAATCAATGGCCGGGAATATTTTGTAATATTCTTTGTGCCCTAATGTACTCTCCGGAATTTTCCGTGAATTTTCGGAGCTCGAGAAATAGTTTTAATAACACAAAGATCATTGCATCAATTAAAATAAAAAGAAAACAAATAAAAACCTCCCTCCTCTCTTTGGGCCCCTTTCGGCCCAACCCCTCCTTTCTCTCCCTCTCGGGCCCGGCCGCCCTCCTTTTCCCCTCCTCCCTTCTCTTTGGGCCGTCGGCCCGGCTTGCCCCCTCCTCGCGCAAGTCCGCTTCGCCTCCCTCAT
Source organism: Oryza sativa Japonica Group (assembly GCF_034140825.1). Lineage (NCBI taxonomy): Eukaryota > Viridiplantae > Streptophyta > Magnoliopsida > Poales > Poaceae > Oryza > Oryza sativa. The sequence goes on along the minus strand of NC_089040.1, from coordinate 26,713,830 downwards.
CCTCCCTCCTCTCCCCGAGCCGCCGACAGGTGGGCCCCACCTGTCGGGGTCACCCCCAACCTCCAGCCCGGGCCAGCAACCGCCATGGCCGCCCGAGCCGTCCAACGTCGCCGCCGTTTCCGCCCACCTCCTCCACCCCGCGCGCGCGCGTTTGTCCGTGGGACTTCGCCGCCCACGTCCGCGCCGTTTCCCCCCACTCTCCCCGCAAAATCCGGCCACGTCGCCGCCTCCCGCGTCTCTCTCTCCCCCACGACGCCGCCCCCCTTCCCCTCAAAATCCGCCGCTCCCCGGCCCTCTCCTCGCCCCTTTGAGCTATAAAATCAATCCCCGTGCTCCCCTTGTCCGTTTCCCCATTTTTCCCGAGCCCGGCATACTCTCCCTCGCTCTCCCCACGCCGCACCCACGCGCTGCCACACTCCGGCGAGCTCCGGTCGCCGTTTCCCGCCGCCACAGCCGTCGCCGCGCCGAGCCACCGCCACCGCCAGCTTCGCCACCGCAAAGGGAAGTCCGGCCGCCTCTTATTTCCCCCTCTCCACCCCTCGAGCACCACTCCCACCGCACACCCGAGGCCGCCGCCCCTTTTCACCGCCTCCAGCCGCGTCGCGCCGCCGCTTCGGTCGACGTCGACTCGCGCCGTTGCCTCCCTCAGCTCCGCCAGGACGAGGAGGACCTTGGCCGCCGCCCCTCTTCGCCGGAAACCCACCGGAACGGGGTATCTCTCGGTCGCCGGTGAGCCCCACCATTTCTCTCCTCTCTGGCGTGGTATTCTCGCCGCTCCGGTCGCCTATTTCCCTCCCTAACCGCTCCAATAATTTCCCTAGGTCTTGCCGGCCCTCGGCCGCGGCTCCGCCATGGTCGGGCGTCGTCGGACCGCCGTTCCCGTCGCCTCCCGTGTCGGCCGCCACCATCTCTTTCCGCCGCCAGCCGCCTCCCTGTGGTCGTCTCGCCGTCGCCGTCCTCGGTGAGAATCCCCACCGTCCCTTCTCCTTTTTTTTTCCTCCTCCGCCGCTCCCCGTGCCCGCTGCCGCGATGCGCCGCTGTCGCCGGCGGTCGTCTGGCCGCACGCCGTCGCGCGCTATCGCTCGGCCGAGCCGGTTTCATGCCGTGCCCGTGCCCTAGCCGCGCCGCCTCGTGGCCGTCCGATCGGCTTCGGGCCGATCTGGGCCATCCACGTGGTGGACGCGCACCCGAGGCCACGTGTGGACTTGGTCCACCATGCGCCGCCCCTTTGTGCCGCTGACGTGCGGGACCCGCCTGTCGGCGCCGGCTGCCCCTTGCTGACGTCAGCGAGATCCTTTTCCTTTGTAAAAATAATTAATAATTGCGCAATAAATCGAGTTTAATTATAGAAATTCATTTAAATGGCTCAAAACTTCTAAAATTCATATCTAATTCATTCGAACTCCGAATTGAGCCATTCAACTTGCAAAATTCATCTAAAATTGAGCTCTACATGTTTGTTTAGTTTTTATGTACTGTTTCCTTGGTTTCTATTAGAGTTTTTCCTCGTTTTGCGTGCCAGCGTGTAGTTTCCGTCGTTTCGGAAGTCCGCGGTCGCGAGGAAAAGAGTTCGGAAGATCAAAGTGGAGAAGCAAGGCAAGTCACACATTCCCCTTGAGCATGTTGATCCTAATTTACAAATGTTTTACTGTTTGCAAATAAATATGCATGTTTTGCTAATTACACGGGATCAGGGTTTACCTATCTGCTCGCTTGTGCCATGTTTACTTGATATCTGTCCTTTGTCAACCTTGGGTGATAAATCGACTAGCTTGTGTTACTTATGTGACATAGCTAGAACTATATGCTTAGCCATGCTTAATTACCACTAGCTCAGTCGATGGGATAATTGCAGTATTAGACATTCTAGTATCTTGTTGAGCCGCGTGCTCGAGACATCTGGCCATGTTTTATGGTCGTAATTATCCAACTAAAATGCGACTGAATGGTGGGCTGTGGGTGCATGGTTTTGTGAGTCGCACCCATGGCAATTAAGGACCGGTTCACGGGAAACCCTGGAAGACTTACAGCGCTTGCCACAAGCGGGAATGGGTAACTGCTTGATCTGAAGTATAGCTCGACCCTTTCCTAGGCACCGGTGGCGAGGGTGGGCGTGATGGAGTTGGGTCGGCCGGGGTGTCCGGTTGTCCAGCTGCCGGATTCACCGCGGCGCAAGAGGGGACCGCCCACTGCCTTTTGAGGGGTGGGGGTGAAACCTTAGCGTGGTGTGGATGGTTAGGGGAGGGTTATGTGAAGGGTCTCGTCACAATCACTCGACATGGTGACGTGTGCATCATGGGCACATGATGACGCGGTGACATATCGGTGGGTTGTGTCTTGTGGGTACAGTTGTGCACCTCTGGCCAGAGTAAAACTATTCGAATAGCCGTGCCCGCGGTTATGGGCGATCGACCAGATTCACCGTGATTAGTCTCACTCTTAATAAATCGACCCAATGCACTGTAGTTCAGGTGGGTTGGTTGGGCCTGTTCAACGTGGTGTAGCGTTGATCAGTGGAGATTCAATATTACTTTAATTACTCAACCGTTTACGGTTTTCTCAATAAAATGTTTTACAACCGCCTTTATGCAAATAGCCACAAACCGTCCTTGTGTTCCCCTTGCACGTCTGCATCGTTGGTGTGGCTTGCTGAGTACGGTGGTTGTACTCAGCCTTGCTATTATTCCCCCTTTTCAGAAGTGTAGTGCTTCTGAGCTGAAGATGGAGTTAGAGGACCAAGGCTCAGACCCCAGTTGAGTTTTGCCTGTGGAGTGGAGCTGAAGCCCCGCTAGGATCGCCTTTTTCCGCCGCTGCTGTTTTCGTTTCGGTGCGAGGACTAAGTGCCTCTTTTGTAAGTATTTTACGCTTTATTTACGTTTGGAACTGTATATTACTTGTCGTTTTGTGTACCCTGGCTGGTCCTGGACAGGGATTTAATACACAAAATAGTCTGGAAATTTGGGCTAAATTTCTGGGCGTGACAAAGTGGTATCAGAGCCAACTCGACTGTAGGTTGAGCCAAACGGTCAAACACTAAGGACAAGCTTTCTGAAAACCCTATTTGAAAAATGTCTCCCCTCGCCCTTCGGCTTTTCTTTGCCAAACGGTTTTTCAAAATTCTCCTCCCTGCCCCTCCAATTCCTTTAGTTGTCAAACCTGGAGGACAAACCGCCAGCGTCATGCCTGTTCGGAAGTCAAGTCAAGCCTCAAGCTTCGTGCAGCAGGAGCAAGAAGTTCAGCCCGGAGTCGTCGTTGCGCGAAGATCAAGAAGAGTTTTCCCGAAGTTCACCTAAACCTAATCCTTCCCGGAAGAGTAGTTCGTTGGATTCTAGATCGTGTGTTGTTTGCTTGTGTGTAGGGGTATGGTTTGCGTCATTGGTGGGGATGCGACCATACTAGGTTGTTTGCTTAAGCAACTTGAACAATAAAAGTGTACTCACAACAGATCAGTAGGCAAGTGGTTTAGTACCTTATCTTTAGCGACCCCTCTCTTCCACCTCTCTTCCGTCCTGGCAGCAGATGGTCAGTGTTAGAGATAGGGTCAATTAAAGCCACAGATCAATGGTTTAGTTGAAAGCTACCAGGTACTCCCAATACCAGAAGAACCCCAGCTCGTGATCAGCTTTTGGTATCCAGGATCAGAAGATGGGTGTATTGATGCAGGAGATGCAAAGCTCGATGCAAGGTCGAATGTAGCGGAAGCAACTCTAGCAGTAGTGTGTTGCAGTCAGAGTCAGTGGATCAGTTCAAGGCAACAAGCTACCAGCTGAGTCGGAGCACCTCGCTCTGGTCAGATCCTGGCTAGCTGAGATCTAATGATGGATGTGTCAGATGTTGATACCGCAACCGTAGAGTCCGAGGCAGCAGATGCAACGACAGTGTCACCGACAACAGGTACAAGCTCGGATGCAAGCCTAGAGTCAGAATCAGAGTTAATGGCAAGGCGTCAGCGTCATCACATCAACAGCTGTATTTGCAACACCTCAACTCCTCAAGTTGTGTCAGCTCCAATGTAGAGTCGGTCAGTTCAGTTTTGAGGAATCAACTATGCAACTCGACACCGAAGTCAGGTCAGAAGAAGAACAGTCATGCCAGCAGTTGGTACTTATGGGAAAGTTAGTCAAGGGTCAGTGTGTTCATGAGCTAAATGAGAGTCACTTTTATGTGGAATTTCCTATCATCAACTAAGGGTTAAGTTCCAAATCTTGTCGGGATGAAAGTGCATCGCCATTGCTTCAATTTGATGGACCGATGAAGTTTTAGTCTTCAAAGTCAGGGCATCTGTAAATCCGAGAAATGTTGGTTATTTTTCAAGGACAACAGTTCAAAGGTTCTCAGTCAGGCGAAAGTAAGACTACCCACGGTAAGGGGGGGGGGGTAGGTCTCTGAGATGAGTTTTGGCTTACCTCGTCGCCGTTTCAGTCGAAGGATCGACGAGGTGAAACAAAGTGGTTAGTAGTTAAAGGAGTCAGTTGCGAGCCACTAGCAAAGTTACCCCAATCTCAAGTCAACAGGTTCGATTCGAAGGTACACCCGTGAGGCCGGGTCAACAGTTCAGCTTAGAGAAGTAGCATCGAGGACGGTTGCAGTTCAGACGAAAGACAGGTCAAGCAGGTTTCCTGGAATTACGTGGCACTCGAGTCAGAACCCGTTCAAGCGGACGTAGGATCAATGAGTTTCAAAGGTCAGATGTAAGTTTCAGGAGCATCCGTAGTTCTGGCCTGGGTCAGTTCAAGCAAAACGAGTCGGTCCAGTTTTGGCAAAGCAAAGGAACAGAATGGTCAATGCCGGTCAGTTCAGTCGAGCAGGTTTGGACCATTGAGGAATCGTTCAGTTGAATCAGAAAGGAACAGTGCAGTGTGCAAATCAGTCAGACCGCCCGCCAGCTCCAGCTTTCTTTCCAGCCATCCCAGAATCTCGGGACGAGATTCCTGTAAGGGGGGTAGATTTGTAACGCCCCGATTTTCGTTCGGGATTAAAAAAATCATTAAATAAATGCATTTTCTAGAAATTAAATAAAAGTTAAATCAATTTAATCAAGTAAAATAATGGGAGAATTTGAAATTTTCCCTTAAAAATCAATGGCCGGGAATATTTTGTAATATTCTTTGTGCCCTAATGTACTCTCCGGAATTTTCCGTGAATTTTCGGAGCTCGAGAAATAGTTTTAATAGCACAAAGATCATTGCATCAATTAAAATAAAAAGAAAACAAATAAAAACCTCCCTCCTCTCTTTGGGCCCCTTTCGGCCCAACCCCTCCTTTCTCTCCCTCTCGGGCCCGGCCGCCCTCCTTTTCCCCTCCTCCCTTCTCTTTGGGCCGTCGGCCCGGCTTGCCCCCTCCTCGCGCAAGTCCGCTTCGCCTCCCTCATCCTCCCTCCTCTCCCCGAGCCGCCGACAGGTGGGCCCCACCTGTCGGGGTCACCCCCAACCTCCAGCCCGGGCCAGCAACCGCCATGGCCGCCCGAGCCGTCCAACGTCGCCGCCGTTTCCGCCCACCTCCTCCACCCCGCGCGCGCGCGTTTGTCCGTGGGACTTCGCCGCCCACGTCCGCGCCGTTTCCCCCCACTCTCCCCGCAAAATCCGGCCACGTCGCCGCCTCCCGCGTCTCTCTCTCCCCCACGACGCCGCCCCCCTTCCCCTCAAAATCCGCCGCTCCCCGGCCCTCTCCTCGCCCCTTTGAGCTATAAAATCAATCCCCGTGCTCCCCTTGTCCGTTTCCCCATTTTTCCCGAGCCCGGCATACTCTCCCTCGCTCTCCCCACGCCGCACCCACGCGCTGCCACACTCCGGCGAGCTCCGGTCGCCGTTTCCCGCCGCCACAGCCGTCGCCGCGCCGAGCCACCGCCACCGCCAGCTTCGCCACCGCAAGGGGAAGTCCGGCCGCCTCTTATTTCCCCCTCTCCACCCCTCGAGCACCACTCCCACCGCACACCCGAGGCCGCCGCCCCTTTTCACCGCCTCCAGCCGCGTCGCGCCGCCGCTTCGGTCGACGTCGACTCGCGCCGTTGCCTCCCTCAGCTCCGCCAGGACGAGGAGGACCTTGGCCGCCGCCCCTCTTCGCCGGAAACCCACCGGAACGGGGTATCTCTCGGTCGCCGGTGAGCCCCACCATTTCTCTCCTCTCTGGCGTGGTATTCTCGCCGCTCCGGTCGCCTATTTCCCTCCCTAACCGCTCCAATAATTTCCCTAGGTCTTGCCGGCCCTCGGCCGCGGCTCCGCCATGGTCGGGCGTCGTCGGACCGCCGTTCCCGTCGCCTCCCGTGTCGGCCGCCACCATCTCTTTCCGCCGCCAGCCGCCTCCCTGTGGTCGTCTCGCCGTCGCCGTCCTCGGTGAGAATCCCCACCGTCCCTTCTCCTTTTTTTTTCCTCCTCCGCCGCTCCCCGTGCCCGCTGCCGCGATGCGCCGCTGTCGCCGGCGGTCGTCTGGCCGCACGCCGTCGCGCGCTATCGCTCGGCCGAGCCGGTTTCATGCCGTGCCCGTGCCCTAGCCGCGCCGCCTCGTGGCCGTCCGATCGGCTTCGGGCCGATCTGGGCCATCCACGTGGTGGACGCGCACCCGAGGCCACGTGTGGACTTGGTCCACCATGCGCCGCCCCTTTGTGCCGCTGACGTGCGGGGCCCGCCTGTCGGCGCCGGCTGCCCCTTGCTGACGTCAGCGAGATCCTTTTCCTTTGTAAAAATAATTAATAATTGCGCAATAAATCGAGTTTAATTATAGAAATTCATTTAAATGGCTCAAAACTTCTAAAATTCATATCTAATTCATTCGAACTCCGAATTGAGCCATTCAACTTGCAAAATTCATCTAAAATTGAGCTCTACATGTTTGTTTAGTTTTTATGTACTGTTTCCTTGGTTTCTATTAGAGTTTTTCCTCGTTTTGCGTGCCAGCGTGTAGTTTCCGTCGTTTCGGAAGTCCGCGGTCGCGAGGAAAAGAGTTCGGAAGATCAAAGTGGAGAAGCAAGGCAAGTCACACATTCCCCTTGAGCATGTTGATCCTAATTTACAAATGTTTTACTGTTTGCAAATAAATATGCATGTTTTGCTAATTACACGGGATCAGGGTTTACCTATCTGCTCGCTTGTGCCATGTTTACTTGATATCTGTCCTTTGTCAACCTTGGGTGATAAATCGACTAGCTTGTGTTACTTATGTGACATAGCTAGAACTATATGCTTAGCCATGCTTAATTACCACTAGCTCAGTCGATGGGATAATTGCAGTATTAGACATTCTAGTATCTTGTTGAGCCGCGTGCTCGAGACATCTGGCCATGTTTTATGGTCGTAATTATCCAACTAAAATGCGACTGAATGGTGGGCTGTGGGTGCATGGTTTTGTGAGTCGCACCCATGGCAATTAAGGACCGGTTCACGGGAAACCCTGGAAGACTTACAGCGCTTGCCACAAGCGGGAATGGGTAACTGCTTGATCTGAAGTATAGCTCGACCCTTTCCTAGGCACCGGTGGCGAGGGTGGGCGTGATGGAGTTGGGTCGGCCGGGGTGTCCGGTTGTCCAGCTGCCGGATTCACCGCGGCGCAAGAGGGGACCGCCCACTGCCTTTTGAGGGGTGGGGGTGAAACCTTAGCGTGGTGTGGATGGTTAGGGGAGGGTTATGTGAAGGGTCTCGTCACAATCACTCGACATGGTGACGTGTGCATCATGGGCACATGATGACGCGGTGACATATCGGTGGGTTGTGTCTTGTGGGTACAGTTGTGCACCTCTGGCCAGAGTAAAACTATTCGAATAGCCGTGCCCGCGGTTATGGGCGATCGACCAGATTCACCGTGATTAGTCTCACTCTTAATAAATCGACCCAATGCACTGTAGTTCAGGTGGGTTGGTTGGGCCTGTTCAACGTGGTGTAGCGTTGATCAGTGGAGATTCAATATTACTTTAATTACTCAACCGTTTACGGTTTTCTCAATAAAATGTTTTACAACCGCCTTTATGCAAATAGCCACAAACCGTCCTTGTGTTCCCCTTGCACGTCTGCATCGTTGGTGTGGCTTGCTGAGTACGGTGGTTGTACTCAGCCTTGCTATTATTCCCCCTTTTCAGAAGTGTAGTGCTTCTGAGCTGAAGATGGAGTTAGAGGACCAAGGCTCAGACCCCAGTTGAGTTTTGCCTGTGGAGTGGAGCTGAAGCCCCGCTAGGATCGCCTTTTTCCGCCGCTGCTGTTTTCGTTTCGGTGCGAGGACTAAGTGCCTCTTTTGTAAGTATTTTACGCTTTATTTACGTTTGGAACTGTATATTACTTGTCGTTTTGTGTACCCTGGCTGGTCCTGGACAGGGATTTAATACACAAAATAGTCTGGAAATTTGGGCTAAATTTCTGGGCGTGACAGTGGGTGACTGGCGGACGGGTTGCAAGCCTGCAAATGTGTAAATGCGCGAGTCTAAGATGGGCGTCATGTAACACCAGTGCATATGAAGTACTCCCTCCGTTCCAGCTAACTGTAATTTTGCACGGTTCATATTTAACGTTTGACCGTTCGTCTTATTTAAATTTTTTTTATTAATATTTTTATTATTATTAGATAATAAAACATAAATATTACTTTATATGTGACTAACTATTTAAAAAAATTTCATAAAATTTTCAAATAAAACGGGCGGTGAATGTAGTAGTTGCTAAATACTAACCCCGCCAAAAAAAAAAATCCCCATTCAACCTTTTTGGAATTTTCTCAACTCAGCCAGCCATAGTACCCGAAAAAAGAAGAGCGAATGTACTACTAGTAGCATCCTACCACAATAACCCTGCACACGAAGAAAATGGAGAGGGAAAATGATAGACAACACCGTTCACAATCCCAGCCTATTAATGTGCACGATATACGGACCTAGATCGATCAACGTCACATACATGAGAGGCGATTTTTTTACATTTTTATTAAAATATTTAGAAAATAATTTTTCATTTCAAAAATTTATTATCTAGACGCCTCACGATCTCTAGTGGGATGTTTTTTTTTAAAAAATCGTCCTTCCAAGAGCGTCAAGGGACCAATGTAATAATTTTTATTTGTATTTAAATCATTTTCACCAGTTTTAATTCGACACTTCAAATAATTTTAAATGGAAAAAATATAAAGTCTTTTATATAAATCTTATTTCTATCTGATATCGTTTGAAATGTGGATCTAAGATTTCGTTAAAATAGGTTCTAATCTTATAACGAATGTTTGAACATCTAAGCGATCTTAAATGAAAAAATTGTTAACTAAAAGTTGTCGTTCTCCTCGAGAATTTTCATATAAAGTTGATTTCATCCAACTTTATATGATATATTTTTTAATTTCTAAATCATAGAGTTAACAATTTATACTAAAAGAATATATTTAAGCCCCTTAACATGCTTTGGATGGGCGTTTTAAAAAACGCCCTCCAAAAGAGCGTGAGGTATCCAGATTTGCAAATTGTTGATAAAAAAATATTTTTGTAAATGTTATAATGAAAAAGTAAAAAAAAAACGAGAATCGTCATCGTCCTCAGCCTCTTGTGGTTGGTTGGAAGTACACGGACAAATTTTCAGCATAATCAAAACGGAATTTTCAGCTTAGAAAGCCGGAAAACACACGGCCTAGCTAGCTAGCTAGGCAGCGAACTGCTGTGGTGCAAAGCAAATGGTCCCTGTAATGCTTACGCCGGCCACCCCGTGCGGCCGTGCCCCTGGCCGCCTCCCGTTTCCGTTCCACTTGACGTTCTCGAACTGCAGTACTGCCCCGTATATGAACCCCGGCGCCGCTGCCGCCGCCGAGCTGTTTTGCTCATAGATCTTTTTTTCACGAACACATGAAAGAACTGCACGTTAATATATTAGAAGAAAACTGCTCGTCCATCACACATGCAGACACAGCCGATGGCCTGCGTCGGTTCAGCATGTCACCACGGCAAACACGTAAAAGGACTGCATATTAATATATTATAAGTGAACTGCTCATCGATCACACATGCAGACACAGCCGATGGCCTCAGCATGTCACCACGGCAGCACGTAAGTCATGACTCATAAGTCCAGGCGTGTGCACAATACTAAGCACATGTCTGTAGTGAATTATGCTCCATTATAGTGTTGATAATGGAGACAACAACATAACCAAATAACCAAATTTAAGTGGGAGTGAAAATGAAGATAAGTTGTGTGATTATATATGAGGAAAAAGAACCTTAAGAAAACAATATAGGTATACATATGAAATCATAAATACTGCTACGGCAATCGCCTCCTTACAACGAACTACTCCTACTCCTCCTCAAAGTCAGCATGGATGCATGATCAATCTTCACTTCATCCCGAACTTCTCTTCCTCAATGTCAGCGTGATCAATCTTCACTTAATCTTCACTTGTGTTGACGTTTTTCCTTATCTTCTCATTTTCCCTCTATCATTTAATTCGTTTTTATTGTCACAGTTTCTTGATAATAAATTTATTATCACCTGGAAGACTACCCCATACACTATTACCGTTAATAGGTGGAACACTTTCTATCCGGTCTTGAAACGAGTGTATTTCATTAATCATTTCTTTGTAAATACTTAACTATTTAACTATGATTAGGTAAGTAAAAACTTAAATTGGATTTCACCAGTATCTCATATCCAGCCTTTATTCCTAAGTGGCATAGCTTATGCATAGCATCCACTCCACCCGTTCATCTCACTGGTCCATGATGGATTTATAGTGTTGAAGAAGATAGAGCTCATCCTCTCGTACCATTTTTAAACCATCCAGTCAAATAAAAGGTGATAGTCATGCGCTCATACCTTCCACCTCGTCAATTGGGCAAATGCGCATGAATAGCCAACAGATAGGCTCTTTGGTACTTGGGCTGCAAGCCTGAAAATATGTACTCCCCCTATTTCATATTATAAGTTATTTGGCTTTTTTTTTTTATCAAAGTTCTTTAGATTTGATCAAATTCATAGAAACAATTAACAATATTTATAATAACAAATTAATTTTATTAAATTTAACATTGAATATATTTTGATAATATGTTTTCTATATATTGAAAATGTTACTATATTTTTCTACAAACTTAATTAAATTTAAATAAATTTAAGAAAAAAATCAAACGACTTGTACTATGGAACAGAAGGAGTAGCTGTGATCTGGCTTGCCTGCAGGCTCTGCTTTTGTTCATGAAAGTAGAGTAGGGGATGTGAATCACATCATAGACCAACACGCTTATATTACACTTAGGCTGTGTTTAGTTTACACCAAAATTGAAAGTTTGGTTGAAATTAAAACGATGTGATGGAAAAGTTGGAAGTATGTGTGTATAGAAAAGTTTTGATATGATAGAAAAGTTGAAAGTTTGAAGAAAAACTTTAGAACTAAACACAGCGTTATACGGATAGCTCGCAGCATGTTCTACGTGCATGGCTACTGACAAAGAGACGGCGCTGGAATGAGTTATACCGAAGGTGCCAATGGGGTGGGCAGAAAAAGACCGAGATCGAAAAGACCGAAACTGATAAATTTGGTCCAGGCAGTGAAATACCGAATTTTGTTCGGTCAATTCACTTAGTCTCCTTGGTTAACCGAATTGACAAAAAGACCAAATTAACAAAAAAATATATCTAAATGCAACCTACAATCCACTAAGTTTAATAGGATTAAACTCTAATTTTCACATCCCTACTTCTTCTAGTCATGCAACCTAATAAGAGTCTTTACTCATACGTGCTTACGAATTTTTTTTATGATTATTGTGTTAAAAATTTTTATTATTTCTTTGCATATATGAAAATTTTGTTAAATTTCGGTCAGGGTCAGGACTGAGACCGAAACCGAATGTCTGTCCTAAAATTTTTGGTTGAAATTCGGTCTTCATTTTTCATTTTTTAAAGACTAAAATGACCGAAAGATCAAAGACCGAGACTGAAATTTCCAGTCAGACCAAATCTCCACCCCGCGCCATCATCATGCAGGTCATAGCTAGCTCATACATACTCTTCCGTACCTAAATATATTTGACGCCATTGACTTTTTTAAACATGTTTGACCGTTCGTCTTATTCAAAAAATTTTGTGAAATATGTAAAACTATATGTATACATAAAAGCATATTTAACAATAAATCAAATGATAAGAAAAGAATTAATAATTACTTAAATTTTGTGAATAAGACGAACGCTCAAGCATGTTTAAAAAAGTTAACGGCGTTAAATATTTAGAGATGAAGGGAGTATATACGTAGGTGATTTGTCTGATTAACTGTGGATAACTCGAAGCTAAATTTTCCTTTTTTTCGCGTCCACATGTTGAGTGCAAGATTAAATATGGGAGAGGGAATGAATATAACTATATTTTTTAGCGCTCACAGGTCTAATGTCATAGGGTTTTTGGTACAGTATATCTTCAGAAGCAACATACAGTACTCCTCTTGGAGTGGTTAGTATTCTATATAGATTTTTGTAGAGTACCCTAATTATTCCATGAATATGAGCCATTCATCTGGCTTAATCCCATGGATAATATTCAGTTCTACTACACCTGGTAATTTAGCACTAGAAGTTGTGGAGGGGCAAATTTAGAAAGATGTATTTTGTTTTAATTCCTAATCTTAATCGATCCATAACCCATACACACGTACAGATCCAAAATTTTGGCTAATCGCTTGATTATGTGCGGCTTAGTCGGAGAGAATAACATGTTCTAATTATTCCATGCACGCACGTACGTATAACCTATCTAAGCGAGATAACTGCGAGGGGATCAATGCAACGGCGAGCCACACGAGGGAAGGGGAATAGATAGGGAGGGGGATAGTGAGTATGACAAGTGGTTCATAGTTGTTTTTTTTTTCTAGTCACTTACATACGGGCCCACTTCTACTTTGTGATTGGGTTGCCATGTTTAGCAATAGGGTTGACCAAGTTAATAAGCTATATCAGTGAAAATTGCTCTCAAAACCGCTGAGGGAGTAAAATTACACCGGTCTCAATAGTTAGAAGGCCAATATATCTTATATTACGGTTAAGGGATACGAATTAGATTGGAGTAGTATTTAGGGACTCAAAGAGAACTTATTCCTTGCGAGGGATATATAGCCCAGCAAGGGTGGTACGCAGGCTGCTGCTGCGTTGGTGACCATGGACTGGGTGACTTCTATCTCTTTCTTCACCAAAAGGAGAAGAGACACAAGTGAAAACTAAAGAAGCACACATGATAGATCAATAATGTACTCACTTATACATCCCATGTAACATATATATGTGCATGCAGTTGCTAGATAATAACAATTATATATATATATATATATATATATATATATATATATATATATATATATATATATATATATATATATATATATATATATATATATATATATATATATATATATATATATATATATATATATATATATATATATATATATATATATATATATATATATATATATATATATATATATAGCTCCCACTCAACCTTTTGTAATTTTCTCAAGTCAAAAACCAATCCAGTGAAAGAACATAGAAGAAAGACCAACATCCCAAGACCACCACACAGAAAAAGAAAGGGGAGATAATGATCAAGACCTAGCTAGGTCAAGGTCACATACGTTGATACATGTACAGGATCGGATCAGAGAAACATCGCCGTTCGTCCTCATTCTCTTGTGGTTGGTTGGAAGCACCCGAACATCTGCATGTTTCAGCACAGCACAAGCATAATTTTCAGCACAGAAAGCCATAGAACACTCGGGAAGATTAGTCATGCCTAGCTAATACTCTCTTCATTCCAAAATATAGCAATTATAGCAGAATTGAACATATCTTAATATTATGAGACTAGACAGTCATGGTTTGAAATTTCGGCCCCCACCGACAAGGTCAAAATCTCCCCGAAATTTTTGGCTTTTGCCAAACATTTTTAAATTTGGTAAAAATATGTTAAAAAATAAAAAAAATCGTCCAAAAAATTCCGAAAATTCAGTTCTTTCGGTCACCAGCGGCAAAAACACAAGTTTCGAAATTGCAAACCCTGATTACAATATATTCAAGAGTAAAATGCACCAGCGGTTCTTAAACTTGTCAGGAGGTTTCACTTAGGTCCACGAACTTACAAAGCGCACATCGAGGTCTCTAAACTTGGTTTATTATATCATCCTGGTCTAAAGCCGCGTTTGACCGTGGTCTTGTCTACGTGGCATGCCACGTGGACGATGACATGGATTTTTTGAAATTTTTTCTCCCTCCCTCCTTTTTTTTTCTTTTATGAAAAGACGATGACATGGACGACGTGTACAAGGCATTTTCGTCTTTTCGACAAGGAAGAAAGAGAAAAAAAGAATTAAGAAGGGAGAAAAAAATAAAAAAATTCCATGTCATCATCCACGTGGCGTGCAAGATCACGGTTAAACGCGGCTTTGGACCGGGATGATACAATAAACCAAGTTTAGGGATCTCGATGTGCGCTTTACAAGTTCGTGGACCTAAGTGAAACCTCCTGACAAGTTTAAGGACCGCCGGTGCATTTTACTCTATATTCAATCTGATCCTTATTGCTATATTTTAGGACGGAGAAAGGCAGTGACCTGCTGCAATGCAAACAACGTGTACCTTGGACATGAGGGAGTGATCCCGAGAGTGCCTCATGTTGGCGGCGCTTATCTCCTGCGGCGGCGAGCGCGGGACGACGCCGGCCGCGCCGGCGCCCCGGGCCGCGGCTCGGCTCCGCTTCACGTTGTCGAACATCACCGTGAACCCCTGCGCCGCCGCCTCGCCGTTCTGCTCGTCCCACACCCCGAACTTGGGCACCGCCGATGCCCTCTGGCGGCCGTATATGTTGTGCTGCGGCGAGGCGGACGCGGACCGCGCCTTGGGCGCCACCTGCTGGTGGTGGCGGCCGTGGTGGTGCCGCCTCGACGCCGCGTGCATCTGCGGCGACGGCGACGGCGCGCGGCGCCCACCGCCGCCGCAGTTGTACCCGGCATGGGGTGGGTGGTGTCCGTGGCCATGGCGGTGGTCGGAGCTGTGGTGATCGTATTGGGAGGGGCTTGGGCTTGGGCGGAACTGCGGCGGCGGCGCGAACTTGCTCTGGAAGTCGCCCGGGTCCGACGCCACGCTGCCGGAGCGCCGGTGGTGCTGGTGGGAGCCCGGCGGCTGCTGATGATGCCTCTGCGATTCGCGGTGGCCGCTCGACGTCGCCGGCCTGGAGGACGGCGCGGCGGCGAGGTTGTCGGCGGCGCGGATCACGCCGGGGTTTTCGGCGGGGTCGTTATGGTTGTACGGATGGCGGAGCGGCGGCGCGGTGGCGCCCTTGTTCTCGCGGATCTTGTCGAAGTAGAGCGTGTACCCGACATTGTCGGCCTCCCAGGTGCCGAACTTGGGCACGCTGGGCCGTTTCTGCAAGTGCACAAAATCACACACTCATCAGACCATGTCCTCGTGGGCATTTAAAAAACGTGACAAAATCATATACAAGAATTATTTTTAGATAATGGGAATAATTAATGTTTTACACTCTCGGCTTCAGTCATAATACACACAAACATAAATTTGTTAAAAAAAAGTGATGAGATAAATTCCTAACTCTCTCTTGTTATTAGCAAGAACTTATTTAGAAAATAATTTTCTGGTTGATGTGATGGTATATGATGTGATCTATTGTGGTCACTGAGATGGTGGGAGCACCCTTTGTTTCTCACTTTTTCTGTCTTATTTTTGGGTGATTTCTCACAGTGTTATGATATATAATAAGGCAAAGAACTTATTATTTTATACATTAATCAATACAGTTTTGAAAATATTAATACAAAAATAACCACAAATTTCTACTGTAACATAGAGTATTTGTTAAGATCCTACAAAATTGCACACAGTACTACCTAAAACTGATTTACAAGAGAAATCTACATAAATTATTTTGTGTATGCAATCTAATTATTTAAAATACTTTGATGTATAAGGTCTTGAAAGTGTGACTTGATTTGTGTCTATATAAAATGACATGTAGTTACCTGTAGGTTACTTTCTCCATTACAGTACGTGCTAGCAAATGTCACCAAAAATTAGCTTAATTACATGGTCAATGGCACATCCATTTTCTAAATAAAGGTAAGTCAATAGCAGATAATACATAACTTAGACATAAATGTTTAACTCCCATGTCAGGAACCTAAGATATACACGACCAAACAATTAAGTTCAGGGGGATATGATGCAGTTTACTCTTTAAAAAATCAACTGGATTTGTAAACAAATGCAAAATTAAATTATTAGCACTGTATTAGTCATAATCTAGCTGTTTTGAGATTGACAAAAAAAAAATCATCACAGTCAAATGGGGCCAAACAGCAAAGTGGCATTCATAAAGAAAAATGGAAAAGCAAAATCAAAGTGGGTACGTGTCATGCATTTCATGTTTTTTTTAAAGAATTGTCCCATGTTTATTTTTCTAATCTCAGTGAACCAAGAGCTGAAGATCATCAGATATGGATACTGTATTTCTGGTCAACTTTGTATCTGCTATACTATTGGATTGCTATATGGCTCCTGTCAGAGTCGTGCGAACCGCCTCCTGTATTTGAAAGCTACGTGCTTCCAAGTAGCTATAAATTAAACAAAACCGCGTTTCTTTTGCCTTTCTAATCATACTGTATTCTGGATGTGTGGTTTGAATGGGTAAACAAGATTAAGAAAACAGCAATATAATTAACTTCCAACCAAGATGATCGCTCGGACAGTACTTATATAAAAAGGATATATAATCTTATTGCGGCGCGTCAAGATATTCAATGACGTACTCGTTCTCATCAATTAATTAATGTATTAATGTGTGCACAGATCTTCAAATTGAAGCAAATTGATCTATATGAACGCGTCTCCTAGATCATCTTCTTAATCGTGCATGTCAACAACAAGAAGCTTGGAGCGACAGGAACCTTTCTCTACCATTTCTTCTTGCTCTAATTCCGCTAGAGATCAATTCATTTCAGCGAGATGGTTTAATTTCCGGCATGCATATGTGCTAACTCGTCCTCTCCGATTCATGATCCTATTTGTTGCCAACGTAATTAAGCCTAGAAATGATCTTTATGAAGGTAAGTAATTAATTAGCAACATGATCAACGGCATGCTTGGTCGTCAGAGAAAACAGGTGAAACAACAGTTTATGCATGCAAGGAATAACAAAGCAGAAAGAACATTGATTAATTAAGCAAAGCAAGAAGCCAGCAAGAACACAATTTTGATATGCAAGAATTAAATTAGTTGAAGCAGGGCAATTAATTAAGCAACGAAGAATTGAAGCACTCACGGCCATATATACGCCTGAAGAGGGTTCGACCGGAAGACGGCGGCGACGACGACGACGACGAATCGATCGACGGCGGCGATCGACGACGACGGCGAGCTCTAGCTACTTCTCTCCCCTTCCCCTTGAGAGAGGAGAGAGAGAAAGCAGACAAGCAGGCCAACCTCAAACACGTACCGCCCCCAAAAAACGCCTCTCTATATATGCAATATGCTTGTGTTTATCAGGAGCTTAAATTATCCAGCCTCTCCTAATAAAAGCAAATTAATCGAGCAAAATCAAGCTGCGAAATGGTGGCACCCTAGTACGTTGAGAAGATGGCGACAATAACTAAGATCGAGCAGCAAAGAAAGCTAGCTAGCAAACGGCTGGCTTTGGCTGAATATATATAGGAAAAAGGGAGAAGGAAACAGCAGAAAAACTTCCTACCTACTACCAACCGTGTCCATCTTGCAGATATGTATGTAGTCGTCGTCTCTTTCGTTGTTTGACATTGCCTACACTGACATCGTCTTCAGATAATCGTACCGGCCCCATTGTTTCGTTTATCGGGGGAATAAGCTAAATAACATATATATTTGCAAACAAAAATTAATTTGTGAAAAAAATATATACATGTTCTTAACGATTTAAAAGTAGAGACTGAAAAATAAACTTCGATGAAAAAAAAAATCCTAAAATTAACTTTAAATTTATAGTTGAAAATTTAAATTTCGGCTGATAATTAAGTATAAGTATAAGCATAAGCGAAAATATGAGGCGTAGTCGTCTTTGCCCGTACGTGCGGATGTATGCGTGTGTGGTGATCTATTTTTAATTGGTCAATTTGAACATGCACACGGCATGCATGGCTGGTGTGCTAAAGCTGCAAGTTTCTTATTTAATTTAATTTGTTGCTACTGATTTGCCTTTGTCTCAGTTAATTGAAACTCTGATTTACCAGCTGGTGAATATATATATTTTCAGATGCTCGTATACTACCAGTCTACCACAGAAAGGACATATTCATATACTAGCTACTAGATAGTATTAGTACCTTAATTTGGTTGTGAATTCTGATGCCATACACAACGACACGACCAGTATTTCCTGTCACCTTATGTATGACCATCCAAAGGCTATATATATCTCTACTTATTATTTTTCAGACCAAGTTCATCAATAAGAAAATCTACATTTCAGTTGGACCTACTGCAACTTCTCTGAAAGAGATTAAGACAACTTCTTTTAGCTATATATTATTTTGTAACATAAAACTCGGATGCTTCTCTTAATGTGTTTTGAGTCCAGCTAGCTAGCTATAGCTAGGACGCACGCATGCAACAAATCAAGTTGCCACAAAGACCGCGTTTTTTCTTCTCATAGAACCACAAAATCAATAATACCATTAAAAGAACAACAAAATCTATAATAAGAGTACTCTACACACCGCTTTTTTCCCCCTTAATTAAGTATGTATCTCAGAGACGTTTAATCAAATACTACCTCCTTGCACAAATGTATGGGACGTTGGTTAGTTCAATTTTGAGCTAACCAATTCAAACAAAAAAAAAATGGAGGGAGTATTAAAGAAGTGCGCAATATATTAGTTCTTGATTCTCACAGCAAGTAATCATGCATGTATGCATAATGAAATAGCATTATACCAGGATTAGTTATACTATACGCCTTCACATGTTTGAAATTAAAACATTCAATTTCAATTTATTTTCTTCTTACATTCTTATCTAGGTATCCATAATATGTTTTTCCTCTCCAAGATCATCTTAATTATATATAGCAGATTAATTAGCAGTATACTGTTTTGACTTCTTATCTTGTATATAATATATAAATATATACTGAACATTTTCCAAAACTATACATAATATATATATACCGATGTTCTATAACCTCAATAATCCACTGCATCTGCTAGCACTATTTGATTATATATGCACGGGAATCATATGGTCAATTTATATATATGAACAAACCATGTTCAAGGAATGCCTCACCGTTAGTACAATTTATTCTATATATCCTGTAAATATAATCTTTCATAGATTTTAACTAAAACTGCAGTTGAAAGCAGTGTTATTCTAGTACGAACAGATCATATCACACCTTAGAAACATGTGTGGGCAGCCAATCCAATAGTTTGAAATATCTTGATGAACTAATGAGAGTATCCAAGAAACAACTTCAACATTGAATTCCATTAATTTAACTATGTTTATTAATATTATCATAAGATAAATTTCATGAAAACAAAAACACCATGCTTCTTCCATAATGTAGGAATTATAACTGAGAGTATACTGGTACTACAAGAGAACTAATCAATTTATCATCAAACCCTCTCATATTGTGTGTGACCATGTGTGCTTTGAAATCATAGGAAAAATGCCTTTCCTGATCAGATTACTAGTAGGTTATCCAGATATTATTCACTACTAGAACCTAATAATAAAAAAAATAAGATTATGCCGAAACATTTTTTTATTTCATAATTACTTGAATTGACTATATATGTCAATATGTGAAAAATATGTGAAGGATATGTAGGTATATGTATACTAGTATTGGAACAGATTCTGATACAAAGGGGCCTCTACTACGTTACGTCGTTGTCCAGTAACTTTCGACCTTTCAAGGTATGGAATGACTTTCTGCCAATGAATTATAGGGCTTACATCGAACTATTTTTTATGCCAAATAAAATTAACACTCAGATTTTGTCACAAAGGGTCTCTAGTATGTATTGTCCACTTTCCACGTGTGCAACAATTTTTGCCAATGAATTGTAGGCCTTATGTCAAACTAGTTTTGGCGTCGAATGAAATTAAACAATGACATTTTGGCATTAATTCTTTAACATTATGCCAAGTAATACTTTCTTCCACATATGCAACTCATTTTTGCCAATAAATTCGAGGATATCTCCGTGGAACTATTTTATGTGCCAAATCTAGATTTCTTCGACTTTGCACAATTACCAAACAATTGACTAGACAAGATTGTCTTTACACCGTTGGATACACAAAGTTCTCACTCACCCTGCTATATTGTCCATTTCAGATAATTAATTATCAAGGCACCATACTGCACATCTTGCTGCATCACCTATATATTCACCTTTGGATAAATCATTATATGTCAACTGAATTCAGGGCAAAATATGTAGTACAAACTGTATATGTAATAGAAACTTAGAAACTATCGTTACATAAAAAATAGATGTCTAAAATGGTGTTCACGTCATCAAAAATAAAACTTTTACTTCCAGATTTAATCATGAGAAAAAGTTTTACTCTTGTTAACATGGACAAATATCAAACATCAATTTTTGGATCCAACGATAGTTTTCAGGTTTACACCAGATGTGTGGTTTGCACTGTATGTTTTCTAGAATTTCAGTTAGATGCCCATTACACCATCGCCTGTGATAAGTTCTCAGAGTATAGCATTGCTACAAGCATGTATTCGGTAATCCCTTTTAAGCATACATGATATATTTGAGTAGCTACACTGTTCTTTTGATTATACCCTTATATGAGAAACAAGAGGGACACTGCCTACATACAGTATAATTTCAGGAAAAAAACAGTTAATAGATTAAGAAAAACTATTACCTAACCTTGAGGTCTTAACAGATTATTCGCGTTGATCAGAAGAGGTTGCAAAACAGCAATATAAACAACATAATACATGATAGCATGATGGGGAAAACCATAATGATACAGAATCTGTAATATATATATATACCATAACGTGATGAACTAAACATGAAGACATATCAAGGTATATATATATGAAACATTATTAATTATTCATGGTAAACAACAACAAGATGGATAACACCGACTATAATCTATAATTCTATACTATACTTCTATAAGACAATAGTGGTCATAATATCAATATAACTTGTGAGTGCTATAACAGCTTTTATCATGTACTGGTGGAGTGGTGTTGTAGTAATAGTCATTAGTTGCGCGCTTTTGCTGCAATAAGGTTCTTTAATTTTCTTGCCATCACGATTAAGAAAACTTACAAACTTTTTAGGTTTTCATTGCAGTTTAAAATGAGATAGACAACACAATTTATTGACAAGTACATATTTTCTAATCATATGAAAATGATATATCTTTAACAAAGATACTGTCATCGATTTGTACAAAAATCTAGCAATGACATTTTTCTTTTCGCTTTTTGAGACAAAAAGACTTGTTTGAAACAAATAGAAGCTAATATTTTTTTTTCAACAAGGACATATGCGATTTTTTTCTATTTTGAATTATCCGTTGTAATGCACAGATATTTATCTACCTAGTCTATACTAATACAAAAGATGGTAGTGGCGGTGAGTCTGCCACCACCACCATCACCACCCAACTACCATACGGGACCCATGAACTGTGAGTTGCTTGTCTCTTAGCCTCACATGCCATAGTTCCCGTCGAAAGAAAAAATATGACAATAGAATATTATGAAAAATTTTATCTTACGTAATGACAACAAAATTAGCATAATGATAGTATAGTAGACAATTAAGAAAAAAAAACGTTGCAACACACAGCCATCATGCTATTGTCTAGAGAATATACAACAATGGTTCTTTTGTCATAAAAAAACAACTAGGTAAACATGCTGGTTTCATGCCTACATGACATGAACAAACCAGCATCAGTATAGGAAAACAGGTAAATTAAACTGAGTACAGATACATATAGCATATCACAATTCACAACATGATATGCTCAAAGAGCCATGAGGCCAAGGATCGAAATGTAGATCAAAATAACTAAACGATTCTTCTGATGATAATCTCATCACAACACACCGAGGAGTTCTTCCAGCATCGTCGTCCATGAATTAATCCCTTCGATGCAGCACACCATAATTATTCAGGATCAGGATCATTCTGGTTGCTTACTGTGTGTCCTCGCCGTCGCCGGCCGGATCCTGCCAGAACGAGGAGCTGAGGATGTCGTCGCCGTCGCCGAGATCCGCGAAGAACTCCATGACGAACTGATCAGGGCTGTCCGGCGGGGTGTAGACACCGAGGAGCTTCGGCTTCTTGTGCGGCAGCACGGGCTCGTCGTCGGAGATGGCCGACAGCAGGAAGTCATCAGGAGCCACCACGACGCCGCCGGGAGGGATGATCATCGGCTGGAAGATGGCTTGATTGGCCGGTGCAGGTGCCAGCGCCGGTGCCGGCGCCGGAGCTGCAGCGGGTGTAGTCGCCTGCAGCATCGGAGAATCCTCGGCGACCACCCTCGCCGGCGTGCGCCCGCGGCCGCGGCGGCCGCCGCGACCGCCACCGCGTCCACGTCCACGCCCGCGCCCGCGCTCTCCACGGCCGCCTTGAACTTGTAGCTCGGGCTCAGGAACCAGCGCCGACGAGGGAGGAGGAGGAGGAGGAGCCTCGCTTGCCGGGGCTGATGGCGCCGCCGCCGCCGCCGCGCGACGGCGTCGGCTTCTGCCGCGTCCACGGGCACCACCACCGCGTCCACGTGGGCCACGAGCCCTTGGAACGAGGGAGCGCACCAGGTGGGCGATCCCGAAGAAGACGAGCATGGAACGCATCACCGGCGTGGTCGCCGGCCGCAGCGGCGCGCGGGGGAAGTTGGTCGTCGCCTTGTCCCCGTGGATCACCGTCGCCGCGGTGTCGTACGCCCAGGCGGCCTCCTCGGCGGTGCCGAACGTGCCCAGCCACACCCTCTCCTTCACCCCCATCGTGTTGCGGATGCGGATCTCCGCCGCGTACTTCCCCCACGGCCTCTTCCTCGCCCCCCGGTACTTCCTCTCCGCCGCCACCAGAAGCTCCGCCGTCAAACCTTCCTCCCCCTCCACAACCGGCGCCCCGACGAAACCCTCTCCCTCTCCCTCGACGGCCGGCGCCACCCAGCCCTCCCCGTTTGCGGCCGCAAAACCCTCCGCCTCCACGGCCAGCGCCGCCAACCCGTCGGTGTTGATCTCCCCCTCCACCGCCGCAGCCGCCGCCACCGCCCCGTTCCCCGCGGTCGCCTGCGCCGCCGCGCGCTGGCAGTACTCCCTGAGAAGCTCGACCAGCCACGTCGTCGTCTTCTGCTTCACCGGCCTCCCCATCCCTACGACCTAACTCCGGCGATCGACGCCGCGCGCGCGCCCTAGCCCTAAATCCCTAATCCCTCTAGATCTGCCTCCCTCCCCTGATCGATCCCCTCTCGCTCGCTCTCGCCTCACGCTTCTCAGGAGAGAGTCACTCACTTGAATGCGAGGCCAGCCACAGCCACAGCCAGCGCCCTAATAGCTTTCACTTTTTGTCGCGCGCGGGTTTCAAGGCTTTCCTCCTGATCTCACTTGGCGGCGTCACGGCTTGCGTGTGCTGGCGTTTTGCTAGCTAGCTAGCCGTTTGCTGGGCTAGCTGGCGCAGCAGCAGCGGCGGACAGCGGAGCGTCCGTACGTCGCCGGTGGCTGGATGCGCCGCCCGCGCGGTGGCCGTGGCTGGGCTAGCTTTAGCTGCGTTGCATGCGTTGCCAGTCTCTCTCTCTCTCTCTCTCTCTCTCTGTAGGAAACGCAGAGGAATTAAGTGGGCATCCTCTGCCGTTTGGAGATTGTACTGGAGGTTGTGCAGTTGTTTCGATCTGGGTCGCTCATCTGGAAAGGGACGGGAAGGGAGTAGTATGTCACATGGTTTATGTTGCCACTCGGTTTGTTTCTACTAGGGTAGGTAGGTTGGAGTGGAGTCTACAAGAGTAATGATTCGTCTGACATCTACGTTTGTGGACTCTAGTACACTGTATTAATTTTGATACACCAAGATTTCTATTAAAATTAATGCTGCTAAAGAAAATAAATCTATTCCTTGAATAGAGATGCACATATTTATCAATTATTTGCACAAGAAGAGGCATATCTTTATCATCTTGTGGCTACTTTGGCAACTTTAAATTTCGAAAGGAGCAAATAATGGGCATTTCAATTTTTCACCAAGATAAATGACACTGCTCTAGATTATACGGGTCATAGTAGGGTGAGCCTGGCTAATCGAAGTATGTGAGGTGGCAACACTACTCTAAGGTGAGGTGGCAACATTGCTCTAGGGTGTAGACGATGGGTAAGGCAGGGAGGTACTTGGTACTATTAATCAGATCAACGGCAGCAAATATGATACTAGTTGTGTCTCTAGCCAATAGTGTTCAAAAAAATTGTTAAGACATGTAGGTTGTCGGTGATATGGGACCGGGAGTATCGTGACTAGAGGCTTGAGGCAGACACAACCGCCCACGTGGCCTGGCACCTTCGGGGACGTCGGGCCCGAGGGTGAGGTGACCGCCCTCCTCCTGATTTCCCCGAGGGGGGGTCGGGTGACTCCAGCCTCGCCCCCGAGGGCCGAGGCGCCCCGACCCCTCGCGTTTTCTACTCCACGTGTATGGGTTAGGTGAGCACAGCAGGGCTCACCTAACCGCATTTATCGCGCCTCTGCTAAGCGTGTCACGCCGCACGAAGTGCAGTGCAGTGCACTCGATTATCCGGTCTGTGACCAGTCACAGACCGGTCAAATCGCGGGTTAGGTGGCGACAGGCGGTCAGACGCATGCTTCGCCCCATCCTGTCTAGACGAGAGCTTCTAGGCACTCGTCCCCGGCTGGAGCTAGCGTGTTACATCCCAGAGATGACACGTTAGCCCCGATCGATATATGCCAGGCTTCATCCTAACCATTACAAGCAAGATGTTGTTTGAAGAAGGGCAAACATGCACGTTGCTGAGCCGACGTGTGGTGGACAAGAATGACCGATTTGTGACCGGTCTGACACTGCTCACGTCGTCAGCACACAACCACCTTCCCACGACGTGCCCGCCTCAGGCAGAAGTGGAGGTAGGTATGTGCCGTCCCATCAGGAGGATTTTCGGAGGACGACCGTGCAAATCTCCGTCCATTTATGAAAAGAAGAAAAGTCCAGTTTGGAAAGGGAAGGGTGCATGTGGTATCCCCTTGAAGTATAAAAGGAGGACCTTGCCCATAGAGGGGTGGATTCTTTCGAGATTCAGAGCCTAGAACGAGGGAGAGGTCGGCTCACACTTTGTAGCTCCTTCATACACAGATCCACCAAAACACAGGAGTAGGGTATTACGCTTCTCAGCGGCCCGAACCTGTATACATCGCTTGTGTTTCATATTCTCTTGAAAGGTCGCGATCTTTCCGTCATCTACAGAGAGAGCTTGAGATCTCACCCTGAGCCCCCGGCCGAACCGGCAAAGGGGGGCCTGTGCGGTCTCCCGGTGAGGGGCCACGAGCTCCGTCATCTGGCGCGCCAGGTAGGGGGCTCAGCGTGTGTTTTCTGAGCTCTCGTACTCCTCCGTGTGCGCCAAGTTTTTTCTTGTTCAGCCTAATGGCCGGGCAAGCAAAGGCGCACGACCTCTCTCCGAGTGTGAGCGGCGACGACGGGGAGCCAAACCCACGCCGTCGAGCTCGTACTCCACCGCCTCCTCCACACCAAAGTCCTAAGCAGGGAGAGGCGCTCGAGAGGGTCGACAAATCCGCGGCTTCACCGATCGCGGGCGATGGAGGAGAACGGCGAGATGGGGAGCGTCGCCTCCTCGTCTATGGCGACGGCAGCACGCCCCAGGGCGCGCTTCAGGCTGCTGGCGCGCTCCTACGTCACCCGCCCGTCGTCCTTGACCCGGAGTCTCCAGCCCAGCGATGGCTGGACGACGTGGCCAACTTGGTCATGACGGCACAACAGCGCCTGGGAGCTGGTGGACGGTCCGCCACCACCAAGACCTCCGGCGCCGCCACTACCGGCTCCGTGTCGTCAAGACGAAGGGCGCGGCGAGCGGCGGCTGTTGCACGCCATTCGGCTGCCACTCCCTCGTCGGCACCTCCGACTCGGGAGGATCAGCATGGAGAGCCGGATGCCCGCCTCGACATCGAGCGCCGGCGTAATAGCCGGCGTACTCCCCGCGCGACGGAGGGCGCCTCTTCGTCCAGAGTGTCACCTCGACATGGACGTGAGGACCAGCCCTCCGTGCCCCCGGCTGGTGGTGTCGGCTGTAGAGCCTTTGTGGCGAGTCTTCGGAATGTCCGTTGGCCCCCAAGGTTCCGGCCCACCATCACCGAGAAGTATGATGGGAGTGTCAACCCCACCGAGTTTCTCTAGGTCTATACGACCGGGATTGAGGCCGCTGGGGGTGACGACAGAGTCATGGCGAATTTCTTTCCCATGGCCCTGAAGGGACAGGCGCGGGGTTGGCTAATGAACCTGCCACCCGCGTCGGTCCACTCCTGGGAAGATTTGTGCCAACAGTTCACCATGAACTTTCAAGGCACATATCCGCGCCCAGGCGAAGAAGCGGACTTGCACGCAGTACAGCGAGGGGATGATGAATCACTTCGCTCGTACATTCAGCGGTTTTGCCAAGTCCGCAACACCATACCATGCATCCCTGCACACACAGTAATCTACGCGTTCAGGGGGGGTGTGCGGCACAACCGCATGCTCGAAAAGATCGCCTCCAAAGAGCCCCAGACTACAGCAGAGCTTTTTCAGCTCGCGGACCGAGTGGCTCGCAAGGAGGAGGCCTGGACTTGGAACCCCTCCGGTTCCGGAGTGGCAGCTTCGGCCGCCCCCGGATCCGCCGCTCAGACAGGGCGGCATGACAGGAGGAGGAAGAAGAGGTCGGTCCATTCCGGCGACGAGGGTCATGTCCTCGCCGTCGAGGGCGCTCCGCGGGCCACCCGAAAGGGGAGGCCTGCGAGCGACAAAAAGAAAGAGGCCAGCGTTCCCAGCAGGGAGCGCCCTACCGGCAAGTGGTGCACCGTCCACAACACCTCCCTCCATGACCTTGCGGACTGTCGCGCAGTCAAAAGCTTGGCTGAGCGGACAAGGAAGTGGGAGGAGGAGAGGAGGCAGGAGCGCCGGGAAGGCAAGTCCCCGGCGGTTCCTTCCGGCCGTCGGCGAAGTGAGGCCAAGCAAAAGGCCCCCGCCGAGGACATCGATGATGGCGATAATGACCTAGGTTTCCAAGAGCCTGGGGCTACCATAGCCACTGTCGATGGAGGAGCGTGTGCGCACGTTTCTCGCCGGAGCCTCAAGGCCATGAAGCGAGAGCTTCTGGCCGCTGCCCCTACTCATGAGGCGACGCGCCGGGCGCGGTGGTCGGAAGTTGCCCTCACTTTTGACCAGTCCGACCACCCGCCGTGCGTTGCCCGGGGAGGGCAGATTGCGATGGTGGTTTCTCCCACCGTTTGCAACGTGAAGTTGGGGCGTGTCCTCATTGATGGAGGAGCAGCCCTCAACATCCTTTCCCCCGCAGCCTTTGATGCCATCAAGGCCCCGGGGATGATGCTTCGGCCGTCCCAGCCAATCATCGGCGTGACGCCGGGGCACACTTGGCCGCTAGGTCATATCGACCTCCCGGTCACCTTTGGTGGACCCACCAATTTCCGCACGGAGCGGGTGAACTTCGATGTGGCGGACCTCAGTCTGCCCTACAACGCGGTCCTGGGGAGGCCCGCGTTGGTGAAGTTCATGGCGGCTGTCCACTACGCCTACCTCCAGATGAAGATGCCGGGCCCCGACGGCCCCATCTCTGTCCATGGCGACCTCAAAGTCGCGCTCGCTTGTATGGAGCAGCGTGCGGACCGCCTCGCCGTCGTGTCCAAGCCCGAGGGCGGCGACGAGAGGCTTGACACATCCGCCCCCGCCGCCCCGAAGCAGCGGATAGTCACGTCCGATGAGGTCCCGGTCAAGGAGGTCACACTGGGCGACGGCCCGTCCAAGACCACACGGATCGGTGGTCTTTTGGACGGCAAATAGGAAGACGCGCTCGTCTCCTTCCTGCGGGCAAACGCTGACGTCTTCGCATGGAGACCGGCGGATATGCCCGGGGTCCCCAGGGAGGTGATTGAGCACCGTCTCGCCGTGCGGCCGGGCGCAAGGCCGGTCCGGCAGAAAGTGCGGCGCCAGGCCCCGGAACGTCAAGCCTTCATCCGCGAGGAGGTGGCGCGACTTCTGGAGGCCGGATTCATCCGCGAGGTCATCCACCCGGAGTGGCTGGCGAACCCGGTGGTCGTTCCCAAGGCGAACGGCAAGCTTCGGATGTGCATCGACTACACCGACCTTAACAAGGCATGTCCTAAGGATCCTTACCCCTTGCCTCGCATAGATCAGATTGTCGACTCCACAGCGGGGTGCGACCTTTTGTGTTTTCTAGATGCATATTCTGGTTACCATCAGATTCGCATGGCTAGGGAAGATGAGGAAAAAACTGCGTTCATTACTCCCATAGGAACTTATTGTTATACAACAATGCCCTTTGGGTTAAAGAATGCAGGTCCTACTTTTCAACGTACTACTCGAATTTCTTTGGGTAGCCAATTAGGACGTAATGTTGAGGCTTATGTCGATGACTTGGTTGTAAAAACGCGCAACCAGGAAACGTTGCTTTCAGATTTAGCGGAAACTTTTGAGAGCCTCCGCTCCGCCCGTATAAAACTGAACCCCGATAAGTGTGTGTTTGGTGTACCTGCGGGTAAGCTTCTCGGGTTCTTGGTCTCTGCCCGAGGCATCGAGGCCAACCCCGAGAAGATACGAGCTATAGAGCGGATGCGCCCCCCCAGTAAACTTAGGGATGTGCAATGTGTCACCGGTTGCATGGCCGCCCTAAGTCGGTTCATATCGAAGCTGGGAGAGAAGGCGCTACCCTTATTTAAGCTCCTCAAGCGCTCCGGGCCGTTTACTTGGACGGAGGAAGCTGAACGCGCCCTCACTCAGTTGAAAGCATATCTCAGCTCTCCTCCGGTTCTAGTCGCCCCGGAGCCAAACGAGCCCCTGCTACTCTACTTATCGGCGACCCCTCAAGTAGTTAGTGCAGCGTTGGTTGTGGAGCGCGATGAGGGCAATCCTCATTCCGCGCACCCCCACCCTGTGCTGACTTGGCCCGGGAGCGAGCAGGGAGGAGAGGCCCCCGAGCCGAGCGGTAGCCTAAGGCCCCTGGCGACCGGAGTCGGCCCTCTCCCCGCTCGTCAGATGGTGCTGGGCGCCCCCGACCCTCAGGAAGGCCCCGAGGCCACTGCGGGAAGGCTGCACCTATCGCCCTCGGACCCCGAGGCTAACCCTGTACCGATTCGACCCGGGAGGGAGCAGGGAGAAGAGGCCCCCGAGCCGAACGGTGGCCTAAGGCCCCTGACGACCAGAGTTGGCCCTTTGCCCGCTTGTCCGACGACGCCAGGAGCCCCCGACCCCCAGGACGGCCCCGAGGCCACTGTGGGAAGGCCGCCCCTGTCGTCCTCCGACCCCGAGGTCATCGGCACAGAAGACAAGTGCCCCCCGAGGGGCCACTTGGACGAGGAGCGCCCCGGGGATATGGCCCTTAGCGAAGGGGATCGGCCCCACCGAAGGGTGCAGCGGCCTGTCTACTTTGTTAGCGAGGCCCTCCGGGACGCCAAGACCCGATACCCTCAGGCCCAGAAGATGCTTTACGCTATTCTGATGGCCTCGAGGAAACTGCGCCATTATTTCCAGGCGCATCGGGTCACCGTGGTTACGTCTTACCCCCTCGGTCAAATCTTGCATAATCGGGAGGGTACAGGACGAGTGGTAAAATGGGCAATCGAGCTTTCTGAGTTCGATCTGCACTTTGAACCACGCCACGCTATCAAGAGCCAGGCCCTCGCCGATTTTGTCGCAGAATGGACCCCGGCTCCAGAGACCGTCTCAATCCCCGAGGCCAACACGGACCCCTCTCAGCTGCCTCACACCGCCCACTGGGTGATGCAGTTCG
This sequence comes from Oryza sativa Japonica Group, assembly GCF_034140825.1. Lineage (NCBI taxonomy): Eukaryota > Viridiplantae > Streptophyta > Magnoliopsida > Poales > Poaceae > Oryza > Oryza sativa. Next base: position 26,683,798 of record NC_089040.1, on the reverse strand, counting down.
ACGGTTCTCTGTCTCTCCAGGGCGCCGGTGCGGGGGTCACGTTGACCTCTCCGAACGGAGACGTCCTCAGATACTTGGTCCGTCTCGACTTTCGAGCGACTAATAATATGGCAGAGTACGAGGGACTCCTTGCCGGACTCAGAGTGGCAGCTGGACTGGGGATCCGCCGCCTCTTGGTGTTAGGCGACTCCCAGCTGGTCGTTAACCAGGTCTGTAAGGAGTACCGGTGCTCTGACCCACAGATGGACGCTTACGTACGCCAAGTGCGGCGTATGGAGCGCCATTTTGACGGGATAGAGCTTCGGCATGTACCCAGACGGGATAACATGGTTGCCGACGAACTCTCACGGCTCGCGTCCTCGCGAGCCCAGACCCCACCGGGCGCCTTTGAAGAAAGGCTTACCCAGCCGTCGGCGCGACCCGACCCCTTAGGGGAGACGGATGCGCCTGACCGGCCCCCGAGGCCCGTCGGAGTCCAGGCCTCGGGACCCGAAGGGAGCACTCCAAGCTCCCTTAGATTGATTGCTTGGATCTCCGAGATCCAAGCATACCTCACAGATAAGACTCTACCTGAGGACCGTGAAGGGAGTGAACGCGTCCAACGCATTTCCAAACGCTACGTGCTGGTAGAAGGGACCCTCTATCGGCGCGCGGCTAACGGAATCCTCCTGAAGTGCATTCCTCAGGAAGAAGGCGTTGAGCTTCTTGCCGACATCCATGAAGGCGAGTGCGGAGCCCATTCCGCCTCGCGCACCTTGGTTGGCAAGGCCTTTCGTCAAGGGTTCTACTGGCCGACAGCTCTCAATGATGCGGTCGACCTGGTTCGGCGATGCAGAGCGTGTCAGTTCCACGCCAAGCAAATCCATCAGCCGGCCCAGGCACTGCAGACCATACCACTTTCATGGCCATTTGCTGTCTGGGGGCTCGATATCCTGGGACCGTTTAGGCGGGCCCCGGGCGGGTTTGAGTACCTGTATGTCGCGATCGACAAGTTCACCAAGTGGCCCGAGGCTTATCCGGTCATCAAGATCGATAAGCACTCCGCACTTAAATTCATTAAGGGCATCACGGCCCGGTTTGGAGTGCCTAACCGTATTATTACGGATAACGGCACCCAATTCACTAGTGAACTCTTCGGCGACTACTGCGAAGACATGGGCATCAAGCTCTGCTTCGCCTCACCTGCCCACCCCAGAAGCAATGGTCAAGTGGAGCGCGCCAATGCAGAAATCCTCAAAGGCCTTAAAACCAAGACCTTCAACATTCTCAAGAAGCACGGCGATTCATGGATCGAGGAGTTGCCAGCGGTGCTCTGGGCGAACCGAACCACACCCAGCCGAGCAACTGGGGAAACGCCTTTCTTCCTCGTCTACGGCGCAGAAGCGGTTCTCCCATCCGAGCTCACCCTGAGGTCTCCTCGGGCCACCATGTACTGCGAAGCTGATCAAGATCAGCTTCGCAGAGATGACCTCGACTACTTGGAAGAGCGAAGGAGGCGCGCGGCCCTCCGAGCCGCGCGCTACCAGCAGAGCCTGCGGCGCTACCATCAGCGCCACGTCCGGGCCCGATCACTCTGCGTCGACGACCTCGTCTTACGTCGCGTCCAAACGCGTGCTGGATTGAGCAAGCTCTCACCAATGTGGGAGGGTCCGTATCGAGTGATCGGTGTCCCCCGGCCGGGCTCCATACGGCTGGCCACGGGCGACGGCACTGAGCTGCCTAACCCGTGGAACATCGAACACCTTCGTCGCTTCTACCCCTGAGGGGGGGGTCGAGTGTCAGGTTTTGGCTCGGGCCAACCCCGCACCCCCCTCGGGTGTGCAGGGTTGGCCGGGGGCTACCACACATGCACATTCTCATTTCTCTCTTTTCAGTATTTCAATAAAAGCAGTTTCAATTTCCTAAGGGCTGTATCTGTGCCGTTTTTTCCTTTTTGAAGAATTTTGATTTGAAATGAGGTCACTCGTGCTCAACCTTGCCCTCGGGGGCTCGGTTCGGTCAGCTAAAATCGCCAAACGGGGCCCAGAACCGAGCCGTGCCCCGGGGCGTGGTGAACTCCGGGGGGGAATCGGCAAAAACCCACAATCGGGTCACCCATAACCCTCGGTCACCACGTTCCCGGCCTGGCCAGTCTCGACATGTGGATCTCCCCAGGCACTAGCCCCGACCCGAGCCACTAGAGGACTGGGATTTGGGCACGGGCCCTTAAATCAAGCTAAGACACAAAAAGAGGATCACGGCACAGATCATCCTCATCTCATTCGCATAGCAAAATAAAATTAACACAAAGAATTTTTTCATCATTTTTGATTGCAGATTGTAAGTTGATTTATACAAAAAACAGGCCCGAGGGCCTTAGAAGAAAGAAAAAGAAGAAAATTGAAGATTGGCGGGGGCCTGGGGGCTCAATCCGATGCGCCCGGGTCGCCGGCCTCGTCTTCCACGTCATCTGCACCGCTGGCATCGCCCTCCTCGTCGGAGTTGGGGGCGAACGTGAGCCGAGGGGCCGACCCCTCGAAACTGTGGACGATGTGGTCGGCGGCATCCCGGACCCGCGCGCGCGCGTCGTCCTCGGTCCCGGGAGGGAACTCTTCCAGCGCCATCCATGGAGAGAAGTTGGGGTCCCTGGCCTGGTAACTCGCTAGTACGAGTTCAACCGCTCCTTGGGCGAGGTCCCTCGAGGATGACTTGATGGTCTTCTCGAGCTCCTCGGGGAGTTGTTGAAGAGCCCAGGCCATCTTCGTGAGGTGCGGAGCGAGGCCTTCCAGGTTGGTGGAGTGCGTCCTTGTCTGGCCTTTCCAGAGGCCCGCTTGCTGACCGGCGCGATCCAGGCGGGAGACCGCATCCCAAAGCATGCCGGGCCCTATCTCGCTCGCCAAGCGGAGGGCCTCGGCTTCCCCGGCGGATGAGTCTAGCGCGCGCTGCATGTCCGCGACGGTGTGTTCGGCATCTGCGAGGCGGGCGGCTAAGTCGTTTTCGCCCGCAGCCGCCCCGCCGATGCACGCCCTCGCGTCCAGCTCCTTTTCCCGCGCCTCGAGATCGGCAGCCCGCTGCTCCAGTGCGGCTCTCTCGGCGCGGACGGATTCCAAATTGCGGCGGGCCTGCTCCGTCAGCGCTGCCTCACGGAGGGACAGGGAGTCCGCCAACCGTTGCGCTTCGGCCTCGGCCTCTTCGAGAGCTCGCTCCCGCTCGGCAAGCGCGTCTTCGCGGAGGCGGAGTGCGGACTCCTCTTCGGCGCAGGCAGACTCGTGCGCCGCCAGCGTTGCCTCCCGGGAGGTGACGGCGGCCTCGCGGTCCGCCAGGACTTTCTCCGCGATGCAGGCGCGCTCCTCCAGCGCCATGGCGCGCGCCTCGAGGGCCTCTTCACGCCGCCGGAGCGCCGCTTCGGTCTCCGTCGCTCGCTGCTCTCGGGCAGCGGCGGCATCAAGAACCCCCTGGGCGGCGTCGAGCTTTTTCTTCAGCTCCGCCTCCCAGTTCTCGTGCTGAAGGCGGAGGGAGTCCTGCGCCTCGCTCATCACAGTGGTGGCGATGAGGGCAGCCCCCCGCTCCTCCTCCACCTCTCGAGCGATCTCCGCCAGTGCCGTCTTGCGGGCCTCAAGATCCGAGACGTGCCGGCGGTGTGCCTTGCGGCCCGCTTCTACCATAGCCTCCACCGAGCGCCGCCCCTCCTCGACACGCGCCCATGCGGCGTCGAGCTCCGCACGCTCCGCCTGCAGGGCCTCCACCTGGGCATTGAACCCATCCAACACCGCGGTATTTGCGGCGGCTAAGGCCTGCAGAAGGGGCTCTGCGCTCAGCGGGGCGGCGGAAGGCATGGGGAAGAGCTGCCTTGAAGAAGACGCCGCGCGGCTCGGCCCGCCAATGGACGCGCCGGCATCATCGCGGGCCACCCCCGGACCTGTTTGGTCTTGGGCGTCGCCCGAAGGGGTGGGCCCAAGCGAGGCGTCCGCGGCCCCGTCGTGAACCGCCTCGGAAGCCGCCATCGCCTCAGCCCGGCGAACCCGGGCGGCCTCCTCCCGAGCGGCTTCTTCGGCCTGGCGAACCCGGGCGGCCTCCTCCCGAGCGGTTTCTTCGGCCTGGCGAACCCGGGCGGCCTCCTCCCGAGCGGCTTCCTCGGCTTGGCGGGCCCGGGCGGCCTCCTCCTGTCACGCCCGGAAATTCACTAGTAATTTCCGAACTTATTTGTGCATAAAATCCTCGTCCAGGAATCAGCCGAGGTACACAAACTGACAATTTAATATACAGATTCATCAAATTAACTAAAACGATAAATACTTACTTATGAGGCACTTAGTCCTCATCATGAAGAAAACTGCAGCGGAAAATAAAATCTAGCGAAGCTCCGGCTCCACTCCCACAGGCAGCTCAACTGGGGTATAAGCCAAACGTCTTCTCCTTCTGGATCCTTTTTCTTCAACTGAGGTTGATTGATTATTGCAAGGTGAGCATATGACATACTCAGCAAGCCACACAGCAAATATGCAAGTGCACAAGGATACCAAAGGATGGCGTAATATTGGCTCATTTGCAAAGGCAGCATTTAGCAAAACATTTAAGAGAAGTAAAATAGTGGAGTAATTAATCAGGAATTTTAATCAACACTGAACAGCACACCCATGCTGCACAGGCCCAACCATCCTGAACAACCATACCCGGCTGTACAGATCTAATCTCCAAACCAGGAGCTAAGCAAATTATTACCAGGTATAACATCCATAACTATTGTGAGAGGTGTGAGACTAATCACGAAAAACATTGCTCAACCCGCCCATAACCGCGGGCACGGCTATTCGAATAGTTTTACTCTGGCCAGAGGTGTACCACTGTACCCACAAGACACAGCCTCAACATCATGTCTACCATGCGTCGCGATACTGGAAAGTACCCGAATAGAGGCTGTGACAATACCCTCTGCATAACACAACTCACCACAGTACACCATTCCTGGATCATAATCACCCCCTTATAAAACAAGGCATGGACTCCCCAGCGACCCCCGTGGGCTTATTTCCGCCACTTCTCAGTCTGGTGCTCCGCAATGAACCATGTTATACAAAAGGTAAAGCCGTTGCCCACGCTGGCTTGTGGTTGGCACGGTTAATGTTTCACAACAGTAGCTCGCGAACCGGTCCTTAATTGCCATGAGCACGACTCTCAAAACCATGTGCTCACAACCCACCATTATCAAGTTTTAGTTGGCAAGTAATTAATTAACCAATCACGATTGACCATCGTGAGCTACCATTAAACCATCATTATATAATAATGAATCATAAGTTATCCCAATAGTGTGCTAATGTTTCTAAGCATGGCTAAGCAATCACATCTAATATCTAGCTGAACCAATATATAAAGCTCAACTAGTCAAATTATAATAACCCAAGGTATCAAGGATTAAAGTAATTAATGCAAACAGGCCATAACAAAGGAATAGGTTCACACCACCCGGTGACATTCGAAAATAAATGCACAGTTGAAATAAATAGAGAATTTAAATATAGGATCAACATGCTCAAAGGATTGTGTTTAGGATCTGTGTGACTTGCCTTGCAATAATCGGTCTTCAATTAATCTTCTTGAATACTTCCGGCGCACTCGCGAACCTTCGCAACGACGGAAACGACAAGCTATCACGCAAAACGAGGAAAAAGACTAATAAAAACCAAATAAACAATACATAAAAAGTAAACAAACATGTAGATCATAATTTTAGATGAATTATGAGACTTGAACAGCCTCATTCTGACTTCAAATGAATTTATTATGAATTTTACAAGATTAAATCTAATTAAAGCCCATTTAAAAAGAATTAAATAAATTTAATTCAATTTATGGACAATTTTAATATGTAGATCTTTATTTTATACAACTTTTGCAACTTGAACCACATTAAACTGAGTTCAAATGAATTAGTTATGAATTTTTAAAGATTAAATCGGATTAAAACCTTTAAACTGATTTTAATTGAATTATGACGCAATAATGAATTATTTTTGAAAAGGAAAAGAAGGATTATTGCGTCAGCGGCTAGGGTTTGCGGTGGACCGGGTGCACGGCAGCGGTTCACGGAAACGAACGGCCGAGATCAACCCTATCCAAAACGGACGGCCGAGATTGATCGGTCCACGACCGGCTCACGGGAGAAGGGATGATGATGACATCAGCGACGACGTCACCTCCGGCGGCGGCGGCTCAGCGGCTCTGACGGCTCGGACGGCGCACGCTCGCCGGCGAACGGCGGCACTTCGGCACAAACGGAGGGCACCAGCACGTAGAGGACGACGCGGCGAACTCACCGGTGACCAAAACGGCGGCGGAAGACCAACGGACGGCGGCGGCGACGAGGAGGAAGCGGCGAAGCTCTTCGGGTCGACGACGGCGACGGCGCTCCGACGGTCTTCGGCGGCGGCGAAGCGGTGGACGGGGACGGCGACGACTTGGCGAACCCGATGGTGGCGACGGCGACCGACGACGGCGACTGCAACGGCGGCGCGGCGCGGCTGAACCGACGGCAACGACGGCGGCGACTAGGGCTACGCGGAAGCGGCGCTAGACGCGACGGCAGGCTAAGGCAAAGGAGGCGACGGGTAGAGGGGAGCTCGGGGGTCCTTATATAGGTGCAAGGAGGCGGCGGCAAAGGCCCACGGCGACCGGTGACGAGAAGGAAACTTCGGGTTGGAGGGAGAAAAGAGGAATCCGATTCAAACTCGAATCCACCGGTTTCCAAAGAAAATTAGCCGATGTTTCCAAAAGAGAAAAGGAAGAGGAGATCGAGAGGATCATTTGCCCTCAAACAATTCGGCCGGAGAAGGAAAAACGCGGCCGAATTTGGAAGGAACGGCGGCGGCTTGCGCTAGGGTTTCGGCCGGCGGCGGCGGCGCGAAGACGAAGGATCCGACAAGCGGGCCCTGTCACGTCCTGATAAGTTCATCCCGAAATAAAAATCATCTTCTAAAAGGAATAATAGAATTAATTAAAATTCGAAAAGAAATTGGCAAACATTAAAATACGTACAAGAAAAATTCAAATGTGACCCGGAGAATTTCTGTTAAATTCTCCTTGGTCTAAAAGGAGCCCTCAAATTTTAGTGGAATTTTCAGAGCACAAATAATAATTGAGAAGAAATAAACAAAGTTAAAAAGGTTTTATAAAAAGAAAATCTCTAAAAAGTCTGTTTCCCCCCCCTTCCCCTCTTGGGCCGGCTCGGCCCAGTCCCTCCCTCTCTCTCTCTCTTCCCCCGCGGCCCATCGGCCTCCCCCGTGCGCGCGCCGCTGACAGGCGGGCCCGCCCGCCACTCTCGCTGACGGGTGGGGCCCACCTGTCATCGCCTTCCTCCCGCCGCGCCCGCCGCTCGCCCGTGCCCTAGCGCCGCCGCCGCCCCGAATCCCGCCGCCTCCCGCCGTCCCCGCGCGCCATAATGAGGGGGAAATTATTCCCCGCGATTCCCTCTCCCATTTCCCCCGTTTTCCCCTCTCTCTCTCCCTCGGATTCGTCCGGATTCATCCCGCAATCGTCGCCGGCGTCTTCAATGGCGGCCGAGATCTCCGCGCCGGTTTCCTTCCTCTCCGGCCGCGCTCTCCCCCTCTCGGCGCTATATATTTGCTCCCCGTGCTTCGCTCTTCCGTTTCCGCCGCTCGCCGCTCGCTCTCCCCGTCGGATTCGTGCTCGCGCCGTCTTCCTCTCTCTCCGCCGTCGCCGACGAGCTCCGGTTCGCCGCCGACGTCGCTCCGCGCTTCCTCCCGACTCGGCGCCACCTCCGTCGGCTTCGCCGCGTCGCCGCCGACCCCGTCCGCCCCTTCGCTTCGCCCGCCGACCGCCGGAGCTCCGTCGCCCTCGTCATCCCGAACCGCGCCGCCGCGTTCCTCCGCTCCGTTCGTCGTCTCCGCCGTCCTCGTGTCTCGGGGTGAGCCGTGGACCGTCCCATTCGCTTCCCCCTTCCCTCCTCTCTCTCGGGTGCCGCTCCGCCGCGCCGGTGGTCGCCGGCGGTGACCATCGGGGCGCGGGCGCGTCCCCCCCCTCCCGTCGGCCGTGCCGGCGAGGCCGCCTTCGGGCGCGCCCTCGCGGCTGCCAAGTGGGCCCGGCCGTCAGCCGCCCGCGCCCGCGGGTGCGGCTGACGCGAGGGACCCACGGCGCCGACCGCCGCCAGCCGCGTGCTCCCGGTCCACCGTGGACCGAGAGGCTGACGCGTGGGCCCCACTCCCGTGGACCCGGTCCGCGCGCCCTCTCCCTCGGCTGACGCAATAAATGAGTTTTTTTAATTAAAATTTAAATGAAGAAATTCGCAAATATCCATTTAAAGAGCATATAAACTTCAAATGGCCATAACTTGGCCATTTGAACTCGGAATTGGACCGTTCAAGTCTCTAATTTTTCCTTAAGAAGTCAAGAACCCATTTTTGTGCTTTGTTCCTGCTTGTTGTGTGGAGTTTAGTAGAGTAAAAGCCTTTTCTTTTCCGTTGGTCGTGTAGACGCTGCAGCTTCGGAAGATCCGCCCTTCGTGGAAGTTGAAGCCAGCGTTTGGGAAAGTGAGCAAGGCAAGTCACATCATCCTTGAGCATATTGAATCCCAGTTTATAAAATTATTTTGATTTAAATTATTGCATTATCGCTTTGTTTAAATTCCCGCGTTATCACTGTTTTATTTAGCCATGCCTATTTACCTTTGTTATGACATTATTATTGCTATTGTTATTATTACCTTGTTCACCCTAGAATAAACAAAACCCCAACTAGTGGGTACTCTATTCCTGGTTCCACTAGTATGAATTTAGGTAGATGCTTCGCTGATTAATTAGGCAACATTAGGTGGTTTTATAACTTTAGACTTTGGGAATTCTCATATCATTTGGACACTATGGAATTGTTGGATTATGGTGGAATTGGACATACACCTCTCTTCCTCTTTCAAAACCCCTAAAACCTGTTTTCGGTGGGGTTTGGGTGCATGCCAGTTGTGGGAAGTAGCACCCCGGCCACTATAAGGATTAAGCTCGGGCCTCTGTTGCAAAGCACTACCGTACTAACCACATGTCTAATGGGTAAGGCTTAACTCGGTGCTCAGTCTAGTCCTGAACAAAAGGACACGGATAGAGATGGATGAAGTCGTTGCGACGATGGATATCTCTGAGGCAAATGAAGGCTACGCGAGCTGCGGCTCGGTAATCGAGATGTCTAGGCAAATGAAGACTACACGGGTCGGTGCCCGTTAGTCGAGATGCCATGGCACTGGACTAGTACGCGGGTGGTCTCACCCCTATGTGTGTGGCGCACCCGGTCTAGATCTTGTTGCTAGGGGCTCAACCCTGGCCTGCCTGTCCCGGGATACCGGCCGTAGGCAGGGTTGGGTCGGTACTTTTGTTCACGGCTAGGATGGGTGAAGGGTTATGTCACATCTTTACGACGGGTTCCAAGGCCATGGAATGCGGAGTAAAGATGTGTCTTGTGGGTAAAGATGTACACCTCTGATCAGAGTAAATCTATTTGAATAGCCGAGCCCTCGGATATGGGCAAGCCGAGCAATGTACCAAAGTCAGTGTTTTAATTCTTAAAATTTGCTCAACAACTAAAATATGGAATGGTTGGCCTGGGTTGGCTTGGGACGAGCTGGAACCCAGGTCGGGTTGCCAGTTCGGTCCGAATCATCGTAGGCCTTGGGTTAAGGCAGGTTCGTGAGGGTTCACGGCCTTGATTAATAATATTGTGTAGCTCTAGGATCGTCTTTATAAAATAACTTTGGGCAACTAAGTGACTTTTAAATGCTGTTTACTGCAAAACCTAACCCCTATTATTATCCCCTTGTACCCCCCTGCATTAATCATGCATCTGCCGGTGTGGCTTGCTGAGTACTGTGGTTGTACTCATTCTTGCTCAATCCTTCCCCTCTTCAGTAAGAGAAGCTTTGGAGAAGATGTCTTAGGTGGAGTCCTGGCTTATACCCCAGTTGAGCGCCTGTGAAGATGGAGCCGTAGGCCCGCTAGTCCGCTGCTGTTTATTTTTGATTGTCAGGCCTTAAGTGCCTTTGTAATAATGTAAATATTATCGATATAATAAAGATGTGTCTTTTATATCATGTTTGTATGGTGTACCCCGGCTTTTCCTGGGACGGGGATTGATACACTAGCGTTCGGGAAAAGGCAATTTTCCCGGTCGCGACAAGCTGGTATCAGAGCCATCTCGACTGTAGGATAAGCCAAGTGGATAAAACCTAAGGACATATTATATAAATAAAAACTATTTGCGAAAGTTCCTTTTTTTCTCCTTCCCTTAATGCTATTTGCAAAAGGTTTACTCCCTTCTTCCTTCTTCGGATTTCAATTAGTACTAGTTGGTCAGCTTTGTGAAGAAGATGTCGTCAGTTGTTTGCCGAAGCTCCGGAAGACTGCAGGATCCGCTAGTGAAGTGAAGGAAGCAGTGAAGCCAGCTGTGAAGGAGTGAAGATCTTGGAGAACCCGTCGCAGAACCTAAGCCACCCTCTAGTGTTTCGTTAGTCGTGTGCTCCTTTGCTTGTGTGTGTAGCGCGTGGTTTGCGTCGGTGGGTTGTGATGTAACCATGCTAGGTTGTTTGCTTAATCAACTTGCAGAATAAGCCTAACATACATCATAACAGCAAAAGACTTAGATCTGTTAAGGTCCTATCCTTAGTTTCTAATCTGTCTCTCCCCTTTGTTTTCCCTCTCTCCCTCTCCAAACCTTTGCAACAGATGGCTGACAATGAGAAAGGCAATAAGGTCAGAAGTCAGGACATTGGTACCTCAAGCTCCCGAGTGAATGAAGCACCAGACACCAGTTGTGTGACACTAGTCCAACACCTGATTAACCAGAACCGATTGCTTATAGAGATACTACAGCAGCACCAGACGCCAATTCTGAACTTGAGTCAAATACAACCTCAAGTACAGTTGGAGGCAGTCCAAGCACTCACACCACAAGTCAGCGCACCGCCAACATCCCAGAAGGCCCCTCATGCCATGCCACATGTTGACCCAAAAGAAGCAAGTATCATCTGTTTTATGTGTGATGAGCAAGGGCACTATGCAAGGAACTGTCCCCAGCAGAAAAGAAAAGCACCACTGCGAACCGAAGATGAAGTCCGTAAGATGATCATTACCAGCACAGAATGGCCTCCACCAGGAATGACAAAACATCAGAGAAGAAATTCCTTCCGAGGTGCACAATAGTTGACAGAGCATCTTTTAGCTAATGGAGGTAGAGTGTCTGATAGTGAAGATTCAGATCAAGTCTCCTCAGATGATGAAAATAAAATAGAACTTAAGGCATGCTCTCGTTGTGGAGAAATCGGTCATGTTGCCAGCTCGTGTGCCTTTACATGCGTTCGTTGTGAGGAAGACCATCCACCCGATAGGTGCCCTATGAGCAGGATCACTTGTTTCTTGTGTGAAGGAACTGATCATGTACCAAAAGATTGTCAACTCAGTTTTCTGCTGACGAAGAAGATGGCCGACCAACACGCCCATTCTAATGGAGAGAAGCATCAAGGAAGCACAAATCCTCGCCAAGATTACAGTTTCAGCCTAACTCCAGTGCCAGGACAGAGGAAACAAAATGAGAAAAGAAAATGCCGAGTCCGGGAAGATATCCGTTGCTTCAATTGTCAAGGAATGGGTCATTTCGCCGACAAGTGCCCAAAACCGAGAAACATAGCTGCCGGCACGTCAGTCCACGCAACTCCCTGCAATCAGCAGCTTGCTCCTCAACGAATTGTCATCCATGCATCCCGAAGCAGTCCTTTAGCCCGCGTTGCAACAACTCCAATTCCAATGAGTGCACTACCACAAGGTGTCAATGCTCAATTTCACCCCCAGCCACCAGCTGACAAGACAGAGGCCAGTATCTGCGTTGTACCTTTGGAAGTTCCAATACAGCAGCTGAGAAATCAAGTACAAGATGAAGAACCCGAGTGTAAGAAAGTTATTGTTTGTTACAACTGCAGTGAAGAAGGGCATTACTCCAAAAACTGTCCCCAACCAAGGCAAAATCGACCTCCACATTACCGCCAATTTACACGAAGCAGACATTCCAATCGTATTGTGGTCACTGGAGCAAACGCCGTACCCGTAAGGCCTCGTGTTAATCAGGACCCATAGCAGAAACAATGCACCAATGCTCCTCCTGCTGCACCTGACTCGGCAATAAATCTTAGCAACCATTCTCTGCATCGACAGCCTCAGCAAAGAATTGTCGTAGATGGAAGAAGTTGTGTCTCTCCCCGACCTACTCCAGGCCGAGCCAAGGGCAATCAACCTCCGGAGGGCGATACCAAGCAGAAGACCGTCATCCGCTTCAACCAGCAATCAGAAGGAAGCTTCTCCTGTGAATGATAGCATTATGCAGTCCTATCACATCATCACAGAACCAATCGAGGATGCAGTCACTGGAACAATGCCAGCTATATCTCTCCAGAATCAAAATGAGCAGCCATGTTTGTGGTTTTCAGTCCGCTACTTATCATGGTGTAATCGAAAGTTTGCAGCAATCATGTAATACCTAAATATATTCATGTCTATAAACAGTGAGCTTGCTATGCTTATGGATGATTCATGTTGAGGATACAATGTACCGATGTTAAGCACCGTCCCTTTTTGTTTAAGGCAGTGCCTCGTATTCATGTAATGAGGGAGAAATGTGTAATACAGACAAGTTCCATGAGGATTCGTTTGAAAGATGCGGATATGTGATCATGTGTATAATTGTTGACTGACAAAGGAGACCTAGGGTCTCGTGTCAGAGGAACTATATTCTAACCTCGAGTTAATAACCAACCTGTGGATGGAAAAGAAAAACAATTAAACTGTGTTGGGTTAAAAAGCCAACGAGACAGTAGTTGAGGATAGGAGTTTGGATACGCCTTTTACAGATCAAGATAAGGATTGTTGGAGGAAACCCCTAAGGGTACCCGCCATGCCTCTACATTGATAAGTTCGGATATACCTGCAAACAGTTACAAAGATCCAGGAGACATCAATATTTGAGAACATAATAGTCGATGGTTGGTAATTAGTCTATCAGGTATCAGAAAAGGAACAAAGGTGATATGGCAGAAGAACAATTTGGATGCTCCCCACCTCGAGGAAGCACTAAAGATGATCATCGGCAATTAAACCCTAGTGGCGTAGATACAAATAGCAAGCAATGTATTTCCCTTAAGGTTTCACTGAAAGGCAGCAAGCCAAAGGACCTCATCGTCCCCAGAAGCGTCCGCAATCCACATTAAAGAATACCACCTGTTAGAGATAAGCCGAAAGATGATTGAAAAAAGAGATTGGCAAAGATGTTCTCTAGCATAAAAGAAGTAGGCCGAAAGGTGATTGATAAACAGAAACATGCTCTGCATCGCTCACGGAAGACCCCTGATTGTAATTGCCCCGCAACAGTCACCTTGTCATTAAGTAAGCAAGATGACCTAGGTAAAAGTGTTTCTATGAAGGCAAAGAGTGAAATCTTCCACTCGGTATCAGATGCTACACGGAGTGAAAAATGCATGCACCGGTTACCAGGCAACGCCATGTCCTGGGAGATGATCCAACGGGAAAGAACTCATCAAGGTTAAAGGTGTAAAGGAATACGTTGAGTGCTAACTGATGACAACATGAAGAGAATAGCGGAAAGTAAACTGAATGTAAAGAAAGTGAATCCGAGTTGCTTGTTCGTGAGGGCTATTCCCAGTTATGAACCAAGTGATATGTTCGAAGATAATCTACAGAGGTCAGATTAAAAGCACATCTAACAACGAAGCCTCAGATTTGACAGGGTAATGATTAGACAATAACAAATCCAGCAATAAAGCCATTGGAGAAGACGTCAAAGTATGTCAAGTGGGATAAATTGGTTCTCTTGGGAAGCATAACTTATAGTTAGAGTGGTTGACCCTTGCATCGAATAGCAGAAGTACCTAGCACCGGAGACCAGGAAAGCTAATATGAGGCAGTTGGTGGCAAGTTAGAAGTGAATGACAGGCATGATATTCTTATGATGACAAACCTGGTACCCTAGTAATGACAAGCTAGTGTTGACGCATGACATAAAGTGGTGACTTGTATGAGGTTGACTCCGAAGATATGAATCATGAGAAGTTCGGGAACGGAAGCATCATTGAACTACCGCAACCTAGTCTGAGTCAGCCAAAAGGTGCACCCTGGTCCAAGTCAGGTGAAGAGAAGATTCCATCCGCAACAGGAGGTCAAGCCAAGCAGTTCCGAGTGGTGAAGTTTTGCTGGAAGTTTGTCAAGACGCAACGGAAGAAGACAGACAAGAAGAGAAGACCGCCCAACCTAACTTCTTGCTAGCCTCCTCGAATCTCGGGGACGAGATTCTTGTAAGGGGGGTGGATTTGTCACGTCCTGATAAATTCATCCCGAAATAAAAATCATCTTCTAAAAGGAATAATAGAATTAATTAAAATTCGAAAAGAAATTGGCAAACATTAAAATACGTACAAGAAAAATTCAAATGTGACCCGGAGAATTTCTGTTAAATTCTCCTTGGTCTAAAAGGAGCCCTCAAATTTTAGTGGAATTTTCAGAGCACAAATAATAATTGAGAAGAAATAAACAAAGTTAAAAAGGTTTTATAAAAAGAAAATCTCTAAAAAGTCTGTTTCCCCCCCCCCTTCCCCTCTTGGGCCGGCTCGGCCCAGTCCCTCCCTCTCTCTCTCTCTTCCCCCGCGGCCCATCGGCCTCCCCCGTGCGCGCGCCGCTGACAGGCGGGCCCGCCCGCCACTCTCGCTGACGGGTGGGGCCCACCTGTCATCGCCTTCCTCCCGCCGCGCCCGCCGCTCGCCCGTGCCCTAGCGCCGCCGCCGCCCCGAATCCCGCCGCCTCCCGCCGTCCCCGCGCGCCATAATGAGGGGGAAATTATTCCCCGCGATTCCCTCTCCCATTTCCCCCGTTTTCCCCTCTCTCTCTCTCCCTCGGATTCGTCCGGATTCATCCCGCAATCGTCGCCGGCGTCTTCAATGGCGGCCGAGATCTCCGCGCCGGTTTCCTTCCTCTCCGGCCGCGCTCTCCCCCTCTCGGCGCTATATATTTGCTCCCCGTGCTTCGCTCTTCCGTTTCCGCCGCTCGCCGCTCGCTCTCCCCGTCGGATTCGTGCTCGCGCCGTCTTCCTCTCTCTCCGCCGTCGCCGACGAGCTCCGGTTCGCCGCCGACGTCGCTCCGCGCTTCCTCCCGACTCGGCGCCACCTCCGTCGGCTTCGCCGCGTCGCCGCCGACCCCGTCCGCCCCTTCGCTTCGCCCGCCGACCGCCGGAGCTCCGTCGCCCTCGTCATCCCGAACCGCGCCGCCGCGTTCCTCCGCTCCGTTCGTCGTCTCCGCCGTCCTCGTGTCTCGGGGTGAGCCGTGGACCGTCCCATTCGCTTCCCCCTTCCCTCCTCTCTCTCGGGTGCCGCTCCGCCGCGCCGGTGGTCGCCGGCGGTGACCATCGGGGCGCGGGCGCGTCCCCCCCCTCCCGTCGGCCGTGCCGGCGAGGCCGCCTTCGGGCGCGCCCTCGCGGCTGCCAAGTGGGCCCGGCCGTCAGCCGCCCGCGCCCGCGGGTGCGGCTGACGCGAGGGACCCACGGCGCCGACCGCCGCCAGCCGCGTGCTCCCGGTCCACCGTGGACCGAGAGGCTGACGCGTGGGCCCCACTCCCGTGGACCCGGTCCGCGCGCCCTCTCCCTCGGCTGACGCAATAAATGAGTTTTTTTAATTAAAATTTAAATGAAGAAATTCGCAAATATCCATTTAAAGAGCATATAAACTTCAAATGGCCATAACTTGGCCATTTGAACTCGGAATTGGACCGTTCAAGTCTCTAATTTTTCCTTAAGAAGTCAAGAACCCATTTTTGTGCTTTGTTCCTGCTTGTTGTGTGGAGTTTAGTAGAGTAAAAGCCTTTTCTTTTCCGTTGGTCGTGTAGACGCTGCAGCTTCGGAAGATCCGCCCTTCGTGGAAGTTGAAGCCAGCGTTTGGGAAAGTGAGCAAGGCAAGTCACATCATCCTTGAGCATATTGAATCCCAGTTTATAAAATTATTTTGATTTAAATTATTGCATTATCGCTTTGTTTAAATTCCCGCGTTATCACTGTTTTATTTAGCCATGCCTATTTACCTTTGTTATGACATTATTATTGCTATTGTTATTATTACCTTGTTCACCCTAGAATAAACAAAACCCCAACTAGTGGGTACTCTATTCCTGGTTCCACTAGTATGAATTTAGGTAGATGCTTCGCTGATTAATTAGGCAACATTAGGTGGTTTTATAACTTTAGACTTTGGGAATTCTCATATCATTTGGACACTATGGAATTGTTGGATTATGGTGGAATTGGACATACACCTCTCTTCCTCTTTCAAAACCCCTAAAACCTGTTTTCGGTGGGGTTTGGGTGCATGCCAGTTGTGGGAAGTAGCACCCCGGCCACTATAAGGATTAAGCTCGGGCCTCTGTTGCAAAGCACTACCGTACTAACCACATGTCTAATGGGTAAGGCTTAACTCGGTGCTCAGTCTAGTCCTGAACAAAAGGACACGGATAGAGATGGATGAAGTCGTTGCGACGATGGATATCTCTGAGGCAAATGAAGGCTACGCGAGCTGCGGCTCGGTAATCGAGATGTCTAGGCAAATGAAGACTACACGGGTCGGTGCCCGTTAGTCGAGATGCCATGGCACTGGACTAGTACGCGGGTGGTCTCACCCCTATGTGTGTGGCGCACCCGGTCTAGATCTTGTTGCTAGGGGCTCAACCCTGGCCTGCCTGTCCCGGGATACCGGCCGTAGGCAGGGTTGGGTCGGTACTTTTGTTCACGGCTAGGATGGGTGAAGGGTTATGTCACATCTTTACGACGGGTTCCAAGGCCATGGAATGCGGAGTAAAGATGTGTCTTGTGGGTAAAGATGTACACCTCTGATCAGAGTAAATCTATTTGAATAGCCGAGCCCTCGGATATGGGCAAGCCGAGCAATGTACCCAAGTCAGTGTTTTAATTCTTAAAATTTGCTCAACAACTAAAATATGGAATGGTTGGCCTGGGTTGGCTTGGGACGAGCTGGAACCCAGGTCGGGTTGCCAGTTCGGTCCGAATCATCGTAGGCCTTGGGTTAAGGCAGGTTCGTGAGGGTTCACGGCCTTGATTAATAATATTGTGTAGCTCTAGGATCGTCTTTATAAAATAACTTTGGGCAACTAAGTGACTTTTAAATGCTGTTTACTGCAAAACCTAACCCCTATTATTATCCCCTTGTACCCCCCTGCATTAATTATGCATCTGCCGGTGTGGCTTGCTGAGTACTGTGGTTGTACTCATTCTTGCTCAATCCTTCCCCTCTTCAGTAAGAGAAGCTTTGGAGAAGATGTCTTAGGTGGAGTCCTGGCTTATACCCCAGTTGAGCGCCTGTGAAGATGGAGCCGTAGGCCCGCTAGTCCGCTGCTGTTTATTTTTGATTGTCAGGCCTTAAGTGCCTTTGTAATAATGTAAATATTATCGATATAATAAAGATGTGTCTTTTATATCATGTTTGTATGGTGTACCCCGGCTTTTCCTGGGACGGGGATTGATACACTAGCGTTCGGGAAAAGGCAATTTTCCCGGTCGCGACAGGCCCCACCTGTCAGCGGCTGACAGAGAGAGAGGAGAGCGGCGGCTCGGCGGACTGGGCCGGCTGGGCCGAGGGAAAGAGAGAAAAGGGTTTTGGGCCGGCTTTCGGCCCAAAGCCAAAAGAAGACTTTTTAAAACCTTTTTCAATTAAATTATTTCTTAAATGCAATTCCATTTATTAAAAATACTTCCTTAGCTCAAATAAATCCCAGAAAAATCTAGGAATTATAGAATTAAGCAAAGTATTTAATGAAATTTTATCTGGCCCCTTTTTATATTGAGATTTAACAAATTAAAATTAGATCTTCTCTTATAAGCTTTTAAAATCATTTCTAATAATTCCTTTTAAACAACAATTTATAATTTAAGGATTTTTAAACAAGAAAAGCTCTTAACAATTATAATTAGATCATTAATGATCAAATAATTACTGAACTGTTCTTTGTATTATTAAGAGTTGAGCTCTGAAAAATCCGAGAAAATTTCAGAGAGTTGACTTAATCATGGAGAATTTAATAAAAATTAAATCCATCCATGCTTTATATTTAGGAAATTTTATTTCCCACATTTTACTTCACTTGTAAATTAAAGAACATTTAATATAAATTCTATTAATAATTTATTAAATAATTTATAAATCCTGAAACGAAAATCAGGATGTGACACCTCCCGAGCGGCTTCCTCGGCTTGGCGGGCCCGGGCGGCCTCCTCCCGAGCGGTATCCTCAGCCTGGCGAGCCCGGGCGGCTTCCCGGGCGGCTTCTTCAGCTTCCCGTAGGCGGTCTGCGGCCTCTCGCCGGTCAGATTCCCGCCTCCGTGCCTCTGCGGCCGCCGGATCTTCGGCCTCGGACTGGCCGGACTTGGGATGGTGGGAGGAACGCGATGGGATATCACTGAAGCAAAAAGAAAAACCAGAAGGCAAACAAGATGGGTAAGAGAAAACTTGCTTTTGGGATAGAAGAAAAGACGGTCGCAATGAGCGTGGGACGAACCTGCGAGGGGGTCGGTTAAATGACCACCTTGGAGGGGAAATTAGGTTTCCCCGGGATGGTTCTGTCTCCCCCATCTTGCGCAGCCGCTTCTTCTTGCGCTCCCCCTCGGGCTGCGATGTTGGCGCGGCCCCCTCCGGGCGCCTGCTGCTGGCACGCACCGCCCCGCCCCCTCGGGGAGGAGATGGGGGAGGTGTTCCTCCCAGTTTCCTCTTCCCCCGGGCGTCGGTAGGGCGGTTGCTCCCCGAGCCCCCGACGCGGGGCCCAGAAGCACGACCCCCTCCGGGGGTAGATTGATCCCCCCGGCGGCTCCCACCTGCGCCGTCATGGCCCTTAGGAGCCTGCTCCTCTGAGGCCCCGACCGCCGTCATAATGGTCAAGATGGAGGCACGATCTGGGTCGCTGCAGAGGGGGAGAATACCGTGGGGGATGAGGGACGCCTCCACGGAGTTGAGATTTAGCACCCGTTGGACCAGTATCTTGAAGTCCTCGGGGGCCCAATCCCATCTGACTCCCTGGTGGGTCCGCATGTAGTCTTCGGACCCGGTGTACTCCCAGGCGGCCCGAGCGCGCCGCTGGAGCGGCGCAATCCGACGACGGAGGTAGTCGCCGTACACCATGGCCCCGGTGAGCCCCTGGGATCGCAGGCCCGCGAGGCGGTCGAGGACGGCGTCATAGCCATCCCCCAGATCTACCGGCGCCCGCCAGCTGGAGGCCTGCGCCGGGGGCTGGCTCGGAAGGCGGAGGCGCGCTTCGTCGGCGAGGGGGGTGTAGAACCAGTCGCTCTTCCAGTCATCCCACTTCTTGCGGAGGACGCAGGGGATGTAGCGGTTCAACACCGGCCCCCGCGGCAGGAAATAGCAGCCGCCGACCACCGACGGTGGCGATACCGACTGCACGGTAAAGAACCACCGGAACAGCCGGAGAGATGGGCGCACCCCAATGAACATCTCGCACAGGTGTGCGAAGATGCCCAATGTCATCACTGCGTTGGGGGTAAGGTGCGCCATCTGGAGATCGTAGAACTCCAGGACATCCATGAAGAAAGAAGAAAATGGCGGAACCAGCCCTGCCATTGCGAAGGGGAGAAAGAAGACGGACCGCCCCGGGTAGTCTGGCGCCGGGCGTCCCTCACCCAGCATTACTATCTCACGACCGGTGGCAGATTCCGGCATGAAGCGGCGCGGCAACCCGGCCTGCTTCTCGCTCACAATGCGAGAAGGCGGCAGCACGCTACCATCAAGCAGTGCGGAGCCCCGTGCCATGGCGCCGGACGAAGAGAAGATGAAGAGCGAGCGCGTGTGGCGAAAGAAGGGCGCAGGGAAGAAGGAGTTAGGACGCAAGCGGCGAAGGCAAGGGAAATGATGGCGAAAGGAAGGAGACAAATCCCATCCTCCGTGCCTTTATACCCTTGCCAACGCTGTGCCCGGCTCCTCGTTTCTCGCGCCCATTATTTCGCCCCCTCGTTTTTCGCGCCCACGCTTCCACTAATCCCATTCGCCCGCTTGCGGCGCGTGAGATGGATATGCAGTTGCGGCAGTCGAGATAGATCATATCGTGCGCGCGTTAATTACGCTCGCCAACCGAAGCGACATTACCGTATCTCCAGGCGAGGCAAATCGGCTCGCCCAGATTCGTGCGCCGCTCAGGTGATGTGGCAGTCTCGAAGAGACCGCCCATTATTGACAGCCAAATTACCATTACCAATATGCGTGATTTGAGACCGTTGGGTTTCTGCCCAACCATGGAGACCGGTCCCACCTGTCACCAAGCTTTAGGAGTGGCGTCACGCCCGACCGCTTCCCTTGAGAAGGGCGATCGCCCTGGCATAACGCCGGGGGCTACTGTCGGTGATATGGGACCGGGAGTATCGTGACTAGAGGCTTGAGGCAGACACAACCGCCCACGTGGCCTGGCACCTTCGGGGACGTCGGGCCCGAGGGTGAGGTGACCGCCCTCCTCCTGATTTCCCCGAGGGGGGGTCGGGTGACTCCAGCCTCGCCCCCGAGGGCCGAGGCGCCCCGACCCCTCGCGTTTTCTACTCCACGTGTATGGGTTAGGTGAGCACAGCAGGGCTCACCTAACCGCATTTATCGCGCCTCTGCTAAGCGTGTCACGCCGCACGAAGTGCAGTGCAGTGCACTCGATTATCCGGTCTGTGACCAGTCACAGACCGGTCAAATCGCGGGTTAGGTGGCGACAGGCGGTCAGACGCATGCTTCGCCCCATCCTGTCTAGACGAGAGCTTCTAGGCACTCGTCCCCGGCTGGAGCTAGCGTGTTACATCCCAGAGATGACACGTTAGCCCCGATCGATATATGCCAGGCTTCATCCTAACCATTACAAGCAAGATGTTGTTTGAAGAAGGGCAAACATGCACGTTGCTGAGCCGACGTGTGGTGGACAAGAATGACCGATTTGTGACCGGTCTGACACTGCTCACGTCGTCAGCACACAGCCACCTTCCCACGACGTGCCCGCCTCAGGCAGAAGTGGAGGTAGGTATGTGCCGTCCCATCAGGAGGATTTTCGGAGGACGACCGTGCAAATCTCCGTCCATTTATGAAAAGAAGAAAAGTCCAGTTTGGAAAGGGAAGGGTGCATGTGGTATCCCCTTGAAGTATAAAAGGAGGACCTTGCCCATAGAGGGGTGGATTCTTTCGAGATTCAGAGCCTAGAACGAGGGAGAGGTCGGCTCACACTTTGTAGCTCCTTCATACACAGATCCACCAAAACACAGGAGTAGGGTATTACGCTTCTCAGCGGCCCGAACCTGTATACATCGCTTGTGTTTCATATTCTCTTGAAAGGTCGCGATCTTTCCGTCATCTACAGAGAGAGCTTGAGATCTCACCCTGAGCCCCCGGCCGAACCGGCAAAGGGGGGCCTGTGCGGTCTCCCGGTGAGGGGCCACGAGCTCCGTCATAGGTAGTCCATTGGATGGTCAATATATACTAGTATAGGAATAAGCCGATAATCAAGTTCTGACAGAGAATGGCCTCTAATATGTGACATCACGTCTAGTAATATTTTATATACAGTGTCATTTAGAATTCTAGGGCTTACGTCAAACTAGCTAGTTATGCCAATAAACGCACTTTACATCAAATAATTTTCCATGTAAGAAACGTTTTTGGCCAACGAATACTCGGGTAGATACTAGGGCTTACGTCGAACTAGTTTTGGCGCCAATAATTAATAGTACTGTGATATAAGTCATCTGATGAATACATTCCACGTAAGCAACGCTTTTTTTCTAATAAGTCCTAGGGTTTGCGTTGAACTAATTTTGACGTGAAATCCAAATTTCCTCAACTTACTTAAAACAATGAATCTATATGATTTTTTTTTGTTTCTCGCATTATACGATTTCTAATAAACAAAGCATCGATTACAAGATTTTCTTTTACACCAGTGGCTAAAAAATAAGTTCTTAATTAACCTACCTGCTAGATTGTCATTAAGATAATTTATTATCTGACACTTGGTTACCACTGCTCAATAGCAAAGAGGTTTTACCTTTTGGAGCATAACATGTCCCCTGTGACTCTAGCTAGGCAATAGAGGTA
Source organism: Oryza sativa Japonica Group (assembly GCF_034140825.1). Lineage (NCBI taxonomy): Eukaryota > Viridiplantae > Streptophyta > Magnoliopsida > Poales > Poaceae > Oryza > Oryza sativa. The sequence goes on along the minus strand of NC_089040.1, from coordinate 26,661,646 downwards.
GAAACAATACAATCATGGTGAAACGTGTAAGTAGTCCATTGGTGGTCAATATATACTAGTGTAGGAACAAACCAACAATCAGGTTCTGACACGAAGACTAATATGATACGTCACATCTAGTAGGGAAATAACACCTTAATTTGTGCCAATGAATTTTAGGGCTTACGTCAAACTAGTTTCGCCAATAAGCGAACCAAATTTTGACACGAAGGTTCTCTAGTGTGTACATCTAGTAACTTTCCACTTATACAATGTTTTTTGCCAAATAGTGCGGCGGATAGTAGGGTTTACGTCAAACTAGGTTTGGCGCCAATAATAATATTGTGACATTAAGTCATCTCCTGCGAATACTGATTATATGTTTCATGCATGCAAACAACACTTTTTTTGCCCATAAATTCTATGGCTTTCGCTGAACTAATTTTGGCGCGAAATCCTAATTTCCACAACTTTGAACAATTAACCTAGCTATATGATTTCCAACAACCAAAGCATCGGGCACAAGATTTTCTTTTACACACCGTTGGCTAAACAAAAACAAAAAAAATTAACCCAGTTGCACATGTGAAACCCAGTTAAACATCCACATGCAAGGGCACCAGACATGCCAGCAATGTGTGTACAATGCGAGCTCCAGATCGGGTTTCTCCGATGCTGCAACAGCAACTGCAAACTACTGATTCTGTAGAGTATAGGCCGAGACCAACGGTTTGCATCCTGACCGTGATAATCTCTTTTAATTAAGCACCAAATTAAAACATTCATATCTAGCTATGCACCCTCACTTGCATCATCAGTTGCGGCTACCTAGCTTGATATATATAGTCGTTAATTAATCGTGGTAGGCTGGCACAGCAGCCAGAGCAGAGCGAGTGAACGGGGGGAATCGCGTGTGTGCCGCACGGTGGGCATGCAGCTGCGCTACATACAATCAAAGTCGTTCATCTGGAAAGGAACGGAGGAGACCAGCATGTGTATACAATAATCCGTAATTTCTTTGGCGGCCAAAAACCGCTAAGGTTAGCCTGTAAACTGCCAAAGCAATATATCTTCACGGCCAACTGTAAAGTAAGAACCGCTAATTATAGAGCAACAGGGAAATCCCTATTTTTTAACTGCTAACCGTGAGGGAGAGTTTTATTGGTGGTCCATCTCAACATACTATACGTATAGTGTATGTTGTGGTGGCTTACGACCGCATGATACTTGGATACACACATGGTTTATGCTAGCCGCGTGTATGTCTAGTACTTCAATTTGTTTTCAGGGATACTGGGTAGAAAGGGAAAGTATATAAAAGTAAATGATTTTGATATCTCTAAGTTGGACCCTAGTACAATATCTATTATATTATTAAAGGAATAGAAAAAGGAGCTTCCACGTTCGCTTTCACGGCCTAGAAATTCTCACATTAATCGGAGAAAAAGAAAAAACAGAGTCTATATAGAAATACAATTTAGAAATAGCTGAAATTCGAAATTAAAAAATAAGGAATATTAGAAGAGGAGACTAGAGTCCATATAGAAATACAATTAGGAATAACTAAAATTCGGAATTAAAAATAGAGAACTGCTAGACCACGGCATCCTGCTAAATGGGATAGATTATGATGGGTTAATAACGAGTTGTTGCCCCCACCAACCGCGTCCATGTGTCCCCACGCGTCTGCATCGCTTTCCCCCACGCGTCTGCATCGTTCACCCATACCCTTCACGTGTCTGCTACTCCCCCACGTGTCCATGCACTGGCATCAGGTCCCCTGTCTAATACCAATCTGGCACCAATATCTGATACGATACTTGATACCTGAGGTACCAGATCTGGTTGGTACCTAAGGTACAAGATCTAGTACTATGATATCAGATTCGATACTTGGGGTACCAAACCTGGTACGCACTGTCAGGTACCAAATCTGGTACCAGTGTTTGATCAGATACTTGATACCTGAGGTATCAGATCTGGTTGATACGTGAGGTACCAGATCTAGTACCATAGGTATCAGATTAGATGCTTGGGGTACCGTTTGATCCGAGACTTCATACTTGAGGTATCATATCTGGTTGATACCTAAGGTACCAGATATAGTACCATAGGTATCAGATCAGATGCTTGGGGTACCGTTTGATCCGATACTTGATACCTGAGGTATCATATCTGGTTGATACCTAAGGTACTAGATCTAGTACCATAGGTATCAGATCAGATGCTTGGGGTACCAAACCTGGTACCCATGGTACTAGGGTTGGTGGTACCTGGTCTGATACCCATGACGTATCAAGACCAGTAGTTGTATATTAGGCCTGGTACTTAAAAAAAAGTACCAAAGCGTGGTACCTAGCGCAGCGGTATCATCTGGTACCAAACAAGTTATCTTCTTCTTCCTCTCGCTAACACGTTGTATCCCAATTAGCCGTTGATCCCTAGGCATGAAATGAAAGCAACAACCAAAAAAGAAAGATTGTGAATAGATGCAGGCAACAAACTAGTAGAAAATCCGTACTCTCATCTTCCTCCTCCTCGTGGACATCTAGCCCCATGCAGCCTCTGCTGCTGCTGCACTCCTGTCGGCTTCTCGAGGATGGTGCTGATGGCCAGCTCAAATAGGGTGTTACGATCGACGTGGCAGGGGAACGGCTCCGGGTGGCTAGTGGCTCGTGGGTGCATAGAGGGCGACACGGAGGGATCAGTGTGCGCGTAGTGGGTGGTGGATGACGTTGTGTAGACGATGAGTCAAGATGAGGCGTGGGGCGTTAGGTGATCATTAGTCTATCCCGTTAGGACGGTATTCCGTTTTATAGATTTTCTGTTAAAAATAAGGAATATTAGAAGTAGAGTATAGAGTCCATATAGAAATACAATTAGGAAATACCTAAATTTCGCAATTAAAAATAAGGAATATTAGAAGTAGAGTATATAGTCCATATAGAAATACAATTAGGAAATAACTGAAATTCGGAATTAAAAATAAGGAATATTAGAGGTACAATATAGAGTCCATATAGAAATACAATTAGGAAATAACTGAAATTCACAATTAAAAATAAGGAATATTAGAAGTAGAGTATAGAGTCCATATAGAAATACAATTAGGAAATAATAGAAATTTGGAATTAAAAATAAGGAATATTAGAAGTAGAGTATAGAGTCCATATAGAAATATAATTAAGAAAAAAAATAGAAATTCGGAATTAAAAAAATAAGGAATATTAGAAGTAGAGTATAGAGTTTATATAGGAATTTAAAATTAACCTAAACTTTGGAATAAACATAATAAAATTAAAGTAGAGTTTAGAGTCCGTATAAAAATACAATTTACAAATGGAAGAATAACCTAGAGTCTATATAGAAATGCATTTTACAGATAATGAAAATTCAGAATTAAAAAAAAGAAATATTGAAAGACGAGTCTAGAGTCCATATGGAAATATAATTTACAAATAACTAAAATTTAATATTAAAAATAATTAATAACTAACACGTATATATAATACAGTATAAATATTACACATGAGTAGTTTCGTAAAGTTAGTACAAAATTTAAAATTATATTATCATTTTAATATTTTTAAATAATACATTGAGAAAGCATATATGCTATTACTTAAGAGAAAATATAATGATGCTAGTCGCGTAATCTGTGCGGGCCTCCATGCTAGTTAATTTTGATATACCAAGATTTCTATTAGGAATGTTGCTGAGGAAAATAAAGTCAGCTCTGTTTGGACAACTAGGAGATAGAATAGAAAACACATTCCTAAGATACAGATGCACATCTCTGTCATCTTGGGGCTCTACATGGCAATTAGTATCTCTTTCATCATCAAGCAATCATAGGGATAAATGGGTTTTTAATTTTTCACCGAGACAATGCCATTGCTTCATACAAGACAATATATAGCCGCGAGCAGTACGTCGCCGGCCACGTGTGCCGCGCGGTGGCCGGACTAGCTGCATGCGTTACCAGTCAGGAGATTGTACTGGAGGAGGTGCAGTTGTTTCGATCTGATCGTTCATCTAGAAAGGGATGGCGAAGGTGTAGTGTGTCTTGCGGTGGCTTAAGACTGAGGATGGTTTGGATTCACATGGTTTATGTTTTGCATCTCTTGTTCAATTCTCGATTTGTTTCTACTGGGGTAGGTGAGGGGAATAAACAAGACTTTGTGAGACATCTAAATTGGACTCTACTGTATTTATTAATTTTGATCTACCAAGATTTTTTTCTAGGAATGCTGGTGAGGAAAATAAATACACCTTTTATCTGAATAAAAGAGAGAGATAATAGAAGGACATTCCTAAGATAGATATGATCATCTTCATCAATCGATCAATTGCAAACTAGATGCACATCCGTGTGCCTAATTTGGCGACTTTCTTTCTCATCTTGGCCGCCGGCGATGGCTGCGGCGACGCATGTGATGGCCATGCGATGTTGGAGAAGACACCATTGGGGAAGAAGGTTGTCATGACAACATCATGGGCTATCAACACCGACTTTTCTGGTTATGGCACAACTGTTGCGGTGGTGAGCTTAGTCGTCACCGGTGCCGGTGCCGGTGCAGCTACGGCAGAGGCAGCGGGTATGTATGACACCGGGAAAATCAAAGAATTTGGCTCTAGTGACGGTGCCGGTGCAGATACTAAATAAAAAGGGCCACCATTTTTATGCAACTTTGAGCTCTCATGTTATTATTGTAGAACAAAAGAACTCACACACAACAATAGATAACACATTAATTCATGTCAACATAATTAATGTGTGAAACACACAACATGATTGGGGAGTTCTAAACAAGACCAAAGTATGGGTAACACATTTTAAATTCGTGGTAAACAATTAACACGGAAAAGTGTCTAATTGACCAGAATAGGTTTCAATAGTTTTTGTTCAATCATAAGAAACTAGATAAACATGTTTGCTAAATTACATAATAGCACAGGTAAATTAAACCAGCGTCATTACAAGATGAATACAAACAACTTAGTAAATTGACTGATACATAGCACGTCAACTGAAGCTGGTGCTTTCTCTGAATCATCGTCTTCATTCGTAATTGGATGATGGTTCGTTGAGGTCAAAGTCAAACACTATCGGCCTCTCATTCCCAGCAGCACCTTGGGTCAACGAGGATGCGACATCGGTGGCAGCCTGAGCCGACGAGGAGGGAACGTCGATGGCAGCCTGAGCTGATGAGGAGGGGACGTTGATGAAAGCCTGAACCGACGAGGAAGGGACGTCGACAGCGGCTTGAGCTGACAACGATGCGACGTCAACGGCTGCCTGAGCCGACGAGGATGCATCGTCAGCAGCTAGAGACGACGAGGTGTCAACGTCGAGGAGCATTGACATCGAGCTCAGCAGCACGGGCTCGCCCTGCTCACCGTCGGGCACATCAGCGAAGAAGATGTTTGGATCAAAGTCCAGAGCCTCGTGGACGGCGTAGTTTGTCGGCACACCGCCAGGAGGGATCACCACCTGGAAGAAGGAATCGCTAGCCGCCGGCGGTGGCGGCGGCGGTGGCGGCAGCGCATGCGATGGCCCTGCAGTGTAGGAGAAGATACCGTTGGGGAAGAGAGTTGCCATGACAACTTCATGGGCTGTCAGAATCCGCTTTTCCGGTAAAGGCGTAGCTGCTGCGGTTGCAAGTTCAGGCGTCATCGGAGCCGGTGGCCGTGCAACTACGGCAGAGGCGGTGAGTGTTGATGACACCGAGGAAATCACAGCATTTGGTTCCAGTGACTGTGAAGGTCATGATACTAGATAAAAAGGGCACCAGTATCTTTATCCAGCAGCAGGACTTTCACTACTTTCCCAAGTAAAGCTAGTGTTAAGAGACTGGATTGTAGAAGTGTTGACTGACTTGACTGGAAATATAATATGGAAAGACTGATGGACTGACTTTATACAACTTTAAGCTCTCAGGTGATTATTCTTGATGATCAAAAAACTCACACACAACAATAAATAACACATTAGTTCATCTCAACATAATTAATGTGTGAAACACACAACATGATTGGGGTGTTCTAAACAAGAAAAAAGTATGGGTAAAACACATTATAAGTTCATAGTAAACAATTAACATAGAAAAGTGTCTAATTGACCAGAATAGGTTTAATATTTTTTGTTCGATCATAAGAAACTAGATAAACATGTTTGCTAAATTACATGATAACACAGGTAAATTAAACCAACGTCATTACAAGATGGATACAAATGACTTAGTAAATTGATGGATACATAGAAGATCAAACGAAGCTGGTGCTTTCTCTGAATCATCGTCTTCATTCGTAAGTGGATGCTGGTTCGTTGAGGTCGAAGTCAAACACTATCGGCCTCTCATTCCCAGCAGCACCTTGGGTCGACGAGGATGCGACATCGGCGGCAGCCTGAGCCGACGAGGAGGGAACATCGATGGCAGCCTGAGCCGATGAGGAGGAGACGTCGACGACAGCCTGAACCGACGAGGAAGGGACGTCGACATCAGCCTGAGCTGACGATGGTGCAACGTCAACGGCTGCCTAAGCCGACGAGGGTGCATCATCGGCAGCTAGAGACGATGAGGTGTCAACGTCGAGGAGCGTCGACGTCGAGCTCAGTAGCACGGGCACGTCCTGCTCACCGTCGGGCACATCGGCAAAGAAGATGTTCGGATCAAAGTCCGGAGCCTCGTGGACGGCATAGTTTGTCGGCACACCGCCAGGAGGGATCACCACCTGGAAGAAGGAATCGCTAGCCGCCGGCGGTGGCGGTGGCGCATGCGATGGCGATGTAGGAGAAGACACCGTTGGGGAAGAGAGTTGCCATGACAACTTCATGGGCTGTCAGAACCGGCTTTTCCGGTAAAGTCGTAGCTGCTGCGGTTGCGAGCTCAAGTTTTGCTGGAACCGGTGGCGGTGCAGCTGCGCCAGAGGCAGCGAGTGTAGAAGGCACCGGCGAAATCACAACATTTGGTTGCATTAACGGTGCAGTTGCTAGTGCTGATGCAGATGCAGGCACCAATGCCGGTTCTGTAGCAGGTGTGGGTGCCGACGGCGATGGAGTACCCACGGTCACCGCAGTCGGAATGCGTCCGCGTCCGCGCCCGCGCCCATTCCAAACTCCACGGCCACGACTAGCAAAGGTTGCCTCAGCAACACGCCCGCGTCCGCGTTCCGGTCCACCGCTTTTGGAGAGGGTTGAGGCTGTTTGGAGCTTCCTCTTCTTGGGTACAGGTGCAGCAGCTGCGGCTGCAACTGCAGGCGGCGGCATCGGGACCAGGATGGCTTCAGGCACCGCCGTCGGCGGTGCCACCGCCGGTGCAGCAGCAGAGGCGCCTGGCGCGAGTGTGGATGACCCCGGCGAAATAGTGGCATTCGGCTCCATTGTTGGTGCTGATGCAGGCACCGGCACTGGAGCTGCAGAAGGTGGCAGTGGAGCACCTGCGGTCACCACCGCCGAAGTAAGTCCGCATCCACGCCCACGCCCACGGTTTCCACCCGCAACGGCGGCATCGGCAACACGTCCGCGACCACGTGCACGTCCACGGCCGCGCTCTCCACCGCTTGCGAAGAGGGTTGAGGCTGTCTGGAGCTTCCTTTTCCTATCGGGTGCAGGTGCAGCAACTGCGGTTGCCGCTGCAGGCAGTGGCGGCGGTGGCGGCGGGATCGCTTCAGCTGCCACCGGCGCCGGTGCAAATGCGGCTGCAGCAGAAGCGCTGGCTGCGAGTGTGGACGACACCGTCGAGATCGGTGCAGGTGCAGGTGCTGATACAAGTGCCTTCGCCGGAGTGGCAGCAGGTATGGGCGCCGGCGGCGGTGGAGCACCCACGATCACCACCGTCGGAGCGCATTTGGTTTCGGACCCACGCCCATGGCCACGACCGGCAGCGTTGGCGATGGCAACACATCCGCGTCCCCGTCCAAGTCCGTGCTCTCTGCTGCTTGCAGAGAGAGTTGCGGGTGTAGCAGGCGGTGGTGCGAGCGCTTCAAGAGCCGCCAGCGATGGAGCCGGTGCCGGTACAGCATAAGCGGGCGCGAGTGCGGATGACGGCGGAGAAATGACAGCATTCGGCTCCACCGGCGGCGCAGGTGCATGCACAGCAGGTGTGGGCACCGGCAGCGGTGGAGCAACCACGGTCACCGCCGTCGGAGCGCATTTGCCTCCGCGCCCACGCCCACCACCGCCACCGCGCCCATGTCCGGTACCGACACCGCGGAGAAGTCCACGCCCACCACCAACACCGACACTGGCGCCGCGCCCGCTTCCCCTTCCACCAACAAATGCACCTTCATCAGATGTGGCACCGGAGCAACATCAGATGATGCCGGTGCGCCTGCACCGAAACCGGAGATGCATCAGATGACGTCAGCGCTGGCACTGGAGCCGCATCAAATGACGGCGGCACGGGCACCTGCACCATAACCGGAGATGCATAAGATGACGGCGGCGCTAGCATCGGAGCTGCATCAGATAACGGAGGCGCGGCCACCTGCACCATCACCGGAGACACATCAGACGAAGGCGGCGGCACAGGCAGCAATAGGAGAGGAGTAGGAGCCGGAGCCTCGTGGACGGTGTAGTTTGTCTGTAGACTACCGAGAGGGATCACCGCCAGGACGAAGGTATGGCTAGACGGCGGCGGAGGCGGTGGCGGAGCATGTGATGGCCCTGCAATGTAGGAAAAGGCATCGTTATGGAAGAGGGTTGCCATGACAACAACGTGAGTTGTCGGCACCGGCTTTTCTAGCAATGGCGCAGCTGCTGCAGTTGCGAGTTCATGCATCGTTGGAGCCGGTGACTGTGCAGCTGTGGCAGAGGCGGTGAGTGTGGATGACACCGGGGAAATCACAGCATTTGGTTCCAGTAACAGTGAAGGTTAAGATACTATATATAAAGGTCACCAATTTTTATACAACTTTAAGCTCTCAAAGTGATTATTCTTGATGATCAAAAGAATTCACATACAACAATAAATAACACATCAGTTCATCTCACAATAATGAATGTGTGAAACACACAACATGATTGGGGAGTTCTAAACAAGACCAAAGTATGGGTAAAACACATTTTAAATTCATGGTAAACAGTTAACACGGAAAAGTGTCTAGTTGACCAAAATAGGTTCAGTTGGCTTACGATAGTTTTTGGTCGATCATAAGAAACTAGATAAACATGTTTGCTAAATTACATGATAACACAAGTAAATTGAACTAACGTCATTACAAAATGTTAACAAATGACTAATTAAATTGATGGATACATAGCATATCAACAAGATCATGCAATAAAGCAAAATGGTCATGAGGGTCAAGTAAACCAAGAGATCTAGTTAAGGATGGTCCTTCTCGTTGTCTCCATCTCATTAGTAGATAATCCAGTTGATCGCGATAGACTCATCAATCCGAAGCTAGTGCTTTCTATGAATCATCGTCTTCATTCATAATTGATTGTCGGTTCATTGAGGTCAAAGTAAAACACTATTGGCCTCTCATTCCCAGTAGCACCTTGGGTCGACGAGGATGAGTCGTCATCGGTAGCTTGAGCCGATGAGGAGGGGACGTCGACGACAGCCTGAGCCAACAAGGATGCGATGTGGACGGCAGCCTGAACCGACGAGAGTAAGGGACGGTGACTGCAGCCTGAGTCGACGATGATGCGACGTCAATGGTAGCCTGAGCAGACGAGGATGCATCATCGGGAGCCAGAGACGGCGAGGTGGCTAGTAATTGGAAGGAGATTGACTTGCGAGATGATTCACCTCCATGGATTGTTCAATGGTGACGTCGGGCGGGTGTCAACACCGAGGAGCGTCGACATCGAGCTCAGCAACATGCGCTAGCTCATCCTGCTCACCATCAAGCATGTCGGCGAAGAAGATGTTCGATCAGGTCGAAGTCAGGAGCCTCGTGGACGGCGTAATTTGTCTGCAGACTGCCGGGAGGGATCACCGCCTGGAGGAAGATATTGCTGGACGTCGGCGGTGGAGACGACGACGCTTGTGATGGCCCTGCGATGTAGGAGAAAACATCATTGGGGAAGTGGGTTGCCATGACAACATCGTGAATTGTCAACACCGGCTTTTCTAGCAATGGCGCAGCTGCTGCGGTTGCGAGTTCAGGTGTCATCGGAGCCGGTGGTCGTGCAGCTACGGCAGAGGTGGTGAGTGTTGATGATACCGGGGAAATCACAACATTTGGTTCCAGTGACTGTGAAGGTGATGATACTAGATAAAAAGGGAACCATTTTGTACAACTTTGAGCTCTCAGGTGATTATTCTTGATGATAAACAAACTCACACACAACAATAAATCATTTGGTCGTTAACAATAACACATTAGTTCATCTCAACATAATTAATGTGTGAAACACACAACATGATTGGGGTATTCTAAACAAGACAAAAGTATGGGTAAAACACATTATAAATTCATGCTAAACAATTAACACAAAAAAGTGTCTAATTGACCAGAATAGGTTTCAATAGTTTTTGTTCGATCATAAGAAACTAGATAAACATGTTTGCTAAATTACATGATAACACAGGTAAATTAAACCAACGTCATTACAAGATGGATACAATCGACTTAGTAAATTATCGGATACATTGCAGATCACCCGAAGCTGGTGCTTTCTTTGAATCATCGTCTTCATTCGAAATTGGATGCTGGTTCGTTGAGGTCGAAGTCGAACATTATCGGCCTCTCATTCCCAGCAGCACCTTGGGTCGACGAGGATGCAACATCAGTGGCAGCCTGAGCCAATGAGGCGGGAACGTCAATGGCAGCCTGAGCCGATGAGGAGGGGATGTCGACGACAGCCAGAACCGACGAGGAAGGGACATCGATGGCAGCCTGAGCTGACGATGATGCGACGTCAACGGCTGCCTGAGCCGACGAGGCTGCATCGTCGGCAACCAGAGTCAATGAGTTGTCAATGTCAAGGAGCGTCGATGTCAAGCTCAGCAACACGAGCTCGTCCTGCTCCCCGTCGGGCACATCGGCGAAGAAGACGTTTGGGTCAAAGTCCGGAGCCTCATGTATGGCGTAGTTTGTCGGCACACCGCCGGGAGGGATCACCTCCTGGAAGAAGGAACCGCTAGCCACCGGCGGTGGCGGCGCATGTGATGACCCGGCAGTGTAGGAGAAGACACCGTTGGGGAAGAGTGTTGCCATGACAACGTCATGGGCTGTCAGCACCGGCTTTTCCGGTAAAGGCGCCGCTGCTGCGGTTGTGAGCTCAGGTATCGCCGGCACCGGTGGCCATGCAGCTACGCCAGAGGCAGCAAGTGTGGGCGGCACCGGTGAAATCACAACATTTGACTGTATTAACGGTGCAGTTGCTGATGCTGGTGCAGGTGTGGGCGCCGACGGCGATGGAGTACCCACGGTCACCTCAGTCGGAATGCGTCCGCGTCCGCGCCCGCGCACACTCCAAACTCCACGGCCACGACCGACAAAGGTTGCCTCGGCAACACGCCCGCGTCCTCGTCCTGGTCCACCACTTCCGGAGAGGGTTGAGGCTGTCCGGACCTTCCTCTTCTTGGGTACAGGTGCAGCAGCTGCGGCTGCGGCTGCAGGCGGCGGCATCGGGATCAAGATCGCTTCAAGCGCCGCCGCCGGCGGTGCCACCGCCGGTGCAGCTGCAGCTGCAGCAGAGGCGCCTGGCGCGAGTGTGGATGACACGACCGGCGCAATAATGTCATTCGGCTCCAGTGATGGTGCTGATGCAGGCGCCGGTGCTGGAGCTGCAGAAGGCGGCGGTGGAGCACCCACGGTCACCACCGCTGGAGTTAGTCCGCATCCGCGCCCACGCCCACGGCTGCCACCGGCAATGGCGGCATCGGCAACACGTCCGCGGCCGCGTGCACGTCCACGTCCGCGCTCTCCACCGCTTGAGGAGAGGCTTGAGGCAGTCAGGAGCTTCCTTTTCCTTTCAGCTGCAGGTGCAGCAGCTGTGCTTGCCGCAGCAGGCAATGGCGGCGGCGGGATCACTTCAGCTGCCGCCGGCGCTGGCGCCGGTGCAAATGCAGCTGCAGCAGAGGCGCTGGCTGCGAGTACCGGCGAGATCACAGAACTCGGTGCAGGTGCAGGTGCTGATACGAACGCCTTCGCCGGAGCTGCAGCAGGTGTGCGCGCCTGCGGCGGTGGAGCACCCACGGTCACCGCCGTCGGAGCGCGTTTGGCTCCGCTCCCACGCCCACGGCCGCGGCCGGCGACCGCAGCGTTCGCGATGGCAACACATCCGCGCTCTCCGCCGCTTGCGGAGAGGGATGCAGGTGCAGCAGGTGGCGGCGGCGCGAGCGCTTCAAGAGCCGCCGGTGCTGGAGCCGGCGCCGGCGCAGCATAAGCGGGCGCGATTGACGCTGGAGAAACGAGAGCATCCGGCTCCACCGACAGCGCAGGTGCATGTGCAGCTGCTGATGCAGGCGCCAGCGTCGGGGCTGCTGCACCTGCAGCAGGTGTGGGCACCGGCGGCGGTGGAGCAACCACGGTCACCGCCGTCGTCGGAGCGCGTTTGCCTCCGCGCCCACGCCCGCCACCGCCACCGCGCCCAAGTCCACGGCCGCCACCAACACCGGCACCGGCGCCGCGTCCCCGTCCACCAACAAATGCAGCTTCATCAGATCCAGATGACGTCGGAGCTGGCACCTGCACCGGCACCGGCACCAGAGCAACATCAGATGACGGCGGCGCGGGCACCTGCACCGGCACCGGAGATGCATCAGATAACGTCGGCGCTGGCACCGGAGCTGCATCAGATGACGGCGGCACGGGCACCTGCACAATCACCGGAGATGCATCAGATAACAGCGTCGCTGGCACAGGAGCTGCATCAGATGACGACGGAGGCGCTGCCACCTGCACCGTCACCGGAGACACATCAGACGAAGGCGGCGGCGCAGGCAGCAACAGGAGAGGAGCAGGAGCAGGAGCCTCGCTCGCCTCCGCCTCTGCCGCCGCCGCCCCACGTTCCTCCACCACACGCTCGCGGCGAGCTCGAGCTCGGTCGAAGAACGCTAGCATGGACCGCATCTCCGCCGAAAGCGGCGACGGCGTCTGCGCGGGATCGCCGAAGTTGGTCGCCGCCGCCTCCCCGCGCAGCACCCGCGCCGCCGCGTCGTACGCCCACGCCCCCTGCTCCGCCGTGTCGAACGTCCCCAGCCACAGCCGCCCGGCCCCCGTCGGGTTGTGGATCTCGGCGACATACCTCGTCCCAAACCTCACCCTCACCCCACGATACTTCGTCTCCGGGTCAATCTCCTCCCACTCCTCCGCCGCCGCCTGACGACGCCAGCGCCGCCGCTCCACGGCGGGGACGACGCGAACCTCGCCCTCCACCAACGGCGAAACCAAAACCTCCGCCGACGCCGACGACGACACCACCTGATCCCCCTCCATGACGGGCACAATCACGAGCTCCAACCCGGAACCGGCCCTCAACCTCTCCCTCTCCCCGGGCGACAGCAGAAATCCGCCGCCGCCGCCCGCGGCGGCGGCGCGGCGGTACTCGTTCCCCCGTACCTGCACGGCGAGGCGCGCCGACTGCTGGGAGTACTCCACCAGCAAGCCTTTCATCGCCTCCGCTACTCTCTCCTCCGGATCCATTCCTGCGACCTACTCGATCGAGACTCGTGAGAGATTGTGTGGAGAGAGAGGAAGAAGAGATCGATGGCGATGGAGATCGATGGATGGCGAAATGGGGGTGGCGGCGTGTGGGATTTAAGGAGGAGGAGAGGGGGGGGGGGGGAGCGTGTCCGGGCGTCGTCGCGGCGTCTTCAAGCCGAGAGCTAGGTCACGCTGGGGTTGCCTTTGCTGCCGTCGTCGCGTCGTCTTCAAGCCGTTGTGACGCACGCGGGCGTATGCGGACAGCTAGCGTGGGCTGTGCTTGCATGGCTGCATGCGTCAACCAGTGGACTCGATCCTCTGGTTTAGGGAAGGAACTTGAGGGGATGCGGTTGGTTCGATCTGGACCGTTGATCGTGAAAGGGACGATGAGCGGTGGTTAGCGGTGATGTTTTGGGTTGCCGTTTTGGCTTTTTTTTTTCTTTTTCTTTTTCTTTTTTGTGCGGGGAATATGTGCTTAGCCGGAAGCGTGAGGGTTTGCGGGGAATATCTCCTATCTTAATCTTCCTATCTAGCCAGCAGAAGGTTGTCAGGGCAGGTAATTAATGTGGTGGGGTTGTTAATGTGTTGCTAAACATGGACGTGCTGCAGTAATTAGCTGCCTAGATCAGCAAGGTTTGAAGGTTTAGCTTTGATGGATCAGGGCAGTACCGTTGATCGGATTGAGAACATAGTTTTCTTGTTTCCTTTTCTTTATGACTTATCGATATGCTTCCTCCTTATAAAGGATAATCAATTTCTAGCTATGAACATGGACAAGCATTTGTCCAAGTTCATATATAGCTGGGAATTGATTTTTTTCAAATGGAGGGTGTAGGCTGATGACTTGTATGTTTCTTTTTTTTTCTTTGTCCGAATTGCAATAGTGTTGAGAAAATTTGGGGAATGTGAACTAGGTGATGTATAAGTTGATTAATTCATGATCAAATAACGTCATAGTCGTGTTATAATGTTGTGTGTGTTCCATTATTTACAAATATAATCGATGTCGATTTATGCGTGTGGCACTATTAAATTATGTCCGTATACGACATCGATTCCTCATGCGCTTACTAGGTTTAAACACAATATTCTATGCCATCATCCTCTTCTCTTTCGTCCTACATTTATCCCCCTTTATAAATTTATTTCTAACCTATAAGAATCATCCTAAAAAAAGTTCATTTAGGGCCCCTTTGAAACGCAGGATAGGAAAAACATCTAGATTTTTCACATTTTGGTCCTTTTGAAAAACTTATTTCGCAAATAGACCCTTGAAAAAACTTATCCCAGAAATGGTCCTTTTTGGGGCGCCAGAGTGGCTGGCGCCGTCGTCCAACTGGACGGCGCCAGCCTCTCTGGCGCCCTCCCCCTGCCGACGTGGCGGGGCGATGCTGAGGTGGCTAGGGGGAGCGCCAGAGTGGCGGGCCCCCCCCCCCCCCCCCCCACAAATTTTTTATTTTTCTTTTATTTGTTTGATATTTTTTTTTCACGCTTAGGGACAGGCAAGAACCAACCATAGAAAAATTGAACTCAAATGGACATAATATGTGACCTGTAGAATTTTTCCTCTCATCTCCTCTCTTCGAACTAGTGCAGAGGAGACAGATGTGCAAATTTTTTATTTTTATTTTATTTTTTTGATATTTTTTTCACACTTAGGGACACACAAGAACCAACCATATAAAAAATAAACTCAAACGGACGAAATATGTGGCCTGTAGAATTTTCCAAAGCTCTACCAAAAAACTTCTCTCCTCGAAAACACAATCTTGCAAGCGGAATTTGGAGGTTTTAGTATCGCCAAACCCGGCGTTGCCAGGGAGAATCGGATGTAACATTTTCTGTAGATTATTTGCCTGATTCCGAGTCCGTATGAGAAAGTTACGCCTATTTTAATAAATGACACCCGAATGACTTTTCGGTAGAGCTTTGGAAAATTCTACAAGTCACATATTTTGTCCATTTGAGTTTATTTTTTCTATTGTTGGTTTCTGTATTCTCCTAAGTGTGAAAAAAATATCAAAAAAAAATAAAAATAAAAAAATTGCATCTCTCTGTACTGTTTAACTTATGGCTATCATTTCATGTGGTTATATTTTGAATTAGAGATTAAGTAACTTCATATAGTGGTAGAGTGCATTATGTTTAACATGCTGATCAAAGGGTTTTACTAAAGAAGTTATGGTCTAATTTTGATGAAGGTGCAAAGTAGGCTAAGTGGTATGCTATTTTCGGATATCTAGCTAAGTGGTATATTCCGTTCGAGTTTAAATTTTTTTTGTTTTTCTCTAGTGGTTGGTTGTATCGTGATCCTAAGTGCGAAAAAACATCCGAAAAAATAAAACAAAAATAAAAAGGTTGCAACTCTATATAAAGAAATAGAAATGGAGGCGAGGGGTGGGGGGGAGGGGGGCGACGCCAGCATGGCTGGCGCCCTCCTCCCTAGGGCGGCGCCAGCCATGTTGGCGCCCTCCTCCTGCCACGTCGATTCGCGTGTGCCACGGTGGCAGGAGGACGGCGCCAAAGAGGCTGGCGCCGTCCCATTGGACGACGGCGCCAGCCACTCTGGCGCCCCAAAAAGGACCATTTCTGGGATAAGTTTTTCTAAGGGTCTATTTGTGAAATAAGTTTTTCAAAAGGACCAAAATGTGAAAAATCCGCGGAAAAACATAGGAATAGGAAAAACGTAGGAATTGGAGTGGCATATTTTCCTAATCCTACAGGAATGGAAAACACAGGAAATATGAAGAGAGTCCCTTTGATAGCACCATAGGAAACAAACAAAATAAAGGATAGTTTCCAAGAGGTTGAACCTCTTGCTTATTTTCCTATGAAATTGAGCTATAGGAATGCAATCCTAAGGAAAATTTCCTATACTTTCCTATGAATCAAAGGGTTTCATAGGAAAAAATCCTTAGGAAATTAAATCCTCCAAAATTCCTATGACAATCCTCTAATTCAAAGGGGCCCTTATATCTCATTACGCCTACCGTCGGCTGCAAACCGAGGAATTTTGCTTTGATACCCCTTACCTATCTATACACCAACACTACTTTTATATTAATTATGGTATAGAGAGGGTTGCATTGGCTATTCTTTGGTTTTGATTTTGTGCCTATTCATAAATTAAAATCATTCAAAATCATCTTCCATATCGGGATATGTATTTTTGTCCATAAAAATTTTATTGCTGGATTCTATGAAATCAAACACCACATGTATATCTCTGTCTATGTTGTGTATAACAATAATAAATTTGTTATGAAAGCCAACAAAATAAGCGTATATATCTATTCGCCATGGTACTATTGTAGGTCTATCTGCATATCTCTTCTAGAATTAAATAAGCATATCTCCTGTCTTATCTTCTAGTGTGTGATTTGGTTTGAATTTATTCTATAATTTTCAATACAGTTCTATTGCTACATATCGCAGTTAAATGATGATTAGGATGACAACCAACCATGTCATAAATAAGAGCTAGTAGTGCTAAAACCAAACGACCAATAATACATAGCTTTTGTCACGAACGAGCATTGTCCTACCAATTTTACTTCTTGATTCTAAATAAACTAGCTCACATAACAAAACTTGAAATTATATACACCAAACTGAAGAGGTGCCAAGAACAATGTATATGTGTATCTGCTCTTTTTTTTTATCAAGAGCAAGTTTTATATTGTTTGTTTGTATATATCCCCTCCTTATTGTTGTCTCACTCCTAACTTTTACTATAGTCTTTTTGTTAATGGAGCTAGCATTGCTGTATATATGTTGATTGCCGCTTTTTTCCTCCTCTTTTAGCGCATGTGTACTTCGCCGGAAGGGTGAGGCTTGCATGCGAGGAACATCCCGTCTAATAGTAGCCAGGAGATTGTGAGGGCAAGTAATTAATTAATGGAGATGCTCTGCAGTAACTACCTTCCTAGATCACCACCAAGGGTTGAACTATGGATGCTGCACAGCACGATGGGCAGATTTTGATCGATCGGAGAAATTGGTATATGTACGTTCTTATCAAGATGTTACTTAGCGCATATGGGTCTTGTCGAAACATGATTTCGGCAATAATAAAAGGGGTAGCGCACGAGACCTAAAAGTGGATGGATGCGGAGACAAAGGATTTAGACAGGTTCAGGCCCTCTCAATGAGAGGTAATACCCTACTCCTGTTTGGGGATTTGAATCCGCCGAGTGTGTATTGATCTGACGATCAGGTTGTCTCATCTGCCCCCTAGAGGGCCTCCTGCCCACCTTATATAGGACGGGGAGCAGGATTACAAGATAGAAACCTTAACCAATACGGTATCGGTTTCCTAAATCTACTTTACAATATTATCAAACCAGGACTTTAGGCCGTTCCGTAATATACAAGGAAACATAACACCCAAGTCATGATCTGTTACATATTACATAGATATAAGTTATCCCCTATAACTAGTCGGATAACCATGCCGTGTGGGTATGGGGTACCCATAATCTCCACAGTAGCCCCTGAGACCTTCGCAGTCGAAAAGATAATCTTCTCTCGAACCAGATTACTCCAAAGCCGAGTGCTTCAATCATCTTTGTCATGGTCTCCCGAGTACTTTTACCAAATCTGAAGACTGTGGAGGGCTGGAAAATAAAGTCAGGTGCACCGACTAGATGCACCTAATAGGTGTAGCCCCCGACAATGTGGTTAATTGAACAAACCAAGCATATAGTCAAGGAATAAATAATCCAACCAACCGAGTGGTTTTGATAATCGTAATCAACCAAGTGACTTGATATCAATATATAGCATATGCGGTGTGAACCCTCCAAATAACATGATCCGAGTGATATACCAACTGCTTTGTAAAATATGATGCGTACAACCTAAAGTTGACAACATCTTTGAAAGTTCACATAGCAAAACAACTATAAAGAAGCTTGAATGCTGTGAATAAAGAAATCTCCAAAGTATTGGGCATACGCCATGCGCACACTGCTTCAACAGATGTGCTTAAGTCCCTAAAAGACACATGGTTTCACCACACCTGGAAATATATGGCATATGTGGTATAACATCCGAGTAAGTAAACTCATAAAGGATTTACCAACCGCCTGAAAAATGACCATAATATATAATCAGCCTAAGTCATAATATTGGTCAATAAAAATGCACACTTACGTGGCAAAAAGCAATGATATTGTATCCAATCAATTGCTTGATAAATCCAAACAGCACCTTGACTATATAAAAAAGTCAGCGGGACAGCTATATAAAGCTTTACTGTTTGACACCTTTTAAGATGCATTGTACCAACTCCTAAAAAGTTAAGTAACTGCGGTATAAAAGGATTTTAAGGTATTGGGCACTTGATCACGCGCACTTTGGCCTAAGCAAAAAGTGCCTAAGTCCCTAAAAGAACGTGACAGGCCACACCTGAAAATATGGGCTGCAGACATATTAGGCCTAGGCCAAAAAATATGCCTTCGACACCCTTTAAAGGATGACGCATGTAACATGCTCCCGAGTAATAAATCTTCTAGGTAATATAGACCAAGTGTAGCTCATATGAATAGCTTCTGATCTGATAGATTATCCCTTATGAGATACTCCAAAATATATATAATAATTGAATCCCGACTGGCGCAAGTATTCGGTTGATAGCCCTTACGGGGAATAATAATTGGTCCAGTCTTTGAGCATAGAAAATAGACTCATGACTATGAATCCATGTGGAATGTATCCGGAACAAGTCCAAATTGGAGATATAATCCTCACGCTTGAGTTGATGAGCCCCTGAGCATATAGCTTGTCCTTCTGTCATAGTCAAAATTGTCCATTGATGGTAGCTGACGCAGTTGGCATAGAGACAAGACGACCAACATAGAGATAATATTGCCCACCAGAGGTGGCAAAAATATTGGTGGTAGTGAAGATAATGATACCAATCAAAAGTGATGAAGTTGCACAGCCGTGGAGGCGAAGAAACCAGTCGGCAGTAGTCAGGTCAGCCATCAATGAAGATGAAAGAGCCCAGCGATAAAGTTGTGTAGCCATGGCAGCGAAATAATCAGTCGGTGACAGACGAGGCAAATCAAAGGCGATGACAAAATCCACCAATCATGGAGATGAAGAAAATAGTCGGCGACGACAAATGCAACTGACATGATGAAGATGACGATGTCGGTGATCCAGTCAATAGCAGCGTCACAACCAATGATAATGACGAAGACGCTCATCAGCATTTGCATAGTAGGTCAACCGTCAAGGTGAAATAATAAGTCGGCGAAAACATAATCATCCATTAGCAACAGCGGAGATGTCAGGGCCGATGAAGCGGAGGTGCTGGTGATGATGTCAGTGACAATAATCCATCAAATTAGTGTTATAACTGTTGTAGATGCTTCACTTGGAGGAGAGTTGATGTTGTTGCCCAACTCGTCTAAACCGAAATATTTAAAGTTTGTTGAAGTAGAATGTCTGCTCCGAATCAAAGATGAAGATAATGACTCCTGGAGTTGACTCGTTGGTTGATGAATTGATTTCTTCAGCCTGACATAAAATTTGTCAAATTTTGAGCCTTATATTTGTGTAGCCCCCGACTCTTTGGTTAGTTGGGAAACAACTGAACATAGAGTCGAGAATTATAGCTTCTTGTCGTCGAGTAGTCATTGCTTGATTGAAGATATGTGTTGAAGATGTCCAAGTAGAAATCCTGAATATTGGAGAGCCTCTTGTTGTAGTGAAATAACATGGCATCGTATGCCGAGATGTCGAGGCTAACAAAGACGTCGTGGTTGGTGAAGTAGCAAAACTTGCGAAGTAGCAGCAATAGAGTTTGCCAGTGCTGAAGATAATAAAGATGAAGTCGCTCTATCATGATGACAAAGTTGCATTGCCGTGATGAAGTGAACACGAGTCGGCGGCAACAGAAGCAAACTGGTAGTGAAGACGCGCAGTTGTGAAGATAAAAGCACCAGTCAGCGACAGCATAACCAGTCGGCGACGGAAAACGATGATGTTTATCAGTAGTGGTAGCTGTCTAAACCAGACGTAGAGGTGAGGGCACTAGTCAGCAGTAGACGTAGACAGCTTGCGTTGAAGATGATGATGCCTATTAGCGGTGACGGTGATGTAGCCAGCCGTGAAGAAGATAGCATCAGTTGGCGTCATAACAGGCCAGCCGTGCAGGCGGTGACACCAGTCGGCGGCGGACGAGGCGGCCGGTCGGTGAAGACGTAGACGCCCAACAACGGCGGCATAACAGGCCAGCCGTGCAGGCGGAAACACCAGTCGACGGCGGTCGAGGCGGCCGGTCGGTGAAGACGTAGACGCCCAACAACGGCGGCATAAAGGCCAGCAGTGCAGGCGGAAACACCAGTCAGCGGCGGACAAGGCGGCCGGTCAGTGAAGACGTAGACGCCCAACAACGGCGGCATAATAGGCCAGCCGTGCAGGCGGAAACACCAGTCGGCAGCGGCGAAGGCAAGCCGGTCAGTGAAGACGTAGACGCCCAACAACGGCGGCATAATAGGCCAGCCGTGCAGGCGGAAACACCAGTCGGCAGCGGCGAAGGCAAGCCGGTCGGTGAAGACGTAGACGCCCAACAACGGCGGCATAATAGGCCAGCCGTGCAGGCGGAAACACCAGTCGGCGGCGGCGAAGGCAAGCCGGTCGGTGAAGACGTAGACGCCCAACAACGGCGGCATAAAGGCCAGCCGTGCAGGCGGAAGCACCAGTCGGCGGCGGACGAGGCGGCCGGTCGGTGAAGACGTAGACGCCCAACAACGGCGGCATAAAGGCCAGCCGTGCTGGCGGAAACACCAGTCGGCAGCGGCGAAGGCAAGCCGGTCGGTGAAGACGTAGACGCCCAACAACGGCGGCATAAAGGCCAGCCGTGCAGGCGGAAACACCAGTCGGCAGCGGCGGTCGAGGCGGCCGGTCGGTGAAGACGTAGACGCCCAACAACGGCGGCATAAAGGCCAGCCGTGCAGGCGGAAACACCAGTCGGCAGCGGCGGTCGAGGCGGCCGGTCGGTGAAGACGTAGACGCCCAACAACGGCGGCATAAAGGCCAGCCGTGCCGGCGAAAACACCAGTCGGCGGCGGCGAAGGCAAGCCGGTCGGTGAAGACGTAGACGCCCAACAACGGCGGCATAAAGGCCAGCCGTGCAGGCGGAAACACCAGTCGGCAGCGGCGAAGGCAAGCCGGTCGGTGAAGACGTAGACGCCCAACAACGGCGGCATAAAGGCCAGCCGTGCAGGCGGAAGCACCAGTCGGCGGCGGACGAGGCGGCCGGTCGGTGAAGACGTAGACGCCCAACAACGGCAGCATAAAGGCCAGCCGTGCAGGCGGAAACACCAGTCGGCAGCGGCGAAGGCAAGCCGGTCGGTGAAGACGTAGACGCCCAACAACGGCGGCATAAAGGCCAGCCGTGCAGGCGGAAACACCAGTCGGCAGCGGCGGTCGAGGCGGCCGGTCGGTGAAGACGTAGACGCCCAACAACGGCGGCATAAAGGCCAGCCGTGCAGGCGAAAACACCAGTCGGCGGCGGCGAAGGCAAGCCGGTCGGTGAAGACGTAGACGCCCAACAACGGCGGCATAAAGGCCAGCCGTGCAGGCGGAAACACCAGTCGGCGGCGGACGAGGCGACCGGTCGGTGAAGACGTAGACGCCCAACAACGGCGGCATAAAGGCCAGCCGTGCAGGCGGAAACACCAGTCGGCAGCGGCGAAGGCAAGCCGATCGGTGAAGACGTAGACGCCCAACAACAGCGGCATAAAGACCAGCCGTGCAGGCGAAAACACCAGTCGGCGGCGGACGAGGCGGCCGGTCGGTGAAGACGTAGACGCCCAACAACGGCGGCATAATAGGCCAGCCGTGCTGGCGGAAACACCAGTCGGCGGCGGCGAAGGCAAGCCGGTCGGTGAAGACGTAGACACCCAACAACGGCGGCATAAAAGGCCAGCCGTGCAGGCGGAAACACCAGTCGGCGGCGGCGAAGGCAAGCCGGTCGGTGAAGACGTAGACGCCCAACAACGGCGGCATAATAGGCCAACCGTGCAGGCGAAAACACCAGTCGGCGGCGGACGAGGCGGCCGGTGGTGATGTTCTGACTGATCCATTCCTAGAGCGTAAGAGATAAGCTTAAAGCCATGAATCCCTTTTATGCATATCTGGATCTGGATCCTGCAGAACAAACATATAGGATGAGTAGTATCTGATATAAATATAATACTCGAGAAAAAATCAAGTATTTTAAAATATTTATAAATATGTATTTCTCCTCTTGTCAATTTTGATTTCCCCGAGCAGATGACTCATTACGTTTAAACGCTCTGCCCAACTAGTCATAGCCACCAAGCACTGGGAGTCGGCCTAAGCACTTCCCAAACATGCATATGAGTGACATGAGTTCGTCATTAATGGAACAAAGTTTCACGGATCGGAGTTTACTACTCGGGTACTTTTGCAATTATTAAGAGCAGAAAATAAATTTATCTCATCTCTATGCTTTTGATTTATTCCGAATAATACTTAGCACCTTGCGTTACTCGGTCCATCCAACGAGCCCCCGGGTGCTAGGAATCGGCCCAAAGGCAACCATCCATTGGCAAACCAAACGGAAAGCATAGGAAGATAGAACTCCATAACTCGATAGGTACTTTTGTACTCAGATTATGTCGCAAGCAATCAAGATAAATATTATAAAAAATATGATATAACATCTGTAGCCCCCGACTCACTACTCAATGGAAGACCAATTGGTGTAGTGAGGCAGAGGAAAAGGAAAAATATCATATAAAGAATAAAATAAATGATGACTTAGCTTTGTAATATTCCCCTTGGTGATAGCGGAAGTGGCCAATGTGGGAACAAAGTCGTCCATCAATAACAATGAAGACACCAGTCGGCGGCGACGAAGGCGGTCGACGGTGAAAGCGAAGATGCCCACTAATGGCGGCATAATAGGTCAGCCGTGTAGGCGGAGGCACCACTCGGCGGCGACGGAGGCAAGCCGGCGGTGAAGTCGTAGACGCCCAACAGCGGCGGCATAATAGGCCAGCCGTGTAGGCGGAGGCACCAATCGGCGGCGACGGAGGCAGGCCGGTGGTGAAGTCGTAGACGCCCAATAGCGGCGGCATAATAGGCCAGCCGTGTAGGCGGAGGCACCAATCGGCGGCGACGGAGGCAGGCCGGCGGTGAAGTCGTAGACGCCCAACAGCGGCGGCATAATAGGCCAGCCGTGTAGGCGAGGACACCAGTCGGCGGCGACGGAGGCAGGCCGGCGGTGAAGTCGTAGACGCCCAACAGCGGCGGCATAATAGGCCAGCCGTGTAGGCGGAGGCACCACTCGGCGGCGACGGAGGCAGGCCGGCGGTGAAGTCGTAGACGCCCAACAGCGGCGGCATAATAGGCCAGCCGTGTAGGCGGAGGCACCAGTCGGCGGCGACGGAGGCAGGCCGGCGGTGAAGTCGTAGACGCCCAACAGCGGCGGCATAATAGGCCAGCCGTGTAGGCGGAGGCACCAGTCGGCGGCGACGGAGGCAGGCCGGCGGTGAAGTCGTAGACGCCCAACAGCGGCGGCATAATAGGCCAGCCGTGTAGGCGGAGGCACCACTCGGCGGCGACGGAGGCAGGCCGGCGGTGAAGTCGTAGACGCCCAACAGCGGCGGCATAATAGGCCAGCTGTGTAGGCGGAGGCACCAGTCGGCGGCGACGGAGGCAGGCCGGCGGTGAAGTCGTAGACGCCCAACAGCGGCGGCATAATAGGCCAGCCGTGTAGGCGGAGGCACCACTCGGCGGCGACAGAGGCAGGCCGGCGGTGAAGTCGTAGACGCCCAACAGCGGCGGCATAATAGGCCAGCCGTGTAGGCGAGGACACCAGTCGGCGGCGACGGAGGCAGGCCGGCGGTGAAGTCGTAGACGCCCAACAGCGGCGGCATAATAGGCCAGCCGTGTAGGCGGAGGCACCAATCGGCGGCGATGGAGGCGGGCCGGCGGTGAAGTCGTTGTTGTTATCAGCAATGGCGGTGGCGAAGACAAGCCGGCAGAGTGGACTCGCGGCCGATCGACCGGAAAGCTGAGACGCCTCGAGTCCATGACCAGCATCAATCGCCTCAATAGTGCCGCGTAATTATATGCGAACAACAACAAAAAATAGCAAGAGATTAATTTGAGATTAAAAATCAACATGATAAATAATGATAAAAATCAGATTGAGTTTCCCCCTGACTGATTTGGATCAAGTCAGAGAAGAGGAGCTTGAAGAAGTGATCGACGGAAAGGAAGTGAAAACTCCCAAAGCGAAAACGAAGTCGGCGACTCATGAAATTGATTCCATCGCGCTCGTTGATAGGAAACTCGACGCAACCCCTACCTGGCGCGCCAACTGTCGAAACATGATTTCGGCAATAATAAAAGGGGGTAGCGCACGAGACCTAAAAGTGGATGGATGCGGAGACAAAGGATTTAGACAGGTTCAGGCCCTCTCAATGAGAGGTAATACCCTACTCCTGTTTGGGGATTTGAATCCGCCGAGTGTGTATTGATCTGACGATCAGGTTGTCTCATCTGCCCCCTAGAGGGCCTCCTGCCCACCTTATATAGGACGGGGAGCAGGATTACAAGATAGAAACCTTAACCAATACGGTATCGGTTTCCTAAATCTACTTTACAATATTATCAAACCAGGACTTTAGGCCGTTCCGTAATATACAAGGAAACATAACACCCAAGTCATGATCTGTTACATATTACATAGATATAAGTTATCCCCTATAACTAGTCGGATAACCATGCCGTGTGGGTATGGGGTACCCATAATCTCCACAGGTCTCTCTATGTTCTTATCCTTAAAAAAAATCAATGATAGTTTCTAGATATGAACGTGGATAACCATACTTGTCTGATTTATAGTTAGGAATTGACTTTTTTTTAAGAATGTGTAGGTTGATACTTGATAACTTGTATCTTTCCTCTCTCTTTTTTACTTTGTGATAAACACTAGTTTTGTGTGCGAATTGCAATTAATAGTGTTGAGAAATGTGGACAATGTGAACTGGGTCATGGATAAATTTGATTCAAGATCACAGGATTAATGTCATCATAGTGTTAGAATGTGGTGTGTGGTCCAGTACTTAAAAATGGGCGTAATTTCCCGCTATCGGCTTGGCTTATGGGTGTGGCACTATTAAATTATGTCGTTATACGGCGGCAATTAATTCCCTATATAAGCGCCTATATAGTAGGCTCTAAACGCATCATCCTACACCCTCACCTCTTCCTCTTGCTGCCTCACCGGCATTCTCCTCTCCTGCAAGATCCCTCGTTCCTCTCCTTTCATCCTCCTCACTTTTTGTACATTGTTCATTCAAATCAATACCATATGAATCATCTTTTGTTGTTAAAAGGGTGCTACCGGTGGGTGGTTTATTTTATCCCAGTGTGCACTCATCGGGTGCTCAAATTAAATTTAACATGTGACAAGATGCAAAGAGGACATGCAAGCTTAGCTCCCCATCATCCATCAACAAATGCAAGTGCATGGTATGGATCTCAACATAACTGAGGAAAACACAATTTATTCGATTTTGACTTGCTTGTTTTCATATAGAGGGATTTATAAAAATTTACTACCTCCATTCTAAAATAGGTTCACTCTTATTCTCTAGCATTTATCCCCAAATAAGTAATTTATATCGCCTACGTACCCTCGACCATAAATCTAGGAGTTCTATCATTACCTCTTATCTATCTACCAACCAACAGTATTCTATTAATGAGGGTCACCTTGTTTTTTTTTTCTCTTCATACTAATTTTGAATCATAATGATTAGAAATTAATTTATTTTGGATCAGGGGTGGTAGTATTGACTATTGTTTGGTTTCAATTTCGTTCCTACTCATGAAATAAACTTTCAAGATCATCTTCTATGTTTTTTTACGGGACTTGTTCCTATATCTTTTTGTCCATAAAAATTACATCTTCAATTTTATGAAATCAAACTCCATATGTACAATAACACGATCTATCTATTCTGCGTATAACCACAAATTTGTTCAACAACTATCAAAATAATAATATAGCAAAATGATAGTTGCAATGGTACTATTGTAGGTTTATCTCTGCATATCTCTTACATTAAATAAGTACATATCTTATCTTATCTTATCTTCTAAGGTGTGATTTGGTTTGAATTTATTCTACAGTTAATTTTCAATATACATCTATTGCTATGTATCGCAGTTAAATGATACTAGGATGACAACCAACCATGTCATAAATAAGAGTAACTGAAGTTGCTAATGTCTACTGGCTAGAATAAACGAATATATATATCTTTTTGAATTTAACCTTAATAGCAGTAGACACCTAAAAACAAACGATAAATTAATACAAACTTTTTGTCACATACATGCATTGTCCTACCAATTTTACTTTGATTCTAAAAACTTCGCGCAACATGACCAACTTAATTACACCAAACTGTAGAGGTGCGGGCCAAGAACAATGTATATGCAGTATTCTTTTTCTCAAGAATTAACAAAGCTTTATATTGTTTTGTTTTGTACCCCTCTTTATTGTCTCACTCCTAGCTTTTACTAGTCCCTTTTTTTTTGTGGAGTTAGCATATTTCTTTCTTGCTTAAATTAAGTACAAACGACCAAACCACTTTGATGTTTTGTGGTGTGGGGGTTTTCTCGGCAAGACCCAGCGTAGCATGCTTGAATGAAGTCATATGGTGTTTGGTACAGTAGATGGTGATATGGTGTATTTTTCTGTTTAAGTGTATTAAAAATTATGTGTATAATATTTTGTTTTAAATTTGATAGTAGTATGTAATGTGCATGTTAATTGAGTTGAATTCTATGCAAACCTTCTGTTTTTTTTATTCTGTGTTTCATTTGTTTATAGATCTTTAATAGTTTGGGCTGGCAAGTTGCATCCAGCAGAAACTTCTGTTCCTTCGGTGTTTCCTGCCATCACCTCTTCCATCTTCATTGCCACCCCATGTTATATATGTTTGCACCTTGGCCCCCCTTCCTTAGCGTCAATGTCCCTGCTTTGTTTTCGATCCTTGAGTATTGCCTGACAAAGGTTACCAACCTTCACTCTCTTATTTCTCGTGCGCACGCTTTCCAAACTACTAAACAATATATTTTGATTAAAAAATTTATAAAAAAAGTTACTGTAGAAAATTACACTAATCTATTTTTAAGTTTTTTAACTAATACTTAATTAATCATGTGTTAATCCATCCTTTCATTTTACATGCGGAAGGTGCTCTGTTAAAGAAGTGTTGCCAATGTACTTATCAGCTCCATTTCCTAGTACTCACTTAGTCATGGAGGCAGCTGTACTATGAAAGGGATGAAGTGAAAGTGGATGAAAGCTTGCCCTAGTGACGGGGGAGGGGGGAGCTAGCGGGTGCGGGTGTTGATGGGGAAGACGGAAAAGGGATGGCTGGAAAGCAAAAGATTTGAAGCACCATGCTGTCTTAGAGCAACTCCAACAATCTATCTATCTGGTTTGGATCGGTAAAAAAAAACAAAACGAGTCAAAACCGGGGTCCAGCACACTCGGTATCTCGCTCCGCTCGCGATCCCGTTCGGCATCCGTCACCCCTCGTCCTGCATATTTGCAATGACCATCCCGCTCGCAATCGCCTCTCTCCCGCGCACGCGCTCGTTTCCCGCCCGCGCGCTCCCGCCCAATCGGTCCCGCCGCCTCGCCCTCCCGCCGTGCTACGCCGTCGCACCTGTCCCGCCGTCCCGCGCCCTCGCCGTCCCGCGCCGTCGTCGGTCCCGCCGTCTAGCGCCCCCGCCCTTCCGCCGTCGCGCCGCTCCGGCCCCGGCCTTCGTCTCGCCATGTGGAGGCCGCTGCGTCCTGCTTCAACGGCGGCTAGGGACTTGGATCAGGATGCTCATCGCCCGGAATGGGACTTGGATCAGTCGGGTATTGGATCGATGCGCCATCGGGTGGTTCCTCCAATAGGCGTCGATGGTTGGAAGGCACAAGGTCTGTTCATCGGTGAGCAAGTCACCGATGAGGAGGTCTGCACAGGTGAGACTCACTATCTACGTCTGTCAAACCCTTTGCTGTTAGTTGGATGACTAGATCACAGGAAGTTTAGCTCGTTATGTATTCTACCTGAGGATTTTGGGATTGCATTCATGTTGGTTGTAGGTTTCTGGAAATAAAATTGATGTCTTTCTTCGCACCTGACCAGAGTAGCTACTTGTTAGTACAGTACATTTGAATGAAAGATTCATCCAGATCAAATTGCTTCTTCTTTGCAAGTAAATAAACAGGACCTACCCTGAGTCTCGTTTTGCTATAAATCTTCCATCCTGCATTCACATCACAATAATTTCCACAAAATAAGATAGTTTACAATTGCAAGAGAGTAGGTAAATTAAAAGGATAATACTCTGTTATTTACATTGCTGCAAATGTCCACATTGCATATAATTTTATTCAGCTCGATAGTAGTTACATTACTACAATTGTCTGGTTTGCATATCATGTTATTCAGCCAGAGTTCCCATGCAAATCTTGAGCTTCCCATGCCCTGAAATGCTGAATGGAACCAGTGGTGTAGTTGCTTTCCCTATTGCCGGCTTACAGTCCTACATGATGTTTATTCTCCATTTATTTTCCTGTGACAGATGGTACGCAATCAGTTTATTTCACTGACCTCCTAGTAAATGATGTTGATGAATCTCAATTTGCCGCACCTACTAGTGATCCAATCTCCAATGGAGCTCCAACAGCTGCCAAGATTTCTCAGGGTAGGACCAAAAATTTCACTACTCAGGAGGACATCCTTCTTGTGTCAGCTTGGCTGAATGTGGGCATGGATCCTATTCAAGGAGTAGATCAATCACAAGGCACATATTGGGCAAGAATACATGAATATTTCCATGCCAACAAAGAGTTTGAGTCAACGCGTTCTGAATCCTCTTTATTGAATCGTTGGTCCGCAATACAACATGATGTGAATATTTTCTGTGGATGTATGTCCAGAATAGAGGCTAGGAACCAGAGTGGTTCCAGAGTTGATGACAAGGTAAACACATTATTTTTGTGGTATGATTATTTGTCGCAGTTTTTAGTTCTCATGTTTATTTTGGTTTCAAATGTGCAGATCGCAAATGCATGTGAATTGTTTAAGGAGGAAGACAAGAAGCATAGGAAGTTTAACTTGATGCATTGCTGGAATATCCTGAAGGACAAGCCCAAGTGGATGGACAATCGGAAGAAAGTTGGATGTGCCAAAAAACCAAGCAATAAGAAACAGAAGACAGTGGCAAATTCAAGTCCTACATCAGTTGAACCTGCTGATCTTGATGTCTATTGTTCTGATGCTCAACCATCTGTAAGACCGGATGGAAAGAAGGCGGCAAAACAGAAGCTACGACAGGGTAGAACCATAGAAGCAGTGGACTATCTGATGGAAAAGAAGAAAGAAGCTGATGTTGTGAGAGAGTTGAAGAAAGAAGAGATGTGCAAGAAAGCCTTTGCTCTGCAGGAAGAGAGGTGCAAGAGAGCCTTTGCTCTGCAGGAAGAACGGAACAAATTGGAGAGAGAAAAGTTTGAGTTCCAGAAGAAAGAAGCTGAGAAGGCTGAGAAGGTGGAAGAGGAGAGAATTCTAGGTTTGGATTTGAGCACAATGAACTAAAATCAGCAGAAATATTATGAATGGCGTCAGAACGAGATTCTCGCTCGACGTTGCAATATCTAGAAGTTCAGCTCGTAGCGTAGTTCAGTTTCTGAATGTTCAGCGTCCAGTGTCTGTGTGTTCAGTTCTGTTCTAAATGTTTAGACTTCAGAGTCTGTGTTCAGTTCTGTTCTAAATGTTCAGACTTCAGAGTCTAGAGTCTGTGTCGAAGTTCAGTGTCTATGTGTGTGGCAGTATGTGTGATATAGTATGGTCCTAATTTCAGACGGACAACATTATGTGTGCGGCAGTTTATGTTTGAACTTCAGTTTCAGGGTCATGCTATTATCCCTGCTTCATTATCCTGCACCCTTTCATTTCCTTGGTCTGCCATCGATAAATACAGGTTATAAAAAATAACATTGTACAAGCCAATATGTCCAAAGCTGCCAAAAAAATTTCATAGAATTGCACAGCCTTTATGCATATGATACGTCCTCTTTTTCTAAATGTCCAAACTGGGACTTACAAAATGCAAAGCATATTTCAAATAAAAAGTTTTCAGATGTTTTATGTTCTGCGTCTAGAGAATGATAAGAATCAATAGGGATAAACCTCTTTTGGACAACAATCTCATAAATGGGACGCATTAATCTATATGATATAAATCTCCATGGTTTTGCCACAAGTGCTCGATGAGGTCTACCTGAAGCTGAGTGTGGGTTTCCTTGTTCTTCATTTTTTTTTTGTAATTCTGAATGAAAGCTTATAGTTCAGGTGTGTCACGCCCTGAACTAGCCCCGAACGGAACCAGCCCGTGACGCTCCAAATTAACCTGTTAACCGATACCAGTCCCAGGAAATAGAGCTGGTATCATAGGAAGACAGAATATCACAGCAACAGAGGTCTCTTTATTATAGAGTAGGAGTACAGTCATGTTGGGCTGCGGACAGACCCCGAGCTCACAACTGCATTACAAAAGAGGAAAGCGGAAGCCAAGACTTGGACCTAACATCACAGGCGCGACTTGGGAACCAGATCGAAACCCTATAACTCATCATAGCCGACTTGTTCCTGGAAGAACTCCTCGTCAGCGGGATCCATCTCATCTTCTTCAGCCACTGGGGAGGATTATTTATATAGAGCAAGGGTGAGTACAGGAGTACTCAGCAAGTCATGGCAATTATGTGTTTAATGAAGGCTTCAAAGGAAAGGCTGTTGTTTTTACAATTGATTTTTTAGTTAAACTCCTTTTTAAAACAACTAAGTGAGTGCTTCTCAAACGACACGGATGAGACAGTGCATCTCGTCCGATCGGAGTATGTGCAATGTATCAGTCTTTGATTGATTCAAGATTGGCACCCGGCCACAACTTTCAAACGGCCAGCCGGGCCTAGCTGATCCCGTCAGCTACAGATGTTCCAAACATCGAACCCAAATTCCCAACATAATTCACCAAGCAGTAGTCGAACAAAACTACGCTAAGGAATCACCTTACATCCGCCCATGACCGTGGGCACGGCTGTTCGAACAGTTTAATAACCTCTGCAGAGGGGGCACACTTTACCCACACGACATTACTAACCCGGATCACCCAGCCCGTGGAGAACAGCCACGTCTGGTGACCTTAAGGCTTTCATGGCAATGCATTTCGAGAGCTGGTACAGGTTTACCATATGCCGACGAGAGGGGTCGCAGACCAACAACAGGTTAGGTCCCAGACCATACTGTGCCAGGAAGCCCAGGGGTCCTCCCCGACACCACCCTGGCGAATCCACTTGTCTTACTCTTTAAAAATTCATAACTAATTCATCTTAGCTCGGATTTAGTTGGTTCAAGTCTCTAATTTTTTCTAAAATTGAGATCTACATGTTAAAAATATCCACATGTACTGTTCATGCTTGTTTATGTGCTGTTTTGGTGATTTTGCTCTTTTCTCTTTAGATTCCGACGTTTCCGGAGAGTCTGAGTTTGCAGGAGAAGATTTTGAAGAGTTCCAAGGCCAGCAAGGCAAGTCGCACAGATCCCAAACAACCCTTTGAGCATGTTGATCCCGTTTAAAGCTATTGTTTCTATTCAACTATTGCAATTATTTTCGAATGTCATTGGGTGGAATTAACCTATTGTTTGTTATAGCCCTTTTGTTCTTGATTACTTTATTCCTTGATACCTTGGGTTATTATAACTTGACTAGTTGGGCTTTATATATTGGTTCAGCTAGATATTAGATATGATTGCTTAGCCATGCTTAGAAACATTAGCACACTATTGAGATAATTTATGACTCACTATTATTTAATGATGGCTTAATGATAGCTCATGATGGTTAATCATGATTGGTTAATTAATTAATTTGCCAACTAAAACCTGATAATGGTGGGTTGTGAGCACATGGTTTTGATGGTCGTGCTCATGACAATTAAGGACCGGTTCACGAGTTTTGGTTGTGAAACATTAACCGTGCCAACCACAAGCCAGCGTGGGCAACGGCTTTACCTTTTGTATAGCATGGTTCATTGCGGGGCACCAGACTGAGAAGTGGCGAAGATAAGCCCACGGGAGTTGCTGGGGAGTCCATGCCTTGTTTATAAGGGGGTGATTATGATCCAGGAACGGTGCGCTGTGGTGGATTGTGTTGTGCGAGGGGTACTGTCACAGCTCCTTTCCGAGGTACCGTGGTGGTATTGAGGCGCATGGTGACATGTTGTGGGGCTGTGTCTTGTGGGTACAGTGGTACACCTCTGGCCAGAGTAAAACTATTCGAATAGCCGTGCCCGCGGTTATGGGCGGGTCTAACAATGTCTTTCGTGATTAGTTTCACACTTCTCACCATAATAAAAGATGCTATAACTGGTAATAATTTGATTAGCTCTTGGTTTGGAATGGTACATTCCTGGTTTGGAGATAGAACTGTGCAGCCGGGATGGTTGTTCAGAATGGTTGGGCCTATACAACAGGGTATGTTGTATAGCGTTGGATTAATATTGTTTAATTACTACTTAACTATTTTATTAAATTCTAAAATGTTTATTAAATGATGTTTATGCAAATGAAACCCTACTATGCCATCCTTTGTTATCCTGTGCACTTGCATATTTGCTGCGTGGCTTGCTGAGTATGTCATATACTCACCTTGTAATCATTCATCAGCGGAGGAGTTCTACAGTGATGCTGATGGTGTGGAGGATTAGGTGTAGCCCTGGTCGAGCTGCCTGTGGAGTGGAGTCGTCTGCGCCGTTTATCTTATTTTTCCGCTGCTTAGATCTTTATTGATTGAGAGGAACTATCTACCTCTGTAATGACATTTTATTCGCTTATTAATTAGAGTAATAATTGTACTCTATTATCAATTTGTTATTGTGTGCCTCGGCTGATTCCTGGACGAGGGTTCACACACATGTAAGCGTTTGGAATTTTGGATAGAAATTCCGGGCGTGACAGTAGTCGAAGCGGAACACTGTGGAAGAGCCAACAACACGCTTCCGTGCAGTGCGGATGAAGCGTGGGCCACGGTGGAAGGAAGCAACTGGAGTGTGTCCGGGGGTGTAGGAGGGACTAACTGGGTGTGGGTAGGGAGAGTACACTGGTGAGTACGGCGCACGCGAGCTAGGGGAGCGCGGGCCACTGGGAGTGCGAGCAGAGCCGCGGGAGCTGTGGGAAGACAGGTGGCTGGCGTGGCAGAGGCGGCTGGAGTCCCAAGAGGTAGTGTCAACTGAGGTGACACCCTCCTCGGCCAGGCGGGCCTCAAGTGCAGCGTAGCGGCGTGCAAGGGAGCGGTAAGCCTCAAGGAGTAGGTCGTGCTAAGTGGCCTGAGCCTCAGAAAGCTCAACCATGCGAGTCAGCACGGGCTGAGACTCGCGGTACAGACAAGGGTACCTGGTGTCAGTGCGGCCTGAAGGAAGCCGTGGAAGCTGCCGAAAGACGGAGCCCCCGAGGCGGTGGCTGTAGTCGTGGGCCAAACGATGAATCGCCGTCCAGGAGAGGTCCTGGTACGCGATCTGGAGAGTGGGCCTGGCCACATTGAAGTGGTGTGGGCGAAGGCCAGCCCCGTGTATACCTCCACGAGGGTAAAGGTACACCGAAAGCTCACAACGAGGGGGGACACGGTCCACAGAGTACCCCGTGTACTCGGGACACGAGAAGCCAAGGAAGCGGGTGAGGTCACGAAGCTGAGCGACGTGGTGACCATCACCAAAGCCGTGGGAACTGAAGCTGGCGTTCACTGCCATCTACAATTTTGAAACAGGGAGAAAAGATCAGTAACCATTTTAGAAATAAACTACTGAAAGAAAGGAAACAAAAGAAGCCTTAGCTTTTTGCAAGTATTTTTGAACTTAGCATCCTTAGAGTCGTCCTAAACGTTGGGTTTCGCTATAGGGCCAAGCCTGTGCTCTGATACCATCTTTTGTCACACCCCGAACTAGCCCCGAACGGAACCAGCCCGTGACGCTCCAAATTAACCTGTTAACCGATACCAGTCCCAGGAAATAGAGCTGGTATCACAGGAAGACAGAATATCACAGTAACAGAGGTCTCTTTATTATAGAGTAGGAGTACAGTCATGTTGGGCTGCGGACAGACCCCGAGCTCACAACTGCATCACAAAAGAGGAAAGCGGAAGCCAAGACTTGGACCTAACATCACAGGCGCGACTTGGGAACCAGATCGAAACCCTAAAACTCATCATAGCCGACTTGCTCCTGGAAGAACTCCTCGTCAGCGGGGTCCATCTCATCTTCTTTAGCCACTGGGGGGAGGATTATTTATATAGAGCATAGGTGAGTACAGGTGTACTCAGCAAGTCATGGAAATTATGTGTTTAATGAAGGCTTCAAAGGAAAGGCTGTTGTTTTTACAATTGATTTTTAGTTAAACTCCTTTTTAAAACAACTAAGTGAGTGCTTCTCAAATGATACGGATGAGACAGTGCATCTCGTCCGGTCGGAGTATGTGCAATGTATCAGTCTTTGATTGATTCAAGATTGGCACCCGGCCACAACTTTCAAACGGCCAGCCGGGCCTAGCTGATCCCATCGGCTACAAATGTTCCAAACATCGAACCCGAATTCCCAACAGCAATTTCACCAAGCAGTAGTCGAACAAAACTACGCTAAGGAATCACCTTACATCCGCCCATGACCGTGGCCACGGCTGTTCGAACAGTTTAATAACCTCTGTAGAGGGGGCACACTTTACCCACACGACATTACTAACCCGGATCACCTAGCCCGTGGAGAACAGCCACGTCTGGTGACCTTAAGGCTTTCATGACAAGGCATTTTGAGAGCCGACACAGGTTTACCATATGCCGACGAGAGGGGTCGCAGACCAACAACAGGTTAGGTCCCAGACCATACTGTGCCAGGAAGCCCAGGGCTCCTCCCCGACACCACCCTGGTGAATCCACTTGTCTCCCGGCATCAAGGCTCCCCTGATTAGCTAATTACTCAGCCAGGGGTGTCCCATTCCATCCATGTGGTCGTACTTGTTATATGTTCGGATGAAATTCTAAAGGAATAGGTCCTTAAGTGCAAGAGCGGGAAACCGTGCTCCCGACACGTCCCCCGGTCTGTGATTTTTGGAAATTCATTTAGTTCGCAAGCACCGACCCAGGCGTCGGGTTTTTCCAAGTCTTTTGTAAAACCCAAGTTTTACCCATTGTTGGATATTTTAAATTTGAGGGGAGGACTCCAATGTGCGTGCCCGAAGGCCCATCGAAGTACAACAGTCGACAAAGGAGGTTTAAGTGTTCAATAATTCAAGGAGGGTAATTGCAGCAATTAGGATTGGGGCCGGTAGGCTATCTCGCAAGCCGCGGCCAAATTTCTTGTGTTAATCCTATCCATGCATTATTTGCGGAAAAGAAATACTTATATTTAAATTTTAGGTGCAAGATGATCAAAGGTGACTTGCCTTGCTCGAGATCTTGAGCTTGATCCTCGAAATCCGCGCACTCCGAGTCTTCGGGCTCCGAAGCTACACGCGAACGAGACGACTCAACAAACGGCAAAATTAAAGCCCTATTATTGACCTCTAAGCGTGCCATTGGGTAGATCTCGAGATTTGAGGATTTTTGGAAGTTGAACAGAGTCAGATGGATGTACGGTTGAGAAGATAT
The DNA here is from genome assembly GCF_034140825.1 of Oryza sativa Japonica Group. Classification (NCBI taxonomy): domain Eukaryota; kingdom Viridiplantae; phylum Streptophyta; class Magnoliopsida; order Poales; family Poaceae; genus Oryza; species Oryza sativa. Next base: position 26,625,307 of record NC_089040.1, on the reverse strand, counting down.
TGAATTTCTAAGATTATTGGATTTTTGGTCTAAAGGAAAAAGGATTTAATTAAACCCTTTGAAAAAGAAAAGAAAGAGGGAGGAGGAACAGACTTCCCTCGGGCGGCTAGGGTGCGGCCCGAGAGAAGGGGCGCGGCTCGGCCGAGCTAATGGGCCGGCCGGCCCGAGAAGGCGACCCAAAGGCACGCGCGGGGAGAGGGGGAGGGGAACCGGTGGGCTGGGTCCACCTCGCGTGGTCCCGAGTAGGACCCGCTTGTCGGCGGCTCGGCTCACCGTGAGCGAGGTGCATGCGGCGCGGCGCTAGGGTTGGGGTGGGTGCGGTGCACGCGTGTGGCTTGCGGTGGACACGGCGCGCAAGTGGCCCACGCGTAGCCTATCGGCTCTCCGTGGGCCGCGCGCACGCGAGCGGGGATGGAGGAAGCGGCTGAACGGGGTCGGCTTGACCCGGTCCGGCCGAGCTAGCGCCGACGTGGCGCCTTCGTGGCTGCCACGCGGGCCGGCGGGAGGAAGACGAAGGCGCCGACCGCGAATGGACGGCGGGCGGCGGCGGTTTCTCCGGGACGCCGTGCGATGACGAGGGTGACGGGGTGTACACCGGAATGACAAGGGGAAAAGAGAGGGAGCGAGCCAACGGCTCGGATTCGCCGGAGGGAGCTCGACGGCGGCGGATTGCTGCGGCGGCAACCGGCGGCGAGAAAGGGGGAAATCGGCGACAGCGTGACGGGAGATCGATTCGGGCGAGCTAGAGCATCTACGCGACTCCGGGAATCCGTTTCTAGCGTCGGATTGGACGGAACATCGCCGACGAAGGCCGGCGACGGGCGGCTACTACCGAGCGCGGCGGTGACGGCGGCGAGCCTACTGCGAGCGGCGGCAGCAGTCGGAGCGGCACAGGCTAGCTACGGGGAGGCTACACAAGCTACTGCTCGAGTCTAAGGGGAGGAGGAAGAGCGAGGAGGGAGAACGGGGGGGGTGTTCTACCGAGACGAGACGGGGTGCTGTGACGAGAGGCCGACGGCATGGGAGTGATCTCTCCGGCCTCGGGCCGGGGAAGAGGAAGAAGATGAGCGCCCGGAGTCCCCTTCCGATCCTAGCGCGCACCGGCTCCTCCAGTGCACGCGACGGCGAAGGGCGACGGCGAACAGGGCACGGGGCGAGGCGACAATGGCGGAAGGCGAAAGCGAGGGAGATGGGTTTGGGGGAGGGGATCGGGTTTATAGGGCGGCTATGTCGGTTCAGAAACCGACCTTGGGCGGTCAAGCCAGCGAGCTAGCGCCCCGGCTAGCGGCCAAAACGGCGACAGGGAGGATGACGCCGGCGGTGGAAGAGAAAAGGGAAAAAGGAAGAAAGAAAGGGGGCTTGCCCCTTGCTTCTTTGGGAAAAGAAGGAGGGAGAGAGGGCGACGAGGCAGGAGGAGGAGGAGCTCTGCCTCCATCCCTTGGAAGCTAGCGCGCGGAGTGGCGGGGCCGGGTCGATGACGACGGCGATGATGGTGGGGCGGTTTGGAAGGGCGCGGCTACAGGGCGGCAGATGCGGGCTCAGGCGCGGAAGGCGCTGACAACGGCGGCGGCGACTTGCCGGTCGGCCACCTCGGCGCGCGCGCACGGGAAGCAATGGGTGGTGCGGCGATTTGAGCAGCGTCGGCGGGAAGCGGCAACGAGAGCAGAGAGGGAGGGAGAAGTGAAAGAGAGAGAGCGAGCTCTCTCTCTCTCTCGCTCAGCGCCCAAGCGGCGCACGTTCCTCACACGTGCGGGCAAGGATGGAGGGGAGAGGAGAGTTGGGCTGAGGAGGAAATGGGCCGGGGAGAAGAGATCGGCCCACGAACTCGAGGGAGGCAAAATAGACTTTTCGAGAGGATTTGATTTGGGATGGATTTGAGATTAGGGTTTGGATTTCGACGATGGATTGGAGAATTGAGATCTGGAATGGCACGGACACTAGACAACAAACAAGGAGACAATTTTCGCATTTAGGATTTTTAAGAGATAGTTTTCCCACTAGGCGCCACGACGGAACGGACGCTACAAGGTGCATCATCATGGGACACTGACACCCTTTCTCCCATGTCGTCGTAGTTGCAAACATATTGGCCTTTATTGTTGAAGTTGTATTCGTAGTCATCTCGCTCATCTTCAACAATCATGTTATGCATAATGATGCAAGCCATCATTATATCATGGAGCGTGTCTTCATCCCACATACGAGCCGCCCCACGAACAATTGCAAAGCAAGATTGTAGAACCCCAAATGCCCTTTCAACATCCTTTCGACAAGCTTCTCGTGCCTTTGCAAAGTATTTTTTCTTATTACCTTGTGGCTCTGGAATGGTCTTCACAAAAGTTGCCCACGATGGATATATCCCATCTGCAAGATAATAACCCATCGAATATTCATGACCATTGATGTCAAAATTAACTTGTGGACCTTCTCCCTCAGCGAGCCTTGCAAATATATCTGATCGTTGAAGCACATTAATGTCATTGTGTGAACCTGGCATGCCAAAGAATGCATGCCATATCCATAGATCTTTAGATGCAACTGCTTCCAGTATAATTGTAGGCTCCTTTTTATAGCCCCTATACATCCCGTGCCATGCAGTAGGACAATTCTTCTAGCTCCAATGCATACAATCTATGGAACCTAGCATACCAGGAAATCCTCTGCTCGCTCCAATTGTAAGTAACCTAGCAGCATCCTGTTCATTAGGCTTCCTCATGTACTCTGGCCCAAAAACCTCAACAACTGCTGCAACAAACTTTCTCAAAGCTTCTAGAGCGGTGCTCTCACCAATACGAATGTACTCGTCCAAAGCATCAGCTGGTACTCCATAAGCCAACATACGGAAAGCCGCTACTACCTTCTGCAGACAAGATAATCCGAGCACACCGGCTGCATTCCTCTTCTGCTTAAAATAATCGTCATGTTCCTCAACAGCTTTCATTATGCGAAGAAATACATGAAGCCTCATCCGAAACCTATATCATGATGCAATTAAATTAAATTAGCAATACTATAAAACACGGCACATAAAAATTACATAAACATTATAGAGAACATGCGAACCTGCGTCTAAAGATGTTTGGTCCAAACGTTGGATTATCTGAGAAATAGTCTTTGTAAAGAAGATTGTGCCACAATAGTCTATCCCGATGCACTACCTCATGTCCCTGAACAGATCCAATTCGACCCAGATTATTTACTGATTCCTCAATGATCATTTACGCAGCACCAAAAAATAGATCATGCTCCTCATTCGACGAAGAGGGATCAATCAATTCGTTCATTACGAACTCATTAAATTCATCATCAGACTCCATACCCTGCACGCAAGAGTGATCAATTTCTACTGATGTTAATTGAATTCACGCAAGATTGCAGTACCAATCTTCCTCTACATGGCGATAGTGCACGCACCTGTTGGATGAGTGGCCGGCGGCGGCGTGATGACGCAACAAGGAGGCGCGCGGCATGCATAAACGATCTGCCGCCGGCGACGCGGTGCAACGAGAGGCAGCGACGTGCAGAAGGAAGCAGCCGGCTGTGAACGACGTCCAAGCGATGGCCGGAAACCAGCGGCGGCAGCGGAGAAACGAGAAGTCGCGGAGTCAACCGGTCCGGAAGAACGGGAGCCGTGACGTGGACCCTTTTGAATATGGAGAGTCAATATTTAGCTAGGCTGTTGGTTTTACCCCTCTGTTTGGGATCTTTTTTCCTTTTTACAGACCTCTTTACTCTCTAAACTTAGCTAATCATATACATAATCTCTTGGAGTTGCAAATAGGTTGTAAGAAGAATGCCCCCACGATGACCTTGGTCCACACAGAGTTATTTTTCCCTTTGACAGAAGCTGAATATCATGGCATAGCATCCTACTATTTCCAGGATGAACTGACAAATGCCGGTGTATTCGAAGGGCGTACTTGCGCAACTGATGCAGGCCAGTAGTTTGGCAGCTTCTAAAATTTTGTTCATTCTGCTAGTGCATCAAAGGAGGTTGCGTTTTCTTCTCAAACATTGTTAGTGATCTGCAACAGACTTTGGGTTCACACGATAGGGCTGAAGTGTTCGTACAGGGGTGTCATTTCTGATCATCAATATGGCATGAGTCATTTTACACATGTTCTTTCTTCTGTTTTATTCGATAGCTTACACTCATACAATTTAGTTTTGGAAAGAATTAATATATAACCTGTTGCATGCTCATGATTCTCTCATAAAAAATATGTGCCCATAAGTAGCGAAAGAACTCCTCTACACATTATCTTCCTAACTTGTTCACATGTAAATGCCATCCTACAAGTTGGCCAAAATGGACAATGTCGGTCATGGGCCTCACCTTTTTAAGTACTTCATGACAAGAAACAAGATACCCAATATAGCACCGTGCACTTTGTTTCTGTGCTCCTCAGATAGCTATTCGATTCTTGGAAATCCTTAGGCTACCCACCATAGTAACATAAAATCCTACATAATTTCATGGCTAGGATTCTTTATCTAATCAATTTGGTGGTTCTTTTCCTTGGCTTTAATCTGCACAGAGCTCTCTCATGGAGGAACCAAAGTTACATGAATGATATCGCTGATCGATGTGCCCCTTCACCCCATCCTTTAAGTATGTGCCAGTCACGAGCAGCAGCTTTTGGCTATCCATGTGAAGAATACAAGGTACGACTACATCTTAGTCCTGTATGGTTCGCTTCTGTAAGAAAAAACTCATTTTTATAAAGTATACGGCATGACTTGCAGGTCACAACAGAAGATGGCTACATTCTTAGTTTAAAGAGGATTCCCCATGGTCCTCATGACTCTAACACCTCGACTGAGATGAGGCCACCGGTACTGCTTTTCCATGGACTTATGGTGGTAAGGACATTGTTGTACCAATCTTGTGCCATCTGTGCTCTCATCATACCTGAATCAAGTGTGTTGTTTGGACAGGATGGTGCTACTTGGGTAATGAGTACTCCAAAACAATCACTTGGATTTATTTTGGCAGACAATGGATTTGATGTTTGGATTGCCAATAGTCGTGGAACAAATTCCAGCCGGAACCATACCTCACTCTCCACAAAAGATCCGGTTCTCATCTCAAGCTTTATCAAGATTTAATTTGCCATAGAATTATACTAAAAGCATGTTGGGTACTCTTTTCAGGCTTACTGGGAATGGTCGTGGGACGAACTTGCTTCCTACGATCTTCCTGCAGTGCTGCAGTTTGCCTATGATCACACAGGCGAGAAAATCCACTATATCGGTCACTCCCTGGTGAGCTCATATGTGCCACTTGAAAATGTCAATTACTAGACACTTCTGCCTTTTCAGTGATGCTGTAAAAAAAATTGCTACTTGCATTTTTCTAGGGAACCTTGATGATTCTTGCAGCCTTCTCTGAGCACAAGTTACTAGATGTAGTGCGATCAGCTGTTTTGCTCTGCCCAATAGCTTATCTGAGCAGGACGAAATCCAAACTCCTTAAGCTTGCTGCTCACATCTTCCTTGCAGAAGTAAAATGCTGTAAACTTTCTTGTTCTTATTGTTACTGGCAGATCATGGTTGATTCTATTTATCTCTTTGTTTGTCTTGTGCAGACAGTTCACTGGCTAGGCTTTTACGAGTTCAATCCTGTTGGGTAGGCACTTCCACAAAACTTCTAATGTACTTGAAAAAAAAAATCAGTAAATGTACTTCAATGCCAAGTTCTTGCTTGTAGTTTTTGCATATCACAGCAACTCTATTAATTACCAGTAGAGATGCCCATACTTGTAACTCATAACGTGACTATCGTATCATGGAACGATGTGTCACTGTCACCAAATTTGCTATTGCTATATAGGGATAGTCTACAGTTTATACTGGTATTTTGGATAACTAGGCCCAAATGTGATTGTGCTTACTTAAAGCCGTAAGCATTGACTACTATGGGTGTCCTGCTGCATGACAGGCCAGTTGCACATGAAGTTCTAAGCCAAATATGCGGCGATCCTGAAATTAATTGCTATGATCTATTTTCGGCTGTAGCAGGTATTTTTTTTCTTTCCTCCAATTTACCACGCCCTAAACAATATGTGATATTAAGCTCATCCTAGTAACACCAATTGCATGGATTTGATTTTGTGACTGAAGGACCAGATTGCTGCCTCAATACTTCAACCTTTTGTGCCTTTCTAGAGCATGCTCCACAGTCTACCTCCGTCAGAAACCTCGTTCACTTGTCGCAGCGTAAGAACCTCTTATCAGAAATATTTTTAAGGATGTTATTCTTCAAACCTCTGTCACATCACTCACTCTTCTATTTCCTGATCTACCTTCCAAAACAGTGGTAAGAAATGGAGGTGTCAGCAGGTTCGACTACGGCAACGCCAAGGATAACATGAAGCATTACAACCAGCCACGCCCACCGCCGTACAACCTCTCCTCCATTCCGAATCATGTCCCCATCTTCCTCACCCATGGTGGCGAGGACTACCTCGGCGATGTCCCCGACACAAGGCACCTCCTGAGGACGCTGGTCAAGAAGCACAACAGCGACAGCATCGAGGTGATCTACGTGCCAGACTACGCGCATGCCGACTTTATCATGGCCTACAATGCTCCAGAACTCATATACGGACCGATGGTCGACTTCTTTAAGCGTCACTGAAACCAGATCCACCAGATTTCACCATTGGCTGTATGCATTGCCAAAGTAGCAGCTGTATGACAAGTTTCAGCATTGAAGATTTCAGTCTCACTGAGCTTGCATCCATCAGTACATCTTTGTCATGTCAAAGTATATATGTCAGTTCCACCATGCTAGATAACACGAAAATAAAGGATTTGATAAATTGTTACTCGATCTCGTTGTAATCACAATGTTCTTGATTCACTGGTCTCTTGCAAAAAATGAATATGGCCAACCTAATTTGTTTTTGTACCATTAATTCTTATTTTCTATTGTCTATCAGATCTATTGCTTCTAGCAACAAATCCAATCAGATGTGTTGTGATGTTGATAGTTGAGATGCTGCCATCAAAAAGAGATGGAGTATCTGAATTGGGCGCTACAGCCGCCAGAATTGCTAGGAGGTCCCAGGTGTCCCAACTCCCAATTGTCCGGATTTTCCTTTTCCCTTCCAACTATTTTGGTAGAAAATCACATGAATGATGAATCGTCATTGGTTTTTTTCCCCCTTGATTTCTAGCGGCAACCGTCACTGCCGCTGAGCTGAATGGTGGTAATTTGCGTGACTTAGCTTTGATGGGATGTGATGAGATATTTGACAGCTTTGAGGTCATGGAGATGCACGCGATTCAACTTGGCTACCTGCCATTTCATACCTTTGTGAGGTTTATAATAGGTTACTGGCATACTCGCTCCGTCCCAAAATAACTCGACCTAGAATGGGTCACAGGTTAATTTATTTTGGGATGGAGGGAGATATTATTGAGCTGAAATGTAGAATTACTTATATAGATAGATGATTTTTATTTCTTGCATATCCAGTGCCACCAAAGGAAAGAAGAGGTTGGTAGCTTTATATGGAAACAAGACAACAAAGTAAAATTGTATACTAGTATGTTTTTCCTCTTTAGATGTATGACAGAGAGCCAGAGCTTTCTTGCAAATAAAAAAGAAAAGGAAAAAGGAGTTTTTACCCCAAAAAGAAAAGGTCAGAGGGAGACCCAAATTAACTGAACTTATTTTATTTCCAGATTTTTTTTCCTTTTTATTCATGTCCTCCTTTGTGCTGCCAAGGGTTGCCAAGAACTTGGCAGCAAACTGAGCCAGATGTTCATGTGGCTCTCTCTATTTGCCTCCAGGGAATTATGTGTCATATCTGGCTGCAAATCAGGGACAGGAAAAAGGCTTTGACAAGTGCTTGGCGTTGACATTGTTATCTTTTTCGGCAATAATGCTCTAGTCAAATAATTCTAGACAGGTTAATTTGTATATAAAATATCAAATTATTGAGAAGAGTCCAAGTCTCTTGCTCCTGTTGAGTTTCTCTTTAGTCTCTTCCCTTCAATGAAAAGAGCCTGACATTTTCTCCTCAATTAGTACAGTACTCTGATAACACAGAGTAGCTGTGATAAAAAGGCCAATGTATTAATTGACAGGTTCTTATCAGATAAGCAAACACATGAGTACATGACCTATAGGAGAACCAAGAGTCCAAACAAAAAAAGGCCAAGTGATCAAGGTGACTTGGCTTCCATGTTTCATCAATCAAACAGCACAAAAGGGAATGAAAAGAACTTGCCAATTCTTTACTTTTAGACCATGTGTGACTCAGCATCATCTGTTCTTGTCCCTTCAGGAGCCAAAGAACTACAGTACTACTACCATCACTTGGAAGCGTAGCGACAGCTTTCCGAGTTCAATTAGGATTAACTAATCACTTGATTAAGGAATCTTTTTTTAAGTAAACCTGATTAATTAAAGAATCTGGAGCCACACTACCACCTGGAGATATCAACCGCGGTTTCTGACGACACGTCGTGCCGGATCCAGAACCTTGTACCTGCAATGATGAATGCAATCATCAGATGCAGCAAAAGACCAACCGTTTCGCTCATAGCTGATTATAAATCATACTATTTATTAGCATCAGATAATAATAATTTATATAATTAGAATTTTCATGCGTTCTTAGCGATTGAAAAGCTAATATTAAAAAAGAAACTATGATATAAAAATGTGAAAATCAACTCGAAAATTAAGTTTTGAAATTTATATTATGGATAAGTTTTTTCTGAATTGTTATCCGGTCGCTTTCTGATCATCTGGTTAGATTAGATCACAGGCAGGAGGATATGGCTTGCTGATGGCCAGCTAGCCCAGCAGATGAGCAGGGTGTGTGGTTATGTGTGAGGAATCAGGCTGGATCACATGGATGATTGGTCGTGATCCCGGTGGTTTACTGCTAATCATCTCACTTGGCTAGTCGGCCCGCGTTCTTCGCCGCACCGTCTGCTGCTCCTTGATTTTCCTTGCAAATCATTGCATCTGGCGATTATAAATTTGTAATAATTCGTTAGCTCGTGAAGCTTCTTGTCAGAACTTGTTGGAAGAATACTGTACTGTACTGGCCTAACACAACTGTAACAACTGGTTCCTGAGATATCTTCCCTTCTCTTGATCTGGAAGATATATCTTCTCTGAATCACGATATGTGCCTGGTGGTGGATGATTACCGCGCATACATGCAGCTTGGAAATAATCTGCAATTACGCGCGTTTCTGATTCAGTTAGTGGCATATGAATCCCCCTCGGATCTTGACAGATTCCTGAACAATACCGAAAACGAAAGGAACTGCATAATTGCTCCAAGTTATCACCCCCCCCCCCCTCCTGTGAAATCGTGATCACGACATGCATATATACAACCTATAGCTATCGTATTTTGTGACATAAATTATGAAACAAACCGAAGAGAAAAATGCAGAGAAAACGAAGAACACAAGAAAATGTAAACGTCATATGTGTTGGCTGTTCTGCAGAGTTGCAGGCATATGCTGCTGTTGTTGGCGAGACGCCGACGAGAACTTAACGCGGCCGCTGTCGCGGTAGGTCCGGCGATCGATCAGCTGGATTTTCTTTTTTTTTTCTTTGTTGCAGTTGCCCTCCGCCCTCTCCGGGATGCCGTTGATCAGGTGACGCTTGTCGATTACCGCTTGTGTTGGGCACAATAATTTCTCTGGGTGAGAGCGAGTTCTCGTGCTTGATTTGGCCATAAGTTTCCCCCTCTTTCTGAGATTGTTGTTTTTTCCCCTCTTTTGTGATGCATTGTAAATTTTACCTTTTTCAGATTTTTATTACTTTCTTTTTTTCACTTACATGCCTATTTTTTCTCGATTACATGAAAAACACGCATGTAAACAGTATATGCGTGCACTCCACTTCTAGCACGCATACACTTTTCATGAACATATTTCTAATCTGTTAGGTAATGAAATAAACATTTTGGCCTTTGCTTAATGAGCTGTAGCCAATTATTATAAAATCCACACATAGAAACACTCAGCACGTACTGACATAACATAAAGTAAACACAAACTAAAAAACACCAACACAAGATAAAAAAAACCATAATTACTTAATTCTATTTGTAAATCTCCATCCGAAGTTAGAAAAAGATGCATAATCATTGATTTTAAATTTATGATATGCATCATTTATTAGCTTATTGTCGTCATTATGCCTTTGTAAGAACATATTTCTAATTAGGCCACGGAGTAATCTCTGGCCTCGTCTATTAAACCTATGTTATAATATTTTCTAGTAAAATAATGTTAAAAACATGCACTGCCCCAGCACCAAAACACGCGTGATAATGCTATATTAGGGGATCCTCCTAAGCTACGTTCCAAACTACGGCTTAACTAGGTACTAGTATTGGTAGTATAAAAACCTTCACCCTCTGGTCACGTAAGCTTCCATTCATCGGCGGAAACAGGGTAATGGAAAAACCAATTGCGGCTCTACAAGGTAACGTACGTCAAATAAAATCAAAGCCTGTCATTTTCGCGCCATCCTAAAATTTACTGATAAGAAATTGCAATTTGTGTCCTCTCCCTGCTGGTGAAGTAGTAAGCATCCGAATCTTGATTTTTTTTATTTTTTTATTTTTTGTACTTTTAAAATTTTAAATTCTAAAAGTAAACTTTTTCCGAAACTTATTTTCCATTTGAACTTTTTAGGAATGTTAGTCATACTATAGTGACGAAACAACACTATCACGTTGATCTACATGACGTGACAACGTTATTTTGTCATGCTGGTCTGACTAGCGTGATGGTGTATTTGGCCACACCATCCTGATTGGCGTGACTAAGGCCCTATTTGTTTTAGCTTAGAATTATTATAATCTGGATTATTAGCAATAATTTGGAACAAATAGGTAGATTATTATAATTTATAAACTAGGTTAGTATAATCTGGTAATCTCCTCTAAACGTACTTTTTTTCATATTATTGGGTGGTTAAAGACCCACTACCCTTAAAAACATTATAGAAATTATCCATTGCCATTGAACCTAACAGCCTGAGCACATCTGCTTCCTCTCTCCTCCAGCTGCGCGCCGCATCCGCTTCCTCTCTCCCCAGTCGAGCGCAAATCCTTCCCCAAACCCTTAACCCTACGTGCGAATCATTCCCCAAGCCCCCACCCTACGCCCCAGCTCATTTCCCAAGCCGTGTCGCCGCCGCCTTCTCATCCTCCTCCCCTAAGCCCCCACCCTACGCCCCAGCTCCTTTCCCAAGCCTTGTCGCCATCACCTTCTCATCCTCCTCCCACTCGCCGTCTCATCCTTCTCCCACTTTGCAATAGCTAAGGGCATCCAAAATAACTTGGGACATTATAGGCATTAGCCTTTCAAACCTAATAATTCATGCTTCCAATAATCATATAAACAGATAACTTATAAGTTATTCTACTATAGCTTATTACGGAGTATAATCTAGCTTATTGTAATATGCCTTTACCTCAATAATCTGGATTAATCAATCTTAAGTTAAAGCAAACAGGACCTAAAAGATCAAGGTTTTTAAAAAATAAGTTTTACAAAGGTTTATTTTTAAAATATAAAATTTAAAAAGTTCAAAAAAATTATAAAAGTTCCCGAATCTTTCGCTCGCCTCCCTTGCCGGCTCGCCTTGCCGCCCTGCGCCTCCCCCACCACACACCTGCACGCCACGCCACCAGGCCCACCACCACCAGATACCCAGATCCCAGGCACACGCAATCCCATTCCCATCACTCCACCCCCGATTCCCATTCCCATTCCCACCTCTTTATATAACCAAAAGCCCAAGCGGCCAATCCCCTCGTCTTTCTCTCTCCTCCACCTGGACGCCATTGGACTCCACCACCACCCAAGGGAGGCAGAGCGCGCGCGCGGCGCGACGCGGCGCGGCGCGGCGAGGGCGAGAGCGAGATCAAGCTAGTTCAGTGGTTCGGCCGACCGATTCGATGGGGAGGCGGTCGAGCGCGTCGTCTGCGGCGGCGGGGGAGCCGCTGCTGCCGGCGGCGGCGTCGGCGAAGGGGGGTGGGGGAGGGGGAGGTCGGGCGTCGATGCTGCAGCGGTGCGTGTCGCGGGCGGACGACGAGCTGCAGTGGTTCCGGTCGTGCCTCCGGTGGGTGTGCATGGACCACTCGGGCCCCTGGGGCGCCGCGCTGTCGTGGCTGCTCTTCCTCCTCCTCGCCGTCGCCGTCCCCGCCGCGGCGCACTTCCTCCTCGCGTTCCGGGCGTCCCGCAGGCCGTTCTCCGCCGTCGTGCAGGTCTCGCTATCGGCGGCGTCCGCGGCGGGGTTCCTCTGCCTCTCCTCCTCCTTCCGCCGCATCGGCCTCCGCCGCCTCCTCTACCTCGACAAGCTCCGCACCAAGAGCGACCGCGTCAGGCTCAACTACACCGCGCGCCTCTCCTTCTCCTTCCGCCTCCTCGCCTCCCTCGTCGCGCCGTGCTTCGCCGCGGAGGCCGCCTACAAGGTGTGGTGGTACGCCACCTCCGGCGACCGCGTCCCCTTCTTCGGCAACGACGTGCTCAGCAACGCGGTCGCCTGCTCCGTCGAGATGGCGGCGTGGATGTACCGCAGCGCCATCTACCTCCTCACCTGCGTCCTCTTCCGCCTCATCTGCCACCTTCAGGGGCTCCGCCTCGAGGACTTCGCCGGGACGCTGCTCGTCGAGGTGGAGGAAGGGAGGGCCGGCGTCGAGCGCGTGCTCCGGGAGCACCTCGACATCCGCAAGCAGCTCAAGGTCATCAGCCACCGCTTCCGCAAGTTCATCGTCGCCTCCCTCCTCATCGCCACCGCCAGCCAGTTCGCCTCCCTCCTCCTCACCACCCGCCACGACTCCGTCGACGATCTCCTCAACACCAGCGAGCTCGCGGTGAGTCCCCGATCACGGCCAAATTCTTTGATCAGCAACACTCGATTTGGTTCCCAAAGTTCGATTCCATCCCATGTATAGCAATCAATCATCCCCAATCATGGACGAAACGAAACTTCCAGACAATCTTGTCTTAATTTACACGGAACCAACATTTCTTGATGCTTAAATTAAGCACAAATTGACCTGTAAAGTTACAACTATTAAACAATTTGGGTGGACACCTTGCTAATTCAGTGCTACTACTTGTACTAACTCCGAAATGGAAAATCTCCCTGCATTCTGCGAATTAAATCCTTGCTCCTAAAAAGTAACAACGTTTTCTGGTTCGATTTTGTGCAGCTGTGTTCAGTGGTGCTCATGTCAGGGCTGATCATAATCCTGAGCAGCGCGGCGAAGATCACGCACCAGGCGCAGGCGCTGACCGGGCAGACGACGAAATGGCACGCCTGCTGTACCATCGAGCCGGTGCCGGACGAGGAGGCGGAGCCCGGGTCGAACCACAGCTCGATGCTCGAGGTGGAGCCCGTCAGCGACAGCGACGGCGAGTCCAGCGAGGAGACCGGCGACGAGGACCTGCTCGAGAACACCAAGATCATGCTGCCCCAAGCACACGTCATCTCCTTCCAGAAAAGACAGGCTCTAGGTAAATACCGTTACAGCAGTAACAATTTCATGATCCATCCAGTTACTTCGATAATAATCGTTGATATGATAGCTAAGGTGGTGTTCGAACATGAGAAATGCATATAAAACGAGAAAACCATTAGCACATAATTAATTGAATTTTCATTATTATGAACATAAAAATAAATTTATTTGTTGTATTTTGGAGTAACTCCTATAGAGAAAGTTTTCATATGAAACATATTGTTTAGCAGTTTGAAAAACATGATAATGGAAACCAAGGTAAAATTTACATTTTAATTAGAAAAGAATTGGACCTAAGTGAATTGGGAAATTATTTTCATCCCTCGAGGGGATATCTCATCGTTGTTTGCATGTCACTCAAATGGTTATGAAAAAATTTAAAAAAGATTGAGGAGACGTGTTAACATATGATATATCACTCTACAAACATGTAAGTTCAAATTCAACTTCTACATCTCACAACGTAAAAAGTGAATTGTACATTGTTGCATCAGCCTAAACTTTTTTGGATGAATTTATCGGTGTATGCAACTTGACAATAATGAAATAAAATGTTCACTCATGTTTGGTGCAGTGACCTATCTGGAGAACAACAGAGCGGGGATCACGGTGTTCGGGTTCACGCTGGACAGGTCCTACCTGCACACGATATTCATGCTCGAGTGGACGCTCTTCCTGTGGCTGCTGGGCAAGACGATCGGTTTCTCGTGAAAGCGAGGTAAAAAAAAAAGTTTTCCTGCATACAACAAGTTCAGGTTGTTCTGGAACACATGTATGTTTGGTTGGTTGGTGGGTTGCAATTTTGCGGATGCGTGGCTGTGCAGTTGGATCCTCGTGAGTGGAGTCATTTTTGGGTGCTCACGATAGTAGCGTGCGCATGTATGTGTATACGCATGTATGTGTATACGTACGTATGTATTGATGTTTGTATAAAAACTGGTGTTAGCGGTGTACAGATTTTGAGTCCATTGCTTCGTTCGCGCTAACACCACCTTAGTAAATGAGCGATATATGTAGAGCGTTAGGACTTGTATGTACTTTTGCTGCTTTAGTTTGCGGTTGTGCACGCGTGCGGCTTCCTGTTGCTAACGTGCAGGCTTTATCATCCGGTTTTGTAATTTGTATAGCCGATGAAAGTTGCAGAGCAAATTTTATTTACAGTTCAGTTTCAAATTTCCCATGTTTTGGAGAAGAATTTATCGTTCTGTATTTCTTTTTCTTTTTGTTAAATTGAGATGCGTCATACATGAATGTAGCAGATTTTTTTTTATGAAAGGAAATGTACCTTTTTATTTTATTGTGATGTGAGTGAACTCAGATTAAACCCACTTAAGGCCTTGTTTGGACGGACCAGTTTAAGGAAAAAGTAAATCGAAGGTCCCTGAACTTGTCATCGAGTTAAAAAACATCCTCAAACTGTAAAACCAGATATCTGACGTTCCTTAACTAATCAAAACCGGTTACAATAGATCCCTAAGCGGTTTTGATACAGGTTTTGTCCTGTGTGGCGGTTGAATCAGCGTGGAGCCCACGTGGACCCCACATGTCAGCATGCCACGTCAGCCTCTTCTCTATTTCCTCTCTTCTCTCACTTCCTCCTCTCTCTCTCTCACTCCTCTGTGGGGCTCTGGACGGCCGGCGGTGGGGAGGAGGTCGCCGGGGCATGGAGGTCCGACGGCCGGCCGGCGATGAGGGGGCGGCGACCCAGAAGGGAAGGGCGGCGGGCGGCGGGAGCACGGAGGAGCAACACCAGCGTCTTGTGCCGCGTCCACAACGGCGTGCCAGCGCCGGCGGCCGGCGAGGTCGCGTTGGCGGTGCCGGACATTGCTGCTGCTGCTGCTGCCTCCCGGAACTCGATCGAGACACATCAAGGGATCCACCAGCTGGGATTTATCTACAGCCATCGCAGCCATTAAATCGGGAATCAAAGCTTGCAAATTTGGCATCCAGCAGAAACAGGCAAGAAATTAATTTCGTGCTACAAATGCCATCTCGTCATACTCATCTCTTCTTATCTCATCCAACTAAGAGGCCATAGAAAATCAGTGTCATTCTACTGGCAAATCACAATTAGGCAAAAAAAATGCAAGAAGTTAATCTAGTACAGCTACCGCAGCTCGCAGAAGGGCACCGGCGAGGAGCTCGCCGGAGCGCCACTGCCGCCGCTTTGCCTCAGGGCCCTTATCAAGGGCTTGGTCGCCGACCACGGCGAGGCCGCGCCGGCCGTGTACGCACACACGGCCAAGCTCGGCCTCGACCACCGCCTCGCCGTCCGCGATGGGCTCGTCGAGCTCTACCTCGCGCGCGTCGAGCTCGCCTCCGCGTGGGCGCTCTTCGACGGATTCCCCGCCGGCTGGCCGGGACGTCGTTTCTTGTACGGCCATGGCGGATGATAGCGGCGTGTGCATCGACACCGTCGCCGCCGCCGCGGCGTTCTCGGCGTGCGCGCAAATCGGGGACCTTGCGCTGGGTCGGGAGCTTTAGGAGGATGCCCGTGAAGAAGAACGTCCTCGTCCCGGCCGCCGCCGCCACGTCGCGGCCGGCCGTCGGACCTCCTCGCCCCGGCAACGACCACCCCACCGCCGGCCGGCCTGCCCAATCCAGAGAGAAGAGTGGGAGAGAGAGAAGGGAGGAAAGGAGAGGAAGGGAGAGGCTGGTCGCTGACGTGGCATCCTGACGTATGGGGCCCACATGGGTCCTACGCTGACTCAGCCGCCACATTAGACAAACCGGGGTCAAATCCGCTGAGGACCTAGTTTACACTGTTTTTTAAGTTAGGGGATACGTTGTATCCAGTTTTATGGTTGGGGGATGATTTTGTAACTCGAGGACAAGTTGAGGGAACTTCGGTGTACTTTTTCCCCAGTTTAAACACATCAAAGTAGATGGACCGGAAAATTTGACCTAAAACTAAAAGGCTTAAAATCCATCCACATCCAAGCCATATGTTAAAGGGGGAATGTTACTGAAGAGCAATTCTACGGTTCTTGATGAGGTAACATGAGATAATAAAAATTTAGTGTAAAATTTGATACTTAATGGTATCTCATAATACCTAGGTATCAAGAGGTATAAATTTACAATATAAAAAGTAGTACCTTGTATATTTTCTGACCGTAAAATAGCTCGTTAATGAATGGTGTCCCGTTCGAATAGTACAATACCATTTGGATATCACATCTTATGTCACACTGGCACAGACTAATACCCAACGGTACTAGATTTGGTATCTCATCGATACCCGATGATACCCTACGGAATCAGACATGATACCTAAGCACCAACCTAGCTAATACTTGTATATGCCGATAGTCCATCAGACATCGGTACTAGAGAGAAAACGAGGCCAGAAGTGAAAGTTGAAAAATAATGATGTGCTCTAAGTCTAAAGAGCATAGAAGAACACATAAGAAGCTCATTTTAAATTTTTTAAAAAACTATCATAGACGAACGTGTTGGTTAATTACAAAACTATCGTGAAGATGGGGCTCATCCATCCAACCGTATCCAGTGTTACGGACAAGAATGCGGCGCATCGTCTGCGAGTGGATCCAAGTGAGCGAGGGGAGGAGTGACTGAGGGATGAGGATGTTTCATGTTAGGCCTCTAAAATAGTAAAAGTTTTACTGTTTTAGAGCACTTTTTGTTAAAATAAATCTAAACACTAGTAGCAAAAGTTGGCAATTTGACATTTGTTATTTGGGAGTCTTATAGAGTAGCAAATTTTGCAAAAAAGTGCGTTGGAACTTGGAAGCCATGCTTTCTCTGTCTTTACTAGTAAAATGGTAAAGCTTTACCATGCATCTAAATACCATCTAGCAAAACTTTAATACCAAATCTTTTACCACCAAAACTTTTAAAAAAAATTACCACAGCAAATTGATCTAAACGGCTCTTAGTGATGATATGAGCTCGTCGGCTCCAATTAGGATCAGGTCCACCTCCATAGAGCACGACCTCGTCGGCTGCAAAATGAACAAGATAGATGGAGTTGTGTTTAGACTGCTCCACAACTTCACTCAAATCCCAACTCTTGAAACTAAATTTAGAAGGAATAAGTTTATTTTAGATCCCTTAACTTGACAACGAGTTCAATTTTTGTCCTGACACGAAATACCAAAAACAATGGATCATTCAATCGTCTAAACCGATGCAAATAAGGTCCCAAGGTGGTTTGGATGGTAGTTCCGACTGACGTAACGCCTACGTGCTGGTTTGACTTGGTCCTTATTCTACGTGGTGGTGACGTGGCATTAGAAACAAAATAAAAAATAAAACTAAAATAAAAATATGGGACCCATGTGTCAGTCAGACAAAATATAAAAAAGAAATAGTGGGCTATCTCCAAGGACGTCGGTGTGTCAGTGGCTCAGCGCCGCCTTCTCCCCTCTCTCTCCCAGCCATCCTCATCCCTCCGCAAGTTTCCTCGCCGATCGGCTACCGCCGCTGCCACCTTCCTGCAGCCGCCGCAATCAACAACCACGGAGACCAACAGAAGAGAGGACTTTTGGAGCTCTACCAAACGGGTCCTATATGGGCTAAATCACCAGCTATTACCAAGACATGGGCTGAAATGTGGCCCATGTAAAATGCGGCTCATAGAGTGCGGACCCACAAACCTCTGGGCTTCTGCAGAGTAAAGACCGAAATTTCTCAAGGCAGGCCTAACCGTTTCGGCACAAACCTTCTTCTCCATGAATCCCTCCCAGTCCACCAGGAGCCCAAAATAAAATCCCCAATAAATAGGAATAAGTTCATCTAAGGTCTCTTAACTTGTCAAAGAATCCGATTTTCGTCATTCAACCGCAAAACCAATACAACGGGTCCCTCAACTATCAAAACAGGTGCAAACTAGGTCCCTTGGCGGTTTCGATGGCAGTTTTGGCTCACGTGGCGCATACGTGGCTAATTTGACTCAGTATCGATCTGACGTGGCGCTTACGTGGCAATTTGATCCGAAAAATAATAAAATTCGGGGACTCACATGTCAGTTTCACAGAAAAAATAAAAAAAATGGTGGGACCCACGTGGGCCCCACATGTCAATCTCACCCTCCCTTCTTCCTCCTCTCTCTCCTCGTCTCCTTCTCTTCATCTCTATCCCCTTTCCTCTCTCTTCTCTGTCCAGCAACACCACCACCGACTCCGCCGCCGCTCCCGCCACCGCCACATCCCTCGCCGCCGCTTCGCCTCCTAGCTCCCTTCTTGCCTCTCAGCGGTCGTCTCCGCCGTGGGAGGCCGTGGCGGGTGGCAGCGGGAGCGGGAGGCCGTCTCCGCCGCAGCCACCTCGACACCGAGGATCTCCGGGCGGCACGCCGGGGCTGCACGGCCTGCCTATGGAGATGACGACGGGGGAGATGGAGGCCGCCATCGTCGCCCTCCCTGCGAAGAAGGAGGCGCTGCGGGAGGCCCCTTCCTCTTCCCCTCGCCGGTTGCCGCTGCAGGCGCTGCCGCCGTTGAGCCGACTCGATTAATTATACTTCCATTCCAATATTCTATGGAAGCAAGCTTAATTTGCAAAAGTGAAGTGAAGCTGAGCATAGCATAGCAGAGCATCCAGCTCGCTCAGATGGCCTTGAGGAGGTCGGCGGCGGCGGCGATGTCCTGGCCGTCAGCAAGGGTGACGATGTTGGGGGACTCTATGGCCACGACGTCCTCCGTGGTAAACCCGTCCTCGTCGCAGAGGAGCTCTTCGCTGCCGGCGGCGACCATCCCCGGCAGGATCACCGTCCTGTGCAGCCCCGGGAGGAGGCGCTCCCTGTCGGTATCGCCCTTCTCGCCGACGAGCACCGCCACCTTGGATAGGTCGATGCCCCACTGTATCGACAGGTACCTGAAAGATTAATGCGTCGAACGGTTAGAGACGACGAGATGGTGATGAGGTGGTGGTGGTGGTGGACTGGTGGTGATGGTGGCGTCGCTGGCGGCGGCGTCTCACCTGATCGCGCATGGCCGGGAGAGAGGGATGATGTTGAGGCACATGCACGCGCGCGTGTAGACGAGGTTTCTTTGGAAGCCGCGCATCCGCAGCACCTGCTTGATCCAATCGATTTCTTCAAGAAGTGTTGTCATCAAATGGTGTTCGTGGCAACGGTGGTGCTCTGCTTAACTTGGATGTGTCCTTGGCGACGTAGGCGTGGCAGTGCACGGAGCAGGCGGCGGCGTCGACGGCGAGGTCCGCCTCCTGTGCGCCATCGGCCTTCCCGAGCCTCGGCACGGCGGACCTCACGTGGTCCTCTCCCACCGGAGAGACAGAGAGAGGATAGAGATGAGAGGGGAGAAAGAGGATGACATATGGGGCCCACATGGGTCCCACCATTATTATTATTATTTTTGTGTGTGAAACTGACATGTGGGTCCCACTGGTTTTATTATTTTTCTGGAGCAAATTGCCACGTAAGCGCCACGTCAGATCGAGACCGAGTCAAATTAGCCACATAGGCGCCACGTCAGCCAAAACCGCTATAAAAACTGCCGAGAGACGTAATCTGCACCGGTTTTGATAGTTGAGGGATCCGTTGTATCTGGTTTTGCGGTTGAAGGACGAAAATCGGATTCGTTGACAAGTTAAGGGACCTTAGATGAACTTATTCCCAATAAATATCAACGCGCCTTTCGGCCCAAATCTTCTTCTCCAAGACACAGCGCGAGCCATTATCTTACGTCACGGCCCAAACGCCGAGGCGGTGGTGGTCAAGTCGCAAGGGGGCCGAAGGGGAGAGGAGGATCCAAACCCCAAACCCCCCCCGATCCCCACGACGCGCCGCCGCCCCGCACCGAGATGGCCGCCGGGGACGCCGCCAGGGCGCCACCGGCCGCGGAGGCGCAGTCGCTGGTGGAGTCCTTCTGCGGCGTCACCTCCGCGACGCCCCAGGAGGCCGCCTTCTTCCTCGAGAGCCACAACTGGGCCCTCGAGTCCGCCGTCCGCTCCTTCTACGACTCCGCCGACGGCGACGCCTCCGCCGCCGCCGCCGACGCGGCCGATCCGCCCCCCCGCCAGCCCCCGCCTCCCCCGCCCGCCAGCGATGGCGCCGACTCCGACGACGAGGACTACGTCGTCGGCGGCGGCGACGAGGATCAGGACGACGAGGACTACGTCGGGGATGGGGATGGGGACGGGGAGGGGGACGATGATGACGACGAGGACGCCGCCCTCGCCGCGGAGGAGGCTGCGGCGTCGGACGAGCGGAGGAGGCCGCTGAAGAGGCTGAAGAGGGGCCAAAACGCGCGTGGCGGGAGCGGCAGCGGGAAGGGGAATGTGCGGACGCTCTCCGATCTCGGCGGTGGCAAGGACAGCGCGGGGTCCGAGGACTCGGAGGACGACGAGTATAAGCCGCCGCAGGAATTATACACCGGAGGCGAAAAGAGGTGAGCTCTACTCGCCTTGTATCTTAGGGTTCTTCGATTTCATTTCTAGCTAGATTGTTTTTTGGATGAACGCATTTGTAGGGTTTTAGGTTGTTTTGCTTAGGGTTTGGCTAGAATTTGTAAGATACTTGTTGGTTTGCATTGAACGAGGTCAGGGGTGCTGGATTGGATGCAACAATTGTCAAATGTGTTCAAAATGATGGGAGCTATCATGCTTCCTGAGTATGAACCGTGCTAAGTCTGCATTATATGCCTAGATGTTGGCCCTTTAGAGTACCTGATTTTTCCCTATTAATAATAATAGCCACAGATTGTTGATCCATGTAATCCTTGTGATAATAATAGTCTTTGTGTAGACTAGGATTTATGATGTTGTGTTGCAACTTATGCTTGGCAGCTCTGCACTTTTAGAGACACATGAGTTGGTTGTGAGTTTAGCCACGTGTAAGGTTCTGTGATGTTCATTTCATTTCTAGCTAGATTATTTTGGGTGAACAAATTTGTAGGGTTTTAGGTTGCTTTACTTAGGCCTTTGCTAAATTTTGTAAGATTGGCTTGCCCGCTGAAGGAGGACAGGGGTGCTGGATTGGATGCAACAATTATCAAATGTGTTTTAAATGATTGAACCTTTCAATATGGAGAGTGCTAAGTCTGCATTATATGCCCAGATGTTGGCCCTTGTAGTCCCTGATTTTCCCCTTTGCATTATTAGCCACAAATTGTTGATCTATGTTGCAGTCCTTGTGATAATGATATGGTGTCCTTGTGTAGACCAGGATTTATATGTTATGTTACAATTTATGCTTTGCAAGTTGGCATTTCTGGAGCACATGAGTTGATTGTGAACTGTGAGAGAAGTGGTTCATTAATGACCTGTATCTTGAGTTTGTAGTTTGTACTCACATGTGTTGAAAATTTTGAGACTATAGCTCATTCAATGCAGCATCAAAATGCAGTGCTTCACCTTAGCTACTAGTATAGGATATTCACATGGCAAAGGATTAGTTAAATCTGATGGCATCCAACTTAAATGTGACAATTGCAGTTTTCTGGTTTCTAGTTGTAGTTCCAAATCAAATCACGCCTTCTCTTGTTACTCTCTCCATTTAAAATGTTTGTCTGTTTTATTGAGTATATTGTTTTAAAAAAATTGTATATCGAGGAAGACAAAATTGTAGTAATTGTAATGCTTTCACATGTACTCAGTAACTTCTTAGGCTTGGTTCCTCATCTTGGTCTATGTGCATGTCTTAGGCTAACATATACCACAAAATAGATGGAGAATTGTAGAAAACCAATGCCATAGAATTTTCATGTGAAACACAGATACAAGGAACTATGTTTATAGTAAGGAAAGTATATTCTGGAGAGTTTGAAATCCTTGCGTTGTTAATGCCATGATCATAATCAGATCTCTTGACATTGTTAGGGTGGCTAATACCTGCTAATTACTGTTGTTATAAAGCAAAACACATGATCCCCTGTTTGTTAAATTCGTGATAAGCTAGCTGTTTGTTTGAGTTATGAGTGAATTAACATTTCCAACCTACATTTATAACTTGTTATTACCTCGTGCAGTGGAATGGTCGTTAGAGATCGATCTAAGCGTAAAAACCGTGCGGATGAGATCTTTAAGGAAGCTAAGAGGAAGGGAGCAAAGAAAGGTTCATTTGAGGCTCGCCGGAAATCAAAGAGCTTTGCTGGGACAGGCAGACTTCTAACAGGTGAATCTGCAGAGCCTGTTGCGCCTCAGTCACCAGAAAGTATTGTCCACAACATCTATTTTTGGACCAATGGGTTCACAGTAAATGATGGTCCACTTAGAAGTTTTGATGATCCAGCAAATGCTTCCTTTTTAAAGGTAAATACTTTGACCTGTGCAAAATGTGTACCTGTTTTATCTGCTTATTATGTTTGTCTCATGTGCCATTATGTACTTATACCATTTATTTGTTTTGGAATATCTTAATTCACCTTGTTTCCGACCTAGAGTGGTAGCTGTTGCAATATTTTGTCATCATGATGCACCCTGTTGTGCTTAACGTAATGGCTAGTTAAAATAAATTCCTCATGATGAAAACAAATCACTGGAATGGTCTTCTTTCATTGAGTGTATCCATTGATGTTCTTCAGCTGGCTTCCATCATAGTGTCTCACAACCTTTATCTCATTTTTGGGCTGGTCCTCATCAATTGATGTAGGGCAAGATGTGTTTTGGTAGGAAGGGTACTGGCCAATCCCCCCCTCCCCCCCCCCCCCCAAATTTGCCATTGCAAAACAGAAATCTTTCTGAAAATTTCTGGACCAAGTAAAAATAGTTGGATTTCACATTTCACAGGTAGCTTGTTCAGTAAAACTACCCAAACTAATCTCAACATTAAAAAAATGCACTGAGGCTTTTTTTTGTTGGTAAAATTCGGTTTAGTGTTACCATTTTTCTTTTATGGTTATTCTGTTGCTTGATCTATTGTTTATTTTGATCTTATTCTTAGCACTTTATGTTCAGGTCCTCTGTAACTTGCTATGCATGCCATTTCTTTTGTTTTGTTACATGTTTATGAATTTGGGTTATGTCTTCTCTTGCTAAATGGAATGTGAATTAATCAATCTATTATTTTTCCTTTTTCAATTGCACAGAGCATCAAGAATTCTGAATGCCCATCTGAGCTTGAGCCAGCTGATAAGAAGTCTCAGGTGAATGTGAATCTTGTTCGGAAAGAGGAAAAGTGTCCTGTAAGTTTTGTCAGCCTTTGCTTTACTGTTTCAATTGTTCTAGACGACGATCCCGGCCTTGACAATGTCCATTGCTCGAATGATGTAGGAACCTGTCAAGCGCGCAGCTCCATTCCATGGAGCGGCAAAAACTCTGGGGACGCCTTCTGATAATAACTCCACACCTCCGGAGGCTACTTCTGCAGCAGCCGCTGCTTCCAGCACAGAGACCGCCTCCAAGACCGTGACGATCACAGTGGATGATTCTTTGCCATCGACCTCTCTGCAGATCAGGTTCGTGGACGGCAGCCGCATGGTCGCGCATTTCAACACGAGCCACACGATCGCGGATGTGCGGGCGTTCATCGACACAACAAGGCCAGGAGAAGCCGGTGATTACACGCTCCAGGCCGGGTTCCCCCCAAAGCCGCTCGATGACATGAGCAAGACTATCGAGGAAGCTGGCGTCGCCAACTCGGTAATCATTCAGACAGCGTAGCTTCGACAGAAAACAGTTTGTTGACCCCCCCTCTCTTCAACAAAGCACACTATCCCATCTGAAGCGTGCAAATTTCCTCCCCTATCTTTTCATGCCAAGTTTTCTTTTTCTCTTGAATCTACCCTTTTCTGCCTTCCATGGCTTCGACCAATAGCTGCTCCAGGTATGAAGAGTGTAAAACAGTGAGATCTGGGTATCTCGTCCTTATTCATCTATAGTGCTATACTTTTGCTCTACATGTCTGTTTCTTGCCCAGTCCACATCACGTTTGGTGCGTTTAACTGTGCTCCTTTGTTCTTAATCTAACGCCCTCTTTGGTACTAGAATGTTGGTAGTACTTATGGACAAAGTTAGTTGCAACGGGTGCTCCTTAATTCCTGTTTTTCCAATGTTCTTACGCTAATTAGAATCTGAGCCCAACCGACGTGAATTGAATTGTTTATTACTAGAACAGTTCTTGTTTAGCCAAAGCCTCACTTTTTTCTAGTACAATCTTTTCCAGCTTTTCGTCGGATTTCCAGTGTTGAAAAGCCTAAAGTTATGCTAGCAGATCAGCCACATACGTCAAGAATGTCTTTAGTTGGTAGAAGAAAACAAAAACTTTATGTACCGGAATTGGATTTCTTCTGTCCTTGGGTTGATGTCCCACTGTCACAGGTTCGTGGCCGGAGAGATGTACTGTATGCAGTGACAGATCCTAACCTGGTGTCAGAAAAATGACAGAGAGTACGAGGACACCTTTACAGTTATACGTGTTGCTTTCCAAGATGAATGGAGAGTACATCGTCTGGTTGGAAATGTTTCGTCCTCTTCATCATCACCACGGCCTCATTCCTCGCTTCCTTGTCTCTGTCTCACCTCTCTCTCTCTCTTTTCAGAGATTAGCTGTTGCGACATGGTTTTCTTTGCTGTGGCCTAAACAAATGGATCTCGTCTCCTCTTCCTCATTTAATTGTTCTACTACGAGCTCATCAGCTACTTGTGTTTTTTTTCTTAACAGATGTGAATAAAAGGGAGCAAGTGATTGCAAGACGATAGAGTACAATGTAAAATCACCTGTCGGTTTGGCTAATTGGATTGGTCGATCCAACCAACAACTGACGACAAGTAGGTGAGCCCTGATCAGAAAAACCCCCAATGATTTCGTCCTTTTCTCCTTCCTCCTCCTCACCACCTGTGTGCTCTGGGACCGTGGTGGGCTCACTCACCATCGGGGGTCCATCGCGGCGACGTGACGGGAACGAGACGCCGACAAAATACCGGACGCGCGGTTTCGAGCTGTAAAAGTGCGTGAGAACTGAAGAAACGCCAACAATTCCCCGGCTCTATCCGGTGGCGCGACGCCGACGCGGATGCGGTGAGCGATTGCTCTCCTCCCGCCGCTGTAGGGAAGCACGTAGGTCAACCCGCGAACTCACTTATAAATCAAATAAATAAGTAGTTCTAGAGATCTCATGTCGTGATCCGACTTACCGTATCTCTGGCAAGGTTTAAAATTGCAGAAAGAAATTTTCGAAATTTTGGTCCTATCGGCCGATTTTTTTTTTGAATTTGGTAGTATTTTGTTCAAATTTGATCAAAATTTATTTAAAATTTTGGACCGAAATTTCTGAAATTTCAAAAATTTTGGTATATCGGCACTCTCCGATACAAACGCCAAAAACGAAATACCGAAATATGATCTAGGGATACAAGTGGGACGATCCGTGAACCCATTTATAGATTAAATTAGTAGGTAATCCGCGGGTTACTAATTTTGTTTATAAATGGATTCGCGGGTTGATTCACTTACTTTCCTACCCGCTGGTGCATCGGTGATCTGATGATCATGGGGGTTGTGGCCTGTGTGGCCTACTGGCCACGAGCGCTGCCTCTCACAGGTTACGATTTGTCACGGGTGTTGCCTATTGGTGAGATGCTGTGATCTGATGGGGTTGATTAATACGGGGAGAAACCGGATTGGTGGCGAGCATGAGACTGGGAGCTTCCAACTTGGTTAAACTAAGAAAGCTTGGGGAGTGTCCAAGATTGATTCGAATTCAACCTTTATTCCGCAATTCAGCTTCTACTATTGGCTTAATCACGTGCTCGTTGGAAACTTATTGAGGTACTGACGTACTGATTGGAGGGGGAGGGGGATTTTTTTTTTTGGCCGTCGCAGCTGCTCCAAAAATCTACAGCTATTCTTTAGTAGCTGCGAAATTAAAGGTTTGTTTGGAGGAACTTAAAGCAATCACAATAAAAATATAACCTTAAGACAACAATTACACTTATAAAATAAGTCATATACATTGTGGTTATCCTTGAGATCTACCACAACACAAGCAAATAGAAAGTAATTTTTTTCACTCTCATTCACTTCATGAACGAGAGCTGAAACATTTTTTTTTCATTTGATGCAGGCTCATTTTGTGGCTAATTCTAATGATGGTATTGTGGGAATTACTTTAACGATGATCTACTATTCATGTGTCTCACCTTAAGGTTACATTACACCATAAACATTGAGGTTGCCGTAAGATTCTGAGAAGCAATTGGTTGGTATACAACTTTTGTGAATTTCTTAGCTTCTAGCTTTTAGTTTATTTTTTCTAAATTCTATAACTATAACTTTTCAGAATCTAGATAAAAAATAGACAGTTTGAAAGAGTTTCTGATTTTTGAAGAAACTACGGCGGCTAGAAGCCTAAGATACTCTTAAAAAAACCCCGCAATAAAAAAAAGATACTCTTAAAAAATTACTACATCCGTCCTAAAATATAGCAATTTTTGGATTGTCCAGATTCATAGCTAAAAATGATTATATTTTAGAACAGAGGGAGTACTTTTGCATTGTTGAAAGCAGAAAGCTCTCCCAAACAGGTCCCATAAGCTCTCTCAAACGGTTCAAGTTACTTGCATCATTTATTTCACATGAAAAGTCTAATTTGGTTAAGAATAAAAGGTAATTCACATGTACTTCGACAAATAAGGTTAGACTAACTATTGGTAATTCACATGTACTTCACATAATGGATTATTTACGTCGAAGGTTAGAATGGGACCTCGTATGTCTATTGGTTTCGACCTAAGGAGAAGCATTATGTCTCTTGGTTTCGACTTAATTGTGTGATGTTTATTCCGTTGTCATAAGTATCTGTACTAGTTCTAAGAAGAACCTTTGGCTCTGGCCTAATTCAATAAATGTTGTAGGACACTGAAATACAATATGTACTGATTTCTTTCCCTTTATATTTCCAAATGGTTGGATTAGCTTCTCCTGCCAACATTCTGATTAGCAAGGCTCTCAGCCTGTCAAACACATGTAGCCATCCACCAAACAGTTTCCTGTCCTCTCAGCTGTTTAATTAGCTAACAACACTGTACTCAGTTTGGTCGAACGTCGCACAGATTTCGGGTGGTGGTAATCTGGTATGTTTGACGAATGGTTCCCTAATGACTAATGCTCCTAACTAATCAATTCACTACCGACATTTTGCAGTAAATCTATTAAAACAACAACTAACATGATGTGAAAACTACAATATATTCTTTGCTTACAAACCTTCGGTTCACACTACCGAATTTTGATTTCTCCTCTTTTTTTTTATTAGACCCTCGTTTGTCAATAGCAAAACATCATGCCAACTAATGAGTGATAATAAGTGTAGACAATTTGTACATACTGGCCACCTTAAACAATGTTTAGTAGGGACGAAAACGTGGAGTGTGTGTAACTCAATTGGTTAGTCCACTTGCGGTGGAAACAGTCTATCCATATGAGTTATAGACTTAACACAGGTGTTCGTATTTACGATTAATTATTCTTTTAGTGGTAGGTGATGCACCTGTCGATAACAATGTGTCTATAGTGACTCCTTCAATCTCAAGATATACCAGCTTAGTTTTATGAAGGTGTCATAGGAGAAGGGTGTAAGTATGCGCATTTATAACAGCGAGTGTGCAAACATTGTGAGCTCTTGGATTTATACCGTGTTCTCAAAGAAAAAGATAGGGATAAAAAGGGTGATAGAAATTTCCGACCAACTGAGCATAGTTTTTTTGTAAAAACTGATACCAACCGTTTTTATTCTAACCCCATATATTTGTTTTTTTTGTTTCTTTTATCATCATATTGTAATCATCACTGGTTTTCGTGAAGATGCTACCGTTTTCGAACATTTTTCATACCTACTTGTAACCGTTAAAAAGGTCCCTCTTCATCTGTAGCAAAGGTGCATTCCTGTTACAACTTACGACTTGACACTGCCAGTGATTAATTAAAGCTCACAGTGAAGTGTTGGGTAGTGCAGAGAGCGAGTGAGAGAGTAGAAGCACGTCAATAATCGGGTGGAAGAGGGTCACAATCGGTGTTGATCAATGAAGCCATCAGCGTCTTCTTCCAACAGTTGCTCCGCTCCCACATTTATCATCTTAACCCCAAAAGCTCACTCACTCACTGCAGCTGTACTGCCACACCCCCACCTCACTGCGGACTAGCAGCAGCAGCAAGAGAGAGAGAGAGAGTGGGAGAGTGGGGAGAAGCTAAGAAGAAATCAAGAATTTCAATCTTTGCCGACACCACACTGGATTTCCTTCCTCAAGCAACCATGGCAGCAGCAGCAGCAGCATCAGCATCCATCGAGAGCATATATTAGCTATCCGTGGTGATCATGTGATGCCAAGATTGCTACTATAAGCAAGGAGATAGCGAGGGAGATATTCTTCTCTTTCTTTTTCAGGTGGGGGAGAAGGTGAAGGTAGGAAGGAGGGAGAGAGGCCAAGAATGGCGGCCGCCGCTTTGGCCGGCGTTCTCCTCCTCGCCCTCGCGGCGGTGGCGGGAGCCGACACCGACGGCGGCGACGGTAATATCAATTGCAGCATTCACCCCAAGTTCTTGGTTTCTTGGAATGCGTGCGTACTGTTTGATGATATGTCTGCACGGATGATCAGTTGCTTTTGGTTCTTGCAGCCGCGGCGCTGGGGAATCTGTACTCCTCCTGGAATAGCCCGGCTCAGCTCACCGGCTGGTCGGCCGGCGGCGGCGACCCTTGCGGTGCCGCGTGGATGGGCGTCTCCTGCGTTGGCTCCGCCGTCACCTCGATGTAAATAAAAGATCTTCTGATTAAACTCCCCCCAAAATGTTTTTGAGTGATGAAAAGATTTCGCGTTTGATGCCTTTCATGTTCGTGGAAAGCAGGAGTCATTTTGCTGGTTTTCTTTTCACTGCATTTCGTAAAAAAAGATTGCCGTGGCTTTGTCTTGACGTGTGGGCATTGAAAGCCGCTGATGAAATCCTGAAGTGTGTTGGTTTTTCACATTCTCTATCTTTCAGTAAATTTCTGATAGATAATTGGAAATTCTCATCCTTTGCAGTAGTTGATTGATTCTACTATCATGAGATAAAACGTTGTCCAAAAAATTTTCATTGGATGCCTATGATATTAAGAGATAGAAAGTTTTTTTTTCCTCCCTGCATGATGTCAAGTGGTGTTAATATAATTCTACTCTACTCTCTGCATCGATTAATTTGCCAGCTCAGAGTTTGGGAGACTGGATCCAGCCATCCAGGCAAATAATGGTGCTCTGCTGGTTTTCAGTGTCTTTTTCAGTTGTAGGAAAAAGGGCTTTTTCGTATGCATAAAAAAATATTTGATATTTGTTCTCGTTCAAAATCTGATGTCTGGGTAACATGCAACAAGCAGAATATATCTATTCTGGCTAAAATATAGATTATACAAAAGAGGCTGGAGAGTGTATCTTATCTTTAAGACCATACCTTAATTTTGCTATTTTCCTCTCTTTTTTTTTTTTTGTATATGAAATCGCCTCAAATGGAGATGCTCGATGCTGAACCATTCTGTTTGTTCCCTTGTTCTGCAGCAAGCTTTCTGGTATGGGGCTGAATGGCACTCTTGGCTACCAACTATCCAATCTGCTAGCATTGAAGACAATGTATGAGCTACTACTTGAGCACAAGTATTTATTGTCTTGTTTTCCCCTAATTTATGTCCTTCATTTCTTAACTTACAGGGACTTGAGTAGCAACAACTTGCATGATTCAATTCCTTATCAGCTGCCACCAAATCTCGCCTATCTGTAATGCTTCCTGGCTTGCACAAGTTTATTCAAGTAGTTTTTGATGCCTGCATCTTCAATAACAGTTGCGATGCAGGAATTTGGCAGGAAATAACTTTTCCGGTAACCTTCCATACTCGATATCCAACATGGTTTCACTCAACTATCTGTAAGTGCTGGCCATTGCAAATGTGCAATTCATTAGGTGGAGATTGTTATTTTGGTTGACATAGTCTAACTGTAAAAAAACACATCTACATGCAGCAATCTCAGCCACAACTTACTATTTCAGGAAATTGGTGAAATGTTTGGAAACCTCACTGCACTTTCTGAACTGTAAGTCCTACAGGACCTTTCTTTGCAAGGCTTGTTATCTCGATTGTTGAAACTCTTGGTTTCATGACATGATCTTGTACAATTTGAAATCTTTACAGAGATGTATCTTTCAATAACCTGAATGGCAACTTGCCTATTTCTTTACGCTCTCTGTCAAATATTTCTGGCATGTAAGTTCTTACTAATCCTCAGTTCAAACTTCCAAATTTCGTATTTCATTTCATGGTTCTGATAGTTCTTTTGACCCATTGTGTAGTTATCTGCAAAATAACCAACTATCGGGCACAGTCAATGTACTCAGCAACCTAAGCCTTACTACACTGTGAGTGATTTTGTACAGGCTGACACGATTTCTATCCTAATCTTCCTCTCATGCTTTTCGCCTAATTATGTGAGCTATTGTGCCTTTGAACAGAAACATAGCAAATAACAATTTCAGCGGTTCAATACCACAAGAATTCAGTTCAATTTCACATTTGATGTACGCACCAACAACCAACATGTTTTAATGTTCTTTTCTATGAAAACCATCAAATTTTGCATGCTGATGGGATAATGCATTTTCAAAAATAGACTTGGAGGAAACTCATTTCTCAATGTACCTTCATCTCCGCCATCTACTATCACTTCACCACCTCAGGGTCAACCAGACTTTCCTCAAGGACCAACAACTGCTCCAAATATCCCTGAGATTCCTATTGATCAAGGTAGTGACAAGAAGCAACGTCTGCGAACTGGTCTGGTTATAGGGATAGTTATTGGCTCAATGGCTGCTGCTTGTGGTGTACTTTTCGCGTTGGTACTGTGCCTTCACAATGTCCGGAAAAGTAAAGATGGTGGGATCAGTGAATCAAAAGATGTCGCAAGCACTTTTGCAGTAAACATAGATAGAGGTATGCTCCTATATATTTGTGCACAATATTTTCATTTTATCATACTATTAATATTTGTTATTTGTGGCTCAGATTTTTTTCCCCATATAAGAATAGTAATAGTTCTTGTGGCTGGTGATAATCGTGAAATTTAGGCCACTGTCTGACATCTGACTAAGACCAGATGGCATGAGCAGGCATTACGAAAAAATATGTGAGTGAGATACTAATATCATTTTTTCTCCAAATCTGATAAAATATAAATAGAAAAGAAACGAAGACTTGTTTGAGATAAACATTTTATTCTGCCAGATATCTCAAACATGGTGTTTGCTTTGTTGATGACTAGCTTTTTGGCATTCTTCTTCCTTTATTGATGTGCTCTTTGCACCTGCATTATAGCTATTAGGTGCTTGGGTATGCTTGGGAGATGGGAATAATAAACTTTGTACCTTACTTTGTGGCTGTTTCTGCTTATTTTATTGGCAGTGCTCCTGCCATTTTGAGAAAAAGGCAAAGTGTAACATTACTTTGTGGTTTGCTGTTACCAATATATAATAAAAAATGAAACTTAAAGAACTGCAGAAGGCCCTGATGTTCAATTGTTCATTCCCCAAAGTTGAAAATAAATCAATATTACCTACATCTTTGGTGCTTTTCTTTTGCAGCTTCTAACAGGGAAATATGGGATCACACCCAGCAAGACGCACCTGTTTCAAGTTCCGTGCTCCCGCCTATGGGAAAAATGACTCCTGAAAGGGTATATAGTACAAACAGCTCTATGTCAAAGAAGATGAAGGTCTCTGTCACAGCGAATCCATATACAGTTGCTTCTCTCCAAGTTGCTACAAACAGCTTCTGCCAAGATTCGCTCCTAGGTGAGGGTTCACTTGGTCGTGTTTACAAGGCCGACTTCCCCAATGGAAAGGTAAAACATCACTTGCAGTAATCTATTGTTGGTCAATACAGAAATATTACTTTGAACTTAGCATGGTATTGCCTTATATATGTTCAACAAGTGTTTATTTGCATAGCTATGACGCAGTGGAACTGAATTCTGTGCTTGATCGCAGGTACTTGCAGTGAAGAAGATAGACAGTGCGTCACTTTCCTTGTATGAAGAAGATAACTTTCTTGAGGTTGTGTCGAGCATTTCACGACTTAGGCACCCAAACATTGTGCCGCTTGCAGGCTATTGTGTTGAACATGGACAAAGGCTTCTTGTGTATGAGCACATTGGAAATGGGACACTGCATGATATATTGCATTTTTTCGATGATACAAGCAAGATCCTTACATGGAACCACCGCATGAGGATAGCACTAGGCACCGCGCGAGCTTTAGAGTATGTTATTATTTGAGCACTCTAGTGTTTTTCACTCTATGAAAAGGTTATGTTAATCAAGTATAATGCTACAATGCAATGCCAACCTTTCTTCAGATACCTGCATGAGGTGTGCTTGCCCCCTGTTGTACATAGAAACTTAAAGTCAGCGAATATCCTGCTTGATAAAGAATACAGTCCCCATCTGTCTGACTGTGGGCTTGCTGCCCTGACACCAAATCCTGAGAGAGAGGTAAGTAATGTAGTACCACATCTCTATCAATGTAGTTATTTCCAACATTTCATCTTTAGGTCCTACAGTAGTTCTTTGGGCTAAACCATGTGTTATGATGCAGGTTTCAACTGAAGTGTTTGGATCTTTTGGATATAGCGCCCCAGAGTTTGCCATGTCAGGAATATATACTGTAAAAAGTGACGTGTACAGTTTTGGAGTAGTGATGTTAGAACTATTGACAGCACGTAAACCGTTAGACAGGTACATTACCTTATTATTTCAGAGCTAGTAAGTAGTAAGAAAATGAGTAATGTATTTCTTTATTAGTAACTTCAAGGCCGTCATTCATTCTTGTGTTGCAATGTGCAGCTCTAGAGAGAGGTCCGAACAGTCTCTTGTCACATGGGCTACTCCACAGCTTCATGACATCGATGCGCTTGCCAAGATGGTTGATCCAGCAATGGATGGGATGTACCCTGCAAAATCACTCTCCCGTTTCGCTGACATAATTGCATTGTGTGTCCAGGTAATATTCGTTATCTTTCGCACATTTCTTTGTCCTGCATATGACTACCCATTTCTTGTTCGCCCAAAATTGTTCTTACAGCTTCTAATATGAACAACTCACTGAGCAGACGGTTCAGTTCTATCAATCTTAAAGTTGGTTTTGGATAACATATGAACTAGAAATACTCTTCAGAAGCACGCTAAGATCGATCATCATTTTCAGTTTGTACCATAATGCTGTCAATGCTTTGTAGCCCGAACCGGAGTTCCGTCCACCGATGTCCGAGGTTGTCCAGCAACTGGTGCGCCTGGTGCAGAGGGCAAGCATGGTGAGGCGTCAATCAGGAGAGGATGTGGGGCTTTCATACAGGGGCCCTGACCGCGAGGGAGGCACAGCCGACGCCATCTGAGACCAAAATCTTCTCAGTCTCTCAGCTATGCAGGGTTACAAAAGTTTCAGAGAAAGCAAGCTGGGACTGTGGCAACATCCCAGTATCTCCAAAGCTATGGATCAGATCACTTGTTCCTGCACAAAATGAAAAGAGAAGAGAAGAAAAGAAAGAATGATCTGATCACCTGTTGAGTTTGGCATGAGCTGTTCAGTGTTCAGTTTTTTCACTCTGTTCTCTCTGTGGTATCTGTCCAGATTGTATACTACAGTATGTGGATTTTGGGCCGCTACTGGGACTTTGTGAATGGCATGTATAGTGTTCAGGTGGCTGGTATTTTGGTAGTTGTTAATTAATTTATAGTAGATAAGAAAAGAAGGTAGATAAATGTACATTTATGGACTTGTGCACTGCTACTGTCAACAGCTGAACATTCCACCTTCTACGGCGAGCTGTACACTACATGCTTATAGTTTTAAGAGATCTCTAGTTTTAACGGTATTTACATTCTTCGAGCACTTCCTCTTTTTTTTTTTTGAAATATAAGTATTTATACGTTGTTTAGCAGAGATTATCTTTGGGAAGAAAAGACTTTGGTGTCCCATATTAAGTGATAGATGGTTGGGAGGTAAGATGTGAATAAATTTCAGTAGGAGGTGACTGATGGGATAATAAGTGGAGTAATACTCTGAACAATGCTAGAAGTGTTTATATTTTGCTACAAATTTCAAATGTTAGAAATGCTTTTATATTTTAGAATAGAGGGAGTAGTTTGTTGTTCTTCTAATTTAATGGTATTGTACTCTTGTCCTGCCATAAGATACCACCGTACTCTACGACTATGTGCATCCATGATCATCATGTTCATCCTCTGTCTTAAAAGATAAAACTGCTGAAAATTTCTCAGGATAGTGACATGTGCCTGGTTGGTAAGTCAAGCCTGAGTACTACAGCATATCGATGACAGCAAATTGCGATGCAATCATGCAAAGTCTGCAAACACATGGCAATTAAATTCAGTAACAGGAGGCTGACAACTCCATCATTTAGTATTAGGTACAACTAAAATTTAAATTTTAAAATCATTTTAATATATATTTTTTCATCTAACTTATTTTTTAATCTTACCAGTTGAATCGTTAAAAAACACAAATATAAGATTTTATTCACAAATAATTTTAAAGCATTACAATTTATAATCAGTCGTATACGAAAACGAAGAGAGAGTAGGAGGCTCTACTCCAGACCTCCAGTGGTGTCCTCTTGCGTGCTAATGTCAAACCGTGAGATGGCGATGCGGTTTGACGTTGAAGGCATCTTGATCTCTTCCCTGATTCTGGCTCTGTTATAGGAGTATGTTTGAGTGATCAGCTGGTGTGCATTGAATTTGAGCCAGAAATTGCTCTGGTCGAATTTAGTTTCAAATTTTTTCTTCAAACTTTCAACTTTTTCATTATATCAAAACTTTTCTACACACATAAACTTTCAACTTTTTCAATTTTAACCAAACTTCTAATTTTAACGCCACTGTTCGAAAAGTTGGTGCTTCTACTAATTAAAATGGAATATAATTTCTTCTTCTAAAGTTAAATCAGTTGTGCCACGTGAACCATTTGGTTTGGGGATAAGCAGAGAACTTTCAGATGGTCACGTCGACGGGACAGGTTTACTTGCCCGTCTAATCACCATGCGATCACACGCCATTACGAGACTAGGGAATATCCATTTGTAGAGCATTTGTAGAGCAGCAGCATTAATGCAGCTGGAGAAATGCAGGATTTAGGAATAGATTTTTCTTTTAAACATCATTAAACCAGCATGTAGGGATCATATGCTCAAGTAAGGAACAGATGATAAATGGCATACTACTTCTTAATTTTTATGTACATAGCTTATGTTCATAAGCTTGTATAGAACTTTATTTATTTTAAGATGGAGAGGGTAACATTACTGTCAAATTATTATAAAAAAGATAGCACTAGCAATATGGTGGCATATTTTACCCATATAAGAATCGTTCCGGTGACTATGTATATTACCCATATGGCCACATGTAAATGTACTTTCAGTGAGGCCAGTAATTTCTCACTAGTCTCCATCTTTCTGTGTGTTAACGAACGTATTTGTATGTGGGTACGTGTCTCCTCTGTATAATTGAGAAAAAAAAACCTATGAAATTTGACGTTCTTTCTAGCTGCGTCATCTTCACCTAAACGAAAGAAAGAAATGCCTCCATGATATATCGACAAGGAAAATAACCACATCTTCTTTTGAAAAAAGAAAAAACCATGAATAAGAAAGGAAGACAATCACTATCTACTCTAATTTAATAATTTTCGTTCAGAAAAAAACTTTAATTTAATAATGTGAAATGCTCTCTATACAACAATACGGTGCAAGAATTTTCTCTATATGAAATGATTCGCCCATATGTTACCGCCACCAATTGACGACGACGGAACAAATTAATCCTCTGACTTTGGAACCAAAAAGCCAGATACAGAACAGTTATTCAAGTACTGGTGCCATAATGATGTGTGCAGTATGAACCGTGCAGGTACTGTACCAAAAGGGCTGTAAGACACTGTTACCGGAAATTAATCCATCCATGTTAAAATAAGAGAACTTTTACGATATAATATACTACCAGTATATACTGACAGTATATAAAAGGGCATATTAGGAATTTGATAGAAAATAAAACAACACTTTAGTAATTTTTGGTTCAAATTGAATTTAATTGAGAGTACCTGGTCCTGGATCTTATCGTGCACTAGGGAAAGAGCATCCTGAGCGCCATTTGATGACAAAGCACGTGATGATAGCACGATTTGATGATAGAATAACGAAGAAAAGACAAAATTACCCTTTCAAACTTTATACTGCAATCTAATTAAATAAAAAATTAAATCAATCTACACCGTTAGATCATATATACTTGCAGTATATACTAGCAGCATATCGTATCGTAAAAATCCTCTAATAAACTAGTTCGAAAAGCTTAAAGTTTATCCCAATACAAATCAATTCTTACCTTCATGTATATCTTCGGTCCACAAATCGAGAAGTTATATCTATTGAATACCTTTGTCTATATGTAATTTCTTATTAACTTTCTTATTGACGAAGAGTAGTTTAATCTTTTATCATCACTACTAAATACTTTGTACTAAATGTATCTTTGTAATGCAAGAGACTGATTTATTTAGGAAAGAAGAAGTATACAACTGAGCAATTGTATTATTTACGCGAGCAAGTTTAATAGTAGATTATAAACTAACTATAAACTTATATAGATTTTAGAGAACTAGAAAAATAAATAGTATTGGCTCTTATAAAAGAGCTAACTCTTCATATACTATTTTAAGATGAATGGATTAAATTCATAGGTAAGAGAAAAATGGAGAGAAAAATAGAGATAACGTTATAACTCATCCACTATAAAATGTTAAACTCTAATATAAACATAATAGTTAGCTCTACTATTAAACTTGATATGATACTATAGCAAGTTGACCTCATCCATCAGCTACCTAAATCAAATGACTCCAAATTCCAAACCCATGAAGTTATATCGATGTTCCCCTTGACTTTAACCCACTCAAATTCAGAGGACCATTTCCACGACAACGGCCACTCTAGAAGATCACAGAAAGGCTGAGTGCCCTGGTTGAGCGGCTGAGCCCGAGAGCAAGTCAACAAGTACTATAGACATTCAAGCTCTTGCTTAAGGTGGCATGATGAGATGAATGAGAGAAGAGAAGAGAGATGATGAGTCACTGCTTATGCAATGGGTAATATCCACACACTCCTAGATAGATGAAAGAAAGAGACCAATAGATTAAGTGGAAATAAATAAAGTAATACTCCCCCTACCTACTTTTGATAGTCATATTTCATCTTGGCACACAGACCAAGGATAAGTAATTCTACTTATCATTCATTTAAACATGCTACTAGCCATTCCTCGTAAACAAGTGATTCATTAATATTTACATTTCTCAATGCCCATGTAGCCAATCATGTGTGGAAGAATAGAAAGTCACACATTAAATCCGAGAAAGTCATTAAGATGATAGGTTGTTGGATTGAAATATGACTATCAAAAATAAAATTTTTAGATTTGGAAATATGACTATCAAAAATAGATGGAGGGAGTATATTGGGACAAGTGCTTTAGAGGCCATGTATTGTATAGATTACCTCGTAATTAGTGAGTAAATGATTTCAACAAAATTAAATATGACCATCACCTCTACTATAGAACTGTATTCGTTAGTTCAGGTTGAGAACTTGTCCCACCAAAAAAAAGAACATGATTAGTATTAGTAAAAAAAAACTTGAAAAATAGATTCATATGATTTTCTTTCAAGCGACTTCCCTATAAAAAAATTTCTAAAAAAACACACCATTTAATAGTCCGGAAAACATGTGCGTATAAAATAAGGAAGTAGAAGTTGGGAAAGAGAAGAAATGAAAACAGCCTAAAATTTGCTATGAGCAAACACCGTGTAAACTATACTCCCTCGGTAAAAAAAAAAAGATACAGTAACGTTTAGGGATGAATCTTCACTGTTCTAACAAAAAGATAATTTTTAGGGGGTTTTAAGAAAAATATGAAGTGAAACCCTGAAAATTACCGTTTGATCGAAAAATAAACGTTTGAGATTCGTCCATGTCACCATAAGTAAATATTTTACTTGGGAATCTCAAAAGTCTATTTCTAATCCAATAATAGTTTCCACTACATATTTTTCCCTTTTTCTTAAGGGACACATGGGTTTTTCCTCCCCCCTCCCTCTACTCTGTTTAGATAACTACGGATCCGTCAACCCCCTCCACCCATCTCCATGCGGCGAAAAACGCACAAAAACCCTTTTTGGGAGCTTCCAACTCCTCCAAACAGTCAGAATTCTTATCCAGATTCTGCAAAAATGTAGCTATAGAATCGTGAAAATAACCTAGAAGTTTTCAAAGACTAACTACCAACCAATTACTCAACCAAAATCCCCAAACAGAGCTGAAATCCCCCGTGCCACGGCTTCCCCAGCCGATCCAACAGTATCCACCCGTTACTTGGTTCCCCATGCGGTGAGAGCCGGTGAGGTGAGACACTGACTGGATTTTTCACATTTTTGTCCTTTTAAAAAACTTATTCTACAAATAAACTCCTAAAAAATTTATTATAGAAATGGTCCTTTTCGCAGCGCCAAAATCATTGGTGCCATGGTCCAATATGATGGTGCCATTGACGTTGGCGTTGTCACATTCACCCCCGGTGAAAGCTAAGTTAGTAATGTGAAAGGGGACGGTGTCAGCGTCATTGCACCAAGGACCTATTTGTAAATATTTTTATTTACACGTGGGTTCATTTTAATTACAAATAGGTTCTTTCCAAAAAAAATACAAATTGGTACTCGGCACCAATCACGTTGGCACCGGCCTCCTTCGCATTTATAACTTAGCTTCCACTGGGAGGCTAGAGGGACGGCACCAATATCATTAGCGCTGTTATGATGTACTATGTGCCAATAATATTGGCGCAGTAAAAAGGATTATTTTTAGAATAAGATTTTTTTTCGACATTATTTATCGAATAAGTTTTGGATGAAAAACTGAAAAATCCGGGAGACACCGAGATCCGGAGGCCGAAGAATGTTGCCGCCCACGCGCAAACGCTCACCACACCTGCCTGCCTGCGTAAAATAATACACGGCGTGGCGGCGCGCCGCGCGTTGCGCTGGTGGTGGTGGAGTAAATAAAACGCGGGCGGTGATGCGCTGAGCCAGATGGCCGCCTCCGCCTCCGCCGCCGCAACGCTCCCCACCACTCTCCTGCTCCGCCGCCTCCTCCTCCTCTCCCCGCGCCGCCACCCTACCACCCCCGCCCCCCGCCGATTCCGCTCCTGCTGCTGCTCCTCTTCCTCCTCCTCCCCCGCCGCCGCGCCGGCTCACCCCCACCCGCCCGCCGGAGGTGCGTGCTCCGCTCGACTCCATTCCATCCAGCTAGCTTTAGCTTAGCTACCAACCATCCACGATCCCATCTCGCGTCAGTTGCCGACTGCTTCAGAAACCGAGAGAGACCCTGCTCGAACTCGTTCGTGTGCTTCCACCCGCCGCGATTTTTTTTTTTTTTGAGGAGGATGATCTCGGTCGCGCCCACCGACGTTCTCCCCCTGGATTTACAATGCTTTCTTTCTTCATTCTGCTTCTGCTTCTGCGCTGCCATGTAAACGCGAACTGAAATCGCTCGGATTATCCGTACAACTCCGCCAAAAAAAAAAAAAGAAAAAAAGTTTGAGGTGGGGAATGGATAAACGTGGAGAGGCTGGGTTCCCAGATGCTGGGGTTACAGGATGTAGACCGGGAAAAAGAAACAAAGATGGATGCAAGGATGAAAAAGATGGTCACCATGGTAAAGAAAAGAAAAGAGAGGAGATAATCACGATGGAGACAATTCAGCGGTGGCCACTGGGCCGCCTTCGCCATATGCCGTTCCCATTTGCATCTTGACTATCTCTTATCTGTCCATGGGAATCGAAAAAATTTTCAATACTGTGTTTCAATCATTTTTAGTGCACGTTTGCTTATGCTGAAGTTCTATATATAACGAACATGTGCTTCAGGTAATGGCAGTCCATGTGTGTTTGATTTGCTCAAGTGTGGTAGGTGCAGGGAGAAGACTGAGAGGCGAGCTGCGCAGCAGAGCCATGTCAAGTTCCACGAATTCGACGGTTTTGGCGGAATCGGTAGCGACTGGGAGCTCAGTGGATGTTGAGCTTCTACCCTTTGTGAATGACAAACATGGTGGTGTGATCGTTGAGATGACGGCCCCGATGGATCCCCAATTGTTTTCAGCTTCCTTGAAAGCATCATTGTCAAAATGGAGGGAACAGGTAATTTCCGGAACAGTGGGGTATACACTTATAGGCGTATGATTTTCTTTGGGTGTTAGCATATGTTCTGGATGATTGGTTAGTAATGTAAATATCCTTTAATATTCATATTTATATATGCAACTTAATAAATTACAAACAGTTCAAGTTTGAATAGTGTCCAGTTTTTCAAGATTCATAATGGCACCTATGCACTATACGTATTTAAGTTAATATTCAATACACTTAAGATTTACACAGAAGTCAATGGTGTGCAAAAAAAAGACCTGAATATTGATTGATATTTGGTATGTATCATTTAAATGCATCCCATGCAATGTTCTATGTACACATGTGGCTGCAATGACCACTAGAAGGTTTCAGTGCTATGCGGAATGGCACCCTGAGAGATTTAAATATTTCAGCAAGGAGAACGGAGTCTAATTTAAATAATGTTTATGAGGGTTGGGGATCCATCATGATACCCAATGAATGCCATAGATCAGCAAAACCTATTAATGTTCATACCTAAGTGCACTTTTCATGGCGACCTGAAGGAGATAATGTTATAACGCATAGCCTTCATACAGTTTGTTAATTAAATATAATTTCCTGTATGATATTCCCGTTGGTATCTCTGTAATTGTTTATCATTTTCTTTGCCTGCCCTTGTTGCAGGGAATAAGAGGTGTCTGGATAAAATTGCCCATCAGCCTTGCCAACCTTATTCAATATGCAGTGGAGGTAGCTAAACTCACATATTTACATCTCTTTAGTAGCAAAACTAGTTTCATCCTCCCATTCTCAATTTAATTTGCCACGGTACTATTATTTTCCAAATTGAGATACTTTAGTAGAATTATGCATTTTTAAGTTGGAAATAGCAATTATTCTAGTTTTTTATAGTAGTTAATATGCATATTACCATATAAATCTGTTTGGACATTTTTATGGACGAGACAGTAAGAGATTATCTTACTGTATGAATGAAATGCGACATTGTACAGGAAGCTGTTTGATTGATCTCCGAATCACTTTTACTTCATCTTCATGTAGGAAGGGTTCTGGTACCACCATGCAGAGGAAACTTACTTAATGCTTGCATACTGGCTTCCAGCTACAACACATACATTACCTGTAAATGCTACTCACCGTGTGGGTGTTGGAGCATTTGTAATGAATGACAAAAGAGAGGTACTGAATTTGAATACAAAAGCACTATTTCAGGGATTCAGAATTTCAGATAGTCATGGTTCTGTTATATCTTCCCAGCATCCTTAAAATCAATGTTAAAAGCTTATATAGTGATATTACAATTAGGTACCCTGTTACATAGCATCTTTCTAAGTATACTGCTTGCTTTTTATTACTTAACTCCTAATTATGCAGGTATTGGCTGTCCAAGAAAAGAGTGGTGTACTTCGAGGCCTAGGTGTATGGAAATTTCCAACTGGAGTTGTTGAACCAGTAAGCATTTCTGCTCTGGACATGTAGAGATGTTATCCATGAATTTTTTTCCTCACCACCTCAGCACTTAATGACTACAAGATCTTGATTCTTTCAGGGAGAAGATATAAACTTAGGAGCTGTAAGAGAAGTAAAAGAAGAGACTGGGGTAATTATTAGCATATTGAGAAGAATTCCTTTCAAAATACTGCTTTAGTTACTTATACTCTTTTTTATTTTTCTTCCTGGTCATGTTTCAGATTGATACAGAATTTGTTGAAGTTCTTGCCTTCAGGTAACCGCTGGACCACCTTTCTTATTTTTATTTAATTTTATCCATGTCCAAAGATCTAAAGAAACTAGTAAAAGTTATAGTTATGCCAACTTACCTATTAGTATGTTTTTATGTGGCACCTAGCTGGCTAGCTTTGTTGTCTCATTTGCCCATACCAGCTACTTTCCAGATAACAGGAAGACCTGTTAATTAACTCCATAACGTACTGTTAGAGAGATTACTTAAGGAAACAACTGGATATGTTATGAATTAGTAATATCCATCGACACCCGTCTTGCCTGTTTTGGTCTCCTCACCTTTGATGGTGTTTCACTTAGTATGGTTTCAACTTCCAACTGCCAGTCCATTATTTTGCATTTCCATTAACTATGCAGTTTTACACCATTCCTTCATTCTTCTAATTTATTGTAATTATTTCAATTGTTTTTACCTGTACAGTTTGAGTTAAATCTCTCTCATATGGATCAATTACCAATGTGCAGGCAGAGCCACAAAGCTTTTTTTGATAAATCGGATCTGTTTTTTGTTTGCATATTACGGCCACTTTCCTTTGATATTACCAAGCAAGATTCAGAAATCGAGGCAGCTCAGGTATTTGGAACCTCTATTCTAGCACCAAACTGACCTATCAGAGAAGGGTCATTTGTTGCCAGTTTCTTATTCAACCTTTGAACTACTTTCATGTAAATGCCCTGTTAACATACTTCTCAAATGTAGTGGATGCCTGTGGAGGAATTTGCTGCTCAACCATTTGTCCAGAAACATGAGCTAGTGAAGTACATTCTTGAAGTGGGTTTGGCGAAGGTTGACAAGGACTATGCAGGATTTTCGCCAATCCTCATAAAATCCGCATTCACGGACAAAAAATCGTTCTTTTACATGAACAGGAGGGACCTGGACAAGGCCTCAGAATCCAGTAGTACACAGAAAAAGACTGAAAAACCTTTGTTCATGGAAAAACTGTAGCTTTCATACTGGATCTTTTTTTCCATCACTGGTAGCTTCTACACCTGATTTTGACCGAATGTTGCCGCTCCACCAGTCCTGTAATTCAGAAAAAGGAGCAGCAGTTCAGAAATACAGCTGAATTTGTTGTACCTATGAATTTGTATTGAATATTTATAGGCTTACAAATAATGAAAAACATTTGTTGGACACTTGGACTTCACTAGAATTTTCTCTTTTTTGTACTACTTTTATCTTTTGTTTTGAGCGTGTTTCATCGGAGGAAATCTGAAATACATAGAGCGTAACCTTTGCCCCCTCCTCTATCCCCATTCTTCTCTTATGTTTCATGAAACTCTTACGGTTGTTTGAAATAAACCTCTGAACTACAAAACCGGGTATAATACACCCCCAACTATCAATACTGAACATCTAGAGCTTGTTTGGTTGCTGCCCTGACAGCAAGTTGCTGGAAGTTCCCAGCAAGTTCTCTGGCCGGAGACATGCCTGGCAGCAAGTTGCTGGAAGTTCCCAGCAAGTTCCCTGGCCGGAGACATGCCTGAGATTAATTTGTGAGTGTTTGGTTGCTAACCTGAGGCTCCTTCCACCTCGCCTGGCCTGATGTAACTCAGGCGCGGAATTAGCCTGAGCCAGGCGACCGATGGGCTCCAGGCGCAGCAGCGTGCTACACATTAGCACCATAATCCCCTCATCCCCGCCGTGATAACTCCACACGAAGCCGCCGAGGCCGCCGCCGTTGCCGTCGCGCGAAGCCATCGCAGCCACACGAAGACCCCTCCGGAGTGCTGCGTCATGCTTCACATGCAGATGCTCTTCTATGATGGATGCATGGATTTTGCAATTCTATTCTGATGGATGCGACATGGATCTGGGGATCTCTTTGCTCCTGTTCTTCTCTCTTTTTTCTCTTCTTGATGATTTCCTTGTTGATCCTGGTGTCTACGCAAAGCAGCGCCGCCGCCGTGCGGAGGCATCGTGTCGCCAGGCAAGGATTTCTTCCGCCCGTGGTTGAGTAAGCAGATCGACTTTGCAATCTGGGTGCAATCTTTGCTT
Organism: Oryza sativa Japonica Group; assembly: GCF_034140825.1. Lineage (NCBI taxonomy): Eukaryota > Viridiplantae > Streptophyta > Magnoliopsida > Poales > Poaceae > Oryza > Oryza sativa. The sequence goes on along the minus strand of NC_089040.1, from coordinate 26,580,855 downwards.
TCTTTTTTTTTCCTTTTTCCCTTGTTTGTTCCCCTTGTTTTTAGATTATTTTTTCCTTTCTTTGCTTTATGATTGATTTGTGTAGGGATTTATTGCGCTAGATGAATTTGGTTGTAGGTCAGATGCAATTAAATGCAAAAATTTGTGCCGGATATTAATACTTGACTTAGCGGCATAATAATCAAACATCTAATTGAATTTTTTTCTCAGGCACAAGTGACAACCAAACAAGCACAGGCTCAGGCTGCCTGACCAGGCAACCTACATTATAAACTTGAATGCTACTCAAGCTTACAAATTTCTCAGGCACGGAGGTGAGGGCACCAACCAAACAGGCTCCTAATCCCCTTGGGCTATTTTTACCGTGGTTTTTGCACACGTGGATGACATGTCGGATGCCACATCAGCCCTTCGCCTGAGCTTGATGAAATTCAAGTTCATTTGCTAGAACCTGTCTGAGTGTTGCTTAAATCAATTTAATACAAATTTTAGACAGATTTCACAGAAAATTTACACATATCAAATTCCTGAACCTGTCTCAATGTTGCTTAGACCAGCCAAATACATGTTGACAGACATATCAATTGAGTACACAACGAAAGTTTATTGCCATCACATACATAACATAGATATAGATTGCACCCATAAGGATCTACCATTGTATCTAAAAAGTTGAAGGAAACCATAAGCAGATTTGTCCACTAAGAGTGTGTTTGGTTCCTGGTCAAGATTGGATGGGATACGGCGGTCCATATTTTGCTGGATATGGCGGTCCAGTTTTTTGTTTGGTTGTGTGAATATGACGATCCAATTTTTTGTTTGGTTGTAGGGACAAAGGTAGATTTGGTGATCCAATTTTTTGTTTGGTTGGAGGAAGTATGGTGGATTTGTAGGTGTGGTCACCTCTCACTTGAGATGGTGAATATACCCCATCAAATTAATACATAATACACATTCCATTATAAATACACACTCCATTATAAATACATATTCCATTATAAATACACATAGAAAAAATAAAAAAGAAAAAGAAAAAAGAAAAAAAAAAGCAGCGCCGGATCTGGGCTCGCCGACGCCGTTGGCAGCCTCCTCCCGTCGGCTTCCTCCCGCCGCCGGCCACCTCCTCCCACCGCCGCGGCTCGCCTCCTCCCGCCGCTGCCTTCCTCTCTCGTCACCCACGCCGGCCGCCGAGCTCGTCGCCTCTCTCGCCGGCCGCCGAGCTCGTCGCCCTTCTCGCCGGCCGCCGTGCTCGTCGCCTCGCTCGCGTCGTGGTGGTGAGGGGTGACGCGAGTCACGCAACTCGCTTGCCCGGCTCGCCCGAGCCTCGGGCGGTTGCATCCGGCCAAATCAGCCAGATCCCTCTATCCAGCATCTAGAGGGAATATTCCCCTCTGGGCCGCCCTATCCCACTCTCGCCCAGCATCCAAACACCCTCCAAAAAGCGGCGGCCATGTCCTATCTGGGTATATCCTACCAACCAAACACACCATAAGCCACAATGCAACTATCAACAATACTAATCCAGCAATAATTGACAACAGAAATTCCCTTCCCTCTTCTAATTCAATACATTAAGTTTACAAGCTGAATCATCTTTCTCCTTGAGTTTTCTTGTCCAATCAGCCACATCTCTATTGCACACACCATTGTGCACAACCTTTAGCTCATCTCTTGCACTGACAAGACATGCTCTCATCTCTGAGTTCTCCTTCAAACCATGAACAACATTGTGCAAATCATTTAACACCTACCTTAAATAAGGTGTAGTTTCTGGCTCATACCATCTCCAGAATGCACAGCAACCATTCCGCTCAAATAGAAGAAAAATCGTACAATATTATATCCATTTAAACAACAAATGCATTATATTAATATTTTACCAACTCACGCGAGCTCTCGCACATGTCAGATACCTCCTAGATGGATTATTCCCACTCAAGAAATCCATCTGACCGTCATTGTACCCACACTTGCATAGAATAGCCGGAGAATAATCAAATTGCCCCTCCCTTTGTCGAATTGGAGGTGGATTGCTCCCGCCTTGACTGGATTTGCTGTCATTTCCAGAACTAGTCATGTCCTTCGATCTGCTTGTTCCACCGGCTGCAGATTCCACCTGCTCATCGTCGCTTCTTCCTTGATCAGCCATCTCTATAGCGTGTGTGGCTTCCATCGGCAACCGTCACCGCTCGTGAGAAGGTTAGGCCAAAACAACCCAGCAAATCCTACGCGCTGACGTAGTGAAGGGCTGATGTGGCATTTGACATGTCATCCATGTGTGCAAAAACCACGGTAAAAAACAGCTCGAAGGGTTAAGTGCCCGGTATCGACAGTTGGAGGATGAATTATACCCGGTTCCGTAGTTCGTGGTTGCATTTAGATAACCATAAAAGTTCGAGGGTGTAAAATGGACTTCTCCCCTGTAAGCCTAACCCATACAGAAAGCTTAATTCAAGCTTCAAATTAAAGGGGTTAAAGAATACAAAACCAAAAGGAGTTTTTCTGGCTTTTTTGCAACCTGATCCAGCGTAACACCCGAAAAATTGCCTACTCGTCGACGGACTCTCACGACCCGCGCGCGCCACGCAAGAATCAAAGATCCCCCTCCAGCTTCAAACACGCTAGCCGACGCCGCCGCCGCCGCGGCGACGGCGCGAGCGACGCCTCGTCGCCCTTGGAGAGGCCTCGACAGCGCGCGGCGCGGGCGCGCCACAAGCTCCGCTCGGCTTAGCCGTCGCCGCCGCGAAGCGAAGGCCGGGGGCCCTCGCCGCGCTCTCCTCGGCATTCCGCGCACGCCACCTGTTCGACCCAATGCGCAGCTAGACCGGCTAGAGATTAAGGTTGCGCGATCCCATGTCCTTCCTGGCGCCCGGACGCGGCCGCCTCCTCCGGGTGCTCCCCACAAGGCGGCACCGTCTTCCGCCTCCCCAAGGTACGCCACCTTCTCTCACCAACGCGTCGGTTCCCCGTCACGGCCTCACGGGGTAAGAATGCCACTAACGATGGTGTTCTGTTGTTGTTTCTGTTCCTGGAGGGTCAGGAGGCTACGCGGCGTGCTTCCGGCGGTGCAAGGCGCACTTCTTGCTCGATGGAGTCGAGGATGCGGTGGAGGGAGCCGCCGAGCCGCAGCAGCCACCGGTGTCACTTGCGAAGAGCCTGGCCTCTCTCACCGAGGAGTCGGCCGTGGCCGCTCAGAGGCAGAGGAAGCCCCTGCTGCGGATGGAGCGGAAGAGGCTGGCTGAGCTCAGGATCAAGAAGAGGGTCAAGGCGCAGTATTTGAACGGCAAGTTTCATGATCTCATGGCTAACGTGGTGGCTAGCACTGATACTTTGGAGGATGCTTATGACATTGTTCGGCTCAATTCAAATATTGACATGTCATCGGTGAGGGATGATGTTTGCTTTGCTACATTGGCGGAGCTGCTCAGGACTGGTGAGTTCGATGTCAGAGCGAATGTTTATGCGGTGGTTGCAAAGAGGCGAGATGGAGGGAGGCTTGTTCTCCCACGGTTGAACTTGAGAATTATTCAGGAAGCAGTAAGGGTGGTGCTTGAGGTTGTTTACAGACCCCATTTCTCAAAGATATCACATGGCTGTCGGAGCGGCCGAGGGCATCAGTCGGCTCTGAGGTTCATTTCCAATGAAATTGGGATTCCAGATTGGTGCTTTACTATCCCCATGCATAAAGAAGTAGATAGAAATGTTCTCTCTAAGATTATCTGTCTAATACAGGAAAAGATCGATGACAATCAGTTAGTTACATTCATGCAACACATGTTTGATGCAGAGGTGATCAATTTGGTATTTGGAGGATTTCCTAAAGGCCATGGGCTTCCTCAAGAAGGAGTACTTGCGCCAATCCTAATGAACATATACCTCGACAGTTTTGACCACGAGGTGTTCAGGATTTGCATGAGGCATGAAGGCCTTGGTTCAGAGGCAGCAGATGTTTCAGACAACCAGGAGTCAAATTTGCGCCACTGGTTTCGAAGTCAAATTTCAGGCTTGAAGGATAGGGAGGAAAACAGTGACAATCAAACAGACTATCCACTAAAAACAAAACTATATGCTTGTAGATACATGGACGAGATCTTTGTTGCAGTTGTTGGATCCAGAGATATTGCAGAAGATATAAAATCGGAAATGATTACTTACTTAAGAAAAACACTATTCTTGGAAGTTGATGACAGGTTGTATCTTATGCCGGTCAGAAGTAATTCCCGGGGCTTACAGTTTGCTGGCTCTATGGTAAGAGTTACAACAAAGGAAAGTGCTGCACTGAAAGCTGTGCATAAGCTGAAGGAAAAGGTTCATTTATTTGCTTCTCAGAAGCAAGAGATATGGGATGCTATGAATCTTAGGTTAGGAAAGAAGTGGTTGGCATATGGTTTGAGAAGAGTAAAGGAGTCTGAGATCAAGTCACTTGGTCTTAGCACGCCTTTGTTGGATCACATTGCACAGTTTAGGAAAGACTGTATGAAGACAGATCATTGGTTCAAAACTTTACTCAAGGTATGGATGCAGGATATCAATGCTAAACGCGAAGCTGATGAGAGCATACTCCTGTCAAAATACATTGCTGAACCATCACTTCCGCAGGACCTCAAAGACGCGTTCAACAACTTTCAGAAGCAAGCCAAAGATTACATCTCATCAGAAACTGCTGCCACAGAAGCATTATTGTCCAGCTTAAAGAATAAAGAATCAGCTATTACCTGCACTGATGGTGCTGTCATTAAGATCCATGCTCCTATTAGCTATATCCATAAGTGCCTTAATCGTTATGGTCTAATTAATCTTGAAGGTTTCCCTAAGCACGTTTCAGCCCTTGTTTTGCAAGACGATGAGCTAATCATAAGTTGGTTTGCAGGAATAATTCAACGTTGGATGAGATGGTTCTCAGAGGTTGACAATTTTAAAGAACTTAAGCTTATGTTGGTTGAATGTGTCAGGAAATCCTGCATCAGGACATTATCGGCAAAGTACCGAATGTATGAGAAAATAACAGAAAAGCGATTTGAACTTGATGATTATGGTATTCCAATGGCCGAGGACTTTGAGGCAATAATGGCACCTTTAGAATCTAGTTCGTCGGTTTGCACTGATGAAGCTCTGATGTATGGCATTTCTAGTAGTGGATTGTTTGTGCTCACCCTCTCAAGAGTTAGAGTTCCTTCTCGGCAATTTGACTGTTTTGTCATGGGATGCCAATCTGCATCGCTGAGTATGTATGTTCTTCATGTCAAAGAGAGACAGCGGTTTCCAGGATTTAGGACAGGTTTCTCATCATCAATTCATGGCAGTTTGGATGGTAGACGGGTTGGGTTGTGCACTCAACATGTTAAGGATTTATATCTAGGACACATCTCCCTTCAGTCAGTTGATTTTGGTGTGCTGATAGATGACTCTAATAAAATACCTTAAGTTCTTGTAGCTCGAGTATGAAGGACTTTATACAGATTTGCAAAATAGTGTATTCAATGTTTACAGGCGCCAGTATTTTTTTTGAAAGAACGCTAGTATTATGATTTAATCATAATGGTTCTAAGATTTGTGCAGATTTGTTTAAAAAGCACAGGTGTGCATCGCTACAAATAAGTGATATTACTGTTCATACATGTATTGCCTTCTAAAGCTGAGAACTTGGTGGCAATAACACTCCTCTCTTGATCTCATAGGACAAAGGTATATGCTTACATTTACCATGGTACATTGTTTATTCGTGTTGCATATGTATACAACTGACATGTTTGAGGATTCAGTCATTAATGTGATCTCTACGTTAACCATGGTCTGTTGTTCCTGTTATCTGAGCTTACAACATCTTGATAGGTCTGCATTATTCTCGTTCCCCAGTACTTACCATGTGACACTACACTCTAATCAATGTTTTTTTTAATGTAAATGTGATGGCACCAGCAATGCACGATTTCCATTTTATATCATCTAGTTGTGCAATACCAGGTATGCGTAAATGGAAATTATCTCAGCTTCACAATATTTCACTTTAAAGAAACAAAATCCCATGAGCATAAACAGTAGGTGATAAAATAATAAAGCCCATGTCATTATGTTTTTGTATCTACTACTTTTCCCTGAATTTATATAGGATCGATCATAGCTAATGAAATCCATCTGCTTTAGATGGGCTGTTATAATGCAATTATGCAAAGTGGTGCTACATCAACTCATTGGTTATATGTTAATTTCACTACTCATATACGTGGGAGGGAAAAATTGAATTCCTAACTGGAAATAGACAGTTTTGATTATGTATGTCAACATGTAGGTGGAGAGCTGGTCTTATCCACCAAGAGAATTTCATACAAGGACAGAACAGCGTTCTCATGTTCACATGAGGCAATAGCAGGCAACTCATGGACTTTGGCAAGGTTTGGTTTTCTACGGTAAACCATTGTTTTCAGCTTGCATATTCTCTATTTGGTTGTCACGTAAACCAGCGATGGCCTTCTGTTTAAACTCATGTCACATTTGATCTCTTGATGGGGCTGACTGTTCCACTTCCTCTCTGATGCCTATGATTCAAAATTTGAACTGCTTTAAATAATCTGTGAGGCATCAAGTTAAGTGGCCCAATTGTTTTATTCCTTATGATACATTACAAAGCAAAACATCATACAGTTATAGTGAGACACCACCAGACATTAGTTTGGGCCATAATACATGACTCAGGCTTGAGTGCCTTGCCCTTTCTTAGTTATGAACTGGTGGCCTCCTATGGGGGTTGGCATGGTAATCCTTGTTAAGCAATCTGAGAACTTCATCTCTGGACTCCAGCATTTTCTCCTTCCAGTCTTCATTAGTTCTATATGAGTTGCAGCAAATACTCGAACCTTTTTGTTCTTTTTTGGAGCCCAAACTCAGATGCCTGTAATAAGGCTTGAATGGCAGTATTATGATATGTTGGGGATTTGGTATGTTCAGTGTCTGCTCAGATGTGCTTCCTTCTAGTTTTATGTTGTCCACGGATGGTCTTGCCTTCATCGTCGAGCTGCTACTATCCTGAGAGATTTTGCTAGGAAATCAGTAGCGGCATATATTCCTATAGTCCATTAGTTACTCAATAAGGGTAAGAAACATAGGGAATCCGCAATATGGTTGGGCATGACTTTCTTAGGCATGTTTTCTATTGGAAAGCATTAAACATAGTCATAGAGTGGGTTTGCACGTGTGTGTGACTGTTTTCTTGAATTTATAAGGTTGACAGTAGGCTTTAGCACCAAGTACATTTTGCACTGTGTTGTTTGACAATATTGCATAAAGTTTTGACCTACCTAACACCTAGACATTTTTTTTGTCTTACATGTGCATGTCCATATATTGCTGGCAAATAACATTCTCATACCAGCAAATGTAGATGTAGGAATTTTCAGTTCTGTCTCTAGTCTATGTCACTATGATAAAATGTAAAATATGCCAACCTTTGACAAAGATAAAACATGGAGTGTGTCCATGAAGGAAGAAAAGATCACCTTTAAGCTTGAAGGTACACGTGAGTTGGATGAGTAGTTGCTAATCTCTCCTGCATCAAGACCAAGAATATATTCAATTCGAACATAATTTGTTAGTGTACTAAACAGTAAGTTTCCTTTAGGACTTCCTTTTCTTTATGGATATTTCTTTCCCTTTTGGTGAACTCAAGCTTGTAAGAACTAAAGAAGTATGATTGAATTAGTATATACTGAATGCACTTGGAGCATAAGAAATAGTCTTTTTGAAGGAGCATTAACAGTACTATTATGACACAGTGAAAACAGAACAGATTACTATTATATCATGATTATTAAACACCTATATCTAACAAGAGGGAAGGCCATAAATTGACAAATACAATGGCCAATCAAAACAGAAAACAGAAAGGGTAAGCGAAACATGCTAGTTCTAGATACTTGGATGTACCCTATATACTTCTAGTTGTTCTTGGGCGGGTGGTGCCGGGGTGTACGGTAATCAGCTGTGAAGGGTATGTGGCCATCAAAGTTAACCCCTGGAGGAAATTTTCTACTTCTAAAATAACAGTTCATACTCAAATCCTTTCTTCCTCCATGCCCACATTTTCCAACAGAATGTTTTGCACCTGAGCTTGGTTTGCTTCTAGCATCCTTTGGGTGGTTCTCCATGACTGCAACTCCAAAAGCCATCTTCCGTCCTGCAAATATTTTGCTTTTGATCTCCTCATATGTTCTGGTTTCATCTACACCATGATCCTACAATCAGAGTATCTGTAGTTAGAAATGAGTTTGGATATTAAATTTCATTGAGTAAAAAAAGTAGAATTTACATAAGCAATGCTTTGAGTAATTCTAGTCCTACCAGCTTGTTTTCTGGGCCTTTCTCACTGTAAGTTGCCATCATCAGTTCTGAAAACAGGTAATATGTAACGTCAGTTCTCACACATGCTATTTACACGGAGGAGGAAATAAACTTGAAAAGAAAAGGAAATGAATCAGCTTGTACCTCTATGTGCAATGGTGACAAAGGGTCCAAATGTTACCGATAGGATGGCCAGCCCAAGCAGGAAGATTACACAGTTTAACGGCTGCATAACTAACTGTCTGACCCTGCTTTTAGGTATGTCTGTCATGCAGCCTAACAGAAAGGGAAGGAGAAAGCAGGAGAAAGAAAGAAGGGGTAGATTTATAGGACTATATGAGCACTGGTGCTCTACCAATCCATTGGTCAAAGTTAGAGTTGCAATATATATTTCCTGTTCATAGAATGCTGCACCTGTACTTTTAATTCATACAATAATCTGAAGCCTCATCACTTTTTTTTATTAGCTTTAGTATATTCATGTACTTGGAAGTACTAAAAGTTTGTCCCTTGTCATTTGCCAAGCAGTTCTTTCCAAAGATCCTACATATTGTAAAAGTGCTCCAAGGATCTACCATTGCTTGGGATAGAAGATTTTGAGTATCTTGGGCATTCAGCATTCTGCCCTACGTCGCCCTGTCGATGCATGGAACGATGGAGAAGAGGCAAAGTCTAGTGGCCAACTAGAAAGGTTTCCGGTGACCAATGCCAGAACCTTGGGTTTCACCTCCCTTTGATCTAAAGTATGCCATTGGTAACCCCCACATGTACCTTAAACCATATTGATGCATCAGACTCCCAGGTGATAATAAACTAAAAATTACATGTGGTGTGGGGTGAATCAGACGCCCTCGGTACACAAGAGCGTACCCGTGTAACCATGTTCTACCCCTGTTGTCGGTAGCACCAAGGGAGGCTTCGGCTTTGATGCACGGTGAATGCATTTTCCAGTGAATTGGTTGAAATTTGATCTATTTTCAGAGAACACATTATTCAAGCATAGACTAACTTGAGGGTTCCTCTTTTCAGGTGTGATCACGGTAGGTGACTCGTAAAGCATGGGCAGGATGCCAGCTTGAGCTTTGGTGCTGCTGCTGGAGGGCATTGGCCCTAGAACCCCTGCTCCTGGTGTGCGGATTCTTGCTGTACCTGGAATGTACTAATCTCAGACAGTCAGCTCGGTCTTCCGGATTCAAGCTGTACCAGCTGCGTGCCCGCTCTTGCCTTCACAACTCACGTTGCGCGAAAAGGTTTGGAGAGCTGAACTGTTTCTCTTGCGTCTGTAAGTCTGTTCACCTGAAGTCTATTAGTTCATATGCACTAGTCAAATTGGTAGCTGTTTTTAAACATCAAGGTCATGAGGTCGTTTGAAAACATAAGCAGATTTGAACTTCCCACTAATAGAATTTTTGTATCGTTATGATGCAGTTGTGTGTGTTGGATTTCGATGCTGAAGATAGCAAGTTGGCAATTTCATCGTCAACTTGATGCTGTTTCACATGTTTTGGTGCAAACAGTTGCGGGCTGTTTCGCACACCACATTCATGCGACACAGTACAAGCACAGGGTATGCGCCCAAATGCCCAATACAATCTGGGAATTTTGTCGGTGGATTATAACTTTCTAGTGGCGAGGACAATCGTACAAACATCTGTTGTCTATAATTTTTCACAATTTATTTACATAATGTTGTACACTTGTGTAGTACTAGCTTGGCTACTCGTCGCTTTCTGTTAACACGCTTTTCAAACGGTTAAATGGTGCATTTTACATGAAAACTTTATATATATAAGTTGTTTAAAAAAGTATAATAAATGTATTCATCAAATTTTTATATATTAATACTTAATCCTATGTTAATTAATCATGTTTCTCGTTTTACGTACGGCTAATTAGCTGTTTCAATCATCTAAAAAGAACGCAGCCTAAACGCCCATGCGTTGCAACCGGAATTAAAAAAAGAACCTTACTGTACACTTTAAAGCCTCAAAAATTAAAGTAAAACTATTTTCATTGTAATATATATATCATCATTTTTATTTCACTTTAAAATAGGTTTTTCTTATTTGATGACTTGACACTGGGAAGAGACAAAAGTTCACCTAGCTCATTGTTTGGAGGACCAACATGATAGTGGTGGTGGCAGATTCACCCCCTCACCACTACCAATCAAGGTTGTCAGGATCGGAATACTAGATAGTATCGTTTTGCTCAAAGTAATATCGTATCATAGGATCATATCGTAGTATCGGGATACTATAAGATTTTCTTTTTTTAAGTTTAATTAATATTTATATTAATTATATATAGCCATTCTATATAAAAAAACATAGTAAAGATATATGTCATGCAAATAGAGACATTTATCAAGAGAAACCTCGTTGGTTTTGATATATTTAACTGATTTTTATATAAATTTGAGCATATTTATTTACATTATTTTCAAACCATATTATTTTATATAATATTTATAGTATCGTAGGGATCGTAGAATCGGGATACACCTAAGATTTTGTAGGATCGTGTAGTAATGAATAGTAGGATCGGGATACTATGAAAATTAGGATACTAGGTGGGATCAGTATCGTTTTGGCTTGGTATGATCATAATATCGTAAGATACTAAGATACAAATCGGGATACTGATAACCTTGCTACCAATAGGGTGTTTTAAAGAGGTGTTGGGGAAATTTTGGTTCGTAACACAGTTGGGACTTCGAATTTGTAAAATACCATAAAAACTTCCCCGCTTTGCTGGATACGATAAGACATGGTAATTTCTCTAGAAAAATATGTACCACTATCGTCTCAACTCTTAGTCTTTCGGCCTACTGAAAAAACGGTAATTTGTTGGTATAATGGTATTATTCTGTGACTTTTAGTCATATTTAAATTTAAATTTGTAGTAATAGGATGAGTTACATCTCATATTAGGTTTATTTATTTTGAAATATTTTTTCCTATGCCTATAAAGCTTTTAGCCTTCTAGTTCAATATATAATCCCTTTCCAGTCTTTCTATCTCAAACATCACAAAGATAAAAACCGAGAAATACCAAGACGATAATAACAATCTTCAAGGCTGTGTAGTCTACACGCTGTGCTGAAAAATCAGGTAGGAGAGCGTCTTGTACGTGCGTGCGGCCGCGCGAGTGTGCGTGCGACACGCGCGCGTCGCGCTTTTGGACTTCGATGAGGACCACGCGACGCGACGGGTCCGTGGCGGTGGCGAGGCCGTCGCGCTGCGGTTCCCGATTTCGGGGGGGACCCAGCGAGCTCTCGCTCTCTCTCGCGCATGGGACGGGGCGCTGGGCGAACGTGCGCAGCGGCCTCGGGCTCCGGCGACCGCATCATTTGGTAGGCCGGGGAGCACGAGGGCCGCCCCCGCACCCCGGCGTGCCATCCAACCCCGCGAGCGCGACACATTTTCTGCCTTGAATCACCTTCCAAAGCACTACTACTCCTAGTAACGACCCTCTCGCATATCGCACTACCAGTACCACATGTGTTCCCTACACACGCCAAAGATGCAAGTGACATTGGGCCCTTGGAACATACAAGTTCACGACTATTCTACTGGGAACAAGACTATTTTGTATTTCGAATCGCATCCCTAGCTCAACTGCAAAACCGGATATAACGCCTCTCCTAACTTCAAAAATTGGTGCAAATATACTACAAAGGCAGGATTGGGCCCGGTTATGGCTCACAAGACATCCGACGCGGCGTATTGATTGGGTCTTCATCCCATGTCAGTGAAAAGAATAAAAAACGGTAGGCCCCACATGTCAGGGACTATCTCCTTCCTCTGGCCTCTCCCCTCTCCTTGTTATCTCAAGGCGGCAACCAGCAAGGAGATGGGCGACGACGTCTCCTCTCTATGAGCAGTGCAGGCGGGGGTGCCTCGTCGGGAGGCAACGACCCGATCTGGAGTAGTTCCTGACTGCTCCTACCCCCGTTCCCCCGTGAGCTCGATGAGGCCCACACCGTCTGCTGCGCCTGCAACCTCAAGCTCGAGATCCATAGTCGTCGTCGCATCTTCGAGCTCAATGACACCGTCGATGCTTGCGCCGCTCGAGAGGGAGGACACGGCACACCACCCACGCCACTCCCTTCCATCTTTGTTGCGGGAGCCCAAGCTCCATCTACACCACCGCAAAGCTCGAAGGCCACGAGGTTGTTGCAGTCACCGCTCGGGTAAGAGGACACCACGGCCAGCGTGACCCCAAGCTCTCCTATTCTCTTGCTCTAGCTCCCCTCCATCTCTGTTGCAGGAACCTGAGCTCCGTCTGTGCCACCACGAGCTCGTCGGCCACTGGGCTGCTACGGCCACCGCTCGGGAGAGAGGAGACCACGGCCGGCGGGACCCCGAGCTCTCTCGTCGCGAAAGAGGGCCAAGCCTAGCGGCGACAGTCCTCTTGCTCCAGTTCCTCGTCATCTTTGTCGTGGGAGCCTGAGCATTGTCTGTGCCACGACAAGCTCATCAGCCACTGGGCTGTTATGGCCACCGCTCGGGAGAGAGAAGACCATGACCGACAGGACCCCAAGCTCTCCCGTCACGAAGGAGGGCCAAGCCTAGCGGCAGTAGTCCTCTTGCTCCAGCTCCTTGCCATCTCCATCGCAGGAGCCCAAGCTCTGTCTGCGTCACCGCGAGCTCGCCGACCATTAGGCTACTGTGGCCACTACACCAACCCTCGACGTCGCCTCAACGACCTGTCGTCTCTCTGTCTCAGTTTCTCTTCTAGATCTAATGCCGTCGTTGCCTAGGGTTTGTTCGGTTGACCAACCGGATTCACCTCCTAGCCTCGCCTCCGACCTTCGACTCCTTCCACATCATCGTTGACTTCTGCATCCCATCGTTGGCCACCGGGTCCCCGCCACTCCTGATAGCGGCCCAGACTCGTGCCAATTCACCACAACTGGTCATGTCCTATGGCCTCTTGCCTCCATGGTTGCATATGAGGAGAGAGGAAGAGGTGGAGGAAGGATAAAAGAAATGTAACTCGCATATGGGCCCACTATATATATTTTGCCATATTTCACTGACATTTAAGGTCATGCGCTAACTCAGCGAGTCTAACCGCAGTCAACCTACCACGTCAGCAGGAACTGCTTTCCAAACCATCGAAGGAGCATATTTGCACCGGTTTTTGAAATTGGGAGAGGTGTTAATATATAGTTTTGTGGTTGAGGGATGCGATTCGATCAAGGGTTAGAGATGCAAAATAGACTTATTCCATTCTACTGAATGCATACAGCCGGCCGTGGCGAGAGGCCTTGGTTTGAACCTGGGCTATCACTATAAATCACATTCAGGCCTCAATCCTCAGCTTTGCCCTTTTCCCTTCCTAGTTTCCTAGTCTAGGCCTCAATCATACGGAACCCGGTCTAGCAGTCCTGGACCCTGGTCAGATTTGGGCCGAAAAACAGTTATAACAGCACCACGAGTGTATGAAAATGTATTAACCGATTACCATCCATTACCCATAACTCACGAGTGCTAATGGTTACTCACAAATAAGTACTAATATTTGCATATCCTTTCTTACTATAAAATTATAACCCACTAATTCTAAAACTCAACATGCAAACATGCCACCTCATCATCCACTAACAATAATTACATGCAAAACTAATACAAGCATGCAACATCATCTATAATTCATTGAATTTACATATCAACATCTAATCATCCTCCTTCACATTATTTTTCACAGTATTTTTAACATGTATATATCCAATATTTTTATAATCCTTAACATATATTCATGCATATAATCAAAGTGCGGGATATCATGTATATTTCATCTACAATCTCATACATAGTCTATTAAATGTATTTATCTCAGAACATAGTCTGTCAAACTAATTTTATTTGTTGTTAATAACTAATATAATTTTTATTTTTATCTCGATTATTAAAAATTTTTAAAAGTTACTTAGGAATTTCCGCAGCAAAGCGTGGGGAATCACATAGTTCACCAGATTGTAAGTACTTAACACGGCTACGCAGAAACTGAATAGTATTAAAAGGGCTTCACTGAAGAAAGGTGATGCATAAACTCACACAATAGAGCCATTTCAAGGCTTCAAGCTCAGTCCCCAGAATTATGACGAAGTACTGTAACTAGCTTATTTTCTTCAGAATTAGTACATGATCAGACAATAAAACTCGCGAGAGGGACAAAAAAATTCCCAGTTTTGTTAGATCACATCTTTGAAATGTTCCCGTGTGAAAGAAAAACTGGACAGTATAATGATACAACAATATGTACATGACATCTATGTAAGAACGGTGCTCCTTAGTGCTCCACGGCAGTGTCGTTCTTGAACTCAACAAAAGAATGTACTCCAAAAACTCAAAAGGGTTGGGAAAGAATGGCTATTTCTTTTCAAGAAACAACTCAAGGAGAAGACAAGGCCTTACCCAAATCAATATACCTTCCACAGCGTATTTCCGAAAAAAAAATACACATTCCACAGCCAGCCACAAACGAACAAAGAATGCAAACGGGGTAAATACAGATGACTCACAAACACTAACCTTTCAGTATTCTCAGCTCCCAGAAGCATAGGTTACTTTGAAACAGTCAATATTGCACAACTTGACGGATGTCACCGACCTCATCATCCCTCCAAAACTGTCACAGCAATGGGTTGCAACAGTCAAATCTCATCTGGTAACAGGAATCCACAAAGAACCGTGAAAACAAAACGAGAGCATATAAGAATACACACCGATCGATGCTTCTCCGTGGTCTATCAGGTTGATCCACACTAGCCCTTGGCTTATCAGGATGATCTATACTCTTTCTGCTTTTATCTCTCCTATCTATGCTTCCTCTTGGTTTTTCCCGCCTATCAACGCTATGCCTGTGATCAATGCTTGACCTAGATTTATCCTTTACATCCGTGCTTTTTCTTGAGCTCTGCATACTTTCTGATCCTATTTCACAAGGATCTGAAGGACCTGAGCTCCCTGAGGATTCATCTTTTGTAGGTGGTAATTTCTCAATGGCCATGACAAACTTTTTTAGGTGCTTGATGTATTCTGGATATAGTTCCAGATTACAATGATTTCCACCTTTGACCCACAGAGGCTCATACTTTATTTTAGAGAGTTCCCACAGTGCCCTCCCATGAGAACAGTCGACAACTTCATCAGCTGTACCCTGCAGATGACATAATTTTTTGTTCTTTTAGAAAAATATTTGTGTACACTATACACGTAGCTACTCAATAGTCATTCTTCATCCAAAACATCATAATCAGAATATCAAAATAGAAACAGCCATCAGGCAACAATTACAAGTGTGACAATGGATGAAAGATTATAACTGATCAGTAAATACTTTTGTTGTTAACATACAAAGTTGAACAAGAAAAGGGTAAAAGAAGGTCAGGAAAAGACAAAAAAAAAAAAGAGGTTCATTTCGAAGTGCATATTGAAGTACTCCAGGAAAATGATATAGTTGTCAGATTTAAAGGCTTCATGCTAAAAATGATATGAGAAGAATACTCACATGGATTACTAAAACAGGACATTTGACCAATGGAACTTTATCAATATTCTGCAAATAAAAAAGTGCATATTAGATCTAGCAAAGTTAAGATTGACATAAACAAAGAAATGTTATCACCTTGTATATGTCAAACCAGTATGTATGCTTTACAGGATACATCACTCTTAAGCCAGATAAAATAGGGCTGTGTAAAACAACAGCCCTCAGATGAGGCAAACGGGATGCCAAATCTAAAGTAGGACCGCTGCCAACTGATTGACCATACAGAATGATGTTTTCCTCTGTGGCTCCATAAGTTTCTACTAGACACCTATATGCAGCCTCTATATCAGAATAAGTGTTCTGCTCACTTGGCTGCAACACCAAAGAGAAATAAATCCATCAGTTATGCAAACTTAGGAGGGAAAGAATTCACTAAAAGGAAAACGAAATGGGTAAAAAAGGAAGGAAAAACACTTTCCTAAGAAAGGATGATTTTATACCTTCCCTGATGATTGCCCATAACCGGAATAATCGTAACTGTAAAAATATAAATATGAAGTTACTTTATGTTAAGATATCAGTGAGGCTTATCACATTGAAACAATCATGACTAGAGAAATATCAAATGAAGCTTATATCATAATCATGATTCAGTGATTTAAGCAAGCTATGCGGATACTGAATGATCATCAAAATCAACAAACTGTAATTGCCATCATGTCAAAGTAAAAGCATAATAGACCACAACCAGGTCCCTACCAGGATAACAAAAAAACTTGGTGATAAACTTTTCATATTACTAAAAACAAATGACCAATATGAGTAGTTGAATGGGAATGCAGAACACAGCAATCGATCAACATGATAAGATCAGAAATTGGCTATAACGTATCTGTGTTAGATCCAGGTAACCACCCAATGACTATCCAACAAACAGATCATCTGCCAGCCTATCCATTGAACGTAGTCATGGGATCAATGCCTACTTCCTTCACTAAAAACCTAGTACTGTATTAAAATGTAAGTATGGAAGGGAGCTATAGACAATATTTCCAGTATTTTTTATTCACTACTACACCTAAACCAGAAATAAAAACCCAGACTTTAATTGAGAAGAGCCAAAGGGCAACAGATTTAATGGAAGCAGGCCAACAGAACGTTCATCAAAGAACCCTCTCATAGAACATGTATTTCTATCGAAAAACTGGTAAATAGAAGAGTTAAGAATCAAACTATGTTCTACCCTCCCTCTAAATGGGTGCAAATAGTCTTAAAATGTCCTGATTTATGACCAACGTTGGCACACAACTTGCAATACGATAAGATCCATAATTTAAACTTAATTTATTTAGGCGATTAACTTCTGTATAAAAAAAACAGAATGGTATACAGTATCGGTGTCCAATAAAAATCATATACAAATATGCACATCACCAAATACACCACAAGGCACATACATCAATAAACAATTCTCAAAAAATATCAGAATATAAAAACAACTCGTCATCTTACCAATCCTTTGATATAAGCCAATGAGGTGTTATTTTTATCAAATGTGGCAACTACATTGGGTTCCACTATATCTAAATATCTAATCTACCAGTTCCATAACACCCATTGCCATTTAACACCAGATCACAGGGTACTAACAGCCTAGTACTAGTGATATGACGCAAACATCCCCACCTATTGCTAGGACAGCACAGTAACCTCCAAACTTTCCAGTCAGCTCTAAAGCTTAGTACATAAACTAATCATCAACTTCAATCAAATCTATCAATTATTCACCACAATAGCCTCACTTTTCTTGAGCCACACAGCCGGATAACAACTGCCGTGTCAGACATTCCCACTGATGCAACAACACATGAATCTTCCACCACACTTCATAACCCAATACACTTCGAGACAACTATGAATAGCAACAGTAGCAATCGCCACCTTCTGCGAATACAAAACCAATCGCAATCACGGCCTTGAACATTATGAAATCTTCCATGATTCCATCAAATTCGCCAGGCACTCAAATCAAATTAGTAAAAAGTAAAGAGCACCGCATAACACATTTTTCCCTCGAACTAAAATAAGGCCAATGGCACTATACCTGAAATATAACTCCTAAACTGAAATGCAAAACTGAGAACAGTAGTGGAGACCAAAACATTGCTACCCATCCATCACAAGATCCTAAACACGCACAATCAAATGATCATGAACTTCCTACAAACTATACTTCAGAGATCCACACTTTCGCCTGAATTAAGCAACTAGTATGCATCATAACGCAAATGATAAAGAAGAGGGTCACGTTCCAAAGCAATCCAATCCGAGAGAGAGAGAGAGAGAGAGAGAGAGAGAGAGAGAGAGAGAGAGAGAGTGACGTGGCGTAATACCCCATGAGGTTGACGTTGAGGTGGGAGCTGAGCTCGACGAAGAGCTCGTACATCTGGCCGAGGTCGGCGGCGTTGCCGTGGGAGTAGAGCAGCGTGAGGCGCGCCCCGGGCTGGCGCACGTACATGGCCACCACCTCCGTGCCCCGCCCCGTCGGCAGCCGCCGCGCCTCCACCCCGGCCCGCCGCGGCACCCCGCTGAGCTCCACCACCGCCCCGTCCTCCGCCGCGGCCGCCGGCGACGGCGACGGCGGCGGCTCCACGCCGTACGACGGCGGGGCCGGCGGGAAGAAGGCGAAGCGCGCCGCCACCGTCGACGCCACCGCCCCCATCCCTCCCTCCCCCCCTCCCTCCTCGCCGCCGGGCACGGGCAGTGCAGGGAGGAAGAGCGCGCTGCTGCTGCTGCTCGCTGGAGATGGTGCTGCGTTCGCCGGGGCGAGGAGAGCTCGGGTTTTTTTTTTTAATGGCGGATTCTTCGCGGAAGCTGCGGCGATCGGAGAAGAAAAGGGAGACGGCGAGAACGGCAGCAGAGGGGTGGCATAGTATAATTAGTCATTAAAAGGTTAATGATGTTGATTAAAAGAGGGATTAAGCTTCAAAAGAAAAAATTACTGTAACTCTTTCCTATCATAAATAAGTGGCATTCTCAGATAAGTGTAGTTAGGATTAGAATATAAGGGTTACTGTGCCACTGACATATGGATCATATCGAAGTGGAATATATATATACAGAGAGAGAGGATATAACCATAAGTTGCACGACGTTAGAGGATTCACTTTCATGTATTGTAGTTAATATGCTTCTAACTTTGACCATCAGAAATTCTCTCTGAATATTTTGATTCAACTTTTCAAAATAATATGGTTAGATTTATCAGCTTCAAAATATTGTGACATTGATATATTCTTCATACTAGGTTTTACTACTTAGTAATTATTAAATAAATTATTGGTGATAATGTTGGTTTCCAAAATATCACTTATTTATGACTGGTGGGAGAATGAGCAAACATGAGGATTAGCGAAGGCCTACAAAGCGTGTTACAAAAAATGTATAGAATTCTCATGTAAAATTAATACGAACCACTCCCTCAAACGTTCACAAAAATCCTTTAAAATTCACACGTTCAGAGCAAAACCTCAGGCTATTTGTTTGCTATAGAAAGTTGGTCATTCTAGTTGGATGATTCTCTATTGTGCAATCAACATACACCTTTTGAACTTTGAAGGAAAAAAATGCCCATACATAAGACTTGGGAATTATTTCCAACACCGACAAAAAAAGGAAAACAAATTTGAACTTTGAAGGCGAGTTGTAAAACAAGAGCAAGTTGGGGGCGCCAATCTTGGCGACAGCCATGATAAAGATGCGGAAAGCCAGCATGTGAAGCAACTAAGCTTAGCTTAGCTTAAGCCTAATCTTAGGCTTAGGCTGCGGCCGGTGGGGGCGTTACGCCATTGCTTTCTGAAAAGGACACTGTCCCCTTTGGCTAACTGCAAGCTACTACTGCAGCTTAACATCTCTCACTATCAGGTGGGGCCCACCTTTGACAGATGGCTCTGCTGTTCAGTATAGTAGGGTCCCAATTTGGAAGGGTTAAAGAGCTTTTGTTGTTTTTTTTTAATTATTGAAGCAGATTATTTGCTTCACATTTAAAGAAAAATTCAAGAAAACTTTATTTGGTTGTATTGTACGGTTATACCCTTTATGTTTTGAGCTACTTGTATTTGTTAAGATTATTTTTAAAATATTAAATTTATCCATATAATTAAGTAAAAAATTTGTAACAACAACCCACTTAATTATCTATTTTAAACTCAGCCTTAAAGCTAAACCAAGTAATTGTTCTTCCCTTGTAAACTCTCAGAACAGGGTGTCATTTTCAGCTAAGATATATAAAGAATTCAGTTAAGAAACAGTCAGGTTTTAAGGAGACTTGTTTACGCTTTAACTGGCAACGAGATCCGGTAACGAGATTCGCATGTTACGTAGGCATCTCATCCTGGAACTGAAAGCGTCGATCTGGAAGCTAATGCAGTAATTAAGCTTTAGGTTTAGGTATAAACAAATGTGTAATGTGAAGCATAAGCCACGGGGATGCATGTTACTGCCACGCGTCTCTCGTTGGAGATATATTCAGGAGCATTTTTAATGGCAAACAACTTCACATCTCAACAACCAGCTCATCACCCAAAGCATCATCCTGCTAGATGAAAGGGTTTACAGGTCTATTAGTTCTTAATGTGATCTTAAAGACAGTGTACACTAACACTACACTATACTCCTACTAAACTTCAATCGGAAGCCTTGATTAGAGCAGTGAAACCTGGCCTAATGTGTGAAGCTAAAGAAACCGGTAAATAACTAAGCATAAAACAAATATCCCGTTTCAACCATCCAGTAAATAATCTAAAAAGAATTTAGGGGCTGTTTAGTTGGTTGCCACACTTTGCCACGCCACACTTTAGTCATGCCACAGTTTTTTTAGGCATGTGTTTGGTTCGCTGCCGCAATTGTGTTATGCCATACTTTCTTAACTTTGGGACCCACATGTCATGCTCTCAAATTTAGAGCTAAGCATGCCACACTTGTGACCAACTATTTCTAAGTCACATTTGTACCACCATGCTACAACTAGTCTAAACTTAGGTATGGCAAGGTTAGGCATCAACCAAACATCCCCTTAGACTTCAACTTCTGTTCCTTGGAATGAGACTTCAAATTCACATGTTAGTGACAGCGCAAACGAGGGATGATTGCACTTGAAAATGTGTACTCCCTTTCAACCCCATCGTTTGGTTGTTTGGTGGAATAAGCCAAACAACATATTTGCAAATAAAAAATAATTTGTGAATAAAATATTTATAAACATATTCTAAATGATCTAAAAACAAAGGCTGAAAAATAAATTACAATGAAAAACCCCTAAAATCAACTCCAAATTTAGAGTTGAAAATTTAAATTTTGGTTGATAAGCATAAGAAAAAAGATAAGGTTCTTTGTTTTATAAAAAAATACAATCCTGTTCTAGGTTTATTTTTTTTAAGTACGAAGGGAGTAGTACAGTCCAATTCCAGTTGATCTATTGATGTAAATTTATGGAAGTACAATGATGGTTCTTGTCAACACATAAATGTATAGAGTAATTAGGATCAGTTTACATCTGGTACTACTAGACAGAAATTCCCTATCAGTCAAGGTAACAGTAGTACAGACAAGTTGGAGATGTCACTTGTTTCTCCAAAGTGAATGTAAGGGGTTGTTTAGTTCACGAAAAGAAAATTTTTGGATGTCACATCGAATGTTTGACCGGATGTCGGAAGGGTTTTTTGGACACGAATAAAAAAACTAATTTCATAAATCACCTGGAAACAGCGAGACGAATCTTTTGAGCCTAATTAACCCGTCATTAGCACATGTGGGTTACTGTAGCACTTATGGCTAATCATGGACTAATTAGACTCAAAAGATTCGTCTCGTGATTTCCTTCCTAACTGTGCAATTAGTTTTTTCATTTATCTATATTTAATGCTTTATGCATATATCCAAAGATTCGATATAATGTTTTTAAGAAAAAAATTTGGGGAACTAAGTTACTTCTTAACTGAAGTAGTACACCTCAACTGGCAGCAACACTGCTAAGCAGTGACCCACTTTCTCAAGAGGCAATAATTGTGTCTTAATCCATGAAACGAAAGGATACATGGGCAAAAATCTTGTCCCGGTAAACAAGCCTTGTTTGTTTAGATAAAAAAAAATTAGCCAAAAACATCACATCAAATGTTTGGACACATTTATGGAGCATTAAATGTGAGGAAAAAAACCAATTGCACAGTTTGCATGTAAATTGCGAGACGGATCTTTTGAGCCTAATTACGCCATGATTTGACAATGTGATGCTACAGTAAACATTTGCTAATGACGGATTAATTAGGCTTAATGAATTCGTCAAGCAGTTTACAGGCGGAATCTGTAATTTGTTTTGTTATTAGTCTATGTTTAATACTTCAAATGTTCGTCCATATACTTCAAAAACTTTACACCCAAAGAACTAAACAAACTTATAATTGATTATTGTCTTGCTGAATGCAGATGAGTGTATCATTCGGTTGAATCATCTGCATCTGCATGTCCAATTAAGCAGAAACTGCCTATTACCACATTCAGTGCACTGATACTAGTCTGTTCAGTGAGGTCCCATTTCTAATCTGTCAACTGTTCTGTACAGTACTTCTTTTTTACTAAGTTTGCTTCTTATGAAGGACACAGCTCATACTAACTACAGAATGATTTAGGTCCAAGCTTTTGCCAAACTATATAGAAGTTACATCTGCTTCACCCGGTTGTTAATCTGCATTCAGATGTTAGTTGTGAGTTATGGTAGAATCAACTTACTAAATGCCTTACACAGTCACATTCTAATTGCTCAAACACCCTAAAGTTTTTCTTTTACTTTCTGACAAGACCTTCAACATTGACAAGGTGGGCAACTGGGAGCATAATTGTTTTTCCAAGTGACGTAATGAAAACAAGATGATTGTTTTGGCCAACTAAGTGTTTTCCAATTCTCAGCTAGCTTGCAAATCAGAGTAAATTATTTTTCAACAAAATATCATTTGGGGCCCTCTATGAATTGATCTCTGAATGATTCCTGACCAACATCTAAACTTGTGGCTCTAAACCCTCCATCTGCAATCTGTCTATCATAATCATACATAAATTAATTGCCTTCATGTCAAGAATTTCCTCTGATTCAAACTCATCAATCATATATTATAGTGTCAACATAAGAATGCAATTTTGCTAGTGCCAGAAGTACTTTGCCAGTGACTGAAAAGATAAGCCTATCACAACTAGGAGGATTCTGTCATTGTGCCCAATTGGCTGGATGTGATACCAAGTATCCTAACAAGAGAATATTAGCGAAAAATACGTCAGACAAACTTCAATGTTCCTTTCAAGGGTCCCTCATATTTGGTAGTGCTCTTATGCATAATTTGCTCTGTTGATTGCTTGGAGCCTTGACCTTTCAAGATGCAAAGAGTATCAGCTGAGCTTGGTACCTCCTGTTCACCAGAAGGCAAATAAGTAGTGTTATGGATCTTTCTTTCTGAACTCTATGTGCAATTCTAAGATTGGCCCAGGGTAGACACTCTGATGCAGTGTGATGAAAATTTAGCATTGTACTTTTCAACATCATTGGAAACCAGAGTTTTTCAAAAGTAAATTAAATTCTCATATTGCCTTAATTCAAACATGCAGAGACTTGACACACAAGTGAAAGTCCGAAAGATGGCAACAACAGCCATTCCAATTTTAAATCGACACTGAGTCCAGGTTCACATAGACATTTAACTCATCTGAAGTATTTTTGAAACTGTACATTATTGTAAACCAGGCATTTTAAAGCCATACATTGCTTGTGGATACAAGAACACTAACAATACAGATATCGCGAGCAGCTCAATTCGAATTTGAGCCGGTTCGCACAGAAGCCACGCAGATTCAACCATCCAATTCATTCGAGTGACTGGAACCTCGACCGCTGACCAAGAAATCTTCGTTCGCTGGATTCCAGGAAATAATTTCCCTTCACAGCATCTGTGTCTCATAACATGAAGCCACGCTTCCTTCATCACTGATATTTGATGACATTCCTTTGGAGTCTGACATTCATGCCTCCTCTTCCTTACGGAAGATATTCATTGCATCGCTGTATAAAGCAACAGAATTGGAGAGGACAGCAAGCACGATCATGGTTACAGCCAAGATCTTGTCACGCTTGGATGCGATTCCATAAGGATCCCTAGAAAAAAGAAAGCCAAAATGTTATATGTCAATATGAAAATGCATGAACACAGAGGGAATATATAACACATCGAGACATAATTTAGTTACCTAAGTATAACCATGGCAGGGAAGATGAAACCAATCAGGACAGCAGCAGTTGCACCAGTAAACTGGAATGCATCCCAAATGCTCGGTATGAAAATGGCAGCAAGATAAATTACTGTGAGGAGTGAGATAGTGATTATGGCAAATCTCTTGTTGTCACGAGAAATGTGCCTTGATGTGGGGAAGAGCAGTCCATCCAAGTTGAGCCTAAGGGCAAAGAAGACTATGGGAAAGACAAGCATAACGTGAGCAGCATAGCTCACTCGCACTATATCATCAAAGACGGAACTAAATGGAATCCCAAGATTTGCATCGAAGTTAGCGAGAACATCATCTAGGGTACCCTCGCCGAAGAGGAGATATGCAAAGAAACTTGTAGCAATGTAAACACTGGAGCAGAGGAACAGGGATGTTCGCACAATAGGTTTAATTTGTGTTCTGTCTTCAAGCTCATTGTCAATGCTGTGAACTGTGAATCATGAGAGCGTGCATTTAGACATCAGATTATTGAACACTTGAAAAAAAAAGGTCTGAGCACTGAGAGTGCATACCATTGTAATGGCAGATGTAGGCAGTGACAAGAACAGGGACAGCTGTGAAGAGCTTCCAGATGGAACTAAGACCATCTAGTTCTGGAAAAAGTTTGGGCATCGCTACAGTTCCATTGAAGAGTTTGATGATAGCAATTCCAGCAGTAATGACGACAAAAACCACAGCAAGAGCAACCGATAGGGCAGAGGTGTATCTCAATGAATCTACAAGGCATGACAATTGACAAAATCTATAAGTAACATCATGCTGCCAATAACATCAAATACAATGAAGGATATTTTTTCTTTACCAATATGAAAACACTAAGACGTACCCAGACGCTTAAAGCTCACCAATGGAGCAAACACGAAAAGAGTCGTCGCAAGAAGAACAATGGCACGTGAATTCCAGAGATGAGCTCCAAACCAGCCCTCAAGTATACCACGATGGTGAACACCGGTTGATGATGTTCCAGATAATACATCACCTATTTTACAAATTTAAGAATTAATATCGACTTCAGTTAGGGAAAAACAAAGTTATCTGTCAAGACAGGTGTTGATTAGGAGGAATTATCCTATGACTCCACATAGCTTAGAATGGATAGGTCATTGTTTCTTTTCAGAGAAGCAAAGATTCCAGTTGGTAGTAAAAAACTGATCAAACTAGCTGACAGCGATGACAAATTGTATTGTTTTTGCTTGAGAATGAAGTGCTAAGAAATCCAAGCCTAACAGCTAGCTCTAAACCTCTAAATAAAAAATCACCAAAATAATGGGGTTTTTTTCACAACAAAATGTTTGGCCCTAAGTTAACTACACTAGAATAAAAGATGTTCTACCCAATCTGTAGATTATTTGCACAAAGTCCAGCTCAGCAATTTTTGGTTGCACATCTAAAAAAGTCAAATGTTCAAATGTAACAGCAGAGCATAGAAGGGATACCAATGATAATCATGTAAACAATCATCACGCCAATGTTGTTTATGACGACAGAGGCCTGCAGTGCAATTCTTCCCCACTGTCCGTAAGCCTCACCCATTAGCCAACCATAAGATGTAATCTTGCCCTGGTGGCTGCACCTGACAAGCATGTCAATTGATGCCTCTGTGAGCAACGCCACAACGATGATCATCAGAATCCCTGGGATGATGCCCAACATCTTGATACTGGCTGGCAAGGCCATAATTCCAGCCCCAACAATAGTGGTCGATAAATTGAAAACCGCCCCGGAAAATGAAGCTCCATTGAACTCATGAAACCCCTCCTCCTCCACCTTGACCGGCAGAAGTGGTGTTGTCTCATCTCGTGTTTCCTTTTGTACAATCTGCTGGCTCCCATTCGGCGATTCGCTGCTGATCCCCATTATGTCTTTCACTCTCCTGGATAGCAAGGATTCAGTCAGATTTTTATCTGGAAAACCAAGTATGCTTATTATCATGCATCTAACTTTCTTTGAATCAGACAGTTTTAACTTGGTTTCCATTTCTTATGCTGTTCAGCTTTAATATTCCCCAAAATGAATGTATCACATTTTTAATTAATGCAAGTATGGACTTATGGAGAGAAGAAATTTCTGATACTAGGTACTCCCTTGAAGCAAGAAGTTCATTCTCTCTTCTACCAAAAGACTTTAAGAATTTAGAAACGCAACTCTCTAAGTCAAAACATAAAGTAAATAAAATTATATCCAGAATATGAGACAAAACGCACAAAGAAACAAGCTGCAAGATCATGTTAGACCAACTAAAGCTCAGCCCAAAAAATCCAACCTTTCCACCACAATTCACAACCACGGGCATAAGCCTACGAGGCTACGACACGGTTGTACGAATGATACTTCAAGTCCATCCTAATCAGCATACATATCCAAAATTTATCCCCAAAATCACTGCGACCCACGAACCAGCTACTCAGAACCAGTCTTCTCCTAGAATTGATCAGGAATCCCACCACCGACACAAAGCCCCCCAAGAAAAGCAACGATCTTCCCAATCCAAGCAAGAATCCTCACCAAGAACTCAAAACTGAAGCAAAAGAAAAGGGGATACCTGATAACTTCGGAGGCTCAGTCCCCTCCCGGATCTGAAACCAGCAAGAGCAGGCAGAACCAGACAAATCGCCAAGAAATCTGTGGAGGGCGGCCTCGCCGCAGCCCGGCTGCGGCCCCGCTCGTTTTATAGCCAGGGGAGACGAAGAGCAATCAATCAACCAGCTTGG
Source organism: Oryza sativa Japonica Group (assembly GCF_034140825.1). NCBI lineage: Eukaryota > Viridiplantae > Streptophyta > Magnoliopsida > Poales > Poaceae > Oryza > Oryza sativa. The sequence continues at coordinate 26,553,982 of NC_089040.1, read as the reverse complement.
ATCCAAAACCACTCGCTTTCACAAGCTACAGTACTTCTCCTTGCCCCCACCTCCACACTGTGATTTCCGTCGACATCAACGGCAAGAGAGGGAACAAAAAAAATATTTCCGAATCGAGAACGCGCGATCCCTCCCCTCCCGTCGCTGTCTTTGCTGTCGTCGGAATCTTGTGGGGGGCGCAGGGCAGCGAGAGGTGGTATCCGATGATTGATTGATGGGGTCTTGCTTGCTCTGGTCCTGTTGCTGCTTTCTTGCCGTCTTGATGTTCCTCTCTCTTGGCTGTTTTTCCTCGCTTGCTGCTTCGATCGATGGCGGCGCCTAACCGCGCCCGCCGTGACAAATGTAAAAACGGGGGAGCATTTAACTATTTGCAAACGTGACAATAAAAAATTTACCACGGTCTATAACAACACGTGACCCTTACATGTGTATATATGGTTTCATTTATAGATCCTTAATTATCGCTTATAAGATTGACAAATAGTTAAATATCTCATAGAATGGTAAGGTCTAAAAGCTCACGCTCACATAAAAATAGCGAGGTATAACAGTTGCACCATCCGTTCCAAAAACAATCGAACTTCTGAAGATAAATTTGGATATATAGATTCATCCTAGAGATTGGTTCTTTTTAAGAACTAACCCCTCATTAAAAAAAAGCCCAATCTTAATGAGAATGGGACATCACTACAACAATGAATTTAGACAACCCACTGTCCAAATTCGTTGTCATAGATAGTGTGATATCTCATCCTCATTAAGGTTGGGATTTTTAAAACGGAGAGAGTAAGCTAATATAAACAAGCACAAGTAGAAAATTTTTTTCACCATGTACTTCCTTCGTTTTATATTATAAGACTTTCTAGTATTTCCCAAATTCATATAGATTGTTAATGAATCTAGACATATATGTGTATAGATTTAGATGAATGTGGACAAGAAAGTATTATAATATGAAGTGGATGGAGTACGTCCCACTTGTTGTCAAGCTAACTTAAAAAAAATGGGGATGTTATTTTTTTTTCTTCCAAAATTACCACTACAAAAATTGGCAAGGTAATAAAATAAAATATTACCAAATTTTGTCTTCACTGTGTTTGGTAACAAACCAAATACAACCTACATTTCTTAACCATACCAAATATTAATACCAAAATTTGACAGGTAGCAGGATGGTCGTAAAATGAGTTGGTCAACCAAACAACCAGCAGCAGCAGTAGCAGGATGGTCGTAAAAAGTAACACATCTCACCGAAGTCTTTACCCACGGTGAACCACTATTTAGGGCTTATTCACTTTGCTACCATTTTCAAACTTACCAAGTTTTAGTATTGCCAAATTTTGGTAAGGTTGCCAAAATTTGGCAAGATTTCATACGTACTCACTAAAATTTGGCAACAAAATAAACGTAGCCAAAATTTTGGTAACTTTACCAAAAAATGGTATGGTTGAAAATGTAATCAAAGTGAACAGACCCTTGGATGCGTATGATATTAAAATGGCGGACAATTGTCATCTATCGAAAAAGTTAAACTATTTCATAACCAATTTTCTTTGATTAAAAATCAACTATCGACCAAAAACATAAAACAATAATGATTTTTAAAAAAGGGGGCAATTGCTTATTTAACCCTGTTTTGAACTGTAAGTGCCAATTTGTCCCTACTTTTTGAACTTTGCTTATTTGACCCTCCTTTTTGAGTACGAAGGTCCGGTCTGACCCTATTCCGTTTGGATGAGGTGACGGTGTTAATTTTGTGGTAAATAGTCCATTTTGCCCTTGCTTATTTGACCCTATTTTATCTTGTTTGCTTGCTTGTTTGATCCTATTTTGTTTTACCGTGTATATATTCAAGAATGTTGAAATATTTGTAATAATTTTTGCTCAAGAACAGATTTGGCATTAATTTGGCAAATTTGAATCATTTTGTCAAATTTGACTTAAATTTGACAGAATTTTGTGAAAATAAATTAAATAAAATATGTCACAATTATGACAGATTTGCCATAAATTTGAAAATTTTGATTCATTTTGACAGATTTGACTAAAAAGTTGTCAGAATTTTGACAAAATGAATTAAACAAAATTTTGACAGCATAACTTCTCATTTTGTGGATTCCAAAGTGTATTCAATATAGCATAAACATATAGCCAAATCCAACAAGTTCATATCCAAGCATGTGACAACATACATCAGTTCAACATGCACATTACTAGGTCCAATATAAGGCCAACAAAAGCACACCACCAAGGCCCACAAAAGTGCACCATTAGGTCCAAAACAACATCACACAGAGGCACAAAGCCATGTCCAACATCACACAAAATGCAGTAAATAGTAGGCACATATTACATGATGCAATCAACAGCCTAACAAAGCAGCTAGCCTACCTCTAACTCTTCCCCTACCTCTGCCACCTCCAGTAGCACCATCACCACCACCACCTCTAGCTCTTCCCCTACCCCTGCCACCTCCACCCCCACCTCCACCTCCACCTCCACCTCCAGCACCACCTCCACCATCACCACCAGCACCACCTCCACCTCCACCTCCACCTCCACCTTCACCACCACCACCACCACCACCACCACCATCACCACCACCACCACCACCACCACCACTTGAACTTGCCCTCCCTCTGGCTCTTCCCCTTCCCCTTTCCCTTCCCCTGCCACTTGCACGTCCACCTCGTGCGTTCATGGTACCTTCCCCATCCCCTTCCCCTTCACATCCACCTGCGCTTGCACTGCATATGGAAGCATAAGAAAGTTAGTTTGAGCAAAAGTTATAGATGAACTGAAGTGAGGAAAAATTCACTTACTTAGATGCATGTGCATCACTGCTACTCTCTTGAGTGGCTTTTTTCCTCTTTTGACTAGCTGTAAGGCCTCTTTGGCAATACTTAGCTGTATGGCCCAATTCATGACACTCTGAGCATTTTCTTTTTTTCCTTGGGGCAACCTCATCAGAAGCCTTCATCCTAGAGACCCTTGGTCTCCCTGGTTTCCTCCTCAATTTGGGCTTCTTGATTTTGTAGCCTACATCAACCAATGGCCACAGATGCTTGGATGTCATAGGGTTGAATAACCCTGCATATGCTTTCCTGAACCTCTAAACGGAGAAGCATTCATCCACAAAATCACCCATATGTACTTGTTTGCTAAGCTTTGCAATGAAAGCTAAAGTATGGCTACATGGCTTTCCACTTATTTGCCAAGCCCTACAACTACAAGTTCTCTCATTCAAGTTTACTGCATGTGTAATGGTGGATACAGTTACCTCAGCGGTGCCATCTCCACATCTAAGAACTTCATGGTTCTTGATAGCCTTGCTCTGAGCATTAAGATCTTTGGTAATGGCTGGGATTATCTTGCCCTCCATATTTCTAGCAATCTTGGCTCTCAAGTCAAACTTTGCAACAATCATATGTCTTATTTTCTCATGCATATCCACAATCTGCAAGTCCTTAGTTTTTGACACCCAACTGTTGAATGATTCAGAAAGATTATTATTGATGTAGTCTACCTTACAGAGATCAGAAAATTTGCTCCTACTCCAAACATATGGATGATTCTCATCCAACCATTGTATTGCATCAGGACACTTCTCCTTTATCTTGTCCATGTGGTATTCATACCTCTGAAGTGTGCAGCTCTTGGCAGCTCCCCACATGTTCTGAGAAAACAATGTGCCATGATACTTCTTCTTCATGTTCTTCCACAAGTGCCTCATGCATTCTCGGTGTTCCACTCCTGGATAGACACCATCTACAGCTCCCTCTATCCCTTTGCTTGTTACAACAAAATGACAAGGCATGAGATACAAGTGTACATCACAGTCATGAACAAAAGAATGCAAAACGGAAATCACTTGTTAATATACCTGCATCGGTGCTGATGACCAATCCTGTAGGAGTACCTATGGCTTGCTTCAAGTTCTGAATAAACCATGTCCAACTCTCCTTAGACTCGGTTTCAATCACCCCATAGGCCACTGGAAATAGCCAATTGTGGCCATCGACTGCAACAGCAGCTGCCAACTGACCTCTTTACCTTCCTATTAAGTGAGTTGAATCCATTGCAATGTAAGGATGACATCCTTGCAGGAAACCATCAATGCATGGTTTAAGAGCTACAAAGAATCTCCTGAAACAAACATCCCCATTATGCTCTTCAGTGTCCAACTCAACAATACTACCAGGGATTGCCTTCAGAAGTGCCTCTTTGTAAGTAGGCAATATATCATAGCTCTCATCCCACTTCCCATATATCATGTCCATAACCTTCTCCTTGGCCCTAAAAACCCTGAAATATGGGACATCCATCTTATACTTCTTATTGACCTTCTCTTGCAACTCCTTTGGTCCCAATGTGGGTTTCTCCTTTAACCAGTCCACCACCCTATCAGCTATCCATCCCTTAGAAGCCATTGTATCACCACACTTATTGACTGAAAAACAAATGTGGTCTGGCCCATTAAGCTTAACCTGCATCAAACAATCAATGGGCTTGTTAAAATTCACATGAAGGCACACATGTTAAAATTCATGATTGAAAGCATGGAAAAAAATCAGCTCACTACATACCTTGCATCCATCATATTTGGACTTGCTGGTGGATGCAAAAAACATCCACTTGCAACCCTCCTTTGCTCGCCTACACTTTGCCTTAAACCTATCCTTGTTTTTTTTAACAGTTTGGAAAGCATAATCATTCAAGATTGCATGGTGGGTTACTGCTGATTTGCATTCATCAACATCACGAAACAGCACATCTACATCAATGCATGGATCATCAACATCATATGAAAAATCATGAATATCATCACAATCATCATCATCATCAACAATTTCATCATCATGTTCGTAGCTGTTATCGGAGTCAGAGCATTCAGAATCATAGCAATCAGAATCAGATGATGCAGCCAAGTCAGTGTCATAGCTACTATCACTTAGTGCCACCAATGATTCAGTTTTGGAATATGAGCCCTCCTCATCAACTCCGACTGTCTCATCACTGACCCTTTTCCTTGTGGCTCTTTTGGTATGCTTAGACTTTGAAATAGGTGGCTCTACCACTTTAGCTGTGGGTGGGGTTAGATCAGCAGGAGGACACAAAGAAATATGTGGAGCACTTTCAATTTGCAGCTGCACACTATTTCTGAAATTTGGATGGACCCTTCTTTTTGTGGGAGAGCATTGCAATGGGCCTTTAAATTCATCAACATCGGCTTCAATATTGGCTACTTCATGAGCTATGTTCAGCGATAACCACTCATGCAATTGCTCATCACTACTAATCTCAACCCATGCATCATCACAAACACGCCAGAAAGTAATGTATTGTTTAGAACCCCACACAATTTTAGAGCCGATGAAATCAACTAACTGCAGCAATTTGAAGCTAGCTATGTCCACATCTGTTGTAAAATGCCTACTTGTGAAATAGGTCTTTGGCCCCCCATCTGGCAAACTGAAATGTGACCTTACTCTAACATCAAGAATCAAATTACATGGAACAGGCCTACAAATAGGAGCAACACAAGATAAAGAACAACTTTCAGTAAAATTTTTAGGTGCTTGTAGGAATGGAGACAACATACAACATATAAACCCTAGGTTAGATTAGCAATGGAGACACCAAGTTCAATTAGAGTAAGACACAACATCTAAACCCTAAATTAGCACTGGACACAACATCTATACCCTAAATTTGCATGGTATTGCATATGTTCCTATAACCTAGCAGGGTCACAACCACAAGCATGCACGGGGTCACAGGATCACAACCACAGGGTCACTGGAAGAGAATAGAGAGAAAATACCTTTGTATGGTAGGAATCCCTTGCATGGTTGAGGGAGCGTCGATGTCGGCTACCTCCGAGCTGGTAGGAATCCCTTCCATGGTTGAGGGAGCGTCGATGTCGGCTACCTCCGAGTGCTGGCCCTCCCACCGTCACCGCGTGTAGCACCCGCCGCCGCCCCGCGTCCCACAGCTCGCTGTCGCCGCCCCCACAGCAAGCCGTCGCCGCCCCCACAGCAAGCCGTCGCCGCGCCCCACAGCTTGCCGTAGATCGGCGCCGGCCCGCTCCACATCAAACTGCCGCCGCCGCCGCCCCCACAGCGCGCCGTCCCCGTCCCCTCAGATCGGCGCCGCCCCGCGCCCCATCAAACCGCAGCCGCCGCCGCCTCCTCAGCTCGCCGCCGCCTCCCCGCACAGATCGGCGCCGCCGCCCCCCTCAGATCGGCGCCGACCCGGACCGGACGCGCCGCCGCCCTCCACCACAACGAGCGGGCGCCGCCGCCGCCGCCCCTTTCAGCCGCCGTCGCCGCATGCGTACTCGCTGCCGCCACCGCACACACGAGTGAGAGAGAGGTGAGACCGTGAGGAATGCACGAGTGAGAGAGAGAAAGAGAGAGTAGAATAGGGTTTGGGATTTGGAGGGTATTTTCGCCATTAGGAACTCTGGAAAGATTTTCTTTTTTTTTTAAATTGAACCCTAACGGAGTCAGTGAAAGAGGGTTAGACGGAAGTTTTGTACTCAAAAAGGAGGGTCAAATAAGCAAAGTTCAAAATGTAGGGCCAAATCGGCAATTACAATTTAAAATGGGGTCAAATAAACAATTGCCCAAAAAAAACGCCATACTACAACAAACATGTGTTCACATATTCAAAACAATGGAATCATCTCCACTGTTGTTTTCAACTGGTTTTACTGTTTCCAATTGTGAGTTGGACAGTTCGTTCTGGATCTGCATAGTCAGAAAATCTCGTTAGTGAAACGGCAACGCGCAATCAATAACTATCCTGCTTAGGTATGAGCTTCCAAGTCCCGAATCCTTTTGTCTCAAGTCTGCCTTGGTAATGTGACCAAGATCCAAATTCGAATTGGTTCCTGGTCCTGTTTGGACATAGAATCGAGTCCTTGTGAATGGGCAATTGGATTTGGATAGAAGGGTACATTCTTTTATTTTAGATAGAAGAAAAGTTTCTTCTATCTAAAATAAAAGAATTTTGCTGCTTCATTAGTTACATATCCTGTTCCTGAAAGAACTCCAGAAGGTGAAGATCCAGCAGGAGGTGGTAGCCATTCTTATTGAGAAAGATAAAGAAAGCCACCCTTTAAAGAGTGCGTAATAGCTCACTGATCGAGCGCCCTTGCGCTGAAGATGAACGGGTTCGATTCCACCTCAGAACGAAAGAAAATGCAAGTGAAAGAGAATTATAGGACAAGAGCTGATGGATGATAGAACAAAAGAGCCATTCAAGTTGTTTGGATGCACATACTTTTTTCAATCCTCTCTGATTGACTTTATCAGAAGATTCCTATGGTCTGGTTTACCTTAATTACAATTCCCAGTCAATTCAGTTGATACAAATCAGGATCTAGCGCGGGCCAGTTTGGAATTTCTACCACCATTTCCACCCGTTGAACGTTAAAAAAAAAAGAGGTAACTACAGCCTACAAGTATATTGCAAAATCCTTCTACTTTTGCACTTGACGAAAATTTGATCAACTCCTTGTGAAAATTATACTTTATTTCAAGTAGGTATGGTAATGGCCAGATCGGGCATGGATGGAGAGCAGGAACACACCTGAAAACACTAGTGAATAGAAACCAATACCTATACCCATATTCAATTCATACCGGGCGGGCATGGGTAACCTAGTAGGTTGAGCAACATATGAATAATAATCAACGGTCTTCAACATAGCAAAGGAAATTTTACAACAGTGGGAGAGGTGGAGACTATGATCGGGGAATTGAGTGTCTTTCTCTCTATAGGGTTTCAGCTGACTATAAATATCCACCTAACATATATATCAGGAGTATTTTACAAAACCCAGGGCCAGGTAGGACATAGGTTACCCATGAACGAAATACAAAACCTGGCTAAGCCCGCTAGGGTCTCGGCCTCTTGGGTCGGACATACCCATGAACAAAAGATTTAACCCACAGTACCGGGCATGGCGCCCACCCACAGGGCCACAGGGCCACAGGGCCGGGCCAGAAAGCGGAATCGTCCCACCAACAAGAGACTACGTAAGCGGTGCACCGAAGGCGTATTTCCGGGCGACGTCGAAGGCGGAAAGACGTCAGCGCGGGCGGCGTGAAGAGGGGTAGACCAAGTGGGCGCAGGCCGCAAGTCGACTGACCCCGCCGGGCCCAACCTAACCAAACTCGAGACGGGGACGCCACGCCTCCCTCCCACGCGGTCGCGACCCATGGAGGAGGAGATCGCCGCCGACGACCTCTTCCTCGACGCCGCCGCCGACCACCACCCCGCCGGCTTCTCCTCTTCCTCCTCCTCCTACTTCGCCTCCTTCTCCGAGGTGGTCGAGGAGGAGGACGAGGAGCGCCACCCCCACCCCCACCACCGCCTCCTCCTCGACGACGACGCGGCGGGGTTCGACCACGACGAAACCCTAGCCGCCCCCGCGCCCGCCCCGGGCTCCCCGTTCTCCTTCGCCTCCGACCCCGACCCCGACCCCGACATCGACCTCGAGCTCCGCCTCTCCTCCCGCTCCCCTCCCTTCTGGGACTGCCTCGAGGACGACCTCGCCGACGAGGAGATGGTCGGGGGCGGATTCGAGTGGGAGGAGATCGCCGACGCCGCTGTCCCTGCCCCCGGAGCCGTCGCTGCTGGTGGTGGTGGTGGTGGTGGAGGAGGAGATGGGGGCCTTGTTGGGGACGGCGACGTGTTCGGGTTCCTCGACGAGAGGGAGATCCTCGGCGCGATGGAGGGGCTCGACAGCGGCGACGACGAATCGGGGTTCTCCGACGAGCCGTTCGACTTCGGCGACGAGGGGGACGACATAGGGGACATCTTCCGGAGCGTGGGGTGGGAGGTGCTCCCGGTGCCGCTGGACGAGGACGACTTCGAGGTGCTGCCGGGGCACGTCGCGGACGCCGCGGCGGGAGGGGCGCCCCCCGCGGCGCGCGCGGCGGTGGAGCGGCTCCAGGTGGTGGCGGTCGGCGGCGGCGGGGAGGAGGCGGCGGCGGCGTCGCGGGGTTGCGCTGTGTGCAAGGACGGGATCGCGCAGGGGGAGCTCGCCACGCAGCTGCCGTGCGCGCACTTGTACCACGGGGCGTGCATCGAACCGTGGCTCGCCATCCGGAACTCGTGTCCGGTGTGCCGTTACGAGCTGCCCACCGATGACCCCGAGTACGAGAAGCGGCGGGTGAAGCGGCGTTCTTCTGGTGACTCCGTGGCGCAATTGGGTACTCCTATGCAAATTTGAGCTAGGATTGCTTGGTGATATGTGTTGGTTGCAATTCCGTGGAATTGAGAAACTTCACTCTCTAACTGCTCATTGGGATGCTTCGAGAGTGTCATACCTCTTTGATCTCAAAACTTTTTAGTGCGTAGCTGTCATGATTGGTAATTGAACGGTAAGAACAATTGCTAGAATTTAGAACTGCTGTAAATACGTTGTGCTGCTCCAATAATACAGAAAATTGTTTCAATGTTTCCCCAGAATTGTTAGCCTTTTTTTTAACTTACTGCATGAGTAACAGCCATCATAATTTGATAAACCAAACTGGAAAGTAGTCTTCCTTCTGTACCAGAATACTCAACCAAGTGTTGCTTATTTGCGTTAATTAAAAAAAACAATTCGGAAGTGATTTTAGGTTCTTAAGTTTCCTCTTCATTAGGCTTAGGCTGCTATAGTGCTATTTATGATAAATACCATTTATAAGAAGTTACCCTCTCTGTCCATTTTAAGCTAAGAATCTGGATAACTATCTGTCCAGATTCGTAGCCAAAAGTTGCTATATTTTGGGACAAAAGTAGTATCTACTTGTTATTGTGAATACCGTGGTTTTGAGATTATCACACAACAGTGTAGCATTTTAGGTTCCTCAAAGCATGCCATTGCTAGTAAGCAGTAGCTAATAGATGACTGTGTTGCATGGTCCTCCAAAAATGGTAAACTTCATAGTTTTGTTTTATCTTATATATGGTCAGTACTAACTACTCACAAATAAGCCATACGGTCCATAAACACATGGGAAGCAAAGTACAGCTCATATCCATTTGCAGGGAACATGCTGGCAAAACAGGTGTTTATTAGCTAGCATGCAGGATGAAGAATACTATAATTGGCTTATTGGAAACGTGGAAAAATGGTATAAATGCCATAGTTTCGGTTGTCTCGCTATTAATGTTCATTGAGTTAAAGATTATTCCATATTGTATTTGCTTATATATTAGTGTCCCCTTCAGTAGACTGCATAGTATGTCTTACAAACATTCATAACCATTTATTTGCCGATACTTCTGCGTATTCACGCAGGGCAGGTCTAGGAAAACAAGACACTGGAGTCACTATTTACTAATGTCACTTATGGTGCGTTTGGTTTGAGGGCGAGGTTGGATAGGACGGGATGATACATGGTTCTGTTGCTGGGGTGATCTGCGTTGAGTGTTTAGTTGGGTGGATGGGAAAACACAGAAAAATGTTACTCACTCCATGCTTGTTTTATTTGCATTGTTTCAATGTTTGGCACAGAATTGTTAGCCTTTTCTTGTTTTCGCTTACTGCATGAGTAAAAGCCATCGTAATTTAAGAAACTACACTGAATTATTGTCTTCTTCTGTACTAGAATACTCAACCCAGTGGTGCTTATTTGTGTTAATTAAAAAACAATTAGGAAGTGATTATAGATGCTAAAGTTTTCTGTAGGTTGCTATTTATGACCAACACCATTTATAAGCAGTTATTTACTTGTGACTATAAATACTGTGGTTTTGAGATTATCACACAACAGTATAGCTTTTTATTTTTCTTCATACATTCAGTGTTCATTAGCATGTGTTTCTTCATACATTCAAAAATGTTAATAATTTGGAACCATGCCATTATAATTTTGCAAAGTTTGAGATATGCAGTCGGTATCTCAATGACATGTAGGACCCACAGGAGTCAATGACATGTGGGTCAGGATGACATATCTCAAATTTTGCAAAATTATAATGGCATGTTTCCAATTTTCCCCAATAAATATGTGTTCATTAGTATGCGGGATGAAGTTCACTGTAGCTTGCTTATTGAAAACTTGGAACATTAGCATAGATGCCATAGTTTCCATTTCTAGTCACAGTTAATGTTCATTAAGCAAAATATTCTCCCATCTTTTATTTGCTAATATGTTACCCCTTCGGCAGACTGCATAGTATTGCTTAGAAACTTTCATAACCGTTTATGTGCCATAATTCGACATATTCACATACAACAGATCTAGGAGAACAAGCCACTGTAGTCACCATTTAGTAACAACACTTAACTCATACATATAGTTGTGGACATGGATTTGGGCCGAAGGTAGTTGGAGTCACAGGGACCCCCTTGGAACTGTGGAATGTGGATCTAACCTGCATATGTTATAGCACACTTGAGCTAGTGTATCATGGTGCGGTCCGTGGGTATATAATTAAAGAAAACAGATTTGTCAGGCCATGGAGAACTTATCTGCAAAATCTGGTTATTGATGATTGTTTCTAAAATTCTGTACGTGCTCACATCCTTTCCTTGGCCTTGTTTTGAAATTCTGTTTGAGCTAGATCTGAAGCTGTATCCTATTTTGCTGGTGATATTGCACAAGATGAGTGAAGTTTCTGGCACAAGCTCATTTTGCATCGCTGTTTCAGAAATACTCCTTTTTTTTTTGCATACCTTTGATCAGATTCGCATATATTGAAACTTTGTCCTGCTATTTTTCAGTGTATGTCAAGATTTCAACCATTTACCCTATTTTATGGTCAGGGTACAGAAATCACCACGATTGCACTGAAATTTCAAGTCTTATTACCATATAATTTCTTTCACTGTAGTAGCAATACGTCAGGGGTGTGAGCAACAGCAGTAGGCAGTGGTTCATGTCTGACAGACTGGCAGTAGCCAGTGATTTTTTTACTCAATGATCAGCTTAAATCTCTTGTTTTTAATGTCTCACAGAATGGTTTCCTTCCTTGAGTGCTCCAGTCAGCAAGGATTATATTTGGGATACTCTTGTAGAAATTTGCTAGCGTGTATCTTGCATTCTTGCTGTTTAGAACTAGGAGAACAGATGAATCCTGATGGCTGAACAGGAGAAGATGATACAACACCTGTTTGACACAGGTTTTACTGTGCCTGTTGACTTGACTCTAGATGAGGCTGCTGCTACCTACCTGTTCTGTTGTTCCAGACCTCTCATTTTTGCCTTTTACACAGACATGAAGATGATCTCTGTGGTCAGAATTGCAGAGAAAGAGAGCTTAACAGAAGGTGGTGATCTTATTTTCCTGGTTGAGAAGAACAGGAATGTGGTATGCTGCTATCATCTTCATAGTAGTATATGATAGTAGAAAAGAAGGTGGTGATTTTATTTTTGAGAAAGACAAAAAAAAGAAAAAGAAAAGAAGAGGTGGCCATGACTGATAAAGAAGCATCTATATACATTTATCCTTGTTGGGCCTTCAGTTCAATTGCAGCTCATGGGCTCGTGGTTGTCTTGCAAAAGCCCAAACTCCAAAGGCCCTGTGATAATTTGCTGGTCGCCGGTGTTGGTGGTGCTCGGGGACTCGCCGCCGGTGACACTGGATCACTCACTGATGCTGCTGCTGCTGCCTTTCATTTCTGGCAACCCAATACAAGTAGTTAGCTCAAGTCTTTCACAAGTAACAACCCTGAATCATCAACCACTGTTCGACCAATTTGCTGGATATTTGAGGTATTTGGAACATGTTCTGTTAAATTTCTATCATTGTTTTTTTTTGGAATTTCAATTATGATCCGATGATTTTTTTTCCTAGCTTCATAGAGATTAGTGGACGACCAAATAACAATCCTAATTAATCTCGATTAAGGCACAGTAGCTATGCACAATAAATCAATCACTTCCTCCTAATTTAATCACCTAATGCTAAACACAGATACTGGTTTTAATCTTAATCCATTGGCGCCAAAATTGCCTCCGCGCCGCAGCCTCCTCCCGCTTCCTCCTCCGCCTCGCCGTCGCCGCCGCCGCCGCCGCCGCCGCGGAGGGGCAGCCTCTCCCGGAGCGCGCGTGCCTCCTCGGCGAGCCGCGCGTTCTCCCGCGCCATCTGCGCGTGCCTCGCCGCCGCGCGGTTCAGCTCCACGGCGAGCCGGTGGTTGGCGGCGCGGAGCTCGGCGACGTGCGACGACAGCTCGTCCAGCTGCCGCCGCCGCCGCACCCGCGACCGCCGCGCCGACTCGCGGTTCGACGCCAGCCGCCTCTCCTTCCTCTCGTCGCGCCTCGTCCCCTTCCCGCTCGCCGCCCCTCCATCGCCGCCGCCGTCGTAGCTGCTCCCGCCGTCGCCGCCGTCGCCGCCGCCGCCGCCCAAGAACCGATCGCCATGGACACCGACCAATCCAGGCTGCGGCGAGGAGGAGGAGGAGGAGAAGAAGAAGCTCGCCGCCAAGTCCACCGCGCCGAACGATTGGTACGCCATGGCTGCGATGTCTTGTTGCATGATTTGATTGGATGCCACACCGCTGCTGCAATTTTTTTTTTTTGGCAATGTGGAGGAGATGATTAGCAAGAACTAGCTAAGCTCTTTATATAAAACTGGAGGGAAAAAGATTGAGACGAGTTTAATTAGCTCCTTTAAACAGCAGAAAAAGGAGGAGCCCTAAAAGCTGAAGCCACTGGCCCGGTTATGCTGTAAGCAAACTTGCCTTTTGCAGCTCATTGCGTCTGCATCCTATCGAGATTATCCTGTTGATTCTGGGGATTTGCCACTGTCCTCTTGGTTTTAGTTTTGTATATATATGCACATGTCATCATCACCAGGGAGAACTTATATATGTCGCCTGTTTCATTTTCAGAAATGTTCTTGTCTTGTGGAGAATTCTTCTGTCAGGAAGTAACAACACTTTCTTGTTTTGTTCAGGGGAATTTCAAATCTGTAAGCATGGGTTGGACCATGTAGAAACCATGGAAGCAAAGTCTGAAAATGCATTTGCTTGTGGAAGTTGATTTGAAACTTTGTCAAGATCTCACCTCATCTTGCTGGATTTTTACAGGTATCAGCATAGCAGACTGAGCACAGAGAATTGTGTATTAGGTCATTTGGCTAAACCTTTTCGGTTCGTTTCAAAAAAAAAAAAACCTTTTCGGTTGTTGTGGCAATTGGCAAAGTAATGGCAGTGCTTTTTAGGCCTTTTTGTGTCAAGATATGACAGCTATATGCATATATTGTATAGCGGCGCCACAAAGGATTATAAGCACAAGGGCAAATGCCAGTAGTAGCCCAACTGTTTGGTCCACTTTGAGGTTTTCAGGTACTGTTTGGTCAATCCCTATATAAGAGGTCTTTGTTTGATTTGATGTCTTTTGTTCAGATTCACAAAGAACTAGTTCTTCCTACAAACTCAATGCAATTATGCAAATGCAGTGAGTGGTGACATTTCTGAATACCCTGACATCACCATGCATCTTCAGATGGATACATGATAGATGCAATACTGCATTAGTCTGAACATTGGTTTCTTTCAATATTGTGTGCCATTCTCTGGATTATGGCAAAAAAATTATCTTCGATTTCAGACATGAGAAACAGTTCAATGGCCATCAGGATTCAAATCCTATCGACTGACTCAGGTGCGCACCTCCTTCTTCAGTGAATGCATAATAAGATATTAGCTTCTGTCCAATTTGTTTTATATATAAATAGAACTCTGGACATGACATGACCTCTTATGCATAATAAGATATTATATCTAGGTCTTTAGGTCTACTACATAGGATTAATTTTGATACTATATAACAAGTTTTTATTTGCTTACCTACCAATGCCATTAGCAGCAATAATTGTTCCAATTTGGTTTATGCTAGTACTTCTAGGAGACACTCAAGGCAGTTGTAGTGTCCAAAGCAGAAAGTAATCGAGTGATGAAGAAGTTTAGGACAGTTTAGACATGTTTAAAGCGGAACATACCAATCAGATGGCAATAATTGCTTATGGTGACTCTTGTTGACCATCAACTTTTGGAAACATGCAACATGCATGCATATTTCTTAGGCAAACTTTGCTTAATTTGCTGCCGTATGAAACAAATGGCTCTTGCTTTTGTGCTTTCTGGTAGAAATGCTTCTTAGCACCAGATGTTCATGAGATGTGCTAAATTGCTCTACGCATCAATCACAATGAAAGCAACACTTACCCAAGTAAAACTTAATTTCTTGTGATCCTGAATTCCTGGTTTAGTTTTCTATTAGTTGGGCACAAGATCATAACTGCAGTATTGTATTTAAGATTCAACACAGGTTCAATTTGTCACACCCTGTAATTTGGCATCTACAATCTGAAAATGAATGGCTAATCAAAAGGCTCTGAGGACACAAATGGCTAATTTCTTCCATCTAGTTGAGAAACCTTTCAATTATACAAATGGAAAAGATATGGATGTGATTTGTGGGCTGAAAACCCTTTATCATCAACAATTGTTAGTGCCTTCAACTTTCAATGCACCCATGTTTTCTTGTTACGTTTGCAAGATCAAAACAATGTTGGAAACGTCATCTCGCCAGGTAAAGCAATGAATGACGACAATTAAGAAGATTTTTGCTCCTGAAGACTACTAATGATGGATATTAAGGGTATAATAACCTATCCAGGATTGTGATGTGCAATCCCCTTGTAGCATACCTGATAAGTGTGGTGAGTTAAAGCAGTCCATTTACAAAAAGAAAAAGGAAGGCCATATCTAGCAAAAAAAAATAGACTGCATACGTATAGTGGTTTGTGAAAAAGTTCAAGATGCATACAAGCCGCAGTTTTCTTCAGATAGTGTGGCATCTTCTTACTTCAAGGAAAAAAACATTATGCTAGTTTGGAAATAACTTCAAATTTGTCCCTGTGATGGAAATTAAACCATTGGTAAGTAGTCTAGCAATATCAAACTTAAGGTGTGTATTGCATATGAATTAGGAAAAACCATGTCAAACCAACTGAAACCAAGGAAAATCAACCATACTAACATACTTAAATACCTTGAGGTGAGAAACATATAAAGCATACAGAGAACATGATTAGTAAGAATGACGAAGATAAAATACACTAAGGTAATTAGGGAAAACAGCAAAGTTCATTTGGACATTTGATATCATGGAAAGCTATAGAAAAATGTGTACCTTACAGACCGAAATGGAAAGAGTCCACGATAAAAAGTCATTTTTGCACCATTTTCCATTGTAATACTTATCGAGACAAATTTATGCGCGCACCTTTTTTCCCCCATCCATCCAAATAAATTTTTATTGGTAAAACTTGTTGCTTTATGACAGCAGGAAGTATCTTTTACAATCTAATGTACCCATCAGTACAATATTCTAGTAGTATATCTACAACAAAAATAAAGACCAAGGGCATGCTTGGCACATAGAATTTTGTATGGAATTAGTTCAAGTCATTTGTTAAGCACATAAATTTGGCAAAACTCTCATCTTCCAAATTAACCTTGCAAAATTTAACCAAGAAAAACTATATACTATCATCCGTTCCATGTCCTTCCTAGAGAAACTTTTTATGCAACCATTTTTTTTTCTCGACAGGGATTATTCGTGGTTACTGTGTGCATTAATAGCATTAATAACAGCTAGCATGTGAGCCTGTTATTAGGGGTAGGCAGAAAGATCTGAACCGAAAAGACCGACACCGAGAAATTCAGTCATCAATTCGGTCCTATATAGTGAAAGACCGAACTTTGTTCGGTCAATTCGGTTAGTCTCCTCGGTTAACCGAATAGACCGAAAGACCAAATTAAAAAAAAAATCTAAATGCAACCTACAATCCACCAAGTTCAATATAATTAAACTCTAATTTTCACAGCCCTACTTCTTCTAGGCATGCAACGTAATAAGAGTCTTTAGTCATACGTGCTTATGGATTTGTTTTGTGATTTTTGTGTAAAAATTTCCATTATTTCTTTGCATATATGAAAATGTTGCTGAATTTCGGTCAGACCGAGACCGAGACCGAATTTGTCGGTCATGATATTTTTTGCGTTGAAATTTGGTCTTCACTTTTCGAAGATCGAGACCGAAAATTTCGGTCAGACCGAATGCCCACCCCTACTTGTTCTCTCTATACCCATATGTCAATGATAATTATTATTATTATACTCCCTCCGTTCTAAACTATGAGGCACTTCCTTTTTAATGAAAAATCGAACTCGATAACTTTTAATTAAAAATAATACTAATATATACTAAATATTATGCATGTTATATCACTATATTTATATTTTAAAGTACTTTCATGTAATGCTAATTTCATATTCGTTAAAATATAGATATTATAATTCAAGATGGAGGAGTACAACCAAACAGTAGAGGATCCACTTCCTCTTTATTTATGCCAAGTTATTTTAGAACCATGCTCCACACAAGACACGCACACATGCATTGACATGTGCTAATTTTGTTTCGTGTGGAAAGGCATGGAGGCCGGTTCCCCACAATGTCCAATCGCTGCCAACTCTGCGAGAGAGAAGGGGGAGGAATGGAAGCTTGTGCATGGCCTAAACACACACTTTGACACTTGACTTTGTGTTGGAATCCATTGATTAGCCGCTCAATGCAGCATCCCCAATGCAGAGGTCTCCCCTCTACTCCTAGCTCTTTGCAAAACCCAATGTCCACCATTTACTTCAATTTCTCAGTCTTCCTTGCTCATGTCTCCCTTGCCCTTCTCTCAACTTGGGTCAACTTCATTAAATTTCTCCTTTGGTATGTGCAAAGGCTTTGAAGGTGTAGGCCTGGTGCAAACATTGCAAAGTCAAAATGTACGGTACGATGCATCGAGTTACTGACATGGTAAATCTTCCCGATTCCCGTGTAAATAAACTACTATTTCATTCGTTTCATTTATAAGATGTTTTAATTTTGTTATGGGTCAAACTTGCTTAACTTTGACATAGTTTATTGAAAAAAATAGGTTAGAAAACTTAAATTCAGGAAAAAAAAATAGGTGAGATATCCTAGTATAACCATCTTGGTTTGGTTAAGACATGCCTTAGAATAGACGAGTCGGTCGAAACGGTCAGAATCGGTAGCATCTCTTTAGAAACGACGCTCAATCGACCTGTAATTGACCGTATTTATCATTTAAACTATTCATTGTCAACATTAATACAATGCAAAAAGAAATTAGATTTTTTTTTATAAATAGTCAAAAATGGTACGCCAGTCTATCGGGAATTTATGTGACCGTTTTCACCCCTATTCAAGTGCATGGGCACTTGAGTTGTAAAATTGACTTGATCGAGATACCAACGTATATACAATTTACACATCGAATTGCCGGGAAATTGGACTTTGAGATCATTTTAGCTCCCCAAGGCGATCCACACGTACTCTACCACAAAACTTTGGTTGTTTTTGCTATCATCTCAAGGCCACTGCAGCATGCGCATTGCGCACGTACGAGATGCTACTCTTTCCAAGGAACCGATGTCTCTCTCTCTCTCCAGCCTCCATTGCTTATAAATATGTTCCTCCTTCCTATACTGGTAATGGCAGCAAAGCAAAGAAACAAAGAAGAAGAAGAAAGAAGAAGCAGCAGCAAAAAAGTTGATCAGTTAATTAGCAAGTGTGTTCTTCTTTCTTTTGGTGAGAGAGAGAGAGAGAGAGAGAGAGAGAGAGAGAGAGAGAGAGAGAGAGAGAGAGATCTCAGAATGGTGAATCCAGGAAGAACAGCTAGGGCACTCTGCCTCCTATGCCTTGCTCTCCTCCTGCTAGGTCAAGATACCCATTCCAGGAAGCTCCTGTTGCAGGAGAAGCACAGCCATGGCGTCGGCAACGGCACAACCACCACCCAGGTCAGCAGATTAGTTCAGTATCGTTTCTTCAGCTTATTAACCGTGGCCAAATTTGAATTCTATAACTTAATTTTAGAGTTGATGTGGATGTGTTATTAATCATAGATTATTTCTCAACATTGGGTTTTATGCCGCTAATAACACATATGTAAAACCTTTACAAACAAATTATTTTTCGGTCGCTAATAAGCGTTACGGCTTATAATTTTCCTAGTGAACAGTGCATGCATTTTGCAAACTTCTTGTTGGCTCTGGTTGCAACTTGCAAGCACGCATATGCATTGAGAGAAGAGTTCATACACACACTGTATTATATATATGTACATTTGGGCTATAAGATACTAAAATGAAACAGGAGCATCGTGTTCTGAAATGGCGTGGCGTTCTTGTTTATTTTCAGCTTGTGTAATTGCTGGAGGGCAATAGCATGGGAAAACACTCTAATCTGAATCTGTGACACCTGGAACAGTAGCACCATTCTTGATGGCATAATACATGTACTTAACCACATGTTTATCGTTGGAATCCTGGTACAATGCTCCGAGCTGCATCGATCCATCCATGCGTGTTACCTCCATGTGTTCGAAGATGCTATATATTTGCATACGACAGGCACAGCTTCATGAATGTTACTTCGCACTGTCTTAACAAACTCCCTCAGTTTCATATTATAAGTCATTTGATTTTTTTTCCTAGTCAAGTATGACCAAGCTTATAGAAAAAATTAGAAACATCTAAAATAACAAACTAGTTTCAGAAAATCTAACATTGAATATATTTTGATAATATGTTTGTTTTGGGTTGAAAATACTAATATATTTTTCAATAAACTTGGTCCAACTTAACTAGAAAAAAAATCAAACGACTTATAATATGAAACGGAGGGAGAACTTTCCAAAGAACGACATTATCTTAATTTTAAGACATCGTTATTGTTTTTAAAATAATAATAGGATCACTAGTTTCTATTACAATATATTTGTAAAACACAATAATATGACAATATTATAGAGGTAGTACTACTTTTTGAGATTTCCATACATCCAATCTATAAATTGATCAAAGTTTCTGCTTCCACTCTGTTTCGTTCGTTCTTGAAAGTTTTCTTCTAACAGTATGATGATCTTGATCAATCAGGAACCAAGCAGAGAGAATGGAGGAAGTACAGGTTCCAATAACAATGGGCAGCTGCAGTTTGATTCAGCCAAATGGGAAGAATTCCACACGGATTATATCTACACCCAAGATGTCAAAAAGCCATAATGGCTGTTCATTTATGATTTGAACTAGTACTAGTAGCTTATACCTTCTGCGCGTCTTTTGTTCGTTTGGAGAGGGGATTTTCTTGGGATTTAGCATATGAACTAATTAAATTAAATCCCAGGCAAATCCCACTCAGCCCATTTTGTGCAGAAGTTGTCAGTGTTGCACTGTATAATTATTTAGTCATACACAACTACTCCTGGTAACTACTCCTATCTTCGATGAATTTTCTGGTTTTGCCAGACGTGACAATAGTCCAGTAGCATGCAGTACCCTCTCAGAATCCCTGTAATTTAGCAAAAAAAAAAGGAAGAAAAGAAAAGAAGCTTCCCTACTACTTTCTCCGTTTCACAATGTAAGTCATTCTAGCATTTCCTACATTCATATTGATGTTAATGAATCTGGATAGATATATACTCCCTCCGTCCCAAAAAAAAAGGCAAACTGTGGGTTCCCGTGCCAACGTTTAACTGTCCGTCTTATATAAAATTTTTTTATAATTAGTATTTTCATTGTTGTTAGATGATAAAACATGATTAATACTTTATGCGTGACTTATCTTTTTAATTTTTTTCATAATTTTTTCAAATAAGACGGACGGTCAAACGTTGGGTACGGAAACCAGGGTTTGTCTTTTTTTGGGACGGAGGGAGTATGTCTAGATTCATTAACAACAACTAGGGAGGAAGCCCGCGCAGATGCGCGGACAATTTAGTTATTATTTATTAAAAGAATGCTAAAACATGTTATCTTACCATATTTTATTTAAAATCCATAGATTATCTTATCTCTACCCTAAAATTGACCATAGACTTTGATGATACACTAAATTTAATTATAAGAATGTCTCTCATATTAAAAAAAAAACCTAGCTGGTTATATATAAAGTCCCCTATCACAACTACTTATTTTTGTTCTCTTGAAAGAGTTGGGTGCCTTTTTAATAAGATAGAATTGATTATTAAAAAAACAAACTTAATATATCATTAATACAATAAAAAAATCATCTCCATTTCATACCGAAGTGCACATGTCTCACTTGTGTCTAAATGTATAAATATTTTTAAATACCACTTCTATCAATTAATAAGAGAAAACCATTAAAATTAGATATAAATACCCATCTAACGTGCTAAGTTGGCCATCGCTGCTAAGGATTTATTCTATAATGCCTTTAAATATGGGTGCCGCATTGATGTAGCCATACCCTTCAAGACTATCGTCGATCACAAATTTTAATACCTAGCTCACGGTCTATACACTTATAAAAAAGTGTATTAGTAAGTAGGCTAGTGAGTTCTCCTACCAAGAGTGAAAGGAGTCATAGAGGACTCGATGGACTGATCGTATGTAGGTAGGTACAAACATAATAAAGTTTTAGTTTTAAATTTGAGGATTAGGAGGGAAAGATTAATATTTTTAATCATACATGCGTAGGTATGTTTTTCTAGGTTTTTTTCGATGAATAGTACATATTTTTCTGTGGTATGGATACGGGAGATTAATATGGAGAGATTACTTTGATACATCTAAACTAATGTTTAAAAATAATAGGTCACATGACGGCTTAGGAGCATTTGTATGATGTTCAATGGTATTTTAGTATATAATAATATTCTTGCCTCAATGATTGGTGGATAGTAGTACATACACAGAATTGATACAAGGGTTTAAGTGTAATATAGAATTGACACGTAAGGCAAGACATGTATGAGTCAAGTACACTGGACCTTATATACTATATACTCAGATTAACTTAAACTTATACTCCGAAGACTAAAGAGGAAAAGATCAACATATACACCTCCTATTAGTCTTAATTAAGACATATCGGTCTAGTTCATTTAATTATTTTTTATAGTCGTTGAAATGCTAAAGATATAATTATATCAAAATATTTATCTGGATATATCTAGATTTACATTAATGTGATAATTCATATTTTAAAACAGAAATAACATTTTTTAGTGCTAATCACAATTAGAGTATTCTAGTTTGGGATATTGTATATTCCTTTAAATATTAAATTTATGATAACGTCAATTTTTCTGAAATATTTAACTAACATTACTTTGTTTTGTGAAAATAATATTATTTTAACATATCAATATTTTAGAACAGTGGATTTTTTAGAGTGCTAATCAGAACTAATTATTATATTTTATTTTTTGATATTATAGAGCTAATCTAATTATGCATGATTGTGAAGTGATATATGATGATATGATCTACATTATCTATGTTCTACACAATATTTTTTTATTGTTGGATGGCATGTGAAAGGTTCGGATATGATTTGAAATAATGGAGGAACTTTTTTTTAATGTTACTCATGCTTTAAGTGTTTTTATTTTTTGTCATATCTATTATATTTAATTTATTTATGAAAGTTTTATAAAGTGATACATTGTTGTTTTTTCTTCTTTTTTTTGACAGCTTCAATAGCATCCTAAGGTTAGGATATAATAAAAAATAAATATTTCTTATGAGTTAAAGAATGTAGTACATTTTATTGGTATTTATTTGGTTAATTAAGCACCATGAATACGATAATGAAGAATGATAAAATAGACTTATGTGCAAGGTTATGATTATTCCTCTATACGGAAATGATTTAAAAATATTTTTTTTAATTGTAACAAATTTAAAAGAAAGAAAGAGATGAGAAGATTGCATAGGAGGGGGAGAGATACGTACGTACGTACATACCATAGGGAGGAGGGTGGGTTGGTGGGGGAAAGGGGAGGAAGGTGGATTATGGTTTTTTTTTCTAAAAATAAATCTCGTAAATGAAAATAGTGGGTATTCTAAAAATAAATCTAATAGATGAAAATAGTGGGCCTAGCGATTTATTAGAGAGCCACGTAGTAGCTTAGGAGCGTTTGTAGGAGTCCCACGTGGCGGCTTGAGAGTGTTTGTACGAAGTTTAATGGACTTTTACTATATAATAATAGATATGAATGTGAGAAATGCTAGAATGACTTACATTATGAAACGGAGGAAGTACAATATGCACAATGCATGATGGTGAAGCTGAATTTTTCTTCGCAGCTTGCAGCTTCTGTTGTATCCCAATCGGAAACTCTGTAAGAAATGCAGTAACGCAGTGTTATGCGCAGGGTTTCAGTGTGAATTTGGGATAAAACACCGCCAGATCGAAAGATAGTTTAGTTGGGATGAGAAGAGATTATAGATTGAGAAGAACTTGAAGGGAAACTAATTTTGATTATTCATTGCTTAATCTCAATGCCCATAACACGCAGAGAGATTGATCCTATTCTCGAGATCATAAATTGGGCCCTCACCATCTCAGCCCACCATGGAAAAGAAAAAAAAAAACAAGAAGAATAATAGCATAACAGAGTGTGAGTTTTCAGAGAGAGAACTTGGAAGTATACCTGGGCTGGGCTCGCACCAATTTGGGCACGAACCGTTTCAGCCCACAAACCCATTATTTCGGTTACTTGCACATTATTTCTGCAGGATTCTTTGAGAAATAAATTTATTCAGCACTTGGCTGAGCATTTTTCTCCCCCATGATAATAGGCCACAACCGATTGGGTAGCTTAGCTTTGCTGTCTACAAAAATATCATACATGTGGCTTTATTTTCTCTCGAACATTCCTCCTACATGTGGCTCATAGTCCAAACCAAAAGGAAAAAGAAAAGAAAAAGAAATAACGGATCTGCCAAGGATGGCCTCAATTCCCAGTAATATTTTTGTAGCGTTTTAAAAATATCTCGGCCCCTAGATATTTCAATTAAGAAGAAGCATACAAAACCGGGGTAAAAAAATATCACGAAAGTCTATCCTCCCTACACTAGGAATATCGTTCTCTACGGATCAGGTCTTAACTCGTGCTTTGAGGCCCTAGCTATCCATACATACATATATGTCGACTTTTAGCCCATGTTTTTGTTTTTTTTTTTGGTGGAACAAAGGACCGAAATTTCTTGGTGGGATGAGGATTTAAACCCTGGTCGATAGCTTCCCACCGGAAGACATCCACCACCATTCCACAAGCACGTTTGCAATTTCCAGCATTCTTCCTAGCTAGCTTTGATTCCATCGTCCATACATATGTATGGTCCTTTCACCTTTTGTAGTCCTGTTCCTAGCTCCATTTTTTGACCTGGCAACAGCTCGCACACGTACGTCCACTCGCCCTTCCACTACTCGATCCATCCATACCTATATCTGCTTGCGATTGGTCGATCGATCGACGACGAAACACTGAAAAAAGTCGATCTGAACCGGCCATATTCAGAAATCACAGCAACGATGCAGAATTATTGCAGATCAACGTACACAAGATGCTGGTGCAGTGTGCGTGATAGTGTCGACATCATGAGCCAGCATCACCACACCTCTATCCATCTCTTCGTCTGGTCTCGATCTCAAAAACCTTTACACTTCATGCAATATTATCACTGATTATTAGTTACATATATATGTGTTCATCGCTTTTTAGAGAACTGAGACAGATGCAGTCAGGGGCGGATCCAGGAAAAAAAATTGGAGAGGCTCAGTTACACAGTTTCTTCAATCTCCAACCATTTAGGGATCTTTAGTTTACCATTCATTGTGAAAAAAAAAATCAAAGGGGGTGTTCCAGAGGTATCCATAGGTCTTGTGGATGTAGGGGGACTTGCACCCATGTTGGATCCGCCCCTGGATGCAGTGAAGGATGATGGATGCACGTAAAAAAATATAGAAAAGATGTGACGATCAAATTCGATGGATATACATATATACATCTATATCTTCTTTCTCCCCAGCTAAACCACCAAGCTGAAAGAAAAAGGTGTGACAGACAAGGAAAAAGATAGAGCTGACGATGGCGAAGAAACGATCGAACGATCGATCAATCTCTCTCCTTTCCCCCCCCCCTGAAAACCTACGGCGAAGTAGAAAACTTTGTCTTCGCTTTAACTGCTTGCTGATTCTCTCGCCCATAGTTCTCCCATCACTGGTGGAGAAACTATCTTTCGTCGGTCGGCCGAATTCCACAATAGACCCGGATGTAATAAAAACTGGGGCTAAAGATGATCTTTAGTCCCGGTTAAAAAGGGTAACGGACATATTTGATCTTTAGTCCCGGTTGGTGAAGATCATCTTTAGTCCCGGTTCAAATGCTGTCAGGGCCTGTCAAGCCCCCCCCCGGGATCTTTAGTCCTGGTTGGTATACCAACCGGGACTAAAGATTCCACTGGGTGCATTCCCGTACGAACATGCTAAGTGTTTCATATGTAATGCATCCAACGCACATTGCAGATTCCACTGGGTGCTTTTACTCTTCGACCTGGAGGCCTGCACCGTCAACGTACATGACTCAATGGATAAAAAAGAGTCTACGTTTGATAAGGTTTTCGAACTTATAGACAGGTACTGTCATAAGTTCCTATGTTAATTAAGAATCTTGTTATAGTTAATTGCTACTACGAATCATAGCTTTAAACTCCATGTAGGGCTTGGTATCGGTTCCGTCATTTGGTCCGCGGCAAATGGAGAGAAAGACTTAGGCGGAAGTTCAAATTTCCTGTGAGTACACATGCTCTACATTTATATTTCTCCGATTCAAATACATACAAGTGTATATTAATTAGATCTCTCGTCGTTTGTCATTTATTTATAGTGCGCAAAGCAAAAGTAGGGAACTAACTTGTGAGGCTACTACGTGTGCGAGTATTGCCACTACCTTGTAGACCAAATCATCACCACAAGAGAGCTCGATGTACGTACAAATAAATTCAAAATTTCATTTTGTATCGATTTGTTGTTTAATTACTAATCAATTTCATACATTCATATAGTTTATTCGCATGAGGGATAACCTGATCACACACAAGGAATTTATCGTGGCGGTTCAAGAACAACTCATGGGATTTATCAACGAACAAATCCTTGATCCCAAGGGTGAATTCTACTACGACGGAAACACAATTCATAGGTCCTTAGCTTCTGAGATAGCGACTACTACTACGTCAAAATTGTAGCTAGCTAGGACATATAATGGATTGTAATTAATACATGACTATGTTTCTATATGCATCTGTACACATTTTCTATAATGTAAATATATATTTTGGTCATATATATATATATATACATATGCATTTGCATAACATATATATGTATAAATACATATATATTATGCATGTACATATGTATTGGAACATATATAAATATAATATTTTATATATATATATATATATATATATATATATATATATATATATATATATATATATATATATATATATATATATATATATATATATATATATATATATATATATATATATATATATGTATTGAAACATATATATGCATGTATATAAACCATGTAGCAATAGGGCCATGAAAAAAAAATAGGTCAGCTCGATCTTTAGTTCCGGTTATTTCACCCGATACTAAAGGGGATTATGAACCGGGACTGCAAACGCTTTCTCCACCAGTGCATTTTCCGTTAATTTAGCACTGTAGATAGCATACGTGGTGATCTGATCTGAATATATATCTGAATCTGACGCAGATCACGCTCAGCATGCGAGTATATAGGCTTGTAGTGGCATATCATGGGTTGCTGCTGCCATTGGCGGTAGCTCATCGAAAAGATCACCAACTAGCTATAAGCTGGAGTAGCTTGTAGCTTGCACTGTGGTATGCCTGCTTCTGCGGCTGCTGCTGCTGGTAGCTGCATGCAGATGTGTTTGCTAGAGAGAAAGCAAAGGCGTGGCGAGAATATTCGTGAGGATAATGCCTCTTCCGAGTCGTTCCAATCTCTGCAATTCTGCACACGCTCCTCTTCTTTTATCTGCACGTACTGTTCTTGCAGTAGTTGGCATCCAAGAGGCGGACTTACTCCATCCGTCCTAAAAAAAAGACTAACTTTTATCTACGAATCAAGATATAGATATAGACATAACCTATGTTCAGATTCGTATATTTTTTAGGTGAATGGTGTATTTACGATGTGCACTAACCAATATAATAAGGGTGTATTTAGTTCACGTCAAATTAGAAGTTTGGTTGAAATTGAAACGATGTGACGGAAAAGTTAAAAGTTTGTATGCGTAAGAAAGTTTTGATGTGACAGAAAAGTTGAAAGTTAATTTGAAGAAAAATTTTGGAACTAAACTCAGCCTAAACTGTCAATGTAGGATGGAGCGCTTTTGATCATGTTATTTCATCTTTGGTTGTACCGCAGTTTGGATTGCAGGGAGAAATTTTGGATGGATCACGTGTGTTTATTCCTTGAAATTATTTTTTGATTTTGTATATGTTTTAACTAAGGATAACAGGGATGAACATGGTGGCAAAAATTTCCGACCGACCGAGTATGATTGCTCTAAACTGTTTTCAATTCTAAACATATAACAAATTTGATTAGAATATTTTTTGTAAGTATCGTATTGGTATCGTCGCTAAACTGTTATACTAATAAATATGATAAATTCTCAAGTGAGTGCGAAAAACGTTTCTATAGACATGATATCATTTTTGACCATTTTCATTCAACAAGATGTATCATAGCCAAAACATTACGATGACAAATCGTTGTTAGTAAATAGGAAGGGCTTATTTGGAACACAAGAATTTAGTATGATTCTCGCGTTAAAAGAGATCGCATAGTTTTCATGTGCTATTTCTATATTGCAATGGTAACCATTTAAAGGAAAATTTTGCGACGGTAACCTACACTACACAGCTACATCTAGAGTAGCATCTCTAACTAGGAGAGATTTGATGATGAGCTAATTAGAGCCTAAGCTTTTTTTCTCAGTGATCAAGAAAGTGCATTCAAGCTTTTTTTTTTCCTCTGTTATGCTATCGGCTTGTTTTTCAAGCTGGGTAATGAAAGTTACCTGTTGTCAAAAAAAAAAAAGTGCATTCATGACGATATTATGATCGATCGATGGCAAGTGAGAAAGGGGTCCAGATCCCCACCGAGTGGATTTGGCCTAATCTCAACCGTCCTTTTGACTTATACGGCTGAGATTTTCTCTAATCTCTGTAACCGTGTTTCTTTCTTTTCCTAATTAAATTACAAGTACCAAAGCAGCAGACCATCGTTTTCCCTCCAGAGCCACAACAGCTTCATCTTTGTCATCGAACTTTAGTTCAGCTATGGTGTTAATATTGGCATATTGTTATTCATTGCCTCAAACAGTCAAACTGAAGATTCAAGGGTATCTACCTCCAACCATGGTGAAGAACATAATGCTAATGTTTATTTAGATGGTTTTGTGATGGACAACGTTGTTTTATTGATATTATTGGCCGGAGAATAATCATGGTTATGGTGGGAAGTACTAAAAAACTAAATATTTTCCTCTAAATCTATATGATTAAGATAGTTGATTAGAAGAAGAGTAGGGGCCATGATCCCAGCCATAGAAGTCAGAAGAACGGTTAAGATTGAGCCAAATCCACCGGTGGAGTTAGCCCCAACTCTAGGGGATTTGGACCCGTGAGAAAGAGTCATATGCTCCAGGATATTCGGCAGGCTAGGCAAGAGAAATTTTTAAAAGAGATTGAAATTCTGAGCCCTGGTGGTGGAGACAATGATGGCAGGGTACAAACTGTGTTGTTCACTAGCTACCTCTGTCTTTGATTATCTATGATGCAGCGGATTACAGTGAGAATTTTGGATGCATCATGTTTGTTTTCCAAAGAATTTCTATTTGATCATACATGCATTCTAAATATCATAAGTATACCCTTCGACAAACTTATTTTAAAACGTAGGAATTGTCCCAAGTACTTCCCACCTCTTCATATTTTATTTGTAGCTTAGCCCATAACACTAGTTCACATTATTAATATATTATTTAGTCCATGATTGGTGGTATTTATCTCTAATAGCACTTTTGGGTATTTCAATATGTATTTAAATATATTTGCTAGTTGCTACCGTATCTAAGTTATTCGTATGTTTTTGCATCCTGCTAAAAATTCATACTAAGGTATGTGGTGTTTAAATCTCCTGAAGATAAAAATGAAGATAAATATTAAGTGTTTTACGCAAAACAATGTGGTAATAACGTGTGATTAATTTAGTTTTAACTATTACAAACTTGAAAAATGGATTAATATAATATTTTAGAATAACTTTCATATAGAAAGTTTTCACACGAAATATACCGTTTAGCAGTTTGAAAAACGTGCTACTTTTA
Organism: Oryza sativa Japonica Group; assembly: GCF_034140825.1. NCBI lineage: Eukaryota > Viridiplantae > Streptophyta > Magnoliopsida > Poales > Poaceae > Oryza > Oryza sativa. The sequence continues at coordinate 26,524,707 of NC_089040.1, read as the reverse complement.
TTAAAAATTTATTCAACTTTTGTTGGAGAAAAGAACAGGGTTCCTCCGATATAATCCATATCCCATAACACATTCACACCGACAAGTCGTCGGTCGTAAATACTAAGGGCTTATTCGGGCACAAAGAATTTCATATGATTATTGTGTTGAAGATCACCTAGTTTCCCTGTGCCATTTCTAAATTGCAGCGGTAACCGTCCCTACACTACATAGCTAGCTCTACACGCCCAGAGAAGCAGCATCTCTGACTCCGAGAGAGATTTGGGCTAATCAGAGCCAGAGCTTTTCCTAATTCTCCATGGCAACAAAAACCCAACAAATTAACGAGCATATATATGAAAAATTAAGTGCATCCATGCATCCATGACGGCATAGATATGATCGATGGCAACAAAGTTGCGACTTGGCGACATGAAACAGAGTAATATGCTCCAGGATATTCGGCAATTGAAATTGAAAAAAAAGTTAAAGATGGAAATTGGTGAGCTCCTGGTGGTGGAGACAATCATGGCAGAGGGGTACAAGCTGTGTGTGTTCCCTGCCTCTGCCTTTGGTTTTCTGACTAGGCCCCCACTCCCAAAAGCTCCTTTTCCCAAAAACTTCTCAAGAAATGAAGGCGTTGCACACGGACGATCCGCCGCTTCCACTAGCTAGCAAATAGTACTACTAGTACTAGGGTACTTTCGTTTATGTATCTCACCAAAATTAGAACAATATTAAAAAGAAATAAAAAAAATTAGAGCAACATTACTCAGTTCATGGATGCTTCTGCGAATGACAGGTAGTGGAAACTACCAGTACCTGCATACAATGAATGGAGACCGAAATTTTGACAAAGGGACCCTTTTGCAAAACTTGTTTTTAAGAATGAACCGTGAATTCAGCGCCAATTAACCCTAATAGCGTGGAGATATGACTCTCGCTAGTTGCATTAGAGATTTTATTACTCCCTTCAACCACAAAACATGTTATTTTGAAATGTTTTACTCCCTCCACTAGTATGTAACTTAAAACGTTTAACACTAATATCTCGTCAACTATGCAGATTAGATGTAGGGAAATCAAATGTGTATATTTGCCTCATAAAGTAATTTAGTCCGGTTTCCTAGTTTTTCAAATACAAATTAATGATCAAAAATTTATTTTAGGTAATGTGTCAATGTCTAAAACATATTTTTCGCGGGAGTGGATACTTCGATCTTTTTTCCCGAATGTAAAAGTTTCTCTAGTATTGTTCGGTCTTGTCCACAATATCTAGTGAGAGTGAGGACGAGAGCGAAGAGGAATCTAGGCGGCAGTAACCTCGACAACCACATCGGCAAACTAAGGATATTTGCTGAATTATGATTTTCAAAGTTTATGGATGGAGTAATATTTGATACAAGTTTAAGAAATTAAATAGCACCGACGAATTTTACTTTTAGATATATAGAGCCGTTTCATGCATTTTGCCACTCGAAAAAATGTCTTTAATTATTTTTCATCCTAGTCTATATGCCATTTGAATTAGATGGTTATATGAAATGGCAGCATAATCAAAACGACAATATTTATTGTGTCAATTCATATTCCTCAAAATTTAAATACTGGTCTAGACTCGAAATAAGATGATTTAGGAGGACGGAAGAGCACAAAGCTTCCCCATTACCCTCTACACGCTCGAGGCGCCGCTTCCAGGCTAGCCGCAACAAAAACACAGAACGCCCTCCTTTTGGAAAGTAGCGTAGGGCCCCGAAGTGACATGACTTGGATATCATATTAGCATCGCTATTGGATTTGGACCCCTCTACTCTACACACACCTCTCTCTCTTTTCCCCTTTTATTTTCTCTTCCATTTTCTTTTCTATGAGAGCAAAAAAGAAGGAATTCTTGGATGATGATCACTTTGGAAGAAAAAGATTTTGGGGGTGAAATGAAACCTATGGGAAGGAATTGAGAACTGGAGGGAGGAATCGATCAGTCAATCAGTCAGTCTGTCACTCACCCAAGTCACTTTAATTGCCAATCTAGTTAGTTATGCTAAGGAATATTACTTGCCATCAAACAAGTAATAATAATGATGATGATAAAGCACCTTTGGCAAAAGATGGAGGTATGTCAGCCATTGATAATGGATTAGATAAGCAAAAACGTATGGTTGATCTCAACTTAATGGCAAAAGAGGTATATATACAATGCATAGTTATTCGCGCATTGGCCCTGTTCCTGATACCAGCTTGTAGGTAAAAGGCTAACAATTAATGCCAATTAACTAAGAGGCTAACAATACCAATTAATTAAGAGATGTTTTATTGGCAACTCTGCCACTGGTAAACTATTTTGTTTACTTCTTCCGTTTCACTATAAGTTAATTTAGTACCACAGGTGACACATTCTAATACTACAAATTTAGACATTATACTGTCCAGATTCTTAGTATTAGGTTGTGTTATATCCAGTACTAGATAAACTTATTCTGGACGGAGATAGCACTTTAGAAAGAAAAACGAGGAAAACCATTAGCTAGCATATGATTAATTAAGTATTAACTATTATTAAATCAGAGTAATAGATTAATTTGATTTTTAAAAGAATTTCTATATATATTTTTCATAAAACATATTGTTTAGCAATTTTAAAAATATATTCACTGTAAACGAGTGATTAACCCAACCCAAACTCACTTTCTAGAACGCTCCCTAACTGCAGTTTAAATGCAGTAAGTAGCCCTGCAAGCCAGTTTACAGATGTTTGTGATAAGGTGTCATTATAATTCATAACATCGATCATGAATTCGGTACGGTCGTTGACAAATTAAAGTGAACAAAGCACATCAATTTGGTAAGAATTTGCCCCTTTTGTTCAGTTTCTAATTGCTCAGGAATATATCCTAATTGTTCAATAATTAATAGCAGAGATATCTTTTTGTTGAAAAGAACAATGCCAATTTTTTTTTGAGGCAAATGGACATACAAACAAATGGATCATGGATGCACCTGATCGTACAAAGTGGCAACAGAACATACGACCTTATTTCTCCTTTGATTAAAGTTATCTTATTTAATTTTTTTGGGGGAGAGAAGTCAATACTCAAATGTCTCAATAATAATATATATCAGATGTGGTCTTGTATGCAGGGCCCATAGTTTTGGTAAAGTTTATACATCTTGAATGATCGCCGCTGTTGTATGAATTCCACGCAACGTGTCGCGACACACTTTAATTGCACTTATTTTTAAGTACCTGAGTATTTTCATTTGCTAAGAAATTAAACTAACTAAAGTGGTTTGATCGATCTAAAAAAAAAGCCGCTAGAAGGGATATCCAAACCGGTTTTATGATTTGAGATTTTATACTTCAGAGCTTAAATGGACTTTATTGATGTTTAAAATAAACTGTAAAATTAACTAATGTTAATTTATGATTAGTTTACTTCACAGGAACGCATTGATGCATACCCATATATGGCTTGTATAGCATGTTTGGCATCACCATGAGGGGGTGGGTGGTAAGGTTATAGGATGCGAAGAGAGATTTTAACTCTAGCATCTCCATACCAAAGCATATGACAATTTTGTTGATGAACTTTACCTCTTTTTCTTTTTTTAAAAAAAGAAAATACATTAGGCAATCGTAATATATGGAAGGTCTCCCTTTTTTTTTTACCTCTCGATGTGATGGGAGGTAACCTAAAAGTTATCTTATCCATGTACTTTCGGAAATAATTGGAGTGATAATCGAGGTCATTTATCTTAGGGGTGTAAAGTTTTGGCGTGTCACATCGGGTATTAAATAGGGTGTCACATGAGGTGTTCGGACACTAATAAAAAACTAATTATAGAATCCGTCAGTAAACCGCGAGACGAACTTATTAAGCCTAATTAATCGGGTATTATATAGCATGTCACATAAGGTGTTCGGCACTAATAAAAAACTAATTATAGAATCCGTCAGTAAACCGTGAGACGAATTTATTAAGCCTAATTAATCCGTCATTAGCAAATGTTTACTGTAGCACCATATTGTCAAATCATGAAGCAATTAGGCTTAAAAGATTTATCTCGTAAATTAGTCGCAATCTGTTCAATTAGTTATTTTTTAGCCTATATTTAATACTTCATGCAAGTGTTAAACGTTTGATTGCAAGTGTTAAACGTTCGATGTGACAGGGCGAAAAATTTTAAGGTGGGATGCCTTATTGAAGTTGATTTGTTGGGAACTGTGGATATCTACCTCAGTGAATTGATTTGTTCTGAGAAATCGCTCGATAAACCGGTCAAATTTAGAAGGAAAACAAACTAGATTTTTAGCTTTTGGCAATTTTTGCTCTTAATTCGTTTTCAAGATGATCGACCCGGCTTTTCAGAAAGCCTAAAACATAACAAAGTCTTTTAGAGAACACAATTTTTTTAAAAAAAACACACACGAGCTTACCCAAATTTTACCATTAAAATTTTCAGCCAAACATAACCAAATTTTGCCCATTTTCACGGTAACCACACTAAAATCAACAAAAGTGACCGGTCCCCCACTATGCAAGAGCCCCAAACACCACTGTGTATGTGTGCATCATCTGGCCATCTGCACTACTCGTCCTATCTGTTGTGCTCTGCAGCTTCTTCCTTCCTTGCGACCCCCTTGTACTGTAGCAGTTGAAGAAGCAAAAAAACACAAGTTCCAACCAATCGTGCATGCGGCCAAGCTACTACTGTACCAGTGCTAGCACAGTAGTACCGGTCAGGGTGCGCCTCTGCTCTGTCGCTCCACACGAATTTTGCATCCATCACCTCACCAAACACACGATTACTCTGCCCTGCCCCCCACAAAAAGGTTGTGGTGTGAGTTGTGACCAATCTGAATTCCGCAAATGAGTGCTTGGTGACTCATTGCCATGGAGGAGGTTGTCCATGAACTCATCTCACTGATCAATCAGAACAATGATGAACAGAAATCATCGGAAAAGGAAGAAAGGAAGAGATGAGATGAGTGGAAAAGGAAGAATTTTTTGGAGTTGGAAGGGGAAGAAAAGCCTTGATGCATTTATTGGAAGCACAAAGCTTTGCCTTTTGTCAGTTGCAACAACAAACCAAAAGACTTGAATTTACAGATTCCAAAGCCGAAGCTGGCCAAGAATTCGACCCAAATTTGACCTCTCGTCTCCTCTCCATGTGTGCTAGAGCTAGCAGCCGATGATTACAGGGGTGGAAAAAATTAATTCCTAGTAGCAAATCTCACGAACAAAATTGGTCCCACGCGCAACTTGCAGCACGGGCGGTTTCCCCTACGGCTCGCCGGCGGCGGCCGGTGGCGGCGGCGGGGGGAGGACGAAGGAGGAGAGCGGCTTGGCGCTGGCGAGGAAGGACGGCGCGGTGTCGCCGGCCATGATGACGACCACCTTGGGCTCCCGGTCGAGCGGCACCAGCACCTTGACCGACGCCGCCGCCGACGCCGACGACCCCGCGTCGCCGTGGTTCTTGCGGCGCGTGCAGACCAGCACGAGCAGCGCCACCGCGATGAGGCCCATCATCACCGCGAACCCCAGGAAAAGGTACGGCGTCGGCGTCCTCCACATCCCCGGGTGCCCACCACCACCACCCGCCGCCGCCGACGACGACGTCGCCGCCACCCCGCCTCCGCCTCCGCCCACCAGCTTCACTCCTCCCCTCATTCTCGAGCTCTGCGTGTGTTTGCCTCTCTCGCTCGCTCTCTGCTGCGGCGGTGAGGAGGGAGAGGGGAGAGGAGGGGGTATATATAGGTGGGCGAGGAGGGCGCGCGCGGTTGCGGCTAGCCGCTGCTGGGTTTTGTGGGCGCGACGCGACGCGACACGAGCGCGGGCGCGTCGCGCGCGCGCGCGCGCGGCGCTGCTGGGTTTGAGGCGGAGTCTGCCTGGCTTTTGCTTGGTTTGGGTGACAGGTGGCCGACACAGTGGCCAGTGGAGAGTGGAGATACTACTACTGTTGTTGTATCCAGTGTGAATGTGTGATATGGACTGTAAGTACAAAGTTGCATGTATTGATTTAATTGATTTATATGTGGTGTATTTTGGAGTGTCATTAAATGTGAATCTGGAAGTTTCTTGTGGAGACAATTGAAGGGAGTGCAAATTTAAGGGGGTGATTAAATGAGTCTCTTCTGCTTTTAAGCATGAAGAGAGAAACATTAAAAGGTTTTTGGAAGATATGAATTAAATCCTGGAACTTCTTCAATTGGTCTAATTATATTATGCCTTATATCATAGGTTCTCTGTTACGTGGTAAAAGATATCTAAAGCAATAGTCTAGTTACTTTTCCTTCGTTCCAAAAATATATAGCAAACTAAGATAAGATTGGAAATTTTCTAGTATTAAGAATTTGGACATGAGAAAATATCTAATTTAATCCTAAGATGCTATATTTTACAATGGAGGGAGTGCCCTTTTTTTCGCAAAACGGTATTATACTATGTTCGAATATGTAGTTACCAGCCTGATACTCATAGATACTAATCCTGGTTAGCAGGCATATATCAGACGTGGCACTCGTGCGGTAATAGGATGGGTACTTATAAGTACATCCTATAATGTGCTATTCTTGGAGTACTCTCTCACATGGCCGCGCCTCCTTTCCCATCAACAATAGTCGGAGTTGAAGGTGACGACCCTCGCTAGATTGTTGTGGTAGTAATTGTTGTACAAGAACTCCACCTCCCCTTAGCTTTAGCAAGAATGAGGGAAACAACGGGGCCACTCCTAGTTGTGCAAGTTATCGGCGAGGAGGTTAATTATATTTGTTCTAGTGGTGCAGTGAGCCAGTGAGGTGAGTGTGGAGGGGGATTGTTGGCCGACATCAATGGTGCATGCCAGAAAAGGATGACGAGCTCCTCAATGGTGAATTTCTTGCGGCGGAAGTCGTAGATGAGCCAAAGGTGGGATTTAGAAGGTCGCGCTGGGCATCCAAGGTGCAGGAGAAGATGTTGTCAATGTAACTAGAGATAGCCTTGAAGTGGACGTGTTAGGATAGCACTCCTCCATCGCCGCCTTGATCTCATCAATCAGCTAGAACGATACCGGTCGACCAAGCAGCAGTGGTGGCACACCGCACACACCTTTCTCAACCGTGCGCATGGGCGGAGGTGCGGCACTGTATCATCCTGCGCGTCCATATGGGATGATGTCCCATACCCCTTTTTTTTCCCAATATTTTTAGAGATTTTTATGTAACTGTGCGGTGGAGCACACCTAGTAGTTAAATGGAAAACCGAAACTCGAGTGTACATGTGTGCAGGGGAGAAGTCACGTCTAATAATGGTCTAAAGCAGTTAGGACTTACCCTAGATTAGCTTATACTCCCTCCATACTCATAAAGGAAGTCGTTTAGGATAATGTTTAAGTCAAACCTTGGGAATATAAATCATGAATAACTTTCAAGTTATTGAGTTTGAAAATATAAAAATTATATGTATAGATTTATTTTGAAAAATACTTTCATAAAAGTATACATATATCACTTTTCAATAAATATTTTTATAGAAATAAGAAGTCAAAGTTGTGTTTTGAAGACCGTGTCGTTGTCTTAAACGATTTTCTTTATGAGTATGGAGGGAGTATTTTCTAATTTATTATACTCAGATCCTCTTAAATCCAATGAAAATTTTGGAGAATAACCCTGCCCAGCGGTCGATAGTTAAATGCGTGCATGGATTCAGTGAACCTGGCCGTAGTGGGAAAACGTCGGAAGGACGAACCTACCCGGGTTGCTTGGAATGATCCATTCCAGAGGGTCATATATAATAGTACTCGCGTCCTTTTGTACATTTGTACTGCAAATGGCTCGCCGTCGTACGTTGCTATCCACAACCACTGTGAGCAGTAGACAGTAGTAGTGCACTAGTGCGCGTTACGTAATACTACTAGTAGCTAAACCGCGTCTTTTGGCTCTAATTGGCCCTCTCTCCCCGTGCCTTTTCTTCATCCATTTTCGCTGTGCTCCACTGAGGACAGACAGGCGATCGACCAACTACTCCTCTAACCCTTTTCACTGGAAATCGACATGCATTTTGTACAATTGTACTGCTAGTGTTAGCTCGCTCGCGTATGAAACGGTGACAGAAAAAGATTAATTAGGCATATAACCATGACGAGATAAATATATTAACTGTGATCGAATCACGTAGTAGCTGGCGGCGAATGCGGCCGGCTGGGCGGCGACCCGGCGTGCGTCACACACGGGAGAAAATTTAGTTGGCTGCGTGCTCGATCGATCGGTTGCTCTGCGTCGGTCGTCTCGCGTTTCCGAGTCGCCGCGCGCGGGCGCCGGCGCGGCGTTTACGCACACGCCACGCGAGCTGTCGTGCGTGTGTGTATCAGCAGGAGGTGGGCGCGGCAGGTGGCGTATGTACTGCGTCTCGAGGCAAGCAAAGAGAAGCAAGCGCGTTATGTCGTAGGAGTACGTACGTATACGTGTGAGCGTCGTGTGCCGCTAGCCTTTGGCTATTCACTCCGCCGTCTCACAGATAAGATTTTTTTTAAAATAATAATTATTTGTATCGAAGTTTATAAAATTGGAAATAAATATATTAACCGTAGATAAAGAAATAGATAATTGTATTGTGATTTGCTAAAATGAGGATATTTTGATTTTTGGTTTTATATTGATATGAGTAAAAGGTAAATTTATTTTAAATTGGGACAGATGAAGTGTACTTCAGAATCAGATATGGGGATCAAATTCGATCGCTAGCTGCTGCACACATGCGATTTTCCAAGTGCTCGATCGCGTCCGTCCAACGATCGCATGGGCTACTAGCGGCTGTTTGTTGTTCGAAGTGTCTCTTTGCTACTACTCCATTCTCGTTCGGATCGAGTAGCTTCTGGAGTGATCGTATATATCATCGTACACAAATTGCGTAGAAGTAGCACTGTACTGCATCCTCACGTCTGCGCGCAGAGGTCTCTGATCAACCGATGCATCGCCTCGTGTGCACGAAAACGGCCGGGAAAAAGGCAAACTTCGCTACTCAGTAGCACAGTACGGCGTACCTACGCACAGTACACTGATCTACTCTGCTCTTCTTTGAATAACACAAGACAGAACACGATAGAGAGAAAGGAAGGAGAATAAAATCACAAGCGAAACGAGAGGCCATCCGTCAATTTTGCGCGACCTGCGTGCGTGCGTACGTGGACCGGCCGGCCGGCCGCGCGCCGGCGCGTTCGCGACATTCCTTGCACACCCGAAGACAACGAGTCGACGACGACGCTGACGAAGACGATCGACGACGTACGACGAAGGCGGCGTCAGAGACAATGGTGGAGCGGTTAGTTTTGACATCACGCGGGCCGGGTCGCCGCGTGCGTATCATCATCATCGACAACAGCAACATCCGGATCAGCAGCTGGCTCGCGTCGCGGCATTGGTTTAACTTTTACTTTTGAGGCAGATTTTCCTCTCTTCTTTCTGGGATAAAGGAAGATTCGAGCGCACTACTACTTCGTTAGTGGCGGTAATTAATTAAGGGTACCCATTAATTAATTCAGTAGTGCGCTAATGGCGTAATTAATGGGCCAGGGCGAAAGGCGGTTTGTTGGGGGGGGGGGGGGGAATTTGGTAAAGTTTAGTACTGCTTGACCAGGCTTTAGGTAAAAAGCTATTCTTAAACCAGGTGCTGAAGTTAAAGTTAGTTGTGAGTACGTTCATCCGGAAGTACAACGAATGTTGTTGCGAGATCCGTCTCTCGGGTCAGTACGAAAAGTGATGTGATTTCCTGGATTACTATTTCTCTCGTCACACTCTAGAAGAAATTAACTTTAACTTTGCCATGATATATAGCCACCAATTGTTAAAAGGTTTGACTTGCACATGCCAAAGTACGGTTTAACTAGTTGTTACTAGCTACGATCGGTATGCATGACTCATGGATTAAAGCGCTAATTAACAAATTAAGTACTGGATTGCTACACAGTTATAAAAACGAGATCAACACACCAGCTAAACCTAACAAACGTTGCATGGAATATCATAACACTCATCAAGGGGTTATTATATTGTCTCCAACAAGAAGAGATTTTCTGCTCCAGAAAAACCGGTTTAATCATATGATCTGAACTCAAATCTGTATAGGTGGTGAACATTTCACCAGGAGGAACAGATGCAAATGCAACATGAATTGCACATATTTCCATGGCCAAGACTAGCTTAGCAACTGCTAGTAAGGAGTAAACTAGCTAGTACATGGGCGGATCCAACACCCACAAAACCCATGGATACCCCCCTAAGCCCCCCTTCAATTTTTTCATCATAGTTGATAAGATAAGAAGTGCTAAAGGTCTTATAATAGTATTTTAGCATAGTTTAATACTGAGATTATGTGTTTATATCGGTGTACTCGGTATGTTGAGTCCCCTCAACTTTTTTTTTCTGGATCCGCCCTGCTAGTACTCCCTCCGTTTCAAAATGTTTGACACCGTTGACTTTTTAGTACGTGTTTGACCATTCGTCTTATTCAAAAAATTTAATTAATTATTTATTCTTTTCATATCATTTGATTCATTGTTAAATATACTTTCATGTCACATATAGTTTTACATATTTCACAATATTTTTTGAATAAGACGAATGGTCAAACATGTGCTAAAAAGTCAACGGTGACAAATATTTTGAAACGGAGGGAGTACTTAAAATAACAGACAATCGCTAGTGCCCAGATCTTTGACAAACAGAAAAGCAGCGTCGCTCTCAGCTCGATCCGGCCCCTCTCCCTGCGATGCGGTGGCTCGACCGGCACTACATTAATTACACGCGCCAATAATCAATCACGCCACAAATTCTTGTCATCTTGGACCGACAGCCATAATCATCATATCCACTCGATCCATCGATACGATCGATGGCGAGGTCAACATTACACAGCTACCCACAGTACGACGACGGCTTCATCAACACCTACGTGGCTGCACGTGCCATGCATTTTCAGCCGATTCATCGGCGCCGCCTTGCGATTCCGGCGTGATAAACGCCCGCTCCGCTCCGGTTGGAGCACTCGATCGATCGGTGGATGGTGGTGATGCGACGATGGCGAAGGTTTCAGATTGGAGATCGCGATGTGGCAGAAGCATACCAGCGCTCTCTGTCAGCTGTCTCTGTTAATTTGTGTTTCTGCCCATCATTTTCGGGTGGAGAAAATGGCTTCTGCTGAAAAGTTGTTTCTTGTCTGGCCTCTTGCTTGATGGGCCGCGTCAAAGCCCAGAAACTAGTTGGCCCAGCTACTGTATAATTGAGGAATTTTTTATATTTATATTTATTTTCTAAAAGATTGAAAAATAAATTATTGTTCTAAAGTTTTTAAAAATATACTCCTCCCGACATACCGTAGGGTGGGGCATATAAATTACCCTATGGTAGGGCGGGCTCTGTAACGTGTCACAAGATGAAAGAGGTGCCGTACCATGATAAAATTTGCATATTGCCCTTTCTCGTCCTCTCCTAGGATGATTTACTTCGGTGATGTAGTAGATGTGCTATGGCAATTTTGTAGGTGCCCCGCTCCCAGCGATAAATCGCCCACCCAAGGATAATTTATCGCCGAGAGGGGGCTGCCTGCCAAATTATCACGGTGTACCCTCTCGCGGGATGCCACATCATATAGATTACCCTTTCGTAGGACGATTTATACGTATCGTGCTACAATAGGACAGGAGGAGTATATTTCTGTAAAAATTTGAAATGAGAATTCATTTTTAAATCTTTTGAAAAAGAAATAAAAAAATAAAATTCTATAATTGAGCTCTCCTTGGAGCCACAAATCAGAGGGATGGTAAAAAACAGAAAGCCCACGAGCTAAGGAGATGCTTAGATTCTCTTAAACCATCACAAAAGTTTTGGAGAAAACCCTTAACTTGTTAAATTAGTTGAGCCCTAGTCTTAAGTGCTCCTTGCTAACAGTTAAGGGCTTGTTTGGCACAGCTCCAGCTCCAGCTCCAACTCCACTCCTCCTAGAGCTAGAGCTCAGCCAAACAGTTTTAACTCCATCAAAACCGGGAGTGGAGCTGGGTGGAGCTCTCTTACAAAATAAACTAGAGTTGTGGAGCTGGGTTTGGGTAGCTCTACAACTTTACTCCAGACCCAACTTCTGAAGCTAAATTTAGCAGTTGGAGCCGTACCAAACATGCCCTAAGTAATGGTGAGTTTAAGCCTCGTTCTAAACAACTTTTATGCTGAATTGATTTGTAAAAGAAAAAGAAAAAAATATTAGTATATAATTAATTTTCTAAGTATTAATTATTACAAGATTATAATTTACATTTATAATTATTATTAAAAGAAACCTTCATATGATTTTTTATGTGAAGTGCCCTGTCTAGCAGTCTAGGCAGTCTAGCTGTACATTTAGCTGTTGTGAACGTGGCCGAGAGTTAAATGCATGGACTTAGGCCTGCTTTAGTTACAACTTTTTCTTCAAACTTTTAACTTTTTCATCACATTAAAATTTTCTACACACACGAACTTTCAATTTTTCTGTCACATCATTCCAATTTCAATTAAACTTCTAATTTTAACATGAACTAAACACACCCTTAGTGAACTTAGACGCGTGAAAACGTCGGCAAAGAACGTACTGGTTGCTTGGGATGATCCCGAGGCGCCTACAAATCAGACTCAAATCAGGCGCTGTTTTACCAAATAGATCGAACATGTTTCACATAATAGATCGAAAATGTTTCACTCTTTTAGAAAACTAAAACACAACCAAATCACCTCATGAAACATTTTGCTACAATGTATGAAACAACTGTCAGGGTTATAGATAAGGTATACCTCCTATCCTGCGACTTATGAAATATACCGATAAGGTTTATCTTCACGTATACGGATTGTTCCTATGAATGTCATGAGGAAACCGACTCATGTTATGGAAAGTATCTCTACGAGTCAAGTGATTTCCAAAGTTCTACTCGGAATAGATAGAGTTTCTGTTATACCGTATCAGATCCGATATCCTCAAACCTTTCTTGGGGATCAAGATGATACACGGTATGAAAGGGACCCCCTGGCAGGGGTTCAAGACATCCAATTCAATCGCCAACACACCCAACAAAGTTTATGAAGCCGGAGTACGCGGAGTCAACTCGCCGGGAGATCTCGTCGAATCCCTCGACTACGATCTCGTCGGTACCATTTGTTTCGACTACTCTCTTTGTAATCTGTTCTCATCATCATCAATCTCATATAAACTGGATTAGGGCAATTACCTGACAAGGGGCTTGAACCAATATAATCCTTGTCTTTTGTCTGCTTGATGCCGTACTACGTAGACCCTCGTTCCGACATACCCTAATACTCTACTCATCAGGTCCGTAAGTATCACTCGTCGACAACAACGGTTTCTAAAAAATCAGATGTTGTTTCACCCTATATAAAAACAATGTTTCAGTAAATAGCGAAAGAATGTTTCAATTCTTAAAAAATGTGAAACACAGTCAGATCGCTAGATGAAACAATTTGGTTCAACGTATGCAACAAACGATTTGAAGCCATTTGCAACACTTAAACCCCGTGTACATCAACAAACCACGTGTCCATCAGATGGAAAATATTAAACAATACAAAAAATCCACTGCAACATTTCATTCATATATAGTAAAACATCACAAGTACACTTGCTGAAACATTGTTGGTGGAACAAATTAAAAATAAAACGGATTCCCTTAATAGGACGTTTCCGTTTATATCCGGGCGGTTGTTGCAATGGGGACGCTGTTAATTGACGTATGAAGTAATTAGAAAAATGTGTTAGAAAAATGTAATTCCTTAATAAATACATACGTACCCCACTTTTGTGTCTCCCGAACGGCACTGACAAAGTATGGATTATCGGCATTTCTACCTGGAATGCCGGCGGTAAAGAAGAACCTTGCCCATGACTCACCAATGGCCTGCCTAGCTTGCTTCCCCTTCTTTGTGAAGAATCCTATGTCAATGCGTGTCTGCACAGGGAACTTGGCAGATGCTAGATTGTAATCTCTTACAGCAGGTGACTCCCTATGAGATGTAGCCCTTCGTAGCATACTGGTAATTGGGTTACTTCTACCTTTCCGTGCCTCGAGCTGAGCGGATCCACTCCCACCACCATGCTCATAAGTGCCACCACGCTCCTCCACGTGGCTCCTGAAGTTTTCCTCTTGTCATGAGGCTGCCATGGCTGCTTCCATTTGTTCCTCCTCGTCGGCATCACCTGTTAGGTCATAATAGTTGACCCCTGCCGCTTCAACCCTTCTATTGCTATCATTCTGACGCTTGTCACCTGTTTGTTTTATCCTCTCCAATTCACGCTTGAAGAAATCACGGACATCCGGAGGCACTGAATTGCAATATGTAACCCCCTTCCCTTTGTGTCCCAAGTGCATTTTTAGTCGTGTGGCCCCACCACCTTTCTTCCTCTGATGGCAATACTTACAACGCCATCCAGGTGCAAAATCCTCCCCGTGCTCCCACACAAGGTCCCTACTTTCTGCCATCTCCACCCTGTATGAAATGCATGAAAAATTATCACTAGGAATTATAAACATACCTCTCATAACGCAATAATATGTATACAGCTAAGCTTGCACCCAAATTCGGGCATGTATACAACAAAACAATCAAATGTACTTCACATGCATGGTTTTAGGCAAGTACGGGCAACCAAATTCGCTAATAAACTCATATTCCCAACGTACTTCACATAATCCCCAAATATAATTCATATTCACAATGTTTTCACCTAATATGTTCATATGACAGTATAAAAAAACATATACCACGGTTTCACGCACGGTAACCACGGTATCAACCACGGTTACCGCGGTTTAAACAACGATTACCGTGCTCAACAATAGCAGCGAACGTAAATAACAGGCTACGGTTTCTCTCCCAAACCGCACGGTTACCGGACAAATCTCGCGGTAACCGCCCCCTTTCATGCGCATACCTGTTGGTGGGCGAGCCAGTCGGTAACCGCCTCCTACCACGCGGTTACCGCTGCATACCGCGCGGAAATCAGCCACGCCGGCACGGAGGCGGCGGATCTGGCGCGGCAGTCCTCGTCGCCCCTTCGAAGCAATGCGCAGCTGTGAGAGAGAGAGGAAAGAAATAGAAGAACGCGACAGAAACCAGGAAGAGATGCGGTAGATATTTTCCCCCCACTGTTGGGCCTTATTGGGCCTCCTGAACAGTGCATATTTGGCCCATTACATTAATTATTTTTTCTATTTTCTAATCGACATTAGTTTTTGCGCTCAAATTTGAATTTCTATTACTATTTTTCAAGAAATTTTTACACCATAACAACATACAAATCAAGCTATACATCCATGATTTTTTTTGGTTATTTTTGAAAATTTTGAATTTGAGCAAAATTTGCTCAAACCCTACCGTCGGTAAGGGTTACCGACCCCCCGCGGTACGGCCGGTAACCGCGGTAACCGGCGGTAGGGTGAACCCTGCAAATGACATATAATATGAAACGGATAGGGAAGAACTTAAAAAGCAAAATTAACGGACAATCGATCGCTAGTAGTGCCAGGTCTTTTGACACAACAGGAGCACCTAGCGTGGCTCTCAGCTCTATCGATCCGGCCCCTCCCTGCGTCTGCGATGCGGTGGCTCGACCAATAAATTAATTAATTTAATCACGCCACAAATTCCTGTCACCTTCGACCGACAGCCCCATCATCATTATCTCCATGATGAGGCGGTAAAAAGGATGTAAAAATGGCAACGGTTTCAGATTGGAGATCTCTGTCTGTCTATCTGTTAATATGTGTTTTTACACATCATTTTCGCGTGGAGAAAATGGCTTCTGCTGTGAAAAGTTGTTTGTTGTCTAGCCTCTTGATGGGCTGCATCAAAGCCCAGGAATCAGTTGGCCCAGCTACTGTCGTTGGGCCCACGATCCAGGGAGATGGTGGCGGCCCGGCCTACTGAGTTGGTTCTTGGTGGGCCGGCCCAGCACGTGAGACGTTTTCTGACAAGTAGGCCCGGCGCGCAAACCCTAGATCCGTGGCCGCAGACTTACACGACGACGCGCCTTATCTCCCCCGGTCGCCGTGCCCGCCCGTCGCCGTCGCCGTCGCCGTCGCCGTCGACGCCGCAGCAGCCGGGAGGGAGGCCTCGTCGTAGCTCCTCTCCTCTCCCGCCTCAGGGTCGGGGAGCCCCCGCCCCCCCGCCGCGGGTTCCGTTGACGTGGAGCCCTAGCGCGCGCCACCGCCGGGCGTCGCCCTCCCGTAGCGACACCGCCGCCGCCGTCGCCGCCGGTGGACCGCTGATCCATCGTAGGTAACCCCCGAAGTGCGTCTGCTACGGTTCGTGAATTTATCGATTCGATTCGTCCGGCAAAACTTGATTGTTCGACACAGCACTATAAAGAGAGGCGGTTATATTACTTCTTAGCTTTGTAAAATTTCGAAAGATTAGTGTATTATTGGCCTCCTCCGATGAATAAATTTTAGTGCTTCCGCTCCGCGGCTGCTTGCGGGTTTGGGATTCTGGCAGGAGTGGTACTACTACTTGTTTTACTCTGAATTCAGCTAATTTCTGCCATCTTAGTTATGCAATTGGCCATTATGGATTCTTGGTAAATCTTGTTTACATGATTTGGAAAAGTAGCGTGAATGCGTAGTTATTATTATGCCTGAATACTGGGCTGGGCAAGGTACACAATTCCTGTGTTGTCGAATTTGAAATTAGAAGGGCAGCTAGCCTTAAAACCTTCTTTAAAGCCCTGAATTCCTGGGTCCAGGTCACCCACCAATTCGATCATAATTGGACACGTGGGACCAGCTAAACCAATGTTTAAGTTCTACCGTTCATCATTACTTGACCAGGCAGAGTTTGTGCTTCACAACCACACTGTTTTACACCCCTGTAGTTTCACATGGTTGCCCTTGTTTGAATTTACAAAAGAGAAACTACAAGGTCTGCAGGTCTGATTATGAAATCCTTGAGGTAAATTGTTCTGTTGGAAAATCCATATAATCTTCAGGATTCTCGAATCTTGCTTATTAATCGCTAAGCAAATAGTTGCTTTCCTACTAAGGCTAACTCATGTGACTCATTTCCCTGAAAGTCACAACTTTTTACATAAGCCTAATTGTTGGATTGATCGCTTGTATTTTAGGACATAAGCGCTCATGGGGAAGGGAGAAATTGTGGCTGTTCTTCAAGTAGGTGGAGAATTCAGCACAGATGCTGATGGACTAATGTCTTACTCTGGTGGAGAAGCACACGCAATGCTTGTCAAAAGTGACTGGACGTTCAGTGCATTCAAGCATGAAATATCTTCAACGCTGAATAATATCAGAGTCGATCAGTTTGTGTTCAAGTATTTCCTTCCAAAAAATAAGAAAACCTTGATTTCTATTTCCAATGACAAGGATCTACACCGCATGGTTGAGTTCCATGCAGAATCTGAGACTACATACATCTATGTCATGAAAAAGAAGGTTGACAACAGGTACCTATCTAGTTTTGTCGTAAATTTCTTGTCAATTTCTTTGCCAAATTGACACAAGACATCTTTGCAGGGCATCGATTGTTGTTGCTGACTCTGGTACTCCTGTAGATACCACTGCAGTTGTGCCAACGACTCAGGATGGGTCTAAGAGGCAGAAGATCTGTGCAACATGGAAGAATGTGATTACTGGAGTTGGTCAAGTGTTTGATGGTCCTAAAGATTTCCGTGATGCCTTACATAAGTATGCCATTGCCCATAAATTCCATTACAGATTTATCAAGAATGATTCATCTCGTGTGACTGCGGAATGTACTGGTGAAGATTGCCCTTGGCGAATACATGCTTCCAAATCCCCTGCCAAGAAGCAATTCATGATCAAGAAAATATCTGAAAGCCACACCTGTGAATCAGAGACAGTCAAAAGTCATCGTCTGGCTTCTCAGCGATGGGTTGCTAGTGTTATAAAAGAAAAGTTACGCGATAGTCCAAACTACAGGCCAAGAGATATTGCAAGTGATCTTCAGCGTGAGTATGGACTATGCCTAAATTACTCTCAGGCTTGGCGTGGAAGATCAATTGCTCAAAAGGAACTTCATAGCACACACGATGAGGTAACCAGTCAGCTACCTTGGTTTTGTGGACGGATCATGCAGACAAACCCTCAAAGTGTGGCCACTGTAGTACCTATGGAAGATTCAAAATTTCGTTTGTTTGTTGCATTCCATGCATCGCTTCATGGTTTTGAGCATGGGTGCAGACCATTACTTTTTCTTGATGTAATATCTGCAAAACCAAATAAGCAGTGGAAGCTACTTACTGCCACTTCTGTTGATAGTGAAGGTGATGTGTTCCCAGTTGCATTTGCTGTAGTGGATGATGAGAGCAGTGAACACTGGCATTGGTTTCTTGAGCAACTTAAATCTTCTGTGTCAGCTTCCCGTGCCATAACATTCATATCGAATGGAGAAAATGGACTATGGGATGAAGTGCCTTTGGTTTTCCCTGACAGTCACCACGGATACTGTGTGGACTATCTTATTGAAGAATTTAAGACACAATTGGATGATGCATGGACCGAAGAAGCAAGAGATGTCATGGTTGAGCATCTTAAGAAGGCCATATATGCATGCACAGTTGACGAGTTCAATCAGTATATTGAACTAATCAAAGGTGAATCTGACAAGCTTGCTGAATGGCTTCTGGAGATTAAACCCGAGCGATGGTCAGATGCCTTTTTCAAAGGGTCAAGGCATGGGCAGTATTCATGCAATTTTCCTAGCACTATTGTTGAGTGGATCCCCACCAGATACGAGCTTTCAATTGTCCAGTTAGTTGACATGATAAGATGCAAGCTCATGGAGATGATGTACACACGCAGGGAGTCTTCTAATGCGTGGGCTGAGTTATTAACACCTGCAGCTAATCAGAAATTGCAGGAAGAAGTGAGCAAAGCCCACACCCTGAACGTCATCCCTTCTGAAAGTAATGAAAATGGCAATGTGTTCAAGGTGTGTGATGATTCTGTTAATGTTGTCAATATTGATGCATGGGAGTGTACCTGCCGAAAGTGGCATATTTCTGGGTTGCCATGCATGCATGCAATTGCAGTAATAGAGCGGATTGGACACTGCCCTTACGATTACTGTGTGAAGTATTTCAGAACAGAATGCTACCGCTTGACCTACTCCATGTCGATAAATCCAATACCCGATGTTATGCTGCCTCCTGCTATATTAAGTGATCAATCTCAAAGTCCAGTAACACATGCAACCCCAATAAGAACCCGACGACGGGTTGGCAGGCCAAAGGAGAAGCCGGCAGACCCACGCATCGCAATTAAAAGGGCAGTGCGGTGCAGCAGGTGCCAGGGTTATGGCCACAATAAAGCAACCTGCAAAGTTCCTCTGAGCACATAGTCTACCCATGGGTTCAGTTCTCCTATGTACATTTAGGTGGAGAGTTGCTCTTGTTTGCTGTAATACGAGTGATGCTATTTCTTTATAACTCGGTACATGCATCAGTCATTGATTCTAGCTCTAAATTGCTTTGTATTTGCTTGCTTTGTTAGGCTAACATATTTGGTCGTAAAATCGCACATTGTAATGGACGCAATAGAGAGACTTGGGAGGTTTGCTGTTATGTAATGCTGTCCAATTTGATCTGGTTTCCCGTTCTAGCTATTGTGTGCCAATCTGATCATCTCAACTCTCAGGCAAGGAAAGGAATATATATAGACTGTAGTTACTTGAAAAACCTTTGTCAGAGTATTTGAACTTTGCATTATTAGTTTGTTTGGTTTTTGCAGTAGCATACATTTTATCTGTTATGTACAAAGTAATTTCTTATTCCTAGAGCACTGGTGAATATAATTATATTTTAACACAGTCAACTGATTCTCTTTGAAATTCCGTTGCTGTGATATACTTGTATTGACTATATAATCTACAGAACCTGGGGGCACAATGAGGATGAGGATGATGAGCTATTTTGCAGCAGCGTTGAGCCAGGTAATGTTGGTGCTGCTTTTCCATGTTCGAAATTTCTGCTTCGCTTGCTTTGTTTTTTGCTTCAAGATGAATTTGTTCTTTTTTTATGCTCAATTTTTTATGCTCAAGATCTATCACCTGCATCTGAACTTAGGTGTGTGATCTTTTGGGGAAGATCTTGTCAGGGAAGGGTATTTTGTTGTAACGAAGCCTTGTATCTGTGAACTAATGCTGTAAACTCAAAATATCATTTCATGGTGTTGTTCAGCGAGTGCTTCTATGCTCTCGCCGTCCAGCTAGAGCTGTACGTACATTGCAAAGTAATGTTCATAAGTACATATAAAGTTGTCCCTCACGATAATAGTACTCCCTCCGCTTTTTTTAACGTAGTTTAAAATTGAACTAATCAACCTTAAATATTAAAGGATGAGGGTAGTATTTCTCTTCTAGTAACAGAATGCTACTTATCAATTATTTTTTATTTTTAGTCCTCCGATTAACATATGCTCAAAATTGTTTCTATTCTCCCTCTTCCCTTGTGAAGCACCATAGCTTAAGTTTCTAGTCTTTCTGGATGATTGATCACTTGCATACTGTGTCCAAAAATTCAAGGACAATTAGAATTTGAAATTCTTTCAAGAATACAACGACATCCTTGGATTTCCCATCTCAACTAATCATAACTCATTTAATTTTCTCATCTACTACTTTATCTCAACCAATCCAGGGATAATCTGATACAAATACGCCGGGTTTTAAGTCTCCCGCTATAGCTGCGCTATCTCCCGCTATAGCTGTTTGAGAAAGGTTTTAGCTATTTGCTCTCATATACAATTTAGTCGCTATAGCTCCATTTGGCCCTCTATAGTTTGAGAAGCTAACCGCTAAATGTCTTATTCCGCTATTTAAAACATTGAAATACGTGGTACGGCGATATTGTGATATGTCATATTTTCAAAAATATATGAGGATAGACAAATATATATAATAATAAGTAAAATTTAAAAATTATATAACATGAAGAAATAAAAGGTTAATGTTTTAAAGAGAGCTATTCAATTTGATCAATAGGATAATCACATATTCCCTCTGTCTCAAAATATGAAGTGTATTTAGTTTTTGCCCGATCTACTTTGGGGATTCCGTCCCCTGTGCGGCGTGAGGGGATGGCGACTTGGAGCCACGCACTCCACAGCGTAGGCGGGATGCGTTTTCTCCGCCACGCATAGACTCGCGGGACGAAAAGGCTAACAGGTGATCGCGGCGATCGACACTCACCCTCCTCCACGTGTTTTCCTTTTTTTGGCATTGCATTACTTTCCTATTTTAGTAAATTTATGCACCTAAAGTTTTTGTACACCTCAAGTTTACACATCTAAAGTTTAGAGACCCAAAGTTTATAAGTCAAAAGTTTATATATCCGATTCAAAAGTTTACGCATAGACTCGCGGGACGAAAAGGCTAACAGGTGATCGCGGCGATCGACACTCACCCTCCTCCACGTGTTTTCCTTTTTTTGGCATTGCATTACTTTCCTATTTTAGTAAATTTATGCACCTAAAGTTTTTGTACACCTCAAGTTTACACATCTAAAGTTTAGAGACCCAAAGTTTATAAGTCAAAAGTTTATATATCCGATTCAAATTTGAATTTGAATTCAAATATTTTTTATATATAGTATTTCTATACATCTAAAGTTTATACACCTAAAGTTTATAGACCCAAAGTTTATAAGTCAAAAGTTTACATACCCGATTCAAATTTGAATTTAAATTCAAATATTAGTTTATAGACCCAAAGTTTATATGCCCTTTTCAAATTTGAATTTGAATTCAAATATTAGTTTATAGACCCAAAGTTTACATACCCGTTTTAAATTTGAATTTGAATTTGAATTCAAATATTTTTTATATATAGTATTTCTATACATAAATTTTTCCAACTTTGTATTTTTATTTTTTAAAAAAATTTATGGTGTAGTAGGAAGAGAAGAATGGGATGAGGAAGGGGGAGAGGAGCGTATAGGGGGGGATGGGGGTGATCGCTGTGGCGATCACCCGCCCATTAGCCACGCCCCTCGCGGGAGGGTTAGAATCGCGTCTCCCGAAGCGAGAGGCCCATCAAGAGCGTGCTCTGGCTGACACTTACTACCTCCATCCCAAAATGTTTGACGCCGTTGACTTTTTAAAAATATTTGACCGTTCGTCTTATTAAAAAAATTTAAGTAATTGTTAATTCTTTTTCTATCATTTAATTTATTGTTAAATATACTTTTATGTATACATATAGTTTTACACATATCACACAAAAGTTTTTGAATAAAACGAACGGTCAAAAATGTTTAAAAAAGTCAACGGTATCAAATATTTAGGGAAGGAGGGAGTACTATGTTAATTTTCTAGTTGGCGATACTAACAGGCCCGTTGACGAGGCCGTGCGAACGGAGTGTCAGCGCAGGCCCCCCAAATCAGAGAGACCAGTACAACCAGCCAGCCTTAGGATTACAACTGACGTCCTATGTGTGTTCATGTGCATGCATGTGAAACCAGCTTTGATCAACAATGACGCTGCCCAGAGCAGCTAGCCAACTACCTCGTCTACCATATTAGGTTCCTTTGAATCAAAGTAAAAACCATTTGAATTTTAGAGGATTTTATCCTATAGAAAATAATACTATAGAGTCCTTTGAAACAAAGAATTGTTTCCTATCAATTTCTTTGAAATTCCTATGGAATGAACCTTATTAGAGCAATTTTGGAGGAAAATAAGTATGAGATATCACCTCATGTTTTCCTCTTCATGTGTCTAAGATTCCTGCGTTTTTCCTGTGCGCTAATCAATATTGTTTGGAGACTTTCCTGTGTTTCAAAATCCTATAGGAATTCAATAAGTGTGGCATTCTATTCCTACGTTTTTCTATTACTCTGTTTTCTCAATCCTGCGATTTAAAGGGACCATAAAGAGTTAGACTGGACAACTGGTAATTAAGTCAAATACTGAATTGTTCATACTCAATTATTGAATTGCATGCATGTATCCATGCATGATCAATTGAATGTTTCAGTACTCTTCTTTTAAATCAAATTACCATGAATATAATTTACTAATTTAAATGATCTATTGAATCAAAAGTAAAATGTAGGATCTCAAATTATATTTCGTTCCGGGGTCCCCGATTCCGGGAGACGGCCCTAGGTCCGAAGTAACTCGCCACGTCTACTCTCTATGAGGAGTGCGGGTAGCACACTTGAGGAGCTTAAGCCTCCAGCTAGACCAGGAACCGAGTAAAGAACCACACTTCACGATGCATGTGTCTTAAACAATACATGTTAGTAGGTCCCACCCGTGTTAGTAGGTCCCACCCATCTCTCTTTTCACATCCATGTCTCCCCCCCTCTCTCTCTTCCCTTTGCCTTCCCCATCGCAGCGGTGGCCCAGGCGGTGATGCGCCGGGCGAGAAACGGACCGGCGGCGCGCCGAGTCGGGAACGGATCGACGGTTGGGTGGCACATCTCCAGACGATGACGCCATTGAGCTCCCTTTTCATCTCCCTCTCTCTATCCTCTCTCCTCATGTTCCAAGGGGCAAGAAGGCATGTACGCCGGCGCCTCCCTCCCCCTACGACCCTCCGCAGCGACGAACTCTCGGCGGGGTCTTCCTCGCGGAGGTCACCACGCGACCTTGTCTTCCTCGCGAAACCGGGTGGAGCAACAGCCCGAGCGGCGACATTGGGCTGAGTGGTCAGATGTGTCCTAGGCTCACTGGATCAAGGTGACAGCGAGCTCGGGCGTGGCCTCGACCTCGAGCTCCTTTCCTTCTCCGTGCTTTCCTCATCGAGCCCGCGAGCTTCTCCGACAAGGACGGTGGCGGTGGCGGCGGCGCAGAGCTCCCAAGCAGTGTGGCGACGAACTCCCCGGTGACACCGAGGTCGGTGATGCGGAGCAGAGCGCAGGGACGAGGACGAGATCGACGACGCAGAGCGGGAGAGACGCTGTGGAGGGCACGAGGGGATGGTGAGTCGGAGGCACACCCTCCACAGCGCGGGCTTCAGGCGTTCCCTCCACCGCGCGTGGTCTCACGCGAGCAAGGAATCGCGTTGCCTTGTGTGGGAGCGAGCAGCTCAAGAAGGACGCGGTCCGGCGCGACACGTCTGCGATATTCCTAGCTGGTGCAAGGAGGTAACGCTCCACGTAGGAGCATGTGAGAGGCCTGAAAGGCGTAGGTGATTCTTCATAGGTTAGCGATACGAAGTAACTCGCCACGTCCACTCGATGAAAAGGTTCATCTTTCGCTTTTTCGTGTTCAGCTGGAGATGTCAGAGCCTCATAGTTTGGCCTAAACAGCCAAAGAATAAGTCAAAATTTGAATTTTTGAACTTAATTTTGAAGTTGATTTTGAGATGCTTTTAACGTAAGTTTTGTTAATGTTAGCTTTTAAGTCGCTATGAACAAATCTATAAAAGTTTTACTTATAAATTAATTTGTAAAATGGGCAACCGATGGGAGCCTTAGATGGAAGACAGTACTTCATCTGTAAAAAAAAAAAACCAATCTAGAAGGAGATGTGATCCTTATTAGCACAATAAATATGGACAAATATTTATCTAGATTTGCTATAGTACAACGAAATCCATCTCATGATAGGTTGGTTTTTTCCGGACCAGACATACACTCCATCTGACCGTTGTCTGACCGGCAATGAATTCTGAGAGGGAGAGAAGCCGGCCTGACCAACCGACCTCCGCCGTCTCGTCCCATCCAACACCATCTCCGAGGAGCCACCACTCCACTCCAACCACCACGCCCAGGCAGGCAGCCTTCTCGCCGCGTTCACACTCACTCACACGGCTAGCTCAGCTACCTGCGACATCGTGGCTGTCGCGCGCTTCTCCCACTCTCCACCGAGCATGCCACTCTCCGCCGGCTCACTGCGGCGGCGGCCCAAGTTCGCCGCGCCGCTGCTCTCGCCGGCCTGCCTCCACCGGCTGGTTCGTACTACTCCGAGTCCGATCGACCGGAGCCCGGACGTGACGAGCTGCGTCTCGGTCTCACCAGTAACGTGATGTGATCATCGTTGGTTTGCAGAGCGTCCCGGGCGAGTTCGCGGCGAGGCTGGACGACGACGACGCCGCCGGGGTCGGGGAGGAGGAGGAGGAGGAGAGTGGCCGACGGGCGGCGGCGGTGCTCGTGGTGGGCCCGCTCGGCAAGGTCTGGCGCGTGGAGCTGCGCCGCTCGCCGGCCGGCGACGGCGAGGCGTGGCTGGGCGGCGGATGGTCGGAGCTCGCGGCGGCGCACGGGCTCGGCGAGGGGTGGGGCGTGGTGCTGAGGCTGGAGCGGCGCGGGGTGGCCTCGCTCAGGGTGTTCGACCCGGGCTTCTGCCTCGCGCGCTTCTGCACTCCTCACGCAGGTACACCAAATCTCAGCAATGGCGTATGTGTAACTGTTTATCCATTTCTATATGTTTTTCTATAATGATTCATGAGCCAAAGTTGAGTTAAATTATTTTTGCTTGAAATATGACTAATTTGGTTTTACTTTGTAAAGATTTGTAGCTTTTTTTTTTAAACATTCGGATTATGGTTGCATTTACAGGTATGAGAACCAAGGACAGGCCTCGCTTCATCAAGCTGCTCCAACAGGAAGACCTGGAAAAGATGGTGAGCATTCACCAAGCCATCATCTTTACCTTTTTTTTTTTTTTGGAATACGCAAGGAGCGTATCTTTGTATTAAGAAGGAATAAATGTATGTACAAAGTGGGCCGAAAAGACAAAGCGAAGGGGACAGGGTACAGGAGGAGAACCAAGAAACAAAAGCTTAATCTCCAACTAAATTTTGCGACCCTTCTCCACTAACATGAGCTACCAAAACAGGGATTGCAGCTCTAGCTAGCCGCCACAGCTCCGCTTCACCCGTCATAACCCTTGCAACTTCCGCCCAAGTTCTGCTCTTCTGGTTGATTACCTGCTTCTCTTCTTCTTATGATAATGCACTCTGGCCTTGTTTGATTTAGATTGTTAAGCGGATTATCGATCGATTGGATTATGGGGATAAGTTAAATGCTTTAAGAAATAAACTTAAACAAATAACTTAAAACAAGTGGTAACGTATTTTTCGAAGAGTGGAGCAAATAACCCCGTTTCAATAGTTCGATGAATGAGATGAAAAGAACAGGGCCGCCTTCAGCTAATAAGCTAGTGCTAGTAGTACTATGTATTTGTGGAATTGATAGGCTATTAGCTCTGAAGGTGATGCAGTTATATGTATTATGTGCTCACAGCATGCTCTTTCTTTTGCTGTCAACATTCTTTCAGAAAATCCCTGAGAAGTTTGTGCAGCAACACCTGACTGAAACCTACACAAACAACCACCAGAATGCCATTATTGTTTGCCCTCTTGGCAAGTTCTGGCGAGTCGAACTACAACGGGAGCAACCGGACGTGCTACTGCGAGACGGCTGGGCGCCATTTCTGGCTGCTCATGATCTCTCCGAAGGCAACATCCTGCTGTTCCGGTATGAAGGTAACATGGTGTTCACGGTTGAGGTGTTCCTACAGAACGGCTGCCTGAAGGAGTACAAAACGGCAGCGCTGTACTTAACTGATGGTACCGAAGGACCGAGCAATGCGCCTCAACAAAGTAAGCCAGTAGCATTCCAGCTCCGTTGTAGTTTCAACTATGGATTTTCCGTGTTTCTTTTCAAAATGTAATTATGCAGGTGCAGCAAAAGTTGGAGTTTCACCTGTCAAGCGGAAAAGGACGCGAAGAATTGAGGGTACATGCTTAGAGGGACCAAACAGGAAATCTAGGGCTTCCCCAATTTCCGTGAAGGTTGAACCACATAAGAAACATGTCAGCATTGTGTCACAGAATTCATTCACAAAGGAAATGACGGCCTATAGTATTCATAGCCTACTTGTGAGCGCTTCAGCTTCTGCTGTTTTTATCTAGCTTAACTGCTTATGAGCTTAAGAACAAAAAAATGAAATTAATCAACATGAAAGATCACTGACATTTTGTTTCTTCTATTTCTGAAAACTATCTGTTCAGGTCTAAATATGGATGATTTTTTTGGTTTAATACGAGCTTAAGGAAAAAAATATAGAAATTATCAACATGGAAAATCACTGACTTTTGTTTCTTCAATTTCTGAAACTATCTGTTAGGTCTAAATATGGATGATTTTTTTTGCTTTAAAGAACCAAATCTGTAATTGTAAAATTGTCATACACATAGAGAAAAAGGACACTACAACATGATATCAACTAAAAATGTAGTTTATCATGAGAATTTTGGTTAAATACCATCAGTTAAATGTCGAGAATTTCCTGACAAGAAGTCCTTGGCTGTTTATTTTGACCATTTTGTAGTACTTGTTATTGATTCTGATATGAAAATGAAAATTTCTTTTGTGTTTCTCAATATATTTTTTTTGTTAGGGAAGGCAATACAGAAATGCCATACATATTCTTAATCTACAGTGTGTTGACAATAACAATCCTTCTGATTTTTGTGAACGTTTATTTTTTCAAAAATAATGAAACATCTCACTACTATTTTATTTCTTTATATTGCTTTAACATTGCAGTCTGTGAGAGGCACCTTTTGCTCTCAAATTGGTCTGCTAGAAGCCTGTGCGATCACACTGAAGATATCCATGAAGAAAAAAGGATCTTGGCGAGTGGCTTTCAAAACAGCGAACACCTATGGCTACATAAATGGACCAGGTTGGAGAAAATTTTGCCTGGAAAATGAGGTAAAAGAAGGTGATCGCCTCACCTTCAACGCCATTGAAACAACGGTCTGGCATGTTGTTATTGTGCATTGCTAGCACAAAAAATGAAGAACGCGAAAAAATAGTCCCACTACTTTGCCTAGCAATGCCAATCCCAGTTGTAGGTTTGAAAATATGTGGTAGAACATATCACTGAAAACCAGCTGTATATATCGGTAGCCCAGTTAGATAAGTCTGAACAATGGTTTTGTTGAATGTTGGTACGCCAGTAGACGTATCATGTACTGAAATACGTAGTACTGATCTCTTTACTTGTCCCGTACCAACCTTCTGCAGTTCTGCTTCTGCCAACATATCAGTGTGTATGATACTAAAATCTGTTCATAATTCAGCTAGAGGTTCAGAGAAGATAAGAGAGCTACGCACATGCTACATGCGCTTGTTGCATAGCAGAGAATCGATGCTTTGGGCAGCCTTTTCTCCTGATTGAAAGCAAAATTATCAGGTGTGGCTTCAAAGTGCAACTTGTTCTCATCATCGAACGCAAGCTCGATCTGCGATCTATATTTGTCATGGTGGAATGAATTTTGCGGCACTTTATAGATGAGAACAATCTCTGAATTCTGACATATGCATACTGAGCAATCTGCTGGTAATTGCCCCAAAGAAGAACTCCCTCTTTTCTTTTTCAGATTCCATGGGATACAGCTTGGCAAAAAAGGACCAATGCAAATCTTGGCTATAGCCAGGTTCTTGTCACTTGTCTAATGATAGTGTATTTATGTAAGATTTAATGCATATTGCCCCATCAAGGAGCTATCTGAATTAGAATCTCATGTTTGGTTCACTGAACCAATACATATAATACCAATACCTATGATGTCAAAATCAAGAATCCATAATTTATTAGCTTCAGGATGCTTAAAGGATCATTTGAAAACATAAAAGGGAAACCTTTATTAGGTACAAAGGTTCAATCTCATTGTAAAAAATAGTTTATAACTAGAAAGTCCTAACAAGTTAGGCTAGCATTCATTTATCAAAATTTGTTTTTTTTTCTTCCAGAAACCTGGTGTACTATGGATGTACTTTTTCCATAGTAACTGGTACTTCCAAAGTACTGAAAAAAAAGGCCTTCTTTGATAGCCTTTTCACACATCATGTGCTCACAGCTGTGCAACACCATGTGAAGATTGCTCTCCTCCGTCCAATGCTGCCCAAAGAAATGACATAATTTTGCACGTTTTTGTTCCTATCAACAAGGGGAAAAATGAGAAAAAGAATAAAAGACTGTTTCTGAGCCTATTTGACGCTATGTCCTGAAAAAAATGTCCCTTGCCAAGTTTGAAATTTGGTGATAATTTGAAATCCAGGAAGTGTCATAGATACTTCTACAAGCAACCATTCAGCTTCTGAAAATCCATGAACAAGGGTGACACAAATAGGCAATTTTGTGGCACATATGGCGGTGTCTATTGATTTGATCATGATGTCCAAATCATGCAACAGTGGCAAGCACATACACAGGCTATTATTTGCAGATGAACATGAACAGGAAATCTCGCGGACAATCTCAGAGTTTGGTACAGTAGAAAAGCGAAAGCGCGGTATATGCCAAAGGAATTTCCGCTTTCTCAAAACGATATCTCCACCATTTCTTGAGAATATTCAGATTCACCAGCCCTGTCCTCTCAAACATGCAGAGATTGACAGGTCAAAGATATAGTAATTGGGTAATTGCAACTCCACTGAAGAATGTAATGTAAACGGTATATGTAAAGCGCAATTCCGAGGACGATGATCCGGTGCCATTGGTACAAAGCAACGATCTTTTCTGATAATTTTCCAACACACAAGGTCCAGTGACTTGTCACAAATCATTGGCTCCTTCTTCTTATCTACCTAAAGCAACACTTGCCATGGGAGGATTTGATACCCCAGCCCTAAAGTATTGATGATGGCTTGAGAAGGGGAATTTTCGGACGTTAAGGGAAAGAAAGGATGAGAGTTCAGAGACAAATTCAAGTGATCCCTCTAAGTTGGATCGAATCTTAATTTTGCCGGGGAAAGTGTGTATCACAGGTTCTTGGGAGCTTAAGTTGCTGATGATCCTTGTCGAATGCGTTTTTTTTTACTGCAATTAATAACATTCCGTATGAAAAACAGCTTACTAGTACTAACCTGAATTTTGAAGTTTTCGGTGAAATATATTCATATGGAAGAGATGTGTTGCAAGTGAAAAAAATTGACTGAACAGATATATGTAAAAGTTAATTAACAGATTGACAGGCAACACATCACACTGATTTTTAAAAATAGAATTAGAATGCTGATCAGTGATGGTTTGGAGGAAATGTCATGAATGAAAGCATCAAGTGACAGTTGATTAATGATTTAGTGTGACAGCAGATTGCTAGGCAGGAACATGGTTACATTGCTAGGCTGGAACATGGTTCTGGCCTATGAGATCCCACCGTACATGAAACGGGGACAAGTAATGCGACAAATATGTTTATGATAAAAGCTTTTGTCGGGAAAGATTGTCGCGCCTTTCATGTTTTGTTTTTAAATGTTTTTATTTTTTGGTTAGGTCCTTAAAATGGTTGGTGATATGTAGCTGTAGAATATGTTCATTGCACTGAAAAGACCATACGGCAAAAATATATTTGGTACTATCTGTTGGTACAAAATCCTGGTAATTTTTATGGCACCAAAACTCCATTGTACTGACGAAATAGTAGGCAATTGATTTTTTGTTTTACTATGCAATATTTGCATCCAAGAGACTGTTTAGATAAGTATCGTCCAGCGAGCCGAGCATTTGATCATCTTTTCCCAAGATAAGCTTGAATCTTTTGTATCCATATGTCAAACCTTTTCAACTTACATAAATATAACAATTTTCAGTAATATCATGTCTTTTAAAACAAATTAACTTCATAAATGTTGTAAGAAAATTAGTTGCAGCAGAAATTCAGTTAGAGGCAAGAAATTAAGTACTGAAACAACATAAATGTTTTTTTTTTATTTTTTGAAAATGAGATGCGATCGAATATCATCACAATTCTTGCAAGGGTTAATATTACTCAATCATGGATGTATAATTGGAAGTAAACATATATCAGCTACTAAATAGTGCTAAGTGTTCAATCAAAACTGTTACTCCAATAATAATGTGATTCCTCAATTATTTCGCATTAACTTTATTAACGTTCACCATCACATTTTACTGTCAATCTATAGCAGATCTCCTTCTAAATATCTGAAGAAGATGAACTAATCAAGGCATCAATAGTAATGCTTGGATGCAAAGGCTGAGGTTTGCATAACTTTTAATCAGTAAGTCCTTAAATTGTCATCTCTTTGACAAGTATTTAGCCAAAGAAAACATCCATCGTTTTTCTGTAAATGTTGGAAACTCTACCTCGACTTGGTAAAGTGCTATGAGTGAAAATAGCAGAAGGGTAAAATTGAGGAGATCCACTGTGGAATTTCCTTTTTCTCTGACTTTAATTAAGCTGAACATAATGTTGTAATCCGTTACAGATAAGCTAGTCTTGATGATGAGCTTACCGATCGAGGCTTCAAGTATATCATTATATATTGTTAATTTGCTAGTTTTCAAAGGAATTAATCGAATCAGCTAGCTAGTAAAACTACCGGAATTGCATTGTTAATTTAGTCGTGAAGGGTAGCCAGGTAAGTGGGTAACATAGTCTATAAGCATTTGTATGAAGGGCAAGGCTAGTTACATAAATATTTTCTTGGTCAAAATTGGAAAATTGGAAAGCAAAAAATCAGCATTCCTGATATGGCTAGCGAGAGGATGCCAGTCTGAATCAGCACTTAATTCACATATAAACTGCGTGCCAAATAAGTTTTGTGTTAATTACCTGACCAGCCACAACATCTTTGTAGAGTTCACTACTTAGTACTGATAAATAATTAATCCTTACTGGAACTTCTGTTCTCCTAATGCAAGTAATTATTAATTCACTGCATCCTCTCAAATCCCATCAAGCAATAAACATTGCATTTCACTTCAGATTTCAGAGACCAACTCGTTGCAAGAAACATGTACTTACATACAACAGCAGCTTGTGCAGCATTGCTCTTATTTAGCAGAATAATAATAATACAGATTTACACGTCCTTAATTACACCGATTAAGTACATACATTGATATACACATACATATATCTATATATGCATAGGACTAGCTAATTAACACAGTTAATTATACAAGAAGAGAAGTAAACTAAACGAACCAAGCAGATCACCAGCATGAGCAGCAGCTAGCTAGAGAGAGTGACCCAGGTATAGATCCAAGAACCAAGATATCTGAAGATGTCATCAAATTAGGCTCAATTCAAGCCTCCACGAACCTAGCCGAGGCATGGAACTTGGCGATGAACTCCGCCGCCTTCCTGTCGACGTCCCGCTCGCCGACGTACCACAGCCTGTCCTCGTCGCTCGGCCGCACCTTCCTCGACGACCGTCGCAGCTCGTACGCCGCCGCCGCCGCCGGCTGGTCGTCGGCGATGTCCCCGTAACCTGAACCAGCCGCCGCCGACCCGAAGCAAGACAGGTTTCCTCCCATTGTGTACTCAGTACAGCTGCTTGCTTAATTAGCTACTTAAATACACTTGTCAAGTAGCTGGTAGTGATCACTTGGAACACACTTGTCAGGTAGAGGAAGCTAGCTCTGCTTAATTTTGGAGGGTAAATGGCTTGGCCCTCTCCAATTTATAGGGGAGGGATGGCAACCCCCCAAGGAGATCACGGACGGCCGGGATTCGCTCGAACCGCGGCCGCGCCGTGATCTGACGGTGGAGATTGCTGCAGAGAACGTGCGTACCGCGTGTTGTGCACGTTGCGCGCCGCGCGCAGGGGTGGTGGTGGTGGTGGTGGTGATGCTGGGGTTCAGGTAGATTCTTCGGAAGACAACGGCGCGTGTGAAACTCGATCAGCAAAGTTCCTAGCTTCTTCAGACTTCTGGGTGGAAGGAATTTCAGAGGAAATTAATTTGAAACGATTTCATTAATCCTTAGGAAAATTTTCTTATATATTAACTCCTTTGGAACGAAGGAATATACTCCATCCATTCTAAAATGCTTGACGCCGTTGATTTTTTTAAAAATGTTTGACCATTCATCTTATTCAAAAAATTTAAGTAATTATTAATTCTTTTCCTATCATTTGATTTATTGTTAAATATACTTTTATGTATACATATAGTTTTAGACATTTCACAAGAATTTTTGAATAAGACGAACGGTCAAACATATTTAAAAAAGTCAATGGCGTCAAACATTTAAGGAATGAGGGAGTATATGATTAAGAAAAATAACTTGCTTCCTACGTATGTCCCAATTCTAAATGAAAACAAACATGAGGTCTTATCTCATGTTTTGAGAAGTCGCATGCACTCTCTCTTCCCCTTTCTCTCTCTAGTATCTCTCGTCCATTAAATTATTTTCACCAACCTTCTGTCGTTTAATTTGTTTCGTACAAACCATCCAAATGCCCAAAGTCCAAAGTTCCTATACAGCATATTTTTTTTATTGCCATATTGTAAAGTGTGCTTAGCGATATATATTTTTTCCTTTCAAAATCCCTCCTCCCTGATATAGTGATATGCTAAAAAAATATTTTTAGTAATTGTCTAAAGGGAGTGCCTAGATCCACTAAAAAAACTAATTTGTTTGGAAGTGTCTTATATTGGTTAATTTGGCATTATCGCAATGATATACTATTCAATGATAAAAAATTTTCTAACCATTACAGGTTATCTTCATGTCTTCCTTCCAGTTGACTCCATTTTTGTTCTGGATGCTTTCACAGAAGGAGCATGATACTGTGTGCAGTGTAGCTACACACTCTTGAAGTCGATAGCTAGATGTCTGTTGTTCCACTTTGGATGTTGTAGTTTTTATAGAATATCGTTATAGATTTTATATGTTCTATTTTCGGTTTTTCAGCTAGATATAATTAGGAGAGAGATGTGGGTTTGTCTCATAACCTCAAGTATTTATTTATCTTTTCTGAGTCATTGGCCGCATGCAACTTGTTGGCAGAGGTCGGGGATATAAATCATTTTCCTTATCTAAAAAAAATCATGAAACAATAGATTTAGTAGTAAACTTATTATGAAAAAATGGAATTAAGATTGAGTATCGCAAAAATATAGATATACTGGTAAAATTATTACAAAACTACATGTTTAGCGCCAATTTAATCACAAAACTATAATATATATAACTCCAACATAATAGTAGTGCTAAAGATTTAAACTCTAAATGTGTAGTTATGTGATAACTTCACTATTATATCTGTAATTTTGCTTTATCTCACCTTAAATCTATAGTTTTATGATAAATTTAATGTTCAATTTGTAATTTTGTGATATAACACCTTAAATCTGTAGTTTTGTGAAAAATATCTATATGCAGTTTTTTAAATTCACTTAAACTTTTATATTTCTATTGCTACAGGTTTGATGATAGAAAATAGAATTTGATGAAAAGATCTTAAAATCAACTCTAAATTATGTATATAATTATTATTTTTTTTGCTGTGGCCAACAAGTACACAATGAGAGAGTTAGAATTTAGAAATAGGATTTTTCTTAAAATTTTATATCTGTACTTATTTCATTCTTCCTGCTATCATGATTGAATGTTTAATATATTTCCTGATAAATATAAACTTATATGAAAAGTTTCCATGGTTTTTCTTTCGAAATGTAACAATGAGAGTTCTATTGGTCACCAAAGCTGTCTGCACTCAGCTCTGAATCCTGCAAGCCTGATCTGAATGAACAGGGCGCTAGTACAGACAATGACAGTAGTGATGTAGTATAGGCATAGCGTGATGCACGCATTGGATATCTTGGATATGAAATGTCATGAATATATTAAGGTAATAATGGTGGCGAAATGGTATTTTGGTTTCGTTTCACATGAAGCTGTCTATAAGCATTTTAACTTGAGGAAATAATTTCCTTTTCTGAATTCAGATACGGAGCAACTGTTCAGATAAGAAAAGTTTATGGCGATAAGCCGGCATCTCAGAGTCACTAATACGTTCGGTCATTTCAAGGCCAATTTTTTTTATATATAATTAACATTCATCAAGATTTGGTCTAGCTATATATGCAGGCGATCACTCACTACTTGCAAAAAAAAACCAGCTGCTTGATTTGCAAACATGCAGGCGTACTGTATATGGCCTCTAGCTAGTAAGTCTCTTAATGGGTTAATTTCCAGCGTTTTTCACGTTGCATATGTCTAGTTGTGTCTACAACTAATAAAAGCAATGTGTACAACTTGTTTATACAGTTGTAATAAACAAATAGAAATATGTTCACCTTTACAACTTAAATCCACTCGTTAACTACAGTTTAGCTTATATTAACACAATAATATGCAAATCTTTTGTATATATATATAATTTTATAAAAGACATAAATGTACAGTCTAGTCGTCTAAATGTAAAGCAATGCATACCAATCCGAAGAAAATTTCCCCGTTTTTACCTATCAGCTTAAACCTCTGCTCGATGAAACGATGACTATAGCTTAATTACATTGAAGAAACGAAATGTTCAAGCTTTTGAGAGAGAGAGAGAGAGAAATATCTTTCATATAGCTCTCTTCATCTTTACCATATTCGGTGCCTAGCTAACCACCCTAACTAGCCCAAAGTTTCACAGTTCAAATGGTACCTTCCTCCTTTTAACATGCATTATTTCGCCAAGGTCAATGCAACTAACATAAAAGATTAATTAGTACTAACTAATCAGGTAGGACCAGTCAAAAAGGTGGCATTAAATTGCCATTTCAAAGTGCAAATTGGATGCATAATATCGATCCTAGCTAGCTAGTAGAACTTTCACTGTCTTTTTGAGAAAGCTAGAGTTGCAGTGTTTGGTTTGTTCTGGACGCCAAACTGCATATATAATCTCTCTCTCTCTCTCTCGATCGTGTAGTGCCATCATATCGTGCATGTAATGCTTGCATGCTGTAACCACAATGCTTATATATAATAACTAGCTTTTAGGCAGAATCTTATGATGATAATGATCACTTGTTCAGAGGTCTAGCTAGAGCCGTTGTTAGGCGAGAGCAAATGCCTGTGGACGACGGATCGATGTAGTGTTAGCTATATATTCCTCA
Source organism: Oryza sativa Japonica Group (assembly GCF_034140825.1). Lineage (NCBI taxonomy): Eukaryota > Viridiplantae > Streptophyta > Magnoliopsida > Poales > Poaceae > Oryza > Oryza sativa. The sequence goes on along the minus strand of NC_089040.1, from coordinate 26,488,865 downwards.
TTGGTTTGTGTGCACGTTGTGCAGAGACCAGAAGTGTAAAACACTTCTTTTTTTTATACGGAGAAAAGCCATATATTCTCTAAATTACGCGGCTGATAAAGTTACACCAATTGTGATATCGTTGCGGGCTGAAATATATCTCTATCTACAATAAAGAAGAAGAATTAGTTGATAGAGATAATGAAACTCTCATACATGGATCTTATCCATTTTCTCAACAAATGTGAAGGATAAAAGGATATAGGAGATATTTTCCTCCATCAGCAAAAACAACCACCCCATCTTACACTCAGCCGGCCTAGCACTAGTAGAGACCAATCCTGGCCAAAATAATTTTCCTCTTGCAGATAGAACATTTTCCTAGATTTTTTATGATATTTACCAAAACACTTCCCTCCTCTTCTCTGCTAGCCACCTGTGTCACCGCCTGTTGAAATATATCTCCATCAACAGTTAGAAAAAGATTAGTTGATAGATAGCATAATTAATGAAAATCACATGGATGGACATGGTTATCCGTTTTCTCTACAAACTTATGGATGCCTACACGCTGCAACGGGAATTTAGAAACACTTTTAACAACACTTGAAAAACCACATTAACTAAATTAGTATAATCTCTTTAATTAAAGAATTAAGTTAAACATGAGTCGAATAAGGTGGAAACAAATGGACATGAATTGAGATATATTAAAAATATAAATATTTGGATATATATTGATTATAAACTTAAAACTGTAAGAAAAATAAATAAAGAACAACAAATTGTTTGATACATCAATCAATTAAATGTTAAGAGTAACACGCAAGAGCCACCCTATAGGAACATTAGTGCTAGGAAAATATATGAATCGAGTCAATAATCCTAAGTAAGACGCATGCTCCAAAATCCTGGTTTAGAAAAACTGAACTAAAATTTAAACGGTTTCATAGGCAAAAGGAATGGTAATTTTACTTGACAAACTAATGGTTGTGATCAAGTACTTCAGTGATAATTTATTACCTCCGTCCCAAAATAAGTCCATTCATGAGTTTTCGTGTCCAACTTTGATCGTCCGTCTTAATTGAATTTTTTTTATGATTAGTTATGCATGACTTATGTTTTTAGCTTTTTTTTAAAAAAATTAAATAAGACGGATGATCAAAGTTGGACACAGAAACTCATGGCTGCGCTTATTTTGGGACGGAGGGAGTATCATTTAATATTATTACAGATTAATTTCAACATTGGAAGAGAAATGTTGCCATGACAACCAAATTAATAAATTAATATCAATAATGTGCATTCTTCCTTATCAACCCAGAGAGCTAGCCAACGTATGCATGCATGTGCATTGCAAATTGCCTTGTAATTGGGAATAAAGTACACCTATATATGTTTTCAAAAGAAAATTTTTAATAAAGCAGCACCGGGACAAGAGAGTGTTTAGGCTATGAGCATTTTTTTCCAGGTTCTTCTAATAAACCTGAGGAGTTTCTCTTCTACTTGCATAGTTGCATGCCCTAAAAGATGCTTGCCTTTACATTAATTTCTTTAATTATACCCTTTCTTTGTCCTTGACATCTTTGTTAATTACTCTGATCGAGGGGTTTAATGTTTAAACCCAAGACGATGATAGGGCCTAACATATTCCAGGTTCCCACTCAAGCGTAGCTAGAGTTTGAACCTTTTATTTTTCTTATCACTTTTGTTTATCTTCTCGATCTCTTCTGCTTTCTGTAGTAAAGGCTATGAACTTATTGCTGTCTAGTCATTTGATCCAAGCTAGGTCATGCATTTAGATTCAGGTGCGTTCTTAGCCACTGGAACTCAAATCAGTTTCCTTCACCATCAAGCTCAAAACATTTCTCAACTCAAATTATTGAGGCTCTAAATGAGGCCTTACCAAATGTTTGGTGGGCTGAATATATTTATGCTACATAAATTAAAGGAATAAATTCACCGAAGGCCCCTCAATTTTCCTTAATGGTGAGATGTTTTGAGGTTCTTTAACCACAAAACCACCAAAGGCCTTACCAGATGTTTTGAGGGGTGGACAGAAAGCTTGTCGCTCGTTACCTAGCTCGGCTCGTGATAGGCTCGACTTGGCTCATTTGAATTTCCTAACGAGCCGAGCTGGCATTTCAGCTCGTTAGAGAGCTTGAGCTGGCTCGCGAGCCTTAATGAGCCAGAGCAAATGAGGCTCAGGCGCCCAGCCCAGCCCAACAGCCCATCCCCTTCTCAAAACCCTAGTGAGTGAATCCCCTTCTGGCTTGTCCCCATCCCCAATCCCCACCCAAGCCGCCGCCAGGCGCCAGCCCTCAACGCTGCCGCTCCTCCCCGGTGCCGATGCCACCGCCCGTGCCTCTCCTCCCCGGCGCCGACACGGCCAGCCGTGGACGCCGCCGCCCGCGCCGCTCCTCCCGGCGCCGACACCGCCGCCGGCGCCTCTCCTCCCCAGCGCCGACGCGGCTGGCCATGGATGCCGCCGCCCGCGCCGCTCCTCCCCGGCGCTGACGCCGCCGTGGATGCCGTCGCCTGTGCCGCTCCTCCCGGCGCTGACGCGGCCGGTCGTGGACGCCGCCGCCCGCGCCGCTCCTCTCGGCGCCCCTCCTCGGCTCCTCCCGGTGCCCCTCCTCGGCTTCTCCCCTTGTTCGCTTTCTCTCGTCCCCAAAGCTCACGAGCTAAACGAGCTAGCTCGAGCTTGCTGACGAGCCGAGCCGAGCTTGGTTTCTAGCTCGTTAGGATAACGAGCCGAGCCGAGCTAGCTCGTTATCCTAACGAGCCAGACCGAGCCGAGCCGAGCCAGCTCGACATCCAGCCCTATCACTGTGTACCCTAAACTCACACAAACCATGCACACAAGGTCCTATGCCAGTATATATGCGTGGTTTAGCTGACGTGGCATCCTAGTCAGAAAAAAAAGTACATAGGGCCCACATGTCAGCTGCACATTTTTTTTCTTCTTTTTTCTTCTCCTTCTCTTCTCTTTCCTCTATTCTCTTCTTCAGGCCCACCACGCTCTGCTCGCCCACCGCTACTCCTGCTTCTCGACGAACTCCACCTCGTCGCCGGCGACCTCCTTCTACTTGAACTCCCTCACCATGTTGGCCACGAAGTACTCCAGGTGGTGCATGGCGAAGTTGAGCCCCACGCAGATCCTCCGCTTGACGCCGAACGGCATCATGCGGATCCCCTTGCTGCCCGTCACGTCCACTCCCTCGCTGTCGCCATCAGGGAGGAACCGCTTCGGGATGAACTCCATTGGCTTCGCCCACTCCTGCTCATCCCTGCTGATCTCGGCCACCATGAAGTTCACCGTTGCGCCCTTGGGGATGAGGTAGCCGCCAACCTCCATGTCCTCCATTGCCTTCTGCGGCAGCACGAAGTGCCCCGGTGGGTGCTTCCGGAGACCCTCCAGGACCACTGCCCTCAGGTACGGCATACCGTGGACGTTCTCCTCGGAGACCTCGACCTTTTCGTCACCGGTCTTCGCCGTGATCTTGTCGTGGATATTTGACTGGATGGACGGGTTCTTGACCAGCTTGGCCATGATCCACCACAACGTGGTGGACGTCGTGTCGGTGTCAGCGTTGAGGAACTCGGAGCAGAGCTTGATGATCTCAACGGGCGAGTGCAGCGGCAGCGGGCGAGCGGCGGCTCTGGCACTCCTTTTCCACTCGCCCGCCGCGTCCCCTGCCCCTCTGCTCTTCCCGCGCCCGGAGCCGCCGCTTCGCCTGCCTCCGGCTCGCCCGCCGACGTCGCCACTCCCCTTTTTTGGCAAAGACAAAAAAAGCAAAAGAGAAGAAGAGAAAAAAAGGAAAAAATAAGATATGTGGGCCCGATATTTTTTCATCTCACTTACATGTGTGACGGAGCGTGGGGCTCCTCACCGGGAGACCGCACAGGCCCCCCTTTGCCGGTTCGGCCGGGGGCGCTAAGTGAGGTTCTTCGCCCTCGATCTGAGGAACGTCCGCGAGAGAGGAAGCGCACAAGACACGGGCGACGTAGACAGGTTCGGGCCGCTGAGAAGCGTAACACCCTACTCCTGTGTTCTGGTGGATCTGTGTGTGAAGGAATACAGAGTGCCGGAGAGCCAGACAGAGTTTCCGCTCTAGCCCCCCCCCGTCCTCCCCCCTTCTCCCTTAGGCCTGGGCCTCCTTTTTATCTGGTCAGGGGTCACCACATGGGCCTCTAGCTGCCTAAGAAAGGAAACATGCTTTTTACAATGAGGGCTAGTCTACAGCCGGAAGTGATCTTTGACAAGCAGAGCGCACGTCTCCTGCCCCGCTCGTCAGCTTTTCCGGAGGACGCCCATTTCAAACTTCATTTAATGGCCGGCGACTTCCTTGCCATACTTGCGCTGAACCCTGGAATGAATCTGACCGGGACTGACATACCAACTCCAGGAGTTAGCACGCCGGCTCCGGCTAGGGACGAGAGCCAGGAAGCTCTCATCATTCCGACGGGACGGGGCGAGGCGTGTGACAGGCCGCCTGTTGCCACCTAACCCGCGATCTGACCGGTCTGTGACCGGTCACACACCGCGACTGGTCACGGACCGGATAAACGTGCGCTGCGCCGCATTAAATGCGGCGTGACGCGCTCATTCAATCCGCTATAAATGCGGTTAGGTGAGCGCCGCTGTGCTCACCTAACCCACACACGTGGCGCCAATACCACGGGGAGTCGGGGCGCCCCAGCCCTCGGGGCCGAAACGGGAGCGGCCCGACCCCTCGGGGAGACAGAGTGTGGGGTGGCCACGTCACCCTTGGGCCCGACCCCCCCAAGGGGGTCAGGCCACGTGGGTGACCGCGGCTGCCCAAGCCTCTAGTCATGATACCCCCGGTCCCATGTCACCGACAGTAGCCCCCGGCGTTACGCCAGGGCGATCGCCCCCCTCGAGGGAAGCGCTCGGGCGTGACGCCACTCCTTAGGCCTGGTGACAGGTGGGGCCGGTCTCTACAGGCGGGCAGAAACCCAGCGGTCGCAAATCGCGTGCATCGGCAAGGGAAAACCGACCGACAATAATGAGCGGTCTCTTCAAGACCGCTACATTACTCGAGCAGCGCGCGAATCGGGACGAGCCGGTTCGTTTCGCCTGGAGACATGATGATGGCGCTCTTCTCGGTTGGCAAACGTAGTTAATGCGCGCACGATCTGTCCCATCTCAACCGCCACGGCCGCACATCTGCCGCGTGCGCCGCAAACGGGCGAGTGGGATTAGTGGAGGCGTGGGCGCGAGAAACGAGGGGGCGAGATAGTGGGCGCGGGAAGCGAGGAGCCGGGCATAGCGTTGGCAAGGGAATAAAGACGCCGAGGAAGGGATTCGTTTCCTTCCTCTCGCCACTCTTCCCCTTGCCTTCGCCACCTGTGCTCTAACTCTTCGTTTCCTGTGCCCTACCCTTGCCGCACTCGCTCGCTCTCAAGCTCCTCCTCCGCCGGCGTCATGGCACGGGGCTCCGCACCGCTCGATGGTAGCGTGCTGCCGCCTTCCCGCATCGTGAGCGAGAGGCAGGCCGGGCTGCCGCGCCGATTCATGCCGGAATCTGCCACCGGCCGGGAGGTGGTCGCGCTGGGCGAGGGACGCCTGGCGCCAGACTACCCGGGGCGGTCCGTCTTCTTCCTCTCTTTCGCAATGGCCGGGCTGGTCCCGCCATTCTCTAATTTCTTCATGGATGTTCTGGAGTTTTATGATCTCCAGATGGCGCATCTCACCCCCAACGCAATAATGACGTTGGCCATCTTCGCGCACCTGTGCGAGATGTTTATCGGGGTGCGCCCATCTCTCCGGCTGTTCCGGTGGTTCTTCACCGTACAGCCGGTGTCGCCGCCGACGGTAGTCGGTGGCTGCTACTTCCAGCCGCGGGGGCAGGTGCTGCACCGCTACATTCCCTGCGTCCTCCGCAAGAAGTGGGACGACTGGAAGAGCGATTGGTTCTACACCCCCCTCGCCGACGAAGCGCGCCTCCGACTTCCGAGCCAGCCCCCGGCGCAGGCCTCCAGCTGGCGGGAGACGGTAGATCTGGGAGACGGCTACGACGCCGTTCTTGACCGCCTGGCGGGTCTGCGATCCCAGGGGCTTACGGGAGCCATGGTGTTCGGCGACTACCTTCGTCGCCGGATCGCGCCGCTCCAGCGGCGCGCCCGGGGCGCCTGGGAGTACACCGGGCCCGAGGACTACATGAGGACCCACCAGGGGCGCAAATGGGACTGGGTCCCTGAGGACTTCAGGATGGTGGTCCAACGGGTGCTGAATCTCAGCTCCGTGGAGGCATCCCTTATCCCCCAAGGTGTCCTCCCCCTCTGCAGCGATCCAGATCGCGCCAACATCCTGATCATCATGCAGGCGGTCGGGGCGTCGGGGGAGCGGGCCCCCCGAGGCCACGATGGCGCGGGCGGGAGCCGCAGGAGGAAACAATCTACCCCGGGAGGGGGTCATGCTTCTGGGCCCCGCGACGGGGGCCCGGGGGGCAGCCGCCCTGCCGACGCCCGGGGGAAGAGGAAGCAGGAGGGCACGCCCCCCCATCTCCTCCCCGAGGGGGCGGGGCGGTGCGTGCCAGCAGCAGGCGCCCGGAGGGTGCCGTGCCGACGCCGCAGCCCGAGGGGGAGCGAAAGAAGAAACGGCTCCGCAAGATGGGGGGGACCGAGCCATGCCGGGGGAACCTCATCTCGCCTCCGAGGTGGTCGTTTAGCCGACCTCCCCGCAGGTTCGTCCCCGCGCCCACCGCGGCCGTGTTCATTCTCCCATCTCCCAAGGCGAGTTTTCACTCGCCCGTTTCTTTTTGTCTTCTGGTTTTTCTTCTGCCTCAGCGAGATCCCGTCGCGCCCCCCCGCCATTCCAAGTCCGGCCGGTTTGAGGCCGAGGAGACGGCGACCGCGGAGGCCCGGAGGCGGGAAGCTGACCGGCGAGAAGCCGCAGACCGCCTCCGGGAAGCCGAGGAGGCTGCCTAGGAGGCCGTCCGGGTTCGCCAGGCTGAGGAGGCCGCTCGGGAGGAGGCCAGACTCCGCCGGGCCGGGGAGTCCGTCCGGGAGGAGGAGGCGGCGCGCGCACGCCAGGCGGCCTGCCAAGCCCCCGACCCGACTCCGCCCGAGGCGACGACGACTTCCGAGGCCACCCACGACGAGGCCGCGGACGCGCCGCTCTGGCCCGACCCCTCGGGCGATGCTTGGGACGAGCCAGCTTCGGGGGACGCCCCCGGGTCCGGCACGTCGATCGGCGGGCCGAGCTGCGCGGCACCCACACCGAGGCGGCTCTCCCCTCTGCCTTCCGCTGCTCCACTGAGCGCGGAGCCCCTCCTGCAGGCCTTAGCCGCCGCGAACACCACGGTGCTGGACGGGTTAAGTGCCCAGATGGAGGTCCTGCAGGCAGAGCGGGCGGAGCTCGACGCGGCGTGGGCGCGCGTCGAGGAGGGGCGGTGCTCGGTGGAGGCCATGGTGGAGGCGGGCCGCAAGGCACACCGCCGGCACGCCTCCGAGCTCGAGGCCCGTCGTAGGGACCTGGCGGAGATCGCTAGGGAGGTGGAGGAGGAGCGGGAGACTGCCCTCATCGCCACCGCCGTGCTCGACGAGGTGCGGGACGACCTCCGCCTCCAATACAGGAGCCGGGCGGCGGAGCTAGAGAAGAAGCTCTACGCCGCCCGGGGAGTCCTTGACGCCGCCGCTGCCCGAGAACGGCGGGCGGCGGAGATCGAGGCGGCGTCTCGGCAGCGCGAAGAGGCCCTTGAGGCTCGCGCCACGGCGCTGGAGGAGCGCGCCCGCGCCCTGGACACGAAGGAGAAGGACCTGGCGGGCCGCGAGGCCGCCGTCGCCACCCGGGAGGCAACACTGGCGGCGCACGAGGCCGCCTGCGCCGAAGAGGAGTCCGCACTCCGCCTCCGCGAGGACGTGCTCACCGAGCGGGGGCGAGCTCTCGAGGAGGCCGAGGCCGCGGCGCAGCGGCTGGCGGACAGCCTGTTCCTCCGCGAGGCAGCGCGGGAGGAGCAGGCGCGCCACAATCTGGAAGGCGCCCACGCCGAGAGGGCCGCACTGGATCAGCGGGCCGCTGAGCTCGAGGCGCGGGCGAAGGAACTGGACGCGAGAGCGCACAGCGGCGGGGCGGCCGCGGGCGACGGCGACCTAGCCGCCCGCCTCGCAGCCGCCGAACACACCATCGCCGAGCTGCAGGGCGCGCTGGACTCGTCCGCCGGGGAGGTTGAGGCCCTCCGCTTGGCGAACGAGGTAGGGCCCGGCATGCTTCGGGACGCCGTCTCCCGTCTAGACTGCGCCGGGCGGCAGGCGGGCCTCTGGGGCGGGCGGTACGCGAAGTACGCCGCCAACCAGGGGGGCCTCGCCTAGCGCCTCTCAGAGATGGCCGGGACCCTCAAGCGGCTCCCCGAGGAGCTCGAGGAGACGATCAAGTCATCCTCGAGGGACCTCGCCCGGGGGGCGGTGGAGCTCGTACTGGCAAGCTACCAGGCCAGGGACCCTGACTTCTCCCCGTGGGCAGCGCTGGAAGAGTTCCCTCCCGGAACCGAGGACGGCGCGCGCGCGCAGGTCCGGGATGCCGCCGATCACATCGTCCACAGCTTCGAGGGTACGGCCCCTCGGCTCGCGTTCGCCCTCGACTCCGACGAGGAGGGTGGCGACGACGGTGCGGACAACAGCGACGATGAGGCCGGCGACCCGGGCGCGTCGGAGTGAGCCCCCAGGCCCCCGCCAATCTTAATAACTTTTCCTTCTTCTTCCGAGGCCTTCGGGCCCCCTTCTTGTATAGACTGATTTAATCTGCAATCAAGTAAAGAGGAAATTTCTGCGTCAGTTCTGTTTGTTGTTTGTATGAGACGAGGATGGTCTGTGCCGTGGTACTTCTATGTCTTGGCTTGAACAAGGGCTCGTGCCCAGGTCCCATCCTCAAACGGCGCGGGTCGGGGCTAGTGCCTGGGGAGATCCACGTGTCGAGACTGGCCAGGCCGGGAGCGCGGTGACCGAGGGTTATGGATGACCCGATTGTGGGCCTTTGCCGATTCCCCCCCGGAGTTCACCACGCCCCGGGGCACGGCTCGGTTCTGGGCCCCGTTTGGCGATTTTAGCCGACCCGGGCCACCGAGGGCAGGGTCGAGCACGAGCGTGCTAATTCAAGCCAAGATTCTTCAAAAGGAAAACGATGGCACAGACACAGTCCTTAGGAAATCGAAAATGCTTTTATTGAAATACGGAAGAGAAAAAAGATGAGTATATGCATGTGGTAGCCCCCGGCCAACCCTGCACGCCCGGGGGGGGGGGGTGCGGGGTTGGCCCGAGCCCGAGACATGACACCCGACCCCCGCTAGGGGTAGAAGCGACGAAGGTGTTCGATGTTCCACGGGTTAGGCAGCTCTGTGCCGTCGCCCGTGGCCAGCCGAACGGAGCCCGGCCGGGGGACGCCGATCACTCGATACGGACCCTCCCACATTGGTGAGAGCTTGCTCAGTCCAGCACGCGTTTGGACGCGGCGTAGGACGAGGTCGTCGACGCAGAGTGATCGGGCCCGGACGTGGCGCTGATGGTAGCGCCGCAGGCTCTGCTGGTAGCGCGCAGCTCGGAGGGCCGCGCGCCGCCTTCGCTCCTCCAAATAGTCGAGGTCGTCTCGGCGAAGCTGATCTTGATCTGCCTCGCAATACATGGTGACCCGAGGGGACCTCAGGGTGAGCTCAGATGGGAGGACCGCCTCCGCGCCGTAGATGAGGAAGAAAGGCGTTTCCCCGGTTGCTCGGCTTGGCGTGATTCGGTTCGCCCAGAGCACCGCTGGCAGCTCCTCGACCCACGAGTCGCCGTGCTTCTTGAGGATGTTGAAGGTCTTGGTTTTGAGGCCCTTGAGGATTTCCGCGTTGGCGCGCTCCACTTGGCCATTTCTTCTGGGGTGGGCGGGGGAGGCGAAGCAGAGCTTGATGCCTATGTCTTCGCAGTAGTCACCGAAGAGCTCACTAGTGAACTGGGTGCCGTTATCCGTAATGATACGGTTAGGCACCCCGAACCGAGCAGTGATGCCCCTGATGAATTTAAGCGCGGAGTGCCTATCGATCTTGATGACCGGATAAGCCTCGGGCCACTTAGTGAACTTATCGACAGCGACATACAGATACTCGAACCCGCCCGGGGCCCGCCTGAACGGACCCAGGATATCGAGCCCCCAGACAGCAAACGGCCATGAAAGAGGTATGGTCTGCAGGGCCTGGGCCGGCTGATGGGTTTGCCTGGCGTGGAACTGGCACGCCCTGCACCGCCGGACCAGGTCGACCGCATTGTTGAGAGCCGTCGGCCAATAGAAACCCTGGCGAAAGGCCTTGCCAACCAAGGTGCGTGAGGCGGAGTGGGCTCCGCACTCGCCTTCATGGACATCGGCGAGAAGCTCGACGCCTTGTTCCCGAGGAATGCACTTCAGGAGGACTCCGTTAGCCGCGCGCCGATAGAGGGTCCCTTCCACCAGCACGTAGCGCTTGGAGATGCGCCGGACGCGTTCACTCCCTTCGCGGTCCTCGGGTAGAGTCTTATCTGCGAGGTACGCCTGGATCTCAGTGATCCAAGCAATCAATCTAGGGGAGCTGGGAGCGCTCCCCTCGGGTCCCGAGGCCTGGACTCCGACGGGCCTCGGGGGCCGTTCAGGCGCGTCCGTCTCCCCTAGGGGGTCGGGTCGCGCCGATGGCTGGGCAAGCCTTTCTTCAAAGGCGCCCGGTGGGGTCTGGGCTCGCGAGGAAGCGAGCCTTGAGAGTTCGTCGGCGACCGCGTTATCCCGTCTGGGCACGTGCCGAAGCTCTATCCCGTCGAAATGGCGCTCCATACGCCGCACATGGCGCACGTAAGCGTCCATCTGCGGGTCAGAGCACCGGTACTCCTTACAGACCTGGTTAACGACCAACTGGGAGTCGCCTAACACTAGGAGGCAGCGGATCCCCAGTCCTGCTGCCACTCTGAGTCCCGCAAGGAGTCCCTCGTACTCCGCCATATTGTTGGTCGCCCGAAAGTCGAGGCGGACCAGGTATCTGAGGACGTCTCCGCTCGGCGAGGTCAACGTGACCCCCGCACCGGCGCCCTAAAGAGACAGGGAGCCGTCGAACTGTATCACCCAGTAGGCGGTGTGAGGCAGCTGCGAGGGGCCCGAGGTGGCCTCGGGGGCGAAGACGGGCTCGGGAGCTGGGGTCCACTCCGCCACAAAGTCGGCGAGGGCCTGACTCTTGATCGCGTGGCGTGGTTCAAAGCGCAAATCGAATTCAGAGAGTTCGATTGCCCATTTCACCACCCGTCCGGTACCCTCTCGGTTATGCAAGATTTGGCCGAGGGGGTAAGACGTAACCACCGTGACCCGATGCGCCTGGAAATAATGGCGCAACTTCCTCGAAGCCATCAGAATAGCGTAAAGCATCTTCTGGGCCTGAGGGTATCGGGTCTTGGTATCTCGGAGGGCCTCGCTAACGAAGTAGACGGGCCGCTGCACCTTTCGGCGGGGCCGATCCTCTTCGCCAGGGGCCGCATCTCCAGGGCGCTCTTCGTCCGAGAGGCCGCGCGGGGCGCACTCGGCTTCTGTGCCGACGACCTCGGGGTCAGAGGGCGACAGGCGTGGCCTTCCCGCAGTGGCCCCGAGGCCATCCTGGGGGTCGGGAGCACCTGGCACCGTCGGACAAGCAGGCGGAGGGCCAGCTCCGGCCGTCGGGGGCCTTGGGCCGCCGTTCGGCTCGGGGGCCTCTCCTCCCTGCTCTCTCCCGGGTCGAGTCGACACAGGGTGGGGATGCGCGGAGTGAGGGTTGTCCTCGTCGCGCTCCACGACCAACGCCGCGCTGACCACCTGCGGGGTTGCCGCTAGGTAGAGTAGCAACGGCTCATCTGGCTCCGGGACGACCAGGACTGGGGGAGAACTGAGGTACGCCTTCAACTGAGCGAAGGCCCTCTCAGCCTCCTCCGTCCAGGTAAACGGCCCGGAGCGTTTGAGGAGCTTAAATAGGGGTAGCGCCTTCTCTCCCAGCCTCGATATGAACCGACTTAAGGCGGCCATGCAGCCGGTGACGCACTGCACATCCTTTAACCCGAAAGGCATTGTCGTATAACAATAAGTTCCTATGGGGGTAATGAATGCAGTTTTTTCCTCATCCTCCCTAGCCATGCGAATCTGATGATAACCAGAGTATGCATCTAGAAAACACAAAAGGTCGCACCCCGCGGTGGAGTCGACAATCTGATCTATGCGTGGCAGGGGGTAAGGGTCCTTAGGACATGCCTTGTTAAGGTCGGTGTAGTCAATGCACATCCGAAGCTTGCCGTTCGCCTTGGGAACGACGACCGGATTCGCCAGCCACTCCGGATGGATGACCTCACGGATGAATCCGGCCTCCAGAAGTCGCGCCACCTCCTCGCGGATGAAGGTTTGACGTTCCGGGGCCTGTCGCCGCACTTTCTGCCGGACCGGCCTTGCGCCTGGCCGCACGGCGAGACGGTGCTCAATCACCTCCCCAACTTCACATTGCAAACGGTGGGGGAAACCACAATCGCGATCTGTCCTCCCCGGGCAACGCACGGCGGGTGGTCGGTCTGGTCGAAGGTGAGGGTAACCTCCGACCACCGCGCCCGCCGCGTAGCCTCATGGGTAGGGGCCGCGGCCAGAAGCTCGCGCTTCATGGCCTTGAGGCTCCGGCAAGAAACGTGAGCGCACGCTCCCCCATCGACGGTGGCGACGGTGGCCTCAGGCTCCTGAAACCCCAGGTCATCGTCGCCATCGTCGATGTCCTCGGCGGTGGCCTTCTGCTTGGCCTCACCTCGCCGGTTGCCGGCGGGAGCCGCCGGGGCCTTGCCCTCACGGCGCTCCTGCCTCTTCTCCTCCTCCCACTTCCTCGTCCGCTCAGCCAAACTTTTGACCGCGCGGCAGTCTGCGAGGTCGTGGAGGGAGGTGTTGTGCACGGTACACCACTTGCCGGTCGGGCGCTCCCTGCTGGGAGCGCCGGCCTCCTTCTTTTTGTCGCTCGCAGGCCTCCCCTTTCGGGGGGCCCGCGAAGCGCCCTCGACGGCGAGGACATGACCCTCGTCGTCGGAACGGGTCGACCCCTTCTTCCTCCTCCTGTCCCGCCGCCCTGACCGAGCGGCGGACCCGGGGGCGGCCGGAGCTGCCACACCAGAACCGGAGGAGTTCTAGGTCCAGGCCTCCTCCTTGCGAGCCACACGGTCCGCGAGCTCAAAAAGCTGCGCGGTGGTCTGGGGCTCCTTGGAGGCGATCTTCTCGAGCATGCGGTTGTGCCGCACGCCCCCCCTGAACGCGTAGATCACCGCGTGTGCGGGGATGCACGGTATGGTGTTGCGGACTTGACAGAACCGCTGGATGTACGAGCGAAGAGACTCATCGTCCCTTCGCTGTACTGCATGCAAGTCCGCTTCTTCACCTGGGCGTGGATATGTGCCCTGGAAGTTCGTGGTGAACTGCTGGCACAAATCCTCCCAGGAGTGGACCGACGCGGGTGGCAAGTTCATTAGCCAACCCCGCGCCTGACCTTTCAGGGCCATGGGGAAGAAATTCGCCATGACCCTGTCGTCACCCCCGGCGGCCTCGATCCCGGTCGTGTAGATCTGGAGAAACTCGACGGGGTTGACGCTTCCGTCGTATTTTTCGGTGACGGTGGGCCGGAACCTTGGGGGCCAACGGACGTTCCGAAGGCTCGCCACAAAGGCTCGACAGCCGGCACCACCAACCGGGGACACGGGGGGCCGGCCCCCGTGCCCGGACCGAAGTGGCGCTCCGGACGAGGAAACGCCCTCCGTTGCGTGGGTGGCGCGACGAGCGTCGTGCCGGCGCTCGATATCGAGGCGGGCATCCGACCCCCACGCACATCTTCTTGGGTCGGAGGCGTTGACGAGGGAATGGCGGACGAACGGCGGGTAACGGCCGCCGCTCGCCGCGCCCTCCGCCTTGACGACGTGGAGCCGGCGGCGGCAGCGCCAGAGGCCTCGGTGGCGGAGGACCGCCCGCCGGCGCCTAGGCGCTGCTGCGCCGTCATGACCAAGTCGGCCACGTCATCCAGCCAACGCCGGGCTGGAGTCTCTGGATCGGGGACGATGGGCGGGTGACGCAGGAGCGCGCCCGCAGCCTGGAGCGCGCCCTGGGGCATGCCGCCATCGCCGTAGACGAGGCGGCGACGCGCCCCGTCTCGCCGTCCTCCCCCGTCGCTCGCGGGCGGCGAAGTCGCAGATCCTTCGACCCCCTCGAGCGCCTTCCCCCGCCCAAGATTTCGGCGAGAGGGGGACGGTGGGGTGCGAGCCCGACGGCGCGGGTTCTGCTCCCCGTCGTCACCGCTAGCGCTCGGAGAGAGGTTGTGCGCCACTGCCCGTTCGGCCATTGGGCTGAGCGGGAGAAGCTTGGCGCACACGAAAGGAGGACGAGGGCTCAGAAAGACACGCGCCCCCTACCTGGCGCGCCAGATGACGGAGCGTGGGGCTCCTCACAGGGAGACCGCACAGGCCCCCCTTTGCCGGTTCGGCCAGGGGCGCTAAGTGAGGTTCTTCGCCCTCGATCTGAGGAACGTCCGCGAGAGAGGAAGCGCACAAGACACGGGCGACGTAGACAGGTTCGGGCCGCTGAGAAGCGTAACACCCTACTCCTGTGTTCTGGTGGATCTGTGTGTGAAGGAATACAGAGTGCCGGAGAGCCAGACAGAGTTTCCGCTTTAGCCCCCCCCCCCCGTCCTCCCCCCTTCTCCCTTAGGCCTAGGCCTCCTTTTTATCTGGTCTGGGGTCACCACATGGGCCTCTAGCTGCCTAAGAAAGGAAACATGCTTTTTACAATGAGGGCTAGTCTACAGCCGGAAGTGACCTTTGACAAGCAGAGCGCACGTCTCCTGCCCCGCTCGTCAGCTTTTCCGGAGGACGCCCATTTCAAACTTCATTTAATGGCCGGCGACTTCCTTGCCATACTTGCGCTGAAGCCTGGAATGAATCTGACCGGGACTGACATACCAACTCCAGGAGTTAGCACGCCGGCTCCGGCTAGGGACGAGAGCCAGGAAGCTCTCATCATTCCGATGGGACGGGGCGAGGCGTGTGACAGGCCGCCTGTTGCCACCTAACCCGCGATCTGACCGGTCTGTGACCGGTCACACACCGCGACTGGTCACGGACCGGATAAACGTGCGCTGCGCCGCATTAAATGCGGCGTGACGCGCTCGTTCAATCCGCTATAAATGCGGTTAGGTGAGCGCCGCTGTGCTCACCTAACCCACACACGTGGCGCCAATACCACGGGGGGTCGGGGCGCACCAGCCCTCGGGGCCGAAACGGGAGCGGCCCGACCCCTCGGGGAGACAGAGGGAGGGGTGGCCACGTCACCCTCGGGCCCGACCCCCCCGAGGGGGTCAGGCCATGTGGGTGACCGCGGCTGCCCAAGCCTCTAGTCACGATACCCCCGGTCCCATGTCACCGACAATGTGGACCCCTTTTTTTGCTGATTTGGATGCCACGTCAATGAAAACCACCCATATATACTGCCATGGGACCTCCTTTGAACGGTTTGAGTGAGTTTAGGGGTACACATTTCTGGTTTTGTTGTTAAGGGACACTGGTGGAGAAAGCGTTTGTAGTCCCGGTTCGTAACCCCCCTTTAATCCCGGTTTTCAAACCGGGACTACCAATCCAGGACTAAAGATCGAGCTGACCTTTTTTTTTTGCATGGCCCTGTTGCTGCATGGTTTATATATATATATATATATATATATATATATATATATATATATATATATATATATATATATATATATATATATATATATATATATATATATATATATATATATATATAAAAACCATGCATATATATGTTTCAATACATATACATGCATAATATATATGTATTTATACATATATATATATATATGTTATGCAAATGCATATGTGTATATATATATATATATATATATATATATATATATATATATATATATATATATATATATATATATATATATATATATATATATGACCAAAATATATATTTACATTAAAGAAAATGTGTACATGCATATAGAAAAATAGACATGTATTAATTACAATCCATTATGATGTCCTAGCTAGCTACGATTTCGACGTAGTAGTAGTCGTTATCTCAGAAGCTAAGGAACTATGAATTGTATTTCCGTCGTAGTAGAATTATATATATATATATATATATATATATATATATATATATATATATATATATATATATATATATATATATATATATATATATATATATATATATATGACCAAAATATATATTTACATTAAAGAAAATGTGTACATGCATATAGAAAAATAGACATGTATTAATTACAATTCATTATGATGTCCTAGCTAGCTACGATTTCGACGTAGTAGTAGTCGTTATCTCAGAAGCTAAGGACCTATGAATTGTATTTCCGTCGTAGTAGAATTCACCCTTGGGATCAAGGATTTGTTCGTTGATGAATCCCATGAGTTGTTCTTGAACCGCCGCGATAAATTCCTTGTGTGTGATCAGGTTATCCCTCATGCGAATAAACTATATGAATGTATGAAATTAATTAGTAATTAAACAACAAATCGATACGTACGCAATGAAATTTTCATATTATTTGTACGTACATCGAGCTCTCTTGTGGTGATGATTTGGTCTGCAAGGTAGTGGCAATACTCGCACACGTAGTAGCCGCACAAGTTAGTTCCCTGCTTTTGCTTTGCGCACTATAAATAAATGACAAACGGCGAGAGATCTAATTAATATACACTTTTATGTATTTGAATTGGAGATTGAATATAAATGTAGAGCATGTGTACTCACAGGAAAATTGAACTTCCGCCTAAGTCTTTCTCTCCATTTGCCGCGGACCAAATGACGGAACCGATACCAAGCCCTACATGGAGTTTAAAGCTATGATTCGTAGTAGTAATTAAATATAACAAGATTCTTAATTAACATAGGAACTTATGACAGTACCTGTCTATAAGTTCAAAAACCTTGTCAAACATCGACTCTTCTTTATCGATTGAGTCATATACGTTGACGGTGCAGGCCTCCAGGTCGAAGAGTAAAAAGACCCAGTGGAATCTGCAATGTGCGTGGGATGCATTATGTCGCGTCCCAAAACGACTCTAAAATACATCCTCGAAATTATGCCTAGAATAATTAAAATCCGTGTGAAAGCCTCCAACAATTAAAATGTGCAAAGTTAAAAGTCAAATAAGGCTTGGAGGATTTTTGTATATTTCCTAAAAGCCTAAAAGGCGTAAATAAATTTTAGTGGAATTTTCAGAGCACAAATAATAATTAAGAAGAAATAAACAAAGTTAAAAAGGTTTTATAAAAAGAAAAACCCTAAAAAGTTCCCTTTCCCTCCCTCTCTCCCTCTTGGGCCGGTCCGGCCAGCTCCCTCCCCCTCCCTCTCCTCTCCCCGCGGCCCATTCGGCCTCCTGCCCGTGGCGTGCCGCTGACGGGCGGGCCCGCCCGCCTCCCTCGCTGACAGGTGGGGCCCACCCGTCATCCCCTTCCTCCCGTCGCTCCCGCCGCCCCGCCCGCGCCCTAGCGCCGCCGCCGCCGCCGCGAATCCCGCCGCCCCCGTCCGCCCCGCGTGCAATCAAGAGGGGGGAAATATTCCCCGTGATTCCCTCCCTCTTTCCCCCCATTTTTCCCTCTCTCTCTCCCTCGGATTCGTTTGGAAACCCCTCCCCTAACCTCGCCGGCGCCATCAATGGCGGCCGGATCTTCCGCGCCCGTTTCCCCCTCGTCCGGCCGCTCTCTTCCCCTCCCAACCCTATATAAACCTTCCCCGTGCCTCCCTCCACCGTTTCCGCCACTCGCCGCCCTCTCTCCCCGTCGGAATCGAGCTCGCGCCGTCGCTCTCTCTCTCCGCCGTCACCGCCGAGCTCCGGTCCGCCGCCGGCGTCGCCCCGGACCACCTCCCGCATCGGCGTCGCCACCTTCGGCTTCACCGCATCCCCGGCGACCTCGTCCACCCCTCCGTTTCGCTCGCCGACCGCCGGAGCACCGTCGACCCCGTCCACCCGAGCCGCGCCGCCGCCTTCCTCCGCTCCGGTCGCCGTTCCCGTCGTCGCCGTCGACCCGGGGTGAGCCGTGGACCGCCGATTCGTTTCCCCCTTCCCTCCCCTTTCTCGGCCGCCGCTCCGCCGTACCTATGGCCGCCGCCGGCGACCATAGGGGCGCGGGCGCGCCGCCTCCCGTCGGCTGTGCCGGCGTGGCCGCCTTCGGGCGCGCCCCGCGGCTGCCGTGTGGGGCCCGGCTGTCAGCCGCCCGCGCCCTTAGGTGCGGCTGACGCGTGGGACCCACGGCGCCGGCAGGTGCGAGCCCGGGTGCGCCCGGTCCACCGTGGGCCGTGGGGCTGCCGCGTGGGCCCCACCCCAGTGGACCCGGTCCGCGCGCCCCTCCCCTCGGCTGACGCAATAAATCCATTTTAAATTAAAATTTAAATGAAGAAATTCGCAAATATTCATTTAAAGAGCATATAAACTTCAAATGGCCATAACTTGGCCATTTGAACTCGGAATTGGACCGTTCAAGTCTCTAATTTTTCCTTAAGAAGTCAAGAACCCATTTTTGTGCTTTGTTTCTGCTTGTTATATGGAGTTTCTTAGTGTAAAAGCCTTTTCTTTTCCGTTGGTCGTGTAGACGCTGCAGCTTCGGAAGATCCGCTCTTCGTGGAAGTTGAAGCCGGCGTTTGGGAAAGTGAGCAAGGCAAGTCACATCATCCTTGAACATATTGAATCCCAGTTTATAAAATTATGTTGCTTTAAAATTATTGCATTATCGCTTTATTTAAATTCCCGCGTTATCACTGTTTTATCTAGCCATGCCTATTTACCTTTGTTATGACCTTATTATTGTTATGGTTATTATTACCTTGTTCACCCTAGGATAAACAAAACCCCAACTAGTGGGTACTCTATTCATGGTCCCACTAGTATGAATTTAGGTAGATGCTTCGCTGATTAATTAGGCAACATTAGGTGGTTTTATAACTCTAGACTTTGGGATATTCATATCACCTGGACACTTTGGAATTGTTGGAGTATTGTGGAATTGGATTCACACCGCCCCCTCTATTCAAAATCCCCAAAAATGGTTTTAGGCTGGGCTCGGGGTGCATGGTTTTGATAGTAGCACCTCGGCCATATAAGGACCGGTCTTCGGGCCTCTGTTGCAAAGCACTACCGTACTTCCACATGTCTAGTGGGTAAGGCTTAGTTTGTAGCTCAGACTGGTTATAAACAAAAGTACACGGATGGAGATGGACGAAGTCGGGGGTCGATGGACATCTCTAGGACAAATGAAGGCTACACGAGCTGCGGCCCGGTAGTCGAGATATCATGGCACAGGGCCGGTGTCCTGCTGCTGGGGGCTCAGTCCTGCCTACCTGTCCCGGGGGTTCCGGCCGTAGGTGGGGTTGGGTCGGTACTCTTGTTTATGGCTAGGATGGGTTGGGAACTATGTCACGTCTTCCATCCGTATACCGTGGTGGTATGTGGCACGTGGTTGCACGTGAGGAAGATGTGTCTTGTGGGTAAAGATGTACACCTCTGATCAGAGTATAATCTATTCGAATAGCCGCGCCCTCGGTTATGGGCAAGCCGAGCAATGTACCCAAGTTAGTGTTTTAATTCTTAAAACCTGCTTAACAACTAAAATGTGGAATGGTTGGCCTGGGTTGGCTTGGGACGAGGTGGGACCCAGGGTCGGGTTGCCGGTTCGGTCTGAATCATCGTAGGCCTTGGGTTAAGGCAGGTTCGTGTGGGTTCACGGCCTTGATAAATAATATTGTATAGTTCTAGAATCGTGTTTACAAAATAGCTTTGAGCAACTAAGTATCTTTAAATGCTGTTTACTGCAACCCTAACCCTTTATGTTATAACTCCCTTGTACTCCCTTGCATTTATTATGCACTTGTGGGTGTGTCTTGTTGAGTACGGTGGTTGTACTCAGTCTTGCTCAATTTTTTCCCAAACCCAGAAGAGGAGTCTCTGGAAGATGAAGGTTTTGGTGTCTAGCTCGTGCCTGCCGTCAAGCGCCTGTGGTCGTCGCCCTAGTCTTCCGCTGTTTCTCGTTTGTCTTTGTGTGTGCCGGGCCTTCGCTGCCCATGTAATAATTAACTATTTACGCTTCCGCTTGTTGAACTCTGAATTGTATCAACTTTTGGTGTACCTTGCCTCCTGGGACAAGGAATAATGCACGCACGTAAGGAACGCCCGTTGGGTTATTTCCGGTCGTGACACATTACATATGAAACACTTAGCATGTTCGTACTGACAGGCACGTTATCCCGCACAACCCAACCGCTGTGTCGTACGTAGTTCTTGGCTGCTTCCGCCGGGGCACTAGGTTAGCCGTCTTTGTCCACTTTCGTTATGATGTGCCGACCCTCTAGCTTCTTCGCGGCACCTCGTTGCCCACGTGCCCTCTTCTGTCCAGCGGAGGGTTGACTTCCACTAGCCTCCTCTACCTGGTTCCATTCCACATCCCTCTCCACGTTCCCCTCCTGGTTCCCCTCCGCATCCCTCTCCACATTCCCTTCCTCGTTCAAGTACTGGTTTGGATCCTCGTTCCCCTCTTCTTCGTTCTAGTACTGGTTGCTTCCATCCGCGATTGTATCGTACATTATCTGTTCCTCATCGCGATCAACCATCTGTTCATACAAGAAATAGTTGCTAAGTCTATAGGTCATTTTTGATTTAACAATCTTATATGCTAACAATCATATATGCTAAGTCAAATATGCTAAGTCTAACTGTCGTCTATTAGAACCCTACACAATCTTATATGCTAAGTCTTATTACAAATCTAATAATCTTATGTTAAAACTTTAATAATTTTATATTAAAACTCAAATAATATTGTATTAAAACTCTAATAGTCAACTATGCTAAGTCTAAGTGTCGTATATTAGGACCCTAGACAATAATTATATACTAAGTCTAATTACAAATCTAATAATCTTATATTAAAACTCAAATAATCTTGTATTAAAACTCTAATAATCTTATATTAAAACTCAAATATTCATATATGCTAAGTCTAACTGTCGTATATTAGAACCCTACACAATCTTATATGCTAAGTCTTATTACAAATCTAATAATCTTATACTATGCTAAGTCTAAGTGTCGTATATTAGGACCCTAGGTAATCATATATGCTAAGTTGTCTAAGTGTCATACATTACAACCCTAGATAATCATATATGCTAAGTTTAAGTGTCGTATATTAACTCTAGTAGTCTTAATTGCATTAAAAATCTAACAATCATATATTTACATCACTTGCATGCGCGAATTCCTTTGAGGGCTAGCTACCACTCCGGCTTGAGGGATGGTGACGACAACGTCTTTTCTGCAACATACAAAAAGATGTATTAGGATAAACGCAAAGTAACATATATTGTATTTCATGTTCGCGTTCTCGTTAAGTTCATGTTTCGTTCACGATCGTTCACGTTCGCGTTCTCATGAAGTTCACGTTTCGTTCACCTACGTTCGTTCGTTTACGTGCGTTCACGTTAACGTACGTTAAGTTCATGTTCGTGTTCTTGTTAAGTTCACTTTTCGTTCACGCACGTTCGTTCGTTTACGTACATTCACGTACAACGTTAAGTTCACGTTCGTTCACGTTCACGTTAGGTTCACGTTCACGTACGTTTGTTCGTTCACGTTCTCATTCATGTATGTTTCCTTCGTTAACGTACGTTCGTTCGTTCACGTTCACGTTAACGTACGTTCGTTCGTTCACGTTCACGTTCACGTACGTTCGTTCGTTCGTTCACATTCACGTACGTTTCGTTCGTTCACGATCGTTCGTTCGTTCACGTGGCAGCAACGGAGCGGCGGAGTGGCGGCAGTGGAGCGGCGGCGTGGCGGCGCGGCTGCGGCATGGCGCGGCGGCGGCGGCGGGCATCGGCGGTGCGCGGCGGTGGCGTGCCGCGGCGGCGTCGTGGTGTCTCGGCGTCGTGGCGCGGCGGGCGTGGCATGGCCCGGCTTTGTCGGCACTGCCGGCGCGACGTCGTCGCCGGTGACGGCCGCATCGAGGTCGGGGTCGGCATCGTCGGCGCGGCGGAGTCGTGTTCGGCCGCGATGACGTCGGCGGCGGCGTCGGCAACGAGGCGGCTGGCGGTGGTTTGGGGAGAGAGAGAGAGATCGAGGTCAGAGAGAGAGAGAGGGGGAGGCGGTGGCGGCTCTCACCCCAGAGATGCGGCGGCGGCGGAGACGACGGCGAGATACGACGGCGGCGTCGGCGCGGGGATGCCCTAGGTAGTGGCGGCGAAGGAGAAGCCAAGGGAGATCGATCGGGGAAAAAACTTCTAAGTGTTGGTGGAGAAGATGAGGGCGCGCATCGGGAATATATATAGCCCTATATCTTTACTCCCGGTTGTTCTCATCAACCGGGACTAAAGATATTTTCCCGCTATTTCCAAATTCTTTTTAAACCCGGTTAGGGTTAAGAACCGGGACTACTGATAAACGCATTGAATATTGATTTCCATTACATATGTGTTTCTAAAATAGAAAATAATGCATTAAAATTATTTAAAGTCGAAAAATTAATGACAATTACTTCGAAAAATTATTGTTGTTTGTAGTAAATTAAGTGGATAAAACGTAATAAGCAAATATATGATTTAAAATTAATAAAAGTTCTAATAATCATATATACTTAGCATATGAATGATATTAAATTGTTAAAAATTGTAATTAACATATGTATATACATACGACATGCATGATTTAAAATTAATAAAAATTCTAATAATCTTATATAATTAGCATATGAATGATATTAAATTGTTAAAAATTGCAATTAACATATGTATATACATACGACGTGCATGATTTAAAATTAATAAAAATTCTAATAATCATATATGATTTAAAACTTTTAGAAATCATATATGTAAATGCCACATGCATGATTTAAAACTTTTAAAAATTCTAAGTATCGCATATAACTAGCATATGCATGATTTAAAATTGTTAAAAACTCTAAGTAACATATGTAAATGCCACATGCATAATTTAAAACTTTTAAAAATTCTAATTATCGCATATAACTAGCATATGCATGATTTAAAATTGTTAAAAACTCTAAGTAACATATGTAAATGCCACATGCATGATTTAAAACTTTTAAAAATTCTAATTATCGCATATAACTAGCATATACATGATTTAAAATTGTTAAAACCTCTAATAATCGTACGTAATTAACATATGTCATACAACAATTGATTTATATGGATAATGAATACATCCAAAATAGTTTACATCGTGTACACCATAATTACGGCAATACATTGGCCGTAACGGTTGACCGCACGTACTTTCTCCTCACTATTGTTCCCTCCTTGTGATCGCTACGTGAGTAAGGGGTGTCTTCATTTGATAGGAGGATGCTAGGGTCAATCGTCACCATGAAAGGGGGTTGCCCATCCAACTGATCGTAATCCTCGTCAGTCTTGTCCTCAACTCCGACGATTTTTCTTTTGCCTGGGAGAACCACGTGATGCTTCGGCTCGTCAGGCCCTCTGCCCTTCTTTCCTTTGCTAGACATGTCCTTCATGTAAAAGACTTGCGTTACATCATTGGCAAGGACAAAAGGTTCGTCCGAGTATCCAACCTTGTTAAGGTCAACCGTTGTCATCCCACTGTCATCAATCATTACGCCTCCACCAGTCAACCTAACCCATTGGCACCGGAACAGAGGGACCTTGGGAGGACCATAGTCAAGTTCCCATATATCCTCGATGGCACCGTAATACGTGCCAGTTGTTCCATCGTGTCCCATGGCATCGATACGAACAGCACTGTTTTGGTTCGTGCTCTTCATGTCTTGGGCTCTCGTGTAGAATGTGTACCCATTGATCTCACATCCCTGGAATGTCGCGATCGACCCAGATGGTCCCCTCGCCAGGAAGGCCAGTTGTTGGTTGATCGTCTCGTTACCCATGAGATGTTGTTGTAGCCACGCGGGGAAAGTATCAATGTGATGCCGTGTAATCCATGCATCGGACTTACCGATGTTTCTGGCGCGAACTAGAGCCAAGTGCTCCTTGATGTAAGGAGCTACCAATGAAGATTGTTGCAAAACCGTGAAATGGGCCTTACGGAATAAATTGTTGTCTACCGTCATTATTGCTTTCCTCCCGAGAGTTCCCTTTCCCCGTAGTCTCCCTTCATGGCGTGATTCAGGTACCCCGATTGGGCGAAGGTCTTCAATAAATTCTACGCAAAATTCGATGACCTCCTCTGTTCCATACCCCTTGGCGATGCTTGCCTCTAGACGAGCACGGTTACGAACATACTTCTTCAGAACGCCCATGTACCTCTCAAAAGGAAACATGTTGTGTAGGTACACAGGCCCGAGAATACTGATCTCTTTGACAAGGTGACAAAGCAGATGCGTCATTATATTGAAAAATGAAGGTGGAAATATCAACTCAAAACTGACAAGACATTACACCACATCATTCTGAAGGGCTTCTAATATATCCGGATCGATGACCTTCTGCGAAATTGCGTTCATGAATGCACATAGCTTTGTTATTGTTTCCCGGACATTGTCTAGAAGGATACCCCTTATTACAACTGGTAGCAGTTGTGTCATTAACACGTGACAGTCATGAGACTTTAGATTTGTGAACTTCTTCTCCTTCGTGCTTATTATTCGCTTGATATTCGTGGAGTATCCAGATGGTACCTTTATGCTCTCTAAGCATTCAAACATACTTTCCTTCTCTGCCTTGCTAAGAGTGTAGCTGGCTGGACTCAAGTAATGGCTTCCTTTCTCCTTTGGTTCCGGGTGAAGGTCGCCGCGTTGTTCCATATGCTTCAGATCATTATGTGCTTCCAGTGTATCTTTCGACTTTCCATATACACCTAGGAAGCCAAGAAGGTTTACGCAAAGGTTCTTAGTGAGGTGCATCACATCGATTGCGTGGCGGACGTTCAAGAATTCCCAATAGGGTAACTCCCAAAATATAGAGTTCTTTTTCCACATCGCCGCGTGACCATCTTCGCTCTCTATAGGCTGGCTTCTAGGCCCCTTTCCAAACACTACTTTAAGATCTTTAACCATAGCAAACACTGTTTTCCCGCTGCGATGTTTAGGCTTCGTACGGTGGTCCGCCTTATGTTCAAAGTGCTTGCCTTTCTTCCGTACCGGGTGGTTTGCAGCAAGGAATCGACGATGACACATGTACACAACCTTCCTACAGTGCTTAAGATACGTACTTTCTGTTTCATCCATACAGTGAGTGCAAGCCTTGTACCCCTTGTTGGACTGACCGGAAAGGTTGCTAAGTGCAGGCCAATCGTTGATGGTTACGAACAGCAGCGCTCGTAGGTTAAACTCCTCCTGTTTGTCCTCGTCCCACACTGGGACACCTTCCTTTTTCCACAACAGTTTAAGATCTTCGACTAGTGATCTTAGGTACACATCAATGTCGTTACCAGGTTGCTTGGGGCCTTGAATAATAATCGGCATCATTATGTACTTCCTCTTCATGCATAGCCAGGGGGGAGGTTGTAGATACACATCGTAACGGGCCAAGTGCTATGGCCGCTGCTCATCTCTCCAAAAGGATTCATGCCATCTGTACTTAAACCAAACCGTATGTTTCGTGCGTCCTTTCCAAAGTCTTTAAATTTTCTGTCGATGTTTTGCCACTGCGAACCATCGGCGGGGTGTCTCAGCATCCCGTCCTGTTGACGCTCTTCAGCATGCCATCGCATCATTCTAGCATTCCCCTTGTTCCTGAACAAATGCCTTAGCCGTGGTATTATAGGGAAATACCACATCACCTTAGCAGGAATTCTCTTCTTTGTTAGTTGTCCGTCAACTTCTCCTGGATCGTCTCGTCTAATCTTGTATCGTAGTGCTTTGCAAACAGGGCATGCTTCTAGGTTCTCGTACTCCTCACTGCGATATAGGATACAATCATCCAGACATGCGTGAATCTTCTGAACTTCCAGTCCTAAAGGGTACACTATCTTCTTAGCCTCGTACATTGTCTCAGGCAATTTGTTTCCCTCTGGAAGAATGCTCTTGATGAGTTTCAATAAATCGCCAAATGCCTTGTCACTAACACCATTTTTTGCCTTCCATTGCAAGAACTCCAGAGTGGTATCCAACTTTTTGTGCCCCTGCTCGCAACCTGGGTACAACGACGTTCTGTGGTCCTCTAACATCTTGTCCAATTTATGGGCCCCCTTTTCACTTTCGCAGTCCTCCTTGGCGTCCTGCAACATCTGACCAAGATCATCTGCAACGTCGTTACCATCAGCATCCCTTTCCTCCTCGCCCGTTTGATTTCCTTCAAATCCAGCGTACTGACCAAAGTCCGGAATATTGTCGTCTTCCACTTCATCTTCTTCCATTTCAACCCCTTACTCTCCGTGGGATGTCCAACAGTTATAGCTTAGCATGAACCCCGACTCAAACAAGTGGAAATGAATAGTCCTAGATGCAGAATACTCCTTCTGATTCTTACACTTATTGCATGGACAACAAATAAAACCCTTATGCCTGTTAGCTTCGGCCACTCTCAAAAAATAATGCACGCCGTCAATAAACTCTTTGGACCACCGGTCAGCGTACATCCATTGCCGATCCATCTACATGAGATGGAAAAAATCGTACACAAATAATTATTCGTACAATAATGACAGTCATACAATAATTATAAAATAATAACAAACTCTTTCAACAGTCATACAATAATGACATATCATTATTCATACAAAAATTATAAAATATTACACCAAATAATTCTTATTTACTATTTCTAAAGTTTAAACTAATATTAATGTGTTGTACTTCTTTTAATTTTCATTTTAGCTTGTTTTCTATTATTTAAGATTAACTTTCACTATATTTTCCTTCTCAACTATTTTATAAAACCTTCTTTAGCAAATAAACTAAATTTCTATATATTCTTTCTTCCCCACACAAATTTTCTCTCTCATCAACTTACAACTAAATTTTAGAGACAAAAAATTGTGCAAAACATAGCTCCAAATGTAATA
Source organism: Oryza sativa Japonica Group (assembly GCF_034140825.1). Classification (NCBI taxonomy): domain Eukaryota; kingdom Viridiplantae; phylum Streptophyta; class Magnoliopsida; order Poales; family Poaceae; genus Oryza; species Oryza sativa. The sequence continues at coordinate 26,461,859 of NC_089040.1, read as the reverse complement.
TGACAAAAAAAACATTGGAGGATGAAGTTGCTAACCTTTTAGCCACCTCCGATTTGTATATAATCACCAAAATAAATTCACTAGAAATTTTGGTATGACCTCCCATCTTTTTTGAAGAAATTTTGAAGCTTGCTCGGGCAGCTGGAGGAGGAAGAAGACATATATATATATATATATATATATATATATATATATATATATATATATATATATATATATATATATATATATATATATATATATAGGGGTGGGACTTTAGTCCCGGTTGGTAGCCCTGACAGCATTTGAAATCTTTAGTCCCGGTTGATGTTACCAACCGGGACTTAAGATCAAATATGCCCGTTACCCTTTTTAACCGGGACTAAAGATCATCTTTAGCCCTGGCTTTTATTGCAACCGGGACTATTGTGGAATTCGGCCGACCGATGAAAGATGGTTTCTCCACCAGTGGGACCTCAAAGAATCTCGCTGTTAAGTTGAGGGACCTCCGGTGAACTTATTCCTAAATTAAACGAAATGCCATCTAATTAATGGGCCAGTCTGAATCTACAGTGTGTGTCACCGTTTGCCTGGTCCTTCAGGACTCTCTTCCTAGCCCATGCACGCCCATCTATGGCCCGCACAGGGTAAAATTTTTATATATTCTTACCGATTTAAAAGTAAGTGCTAAAAATAAAGTACAATGAAAAAGAAAACCAAAATTAAGTCTGCAACTAAGTTTTAAAATTTAAATTTTGGCTACAGAAATGTCCATTATTGAACCTTCTTCTTGTATCTTCATCAAACTATGTTCATCAGGAAACAAGAGTTAACCTGTTGTTCATAATCTCCTGTGAGCAGAGACATGTTTTTTTTATTACTCTGAATAATCATTTAGGTTTTTCCTAGGACTGAATAATTATTTAAGTAGAGACACTACTACAAATATTTGCAGTGTGGTGTCACTACTACAACAGTAGTACTCCATCCGTTCCAAAATAAATCAACCTGCTATCCAAATTCATTATATTCATATTCTATTTTAGATTGGTTTGTTTTTAAGATTGAGGGAGTTGGTAGGAACACAGCATCAACGGCAGAAGAAATGTTGACAGAGACATGCACATCGCATAAACGATTTATAGTTTACTAGTCTTAGCTAATCTTGATTTGTCTTAGGAGATATTGATATCAAATTATGCGTTTGATCTCTGACTACTCTGTCTTGCTTTTTCCTCTGGCAGCACTATGAGCTGGACACATTGGCTACCGAGAAAGCAACAGCAACAGACGGCTACATGCTAACACCGAAATATTTGTCAGCATTCTGAAAGTACTGTCCTTTTGGTTTAATTAGGAGATAAGGTCAAGGTGATGGACATTTTATGGGGAAGATTAGGTGCTAACTTGTTGCAATTTGCAACGATTTTTCAATGGCCTTTTAGCAAAGGAGAACTGTTGTTTCTGAGAATAACCGTGTTCTCACAAAGGCAAAACTTGATTTCTCGCTCGTTTCACTTTTCATTCTGACTGAATAAAAAAATGAGAGTATTATTCCAGTTCTAATTTGAATGTTAGGATTAAGGGTAGGTGAATCCGACGTGATACGGGCAACGGTTGAGGCGACCAACCATTTAATATTTTCGGGCCAGGGGTGTGATGTAAGAGATGAGATCAATCAACCTTGAGAAAATAGATTTGCGGTTTTTGTTGGAAAAGCAAAACAAACTTCACAGGAAATAAACTTATTCAGGTAAAATTTCTATATTCTAAGTGATCTGTATATAGCTCCGCGTGGGCAAATTCTGTACCAAATTTTGTTAGGCAAGCCTTTTGCGTATTTAAAAAAAAATGGTATATGTAGCTCACCTGAATAAGAAGAGAGGAAATTTAGTGAGAAAAGAAGTCTTAAATCCTCAATCTAATTGTTCCCTCCGTCCCAAAAAAAAAAAGACAAACCGTGAGTTCCCGTGCCAACGTTTGATTGTTCGTCTTAATATAAAATTTTTTTATAATTAGTATTTTCATTGTTGTTAGATGATAAAACATGATTAATACTTTATGCGTGACTTATCTTTTTAATTTTTTTCATAATTTTTTTAAATAAGACGGACGGTCAAACATTGGACACGGAAACCAGGGTTTGTCTTTTTTTTGGGACGGAGGAAGTATCTACCAAGAGTGATAGACACGACTGGTTCCGGCTTAGCTCCTTAAGGTGGTGGGCTAGATGACCTGGGTTCGAAGCCTCACACCTTCTAATTATTTGATATTAGATCCTTCCATATTATTCGTGCCTTTTATTATTTTAAATAATACTAGAGAAAATATCATGCGTTGCAACGGGCGAAGTTGATTTTAATCTTATTATTGTTATATGATTTAGTTAAGATAAAATTTACTGTATGAGTTCACTCGGATATATTAGTGCCTGATAAGTACAAATCCCATCTCCATGGTTTCCCGGAATCGGATCCTCTGCTCAGCATTGAAGAAGAAAACAAGATGCTACAGCCGCTCCTAGAAAAGTGAAGCTAAACGGTGCTTTTGTTGGAACAGTAAAACGGTCACACAGTACAAACAGTGACATGTACTCCTGTTGTTTTATATAGCCATGGAACGAGAGATCCTTTGTGATTGGGAAAATACATACTGGCAGTATACTGCATACTTCATATGTGTACTTAACAACTGTCGTTATATTCACAAATGAACATCTGAGATTCACCTATGTTTTTTACTCCAGATTTAACAGTGAGTAGTTTGTTTACTCATAGATTTATATGTAACTAATCCTTTTACTCAGAAGACATGGATATATATGAGACGTCTGAGACGTCTATTTATATATTCGATGAATTTTTAGGTTTGCTGTACATAGTTTTTCTCTATTGAGTATGTAGTATGGGTGAAAACAGAACGAACATTTCCTGACCGTCCGCTCGACGGAAAGCTCGTGGGAAGGATACGAGAGAGAAAATGAGATATCTGGTAATATTCTAATTCGAGTCTAAATCCGAATCCAAACCTGCAAACAAATATGGGTTAGGATAAGCGAAGAGTTGTATCTACCCGTATATCCAATTTGATCAAACATGTATGAAAATTTATTATGAATATGATGAAAGATTGGTTCATATTTTTTTACGAGCTCACCAAAAAATATTACTTAATTTTTTCTTGACTATCTTTTTAAGACTAATTGCCTCACTAGATTTAAAATCTATGAATTAGAAATATAAAATTGATAGGATACGGGATAAGTGATTTATTATCTGATACCATCTGTGTCGGTTACAGTTTAAATGGAAAATATGGTTATGATATAGGAATTTTGTGATTCGACCATAATTTCACCCATACTCTTAAGTGCAATACTACTCCTTTGTCCCATAAAAACAAATCTAATATAGGATGTGGAACATTCCCTATCCAGATTCATAGTACTAGAATGTGTCGTATCTCGTACCAGTAGTCTATAAACATCTAGATAGTAGAATGTTTAGAATAAGTACTATCAACCTAAACATATCTCATGTGACTTCTATTGCATGTGTACGGTTCTAATAGATTGACGTGCAATCTTTTTGCGTCTTCGCAGGAAAAAAAATGTGTACTGAGGAGTTGTTGTGTCATTAGCATCAAAAAATGTGTACTGAGGAGTTGTTGTGTCATTAGCATCATCAGCTCAAGTCAGTAGTACTCCCTTCCGTCCAAAAAAGGCAAACCCTGGGTTTTCGTATCCAACGTTTGATCATCTGTCTTATTTAGAAAAATTATGAAAAAAAATTAAAAAGATAAGTCACGCATAAAGTATTAATCATGTTTTATCATCTAACAACAATAAAAATACTAATTATAAAAAAATTCATATAAGACGGACAGTTAAACTTTAGACACGGAAACTTAGGGACATTTCACACAGATGCAGAGGATCCAATGCCCCAGTCAATTTCCCCACGTGCCATCTCGCTGCATCCGCCGCCGTGCTTGCGCTTGCGATTGCAGAGTTGCCATTGCCATCGCATTCAGTTGCGTTGATCCGATGGCGCAGTAGCAAAACCGAGTCTCCTCTCCTCCCTCCCTCCCTCCCTTCCCTTTGCCATCAAACGCAAGCCGGGAGAAGCACCACCACCTAGATAGAACAATAAAAATTGCTGCATCCGTCAGAGCTGGCCACTACAAAAACCAGCTGCATCACAGGAGAGAGCAGGCAGAGAGGCAGCTCTCCAGCTCGCGTTTGGGGTTGACCAGTTACTCCGGCGAACCGACGGCAAGCCGGCGCCGGCGGCGAGGGTCGTCGGGAGCGGAAGAGAGGGAGAAAGAATGGCCACCACCGCCTCCGTCCGACCTCCCCTGCTCCGACAAGGTGGATCCCTGCATCTCATCGTGCCCTCTTGTGCTATTGGGTTTATAGTACTTTCTTGGATTCTTTAGATTGGGTTGATTTGATTGATGGCCCAACATAGATATCGTCTTGGAGGAGATGGGAGCAACGGGTGTGTTGTGTTTTGCTGCTGTTCTTGGATTGGATTGGATTGGTTTATGTTTCTTGTTACTCCTGTAGAGCAACCCAAGAACTCAACCCATTACTTTATTTATTTTACACTTGTGTTTCTGTGCACTTGGATCTCAAGGAATTTATTATGTTATCAGTTGTTAGTTGTGATCCTGTTCTGTCTGCTATCCGGCCCAAACCCATCAACAGTAGTATGACCTCCTAGCATAAAATTAAATTAAATTAATCAGTAGCATTCTCTCCTTAGAGAAAAACAAAGTGGGATAAAGTAAACTAACCAGTAGAATACCCCAGTTGGGCACTTCTGATTGATTTTCATTCCTTCTAAATGTGCAATAGTTGATTACAGATGAACATAATAGATGATGATGATGTTGGTACAGATTATGTAAGTTCAGTATTTTCTCTCCCTTCTAACCGTCCTGCAGAATTGGGAATCTTAAACCAAATTGCAGTACTGTGGGGGCAAGGCAAAACATAAATGTTTCAGTTAGGAGTAGACATCATCTTGGTAGTACATGTCCAAATTAAATATTAATCAGTGTACCACACTCCTAGCACTCAGTTTCTATGCAACAATTTCAACACTTTGAGATATCAGATATGTGGCTGAAAAATGCTTATCTAGATCTTATGGAAATTAATAGTAGTATATCTTTTTTTTTCGGGCCTGTTCACTTTGATGCCAAAAAAACCTTATCAAATTTTGGCATTGCTAAAATTTTAGTATAGTTGTCAAAATTTTGGCAGGATTTTTTATATAGTTATTAAAATTTGGCAGCAAATTAAATGTAGCCACTTTTTTAGCAACCTTACTAAAAGTAAGGTTGAAAATGGCATCAAAGTGAACAGGCCTTCAATCTAATTTCTGAATTCTGGAGCTGCAAATCTGCACACACACTAACCTGATGAACACTACTACCTGTATTGCAGCAGCAGGTTCAGAAAAAGCCTCACTCCTTTGCAAACCAAAGCAGAGAGCTTCTGTCAGAAGAAGAAGCTTCACTGCCAGGGCCAGCTCGAATCCTGTGAGCATCCCGAAGCAATGGTACAACCTCGTCGCCGACCTGCCGGTGAAGCCACCGCCGCCGCTGCACCCGCAGACGCACCAGCCACTGAACCCTAGTGACCTGTCCCCTCTCTTCCCCGACGAGCTGATCAGGCAGGAGGTGACCGAGGAGCGGTTCATCGACATCCCGGAGGAGGTCGCCGAGGTTTACAAGCTCTGGCGCCCGACGCCGCTGATCAGGTAGAACACTAGCATCTCCATCGGTAGGCCTAATAAACCAAAGTTAAAGCCAAAATGTGAATTTTCAAGCTTAATTTTGAAGCTGATTTTGAAATATTTTCAACGTAGTTTTTATTGGATATTGGCTTTTAAATCACTAAGGCTGTGTTTGAGAAAGGGGAGATAGAGAAGATTGGAAAGATACGCAAAACGAGGTGAGCTATTAGTGCATGATTAATTAAATATTAATTATTTCAAATTTTAAAAATGGACTAATATGATTTTTTAAAGCAACTTTCCTATAGAAAATTTTTGCAAAAAACACACCGTTTAATAGTTTGGGAAGCGTGCACGTGGAAAACGATGTGCATTCTATCTCTAATCTCCCAGAACTAACGCTGCCTAAGAATGCACATACAAAAGGTTCACCTATAAATCATTATCTCCATCTCATAATTATTGTATTTATTAGATTCAGATTTGTCCCAAAATAGTTATCACAATGAAGTACTGATTGTCTTGTCAATCATATTTCATTAAGTTTTTTTTCCTATTATACTTTTAACCACCCTTCCAGACTTCCACTCTTACCTATACGGTCACTATAGTTTCTTTTTTCTCAAACATTAATTTAATTTATGTTAAACAATTTGAGGCAGTAATTTTTATTCGTGGATAAGCTATTAGGAAATGTGGTCAACCAATGAGCCTCTAGAACTTCGTCTGCATTGTTGCCAATCTCAGCGCTGGAATTCAGAAGAGTTCTTTGTTAAAAGTTGTTGCAATGGCGGATATATTGGTGATGCAGGGCGAGGAGGCTGGAGAAGCTGCTGGGCACGCCGGCGAAGATCTACTACAAGTACGAGGGGACGAGCCCGGCGGGGTCGCACAAGCCGAACACGGCGGTGCCGCAGGCGTGGTACAACGCCGCCGCCGGGGTGAGGAGCGTGGTGACGGAGACCGGCGCCGGGCAGTGGGGCAGCGCGCTGTCGTTCGCGAGCAGCCTGTTCGGGCTCACCTGCGAGGTGTGGCAGGTGCGCGCGTCGTACGACCAGAAGCCGTACCGGCGGCTGATGATGGAGACGTGGGGCGCCACGGTGCACCCGTCGCCGTCGGCGGCGACGGAGTCGGGGAGGAGGATCCTGGAACGCGACCCGGCGAGCCCGGGCAGCCTCGGGATCGCCATCTCGGAGGCGGTGGAGGTGGCGGCGAGGGACGCCGACACCAAGTACTGCCTCGGCAGCGTGCTCAACCACGTGCTGCTCCACCAGACGGTGATTGGGGAGGAGTGCCTGGAGCAGCTGGCGGCCGCCGGCGACGTCCCCGACGTCGTCATCGGCTGCACTGGCGGCGGGTCCAACTTCGGCGGGCTGGTGTTCCCGTTCATGCGCGAGAAGCTCGCCGGCAGGATGAGCCCGGCGTTCAAGGCCGTCGAGCCGGCGGCGTGCCCGACGCTCACCAAGGGCGTCTACGCCTACGACTTCGGCGACACCGCCGGCCTCACGCCGCTCATGAAGATGCACACCCTCGGCCATGGATTCGTCCCCGACCCCATCCATGCAGGTCTCGAATTCTTTTATCGATCTCAACAATGCACACTTCTTCAGTTCTTGCTCCAATTTGAAGTTCTTGGTTGCTAATAAACCCAAGCCATTGTTTGCAATTGCAGGAGGGCTTCGCTACCATGGAATGGCGCCACTAATCTCCCATGTGTATGAGCTTGGATTCATGGAAGCCATTGCCATCCAACAAACTGAATGCTTCGATGGTACTCCGTACTACTATCTCCGTTTTATATTATAATGCTAGATCTCCGTTTTATATTATAAGACTTTCTAGCATTGCCCACATTCATATATATGCCAATGAATCTAGACATATATGTATGTCTAAATTCATTAATATCTATATAAATGTGGGTAATACTAGAAAGTATTATAATCTGAAATTATCCATGATTTCGTTCTCCCGAAAGCTGATGTATGTGATTGCATAATTGTTTTTGCTTTGAACTCCAGCTGCGTTGAAATTTGCGCGGACGGAGGGGATCATCCCGGCGCCGGAGCCGACGCACGCGATCGCGGCGGCGATCAGGGAGGCGATGGAGTGCAAGAGGACGGGGGAGAAGAAGGTGATCCTGATGGCCATGTGCGGGCACGGCCACTTCGACCTGGCGTCCTACGAGAAGTACCTGAGGGGCGACATGGTCGACCTCTCCCACTCCGACGAGAAGCTGCAGGAAGCCCTCGCCGCCGTCCCCAAAATCTGATCAATGCGATACAAAAATAATCATCAGTAACCAAGAAGAATAATCTCTGTTGTTGTGTTCTTGGCATGTTGTTGTTTTGCCTTGGCGACCGTGTTCATCTGCTGTTGATTTAGGGACGCATATGGACTGAATAAATTTGATCAATAAATGAAGTAGTTTCCCCTAATAGGGGAATGTTTGGCACAACTCCGGATCCAACATGTTTTGGGGCTGGGTATTCTAGATTCACAAGTTCATGAATCTGAATTTACGACTATGTCAAAACATCTATTTATCTATCTTCTATCTATTATATACTAAAAGTCCATTAAACTTCCTACAAACGCTCTCAAGCTACCACGTGAGAATCCTACAAACGCTTCTAAGCCATCACGTGGCGTTATAATAAATTGGTGGACCCACTATTTCTATAATAATAAATCGCTAGACCTACTATTTTCAACTATTATATTTATCTTTAGAAAAAAAAATCCCACAGCCCACCTATTCTCCCATAGGCCCACCCTCTCCTCAGTGCGTGCGTACATATGTATTTGTACATACTCTAAATAGTCATTGTCACAGGGCGGCGGCGGCAGCGCTGCACGGCGCGGGGCGGAGCAGGGACGAGCGCGGACACGACGAGGCCGAGCATGCCGAGCTGGGACAGAACGCTGGGGGCGGCGGTGGTCCAGAGGTGGCCGGCGAAGGAATCAGCCGTGCCGGTGAAGTTGGTGAGGAGATTCGAGGCTGCCACCAGCGGCAGGTGCAGCTGCTGCGTCAGGTACGCGATCATGTTCGTGTTGAAGCCAGCCGTGGCGAACCTGTCGCACACATCGTTCGCTGCATTGGTAGAGTAGGGTGTATATTTTATTATACTTAAATTTTTATATATGTAAATCATAGATACATAGATTTATCCGGATTAACATGTCCAACATCTGTAATGAGGAAAGACGAATAATTTGGTTGGTTGGACTATACACAATATGTTAGATCATCTGAATATCCAATGGTTAGAAATGATGGACTACCGAATTAGGTAAAAATTGAGGGTCATATATTTTGTTTTTTTCTCATAACTTCTACTTTTTTTTTCTAATTTGTATCCCTATACTGTACACATATTCATAATTTCCTATGAGGAATTATCCATAGCTATGGCCAATCGATATCTGCCAAATAATAAAGTTAGTATCAATTTTTCTACATAAATCAGTACAACCATTAATTATATATGGTTGTATATGTAATATCTTTTATAACTTAAGTTTTACACTTTCCATATGGAACTTCAAGAGTCATATGTCTTAGACTCTTAAGGTACCATACCAACCCCAATCTTCAATAGATAATTTTATAAATAACAATTAAATTCGTTTTGTGATGCTAACGAAGAAAATTCATGGAAACAATCACAATTTTAAACGTTGCAGATATTATTTCGCTGTTATACCGCTCCTATAAGTTTCTTAAATTCATCCTACATACGGTACATGCCCGCTCGAATGCGCGGGCTACCTTCCTAGTTGAGAAAATTTCTGTAGCACAGAAAATAAAGGTAACAAAAAAAAATAGTATATAAACCTACATACATGAACGGAACATATGACAGGAGTGCTATGAATTGAAGAAAAACTAAGTGGCATATGCTTCTTGTTGAAAAGGGAAAATTTTGTGCTATTTTTTAGTACTGATTTTTTTCCCATTGCTATAGATCAAATTTTCTCTGTAACATTTGGATAAATAATTTTACTTTTATTTAAAATAAAATACGAAACTTTAAACAACTATAATTTAACATATATAAACTTTCAACATGACCTAAAATCTAGAGTTGTGCTAAACAAGAGCATTTGCAATCATATCACTACCAAATATACGCCTAAAGCAAACACATTGCTACTAGCCCAGAGGCCGGAGCGTGAGTTTCGATAATGGGTTATGAAGGGTGGAATGGGAAATGAAAATGAATAGAACATTAGAATGAAATAAGGTGACATGAATGGACTGGACTGTTAAGATTAAAAGTTAATCCTTGGAGGTCGGGATAACATTTTCCTAGCCCATTTTAATGGGTCGGCCCAATAGAGGGGTATTTCTGTCTCGGAAAAAAGTACACCGAAGGTCTCTCAACTTATCATCGAGTTACAAAATCGTCCCCTAATCTCAAAACCAGATATATAACATCCCTCAACTTAGAAAACCGTTTACTATATGTCCTTCGGTGGTTTTGACTCCAGTTTTGTCCGACGTGGCGGTTGCGTCAGCGTAGGACCTACGTGGGCCCCACATGTAAGTGAAACCTTAGTCTCTTTTCCCTTCTTCTCTCTATCCTCTCTCCCCTCCCCTCCAAGCAGATCGCTGGAGAGGGCACGACGCGGGGTGGAGCGGCCAGCTGGAGGAGCGGGCGACGGCGCGGGGAGCAGCCGGCTGGCGGAGCGGGCGGGCGTTGGGCGGAGCGGCGGCGGTAGCTGCGCCCGCCGCATTGGCCTGCCGGAGGACCGGGCGAGCGGTTGACGGAGCAGGCGACAGTACGGGGAGCTGTTGGTCTGCGGAGCAGACGAGCGGCTGGCAGGCGCGCTGCGGGAGAGGAAGAGGCTGTGGCAGCAAGGTACACGCCGTCGGCGCCGCGGTGCGTGCGCGGGAGGCGGCGACACCATTTGAAGTGTTTGGTTTTGGCTGTGGAGAGGCCATGGAAGCCGGCGATGTGGGAGGGCGGGTGCAGGAGGTCGTGCGGCACCGGCAGGCGACGGTCAATGTCGACCATCTGGAGGGGAGAGAGAGGAGAAGCGAGGGGAAAGAAGAAAGCGAATCCGTCGTCGTCCAGTTATACATCTCCGCCTCGACAATGGTCGAACCTCATCGACGAGGCGGAGGCAAATGGCATCGATGGGGAGCCGAATGGGGAGAGCGAGGGTGGCGTGGGCGGCAGGAGTGTGTGAGCGCGGAGGAGCGGCGAGTGGAGCAGGCGGTTGTGGGCGGAACGGGCACGACGTATAAGATAGCTTCTTCCCACGCCGCCGCCCAGCTTCTTCCCGCGTGGTCGCCAGCCGCCGACCCTGCTTCGCCGCCGTCTGCCTCTCCCTTCTCAACCGTCGCAGCCGCCGCCGCCTCCCTTCTCTCGTGTCGACGGTCCGACCCCGAGGTCGCACGCGACGTCCACAGAATCTCCTCTCCCGCCTCGCCCTGGTGACCTCGTCCCCACCCACCAGCCGCCATGCAGAGAGGAGAGAAGTGAGAGAGAGAGATGAGGAAGGGAGAGAAGAGGAGGGAGAGAGATGACCTGGCATTCTGACATATGGAGCCCATGTGGGTTCTGCGCTGACTTAGCCACCATGTAAGACAAAATCAGGATAAAAACCACAAAAGGATCTAAAGTGAACGGTTTTGTAAGTTGAGAGATGTATATATATATGTATATATGTATATATATGTACATATGTATATATATGTGTACATATGTATATATGTATCACTGGTGGAGAAAGGGGCTTTACTCCCGGTTCGTAACCCCCCTATAGTCCCGGTTTTCAAACCGGGACTACCAATCCGGGACTAAAGATCACTATCTTTAGTCCCGGGTGAAAAAACCGGGAGTAAAAATCCATTTTTAGTCCCGGTTGGTGTTACCAACCGGGACTAAAGATAGAGCCTTTTTAGTCCCGGTTGGTAACACCAACCGGGACTAAAGATAGAGCTAGACTAGCTAGATCCGGTTGCTCCATTATTATTTTCTTTTCTTCATTATATTGATTTCACCACATCCCCTTCCCAAAATCCCAAATAAATTATCCCCAAATCCTCAACTCCCCAAATCGATACATCACAGATACATCACAAATTTTACAAAATTCATCATAGATACATCACATTCACATCACACACAAATCAAATACACAGATCCGAATCACAAATTCTAAAAAGAAGAAGAAAAAAAAGCCCGTTGCCACTGCCGCGCCGGCCGCCAGCCGCCGGCCGCCGGAGCGCCGCCCGCCGCGAGGCCGCCTGGCCCTTCGCCGCACCGCCCGCCACCGCACCGCCCAACGCCGCGCCGCCCCCACCCACCGCGCCACCCGGGCCGCAGCACCGCTCAGCCACCGCGCTGCCCGCGAGGCCGCCTGGGCCGCTGCGCCGCCCGGCCACCGCGCTGCCCGCGAGGCCGCCCGGGCCGCCCCCCCTCCCGCCCGCGAGGCCGTCCGGGCCTCCGCGCCGCCGGCCGCCAGGCCCTCCGCCCGCCGGCGCTGGTAGAGGAGAAAGAGGAAAAGGAGGAGAGAAGTTAAAAGGAGAGGAGGAAGAAGAGGAAGAGATATGGAGGAGGAAGAGATAAGGCCAGGGAGGAGATAGAATATATTAACTGCTCCTCCTCCTCCTCGATTTGGTCTCGTACTCTTCGCCGCCCATGTTGCGCATGCCGATCTTTTATTCCGGTTGGTGTTACCAACCGGGACTAAAGATCTATCTTTAGTCCCGGTTGGTAACACTAACCGGGACTAAAGATAATAGAGATCTTTAGTCCCGGTTAGTGTAGATCTTTAGTCCCGGTTGGTAAGATAAAAAAAAAACTCTATCCTTTTGAACCGGGACTAAAGATATCTTTAGTCTCGGTTTTTATTGCAACCGAGACTATTGTGTATTTTGGCCGACCGATTAAAGATGGTTTCTCCACCAGTGTATGTATATATGTATATGTATGTATGTATATATGTATATGTATGTATATGTATATATATATATGTATATATATATGTATACATATATATATACATATATATATATATATATATGTATACATATATATATACATATATATATACATATATACATATATATATACATATATACATATATATATACATATATACATATATATATACATATATATATATATATATATACATATATATATATATATATATATATATATATATATATATATATATATGTATGTATGTATGTATGTATGTATGTAGACACACACGGTAGCGCTACATGGCGCGTGTGTGGCGCTACGATAGTTAGTAGCGCGACTCTCATCACTGCTGGCCTCCGGATTTTCCGTTTTTTCCCGATCCCGGAAAAAAAATCCCACCGCATCCCTCTCGTTCCACCCCTCTTCTCGGTCCTCCAGTAAAAGTTTTTCTGCTATTATTCCGTTCTTTCCTGTTAGACCGCGAGTAAAAAAATTACTTTGGAGCCTACAGCCACGAGTAAATTTTTTATTTTGGCGCACGCTCCCACTCCCGCTTTTCTCTCCCTCTCGTTCGATTCTTCTTTCCGTTCCTCCAGTAAAAAAATCATTCCTTGTTATTTCGTCCCTGTTAGACCGCGAGTAAATAAATTACTTTGGAGCCTAACACGGTGAGTTAAAAAATTACTTGTTTTGACCCTACAACAGTATGTCAGCCCGTGAGTAAATAAATCACTGCCGGTCAGATATTAACAATATTTTCTTTTACACACGGGTTCTGTTACATTCAGACACACACTATACAATAAACAAATTACATGCTTAAACTCAAAAGTAAAAAAATTACAAAGGATATAAACACTCCAACAAAAATCATCAAAGAAATTCAGATCAGCAGATCCTCCTCTTCTCCACGGGATCCATCTTTGATGGACGAATGTTGTAGTGGAGGCGGCTGGCTCGCCAACCAACCAGCGTAGAACAGGACTGTGTGGCGGTAGCATTAGGAATCAGGATGGGCAGCCCAGGATCAAGCATGGCCGCTATTAAACATGCAGACCATAAAATCAGTAATGCCTCAAAAGATTAGTGCACTAACAACCAACAGAGGTGCATTATTAGTGATTGTTGAAAGTTATACCTCCGGCGCTAGCGACAATGTTTCCCATGTCACCGCATGATGCATTTCATCATCTTCGAGTCCACCGGGTTACATTGTGTTCCTGCAAGACCAAAATTTGCCATATATAAATGCACTATGAGTAGGCATGCCTTAGTGGATTGACTCATAGTATGAGGCTATGAGCAACTGAGCATTGCACAGGACATGGTGATGTTTGCAGGCTGAAAAGCCAAAAATTAATGCAAGTGCAAGCTCATGGGAAATCGAAATGGGCATTTGGTGGTACATATCAGGGATAAGTGGCAAAGCGTTGATAAGAGGCTTATGAATTGTTGATCGTGTGGATTAAGCTTATTAGAGAATTTTTGGCTCGTTTTTACCAAGAGAACTGCTGCAAGCTACAGAGTTGAAAGCACATAGTCCTACCAGCGATCATATATTTTCAGTTACCATCTGAATGCCATGGAGGACATAGAATAACTTCAATTGTAACGTTCAGTCAAAATTATTTACAGGAAACAATTGATTGTATATACAACTAATCAAATAAACCAAATTAGTACTAATAAAAAACACCAGTCTTGGTTTACCAAAGCAATCGTTTGTCAGAGAATGCGACACCTAAGCTGACTCTAGGCCACATGTGCACATCTACAGATCATCCTAGTTCTTCTGTTGTTTTCAGAAGCTAAGAACAGCCCTGCATGCATGAATCATCACATATACACTTATAGCACCAAGCGAAGCCATCCACCAAACAACTTCTAATGTGTTTAGGTTGGATGTGTCCACTCAATACACGGATACAAAAGACATGAATCAAAGATCAGTCAAAACATCAGAAAGATTAGTTCTGTTAGGTACCTGACATATATTAACTTCATCCCGTTGGCTAGGAATGAAGTTGCCTGTGAAACAAAGGTTCACGTTGGCCGCCAATTGAGAAACGCATGCCCTTCTGTCGGCAGGCATTAATCAGTGGTTACTACCCAATCTTAACAAAACCGCATCCCCACAGCCAACACAGGCACATAGCTCATCCAAAATCAAAACGACGGTGCAATCCAATACAGGCTGATAAAAAAACTACTGATACCATATAACGCTACTAGTTGATAGGAACTAACGAGCTGTACCTGAAATAGATTTCAATTGACTACAGCTGCTACACGGACCTCCTGTATTCTTTGCCGGCGCTGACCTGCCGCGCACGACGGCAACGACAATTTACTGACATTCTTCGCCACCGCTTTAGGGGAGGAGGGAGAACGACCCATCGGACCCCAGATCCGCAGCCTCCTCTCCGAATCCTGCCACCCTCTGTGCTTCAAATGTCGTTGGTACCGCTGCTCTCCACCCACCACCGACACGCAAGAATCAAAAGAGGATTCGGGCGAAGCTCTCCTAGATCCGGCGATGGGATGGATGTCGGTGACAGAGGGGCAGCCGACGGTGCCATTTGGGGGGGGGGGGGGGGGTGTCGCAGCCTCAACCGCATGGTGCCATCCAGCAGTCGATGGAGCGCCCAAGTCGCCATCCAATAGGGGAAAATGTTTTGGGGCGGTGTTGTGTAGCACGTTACCTCGCAGCCGCTTATCCCCGCCTGGAAGGAACTTGCGGCGGCGCGGGCGACCTCCGCTGCACAGGCGGCGAGAGAAGAAGGGCGCTCACTGTCGCCGGCGAGAAAAAAAAAACTAACCGAAAAAAGTGGGGAGACGATAACTACAATAGTTTGAAATGACTGAAAAATCGCTGCTGTATACATTGTGCCTGGAAAAAATTAAAAAAAATGGCTCGTAGTTAACAATTAATTGTGTTCATAGTTAAAAAATAACTTAGTGTCGGATGAGTTGGAGTGAAAAAAAAAAGAGACTACCTTCGATGGCAGTTAAAAAATAACTGATTTGTTTCAATGTGAGTCAAAATGATTCCTAAAAAATTTGAAAAAAAAATATACATGACTAAACGTGATGTTTATTATAGTTGCTGAATAACACTTAGATAAAATTTAACTGACTAAATATGAGTATGTATGGTGAGCTATGTAGTAGTAAAGATTTAACTCGCGAATCAATATGTGTGGTACTATGGGGATACGCATTGGTGGTGTGGGGGGAGAGGGAGGAGGGTTGCGCAGCACGTGGGACTGAGGACGTGTAGTAGTCAAATATCATAATCAAAATGGGTGGAGTGGGGGTGGGTCTGGTTACCGTGTTAAGCGTCGTTTTATATATATATATATATATATATATATATATATATATATATATATATATATATATATATATATATATATATATATATATATATATATATATATATATATATATATATATATATATATATATATATATATATATATATATATATACTACTACCGGGAGTAGCTACTCCCTCCCTGTCCGCCACCAATTCAATTCGTTTGCCCAGATAATGGTAATGACTATTAACGGGTTTATTGAATCGAATACTTTTACCCGTTTTCTTTTACCCGTATTTTTTTCCCTCGGGGTCAACAAGATTGTTTCTGTTCTGTAGCAGATTCGAAAATTGAATCAAGATTCCTGAGTTTGTTGTAGATAGAATTTTGTTCGGAGACAGCTGACCAGATATATTTCAGGGTGGTTTTTTCGCTCTTCAGTTTGCTTATCCAAAGCGAGAAAGCAGGATGATTATCCCGTCGAGCAGAACATTATCGATCTAAAACTGTTCTTTGCGTTTTGAGAGTTCTTAACCCATCTAAACTCAGATTAGTAGCCTCGCCGGCGGCTGCGTTGCAGATAACATTGAAAGGTCTAGCATGGAGAACTCCAGTTCCAAGGTTTGTTGCCATATTCATCTGTTATTTTGCAGTGAATGTGGTGCCGGCCATGGCGACGATGAACAGCACCAACCTGACATTGGTACGGTATAGCAGTGTCAGGCTGCAGGCTGCCGGAGAGGAGCGCCCCAATGTGCCGCGTGCACGCCGAGCGCCCCAACACCGGCGCCGTCGAAGCTCGCGGCAGCCATTGATGGATTTTTTTTCCTAATCTTTGAGTCTTTTTTTGATCGTATCTCTTACTAATTTGTTTTGTTTATGTTTTTGCATTTGCAGCACCTTTGCAGTCCTGCAGCAGGTGCGAATGTTTCAGGTGGTGGTGGCTCTAGTTCTGTTTTCACTAGAGCCCTTCATGCTGCTCAAGCAAGAAAGATGCATCAGCGGAAGCAGCTACCTGGTTCTGCAGTATCAAATTCCAAAAAAACAAGTGGCATCAAGGGTAAAAAGGTAGTACAAGAAAAAATTTACACCAGGTGCACTCCTGCTATTCTCTCAGATCTATTCTCAGGTTTTGGTGATCAGCAAAAAGAGCTAGTGAAACAGATGGAGTTTGATAGAGGTGCAATCTCATGTAGTTTGTCAATCTATTCAATATAAAAAGAATCCATTTTTCCATAAGAATTGTTGATATATCTGTACACAGGCTATCCATGTGGATCGTACCTACGATGCCAGGTCTGACATCGAGCCCCCAAGCTTTAATCTAGGAATAACACAAGATATCGAAGAAGCAAACATGGTGGCATGTACCCCAGGTCATGACATCTCCAATGTGGCTGAAGACTCTGACAAAGAACAAGAACTCAACTTTTTAGCACGTACCCCAGATCAGCCAATCTCAAAGTCAGTAGATGCCTCTGACAAATCCGGATAAGGTAATGCAGTGCACAAAACTCCCTCTTCGCATGGAGGTAATGATACCCACAAGCCTGTATCAGTTTTTCATTTTCATTCATAACCAACCACATGCACATAATATGTCTCACTCTTACTGTTCTGTCTCATAATAGGTTACCAACAAACTAAACTTAGTAGTTTCTCTCCGTACTCTATGTTGAAAGAGACGAGTGGGGCGAGGATTTTCATGCGTGAGGAGTACGCATGTACAAAGCTCCCACCTAAATCCAAGAGGAGAATTATCGGCGGTCCTTCTGATATCCTATTCGATCGGCCAAAGAGGTCGATTAAACCAAGCCATTCGGTGAAATCACCATTTCTGAGCAAGCAACACTCTTTCGTCAGGCATGACCAGAAGGCACTTGATGATTTATACACATATGCAATTTCAATCACTGATGCAGAAGCTCTTAAGTAAGCCACCTATCTGAAACACTTGATGATTTATACACATATACAACTTCAATCGCTTATGCATAAGCTCTAATGTAAGCCACCTACCTGAAATGTTCCTTTCTTTCACCACTAATTGTAAAGATATCACATTTAACAGGAAAATCTGGGTTCACATCTCCCAACCTGTCCCTATGTCATTAAGCCTACATGACATACAACAGGCTATTCGGCTAGACACTCAAATGCAAGAAGAAACATTCAATGTTGCAGTTCAAGTATTAGCAGCGGATGAGATACAGAGATTTGGAGGAACTGATTTTGTATGCTGGAGACATTTCTTAAATCAAGATTTTGCAGTAAGTGCTTCCAATTACTCTAGACTATTTTAATTCTGAAATATGGTGTGTTTTAACACAATATGGCGCTGTAGATGTTTGCAACAGCTGGTGATGACCAGTGGAACCCAGAGGATCATCTCCCCTCATTCAAAGATGACTCTCTGATACCATATGACGTACCTAGTTGCCACCTGGTTTGATAATTAACAGCATCTTGAAAAATTCAGTACATCAAGTGCAAATGTTCAGGCCACTAACTTTTGCAATGTCAATATTAATTTGCAGATATTTATTCCACTACTTCAACCATTGCACTATTCTCTATACGCATTTGATATGGAGAAAAAAAAATTATGCATTCTTGACCCACTGAGAGACGCCTCGAAAAGATCAGAGGATACAGCAGAAAGACACTTAAAAACAAAATTTCACATTTCATCTGCTCTGAAGGAGTGCATGAAGCTTGCATTTCCAGATTGGGATGAGGATATACCAAACTGGGTTTCTGAGTTCCCTTCGGCCATCCCAGCTATAAACAACAGGTTCCAGTTCATGCTCCCAATTTGATCCAAATTAATTTTTTCATTCTACTCATTTATGGTCATTACAATAATAACAATTTTGGTAGGCTGGAATGTGCCTTTCACGTGCTCTACTACATGCGAAACTGGGATGGAACTCGCCTTGTGAACCCCCCAAAATCTGTGAGTTTTATGTACACACTAGGTTCAACTTAAGTTTCATTGAAGTAGCTTCCTTTTATAATAAATATTTTTCTATATTAACAACAGGATCAACGAGATCTTCGAAAGGAATTTCTGTCCAACTTATTGTCATTCAAAGGCAACGAAGCTATTCTGCCGGACTTCGTCGTTCACTGCCTGAAGTTATCTAACAAGATCTGAGCATGTTATGCAAGCATGCCAAAATAAAGATTACATTCAGTTACATCATTATTATCTAAAATTTGTTAGGTCCCAATAATATTTGTCTTGTTCTTATTCAACATTTTTCAAGGCTTCATGTTCTCTGTTATTCTCTTCCCAAATTAATGAATTTGTCATTTACCTTCCAAATATCATAAATTTAGATTTTCCCAACATCAAATCCATGATGTTCACCTATGGCAAATTAAATACTACAAACTAATTACATCTTCTGTTGCCGTACATTACGTGATCAGCTCTCCTCCAAACTTAGAGAGCAGATCATGACACGATCCAAATCAGTGCATGCCCGGCGAAAAAAAGACAAGTTCTGCTCCCAGAGCAGAACAGTATGCCAATTGATTTATGCTACCACGAGGATACATCCCACCAAACAACAGCAGAAACTATTAGCCATGTACTGCTGCCGAGAAAACATCCCACCAGAACAACAGCAGAAACTACTAGCCATGTTCTGCTACCGTGCTAAACCCCATCTAAAAAAACACCACACGCACTCTTTTCATGTTCTGCTCCCGATGCAGAGCATGATGAAAAACGTTTTTGGCTCCCACGAAGATTCGTCCAACACTACCTCTAGCAGAAACAATTAGCCATGTTCTGCTCCAATAGGATGCTTCCAAAGACTACAACTTCACCACATACTCTGAGGCACAACAGAAAATAGGAAAATACAAAACTAGTGTTCGCAAATTTCCTACAATGTTTGCCAAATGTAAATATTCAAAATGAACTACATGTTCTGCTGACGAAATTTAATAATAATAAAATTTCCATTGTATGCTAAACGAAATGCTAACATCAACCCTGCAGAACATTGAACAGAATAATTACACTCACTTCTTCCTCTCATAACTAGATTTCCGACCACATGTACTCTTATAGTGGCCATGACCACCACATTGCTTGCAGTACCTAATCTGCTTCGTTGACTCTTTTTTTCCTTTGGCGTGATTCTTCGACTCGTCCTTGGAGGTACTCTCACTAGCCTTCTTCTTCTTTGCTTTGCTAGATGTCTCTCCCTTCGACATCAGTCTGGTACTCCTCGGTCGTCCACGACTTCTTCTAACCTCAGGAGGGAGTATGTCTTCTTCGTTGACATCAGTCATGTCCACATCAACTGAATCCTCACCAGCAGAAACATCCTGTCCAATGCCGTCCTCATCGGCTACACAAAATTCATCAGACATTCCATGCTCCGAGTCAGAACTGTCTACACTATCATCCAATTGCACACCAGTAGGTTTCTTCCCAATTGTTCTATCTCCGTAGTGAATTTCCTTGTTGTTTACAACTTGCGAAGTACACATGACCTGAAGTTCTCCAATCAGCTTTGTCAACACTTCCACTGTCTTCTCATATGTTTCTGAACTAGTACCACCAAGTCTAACCATATCAAGTGCAGACTTGTGCAGGAGGGTGTTCCGATAAGTTCTCGATGATGCCGCCTCCTTATCCTTCAAGTACGACTCCTCCAAGTGCTTTGGGATTGAATCTCTAGCATCTTTTGTCCACCTCTTCAGGATATACTTCTTCGGTATTTCCGTGAAACCATACTGTACCATAACCTGCAAAAACACTATGCATTAACACACAAAAACACAACAGCGTTATGAGAACTGCTTAATATTCAAACTTACTCTGATAATATGGGAGCATATAATTCCCAAGTGTTCAAAAAGCTTGCATCCACATGACAGATCTTGTTCAGTCAGGTCAACCTGAACCTTAAATTCTTTGCTGCCCCAACTTTGCAAGGTGTCATCACCTATATGGACTAGCTGCAGAACATGCTGATCAGAAGTATGATAAACCATAAATGAAAAGCTTAGCTTGAACTGTTCCTTGAACCTGGAAAATGCACCCCTAGTGTACACCCGAGAAGCATGTTTCTCAATGGGCGAGCTAGTTAATGTGGAAACCTTCTCCTACAGTTCACGAGAAATGACAAGCATATTATAACATGTTCAGCAGAAAGTACCATACACCGATATATCATATGGAAATAATTAAAAAAAAACATACATTGTATGTATCATGCTCCTCAGCGTCTTCCGCTTCAATCCTATCATTGTAGAAATTCTCATACCTCTTTGCAAATCCATGTAGCGAAGAGGATGGTTTTACATACTTCTTCAGAACATGATTCATGCTCTCACTTCTTTGTGTGGTTGACATCCTAGCAAAAAAGAATTCCCTGAAGTAAGCTGGAGCCCATTTTTTCTTCATGTCCCACATCCTGCGCAAATACACGCTAGACTCGAGATTGTACTGCTCCATTAAATCTGACCATGCCTTCTCAAACTCTGCCTCTGTTTGGGGTTCATTTAACACCCGGTGGAACTCCTGTTTGAAACTGCTTCTTTTACTGTAAATGTTCCCCAAGTTCTCCTTAGCATTCTTCAGAACATGCCATTTGCAAACTCTATGAATAGTTTCAGGCCAAACCGCTTTGATCGCCACCTCCATTTGATGACAGTTATCTAAAAAAGAAGTTCACAACCATTCGAGATTAAAAACAGAAGACATATCATTAAACACACCACTGATCCATCCAAATAAACATATACCTGTTAAAATTGCTACAGGCCTCTTCCCATGCATTGCATCAGTAAATGTTTGGAAAAGCCACTTGAATGCTTCGATTGTCTCCTCCCTCAACAAAGCGCAACCAAAAATTGCTGTTTGAAAATGGTTATTTACACCGACAAAAATCCCAAATGGCATGTTGTACCTATTAGTCTGATATGTAGTATCAAAAGTGATTGCATCCCCAAAATGGTCAAAACTTAATCTGGAAAGAGAATGACACCAAAATATATTTTTAATCCTTGAAGCACCATCAATCTGTATGGTGTAAAAGAAATTCTTACTACGGCATTGCATTTCCCTAAAAAAATTCAGTGTCTTCTGCACATCATTGCTACACTCATCCCTTCTGATGGCATACGCCATTCTTGTCACAGCCCTCCTTGTAAAGGGGGTTAAGGATGGCCCGCCGTGCATACCTGAAAGTAATCCATACATAGCTGTAGGTGTCATCCCATTATCTACCATTTCCTTTATGTTCCTCTTTGTCCCTTCATCAATGAAATTATGAGACCGGAAGTGTTTAGTATGCTGCAGGTCCCGTTTCATTTCATGGTTGTGCTCACTAACGAATGCAGAAACTCTCCACTTTTGACTTTCAGAAGAACGATTTAACCTGACCATAGCCTTGCAGCCTATCCTGGTCGGCGGACCAGTGACGGAATTATCTCTACCCTGCATAAATTACAGGAACACCTTACTACGTAAAACCTATGAAATGATGATCCTACGCATCACACTATAGAACCTTGCCAATCTTACGAGAATACGAAACCATGGTTTTCAAAAAAAAAAAAAAGAATACACTAAAGATTTTTACCTCGCGAATGCAGCAGAACTCTTGCATGGACTTCACGCCTCCATCTTTGTATCTGTTCTTGGATCTCCTTATACCAAAACCAGTGAACCTAGCGTACAGATTGTAGAACGCATAGCCATCAGAGTCCTCATTGAAGGTCTGCCCAATTTTCGGCAACAGAATGGCTGGGTCAGAGAGTGAAATAGGCAGCAGATCACTATCTTCCTCCCCCTCAACCACGATCCTAGGATCAAAAAAATGAGAATTCAGCTAACAATGCAGAAAGGGAAATTGTACACTACAATCACACTGACATAAAAAATACCTTTCCAACGGAACTACGTCCATGGGTTGTCCACTATGATCCTCGCCACCTTTCTCCGGCCAGCCTTCTTCCTCCATAGCTATCTTCGCGAATATTGTTTCTGTCCAGCACGGATTCTGGTAGCTACCCCTTTTGGCAAACAGAATTTGCTATAGGGCGTCATTTTTTCCAGCTGGTTGGATATATACTGACAAATAATTCCGGTTTATTTTCCATTAGCTGTTCAACAACCTCCCCGAAAATCAAGGCTCCTACGTGCGAAGCATGTTATTGGACTCCGGAAAGTCAGCCACTAGCAACATTAACGAATTCTGATGAAACCATACCGCCACAAAAATAGCATCTATAACAAACATTCCGAGTACGCAACGCTACACTCACAGAAACCAATTCGAAATCTCTGCTCCATTCTTGTACAATATTCTGCTCGAAGAACTTCATCTTGGTGAAGGATTGCATTCACGATGACAACAGGGAGTTTGCAGTACACACAACTTAAATAGATAAATGAAAGGATAACATCTCAATTTTATTTCACTTCCCAAACAGCAGAAGATACAGATTTCTAAACTTAGATACTACTCGCTTTTTCCTCATAGAAAATACCATACAAAATTAGAGACAGTTCGTACGACTAATCTACGACCGTGCAGAAAGCAAGCCCTTATTACAATTTTCCTGATCATCACACTATTGTCTACATATTTTCATTGGACACATGTTCGCAACCATTACTGTTGACCCGGGTTGTTTCGTTGCTTCTGAAATTCATGTCGCAAGCCGCGCGAATATCACGGAGTGAGCACCAAGCGCATCTCTTCCTAGGATTTCTCATGGGAAGAGGATGACATCCATCGAAATGAATGACATATTTTTGGAGAGAGTGGTTCATCACTTCACTCCGGGCAGCAGTATCCATGCAACGCACAAAACCATTCCTGATGACCAAATAACGCAATAACCAGTTAGAGCCAAACAAACAAACAAGAGAAAAAATTTCAACAGAACATAAACTAAAACTAAACTTCAATGTGTACCTATCTGCGGCAGGATTCTGCTGCTTGTCACCATTAACTGTAATGGTTCCATCTTCTGCCTTCGCCATATGATGGTGCTTGCTACTACTCACCGGCGACGACGCGCCTACGGCTGCCACCGACTTCTGCTGCTCGACATCAGGCGCCGACGAGCCTCCGCCTACTCGCGCCGCGGAAGGCGACGCAACAGACCTCGCCGACGACATTCTGCCCTTTCCACCGGAGAGTTTCTGCTCCATCAAAAACCTGCAGAACAAAATCTTCTTCCTCACAAATCCGAAAGATAATTGTGGTCCTCATTTTCTGTCCTCCATCACCGTCAACTTAAATAGAGTATCAATACAACAACCTCCACACTAACTACTCTCTTGGTCGCTCGGTCGTGCATGCGTGCGGGTAACAAACCATGCATGCAGAACATTCAAAATGACTCACCATGCAGAACACAGCGCAGTGATCCGAATTTTCAAAAAAAAAAAGAATATTCAAGTTTCTGCATCGCTGGTTTAATGGATCTTTTCTCACAATCCGTTAGTGAGTTGAAGCCCGAAACCCTGATGTGAGTTGGACAGGTGTCCGATGGTTACAATAGG
Organism: Oryza sativa Japonica Group; assembly: GCF_034140825.1. NCBI lineage: Eukaryota > Viridiplantae > Streptophyta > Magnoliopsida > Poales > Poaceae > Oryza > Oryza sativa. The sequence continues at coordinate 26,437,330 of NC_089040.1, read as the reverse complement.
AGTAGCTACTCCTGGGAGTAGAATATAGGCTTCCTATATATATATATATATATATATATATATATATATATATATACACACACACACACTCTCTCTCTCTCTCTCTCTCTCTCTCAATGCAATGCAAGCTAGATAGACCATTGAACATATTTTGCTGCATGATAGCTCATATTCTTACATTGTTCTTTCTTCCGAACTATATGTTTGCTAAAACTCTCTATAGCATGAGATACAAGATATTGAAGTGAACCACTATACAATAAAACGTCGTGACAAAATGTAGGGATTGAAAATATGGGTTATTATGCCGTTTTTTAATATTCTAATAAGTTTCTTTGTTGCATAAACTTATTACTAAACTACGAAATTTATAATTTAATTCATATTTTTTGTTGTTAAATATAATATTTTGCAAGATGTCTAGTTCAACCATCAGACACTGACATGGTTATGCTGTTTGTTACCTCTATAATGCTTATTAACACGGACTAACAATATATCATAAATAATGTTTTTTTATCAAGGTGGGATTAATTGTAACCCATAATCATTATTTATTTTTCTGATGGGATTATTTTGTACAGACCAATCTATTTACTCATATTGTTTATGTTTGCTCTATCAAACAAAATAAATGATTTATCATTTAGATATATACATTAAAATGAAACATGCATGTATATTATGTTTCTAAGATTTTTTTACTTTGTTTTTTTATGGTTCAAAGTCTCCATTAAAAAGCCGCACTATACATAGGGTCCAACTTTGTACACAGATCTTGCTTTATCTTTTAATTTATCATGGAAGATATTGTTCATACGAAACAAAATTCTGTTGTTAACAGATATACACTAGTACACACCACCCACATCCATGAGTGCTTTTGCTCAACACAAGCTTAAAACTAGAAAAAATAAACTTAACAATTGTGAGAGAACTTAGCTACTAGCTAGGAGAACTTAGCTACTAGTTAGGAGACAGTATTCTGTTTTCCTCCATGGTTTTCGGGAAAAAAATGCTAAGCTTTCTTTTGAAACGAACAGAAAAAACTAATTCAAAATCTCAGTACAATTTTTACAAAGTCTATCGTTCTAGTTATACATAGGCGTGGAATCAATTAAGAAGAAAGAAGGGAGAAAAAAACTGATAGTGAGTTAGCGACACCATATAACACATTGATTTTTGAAACAAAAAATAGTCAGCCAAATTAATCTCCAAATATTTTTATGTGTCTATGGTGAAAAGGTGAAGAATAATATAAAGAATGAATATGTATCCATCATCCCACTTTTTACAACAAAAAAAAATGAAGCACTAACTTGGCATTGCCGCACACATCTTCTGCTCTGCTTTCTCTCCTCTGGACTGGTCACCCTCACACAACTTCTATGCTTTCTTTTCTCTGCACTAGTCAAGAATGGCTAAGCTGTACATCATCAATGTCTTACAACACATTTGCCTTCAGCAGCAGTGTGTGCGCCTGTTGCCCCTCGATTTCACGGCGGCGAGCATCTGCGTCGCGATGCCATCGACACCGTTCTCCTCCAACGGCCTCGCCGCGGCTGCGAGGACGCCGACGATCTGCACCAGAAACAGGAGCAAGAACACCACCCTCGCCGTCGCCATTGGCTTTCTTTCAATCTTCAAAAGCTTCTTAGATGATGTTGAGCTATCTTGGACAATGTTTTGCTGGATCTTGATTTTATAGGTGAAGGTAAAGTTATGGTTAAGTTGGTGCCTAACGTCGAACATATGCTAGTTGCACACATAGGAGCCGAGTAGAGTTTGGTTGGTCGCCGTTGCCGTGTCTCTGACCTTACGACAGTTGACAATTAAAACAGTCTACGTTTCTGACTAATTTGGCTGGTCATAAAGCTCAAGCTTTATGCATTCTTTCTCATGTATGAGTGCATGAAAGATGGAAGTGCAGCCGTGCAGCAGCCGTACGTTTACCACATGATAATATGGACGGCACACAGTATGTATAATATATGATAATCTTTTTGAAATCAATGTCACGTCTGTATCATAGTGTTTCACATTCATACGAACAAGCCCTGTGAGCAATATCAAATACGGTCTCACACCAGACTCAATTAAGAACAAGTAGTGTGTGTCTTTGCTGATTCGTACATTTTTTTCAATACGATCATAAGGGCAAAACCCCTGTTCCATTAGTCATAGAAACAAAACAAAATTCGATTCATACAAAAATCATATGATGTTCCCTACAAAAAACCATATGATGATTCATTCTGAAATATTTAATGTTTCAAACACTAAAGCTAATTATGCACCATAGATTTTGAACGAGTGATTGGTTCGTCTTGACGGCTTGATTAATAGGTCGATTCCATGGGTTCATTCATACTCGGTCCATTGGAATTACAGTGCTGATGTGAGAACTCCACCACTATTCACTAGACACATGTTCGGTTAAATTTTGCTTATGCACAACATGCAAGTCCACACGTAAAATTTCAATGGGAGAGAGAGCCCCGCCACCGCCCTCGTGGCCGGCGGCTTTGCTGGTGGGCCGCTTGGGCAGCGGCAAGGTAGGAGGAGAAAGAAGGAGATGGCGGCGGTGTTTGTTCGGTCGCCGCCCATGTCGCCCTGGAGAGGGAGCGACATAGATGAGGCCCTATTCCCTTCTTGTTCTTCTTTTTTTTATCTATCTATCTATTTATCTATCTATCTATCTATCTATTATATTATTAAAACAGCTTTGAAAGGACACACCACATTCGTTGTGGGGGTTAGACATTCCCACATTAATCGGATAAAAAGAAAAAAAAGAAAATGAGAGTCCAAGTAGAAATACAATCTAAAAATAGCTGAAATTTAGAATTAAAAATAAGCTATATTAGAAGAAGTTTCCATATAAGAACCCAATACAAGATTAATCAAAATTCAAAACAAAAATAAAAAAATCTAAAATTAGAAAAAAAAAGGAGAGTCCAAGTAGAAATACAATTTAAAAATAGCTGAAATTCGGAATTGAAAATAAGCAATATTGAAAGAAGTTTTCATATAAGAACCCAATACAAGATTAATCAAAATTCAAAATAAAATCCAAAATTAAAAAAGAAAATGATAGTCTAAGTAGGAATACAATTTTAAAATAGCTGAAATTCGGAATTAAAATAAGGAATATTAAAAGAAGAGTCCATATAAGAACCTAATACGAGATTAATTAAAATTGGGAATAATAATAAAAATAATATCCGAAACTATAAAAAAAAAGAAGAGTTCAAGTAGGAATACAATTTAAATTTAGCTAAAATTCGTATTTAAAAATAAGCAATATTGAAAGAAGAATACATATAAGAACCCAATACGAGATTAATTAAAATTTAGAATAAAAATAAAATAATATCCAAAATTAGAAAAACTAAAAGAGAGTTCAAGTAGGAATACAATTTTGAAACAACTGAAATTGAAAATAAAAAAATATATTAAAAGAACACAATACGATATTAATTAAATTTTGAAAAAAAAATAAATTTTGAAATTAGAAAAAGAAAAATAAGATTTCAATTAGGAATACAATTTATAAATAACTAAAATTTATGATAAAAATAAAGACTATTGAAATAAAAGATCATCTAAAACATATGACGGGATAAATTAAGTAACAGGCCTATAAAAGAGTAGAGTGGTGGCGGTTGATACGACATATAAAAACTATTAATAAAGCACTAAATAGAATCCTAATGACGATTAAAAGGAGGATGACAGATAGTTCGTGAAGTAAACGAGCAAGGCGATTACCGGAACTTCTAGAAAGTAAAAAAAAATAAACCCCATTGATAATCATATTCGATTTTTAAAATCTCAATGACAATAAAAAGGAGAAGCAGCAGGCGGTGTGTATTGGAGTATAGTTATAGAGCCGCCGACGATTGACGGGACTTCTAGAAAATAAAAAATGAATTCCAACGATAGTTATGTCCGGTTTTAGAATCGCAATGACAATAAAGAGTAGGCGGCAGACGGGCCGTAGAGAAGCAAAGTGGCATCGTTTGACGAGACTTCTAAAAATTATAAAAAATGAAACCCAACAAGACAAATAAACTCTAAAAGCTACAAGGTTCAATTTTTAAAGGTTCAGAACTTGTAAAAAGTAAAAAAAAACAATGATAATAATGTTCGATTTTAAAATCTCAATAACAGTGGCAGCGGACGAGCCATAGAGAAGTACAATGGCAAAGCCGCTGACGGTTTGGCGGGACTTCTAAAAAGTAAAAATGAACCCAAACGATAATTATGTTCGATTTTTAAAATCTCAATGATAATAAAGAGAAGAGACAGTGGACGGGCTATAGAAGAGTATAATAGCAACGTTTGACTGGACGTCTAGAAATTATAAAAACGAAACCCAACGTAACAATAAACTCTAAAAACTATAAGATCCAATTTTTAAAGGTTATAAGGAGAATGAATAGAAATAGTGGTAGATCGAGCAAGCAAATAAAGAAGGAGATGACATGAGGAGTAGCAATTGGTGTGACTTTTAAAAAACAATATAATTAGAAACACAGGGATGATAAGGTTTGGTCTTTCAAACTCTTAATACAATGAGATAGCTATTTAATAAATTTTAAGTAAAATCATACTAATATATATGATTTTGTTTGGGTGCTAGCCGCACAATTGTGCGGGCCACCCAGCCAGTTATATTATTAAAGGAATAGAAAAAGGAGCATCCACGTTCGCTCCCATGGCCTAGAAATTCTCACATTAATCGGAGAAAAAGAAAAGGCAGAGTCCATATAGAAATATAATTTAGAAATAGATGAAATTCGGAATTAAAAAATAAGGAATATTAGAAGAGGAGACTAGAGTCCATATAGAAATACAATTAGGAAATAACTGAAATTTGGAACTAAAAATAAGGAATATTAGAAGTAGAGTACACAGTCCATATAGAAATACAATTAGGAAATAACTGAAATTCGAAATTAAAAATAAGAAATATTAGAAGTAGAGTATAGAGTCCATATAAAAATACAATTAAGAAAAAAAATAGAAATTCAGAATTAAAAAAAATAAAGAATATTAGAAGTAGAGTATAGAGTCCATATAGGAATTTCAAACTAACTAAAATTTGAAATAAACATAGTAAAATTAAAAGTAGAGTTTAGAGTACGTATAAAAATACAATTGAAAAATAACTAAAATTCGAAATTAAGAAAAACATGGGACGAAGAGTTTATGGTCAATATAGGAATACAATTTAGAAAGAACTGAAATTCGAAATTAAAAATTAAAGAATATTAAAAGATGAGTTTAGAGTCCACAAAGAAATACAATTAGAAATAATAAAAATTCAGAAATAAAAATAAATAATACTGGAAGAAGAGCACAGAGTCTATATAGAAATACAATTTACAGAAAAAATTCGGAATTAAAAAAAGAAATATTATAATACGAGTCTAGAGTCCATATTGGAATATATATAATTTACAAATAACTAAAATTTGATATTAAAAATAATTAATAAATAACACGTACATAAAATATAATATGAATATTACACATTAGTAGTTTTGTAAAGTTTTTGCAAAATTTAAAAATATGTTGTTACTTTAATATGTTTGAATAATATAATGAGAAAACATATATGCGAGAAGATATAATGATGCTAGCCGCGCAATCTGCACGGGCCACCATGCTAGTTTTTTTAATAATAGAATAGAATTCTTGATTTTGCTCACAGAGCTATAACCAATTATTAAAAAAATTCTACACACAATCACACCTCACAAAAAGACATAAAGAACGCATCCAAGCCGATAGAGGTGCACACTGGTACTAACACCAATAGAAAAATAAAACACAAACTTATTGAATCCTATTTGTGAATAGTTGCATAGCCATTGACTCCATTTTATGACATGCAACTTTTATTAACTTAGGCTTTGTTCGGCAGTCTGGCTTGGGAACCCCCAACCCATGTCCCCGCATGAAAAACGGAGCGGTCCATTTGTGCGTAATTCATTAAATATTAGCTAATTTTTTTAAAAAAATAGATCAATATGATTTTTTTAAGCAACTTTCGTATAGAAACTTTTTGCAAAAATACACACCGTTTAGCAGCTTGAAAAGCGTGCGCGCGGAAAACTAGATGGGTGAATTGGGAACTAGGGGCAACGAACAAAGCCTTAGAGCAAGTTTAATAGTATAGCCCACTACTAGATCCAATTCATCTATAGCCAATCAAATAGCTAATTCATACAATAATTGCTTACTATACTATTAGTATATGGTCCCACCTGTCATACACACATTGTGTCTTATAGTCCGTGCTATAGCTGGCTACAGATCTATAGTCCGCTGCTTTTCTCTCTCATCTTTTATTGCAGCTAGTAAATAGTCTGCTATTGTACCTGCTCTTAGGCCGTGTTCTTCCCCCATTTTCCCAACCCACTTCTCTCGTTTTCCGCACACACGCTTTTCAAACTGCTAAACGGTGTGATTTATGCAAAAACTTTTTATACGAAAGTTGTTTTAAAAAACCATATTAATCTATTTTTCAAAAAAATAGTTAATAATTAATTAATCATGCAATAATACGAGCTTCGTTTTGCGTGTCGGGGAGGAGGGGAACACAGCCTTAGTGTCTTCATCACACTTTTATACATGAGCACGTGATCGAAACCAATATGTTGCCCTGAAATGCATCTAAAATAAGATTTAGATGATGTTTTATCAAAAATCATATCATTTTTGCTCAACCATACGGTCCAACATAAAGCATATGATCCTACGAGGATGTGTTTTTTGGTTTTTTTTATCAACCCTACAATCCAATTTTCAAAAATATGAGATATAATATGTGGAGTGGATAAACCAGAAGAAAACTTCAATGCTCTTCAAAGAAATGTTGCATAGTGAAACTCCAAGAATAAATGATGGATAGTCTCGTTTTTCATGTAAAAGCAACACATTAAATTACCATTCCAATTCCTCCTATCCAAAATATCTTGGGTTAAAACTACCCATTTAAACAAGTACTAGATAAAAAAAATCTTAATCTTAAGTGCAAATGAATTAAGGTTTTATCTATCCTCATATATTTACAACAAAAGGGACTGTGTATTGTAAAATTTCAAAATTGTATATGTTTCAAATTTTGAGCGAAGATATGGCAGCCATTGGTTCGTCCAATATATCTAGTATTTAACAAGTTAAAGCAGGCCGTACCATTTTCTTGATAAATAAAAGTGAAGTGGTCGAGAATACTTCTCTCAAAATTGCACCAATATATTCTCCTGTCATACAAAATATATGAATAGTAAATATTGTGTGAAAGCACGTTACCCTATGCATGAGAGCATGGCATAAACTAAGGAGCTATATGCACAAGTAATTCCCCGATATAAATGGATATAAATGGTTACGTAGTGGCTAGTTACTCTATTGGCTGAATTGTTTGCCATTCTTTCTCTAAGCATTCCTACGATTTATGATATTAGAGGAAACCAAAAGTGTGTTCCACATATGGTTTTCGTTTTGTTTGGTCCATGGCAATATAATCAGAAATAATTCCTCATTATTAGCACTCGAAGCCAATCTTGTTCCACCTTGTATTGCAAACATTAGTTATCTGTTTAGAAAGAAAATCTGTGTAGGAAATGGATAATATCTCTTTCTCCAATCAAGATATTCACAAGGGCAAAAGGTCGGTTAAATAAATATTTAGATGAAAAATGTTTTGCAAATGTAACAAATAATGAAAATGGTATTCACTGGTGGAGAAACCATCTTTTTTACTCCTGGTTGGGAACCCTTTAATCCCGGTTTTCCAATCGGGAGTAAGAATCCGGGACATCTCTAGTCGACTAAAGATGAGGGGATCTCTAGTCCCGGTTGGACTAAAGAGACAATATACAGATGGTCCCTTTTTCTTTTTCTTTTTTCCTTTTTATTTTCTCCCGAATCAAGTAGGCAAATCCCCAAATCAATCTCTAAATCTAACTAACATCCCAAATTCACAATACCAAATCCACATCATAAATTATAAAGTTACTTATACACACAAATCAAATACATCACAATATCCTAAGAAATTACACAAATAAATCACAGATCCAAACAATGAATCACAAATTTGTAACTTCTCAGTCAAATACATCTCAGTGAATCATCACAAATTAAAAAAAAAAGAATGCCGCTGCCGCCGCCGGTCGTCACGAACGATGGGCGCGGCCCCGCCGCCCGCCGCCCGCCGTGCACGGCCCCGCTGGCCTTCACCCCGCCGCCCGCCGCCCTTCGCCGGGCGCGACCCCACCGGGCGCCGCCCCACCGCCAGCCGCCGGCCGCCGCCGCGCGCGGCCCCGCCACCGGCCGGCCCGCCGGATGGGAAGGGGAGGCCGGCCGGAAAGGGGAGGAGGAAGGGGAGAGAAGGGGAGGAGAGGAGGAAGGGGAGGAGTTGGAGAAGAGAGTTAGAGAGGATAGATCTGAGGAGAGGAGGTGAGATTTGATCTGTCTAAGTTATAACTGTGGAGGAGAGGATAAGTGATAGGGATTATATAATACATATTTAATTTTAGTCTCGGTTGGTACTACTAACCGGGGCTAAAGATTATCTTGATCTTTAATACCAACCGAGACTAAAGTGGTGATCTTTAGTACTGGTTATTAACACCAACCGGGACTAAAGATCCTCGGCCCCCTGACATACATCTGACAAGGGATGAACGGTTGGTGTTACCAACCGGGACTAAAGATAAAAATTTTTATAACCGGGACTAAAAACAATCTTTAGTCCTGGTTCTTTTTGGATCCGGGATTTTGCCGGACCGACCAAAATGGTTTCTCCACTAGTGATTGTAGTGAATATCCACGGCTTAGAGTAGCATTCGAGCGAATCCTATAATAACAATGAGCGAAGCAGCTTTTTAAGGATGGCGCATATCTAAATTTCTCGTTATTTTCTATCCAACTGTATATTCCAATATTGGACGGCTACACGATCTAATCCGCACGTGAGCCACTGCAATCTACTTCACGTCCGGACAGCATGGATCGATGACCAACAGCATGGATCGATGACCACATATCGGCGCCTCTCCTATACATGCAGTCTTCCCTCCACTCGAATGAATTGTTGTATGCTTGCCATCACCGCTTGTGTGTTAGAGTAGGTACATAAAGATATTGAGAAACTAAGCAATACCCCTTTACCACAAATAAATAAATAGTCCACTTTGACTCCTTCATAGTGTTCCAAAACTAATTCCTGACCCTGAACCGTAAAATCAGATATCTTAACCCCTTAAACTGTTAAAACCGGTCAACCAGTTTGACTCTCTCGGTAGTTTCGGAGAGCGGTTTCGCTGATGTGGCACGTTACGTTACGGTGTTGACCTGGTCTTTGTCCCACGTGGCACTCACGTGACATTAGAATTAAAAAATATATATGAGCCCATTTGTCATTAAAAAAATTGTGGGGCCCACATGGCGGTCTATCTCTTCACCCATCTTTCTCTGTCTCTCTCATCTTGTTACCCCTAGGACATCCCCGACGAGCTCGACGCGGCGGGGCTATTGGCACCGGTGGTGGCTACCCTGGTGGTGTCCACTGGAGCTCCCTCGCCGAGCTCTATCATGCTACCGTCGCCATCCACCACTAGTCATCGTCCCGTGCTCCCTCGATGTCCCACGTGAATAAGAAAAGGAGACCAGCGGTGGCTACCCCGGTGGCGGCACAACGGGCAGTGGCTTGCTTCACCAGGCATGGCCAGCCAACGTCTGCTCCTTGTCACTATCATCATCCTGATGGAGCTCCCGCAGGCAGGGGGCGGTGTTGACCACCTATGAGAGATGGAGCTCGCCGAAGCTCCTCCAATACCACCCAAATCTAACCGAGGCTTGAGAGCGAGGCTTGGCGTCGACCACCCTCCTTCTTACGTCAACGTTAGACTAGGTCAACATTGTCACGTCAGCGAAAACGCTCTTCAAAATCACCAATGAGTCAATTTGCACTAGTTTTTAATAGTTTAGAGGGTCAAGATATCTGGTTTTGTGGTTCAGGGTTATGGATTAGATTCAGGTCACTGGTTCAGGGTTATGGATTAGATTTGGGTCACTTTTAAGAGAGTCCAGTTGAACTTTATTCCCTTCTTAAATAGAACGAAGTCTGAGCCCGTATATGAACCCACCCTGCCCCCTCTCTTCTCTCATACTCGTTTGGGCTTTTGCAGGAGACCAATTGCATATTGCGTATTCGCGATCCCCCGGGTCTGCTCACTGCGTGAGAAGAAGAGATGATGCAATCGATGGTGCGGTCGGCGGCGCGGCACGCGGTGTACGTGCTGCGGCGGTTCGGCTGCGTCTGTGAGAGCAGAGCCGCCGCGGGGAGAAGCCTGAGCAACGTACGCGCCGGTGAGCCGCCGGCGGCGCTCCGGGAGGAGAAGAAGAAGAAGAGATTATTTTCTTTCAGGATGACGGAGGAAGAGAGGTCGAGGGTCTTCCACGCCAGCGTCATCTGGGGCGTCGTATTCGGCCAAATAGTCATCTTCACGATGCATAAGCCTCGGTCTTGCAAAGAAATCATGGCCGAATTAGAGGCTAAGGCTGCTGTTTCGAGACAAAATTCCCCGAATTAAGATGCTAGGTTCCATATCGTTGGCTGTTTACCATGTACTACTAGTATTTCTTGAGTAATTTGAGTATTAGTATTTGCTTATTTGCTACTGTTCCCTTCTTTGGAATTGCTAGATAAAATTCGTTCTTTTTTTTGGGCAACAATACATGATTGTGCTGGCAATGATACATCGAACGAAGAGTCGAATGCGCCGTCGGCGCCGCCTGTCGGCACGCACTGGTGGAGAAACCATCTTTCGTCGGTCGGCCGATTTCCACAATAGTCCCGGATGCAATAAAAACCGGGGCTAAAGATCATCTTTAGTCCCGGTTCAAAAGGGTAACGGGCATATTTGATCTTTAGTCCCGGTTTGTGTGGAAGCCACCGAGATAGAAGGCGCTGGAGTGTTGCCTTGTGTTATCGGCGGAAGAGCCAGTTTACATGTTTGGGCCTGAGTGAGAAGGTTAAGAATGGAAAGAGATGGGATTTTTTTTAATCGGTTAACTGCACATGACATTCAGCCCTTGCAGGAGTAAAAAGTCTATATGACTTAACGTCTTAGCATAGCTTTTCTTTTAAAACCCTGTATAAGCAACCGGGACTAAAGATCATCTTTAGTCCCGGTTCGAATGCTGTCAGGACCTGTCAGGCCCCACCAGGATCTTTAGTCTCGGTTGGTATTACCAACCGGGACTAAAGACGTAACTTTAGTCCCGGTTGGTGTTACCAACCGGGACTAAAGATCCCGGTGATCTTTAGCCCCGGCTGGTGCTACCAACCGGGACTAAAGATCTTAACTTTAGTCCCGGTTGGTAATACCAACCGGGACTAATGATCCCGGTGATCTTTAGACCCGGTTGGTGCTACCAACCGGGACTAAAGTCCCACCCCTATATATATGTCTTCTTCCTCCTCCAGCTGCCCGAGCAAGCTTCAAAATTACTTCAAAAAAGAGGGGAGGTCATGCCAAAATTTCTATTGAATTTATTTTGGTGATTACATACAAATCGGAGGTGCCTAAAAGGTTTGCAACTTCATCCTCCAATGTTTTTTTTTGTCATACTACATTTGCACCTATGTTTTGCACACTTTTTTTGTCTCCAAAATTTAGTTGTAAGTTGATGAGAGAGAAAATGTGTGTGGGGAAGAAAGAATATATAGAAATTTAGTTCATTTGCTAAACAAGGTTTTATAAAATAGTTGAGAAGGAAAACTCTAGTGAAAGTTAATCTTAAATAATAGAAAACAAACTAAAATAAAAATTAAAAGAAGTAAAACACATTAAAATTAGTTTAAAACTTTACAAATAGTTTTTAAGAATTATTTGGTGTAATATTTTATGATTTTTGTATGAATAAAGATATCTTATAATTATTGTATGACTGTCATTATTGTAAGAATAATTATTTGTGTGCGGTTTTTTTGACTCATGTAGATGGATCGGCAATGGATGTACGCTGACCGGCGGTCCAAAGAGTTTATTGACGGCGTGCACTATTTTTTGAGAGTGGCCGAAGCTAACAGGCAAAGGGGTTTTATTTGTTGTCCATGCAATAAGTGTAAGAATCAGAAGGAGTATTCTGCATCCAGGACTATTCATTTCCACTTGTTTGAGTCGGGGTTCATGCCAAGCTATAATTGTTGGACATCCCACGGAGAGCAAGGTGTTGAAATGGAAGAAGATGAAGTGGAAGACGACAATATTCCGGACTTTGCTCAGTATGTTGGATTTGAAGGAAATCAAACGGGCGAGGAGGAAATAGCTGCTGATGGTAACGACGTTGCGGATGATCTTGGTCAGATGTTGCAGGACGCCAGGGAGGACTGCGAAAGTGAAAAGGAGGCCCATAAATTGGACAAGATGTTGGAGGACCACAGAACTTCGTTGTACCCAGGTTGCGAGCAGGGGCACAAAAAGTTGGATACCACTCTGGAGTTGTTGCAATGGAAGGCAAAAAATGGGGTTAGTGACAAGGCATTTGGCGATTTATTGAAACTCGTCAAGAACATTCTTCCGGGGGGAAACAAATTGCCCGAGACAACGTACGAGGCTAAGAAGATAGTCTGCCCGTTAGGACTGGAAGTTCATAAGATTCACGCATGTCCGAACGATTGTATCCTATATCGCGGTGAGGAGTATGAGAACCTAGAAGCATGCCCTGTTTGCAAAGCACTACGATACAAGATTAGACGGGACGATCCAGGAGAAGTTGACGGGCAGCTAACAAAGAAGAGAATTCCTGCTAAGGTGATGTGGTATTTCCCTATAATACCACGGCTAAGGCGTTTGTTCAGGAACAAGGGGAATGCTAGAATGTTGCGATGGCACGCTGAAGAGCGTCAACAGGACGGGATGCTGAGACACCCCGCCGATGGTTCGCAGTGGCGAAACATCGACAGAAAATTTAAAGAATTTGGAAAGGACGCACGAAACATACGGTTTGGTTTGAGTACGGATGGCATGAATCCTTTTGGAGAGATGAGCAGCGGCCATAGCACTTGGCCCGTTACGATGTGTATCTACAACCTCCCCCCTGGCTATGCATGAAGAGGAAGTACATAATGATACCGATTATTATTCAAGGCCCCAAGCAACCTGGTAACGACATCGACGTGTACCTAAGACCACTGGTCGAAGATCTTACATAGTTGTGGAAGAAGGAAGATGTCCCCGTGTGGGACGAGGACAAACAGGAGGAGTTTAACCTACGAGCGCTGCTGTTCGTAACCATCAACGATTGGCCTGCACTTAGCAACCTATCCGGACAGTCCAACAAGGGGTACAAGGCTTGCACTCACTGTATGGATGAAACAGAAAGTACGTATCTTAAGCACTGTAGGAAGGTTGTATACATGGGTCATCGTCGATTCCTTGCAGCAAACCACCCGGTACGGAAGAAAGGCAAGCACTTCGAACATAAGGCCGACCACCGTACGAAGCCTAAACATCGCAGCGGGAAAACAGTGTTTGCTATGGTTAAAGATCTTAAAGTAGTGTTCGGAAAGGGGCCTGGAAGCCAGCATATAGAGAGCGAAGATGGTCACGCGGCGATGTGGAAAAAGAACTCTATATTTTGGGAGTTACCATATTGGGAATTCTTGGACGTACGCCACGCAATCGACGTGATGCACCTCACTAAGAACCTTTGCGTAAACCTTCTTGGCTTCCTAGGTGTATACGGAAAGTCGAAAGATACACTGGAAGCACGTAATGATCTGAAGCATATGGAACAACGCGGCGACCTTCACCCGGAACCGAAGGAGAAAGGAAGCCATTACTTGAGTCTAGCCAGCTACACTCTTAGCAAGGCAGAGAAGGAAAGTATGTTTGAATGCTTGGAGAGCATAAAGGTACCGTCTGGATACTCCACGAATATCAAGCGAATAATAAGCACGAAGGAGAAGAAGTTCACAAACCTAAAGTCTCATGACTGTCACGTGTTGATGACACAACTGCTACCAGTTGTAATAAGGGGTATCCTTCCAGACAATGTCCGGGCAACAATAACAAAGATATGTGCATTCATGAACGCAATTTCGCAGAAGGTCATCGATCCGGATAGATTAGAAGCCCTTCAGAATGAAGTGGTGCAATGTCTCGTCAGTTTTGAGTTGATATTTCCACCTTCATTTTTCAATATAATAACGCATCTGCTTTGTCACCTTGTGAAAGAGATCCGTATTCTCGGGCCTATGTACCTACACAACATGTTTCCTTTCGAGAGGTACATGGGCGTTCTGAAGAAGTATGTTCGTAACCGTGCTCGTCCAGAGGCAAGCATCGCCAAGGGTTATGGAACAGAGGAGGTCATCGAATTTTGCGTAGAATTTATCGAAGACCTTCGCCCAATCGGGGTACCTGAATCACGCCATGAAGGGAGACTACGGGGAAAGGGAACTCTCGGAAGGAAAGCAATAACGACGGTAGACAACAATTTATTCCGTAAAGCCCATTTCACTGTTCTGCAACACTCTTCATTGGTAGCTCCTTACATCGAGGAGCACTTGGCTCTAGTTCGCGCCAGGAACATCGGTAAGTCCGATGCATGGATTACACGGCATCACATTGATACTTTCCCCGCGTGGCTACGACAACATCTCATGGGTAACGAGTCGATCAACCAACAACTTGCCTTCCTGGCGAGGGGACCGTCTGGGTCGATCGCGACATTCCAGGGATATGAGATCAATGGGTATACATTCTACACGAGAGCCCAAGACATGGAGAGCACGAACCAAAACAGCGTTGTTCGTGTCGATGCCATGGGACACGATGGAACATCTGCCACGTATTACGGTGCCATCGAGGACATATGGGAACTTGACTATGGTCCTCTCAAGGTTCCTCTGTTCCGGTGCCAATGGGTTAGGTTGACTGGTGGAGGCGTAATGATTGATGACAGTGGGATGACAACTGTTGACCTTAACAAGGTTGGATACTCGGACGAACCTTTTGTCCTTGCCAATGATGTAACGTAAGTCTTTTTCGTGAAGGACATGTCTAGCAAAGGAAAGAAGGGCAGAGGGCCTGATGAGCCTAAGCGTCAAGTGGTTCTCCCAGGCAAAAGAAAAATCGTCGGAGTTGAGTACAAGACTGACGAGGATTACGATCAGTTGGATGGGCAACCCCCTTTCACGGTGACGATTGACCCTAGCATCCTCCTATCAAATGAAGACACCCCTTACTCACGCAGCGATCACAAGGAGGGAACAATAGTGAGGAGAAAGTACGTGCCGTAATTATTGTGTACACGATGTAAACTATTTTGGATGTATTGATTATCCATATAAATCAATTGATGTATGGCATATGTTAATTACGCACGATTATTAGAGGTTTCAACAAGTTTAAATCATGTATATGCTAGTTATATGTGATACTTACAATTTTTAAAAGTTTTAAATCACACAGGTGGCAATTTCATATGTATGTTAATTAGAGTTTTTAACATTTAATTTACTAGCATTCATATGCTAATTATAATTGACTAGAGGATTTTTAAAAGTTTTAAATCACACAAGTGGCAATTTCATATGTTAATTAGAGTTTTTAACATTTACTTTACTATCATTCATATGCTAATTATAATTGACTGGAGAATTTTTAAAAGTATTAAATTTAATATATTTTTAAAACTATCATTCATATATTAGAGTTTTTCACAATTTAATTTACTATCTTTCATATGCTACTTATATATGACTATTCGAATTTTTAAAAGGTTTAAATCATGCATGTGGCATTTACATATGTTAATTAGAGTTTTTAGCATTTAATTTAATATAATTCCTACGCTAAGTACATATGATGATTACAATTTTTATTAATTTTAAATCATGCAGTATGTACATACATATCTTAATTAGAGTTTTTACCAATATAATAATATCATTCATATATATGCTAAGTATATATGATTATTGGAATTTTTATTAATTATATTTGCTTATTACGATTTATCCACTTAATTTATTACAGACAAAAATAATTTTTCGAAGTAATTATCATTAATCTTTGTACTTTAAATAATGTTAATGCATTAACTTCTATTTTATAAACACATATGTAAGCGAAAATCATATGCAGTGCTATAATCTTTAGTCCCGGTTCTTAACCCTAACCGGGTTTAAAAAGAATTTCGAAATAGCGGGAAAAGATATTTACTCCCGGTTACAACCGGGACTAAAGATATCTTGATATCTTTAGTCCCGGTTACAACCGGGACTAAAGATATCTTGATATCTTTAGTCCCGGTTGTTCTCAACAACCGGGAGTAAAGATCTAGGGGTATATATATTCCCGGTGCGCCCTCGTCTTCTTCACCAACACTTAAACGTTTTCGGCCGATCGATCTCTCTCGGCCTCTCTCCTTCGCCGCCACTGCCTAGGGCAAATCCCCACGCAGACGCCGCCGTATCTCGCCGTCGTCTTGAGCTCGTCGTCCTCGCCGCCGCCTCCGCCTCCTCCGCTGCCGCCGCATCTCTGGGGTGAGAGCCGCCGCCGCCAGATCTCCCTTCATGCATCTCGATCTCTCCGATCTCGATCTCTCTCCGTCGCGCCGCCCGCCACGAGACGCCGCGCCACGACGACGACGCGCCACGCCGCCGCCTTCGACGCCGCGCAACGCCGCCGCCGCATGCCAACGCCACGCCGCCGCCGCCTTCGCCGCCGCGCGCGCAATGCCGCCGCCGCCACGCCACGCCGCCGCCGCCACGCCACACCACGCCGCCGCCGCCACGGCCCCGCAACGCCACGCCGCCGCCGCCGTCGCCACGCCGCCGCGCCAACCGCCGCCCCGATGCCGCCACACCGCCGTTAACGAACGAGAACGAGAACGATCGAACGAACGAGAGCGAGAATGAACACGTCAACGTACGTTGCCGCGACAACGTGAACGAGAACGAGAACGATCGAACGAACGAGAGCGAGAACGAGAACGATCGAACGAAGACAAGCGAGAACGAGGGAACGAACGTGAATGAGAACAAGCGAACGAACGTGAATGAGAACGAGCGAACGAACGTGAATGAGAACGAGCGAACGAACGTGAACGAGCTAGGGAACGTGAACGAGCGAACGAACGAGGACGAACGTTAACGTGAAATGCAATATATATATATATATATGTATATATATATACACTCATATGGGGCACCATGGTGCCCGGGCACCATGGTATCTAATGCACAAAATCACTCAAATTTTTCAAAATTTTCAAATTGTGAGTATATACCTAGTTATAATAATTTGATTCATACCTATACTTATCAACAAAACAACTCAAATTTAACTTTATTTCACAATCCATGATTACATACCTAACTAATTATATGTATGGATGCTATATACCTAGAATCAAAATCTAACAAAAACAAGTTCAAATTCAGTTCAAACTTGCTTTAAACTAGTTAGTAAAGTAGTTAATGTTAATACCTAAGTAATTGAAAAAGTTTCATACTCATTTGAATTGGGTATATACTCAATTTCAACAATGGTGCCCGGGCACCATGGAGCACCAAACAAATTTACATATATATATATATATATATGTATATATATATATGTATATATATATATATATATATATATATATGTATATATATATATATGTTACTTCGCATTTATCCTAATACATTTTTTTGTATCTTGCAGAAAAGACGTGTTGTCGGAGTCGTCCGTCAAGCCTGAGTGGAAGAGCTAGCCCTAGAAGGAATTGGAGCAGGCAAGTGACGTAATAATATAAATGATTGTTATATTTGTAATGCAATTAATTAAGATTATTAGACCTGTAATTAGACTTATCATATAAGATTGTGTAGTGTTCTAATATTATTTGAGTTTTAATATAAGATTATTTTATTGTAAATTAGACTTAGTATGACATTATTGACTACGGAATTGGTGCGACTCCTAGCAATTGACTATTGTAGTCTTAATTAGACTTAGCATATACGCACGAAACACTTAGCATACATTACTATTTTAGTCTTAGCATGTAATATTATTTGAGTTTTAATATAATATTACTTTATTTGTAATTAGACTTGGTATGTAATTATTGACTACGGAATTGGTGCGACAAGTAGCAATTGACTATTGTAGTCTTAATTAGACTTAGCATATACGCACGAAACACTTAGCATATACATGACTATTTTAGTCTTAGCATGTAATATTATTTGAGTTTTAATATAAGATTATTTTATTTGTAATTAGACTTAGTATATAATTATTTACTAGCTAGGGTTGTATAATATACGTCACCTAGACTTAGCTTATATCACGATTTGTAATTAGACTTAGCACGTAAGGTTGTGTAGGGTTCTAATGTACGACATTTACACTTAGCATACATGACTTAGATTGTTAAAATATAAATGTCTCGTGACTTAGCATATACGCACGAAACACTTAGCATATACATGACTATTTTAGTCTTAGCATGTAATATTATTTGAGTTTTAATATAAGATTATTTTATTTGTAATTAGACTTAGTATATAATTATTTACTAGCTAGGGTTGTATAATATACGTCACCTAGACTTAGCTTATATCACGATTTGTAATTAGACTTAGCACGTAAGGTTGTGTAGGGTTCTAATGTACGACATTTACACTTAGCATACATGACTTAGATTGTTAAAACATAAATGTCTCGTGACTTAGCATATACGCACGAAACACTTAGCATATACATGACTATTTTAGTCTTAGCATGTAATATTATTTGAGTTTTAATATAAGATTATTTTATTTGTAATTAGACTTAGTATATAATTATTTACTAGCTAGGGTTGTATAATATACGTCACCTAGACTTAGCTTATATCACGATTTGTAATTAGACTTAGCACGTAAGGTTGTGTAGGGTTCTAATGTACGACATTTACACTTAGCATACATGACTTAGATTGTTAAAACATAAATGTCTCGTGACTTAGCAGATGTTTCTTGTATCAACAGATGGCTGACCGCGATGAGGAACAGATATTGTACGATACAATCGCGGAGGGAAGCAGCCAGTACTGGAATGAAGAAGAGGGGAACGAGGATCCAAACCAGTACTTGAACGAGGAAGGGAACGTGGAGAGGAATGCGGAGGGGAACCAGCAGGGGCACGTGGAAAGGGATGTGGAGGGGAACCAGGAGGAGGAGGCTAGTGGTAGTCAACCCTCCGTTGGACAGAAGAGGGCACGCGGGCAACGAGGTGCAGCGAAGAAGCTTGAGGGTCGGCACATCATAACGGAAGTGGAAGAAGATGGACGTCCTAGTGCCCCAGCCGAAGCCACCAAGAACTATGTACGTCACAGCGGTTGGGTTGTGCGGGATAACGTGCCTGTCAGTACGGTGTACTGGCGAAGAACAAGGGCACACGGAGATCATGAGAGCTTTGTCCCAGATTCGGAGAAAGAGATGCTGTGGACCACAATGCTCGAGACATTCACCCTTCCTGCGGGTACAGAGGACAAAGTGAAAAGGTGGACTCTGAAGAAAATGGCAGAACAGTTTCAGAGCTTCAAGGGAGATCTGTACCAGAAGTATATACTGAAGGGGCAGACACCGAACTTCGACACATTCCCAAAGCTAAGGGATCACTGGGACGAGTTCGTTGCATATAAGACAGGTGAACAAGGGCAGGCGATGATGGAAAGAAACAAAGAAAATGCCGCCAAGAAGAAGTACCATCACCACTTGGGGTCAGGAGGCTATAGCGTCGCGATGCCGAAGTGGGAGCAGATGGAGGCTAGCTTGATTGAGAGGGGTATCGAACCGGCAACAGCCAATTGGCCGGAACGATCGAAGTTCTGGTACTATGCTCACGATGGAACGCTCAACCCAGCTGATGGCTCACTGGTCTTCGGCTATCAGATACGAGAGGCTGCGCGACGACTAACAGATGCAGTGGAAGCCTCCTCTCAGGGCACGTTCTGACCAGACAGAGATAGGGACGAGCTGACACTCGCCCTGCAGACTCCAGAGCATCCAGGACGAACTCGAGGGAAAGGGGTGATTCCTTGGAAGATTGGTTTCAAGGAGGACATCCACACATACAGGAGTCGGATGAGGAGCAAGAGAGATACCGAGGCGAAGATTGCAGACCTAGAGTTCCGGGTATCGAGCTACGAACTCAACATGCAAGAGGAGGTGGCAAGGAAGGTTGATGAACGCATGGCCGCACATCGGTCCCATGATCCCCAGCCGACCATTCCTCCTGCAATGGTGAGCCCGTCAGGAAACCGTAGCAGCTGCGCCTCAACGGGGCAGGTAGGATCACAGAGCATGGACGCCATGCAAACACAGGACGAATCGACCTGTCCCGTTGATGACATCACTCAGCGGACACCATATGAGCTGTATATTCCTTTCAAGAACTTATCAATAAAGGTAAGATTTAGCCATTCCGCTAGTTGCTGCTTATATATGTTGATTACTAATAAATAATCTCTCACAACATGAAGGTGGCGTCGGGCATGGCCATCCCAACGGACCCTTCAGGTACTTACCACTGCAGGCCGATTCCAGCAGGATACTCGAAGGTCGAAGTTGAGTTGGTCGAAGGCGCGTACGAGGACCTCGAGCTGGATTACCCTGGAGGAGACGGTGAGACGCATCTACGAGACACATGCCATGCCATTATTCTATGGCGCAGGCGGTACATCATCCTCCCTGGGCGACAAGCGGCGTCTCGTGCACCATCTCCTCCGGCTCCGCCATCTCCTCCTCAGGATCCTGCACCGTCTCCTCCTCATGCTCCGCCAGCACCGTCTCCACCTCAGGCTCCAGCATCGACTCCTCCTCAGGATCCTGCACCGACTCCTCCTCGTGCTCCTACACCTACTCCCCCGCAAGCTCCTCTTCCGGCACCTTCAAAGTCAAGGGCCCCCCCAGCTCCACCGCCTACCCACACAAGGGCAACGAAGAAGGCGAAAGTTGACGCCGCCAAGAACAAGGACCCGGGGTACGATTGCACGCAAGAGGAGCTCGACGCTTACGTTGCATCAGAAGTCAAGAGACCATTCAAGCCTCGAAGTCCAGAAAAGAAGATTCCTATAGACCCCAGTGTCAGGAACTTCTTCAGGGGTATGTCTGCATCTGTCAAGGAGGCCATCAAGCTATCGGACTATGAGCGAACGCTGAAGAAAGCATCTTCTGGAAAGTCCAAACCAGTCCCTCAGCTTGGAGAGCAACCAAACCAGGAGATCGAGCCGTTGGTGACCGGTAAAGAAATGACGATAGAACAATTTATTACTGACACCGGTCTAACTACGGATCAATTGCTAGGAGTCGCACCAATCGAAAAGGTGGAAGTGAAATACATGTACGAACTCGGTAAACCGCTTGTCAAGCCTGAGCTGCTGCAGTCCCTACCCACACAAATGTACAAGTTCCATCAGCTGTACATGGAGATGAGCGCCACCGGTAGAGAGATGATCGGAGCGAGGATCAGGGACACGGACTTCTTGCAAGGAGATGACATTCTCTGGATCAATTTCAGGGGAATCTACGAACTATACCAGCTGGACGCCCTCGACGTCTCTATTATGAGTTGCTGGATTTTGTAAGTATATCGTTCAGTTAGATTTCTTACTATACGTCTCCTTTAATTAATTAGGTCCTTGTATATAAGTAGACCATAGAAAATAATATACTCCCTTTTATCGTTGTAGAATGGAGATTCAAAGGGCCCGACGGCGGAGGGTTTTCGATACTGGATTCATCGACCCTCGGAAAATAAACGTCGCAATGCTCGACCAATATCCACAAGAAACAGAGGACAATCTCGTCCATCTTCTGAAGGCGCATCATTACAAGACGTTCATACTGTTGCCATACAACACAGAGTTAGTTTAATTTTACTGTCTTCCTACATACCAAATTTCATTCCCGTACGAACTTGCTAAGTGTTTCATATGTAATGCATCCCACGCACATTGCAGATTCCACTGGGTGCTTTTACTCATCGACCTGGAGGCCTGCACCGTCAACGTATATGACTCAATGGATAAAAAAGAGTCTACGTTTGACAAGGTTTTCGAACTTATAGACAGGTACCGCCATAAGTTCCTTTGTTAATTAAGAAAATCTTGTTATGTTAATTGCTACTACGAATCATAGCTTTAAACTCCATGTAGGGCTTGGTATCGGTTCCGTCATTTGGTCCGCGGCAAATGGAGAGAAAGACTTAGGCGGAAGTTCAAATTTCCTGTGAGTACACATGCTCTACATTTATATTTCTCCGATTCAAATACATACAAGTGTATATTAATTAGATCTCTCGTTGTTTGTCATTTATTTGTAGTGCGCAAAGCAAAAGCAAGGAACTAACTTGTGCGGCTATTACGTGTGCGAGTATTGCCACTGCCTTGCAGACCAAATCATCACCACAAGAGAGCTCGATGTACGTACAAATAAATTCAAAATTTCATTACGTAGCGATTTCTTGTTTAATTACTAATCAATTTCATACATTCATATAGTTTATTCGCATGAGGGATAACCTGACCACACACAAGGAATTTATCGCGGCGGTTCAAGAACAACTCATGGGATTCATCAACGAAGAAATCCTTGATCCCAAGGGTGAATTCTACTACGACGGAAACACAATTCACCGGTCCTTAGCTTCTGAGCTATCAGCGAGTACTACTACGTCGAAATCGTAGCTAGCTAGGACATATAATGGATTGTAATTAATACATGACTACATATGTTTCTATATGCATGTGTACACATTTTCTATAATGTAAATATATTTTGTTCATATATATATCTATATACATATGCATTTGCATAACATATATATGTATAAATACATATATATTATGCATGTATATACATATAATATAATATAATATATATATATATATATACATATATATATATGTATGCATATATATGTATTGAAACATATATATATGCATGGTTTATATATATATATATATATATATATATATATATATATATATAAACCATGCAGCAATAGGGGGCATGCAAAAAAAAAGGTCAGCTCGATCTTTACTCCCGGTTATTTCACCCGGGACTAAAGATAGCGATCTTTAGTCCCGGATTGGTACTCCCGGTTTGGAAACCGGGACTAAAGGGGGGTTACGAACCGGGACTGCAAAGGGTTTCTCCACCAGTGAACGCCTCCGACCTTGTCGTCGTCCCCATGGATCAACTGCCGCCAAGCCCTATGGCCCCTCCCTTCTCTCGAGACACACAGTGTCGACCGATACATTGACACCCTCGCGCCAAAGAGACCGGATCCACACCATCTGGTCTTTCTCAGCGCCACGATCACTGGTAGAAAAAGCATTTTTTTTACGTGGAGGTCTTATTTTCGCTGGCGGACATGACGCTTAGAGCCAAATAACCACCTACAAAAATATAAATCGGCGCCTGCGAAAATTAGTGTGGTATATATATGTGGCACATGCAGCTGAAATTTTTCTAAGTCTTCTCCTCTTCCCTCACTCTCCCCGCCGGCGGAAGGGGCAGACGGTGTGGGGCGGCCAGCGGGCTCCCCCTCCCTCCCCTCCAGATCTGGCCGGAGGGGGCAGGGGGGAGGCCGGCAGCCGGCAGCGAAGCGCGGACCGGCAGCCAGGCGCGGGACGGTGACGGCGTGTGCTCCCGGCGGCGGCGGCGGGCGGTGGCGGCGGAGGGCGGCAGCGGTGAGGAGGGTCGAGGCGGCGCGGCTCCCGACCCCTCCCTCCCAAATCTGGTCGGAGGGGGCGGGGGGAGAGCAGTGGCCGGAGGCTCCCGGCCCCTCCCTCCCAGATCTGGCCGGAGGGGGGCGGGGGAAGCACGGCGGCGGGCGGTGGCGGCGAGGAGGGTCGAGGCGGCGCGGCCACGGTGGCTCCCGGCCACCCCTCCCTCCTAGATCTGGCCGGAGGGGG
Source organism: Oryza sativa Japonica Group (assembly GCF_034140825.1). Taxonomy (NCBI): domain Eukaryota; kingdom Viridiplantae; phylum Streptophyta; class Magnoliopsida; order Poales; family Poaceae; genus Oryza; species Oryza sativa. Next base: position 26,413,339 of record NC_089040.1, on the reverse strand, counting down.
GGCGGGCCGCGGCCGTGCGGCGGCGGCGGACGATGGCACGGCGCAGACATGCAGCAGCGGCGACGGACGACGGCTGGGCGGCGGCGGACGACGGCTAGGCGGCGGTCGTGATTTTTTGAATGTTTTTATTTGCTTTCTTTGCTAAAATTGATTCGGTGATTTTGGATGAACTGGATGAATTGATTTGGTGATTTTTGGATGAACTGGATGAAATGAATGGATTGGATGGGGAATGGATTGCGAATGGGAAGCTGCCCATTTTTTTTAGCGCTCGAAGCTATTTTCGTAGCTGGATCTATTGCGCGCCTGCGAAAATCAACTATTTTTACAGGCGTTGAGGTGCAAGCGGATGACTTGTCCGCCTGCGAAAATATGATTTGGCGGCCTGGAAAAAGCCTTTTTCTAGTAGTGGACGTCCGTGAGGTAGAGGAGGACAGGCTAGCGCCGCTATAGGAGGAGAACTGCAACGGTGGCAGCTCGAGGCAAGAGGAGGAGGCGAGCGCATGGCGTAGCAGGTTTGCATCGGTCCGACTCAGGCGAACACCTCGCGAGAGCCCCTTACACCGGGGAAGCCAACACCGCTGGAACGAGGGGTGGAGCAATGGTGTGGTGCCGTGGTGGGTCTTTTTTTTTGGGGGGGGGGGGGGTTAAAATTTTCATCATACTTTTAATAATTACAGCAATATCCCTGAATCTGTTTTTTTTTTCTCTTCTTCGCATTATATTTCACTTAAGGATAATGTTTTCTTTTCGCAAAATTTAAAATAAGATGTAGGTAGCGAAAGGAGTTTCGCTATTTTAGAAAATATCAAAAGCTTTCGTGCAAAACGTGTAGAGCTAATCCATACGTGTCTAGCATGCACATGCCCCTAATTAAGAGCGTTTACAGTGCATCCACACAAAAACCGAACCTGGGATGCCATATTGGATGGAACTCTACAAAGCAACTCAACCCATAGTGCAAGCTAATTATAATGGGCCCCACCAACATACACTTTTTCATCTTCCCTGTCTTTCCTCATTACCTTTTTAAAAATCCTAACACATCCCCTCCGTAACCGATTCCTCTCCTCTCATATCCCAGCGACCACGTCAGTGCCTCCCTCCCCTACCCACCTCGGTGATGGCGGATATGGAACTTGACGACAGCGAACATGGATAGTGGCGGTGATGGGATTGGCGCTCGACGGCGGCAGTGGACTTGGCCTCCCCTCTTCTCGCTCGCCGCCGCCGCCTCTTCTGCGTCTTCCTCGCGGAGGTCACCGCCGACTGGAGCTGCGCGACTCACCGGATCTGGCCCGGCGCGGCACTGACAAGGCTCGCCAGATCTGATGGCGGTGGCTTGTCGGGGAGCAGCACAGCGCGGTGGTGGCGAGTCTCGACGACGGCGTGGCCAAGCTCGACAAATCCAGTGGTGATGGCTCATCGGGGCGCGACGTGAGGATGGTCATGGCCATGGCTTCGTCGTCGCCGCCGTGGTTGCCACCGCGCTGCCCTCCTCGCCTACGCCGGCGAGCCCCTCCCCTCTTTACCATCGTATTCTCCTCTCTCTCTCTCTCCCTTGCTTCCTGCTGCGCGTAAAGACCCACTCCCTCACTTTTCCTAACGAAGTTGATGAGGTCCCTGGTACCAAAAGAGTGCACGAGAACCCCATGAAAACATGGTCCCCATCCCTTTCTCTTCTCCACGCAACCAATTCATCTACGTGGCTAGTCGGAGCTGAATGACACATCGGAGCTTTGTGAATGGCCTAATAACCCATGCCCGGACGTCCATATCAGACACCAAGCTAGGCAACACACAACGCCATATAAACAAGCACGTGCCCAGTCGCCCATACCAAACACGGAAACGCCCGATAAATAGTGCGATGACAGTCCAAACACAAACTCCTTTTCCTCTAGTCCAATCAGGAAGCACCGCTGAAAAAAAAAACAGCGTGACAGTCAATCGAGGATAAAAAATTTCAATAAAGGAGAAAGACGGTGGGGACAGGGATATTATTAACCGATGATACATGATCGTGCTGGCAAATCTTATTCGAGCGGTACAAAGATTCATTCTTAGGCCCTCTCGTTCGATGGTAAACTGATAATGATACATTTTAGGGAGTTGATAGTTCGTTGATGCACATTTTGTTGGGCATATTTGTTTTCATCGTCAGATACGCCCCCAACTTTGCTCCAAAAGGCATGCTCGCTACAATCGGCGGAAGATGGCAAGTGATAATTTGCATTGCTCGGAGAGATTTTCAATTGACAGTATTTCTGGAGCTATCGACAAAGACATCATGTATTTTAACATCACTCAACAGCTAGATAAATATCATTCACACCTGTAACAGCGCACGAAATTACCCTGAAGAATTGCAAGTTAGGCCAATAGCAACCAATAACTTTCTGCTACCTGCAAAACTGCCAAATTTGCCAAAATAACATCGAAAAAGAAACGCGAAAAGAGTAAGCTAAAAATGGCGCGAGAATCTCCTCTTCCTCTTCGTCCTTGGTCTATAAGCACACTCGATAAGCTTAGCCACATCGAGCAATTCTTGTAGTAATCCTGCAGAAAGAGTATACAAGGAATCCAAGAAACCTGCAAGCATCTATCTAGCCATGGCCGCCGCGAGAGCGGGCAACGCCGTCCGGTTAACCTTCGCCGAGGAGGCGGCGCCGCCGGTGGCAGCTACTTCGCCGGGCCGCCGCTCGCTGCCTCGACCCCATTGCCGGGGAGACCGACGGCGACGACGACGTCCCTTGCAGCCGGTCCAACTGCGTCTCCTGCAGCTGGGTTATCGTCTGAGGACAGTTCAGTTTTCTCGGGCGTTTCTTGATATGTTCTTTTCAGGTTTAATCAGCGAGTTTTATGGGAGTTTGATGAGTAGAAAAAAGAGGGGGCTTAATTAGCGTGTTCTATGGCTGGATTAACTAATCCTCGATCCAAATTCTTCATCTACCAACTCTTCTAAATCAATCATAATTTTTCTCTATTGAATTCCACATACTTTCTTAACCATGTCCAAGAGTTTTAGGAGATATTAGCAAATAACTAGCTTTTATCTCCCCTGTTGCTACTCGAATTTGAAGTAAGCTTTAATTAACTTATCGGTTTTGAGCGAATCAGCGAGTCGTACTACTCTGGTAGATAGATAATCTTCTAGTACCTATGTAATGCGAACTGTTAAGTTATAAATCTTTCCCTTTTTTTGAGAAAGAGAGGATCACCTCTCCCATTTCAATACAGAAATGAGAATAATACTGTCAGTTATTACAATACCAAAAGGAAGAACCTTCTACCGTGATGCAGCAAACAACCTTCTACATCATACATCCAATCTAACGGTAAGCAACTATCAGCGGATTCCATACAACATCAAGAGACAAAAAAGGCAAGTTAAATCTACATGAATACATCAAATCAAGTGGGAATTAATTCTTTTGTTTATGCCATTTCACATTGGATTCTAATAAGTACAATTACTTCAGCACATGCTACAAGATTGGGTATACTTAATTACATTAAGGAACCCAGTTAAGACAACAAAAAAAAAAGGACAAACTGGAAGCATTTCATCTATTAATTATAAGTTCTACAATGATATACATAAATTCAGCTTTCCGTACAGTGGTTTGGCTATATGAAGACTACTAAAAGAAGCTACGTTCACAAAGAACCAAATCTGCACAAGGTATTCAGCTGCCAACAATGTCCATGGCAAGTCAACATCTCTGAAATCTAACTAGTAGCTGGCCTTATTCAGTTCTCTGTGGTATGTCTTCCAACCTAATAGAACTGGGACCTATTTTTAGGTGCCAAAAATACTCCAGAATGTCCAAGGTACCACAGCAAGCGGTACATTGAACAAACCAAATAAATAAAACAACAAAAATCGATTACAATTGCGACAAACATCATACCTAGCGACGTGGGTACAGATCCCAACCTAAGTCTGGCTCTTTTCGCTTCAATACTGGCACCCCAGAGCTGCCACCCTGTGACATGTTACCCATGCGCTCGTCCACAAACATGGTCTGACCTTGGAAAGACACAGGCCAATAGCTTGCACCTTCCCTACGTGCACCTTCATATGACCTTCCATAGTTGAGATCCATGCTGGGATGAAAATAGCTCAATTCACTAGAGGGTGGGATTGCTCTGCTGCCGAGAGATGGATGAGATGTGCCCACTCCTAAGTTTGGCACCGTTGGTACACCGAAACCTGGCAATGGAGGTATAACTGGCGTGCCCTTTGCATCAACCATATAAGGAACAGTCCCTGGTGCATAGAAAGGTGACGGGAAAGACAAAGCAGAATGAGACGAATAGCTGACAACACTATAATCAGGGGGTGTATGCCCGTAAGATTGCATAGACCTTGCAGGATCTCTTGATTCCACACTTGGCCCAAGAAAGTTATGCTCATTTTGATGGCTATGTTCCTTCTGTCCAAGAACTATTCTCTTGCCCAGAATTGTCACTGCAGAATGGTCTGACACATCCCTCCCAGAAGTCTTGACAGAGGACTCATCTGCACCTCGTAAAAAGCCATCCACGATTGGTGTGTTGTCATTCAAGTCAAAGTTCCTTACTGCAGGTTGCCTTGAAGATGAAGAGGAAGAAGGGTGACTCCAATCGCCATTACATTGTTGTCGATTCCAAAATGATGGTACATTACTTGTGGTGATTGCAGCTTCCTCATCGTCACATGGACAATTAAGGTCAAGTTCAAGGCTATTCAGGCCAACAGTTGCAGAGGCATCCTTTCGCACTATGTCAGAAGAAAGCGGAAGGATGGCTGCTGAAAGTGGTTCACCAGCAGTAGCATTGTCACTTTCAGAAACATTCAAGTCAAACAGAGCATTGCCTGTTCTCTGTGAAGAGGCAGATACTGATTTCTCTCCATCGGGAGTACACCGAGGAGAAGCCGGTCGAAAAGCACTGGTGGCTGCAGAACCTTTCCATCCCAGTTCACCTTCAAAGTGCAATCGAGCTGGGAATACAGATGAGGTTCTTGAGGCAGCCACAGCTATAGGTGTTGATAAATTAATTGAATTACTAAGCGTGGACTTCGTATGACAATCAACTTCCTCAGTGCACTGGTTTTCATTAAGATCAATGCCTCCCAGCTTCATGCTTCGCGTATGTTTTCTACTGAAAGTACCACTGTCATCCGTGATGCCTGAACCATCCTCCTTCATAGATGAGGAACTTCCTGAATCCTCCCCTGTAGTGGAGGATTTATTATCATTATCCGGTTCATCCATGGGCGGTTCAGGCTGCCGGCGTGCTTCTAAGTCGGGACTATCAGACCGTCTGGAATTAATATCAGGGGAACCACAAAATGGTCCCCTGTAGTCAATGACTTCCCGCTCTACCTCAATAGCAACCAGACGAGCTACTTCCAGTGCATCAGTATCATCATACTCAGCTAATGGTGTTGATGTATCTCCCTTTTCTGCTTTCGATTTCTTGTCTGCTGCCTTTGAGGAATCCCCAAAGCTCGTCATGCATCTCTTCAACCTCAATTCATTGACAGCGCCCTTTACATCTGTATCAGATGATGATGTAGGCCCCTCCTCTTTCCTTGTACTTTCATCATCTGATGAATCTTGCATGTCAAGGGGGGCTAGGTCCCAGCCTCCCACTGTATTCTTCTCAGAGTGTGGCATATCTTCCAAAAAGGATTCACCTTTCTTGATATCCACGCTAATAGAAACATTTTGGTCCTGCACATCCATTTTGTTACTAACAAATGGATTTTCTGGATTATTAGTCCCAGAAGACTTGGCCTCTGCAGTTCCATCTGGCAGTGAGACTTGTGCAGCACCACTTTTTGCATCATTGTTAGCAGAAGACTCCTCCGTCACAGGTACATTTTCTAAACCATTACGACATGCAAGTGATGGTACTGAGGGGTTCCCATCACCAATAATGGCATTTCCATCGGAGTTTGGGGGTATCATCACCAGCGACTGCTTCACTATATCACAGTTATCATTGGTCTGGGAGTGATTAGGCAAAGGAACACTCGAGCAGACCATCACCTCAGACTTCGACTTATCTCCTGCAATTGCAGCTTCATTTGCCCCACCAGACTCAGGTTTAGGTTCTGGGAGTTTGAGTTGATCTGGGTTCCGCTCTTTTGCTACCATGTCATGGACATCAGAAGTGCATTTCGGTACACTTCTCCATTTATGACAAAGCACTCCTGCCTTTTTGTTGATATCAGTATTGCTATGAGAAAGTAGATGCTCAACAGTATGCAGAACACCACAAGAAGTAATTTGTGCATTTTCAACTGGAAGACACTCCAGTGCAGACAATACTGCAACTATTAGGTCTTCTGCTGCATTGCTGATATCCTCACCACAGTTCTGAGCATCCTGAAGCCATTGATGGAGGAAACCGACACCATTTAGCTGAACAAAATGCTGAAGACACTCTTCATTTTTGGTGGACGCTAGAGTGTTTGCAGCCGTTGCACACTGCCTTATCAAGTCAGCGGTGTTAAGTTCAGCAGCACTTTTGAGCTTCTTGATCTCAGATACCAGTTCTCCAATTCGTGCTACAGTTGAAATGCCATCCTTCATCTCAGTAAGAGTAAAGAAATCCTCAAGCATCGTGCTTCTTGCACTAAGTCACTATACGGCTGCTTGAGTGCTAAACTGAGTGTTATCTGGTTTGATGGTTATATAACATCCTGAAATATGGAAAGCAGCTTGGCCATTAAAAAGTATTTTGGATCAACTTACCACAATTCAAATAACAGTATGAATCATGGTGAAGAAAACAGCTAAAAAAGATAATATCGAAAGTGTATCTAGGCAAAAGAAGAAAAAAGAATATATGAGCAGAAGTGCAAGCAGCAGCACCCTTTATCTCTAGGAATAATTGCATGTGCATAACCCAATAAGGCATTAGTTTTAGTTAATTGCATAGGATATAATGAATGGCTTAGATCCTTATTTGGTCAAGACAATACAAGTATTGACTTTGAGTGTGTCCGTATATGCCACTGACAAAAAGATGCCTAACATTTCTTAATTTACAGAACTACGTCCACTGCTCAGAGCTCAGTAATTCTTTATCAGCAAATTCTAAAGAGTCATCTAATCGGTGCGTTCTACAGGCGGAGTAAGAAGTGCAAATTATGCCACAATTACACATGAATCACACATAAATCTAAGTGTAGTGTACTAGTGCAGTAAGCCACTAATAAGGAAGAAACACGCATCCACCAGAATCAACCGCAATTTCCCCGCTTATAACGAATAGCGCATCCAATCAGTAAATCATACACACAGGAGTAAATCGTACACATCGGCAAGTGAACTGCAAAAGGAATAAGCACAGATCAACACAAATCCCATAGGCACACGCGCGCGCACCGTCTCGAAACCAGCACGAAATGCGCATCCGCAAAATTCGCCCCCAAATCACACACCACCCCCGAAGGCCGAAACCCTAGAATCCATCGTGGAGGGGAAAGGTGCGTACGAGAAAGGGGAAACTCACCGTCAACGCCACAAGTCTCCACCACCCGACGGCGCAAGGGACTCCGCGGGGAGGAGCCCTCGCCGGGGCCGGAGTAGTCGTGTGGGGGGGGGGGGGGGGGCGGGGGGGGGCGGGGGGGTATAGACCTCGCACCCAGCTGGGGGGGTCGGAGGAGATGGCTCGCGCTGGTGTCGGGAAAGGCGGGGGGAAGGGGAGGGGGAGGGGAGGGGAGGGTCGCCGGAATCTTCGCCGGCGGTGGGGTGAGGAGGGGAAAGTGGAGGGAGGGAGGAGGAGAGGAGGGGGGGGTGGGGAATGAGGGGACGGATCTGTGAAGGTTCGACGTGGTGGTGTGGTGCGGTAGCGTAACTATGGGCGGGCGATGGCAAGGCGGGGTAATTTCGGGGCAAGCGGGTCGCGCCCGCGCGGCGCCGTACGTACGTTACGTACGCGAGTGAGTGTTGGTGTAGCGCCGTTATAGGTTGACCACCACGGCGTGCATATTTATGCTCCGTGTGCTACCAGCTGCTCCTTCCGTTTTACTGTCTCCGTCCCATACTACTTCTCACTTTGAGTTTTTTTTTAAACTACGCAGTACAATACAAATACTCACAACACACGCGCTCACCCTTATAAATACACACACGCAAACTCTACCCTATTTGAGTTTTTGGTTGTACTCCCTCCATCCCATAATATAAGGGATTTTGAGTTTTTGCTTGTAACGTTTGACCACTCGTCTTATTCAAAAAATTTTGAAATTATTATTTATTTTATTTGTGACTTACTTTATTATCTACAGTACTTCAAGCACAACTTTTAGTTTTTTATATTTGCAAAAAAATTTTGAATAAGACGAGTGCTCAAACGTTGCAAGAAAAAACTCAAAATCCCTTATATTGTGGGACGAAGGGAGTAATTATTTGATCATTCGTCTTATTTACAAAATTTTAGAATTATTATTTATTTTATTTGTGACTTGTTTTATTATCAAATATACTCTAAGTATGACTTATCATTTTTTATATTTGTATTATTTTTATAAATAAAACGAATGGTCAAACGTTGTAAGTAAAAAGTCAAAGCGACAATTAATATAGGACGGAGGTAGTATATTCCAAGTTGTTTGATTTTTTTTCAAAATTTTTAGTTTAATTAAATTTATAAAAATAAGTAATATAATAGTATTTTTCAATATTAAACATATTATCAAAATATATTATAAAACTAATTTAATATTGTAAATATTCTATTAAAAAATATGAAAACAAAAAAAACCTAATACTAATACTAGCTCGAGCTCCGTTGCATCAGGTGTTCAGAACCACCCGTGGGCCATGGGCCCGAGGCCCATCCTGCTAGCCGGAATAAGTCCACTTTAACTCCCTTAACTAATGATCAAATCTGATTCGGATCTTTCAACTGCAATACTGGATATTTCTACCACTCAACTGTTCCACGCACAAAATAGGAGAGCCCATCACAGTCACGCAAAATTGGTGGGCAAGAAAGAAAAGAAACAACTTCTGCTTCACTCTCGTGAAACAAAAATAGGAGTAGTGTAGAATGTGTGCATGGGAATAGAGTGAAAACTATATGATCCGCTAGCGCACATATTGGCAATTAGCATGACTGGTTCGGTTACTGCCTCCTATGAATACGTAATAGGTTAACATTTCAGATGTATAATATGGTTTATAGTTACTAGTTTACACGTTCTTTCAATATCTCAACTCCTTTTCTATTTTATGTGACTTGTTTATATGAGATAGTGGAGTAAACCAGAGAGCCATTATTAGAAGGAGCGATACAGCAACACTGAATTTAATGCTCACATCTAAACGGCACGAGCAAGATTATAAATAGTAATAAGAAAAGAATTGGTTTTAAAAAATACTCGGCACGATCAGGTGGTTTATGAACTGGAGCAGCAGCAGCTCCTCTTCCCTACCAGCGGCAGCTTGTTAGCAGCAGCTCATCTTCCCTACCAGCGGCAGCTTGTTCTGCATCACGGGCGCTTCCTTCAGAAGGAGGAGCTGCCTCAACCTCAACAACGTGATTTCAGGCGCCATCATGCTCCCGAAGATGTGGCTCAAGAACCTCATCATGCTCGCCTACGTCTCGGCGATCAGGCTCGTCTCTTCGGTCGCACTGACGGCGCCGCTAGTCTGGGCCGGCATGGCCGATATGTGCTTCCACATGGCGGGCAGCAGCCTGTTGAACATGAACCGGGTTGCCCATCGCCCTCATCCTCTACTTCCTCTGCTTCGCCGGCCATGGCTTCTTCCTGACAGTGTACTCCTCGATGAAGTCCAAGAAGGATTTTCCCAAAATACACTTATTAAAATTTATTTATGTGTTGTTGATGGTAAGTTTACTAAAATTTGTGATAACAATTAACAATGTAAATTTAGAATTATGGTTAATGAAAAATGAAAAGTCAATGGTGAAATTAAATTAGCAACCGGTTTGGTAAGAATACAAACAGATTGTTTTTTTATTATATGCGTGCATGGAAGACGCACACACTCATAATTATTTTTTACAACTCGTATATCACTAATCATGCACAACATACTCGCACACCTCCTAATCATCATCGCTACTACGTTCTCATTATACTCACCACTGCATGGCCCTCATATGTTTTGTTGGCGCTCCCATCATATACCAGGTCTATATACATCGTGCAGATAAAATTTAAGCTAATAAGGTTATTTTGATCGTCCAATTAAAAGTAAAAATTAGGATCAGACGAAATCAACATTAAAATAACTTATTTTATTAAAATAAGTTGTACCATCCCTTAAAAAAAGTTGTACTACTTATAAATTTTGTAAAGTTATTTTACACTGATAGAGAATGGCGAGTGCAATACGAAATTAATGCCAAGTGCAACATACACAATTTAGCATTAATATTTTTTTGCATTATGACGAAATGCGCATCCGCAAAATTCGCCCCCAAATTGCACACCACCCCCGAAACCCTAGAATCCATCGGGAGGTAAAAGGGAAAGATGGGTACGAGAATGGGGAAACTCACCATCAACGCCACAAGTCTCCACCCAACGGCGCAAGGGACTCCGCGGGGGGAGCCCTCGCCGGGGCCGGAGTAGTCACAACTGACGATCCAGGGGGGTGAGTATAGACCTCGCACCCGGCTCGGGAGAGGGCCGCTCCTGGGGAAGTTGAAGGATATGGCTTGCGCTGGGGTCGGGAGAGGAGGGAAGGAGGGGAAGGGGAGGATCACCGGAATCTTCGCCAGCGGGGGGAGGAGGGGAAAGTGGGTGTGGGAGGGGGGGATTGCTGGCGGCGTCGCCCTCGCACGAATCGCGGGGAAAGGGAGGAGAGGAGGGGGTGGGGAATGATGGGACGGATCCGTGAAATGTTCGACGTGGTGTGGTGCGGTAGCGTAACTGTGGGCGATGGGAAGGCGGGGTAATTTCGGGCAAAAGGGTCGCGCCCGCGCAGGGCCGTACGTACACGAGTGCGTGTAGGTGTAGGGCCGTTAGAGGTTGACCACCACGACATGCATAAATATGCTCCGGCTGTGTTCGGGAGGTGAGGTTGGCAACTCACACAACCTTACCTCTCACGCACGCAAAACGGTGCGACGTGTTTTCTTATGCTTAATTAAGGATTTACTTATTTTTTTTAAAAAAAATATTAATATGGTTTTTTAAAGCAACTTTTCAATATAACTTTTTTGAAAAAAAACACACCGTTTAGCAGTTTAAAAAATATGCACGCGAAAAACGAGGAAGGTGAGTTGGGAAAGTTTGCGGAAATTAACCGTGTGCTACCCGCCACTCGCTCCGTTTTATATTACAAATCGTTTGATTTTTATCCAATGAGTAATATGTAATACTGTAGTATTTTTAATATAAAATAAACATATTATCAAAATATATTAATAAAACTAATTTGATATGGTAAATATCTTATTAAAAATATGAAAAAAAATCCTAGTACTGATAATAGCTCGAGCTCCTTTGCATAAGGAGTCAGGACCCCGCGGGCTGTGGACCCGAGGCCCATCCTGATAGCCAAAGCACGAAATAGGAGAGTCCATCACAGACACGCAAAGTTGGTGGGCAGCTTCACTCTCGTGAAAGAAAATTAGGTTATTGACAGTGTGGAATGTGTGCGTAGGAAAATGGTGAAAACTATATGATCCGCTAGCGCACTATTGGCCATTGGTATGGCTGGTTAGGTTACTGCCTCCTATAAGAGCAGGTATAATAGGAGGTTATAAGTCAGTTATAAACATATTTTAAAGAGATAAAATAGGAGAGAGAAGAGCAGCGGGCTACAGATCTGTAGACAGCTCCAGCACGGACTTCAAGACATAATGTGTGTATATAATGTGTGTATGACAGGTGGGATCAGGTATTAATAGTATAGTAAGCACTATTGTATGAATCGACTATTAAGGACCTGTTTGGCATAGCTCCAACTCCTAAATATTGCTCCAGGAGTTGAGTCTGGAGTGGAGTTGTGGAGCTGCCTAAACCCAGCTCCACAACTCTAGTACATTTTGTGAGAGAGCTCTACCCAACTCCACTCCTAGTTTTGGTGGAGCTAAAACTGTTTGGCTGAGCTCCAGCTCTAGGAGGGGTGGAGCTGGAGCTGGAGCTATGCCAAACAGGCCCTAAATTGGCTATAGATAAATTGGAGCTTGTTGTTGGCTATACTATTAAACTTGCTCTAAATACGTTACATGTTAACATGTAAGATGTATAATATGGTTTATAGTTATTAGTAGTAGTTTACAATTTCTTTCAATATCTCTCAACTTCTTTTCCATTTTATGTGATTTATTTTTATGAGATAGTGGAGTAAACCAAATAACCATGATTAAAAGGAGCGATACAATATCACTAAATTTGAAGCTCACATCTAAAAGGTGCAAGCAAGGTTATAAATAATAATAAGAAAATGATTGGTATTAAATTATACTAGTAAGAAGATATATGGCACGATGAGGTGGTTTACGATATGGAGCAGCAGCCACTCCTCTTTACTAGCGACGGCTCGTTCTGCATCATTGGCACTTCCTTCAGGAGGAGCTGCCTCAACCTCAACAACGTCATCTCAGGCATCTGCTCTCCGTGTCATATGCGGTAAGTGGCTCAGCCTTGCACTCTTCACCATGGTCGGCGCTATCTGCTTCTACACCGGCAAACTCATCGATCGCTGCATGTGCGCTGACCACTGCGTCAGAAGCTATCCGGACATCAGCCACCCAGTGCGAATTGTAAATTGAGATGGGGCTGTGTAAAAGCTGTATGACTGAAACAAACTAGAAATATATCGACAAAAGTATTTTTTAATGAAATCCAAATACGCATATGAACGGGAGAGAACACAATTATTTCTCCATTTCAACTTTTGTTGCTATAAAAAATATCCTTAACGATCTATAAATAAATAGGTATGGTCTGCAGAGAATGATCTACGAATAAAATTTATCTTGCTTAAGACCATTGGTATGGTCTACTTTAGCTAGTGAGGTAGCTTGCCTTGCCGCCAACTAGTTTTTCACTAATCAATGGTTAATTATATGTGTTAATCGCTAATTAGGTGCATGAATTAGAGGTTAATTATATGTGTTAATCGCTAATTAGGTGGGGTTGGTGTCCCAACCAGCCCCAAGAGTGGATCCGACACTGTGTCCATCTTGCCTACGATGGCCGTACCTAGCCTTCGCCGGCTACGGCTAGATGGCCATCGGCCTCGTCTTATAAGTCGAGCTCTACCTTGTCGCCATCAGCTTCCTCATCCTCGAGGGTGACAACATCGAGAAGCTCCTTCCTGGCACGGTGGTGAAGATCCTGGGGGTACCAGGTGTATGGGAAGCAGCTATTCATGCTCGCGGTGGGGCGCCATCATCCTCCTGACGACGTGGCTCAAGAACCTCAGCATGCCCGCCTATGACTCGGCGGTCGGGCTCATCTCGTTGGTGGTGCTGATTTTGATTTGTACCCGATTATTGTATTCGTGATTTACAAAAGAAAATGCAAAATTTGAAATAAGGGAATAGAACCGTGAGAGACTACCACCGGGAGTTTTAAATTTGTATGTTGTACGGTGGCATAGGCGAGTCTAGAGAAGATACAATTAAAAGGTTTTTACATGGGCTTGATTTAAAGTTTCAGCTTAGGCTTAAAAATAAAACACATAGCCATCTTTTTAGTTACTTTTGATACATGAGAATATTCTTGCGCCTTCTATTGTATATAACATCATGTAGGAAGGTAAAAGAAATTTTGAAGAAAAGAATAATAAAGCACCTAAATTAACTCAAGAGAGCATTTCAGGTAACTTAATTGATGTTCAACTAGACCAAGGTAGGAATAATTGTGTTATGCTACAATTGTCCACTAGTTATGCTATGTTAGAGCAACCTCTAGTGGAACGAATTTCTAATGTGCCTTTATCACAAGCTAAAAATTCAGATTGTGTTGATATTGATAATGCTTGTAATGAGGAAGAGTTGTGCAATGCTTAACTTATATACATGGCACAATTAGTGAAAGAACATGCTACTTCTATTTCTGAATATTTGGGTTCCACTCAAAATAAACGTGTCTTTGCTATTGCTAATGACTGAGAAGAGCTGCAATTATTGTCTTCTTTATGTACTTTAGGTTATATCGAATTTGACGTTCCTTGTGATCTAAATACCTTAGAGATGAAATTTTATGATTTTCTATGTTTTTCTTGGAATAGTTATCATGTCATTGGTAAATATAATAATAGAGGAGATTATATGGTGCATCGTGTTTATATATGTTCATATTTGAATACTCCTTTAAATATGGAAAAAATGTGAGAAACTAAATGGATCGTACAGCGTTGATGCTATTGGGATAAATTTACTTAACCTTGTTTTGAAGATCGATGACAATATTCAAGAAGGGGAGTGCTATGCACCATTAGATTCTATGGTCAAGTCTCACTATCTTTTTAAGACATGTCCATTAAGGTGAGTTCGTTTTTCGTGATGTAAATTGGATTTATATAGAACAAATGATGCTACACAATGATTGCTTGTTTGCTATTTTTTTCATGTGATCTCTCCTATGACGACAATTGCAACAAGAAATCGAGAACGGTTTCCAGACAAGAAGGAGGATGATGTGATCATCAAGTATATTCATACAACCAAGCATGAGAAATATAAAACATTGCAAAAGAATACATCGGATGAATGGAGGATCTAAAGATATTAAAGTCCAATGAGTTTTGGAATCCAGTTCAGCCTCCGGAGACAGCACTGACTTCAAACGGACCTAGCGCCTTCATATGGTCATGCCAACTCCGATTTGGATGATGTTGGACTTGATGGAAAGCTTATCTAATCAACTTTCAAATGCATCCAGTCTCATATCCAAATTCATTTTGAGTTAACGGGAATCGTCAAAACAAGACAGTGTTGTTGCTAAAACCGAACTTGGGCCTTGGGCTTTCTAATAGACTAGGCCCATCTCGAAAGTGTCTCCCTCTACCTCCACGAATCAGCACTAAACCCTATATCTATTTTCCTCTATAAATATTTATGTACACCCTCTAGAACAATTGGGTTTTGTTTAGTTGAATTTTGCTAAGTGTCATTCACCTTGTTTCTAGTCCTTGCTCGATTAGTTGGCGACTATAGATTCAGAGCCCCCAATGATTAATACATAAGGTAGTCATGGTTATCTCGCTTGGTTGCTTTCTATCTCGTTCTTGTTTGTGTTCTTCGATTGGCAAATAGGGATTAGCCTTCTCGGCGAGGTCATCCGCGTTTCGACACGGGTGATAACCAGAGGAGACGTGATACTGCGATTGCAGGGCTCAAGAGCGTGCGCGTTCAAGAAGCCAGATCGATTTGTGTCGCGACTCCGCCCAAATCGTCGTTTATCAGAACCTTTTGGAAGATCGGGAACCCTAGTGTACATCAAGAAATGTTCCGCACAGGATGCTGTGATAGACAAAGATAAATACAATATGCTCCATGACAAGGTGAAACCGAGGACGGTTTCCAATCAAGAAGGGGAGGATGATGAGGACATAACTAGCTCGGATATAACCATGACTACCTTATGTATTAATCAAATAAAGGTGCATATATTCTACATTAGATTTACTTGTTATATATTTGAACAAACGTTACTACACAATGAATTTTGTGTGTTTTCGATTGCAGAGGTACTTGCTTGGGCGAAGGAAAAGAGACCGAGCTTAACTAATACATGGATGATTAAAGAAGTTGATTGGGGACCAAACCAAGACCTTCTCCAAGTCTACTTCTACCTCACCACATCACTTTTGGCACATAGAAGACAAGAGATCAAGTTGTACACGTTTTGGATTCGGATTCGGGCCTCCTGACAGCATCAACTTCAAACAGACCTAGCCACTGATCTAGAAGGTATTTCGGGGCCCATGAGTACTTATTAGAAAGCTTATTGAGTCTACTTTCAGATGGTTTTAGTTCCACGTCAAAATTCCTACCGAGCTGCCGGGAATCTGCAAAACAATTCACGTATCTCATCTAGATCCGAATCTGATTTGGGTTTTGAGCCTTGTAATTGTGTCGTGGGCTTAGCCCAAGGGATTGTGCACCCTAGGGCAACCCTAGGACGTCCCTAATCACATTTATTCAGTAGCCGTCATCGTTTTGAGTCGGGTTTTGCTTAGATTATTCTGTCGAGAACAGTTTCGTCGCTAGATCGGTTTGTAAGACCCCAACTCGTGAGCTTAATCATTCATCTACAATTTTGGTTGTTTTCTATCTCGTTCTTGTTTGTGTTCTTCGATTGGCAAACAGGGATTAGCCTTCTCGGCGATGTCATCCGCATTTCGACACGGTGATAACCAGAGGAGATGTGGTGCTGCGATTGCGGGGCTCAAGAGCGTGCGTGTTCAAGAAGCTGGATTGATTTGTGTCTCGACTCCGCCCAAATCGTTGTTTATCAGAACCTTTCAGAAGATCGGGAACCCTAGTGCACATCACCCAATAGTTGGTGTGTTGATTTGCCGGGTCGATTGGATCTACCACTTCAATCACAACTATTCCTTTGTGCTTAATCCCCTATTCGCAATATTTTGATTGCATCTTATCTTATTCTTGCAGTGTTCTCTCGTTTGCATTGCAGGGATCATCAACCGTGCGTCACGGTTGGTACGACATCGTTTGCGGTGTAGCGATTGCACGGCGTCCTAGACTTGTTTTGGTTGATAGCCACGTCGCAAACATCGCACTCGATCAAAGCGAGAGTTATCCCCTCACCAGGAGATCGGGCCACGAGAGAGAGCATCATCAGTAGTCCAATACAATTTTAGTTAAATTAAAAGGTAGTGTATCTAAATTTGGAAGGTGTTGCATCATAAACTTTTTTATGTCGAGTTAAAATAGAGATCTCTCGCACCGGTCGGTTGTAGCAATCTCTCACACCCCGACTTCTAACTGTCGAGAGATGCATACTCCTGGTTGTACACTAGTCGTTTATAGCGATCTCTCGCACCTCAACTTCTAACGGTCGCAAGGGACTCCGCGGGGGGAGCCCTCGCCGGGGCCGGAATAGTCACAACCGGAGTAGTTGGGGGGAGGGGGTATAGACCTCGCACCCAGCTCGGAAGAGGGGCAGCTCTGGGTGAGGGGGGGGGGGTCGGAGGAGATAGCTCGCACTGGGGTCGGGAGAGGCGAGGATGAGGGGGAGGAGGAGGGTCGCCGGAATCTTCACCGCTAGGGGAAGGAGGGGAAAGTGGGGGGCTCGCCGGCGGCGTCGCCCTCGCTAGGGGAGGAGGGAAAAGTGGGGGGAGGGAGGACGGGGGGTGGGGAATGAGGGGACGGATCTGTGAAAGGTTCGACGTGGTGTGGTGCGTGCGTTAGCGTACTATGGGCGATGGCAAGGCGGGGTAATTTCGGGCAAAAGGGTCATGCTCGCGCGGCGCTGTACTTACGCGAGTGAGTGTAGGTGTAGCGCCATTAGAGGTTGACCACCACAAAAACAAAAACTGTGCGACGCATTTTCTTATAATTAATTAAGTATTTACTATTTTTTATAAAAAATATATTAATATGATTTTTTAAAGCATCTTTTGTAAAGAATTTCTTTGGATTAGTAGTTTGAAAAGCGTGCACGTGGAAAATGGGGAGGTGAGTTAGGAAAGCGTGCTACTCTTTCTGTTTTATATTACAAGTCATTTGATTTTTATCCAAGTCAAAAAATTAAAGTTTAATTAAATTTATAAAAAAGGGTGATATAGTAGTATTTTAATATAAAATAAACATATTATCAAAATATATTGATGAAATTAATTTGGTATTGTAAATATCTTCTCTACTACTTACAAAATAAAAGATGTTTCCGCCGTCCGTATAAAACTAAAAAAACGGCGAGAAAAAAATTCTGTTAAAAAAAAGGAAAAGAATGTCTGGCTCCCCTTAAAAAAACGTTTGATTCCTTAGAAAAAGGACTTCTTGTCCGTATAAAAAAAGGAAGGACTTCTCGTCCGTAAAAAAAAAGTCCTAATTCAAAGTCCATAAAAAAAAAAAGGTCAAAACGCTCTACCCATACATTTTCTCATCTAATTAATTCCAAAAATCGATTCTCTATTCCGTCCTCATCCTTTCCCAATTTCCCCTTTCAATTTGGTTTTAATTCACCGAATTTAATCTCCATTTAACGGTTGTCAATGATGGCCGACCGATGATTTTTCCCAATCCCAAGTATTGCAGTTTCGTTCCGATTTTGCAAAAAATAGAATGAGGAGATCAAGTGGATCAAAATCACTCAATAAATTTTCAGTGATCAAGAATATTTGATGGGATGATCCGGAAGCAGGCCGAGCGAAGGGAGGTAGGACACAAGGCTTTTTCAATTTATTCCTCAACTCCTAATAGTTGATGTACTACTGGAAAAAAAGCCTTTAC
The DNA here is from genome assembly GCF_034140825.1 of Oryza sativa Japonica Group. Lineage (NCBI taxonomy): Eukaryota > Viridiplantae > Streptophyta > Magnoliopsida > Poales > Poaceae > Oryza > Oryza sativa. Next base: position 26,394,925 of record NC_089040.1, on the reverse strand, counting down.
CTATTGTAACACATGGGCAAGTTTCCATCATCTTAAAAAAGGAAAAAAAAATCAGACCCTAAAGCGAGAAAAACGCCATTATAAGAAAATCTGTTCGTAAAAATCACCTGACTCAACACGAGGAGAAAAACTGTCGTTTATAAAAATACCAGTTATAGAAAACGTCCGACTTAATGTGAGATAAAAATCGTTGTATATAAAAAAAGATTAAAGAAGTCCGAATCCACACGAGAAAAAGTGGATCGAAAAAACCGTTCGACCCCACGCGAGAAAAAAAAAGTCATTTATAAAAATACCGCTCTGAAGAAAACTATCTGACCCAATGTGAAAAAAAACCCGCGCTTATAAAATAATCCGGTTCGGCACTGTGCAATGAAAAAAAAAAAGTACCTGATTTCAAGAAAAAAAAATCCGATTCCATGAAAAGTAGTCATATCGTTTGTAAGTTCCATCGTCTCCTGTGTCAGTTTGGTTTTTTCAAAACGTTCGTGGAATATTTTGGTGTGAATTCTTGTTTGGGTTTTTTTTTTCTCGGAACGAGAACAAATTGATCGAGGCTTGGTTGGATAGGATCATCAATTTTTTTCTATCTCCTACACGTCTTGTGTTCCATGATCTACTCTCCTACTCCTTCCATCCCATAATATAAGCGATTTGGGAGGGATGCGACACATCGTAGTACTACGAATTGGATATAGAGCATGTCTAGATTCGTTGTACTAGGATGTGTCGCATACCTCCCAAATTCCTTATTTTATGGGACGAAGGGAGTACGTTGGAGGCCTTGTACGTCTCTGTATGCAATTATCAGACTACTTTGTTAAGTATAGCTAATATTAATATTTTTGATACGTATCATATAAAAATAATTATATATTAAGAGAATAGTTCACGGTGACTCTGTTTTGTCTAGACTTGACCATGCGAGATGTTGACGGTCCTTACATCATAATATCTGACTGTCAATATTTGCATATAATAAAATAAAATATGGTATCTAACTTAGTGGTAAGAATTATTACTGATCATTTCCATTAGTCTTATTAAAAATATGAAAACAAAAATAATCATGTACTAATACTAGCTCGAGCTCCTTTGCATCAGGACCACCCATGGGCCGTGGGCCCGAGGCCAATCCTGCTAACCGAAGCACGAAATAGGAGAGCCTATCTCAGAGTCACGCAAGGTTGGTGGCAAGAACAGAAACAACTTCGGCTTCACTCTCGTGAAAGAAAAATAGGTTACTGGCAGAGTGGAATATGTGGGTGGAAAGTGTATGATTTGCTAACGCAGCTATTGGCCATTGGCATGACTGGTTAGATTATGGCCTCCTATAAATAAACCTAATAGGTTAACATTTAAGATGTATAATATAGTTTATTGTTATTAGTTAACAATTCTTTCAATATCTCAACTTCTTTTTTATTTGATGTGATTTGTTTTGTTAGATAGTGGAGCAAACTAGATAGCCATGATTAGTAGGAGTGATACAATAACACTGAATTTAATGCTCACATATAAGAGCATCTCCAATAGAGGACTACAAAATAGTCCCTATAAAATAGTCCCAAAAAATATTAGATTAGGACCAACCCATAAATGATTGGGCACAAAAATCTTCATCTCCAGGAGATTCTCAAAACTTGAATCCTAAAAATAAAAATATGGTTGTTGGCCTGTAGGCCGTGTGGGTAGCTAGGGTCGTCGCTCTCTACCGCTTACCATTGCAGTTCTCTGCCACGTGCAATCGCCGTACGCTTCTTTTTCTAGCCGCTCTACTTTTGCGCCCCCGCCACCACTACTGTTGTTCGGATTGACCGATCGTGTGGAGAAACGGAAGACTAAGTCATATGGAAATCATGCATTGAGACTAATCCATGCAACCTCCCTTTTCTGTAGAGATTTTTACGAAAGCGTATCGGTAAACATTTGTTTATGGGAGCTACTCTAGTCTGCAGTACCAAATGTATTGCACATATCCATTATTGTCACTTCTCATATAGCCATAAAAAAAAGCTGCCACATTATCAACAAGTTTGATATAATCAGTAAGTAACAAGAAAGAAAAACCTGAATACAATGCACACACATTGTTCTACTGATTCGACAGTCACCTAGTTCAGTCAGTTTACTCTATATGACAACATAACAAAATTTCCAAACTGCAGATTGGTGAATAATACAGCAAATGAAGAAAAGGGGAAACAGTTCGATAAAATGGTTCTAAAAGCGCGTTTTGAATGTAGTACTCCCTCCGTTTTGAAATGTTTGACACCGTTGACTTTTTAGCACATGTTTGACCGTTCACCTTATTCAAAAACTTTTGTGAGATATGTAAAATTATATGCCTACATAAAAATATATTTAACAATGAATCAAATGATAGAAAAAGAATTAATAATTACTTAAATTTTTTAAATAAGACGAACGGTCAAACATGTGATAAAAAGTCAACGGCGTCAAACATTTCGAAACGGAGGGAGTAATTAGCTAGGTCCATCATCCTATAGTCCAAATTCAAAACACATGTACAGAGCTGCCAAGTTTTCCAGGATTTCCATGGCAGAACAGAGCATAGGGTTACTAATATAGTTAGTGTTTTGATATACGAAGCTAGACCTTAAAAACCTAACCAAATTAAATTAGGCTTCATGGTGAAGCACTTTTAAGATTTGCAGAGAACAATAGCAACACCAAAAACAAACGAATCATGAAGTAGACAGTTTACATTTCAGAGCATAGTGTGATGTGGAATAGGCTGTTGCATAATTTCTGAATAAGGTATAGTACAGTAGGAAACCACACACAACTCGTCTTCTGAAAGATATATAGATGCACCATTTATCAACTAGCTGGAATTCAGTGGACTTGTAAGCACATTCATTATTTTTAACTGCCAATTCAATAGAATGCCCACCAAACTTTAGGCTGCAGATTCAAGACAAATGATTACTCATTACTTTTTTATCACCTACTTGGACGCCTGGAGCATGACAGCAAGTAGCAACAACAACCTGAAGTCGATCATATTGCAATTTCAGTTTGTCCTACTCAGTTTGCACAAAGATTTTCTGGTAGGAGTCCATTCCCCCTCAATCAGCAAAAGTAGATTTTTCCCACATGTTAAAACGGCATCAAGCAGTGCATTCACTTGACAGCTACACTGAGAGTGCATCAGTCTATCCATTGAAAACATGCAATGCATCATTCAACAAGAAAATGCTAACGAGAGAGACCAAGCGACGTTCAGGGGATCGTCGTTTACCTGCAACACGGGATCCGGTGACCGCCAACGAAGGGGATGCAGCACCATAAGATGGAGCGGGCGAGGCAGCCTGGAAGGAGGTAAGGCCGTGCGGTGGCGCCCTTGAGGGTCCTGGATGGAGGTCAAGCTGTGTGGTGGTGCCCTCGATGGCCCTGATCGGAGGGGGGCGTCGGTGACATAGGTTGTGACTTCCCTTTAAACTTTCAAAAAATGTCACATTAAATGTTTGGAAACATACATGGAGCATTAAATATGGACAGAAACAAAACCAATTACACAGTTTGCATATAAATTGCGAGACAAATCTTTTAAGTTTAATTGCGCCATGATTTAACAATATAGTGCTATAGTAAACATTTGCTAATAACGGATTAATTAGACTTAATAGATTTGTCTCGCAGTTTACAAGCGAAATCTATAATTTGTTTTGTTATTAACCTATGTTTAATACTTTAAATGTGTGTTCATATACGTCAAAAAAATTTTTATAAGGAACTAAACACAGCCATGGAAGGAATGGAGGCGAGCATGGAGTTCAACAAAAAATGTTGTGATTCCTCGGATTGGGGGCCTCTGCACCTTGGATGAAGGACTGGCGCTGCCATAGGTGAGGAGACAATTAATCAGACAAGTCAACGAAGGCAAGAACGCGGCTTCATCCGGAGCTATGAAGGATATGACCCAGGAAGCCTACGGCACGAGAGGAAGAGAAAAATGGTGCGTACGGAAAAAATTGGCGCTGGCGGCCCAAATCTACTGTGGTTGGGAATGCGCAGAGCATCCCAAAATCTGGTTAGGATTGGCACCGATTTTGGATGTGGGTGAATATAAGGGCCATATAGGTACGTAAAATCTAAACCGAGAGGCTTCTCGCTTTAGTCGTATCACGCGACACGGCTCACAGCCGTTCGATCGTGCCTGTCATCCCGACGTACATCTGCGTGGCTGCGCTCTAATGGCTCAATAAGAAGGATCAACGTAGTGCCTGTTTGCCTTTTTTTAATAGATACGTATGTCTTTTTTCTCCTCAAATAAAGTTTTCTCTCAAATTACTTATCCAATCTATAATCCGATTACACCATTATGTTCATTACAATTAAATCTTCACAACAAGATCTTACATGATTATATTACGATGAAAAAATATTTATATTTATAAATTACTTTTATTATATACGTAAGTTACTTTTATCATATATATAAGTTACTTTTAGATTTGACTAAATTACTTCTTAGACATATAAAAGTAAATTCAATAAAGTCTAAAAGTAATTTACATATATTATAAAAGTAACTTAAAACCAAACGGAAGTAACTTTATCACGATATTAGAAGTAAATTCATTGTAGGGATAAAAATATGATTTTATCTCGAAATTAAATTTAATCAGTACAGATTAACACAAGTAAGTTTAACATTTTTTAAAAGTAACTTCAATGTTAATTAGAAGTAACTTTTGCATGGTTGAGAAGTAACTCTCTGTAAATCCGTTTAATAAAAAGAAGATAAAACCTTTCATGGATTGTAAATAACATTGATGGAATAACTTTTAGGCTTTATTGAATTACTTTTTTAGTCCAAGAAGTAATTTAGTGAAATTTAAAAGTAATTTAGATATATTATAAAAGTAATTTATAATTTTTCATCAAAATATAATCATGTGAGAACTTGTCATAAAGATTTAATTGTTACGAACACAACGGTGTAATCGGATCGTATATCAGATGAGTAGTTTAAGAGAAAAGTTTATTTGAAGTATAGGTAGATAGTATCTTTAATAGATGGAGTGGTAGCTGGTTTCTGTGTATCCATGTCCTAATAAATAGTAGCGTATAGCGGGTTGTTAGTGGATTAGCGTCTGTGTAGAGTGTTGCGGATAGCGGGCGCTAAGTTCCGATAGCAAATATAAGAAAATAGCCATAAATATATCAATATTAACATAAATTTCACGTAAAAATTAGAATTAATAATACATTTTTAATTACTCCTATATTTCATAACATAAAAAAAAATATGAAATCACATATAGATTTATAAGATAAATAAGATAAACAATGTAAAGTTCTACAATCCATATATGAAGAACAACATTTAAGCGTTACAATGGTCCAACAAAGTCAATAGCGGGCTGTTATAGCGGACACGAAGCGCTATAACAGGCTGTTATAGCAGTAGCGAAATGCTATAGCGGGCGCTAAGTTACAACATGCTATCTTCAGTCTGCTACCTCGTAGCGGTAGCGGTAGAGGTCCGCGCTATAGTGGGTGCTACGAACGCTATTTATTAGCTTGTTGTATATGTTGGATGTATGGTTTTTCGCTAAATTCCGAATCTGATTGGAACTTTTTTTATCTCTTTTGGGAATCTGATTGGACCTTTTTTTTATATGCTCTAAACAGTGCGAGCAAGGGAGTAAATAGTAACAGGAAAATGATTGATATTAATACTAGCAAGAATGGCACGATGAGGTGGTTTACAACGATGTTGGAGCAGGAGCAGCTCTCGTCCTCCCTACCGCCAGCAGGTCGTTCTGCATGTATAAGCTGCCTTAACCTCAGCAACCTGACATGTGCCTCAGCCTCAGCAACGTGATCTCAGTTATTGCATGCTCTCCGTGCCGTATGCGCTGTCGTAGGGCAGGTGCTACTACATAAGAAATTTTTTGAGGACCCTGGTTAGGCTGCAGACGGATCATAATTGTCCACGTCTATAAAAATCAGCCTTCAAATTCATATACGGTTTAGTAAGATGCCCGCATTCGAAAATCGATTTTCACAAACGAACCTAGACGCAAGTGAAAATAAACCTATTTTTACGAGATATTTAACTGTTTACTACTTTTAGATGTGGCAAATAACTATTTGCCACTGGACCCAAATGTCATTAAGATAGAGGTGGCAAATAGTTAAATGCCAAATCTAAAAGTGGCAAATAGTTAAAAGCTCCTATTTTGGCATGCGGTCCCTTAACCACATGCAAAAATACATTTTCGTATACGATGCCTTAAGTGATCCGCATACAAAAATATCTCCTTTTTTTTCTCCCATCCTCTCTCTTTCCCTCCTCACCACTTCAATTTTTTTCACCCATCTCCTCTCAACATATTTTCAATCCTCTCCTCCACTCCTCTCTTCCTCTCCTCTCAAAATCCTCTCCTCAATCTCTCTATCTCTCTCCCTCCGAGTGGGCGGCGATGGGCGGTCAGCAGTGCCACCGTCATCCCCTTCCTCACCGCCACCGACGACGACGAGGAGGAGGCGATCGGCTCCATCCCCCCCGACGCCGCCGCCACCGACGAGGCGGCAGCAGCGGTTGATGCCATGCGGCGGGCCTCCTCCTGCCCATATCTGGTGATGGCGGCGGGAGCGGTCGGTGGCTCGGCGATGGGAGCAGTGGCGGTGGGAGCGAACGACGGCTCACCTCCTCCCGCCCACATCTGGCGACGGCGGCAGGAGTGGTCGACGGCTCGGCGACGGGAGCAGCGGTGGTGGGAGAGGACGGCGGCTCACCTCCTCCCTTGCATATCTGGCGACGGCGGTGGGAGTGGACGGCAGCTCACCTCCTCCTGCCTAGATCCAGTGGCGGCGGGCCTCCTCCCACCCAGCTCCGATAGCAGGACCGGACGGCGGCGGAAGCAGCGGTGGTGGGAGGGCCTTTTCCCACGATGGCGGCTTGCCTCCTCCCGCCTAGATCCAGCGACGCAGTGGGAAAAACTTTTGTTGCTATATAAAATATCCTAAAAGATCCATGAATAAATAGGTATGATCGTGAGTGATCTACGAATAAAATCTATATTGCCTTGTCTTGCACAGTACTACTGGTATGGTCTGCTTTAGACAGTGAGGTAGCTTGCCTTGCCCCAAACCAGTTTTTCACTAATTAATGGCTAATTAGGTGCATGAATCGGAGGTGGGGCTGGCGCCCTAACCAGCCCAACAGATCTCCCACTGTGGCCACCTCGCCTTCGACGGCTACAGCCAGATAGCCATCGGCCTCGTATATGTTAATGGCTAATTAGGTGCATGAATTGGAGGTGGGGCTGGTGCCCCAACCAGCCCCAACCGTGGATCTCCCACTGTGACCACCTCGCCTTTGGCGGCTACAGCCAGATAACCATCGGCCTTGTCATGTACATCAAGCTCTACCTCCTTGCCATCAGCTTCCTCATCCTCGAGGGCGACATCCTCGACAAGCTACTCCCTAGCACGTGGTGGAGATCCTACGGTACCAGATGTGTACGGGAAGCAGTTGTTCATGCTCGCTGCGGGTGCCGTCATCCTCCCGACGACGTGGCTCAATTACCTCAGCATGCTCGCCTATGTCTTGGCGGTCAGGCTCATCTCGTCGGTGGCGTTACGACATCGCTGGTTTGGGTCGGCATGTCCGATAAGGGCTTCGACATAGAGGGCAACTGCCTCTTAACCTGAGAGGGTCCCTCAGCCTCTACTTCGTCTGCTTCGCCGGCCATGGCGTCTTCCCGACCATGTACTCCTCGATGATGTCTAATAAGAATTTTGCCAAGGTACACCTTTTAAAATGTATTTATGTGTTGTTGATAGTAAGTTTGCTAAAATTTGTGATAACAATTAACAATGTAAATTTAGAATTATGGTTAATGAAAATTGAAAAGTCAATGGTGGAATTAAGTTAGCAACAGGTTTAGTAAGGATACAAACATATTTTTTTTATTATATGGATGCATGGAAGACGCGCACACTCATAATTACTTTTTAGATTTCGTACATCACTAATCATGCACACTATACTCGCACACCTCTTAATCATCATCGCTGCTATGTTCCCATTATACTCACCATTGCATGGCCTCATATCATATGTTTTGTTGGCGCTCCCATCTATATAGATTGTGCAGATAAAGTTTAAGCTAATAAGTTTATTTTGATCGTCTAATTAAAAGTAAGAATTAGGATCATACGAAATCAACATTAAAATCATTTATTAAAATAAGTTGTACCATCCCTTAAAAAAATGTTGTACTACTTATAAATTTTATAAATTTTGTAATGTTAATTTACAATGATACGGAATGGCGAGTGCAATATGGAATTAATGGCAAGTGCAATATTCAGATTTTAGCATTAATATTTTTTTTTGCATTATGACGTAAATTAATGGCAAGGGTAATGCCTGGTTGGCCTTTCGACTAGTTTAACATGTGTAGTGACATGGAGGCGTAATGTGCCACAGTATAGCCTATCACCCCAGCAGGATGAACAGGTGACTGAAGGCGATGAAGGTCACCTCTCAACTATATGGTTACCTCTAATCCACCCATTTAAAAGCATTGTAGCTTAAAGATAAAGCTAATCATGAGCCGCCTATTATGGATTAATTTATATGTTAAACCTGAACTTAGAAGATGCGTCTAACACTTAAATGAAAGAATTATATTAGCCATTTGAAAACAAAGTTTATGAAATTTGTTTTTTAAGTAATTTTATACATAGTCCAATACAATTTTAGTGAAATTAAAAGGTTGTGTATCTAAATTTGAAAGATGTGTTGCATCATAAACTTTTCTATGCCGAGTTAAAATAGAGAACTATTGTGTTGTATATATTATTGTACTAAGTTAGTCTTAACCAATCTACTTTCATGAAAGGTAAATCCCACCAAGCTACCAGCATGCTCCACGCAATCAAAATAATAAAGACCGTCGGATTAGAAAATGAGCATTAGCCGTCCGATGTTTACTTCAAACATTACAGGCCATCGGATAATCTCAATCTCTCGTCATTTGGAATCTTCTCGAATGTTGTTCGCAGAACTTCTTAATGCTGTATTCGGTTCTTTAACTTTGGGAACTAATCCTCCGGCGTGAAAAACGAAGCAACTCATTAACGCATAATTAATTACTTATTAACTAAAAAATTTGAAAAAATATATTAATATGATTTTTTTAAAGTAACTTTCATACAAAAAAAATTTTTAGCAAAAAAAACATACCATCTAGCACTTTGAAAAACGTATGCGTGAAAAACAAGTGAGGGGAGGTTGGAAAAGAGAGGGAACGAACACAGTCTTAAAGCAAGGATAATAGTGAGATATAAGAGCATCCCCAGCAGCTCCTCTATCCGGTCCTCCATCCCGTTTTTGGCGCATGGAGGGGAAAAACAACGCTCCAGCAGAGGCTCCATCCGATGCGCCAAAATTGGCGGATCGCCAAACACGAAGAGAGAAGTGTCAAATTTGGCGTTTCTCTCTCCTCACGCCATCCCCAAACGCCCGCTCCCATCCGGTTCTCCCGCCCCCATCCGGATCGAGCATAAAGGGTGAAGGAAGAGGAAAAGAGAGGACGCACTGGTGGCTACCTTCGCCGACCGACCGCCGTCGGCCAACGGAGCAGAGGGGAGGAGACTTACTGGATCTGGCCGCCCGCGCCGCCGTCCCCGCTGCTCGCCCGACACCGCCGCCCGCTCGCCGCCACCTGCCTCCTCCGCGGCTCCTCCACCCGCCTCCAGTCGTCCGCCGCCGCCCCTCGCCCACCTGCCTCCGGTCGTCCGCCGCCACGGAGTAGAGTGCGTAGAGGCAGCGGATCTGGCTGCGACGCCGCTCCTCCGCATGGCGATCTCCCGCGACGCTGCTCCTCCGCGCCGCTCCTCCGCATGCGACCGCCGCGCCGCTCCCCGCCCGCGACGCCGCCGTCCCTCCCCCTCCCCCAGGCGGGCGCGGATCTGGCGTCCTTCCTGCCTCCGCTGCCTTCCCCTCCCCCTCCCCGCCTCCCCACCTCCACCGCCTTCCCCTCCCCCTCCCGGGAAGAAGGCGGCCTCGTGCTCCCCGCGCTCCCCGGCCTGGAGGATCTTGTAGACGCGCGGGACGAGCGGGCCCAACTTATCGGTGGACGCGTAGTTCCCCGCCACTTGGTGCTCTGGCGGGCGTAGGTCGGAGGCCATGGCGGCGGTGGTGGGTGGTGGAGGTGAAGGGGATTCGGCGAGAGAGGAGAAGAGTTGAGAAAAGAGTAGATGAGAGGAGAAGAGTTGAGAAAGAATGGAATGAATAGAAGAGAAAAATTAATATAAAATAGATGGCAGTTGAAAGATAATAGTAAAATATAGGATAGATAATGTAATATGAATGATTTGTTGGAGTAAAAAGAAATATGGAGTGAGAATCCTTTTGGAGGACTATCCAAATAGGCATATGGAGGATTGAATATGAATGAGCTGCTGGGAATGCTCTAAGCACTACTACAAAACATGGTACACCACCACTCCTCCGTTCCGCCCGAGTTCTCCCTCTTCTTTCTCTCTGTTGCCGCCTACGTGGTGGAGGCGTTCTGCTCGCCGCCGGCCACTTGCCCTCATATACAAATCCACTGGCAACTGCAACAGAATATGGAAATGGTGACAAGCAGAAGCCATGGGGCTTGGCGATGTGGAACCGGATCCACATCCACGTGACGGCTGTGGTGCTGTACGTCCCGTGGTGCAGGGGCGGAGGTAGCATATGGGCAGGGGTGTCCAGCAACCCGATCAAAATTTTTTTTTAAGTTATAACTCATCGATATGGTGATTTTCACTATGTGTGTAACCTTCTCAATACAAACTTAGACACACGCATTAAATTGAACTTGATCTAAAATAGAATAAATTAAGCAAGAAGCACCATCCTCTATTTCGTTCTGTTCTAGTTCCGCCCTGCCGTGGTATGTGGCAATCGTTCGCCGATCCATAACAGCAACCATGAGGCTCGGAGCCTCGGAGAGGTTGGCGTCGAAGAAATCATAGTAGCTGCACATCCTGCGCCCTCTCACCCAGGCATCTTCCAGGCTAATACATTGGTACGTATTGTTGCAATTGCAAACCTACTGATAAAGCCAGCAAGCAAATTTCCCGTGAATTTTAATTAATGGAGAAGGTATCATCCTGTTTTTCTTCTTTTAATTTGCAGATAATCCTGGGCTTTCAGTACTCTGGATTTTGATGTATCTTTGATTCTGTGATGAACTAATCACTGATACAGCTAGAGGCCAGATTTCTGTTCACTAGGTAAAAGTCACTGATACTACTAAAAAGAATATCAGGGATCTCGATGCTCTGATGCTTCTCTCTCTTTCCCAGGCTAACCTGGTAGAAAACCCTGGAGTTGTACTTTTAACAAAAACAGGGCACTCAGCCTTGAAAGTAGGACACAAAATTCTTTCTTAGATCACTCGGAAGTGGCATTTGTTTTGTCATGACCTTTCCCCTTTCCAATTACAAGTTGAAGGAGTATCGACACATATTTATGGACTAAATGACAACCTGTAACTGTTTGATCAAATAATTTATAAATAAATTCGACAAAATCTAATACAACTGGCGCAAAAATGACAGGTCGCGCCGAAATATTTAAAATAGATAATAGGCCAATTTTGATGGCCCAATCCCAACGCTACAGACTATAAATTTTGACTGTGTATACTTGGCTCATCTAATAAATTTTCATACACATCACATATACCGTGATTGTTAGAGTCGTGCAAATGCACGACTTAATAGGCCAGTAGGTATGAGAATTGTTAGGGATAATATACCAAAGTGTAGGATATTGACTATTGGTCAAACAGCTTATGAAAGTTTATTGAACAATCTTGGACCTTTCACTATCTTTTACTGATACTTATCTATGATCTAATATCAGATATTTTATCAACTGTCGCATCCAATGGTCCATATTTTCAAATGATGTGGCTTAATGATGTTGCGTTTTAAGTTTTACCTTTTACTTAGAGGGATAATTTAGACATGTTATAAATAGATAGCATAGGTCACCAAACTTATAGATCATGTTGTATGCTTGCATGAGATTAAATATGTAATTATTGTTAGTGGGTGATAATGTGACATGATTGCATGTTGAGCTTTAGACTTAGTGGACTTTAACTTTATAGGAAGCATAGATAACACTTCCTTGTCAAGCATTCAATTCAACTTTTTACAAATTAATAATTATATTTTAATTTAGTTTGTTATAAGAACATGAAGAGTTTTGGTTGGATAGGACATATCTTAGTACCACAAATTTGGACATGCAGTCTGTCCATATTTCTAGTACTGGGATATATCCATTCTAACCAATTATATTTTTCAACTAAAACTCTTTATATTTTGGGACGGAGGAAGTATGAGTTTTAAATGCACCCACTCCATGAGTTTTAAAACTTGACGTGGTGCGGTGCGTGTGCTAGCGTACTTGGGCGATGGCAAAGGCGAGGTAATTTCGGGCAAAAGGGTCACGCTCGCGCGACGATGTTCTGTACGCGAGTGAGTGTAGGTGTAGTGCTGTTAGAGGTTGACCACCACGCCGTGCATATGTGTATGCTCCGTGTGCTACCAGCTAGTACTACAACTTTTTATTATTTTTTTAAAATGTTTTTTAAATTTGTTTTCATCTTCTATAGATTTAGGCGGTGTTTTTTCTAACTTTCCCAACTCACCTTCCTCGTTTTCTGCACATAAACATCTCTTACTGCTAAACGGTGTGTTTTTCAAAAGTTATATGTAAAAAAATTGCTTTAAAAAATCATATAAGCAATTTTTTTAAAAAAATAGCGAAAGCTTAATTAATCATACGCTAATGTGTCGTAACATTTTGCGTGCGTGAGAAATGAGAAATAAGCTCTCAACACCGTGTAACAAATGCGGCCTTATACCCCCTAACACACATTGGGAAAAATCCTCTTTCAGACAGCGTTTTACACGAAGTAGTATACAATCTTTGACGCATGGTGATGATCGCCCATCAGGGTTGGCCATTTTGGACATATAATGATTATATTATGATGAAAAAATATTTATATTTATAAATTACTTTTATTATATACGTAAGTTACTTTTATCATATATATATATAAGTTACTTTTAGATTTAACTAAATTACTTCTTAGACATATAAAAGTAAATTCAATAAAATCTAAAAGTAATTTACATATATTATAAAAGTAACTTAAAACAACTTGGAAGTAACTTTGTCACGACGTTAAAAGTAAATTCGTTATAGGAATAAAAATATGACTACATGTCCAATGAAAAAAGGCATTCATTAAAGTTATTTTCTTTTTGTCATAAGTTACTTCTATAATATATGTAAATTACTTTTAGGCTTTATTGAATTTACTTTTATATGTCTAAGAAGTAATTTAGTGAAATCTAAAAGTAATTTAGATATATGATAAAAGTAATTTATAATTTTTCATTAAAATATAATCATGTAAGATCTTGTTATAAACATTTAATTGTTACGAATATAACGGTGCAATCGGATCGTAGATCGGATTAGTAGTTTAAGAGAAAATTGTATTTAAAGTATAAGTGGATAGTATCTCTCTTATATGGAGTGGTAGCTGGTTTAGACAAACCAGCTACCACTAGCTGTGTAGTCACGTCTAATTTTAAAGCCATTATATTTTGTAAACATTTTATTAAAGAAATATGAAAACAAAAGAAAATCCTAGTACTAATACCATCTCAGCGCCTTTGCGTCAGGACCGACGGTGGGCCGTGGCCCCGAGGCCCATCCTGCTAGCCGAGAAACAGTTACAGGAGAGCCCATCAGAGAACCTCACGCAAAGTTGGTGGGCAAGAACTCAAACAACTTCTCTCTTGAAAGAAAAATATGTTACTGGCAGTGTGGAATGTGTGCATAGAAAGAGGGTGAAAACTGTATGATCCGCTAGCGCCGTTATATGACTGGGTAGGTTACTGCCTCCTATAAATACGTAATGGGTTAACATTTAAGAGGTATAATATGGTTTATATAGTTATTAGTTTACAAGTTCTTTCGATATCTCAACTTCTGTTCCATTTTACGTGATTTGTTTGTATGAGATAGTGGAGTAAACCAGGTAGCCATAATTAGAAGGAGCAAATAATAACACTGAATTTAATACTAACATCTAAACGGTGCGAGCAAGATTATAAATAGTAATAAGAAAAAAAATGGTACTAAATAATATTAGCAAATATATCTACGACACGATGAGGTGGTTTACGACGTGGAGCAGCCGCCGCCCCTCCACCCTACTGGTGGATCACTGGCGCTTCCTTTAGGAAGAGCTGCTTCAATCTGAGCAACGTGATGGCAGCCGGCATGGGGATGCTCTCCGTGCAGTACGTGCTGTCGTAGAGCATGTGGCTTAGCCTGGCGGTCGATCTCCCCTATATTTGGCGCCATCTGCTTCTACACCGGCAACCTAAACAACCGCTGCATGCGCGCTGACCACTGCGTCAGAAGCTACCCGGACATCGGCCACCTAGTGATGAATCTAGAATGTAAATTTAGGTGGGAATGTGTAAAAGCTTTAGTATGATGGAAACAAACTAGAAATATATTCTTATTTTAGTTAAATTTTATCTAGAATCTAGAAATAATTTTATCCGTAGTCTAATACAACTTTAGTTAAATTCAAAGGTAGTGTATCTAAATTTGGAAGATGTCTTGCATCATAAACTTTTATATGCCGAGTTAAAATAGAGATATATTGTGTTGTATATATTCTTGTACTAAGTTTAGACTTAACCAATAGGTATGAGAATTGTTTCGGATAAGATGCCAAAGTGGTAGGACATTGACTATTGCTCAAACAGCTCATGGAAGTTTCTTGAACAATCTTGGACTTTTCACCACTTTTACTGATACTTATTTATGATCTAATGTCAGATATTGTATCAACTGTTGCATCCAATGGTCCATATTTTCAAATGATGTGGTTTAATGATGTTGCATTTTAAGTTTTACCTTTTACTTAGAGAGATAGGTTATACAAGTTATAAATAGATAGCACAGTTCACAATTCTTTTCTTAAAGTAATACTAATATAGTGTGCTTAGTATCATTATATACTAGGTAATTCCCCACGTTTTGCTGCTGGAATTACTAAGCAATTCTCAATTTTTTTTTGACAATCAAGCACTACCACATAAATGCTAATAGAAGTCGGCACTATAGGTGGCGGAAGATGTAAAACCGCCACCTATAGTCCCTTTCTGCCCACGCGCCTGCCCAAACCACAAGAACACCAGTTCTTAAACAAAACCGACACATTTTACCCCAGTCAGAGATAGATGCCGGTTTTAATTTAAAACCGGCATCTTTTGGTTGGCACAGGGCCCACCTTACAACCCACATCTTTGTGGTAAAAGGAATAGGTGCCGGTTTTTTAAAAAAAATCACCGCCTATAAAATATTATAGGTGTCCGACACCCCATAAGACCTAGCCACCACACGCTCTCTCTCGCATGGTTTTTTTAAGCCGTTCTTATCCATGCATCAACCGATGCTCTCTCTCTCTCTCACACACACACACCGACGCTCTCTTATCTCCTCTTCTCCTCCTCATCTCTCGTACGCATCGGCGGTGGCCTGGCGGTGCAGTCGGCGGCGGCGCCTCCCCTCCGCCAGATCCGCTCGGTATGAGAGGCGGTGGCGCCCTCCGCCACATCTGGCCGGTAGCAGAGGTAGGCGGTGGCGGGAGGGAAGGTCAGATGAGAGATATGTGAATTCTGTGAATAATTTTACTATCACTTTGTCGGATGAAGAAATGACCAAAACAAAAGTTATAGATCTTGATGAGTTATACAAATTTGTTGTTGATGACTTTTCCAATTGAAATCATTTAGTATTTGAAAATGTTGTTTGAAGTTTTCATATTTTCAAATTTAAATTCAAACTGTTCAAAAAATAATATATAGAAAAATGAACAAAATAAAGTTGTAAATCTTGATAAGTTATACAACTTTGTTGTTGATGACTTTTCAATTTGGAATCATTTAGTATTTGAAAATGTTGTTTGAAGCTGTCATATTTTTAAATTCAAATTCAAACTGTTCAAAAAATGTTATATAGAAAAATGAACAAAATAAAAGTTATGGATTTTGATAAGTTATACAACTCTGTTGTTGACAACTTTTCCATTTGAATCATTTTCTACCTGAAAAATTTATTTGAATTTCTTATCTTTTAAAATTCAAACTTTATATAGTTCAATCAAATCCGGATGTAGAAATGACCAAAATAAAATTGGTAGATCTCAATGAGTTCTACAACTTTGTTTTTGACAGCTTTTTCATATGAGTTCATTTAGTATCATAAAATTTAATTTGAAACTCATTTTTGCCTTAAAGTCTGATTCCTCCTCATCATGTTAATACTTGCTAAATATATATTTGATCCAATTAACTCAGTTTGGCTGGTGAAATATGTGAATGGATGTGAAATATATGATCAAAATGGATGTTCTTTGAGCGTGGTTGTGTTAAATATATTGATGGTTGTGTATGTGAATAAATGTACAACTTCTTTTCCGGAAGCCGATCTCCAAAGAACTATGAGGTTAAGCGTGCTGATATTTTGGTGCACACGAGTAAGGCAATTTCGGGATGGGTAACCGACCGTTGTTATAAATGATTATATTTTGAAGATCATAACCATATCCGATTGAGAAATTTTTTCTGGATGCACACGAGCAATTTTAGGATAGGTAACCGACCGTTGTTATAAATGATGATATTTTAGAGATCATAACCATATCCGTGTCTATCCAATTGTTCACCATATCCATGTCTTTTGAGGGGTAGTTAATGACTGAGCTCGTTTATATAATAGCAAACTTTTCAATCAACGTAATGGTGGAATACAGATTACTATCTACATGTTTCATCGCTTGTTCATTTATTATTCAGAAAATATTTTTATTTTACAAGAGGATGTGTACCAAATTATACCTAAACACTATTCTATTTCATATACAAATCAATATAATAAAAAACTATTTTTATTTTACAAGAGGATGTATACCAAATTATACCTAAACACTATTCTATTTCATATACAAATCAACTTTTATAATAGTAGAGATATGAAAGAAATGAAGTGTGCGAAAGTATTAATTTCGGGAATAGCGATATAATAATGAAATCGGTGATTAATTATCACTAATGGCACAACCTGGCGTATACGTATGAATATTGTGAGACACGTGCCGTCGGCTGCTCTAGTGCCTTGTAGAGGCACTTATATACTCATGACATTTTGATATAGCTAGGGTGATCGATACAATTTCGTGGTTGGCTAGATGAAAGGAAAATGTGTGAATGTTTTCATTTGAATGGAAACATGCCACTGTAGCATTGTCATTAGAGGATGTTAATCACGGTGATTT
Organism: Oryza sativa Japonica Group; assembly: GCF_034140825.1. Lineage (NCBI taxonomy): Eukaryota > Viridiplantae > Streptophyta > Magnoliopsida > Poales > Poaceae > Oryza > Oryza sativa. Next base: position 26,377,499 of record NC_089040.1, on the reverse strand, counting down.
GCCGGCAGTTGATTTGCATGGAAACGTAGGAAATTAAAAGGCAAGATAGCTATCTGGATGAATATTCCTCGCCATGAGCATCACGAACGCGTATACGAATACAAAGAAACAATTTATCCATATCACGCCTAATCGGAAAGGAGTCACCGACGCGGTAGGTTCGAAAGGAAAATACAGTGAGCAGGATGTGGATATCGATAAGAAGAAATGTTACATATGGAGGAATGATGGTGCAAATCATAGAATCATGTTAATTATTGGCTAGCCACTGCAAGCTGGTAAATAGCATGCGTATAACAGAATGGAAATATATATCCCATTGATAGTAGAATTTAAACGTATCGTTGTTTAATGGAAACACACCATCACAGTATCATTGTGAGATGGAAAAGTATCACACCTTTTTCTATATTAATCAACAGGAAACTTCGTGATGGATATGTATAGAAGTGAAGCAAATAAACATGGCAGCTGTTCCTATCATTCCTTGCATTGCTCTGTGCCGACTGTGCATGCACCGGCTCCTCTCTAGTATAAAATGCTAAGCCATATCATTTGCAAAGGGGACAGCGGAGAGAGTACAGAGGCACGAGCCGAGGGCCTGCAGTTCACGCCGCCGCCGCCGGCAGGCGCTGCGCCGTGCCCAGCCTTGGCAGTAGTCCATAGAGAGACATACATAGAGACACAGGAGAGAAACACAGAGAAGCACAAGGACAAGGAGAGCGGACACAGGTTGCTCATCGTCATCGGGAACCATCACGCACGTCGTTTTCGCCGGAGTATCTCGGCGTCCGGCGGGAACGTGCGTGCTCTGCGGCCGGCGACATCGGCTGCCGTATCTCGGCGTCCGGCGGGAACTTGTGCGCTCGGCGGCCGGTGACGTTGGCCGCAGTGCCTCGGCGTCTGGCAAGGAGGCGCGCGGAGGAGGAGACGATCGCCGGAGCACGTACTCAGCCATCGCCACGAGTTTAACTTCTTAGTTTTCTTTTGTTTTCCTTCTCTTTCTGTTCAGATCAGCATGCATGCACAAGATGGCGACATGGAGAGTTTCCGGTGCTGCCTGGCCCGCTGGATATAGCGTCCTCTCCGCTTGTCGGAGGCACCGCCAGCCGGAGATCGCGTCGCTCCCTCTCGTCGGAGACGCCGGTCGCCGGTGACACATCTACCTGCTGCCGCGACGTCCTTGCCTCGCCGGCCGCAACCTCTATCCCACGACGTCTTTACCTGGCGATGTGATGTCGTCGAGATGCTGGATCGGACGTCGTCGCCTTGCCGGTCGCGGCCTCTTCTCCGCAACATCGTCGACTTCCGCTCGCCCTCATCAAAGCTGCTATCCTCTACACACATTGTCTTGCTGCTTGAAGAGAACGCCGGCCGGAGCGCCACTACTCGGTGCCCGCAAGGCGTCATCAGCTCTGGCTGCGTCCCGAACCATCTCGCTGGAGTTGCCGTGGACACCGCTGAGCCGCCCAAATCCATAGACGGCGAGGCGTTGCCAGCTAACGCTAGCTTGTCCCCGTCATCATCCGCTGCCCGCCGGAGAAGGCCATTGCCAGGTCGCCAAGGTGCTAGTTGCCGATATCCGGAGGTCGTTAACATATCATCCACAAGTCGCGATGGGTATCGTCGGACCCCTGTTGCCAGCACCTGTCATGATGCGCCCTTGGTGGGCAGGGATGTCCCACTGAGACTCTACTAATCGGCCGGTGACGCCCTCCGTCCCCCACGCTCGTTGTAGCCTCTGCGGGTCGCCGCCAACGTCTATTGAATATCATCCTCACCGGCGCTGCCTATTTCCGCACGTGCTCTTCATCGGCTTCGCTGCCGGCGTCACTATGCTGCCGTGGAGCTGCCGACCAAGCCATCCCAAGGTCATCATTCCCCGGAGGCCATCACGTCGTTTGCAGCCGCCGCGCTGAAATTACTCAGATGCTTGTATTGTGCATGCGCACTGTACGAATGCATGTATATGCATGCTACTGTACATGATGACAAGCAAGCAAACAAGATGTGCATGCATGCTACCGTACATGGTGAGAAGTTAAATTGAGTTAGCAAATTCATACTCATTTGATGCTGCTCTGTACTAAACCTTCGAGCCATGACTAATTCGGCTATCATTCGTGTTGATCATTCCTACCTTTATAATCTAATTCCGATGCAATTGCTATGGGGTCGAGTCATCTTAGCTACACAATTCCATGTATGTCTTCAACAACAATATACACCAACACGTTGTTCAAGACCGATGAGGCTGAACGGCAGGGCAGGCGGAGTCTATATGAAGACTACGTCACCAACACCGGCGCACGGACCGACGAAGCCGTGGACCACTGTCGGCGCCCACACACATCTACTCCACCATCACTATCATGCATGGGAGAACATGAAGCGAAGACTGACGGCGCAGTACTCCCAAGTCAAGCCACTACGATCAGAGGTGACCCAACATAATTTGGGTTTTGGCTCCGATTGTCGGCGCATATACAAGAGAGCCACCTAGTTCCTGGAACGCGTCTCATCGTTCTCAGGCTAGGCTACGCCCCTAACGTCCCCTAAAAACCGCTCAATACTATGTGCTGCAGCGATCAGAAGGCTAACTCTTGTACCATGAGGATGGTCGGCCAGTGCCGTGGAGACTAGAAGGGCGATGCTACCCTATCGCCAGTGACGACAAGCTTGGCATCTCTACCGACGACCAATGCCATGCTAGTCTCCATTACAAGCACCATCTTTACCTCCACCGACGAGGCTGAACGGCAGGGCGGGCGGAGTCTATGTGAAGGCGACGTCACCAACACCGACGCACGGACCGATGAGGCCGTGGACTACTGCCGGCGCCTACACAAATCTACATCATCACTACCATCACAATCATGCATGGGAGAACGTGAAGCGAAGACCGACGACGACGACCAGCGCAGCTTAATCGGAGGTGTCTCGCGGGTTTAACCCGCGAGAGTAATTAACCGGGTGTTTTCCGAGACCCCGGGAACTAGGAGAACACAATCGCCAAGTCAGATCCACCTCACCGATGGGCTGTGGAGCGCATTTGACTAAGGATTTTGTATTTTCGTAATTCCTTGAGAATTATAATAAAATACATTTTCCTTTGTCCATTTTATTTTTGTGTACGTGGTTAACTGGCATGCCCGCACATCTTACTTTATTCTACTTCCCTGGGCGGAGAGACAAAAAGTTATTTTTTCTCTCCAAACAACTGAGATATAAAAACAAAACCCTAGCCTTATCCTCTTTCTCCCCATCTCCACACCACATAGGCGGAGGCGGCGCCCACACCACACAGGCGGAGGTGGCGCAGGGCGCCAGGGCGCACCGCGCACCGGCACCGTGCATTCCTCAGGATCTCGTCGTCGCCAGTTGCCCTCTCCCCTCACTTCCTCTCCCCTCTGGCCTCCGCCCTCTCTCCTTGCCTCCTAACCCCTCCCCTCCGGCCTCCCGACTCCCATCCTCTCTAGTATCCCTCTCACTCCGGTCTGCCGACAACGCACGGGCGGCGCGCGGGGAGGCACACGGGCACTGCACAGCGAGGGCGAGGCGGCCGGCGAGCCACAAGGGAGTTGTGGTCATGCATGCTTCATGGATGGAATGATGGATCAATATGTGTTTTTGCTGATTTTTTTGTGATGCTATTCAAGCATTCATGCTATTTTTGATGGTATGTACAATATTTGCTCTTACCGAATTGATGATTGCCTTGTATTTTTGGTGCTAATTGGATGGAGATGCTACCCAATGCGGGCCCCGGAAGTGTTGGAGACGGTGCCTGATTTGGCCCCGCATCTCCAGTCGGGGCCAGGGGCGGTGGGTGAAGTCGAGGGTCGGGGGAGGGCCGTTCTAGTCCAACCCGGCCCCGCACCGCCCCATTGCCATCCCTAAGCGCCTTTGCATCAAGACCACCCGTGGGTCCGAGGCCCATCCTACTAGCTGAAGCACGAAATGGGAGAGCCCATCACAGTCACGCAAAGTTGGTGGGCAAGAAAGAACAGAAACAACTTCTGCTTCACTCTCATGAAAGAAAAATAGGTTACTGGCAGTGTGGAATGTGTGCATAGGAAGAGGGTGAAAACTGTATGATCCGCTAGCGCAGCTATGGGCCATTGGCATGACTGGTTAGGTTACTGCCTCCTATAAATACGTAATAGGTTAACATTTTAAGATGTATAATATGGTTTATAGTTATGGGTAGTAGTTACAAGTTGTTTCAATGTTTCAACTTCTTTTCCTTTGTAAGTGATTTGTTTTTATGAGATAGTGGAGGAAACATATTTAGATTCAATAATCCCTTATCTATCAAACAAATGTGTAAGATTGAGCATATATAGTCGTACCCATAGTTCCATTCGCCACAAATATATGGCCCGGTGCGAAGAATAGCGTACATGCTAGCATTCTGTATCACCTTGATGTCGTAGTTCCCCTTAAAGTTGTACTACATATCAAAAATTTCATGAAGGTCAGGAACAAGAACAATGCTGGAATAGATTAAAATTATCCAAAATGCACATTTTGTATGAGGTGGCGTATATTCGTAGTTTGAACTGTAATTATTATTAACTATAACTGAGGCTCTCCTATAAGATCCCTCCATAATTTTAAGAGCACTAAAAATAGCTGGAATTTTCACGTCTGACATATTAAAAAAAAAGCTAAACCGTCCAAACTACATGAAATTTCGATTAAACTACTTTGTTTCTTACATTGGTTAGAAATCAAGAATCTGGTTTGCAAAATAACCTACATGCAGGGATACTACGATCTATACGCAAGGAATATAAGGATGTATAAACTAAGCTTAATTTATCTAAATAATATATAATTATACTCGTCAATTGAGCAAATCCCGTGATTCTATTTCATTATCTAAAAATATACTCATCAATTAGCTAGGCATATAATCATTTGGATAAATTAGCAACAAGTTCACAACAAATTTCTTATAATTAGGTTGGTTTTCATGGTATACTTTATTAATCGTTTTGTTGAATCCCTAGTGGCCCAAAACTCTTCAGTAGGCTAAAATTGTTTTATTCATGTCGATAATTAATGCTAAAATATAATTTTTTCACTCAATCATATTGTGTGTCAAAGTGCCATGTCTGCTATCCGACTCAGCCAATTAACATTATTGCCAGCCCACCCCTGACACAATTTTTATCAATTCTTGTAGCGATTATATATATAATATAAAAGATTACTGAAATTGATTGAAATGGAACCGCATACCCAACGGTAGGTTACATTCTCTCTCTCGGTTTGAACCATCAGGCGGGTTGATGCTACTACCTAGTTGTAAATTAGGAATACGCTCGCTGCATTGCCTGGTGGAGAAAACCGGACCGGTGAGTGACCCAGACAACCCCTCGGTTCACCGGTTCGACGGACTGACTAGGGAACTGTCGGTTGAACCGCGGTTCAATAACTATAATATATATATATATATATATATATATATATATATATATATATATATATATATATATATATATATATATATATATATATATATATAATGTATATTTCCTCTACTTCACAAGTGAAAAAGCGGTAGGATGGCTAGAGCCAAGTGCTCTCAGCCTCTCAGTGCGCAGACCAGGGTTCGAGTCCTCACGCCACAAGCATTTCTCTGATTTCAGGTACAGTGTGTGTTGCGGCTTTAGCTTTTGGAAACATCTCTCACTTACGACCGTTTGGTTGATCGCAGCAGCTTTTGGAAAAGCAGCTACGAGAAAGTCAAAAAACCCGTTTGGTTGATCACCTGTGGTTTTTGGGAAACATCTCTCACTTACGACCGTTTGGTTGATCGCAGCACGGGATGAGAGAACAGGTGGCGGAGTCGTCGCCATCCTCTCCTCGCGCGTCCCAACCCAAGGCAAGCTGGCGCCGAGCGGGGACGAGCAGGGCGGCGCCGAACAAGGACAGGCGGCGATCGGCCGGGGACGAGCAGCGTCAGCGCCGAGCGGGGACGAGTAGGGCGGCGTCGGGTGTTGCCAGCGTCGAGCAAGCAGCGAGGTCGTAGGACGACGAGATGGACGTTGTCCTCTCCTCTACCTCCGCCGCGCTGGGAGGAGGCCGGCGACGGGAGTCAGGGGGCGCGGTGGGGGAGAAGCTCGCCGTCTCGCCGGGAGGTCGCCGCCTTGCCGTTTCGCCGCGTTGCCGGGAGGTCGCCTCGCCGGGAGGAGAAGGGGCGAGAAGGGGTGGGGTTGGCGTCGGACGGGGAGGAGAAAGGGCGGCGTCGGGCGGGGAGGAGCAGGGGCGGCGCCGCCGTCGGGCGGGGAATGAGGTGGCCGGCCGGCCGGAGGGCAGGGGCGGCGCCGGCCGGAGATGCGCCTCTCCTCCCACCTGCTGCGCGTGGTGCGGATGCGGGATGACATGAGACGAGATTATCGAACCGTTTTCTTCGTAATGGTTGAGGTGGATAATTTTTTTTCCCAAAAGCAGGTGAAAGTAGGGGGTAGAGGTGCTTTTGATTTATACTATACCAAAAGTTAGCTTTGGGCAAAAGCAGCTGCAGCTTTTAGGCCCTTTGGTTGGCTTTTGGCTTTTGCAAAAGTAAAAGCAGGTTGAAAAGCCTAACCAAACACACCCTTAGTCGGTTCAATCCGCTCAACCGAACTGTGGAGTCCTCTAGTTCCAGTTTTTTCCGGTGAATTGTCGTCCCACCTCATGATGTAGTCATCGGAGACACACAGCGGGCCAAACCATCGACCACACGTACACGATGTCCAGATAGGAGCAAAACGCTGCAGGTTTCCCATCGGAGTTGCGCTAGGTGATCTGGACTTCCGATTCTCTCAACAGTTCGGAAAATTTTGTGTCGTGATTGTTTAGCTACTTAATTGGGTTGTTCACTTCTGTTTAGATTAGGCAAGTGGTCAGCTATTAATGGGCTGGTTCAGCCCAACTAGCTATTAGGTAGATGGTTGTATGGTGCGTAAACGTAATGGCATAATTATGAGGTGAGGGGAATGTTGCCCGTTAGCTAGAGATGAAAACGGTCAAAAATGATATCATTTTCTTATTAATTTTATAGAAACATTCAAAAAAATCTTCATATATTATGAGTTTAGCTATTTAGTGGTAATTTCAATACGATGCTAGCAGAAATTAGAAAAGCTAATTTTTTAGAAATGGTCATCATCGGTAAAGATTTTTTTAAGATAATAGAATAGAATGCCAGCATTTGCTCAAAGAGTTACAGCCAATCATCAGTAAATATATTATTGTTGTATTAGTTTTGTGGAAAACGATATATTAAAATGGTCGGGAAATTTTCGTACTATGCCCGTAATTCGTATCTGTATTAATATAGAAATGAGGCGTTCACCCCTTCCAATCCTATATCTCAATTCAACATGTTAAATCTCTACCGTTCATTCGCAGATCAAGTGTAATCACCGATTCCGCTCCTCCGCCCAGGTGATTACACCTGATGGCGATGCCCACGCGTCCGCTTTACCACTCCCTTTGACACCGCCCCTCGATCCTCGCTGCGTGCAGCTCCGCCAAGCTCCAGGTAGCCCTGGAGCGTGGAGACGACAAAGCTTTGTTACGACGGCCGACAGGTGGTCCTGAATTCCACCGCCAAAATCAGGTTAGTTCATCCCTAAATCATGTTTCCAATCCCATATCATCTGATCCCCATTGTCCCAACATCGATCAATTGACTTCTTAGTGCGTACCAAGCTTTTTCACTCGGCTCACCTCAGGTCAGTGTTTTTCTGGTTTCTTGGTTCAGTTGGTTGTCTCTAAGTTGATGCATCATATCTAGCCATCAGGAATATAATGTAGTGTTATTTTCCAAAGAAGCTGTGATTTGACACTCAATAAGAATAATTTGGATGTGAAGAATTGATTCAAGTTAACAGTGTGAGTTTGGATGGAATCTCTGAACCCATTTTGGGAAAACAAGCACGGGGGACTGTCGCTAGCTACATAGCTGCATCCAAGATTTGATATCACAGTATGCATGAGCATTTATCAGTCTGTCTGTGACAAACATCGTCTCCTCAAGTCTGCCTGTAGTTGTATGTTCGTCCAAACATGCACAAATTTTGAATCTTTTGTCACTGTGGAAATCATATTATTTCACTTTTCTGATGACCTGATGTAGATGGCCATAAACTCTTGCAGGAACAAGAACAACCATGAACTACTTCCTTGATGGGCGAATAAAGAGGGCATAAATTATTTTTCTATGTGTAGCACGCTTCCTCATCACCGTCTTCCTGGGCTCTGTTGTGCACTCTTCTAACGCCAAGGACGTGGAGGAGAAGCTAAGTATGTCAAGATTAAATTTGAGCACAACCAATCTGTATTTTCTTTGAGAATAAACTCCTTCTGATGTCAAGAAGTACAATCTGTTTGCGGGGGACAGTAGAGGCACAAAGCTCAGCACTGATGTTGCTGACAAAGATAGTAGTTTCACCACCTGAAAGAGGACCAGATTACACAATGCAGAAGGTAACAAGTAATGAAATTGCTATCAATTTTTTTCAGAAAATTGTTGCCTGATCAAGAAGAATTCAAGGACGGCGGAGATGAAGATTTTGACACTGGCACCGAAGAGTTCATCATTTAGATTAAGAAGAGACGATCAATCAAGGCCAAACCACCCACCCTGTCTGAAGATTTGTGCAGCTTAAAAAGAACTCATCTACCACCAGAAATTCAGAATAAATTACAGAGCACATCTGCTCTTATTTTGTTCATTTCCATTTTCGGTAGAGCATTGCACATGCATCTCATGACAGGAAGATGATTAAAGTACTTCTCTAGGTTTTTCCAGCAAATGTGATACGTGATTTAATGCAAATTATTTGTTTAGTTTGAAGGCTTTCCGAGAATCATTTGGAAATCTGGGAATTAATCGTTGGTAGCTCGAAGGAATTAGATGTTGATTGCGATGCATAATCTAATCTATCTTTTGCCTTTCTCAGCAGATATTGCAACAATCAGGATCTCCATACATGATGTAGCCTGGTCATTTGAAAAGAGGCCATAAAGAAAGCTCGGTGTAGTGCATTGTGTCTCAATGAGGATGTACAAGCAGCAAAGCAGTGATCCAAATGTACTTATATAGTAGAACTTGTCCCATTTTACAAATAATGTGCAACGAATTATTGTCTATTGCAAAAATAAAAGTCTGTGGATGGAAAATCTACTTCCGATCTTCAATTATCGACAAAATGAGAAAAAAAATTGTGAAAAAATGTGATTTAGTTTCCTTTTATTTTGGGCAAAATTATTACAGTGGTGATGAATCAGCAAGATGCCTCCCTTTAACAATTAAATAAAATATGGTTAGATGTAACTACATATATAGTTTTATTACTGTTTGCTTCCCAATATTTAGAGTTCTATATTAGATGAGATTATCGTTCTTGTGATAATCTTTATTGATTGATTGGTGCGTAAAAACCATGTAACGAAGTGTACTAATGTATTATGATACCAGATAATGTAGTTTTTGTTTTACTTCCACAATAGGATGAATACATTTATCTAATTTGAGAACTGTTTGTTGCCATTACGGTACTAGCTAATATCCTCAGAGTAGATGAAGATTAATGTTGACGAAGTACAATGGGACTAGCAGGTTGATCAATTGTTTTGGTCCCTTTTTATGCGTTTCTAAAGTTAAAATAACTATGTAGTGATAACATGATTACTTTTGCTTTTTATAGGTTTCGCAAGGATGTCTTATAAATTTAAATTTAGTCAAACAGATTACATATGTTTCAATAAAGGTAGTTTGTAAATTTTGATTGTGATTGTCCTTATAAAGTATATTATAAAAATGTGCATTCCATGTGCACAATTACTAGTGAGGAGAAAAGCATGAGAACGAGAACTTCTATTCCACCACAGCTTAGTCGTTGAAAATGGTTATATAGGAATGATATTCCACCACAGCTTAGTCGTTGAAAATAGTTATATAGGAATGATAGCAAAAGGATAGTATATGATACCATGATAATTGCATGCCCTACCGCACTTCTCTATATAATATCAATACCATACATGTTATATTTGTTATCTGCGTGATAAATTTAGAGCTTTTGAACCTTTGCCTTCTAAATCATAGTTATTATGGAGTGATTAAAGCCTTCTAAATCATAGTTATTATGGAGTGATTAAAGGTCAGCATGAGATATTAGAGAAAAACAATTAACCAAGATATTTTTATGACACGAAATACATGGCTCTAGCAATTAGAGCATCACCAACAGTATATTCTCAAATCCTTCCCAAAACTGATTATGAGATATTTTAGTCAAACAATCAGATCTAACATATCCCATATAGCCCTGTACATGATGTTGAGTTAGCATTTTAATTTTTTCATTTCCTTAATTTGAGGGGAGGCTCCAACTCTATTTCTGGCATGTCCCTCCTTTTCTTCGCCGCTTCTATCCTCTACTTCATTGCTAGCACATTCCTCCTTTATTTCTCCTCTTTCATCATATACTTCCCGGGCCACTGGCATCGGGACAGGGAGTGCGTCGTGTAAGGAAAGAAACGAAAATTTTAGTTTAGTTGGAAGTTTAACAAGGCTCATTTTAGTTGTTGGAATTGAATTTAGGCTTCATCTTATAACTTCAAAAAATTTTACGGATAGATTATTGCTAATCTATTGGTAATGCTATTACTCACTCCGTTCCATAGTACAAAGATGTGTCCATTTCTACTTGACCCAAAGTATAAGTGAATTTGGTATAGTATTTGTCACATATCCATCAACTCCAATTCAAATTTCTACTTATTTTAACCCCAACTACCAACTCACCTACAACCAAAATCACATCGAGTAAGGATGTTCTAGTCTTTTCTTGCTATCCTTAATATTGCCCAAAAGAGAATAATCGTAATCACATCTCATAACCATATTCTAGTCTTTTATTGTTATCCTTAATCTTGCCTAAAAGAGAATAATCATATAATAGAGGAGTATCAAATAGACAAACATATAATTGATTAATGCTCCGATCCCAATTTTGTTTTACATTATATGCCGTCGATATATACTAAGGACATATGTGATTGACCATATTATCTAGATCAACTTATAATTCGCGGATATTCACATACTACTGCGGCGAACACACAAATGGGTGTAAATGTCGATCTTTAGTACTTGCATATATGAAATAAAGAATAAAGCCATGGTGTTGAATGATACTAAATTGCTATGTTTGATTAAGACAACTATCTGAGTGGGAAAATGGTGTCGTTATTTAAATATGCTTGTTTTTTTTCTCTTTGTATCTGATTTGCATTGTTTTTATTGTTAGGTTGACTCGGGGTAAGTATTTGGAAACAAATATTTGACATCATGGCTATAGGTCTGCTACTTACTTTGTGGCTACTTAGATAGCAGTACTATACTTTGCTGGCTATTTCCGAACAATCTAATTTTTCATCTAGATTTTAAGAAGTTGAAGTTGTAGAATCCAGAAAAAATGAATCAAAAGCTAGAAGCTAAGAACCAATATTTAGATTCTCACAAGCTGACTAACAACCAACTGCTTATTAAAATATTAAGCGTCCATAACATACCATAGGACTTAAACTCGAGTGAGCATATCAGTTAAATTACGATCACTTTTTTTTCCGACTTGATGGTCTGTTTGCTTTATCCTTTTTCTGACGTGTTTAGTTTGATGCTTTTACAATTGTGATTGTTTGGGCAGGTGCCGATGATCCGTGATACCAGCTGATTTAATTTGGCTTGACCATACTAATGAACATAATTAAGGTTGTTTAAAGAGGCCCAGTTACACAGTAGGTGGGTAGCATACCAAACACCATCAGAACTTTACCCTACAAAATGTGCTTTATCTTTTTCTTCACACAAATATAGCGTGAATTCAATTCACGTTCACACAAATTGAACGCCAAACGAAAACAAACCACTCCTTTTCAGATAGCGAATTTTTTTTTGGGTAATAAGGCATCAAAACAAAACCGGTCCTAATTGGCAGTGTTTTTTTTTTGTTTTGTTTTTTACGGACTTAAAATGAGCCGAAGTAAACGAAATCCTGAAGAACTTCACCATGTCATTCTAGATTCCTAGTACATCCTCACACAGATAAACAGATTCCAAGTACATCCTTACACAGATAAACTGCAGATAAACTGTTCCCATGTGACCTTGACATCTCCCACCCTTTTGTATAGCTTAAAGCAATTACTCCCTTCTTCCCTAAATGTTTGACGCCGTTAATTTTTCCGTTAATTTTTTTAAACATGTTTGACCGTTCGTCTTATTCAAAAACTTTTGTGAATATTATTCAAAAGATTGAGTAGTAGTAGTATATTTAACAATGAATCAAATAATAGAAAAAGAATTAATAATTACTTAATTTTTTTAATAAGACGAACGGTCAAATATGTTTAAAAAATTCAACGGCGTTAAATATTTAGGGACGGAGGGAGTACATATTTACAACAAGCGCGGTTGTGCATGCAACAAAGATTGCACAAAGTTGCATCTAAAGTTAGTAAATTACCAACAAATATGGGACACGGTATGCCAATGATCCAAGATGAATTCAATTCAATCAGTACAACGCCACAGATATGGAAGCAGAGGATTAAGCACGAACTACCAACACACATCAAATAGCACAAGCACAAAACAATTTACTATGCATGTCAAACAAAGGCACAGAAAACAGAGCATCAAGTGTCAAAGCCAGAGTAGACGCCACTCCCCCTCAGAAGTCGCTTCTCTTCTTCAACGTAGTTCTTCCCCCTGCTAGCCTGGCCACGATCTCTCTTCCGCTTTTCCTTCTGTGAGAAGGAAGCATCTTTATTCTCTTTCTCCATCTGCCTCGGCTGCGGGTTTCGCACACCAATAAGCTTTTCTCCCTCAGTTACTGCAGTTCTTGTGCGCTCCCGTTCTTCATAGGATTCAGTTTGATCTTCTTTGTCGTTGCGATCTTTCCCGGTGGACCAAGACCAGTTAGGCTCAACCTTTGGAGGGGGCACCGTCAAGACAGATGGGCCGCCACGATACCCATGCCGGCTCAAAGCATTGAAATCCACACCACCAGGTTTCTTCTTCTTCGACATAGCTGTTGTTCAGAGAGCTAAAACCAATGTTAAAATGAACACTAACAATGAGAGGTAATACTCAGAAACATGCATCATCTGGAATCCATAAGGCTTTGTTAGGATTTACCAAAACCAAACTGTGCAAGCTTACTGATTACAGCAATTAAAAAGACAACAAAACAGACAACCCAAACCAACGTCTTCTACTACAATTTAATTTTTTTTTTCTCAAAAACGCTCTACTGCAACTTTATGGGAGGGAACACTGGATCTATGTAGGCATGATACATTGGAGCTGATGCCCAAAGACTGGCTAAATGTTGACTAGAGGTGGTCAACCTATGGACTTCTTCAGTGATCCAAATAAGGGCCTCAGCTTTCACAGGATGGATGATAGCATCCAGAGGCCGGTGCTCATCATCACTCCCAACTCTCTGCTGATCCCACTGTTTCAAGAGGACATTGGTAAGGTAATGTAAAGGCTGCTTATATAACTGCTTCACCGACCTGCCGAGTCCCAGCCATGTTGTGCATGGGATTACAGATCCACGGTGAGCAGGAACTGGAATATGCTTCATATACTCTTGATACATTTCAGCCTTCCTGATCAGTGCACCTGCATGATCTCATTATAGTAAGCATGGAAATTTGTATCTCTACGTAGAAAGGAAAAAAACCTTAAAACTACATGAGCCAATCCAAAGCAGAACGCTATTGTCCATGTCTGAAGGGTATAAAATCCAGCTCAAAGCCTCTATTAGTGCTTGAGAACTAAAATTATACTCCATCCACAAGAGTTAGACCTATTTCATATTTGAGTTTTTTTTCCAAATAAGTTGTTCCTATTTGTAGTGTCTATGCATCCAAAACTTAAATGGAGAGGTAAATTAAATGTTTGATTAAAACCCAAGGAGCCATCGTAATACTCATTGGTTGCATGCGTGCATACACTTCTTGATCTTTGTTATATGCAAGATGAGTTAATTTCTCTTTGGTCTTGGTGACAAAAGTAATAGGTGTAACTTTTTGTGGAAGAAGGAGGGAGTACTAATTTGCTAACTTATTTTGTAGTGTTGGTCTCTGGCTCATCCCATAGGGTATATAGAGAAAGCATAGGACTCGACTGTTGAAGCTCCAAGGTAACGGGCAACTCATGATAATTCTTTGAATGACAGAGTATTAATTACATACTTAGTTATAAGAGATAAATGAAACTTAGATAGACTTATTATAGTGGTGTTCATAATTAGCACAAAATCATATTAAAAACTCCAAGAATTTTTTGGCCAAATCAGCATGTAAAACCAGGTACAGATATAACCTGCAAGATTGTCTGGATGCAGGCACTATGAGCCTGTTAATATAAGTGGTATAGCCAGCAGTAAATACCATTGTTTGGGAGACAACTTTTCTTAAAATGTCCATCTTTTAATAATGGCAACAAGTGGACAACTTTCAAACTCAAACCTCAACTGTGAAAATAACATGTGGGCAATATTAACATACAGGGAAAACAGGGAATTCCTCCATGACAATTGCGATAACTCAAATATCAACAATATCACAATAAATTCATGTACTTCAAAATACTGAACATTCACTTGGTCACATGAAATCTATACTCTATATAGAATGCTAAAATAACATATAGCGCGTAACCTTGTAAGAATAGAACACTAGCTAAGGTAATGTTGCTTAGTTTCAAAAGAAAACCCATGCTTAGTTTGTTCTTTAGCAAAGTCTAAGAAAAATGAATACTACCACTAGAGAAAAACACGTGAGTTCCCCCAGTGTACTGCTATATAATTTACTGTTATATCAATCCCAATCAATATGAAAAGAACAAGCCCCAAATTTCCATAGATGGCTGGCCAAAATAATCTTAAGATAACGTTAACGAATCTACAGTAATGCTGATTCTCTGATGTGAAAGGTAACGGGTAAATAACCACTATGGCTTTGCTTGAGTGGAAGGGGACTAGATCCAATCCCTTTGGATAGATATAGAAAACTGCAGTTAAAATCCCTGGCCATCCAAATGGATAGATTCTGATCCCTGCATATAGAAACAAGCCCTAATTTCACAAATAGACTAAATTTACAGTCCGAAACAACATAAGCTAGCTAGGAAACACAGACTAAAAATCCATACTCCATGTTGAACTCATATCTCACAGGCAACACACAATACAGACATTCAAAACAATCTTGTGAGAGCATAGCGAGGCCATATAGCATGCTAACAAACCAAAAATATGAAAAATCTCCTCGTGAGCTAACAAAAAGACAGAGACAGATCACTGGGATAGCTCTCACCGTCTGGTGCGGCAGCTTTGGTGGAATTGGGCAGCCCGAAGGCGTTGTCCCCTTTCCCCTTCCCGGCTTCATCGTCGGAATCCGAGCTCAGGGAGTCGTCGGAGGAGACTTCCAGCGGCTCCTCCCACGGCGCCGCCCTCTTCATACCTAGCCGCACCCGGCCACCGCCACATCTAGGGGGGTTAGCGTCACGCCGTTGGCGAACGGTGGAGTCGAGGCCGTGGATGATGATGAGCGAGGGGGGGCAATGGACGGGTCCTCACCTGGATCACGGAGACGTCACCGGCGGCACGGCGCGCCGAGGGAGAAGCGGCGCGGCGCGCGAGGGAGAAGGTCGCTGGCTCGCTCGCCGTCGCTTGTCGCCGGCGGCGGGGACGACGAGGCCGAAACCCTCGATTGCTGTGTTGGGCTTTGGATCGCTGGATGAGGGTGGAGACAGAAGGAAAAAGTACACCTAAGGTACCTCAACTTGTCCGCGAAACCATATATGGGCACCATGGTATCAAATGCATAAAATCACTCAACTTTTTCAAAATTTTCAAATTATTAGTATATACCAAGTTATAAGAATTTGATTTATACCTACACCTATCAACAAAACAACTCAAATTTAACTTTATCTCACAATCCATAATTACATACCTAACTAATTATATGTTTGGATGCTATATACATAGAATCAAAATCTAATATAACAAAAACAAGTTTAAATTCAGTTCAAACTTGCTTTGAACTAGTTAGTAAAGTTGTTAATGTTAATACCTAAATATTTGAAAAAGTTTCATACTCATTTGAATTGGGTATATACTCAATTTCAACAATGGTGCCCGGGCACCATGGAGCACCAAACAAATTTAATATATATATATATATATATATATATATATATATATATATATATATATATATATAGGAAGCCTATATTCTACTCCCAGGAGTAGCTACTCCTATTGTAACCATCGGACACCTGTCCAACTCACATCAGGGTTTCGGGCTTCAACTCACTAACGGATTGTGAGAAAAGATCCATTAAACCAGCGATGCAGAAACTTGAATATTCTTTTTTTTTTGAAAATTCGGATCACTGCGCTGTGTTCTGCATGGTGAGTCATTTTGAATGTTCTGCATGCATGGTTTGTTACCCGCACGCATGCACGACCGAGCGACCAGGAGAGTAGTTAGTGTGGAGGCTGCTGTATTGATACTCTATTTAAGTTGACGGTGATGGAGGACAGAAAATGAGGACCACAATTATCTTTCGGATTTGTGAGGAAGAAGATTTTGTTCTACAGGTTTTTGATGGAGCAGAAACTCTCCGGTGGAAAGGGCAGAATGTCGTCGGCGAGGTCTGTTGCGTCGCCTTCCGCGGCGCGAGTAGGCGGAGGCTCGTCGGCGCCTGATGTCGAGCAGCAGAAGTCGGTGGCGGCCGTAGGCGCGTCGTCGCCGGTGAGTAGTAGCAAGCACCATCATATGGCGAAGGCAGAAGATGGAACCATTACAGTTAATGGTGACAAGCAGCAGAATCCTGCCGCAGATAGGTACACATTGAAGTTTAGTTTTAGTTTATGTTCTGTTGAAATTTTTTCTCTTGTTTGTTTGTTTGGCTCTAACTGGTTATTGCGTTATTTGGTCATCAGGAATGGTTTTGTGCGTTGCATGGATACTGCTGCCCGGAGTGAAGTGATGAACCACTCTCTCCAGAAATATGTCATTCATTTCGATGGATGTCATCCTCTTCCCATGAGAAATCCTAGGAAGAGATGCGCTTGGTGCTCACTCCGTGATATTCGCGCGGCTTGCGACATGAATTTCAGAAGCAACGAAACAACCCGGGTCAACAGTAATGGTTGCGAACATGTGTCCAATGAAAATATGTAGACAATAGTGTGATGATCAGGAAAATTGTAATAAGGGCTTGCTTTCTGCACGGTCGTAGATTAGTCGTACGAACTGTCTCTAATTTTGTATGGTATTTTCTATGAGGAAAAAGCGAGTAGTATCTAAGTTTAGAAATCTGTATCTTCTGCTGTTTGGGAAGTGAAATAAAATTGAGATGTTATCCTTTCATTTATCTATTTAAGTTGTGTGTACTGCAAACTCCCTGTTGTCATCGTGAATGCAATCCTTCACCAAGATGAAGTTCTTCGAGCAGAATATTGTACAAGAATGGAGCAAAGATTTCGAATTGGTTTCTGTGAGTGTAGCGTTGCGTACTCGGAATGTTTGTTATAGATGCTATTTTTGTGGCGGTATGGTTTCATCAGAATTCGTTAATGTTGCTAGTGGCTGACTTTCCGGAGTCCAATAACATGCTTCGCACGTAGGAGCCTTGATTTTCGGGGAGGTTGTTGAACAGCTAATGGAAAATAAACCGGAATTATTTGTCAGTATATATCCAACCAGCTGGAAAAAATGACGCCCTATAGCAAATTCTTTTTGCCAAAAGGGGTAGCTACCAGAATCCGTGCTGGACAGAAACAATATTCGCGAAGATAGCTATGGAGGAAGAAGGCTGGCCGGAGAAAGGTGGCGAGGATCATAGTGGACAACCCATGGACGTAGTTCCGTTGGAAAGGTATTTTTTATGTCAGTGTGATTGTAGTGTACAATTTCCCTTTCTGCATTGTTAGCTGAATTCTCATTTTTTTGATCCTAGGATCGTGGTTGAGGGGGAGGAAGAGAGTGATCTGCTGCCTATTTCACTCTCTGACCCAGCCATTCTGTTGCCGAAAATTGGGCAGACCTTCAATGAGGACTCTGATGGCTATGCGTTCTACAATCTGTACTCTAGGTTCACTGGTTTTGGTATAAGGAGATCCAAGAACAGATACAAAGATGGAGGCGTGAAGTCCATGCAAGAGTTCTGCTGCATTCGCGAGGTAAAAATCTTTAGTGTATTCTTTTTTTTTTGAAAACCATGGTTTCGTATTCTCGTAAGATTGGCAAGGTTCTATAGTGTGATGCGTAGGATCATCATTTCATAGGTTTTACGTAGTAAGGTGTTCCTGTAATTTATGCAGGGTAGAGATAATTCCGTCACTGGTCCGCCGACCAGGATAGGCTGCAAGGCTATGGTCAGGTTAAATCGTTCTTCTGAAAGTCAAAAGTGGAGAGTTTCTGCATTCGTTAGTGAGCACAACCATGAAATGAAACGGGACCTGCAGCATACTAAACACTTCCGGTCTCATAATTTCATTGATGAAGGGACAAAGAGGAACATAAAGGAAATGGTAGATAATGGGATGACACCTACAGCTATGTATGGATTACTTTCAGGTATGCACGGCGGGCCGTCCTTAACCCCTTTTACAAGGAGGGCTGTGACAAGAATGGCGTATGCCATCAGAAGGGATGAGTGTAGCAATGATGTGCAGAAGACACTGAATTTTTTTAGGGAAATGCAATGCCGTAGTAAGAATTTCTTTTACACCATACAGATTGATGGTGCTTCAAGGATTAAAAATATATTTTGGTGTCATTCTCTTTCCAGATTAAGTTTTGACCATTTTGGGGATGCAATCACTTTTGATACTACATATCAGACTAATAGGTACAACATGCCATTTGGGATTTTTGTCGGTGTAAATAACCATTTTCAAACAGCAATTTTTGGTTGCGCTTTGTTGAGGGAGGAGACAATCGAAGCATTCAAGTGGCTTTTCCAAACATTTACTGATGCAATGCATGGGAAGAGGCCTGCAGCAATTTTAACAGGTATATGTTTATTTGGATGGATCAATGGTGTGTTTAATGATATGTCTTCTGTTTTTAATCTCGAATGGTTGTGAACTTCTTTTTTAGATAACTGTCATCAAATGGAGGTGGCGATCAAAGCGGTTTGGCCTGAAACTATTCATAGAGTTTGCAAATGGCATGTTCTGAAGAATGCTAAGGAGAACTTGGGGAACATTTACAGTAAAAGAAGCAGTTTCAAACAGGAGTTCCACCGGGTGTTAAATGAACCCCAAACAGAGGCAGAGTTTGAGAAGGCATGGTCAGATTTAATGGAGCAGTACAATCTCGAGTCTAGCGTGTATTTGCGCAGGATGTGGGACATGAAGAAAAAATGGGCTCCAGATTACTTCAGGGAATTCTTTTATGCTAGGATGTCAACCACACAAAGAAGTGAGAGCATGAATCATGTTCTGAAGAAGTATGTAAAACCATCCTCTTCGCTACATGGATTTGCAAAGAGGTATGAGAATTTCTACAATGATAGGATTGAAGCGGAAGACGCTGAGGAGCATGATACATACAATGTATGTTTTTTTTAATTATTTCCGTATGATATATCGGTGTATGGTACTTTCTGCTGAACATGTTATAATATGCTTGTCATTTCTCGTGAACTGTAGGAGAAGGTTTCCACATTAACTAGCTCGCCCATTGAGAAACATGCTTCTCGGGTGTACACTAGGGGTGCATTTTCCAGGTTCAAGGAACAGTTCAAGCTAAGCTTTTCATTTATGGTTTATCATACTTCTGATCAGCATGTTCTGCAGCTAGTCCATATAGGTGATGACACATTGCAAAGTTGGGGCAGCAAAGAATTTAAGGTTCAGGTTGACCTGACTGAACAAGATCTGTCATGTGGATGCAAGCTTTTTGAACACTTGGGAATTATATGCTCCCATATTATCAGAGTAAGTTTGAATATTAAGCAGTTCTCATAACGCTGTTGTGTTTTTGTGTGTTAATGCATAGTGTTTTTGCAGGTTATGGTACAGTATGGTTTCACGGAAATACCGAAGAAGTATATCCTGAAGAGGTGGACAAAAGATGCTAGAGATTCAATCCCAAAGCACTTGGAGGAGTCTTACTTGAAGGATAAGGAGGCGGCATCATCGAGAACTTATCGGAACACCCTCCTGCACAAGTCTGCACTTGATATGGTTAGACTTGGTGGTACTAGTTCAGAAACATATGAGAAGACAGTGGAAGTGTTGACAAAGCTGATTGGAGAACTTCAGGTCATGTGTACTTCGCAAGTTGTAAACAACAAGGAAATTCACTGCGGAGATAGAACAATTGGGAAGAAACCTACTGGTGTGCAATTGGATGATAGTGTAGACAGTTCTGACTCGGAGCATGGAATGTCTGATGAATTTTGTGTAGCCGATGAGGACGGCATTGGACAGGATGTTTCTGCTGGTGAGGATTCAGTTGATGTGGACATGACTGATGTCAACGAAGAAGACATACTCCCTCCTGAGGTTAGAAGAAGTCGTGGACGACCGAGGAGTACCAGACTGATGTCGAAGGGAGAGACATCTAGCAAAGCAAAGAAGAAGAAGGCTAGTGAGAGTACCTCCAAGGACGAGTCGAAGAATCACGCCAAAGGAAAAAAAGAGTCAACGAAGCAGATTAGGTACTGCAAGCAATGTGGTGGTCATGGCCACTATAAGAGTACATGTGGTCGGAAATCTAGTTATGAGAGGAAGAAGTGAGTGTAATTATTCTGTTCAATGTTCTGCAGGGTTGATGTTAGCATTTCGTTTAGCATACAATGGAAATTTTATTATTATTAAATTTAGTCAGCAGAACATGTAGTTCATTTTGAATATTTACATTTGGCAAACATTGTAGGAAATTTGCGAACACTAGTTTTGTATTTTCCTATTTTCTGTTGTGCCTCAGAGTATGTGGTGAAGTTGTAGTCTTTGGAAGCATCCTATTGGAGCAGAACATGGCTAATTGTTTCTGCTAGAGGTAGTGTTGGACGAATCTTCGTGGGAGCCAAAAACGTTTTTCATCATGCTCTGCATCGGGAGCAGAACATGAAAAGAGTGCGTGTGGTGTTTTTTTAGATGGGGTTTAGCACGGTAGCAGAACATGGCTAGTAGTTTCTGCTGTTGTTCTGGTGGGATGTTTTCTCGGCAGCAGTACATGGCTAATAGTTTCTGCTGTTGTTTGGTGGGATGTATCCTCGTGGTAGCATAAATCAATTGGCATACTGTTCTGCTCTGGGAGCAGAACTTGTCTTTTTTTCGCCGGGCATGCACTGATTTGGATCGTGTCATGATCTGCTCTCTAAGTTTGGAGGAGAGCTGATCACGTAATGTACGGCAACAGAAGATGTAATTAGTTTGTAGTATTTAATTTGCCATAGGTGAACATCATGGATTTGATGTTGGGAAAATCTAAATTTATGATATTTGGAAGGTAAATGACAAATTCATTAATTTGGGAAGAGAATAGCAGAGAACATGAAGCCTTGAAAAATGTTGAATAAGAACAAGACAAATATTATTGGGACCTAACAAATTTTAGATAATAATGATGTAACTGAATGTAATCTTTATTTTGGCATGCTTGCATAACATGCTCAGATCTTGTTAGATAACTTCAGGCAGTGAACGACGAAGTCCGGCAGAATAGCTTCGTTGCCTTTGAATGACAATAAGTTGGACAGAAATTCCTTTCGAAGATCTCGTTGATCCTGTTGTTAATATAGAAAAATATTTATTATAAAAGGAAGCTACTTCAATGAAACTTAAGTTGAACCTAGTGTGTACATAAAACTCACAGATTTTGGGGGGTTCACAAGGCGAGTTCCATCCCAGTTTCGCATGTAGTAGAGCACGTGAAAGGCACATTCCAGCCTACCAAAATTGTTATTATTGTAATGACCATAAATGAGTAGAATGGAAAAATTAATTTGGATCAAATTGGGAGCATGAACTGGAACCTATTGTTTATAGCTGGGATGGCCGAAGGGAACTCAGAAACCCAGTTTGGTATATCCTCGTCCCAATCTGGAAATGCAAGCTTCATGCACTCCTTCAGAGCAGATGAAATGTGAAATTTTGTTTTTAAGTGTCTTTCTGCTGTATCCTCTGATCTTTTCGAGGCGTCTCTCAGTGGGTCAAGAATGCATAATTTTTTTTTCTCCATATCAAATGCGTATAGAGAATAGTGCAGTGGTTGAAGTAGTGGAATAAATATCTGCAAATTAATATTGACATTGCAAAAGTTAGTGGCCTGAACATTTGCACTTGATGTACTGAATTTTTCAAGATGCTGTTAATTATCAAACCAGGTGGCAACTAGGTACGTCATATGGTATCAGGGAGTCATCTTTGAATGAGGGGAGATGATCCTCTGGGTTCCACTGGTCATCACCAGCTGTTGCAAACATCTATAGCGCCATATTGTGTTAAAACACACCATATTTAAGAATTAAAATAGTCTAGAGTAATTGGAAGCACTTACTGCAAAATCTTGATTTAAGAAATGTCTCCAGCCTACAAAATCAGTTCCTCCAAATCTCTGTATCTCATCCGCTGCTAATACTTGAACTGCAACATTGAATGTTTCTTCTTGCATTTGAGTGTCTAGCCGAATAGCCTGTTGTATGTCATGTAGGCTTAATGACATAGGGACAGGTTGGGAGATGTGAACCCAGATTTTCCTGTTAAATGTGATATCTTTACAATTAGTGGTGAAAGAAAGGAACATTTCAGGTAGGTGGCTTACATTAGAGCTTCTGCATAAGCGATTGAAGTTGTATATGTGTATAAATCATCAAGTGTTTCAGATAGGTGGCTTACTTAAGAGCTTCTGCATCAGTGATTGAAATTGCATATGTGTATAAATCATCAAGTGCCTTCTGGTCATGCCTGACGAAAGAGTGTTGCTTGCTCAGAAATGGTGATTTCACCGAATGGCTTGGTTTAATCGACCTCTTTGGCCGATCGAATAGGATATCAGAAGGACCGCCGATAATTCTCCTCTTGGATTTAGGTGGGAGCTTTGTACATGCGTACTCCTCACGCATGAAAATCCTCGCCCCACTCGTCTCTTTCAACATAGAGTACGGAGAGAAACTACTAAGTTTAGTTTGTTGGTAACCTATTATGAGACAGAACAGTAAGAGTGAGACATATTATGTGCATGTGGTTGGTTATGAATGAAAATGAAAAACTGATACAGGCTTGTGGGTATCATTACCTCCATGCGAAGAGGGAGTTTTGTGCACTGCATTACCTTCTCCGGATTTGTCAGAGGCATCTACTGACTTTGAGATTGGCTGATCTGGGGTACGTGCTAAAAAGTTGAGTTCTTGTTCTTTGTCAGAGTCTTCAGCCACATTGGAGATGTCATGACCTGGGGTACATGCCACCATGTTTGCTTCTTCGATATCTTGTGTTATTCCTAGATTAAAGCTTGGGGGCTCGATGTCAGACCTGGCATCGTAGGTACGATCCACATGGATAGCCTGTGTACAGATATATCAACAATTCTTATGGAAAAATGGATTCTTTTTATATTGAATAGATTGACAAACTACATGAGATTGCACCTCTATTGCACCCGTATGATGGCCAAGATTGTATTTTTCATCATGTTTGTTTCGCAGCTGAAACCCAAAAAAAATGTCAATAGTCTGAAGTTTCTGCACAAGGGAAATTTCAACAAGAATACTCTACCGGCAGGAGAGTTGATTTTACCTTCATCTTTCCATACGCGGGGAAAGGATTCCGGTTCTTGAGAATTACATCCCTCTCAATGAATTCTGCTATCATGGAGTCATTGTACACGCCAATCCTTGGAATGTTTTCCTGCTCGGGAGTGTCCGTCCCGAAATCCAGATTGTCCAGATAAAAAAGCTGAGCAGTATAAATTATAGCATGTGAAAAGATGTTGCGAGTATATTAGAAAGTAAAAGGCAAATAATTCGAACGAATAATAGGATAATCTCACCTGAGGTAGTATAATGCAGCCATTGATGTAACCAATGCTTTTTCGATGGCGTATTTTGTGTTGCAATGCTGCTGCTGCATCTTTGATGTCATGCAAAACAAATTCCGCCCAGTTGTACTTGTGAATATTTTCTACATCAACCAAAGCCTTCATATACCTTATAGATATGTGATTGTTAACAGATTGAGGAGCCAAGAATTTGGTTACAACGAAGATTATAAAAGCAGTCTTGAATACAATCTGTTCGTGAACAGTCATCGTCCTGTTAAATTTTTTCTCCAATATCCTCTGAATTGTTACAATGGTAAGTCCATCAAAGGAATCTTTCTCAAAGATTTCACACATATAAGCCTTAACATCTTTTACCTCATTTTTTATTGCAGGCAAAATCTCCTTCCGTCCACAAGGGATTCCCAAAAGTAGGCTGACATCCTCACATGTCAAACAAATTTCATGTCTAGATCCCGCAAACAGATTACCTGATGATGGGTCTAGCTTGCACAGAATCCATGCTCCGAATTGCTTGTTCAGTTTAGTCAGCCTCATGGAAAGCAACCCATCAAACTCCATCTGTTTCACTAGCTCTTTTTGCTGATCACCAAAACCTGAGAATAGATCTGAGAGAATAGTAGGAGTGCACCTGGTGTAAATTTTTTCTTGTACTACCTTTTTACCCTTGATGCCACTTATTTTTTTGGAATTTGATACTGCAGAACCAGGTAGCTGCTTCCGCTGATGCATCTTTCTTGCTTGAGCAGCATGAAGGGCTCTAGTGAAAACAGAACTAGAGCCACCACCACCTGAAACATTCGCACCTGCTGCAGGACTGCAAAGGTGCTGCAAATGCAAAAACATAAACAAAACAAATTAGTAAGAGATACGATCAAAAAAAGACTCAAAGATTAGGAAAAAAAATCC
Source organism: Oryza sativa Japonica Group (assembly GCF_034140825.1). NCBI lineage: Eukaryota > Viridiplantae > Streptophyta > Magnoliopsida > Poales > Poaceae > Oryza > Oryza sativa. The sequence continues at coordinate 26,352,482 of NC_089040.1, read as the reverse complement.
ATCAATGGCTGCCGCGAGCTTCGACGGCGCCGGCGTTGGGGCGCTCCTCTCCGGCAGCCTGCAGCCTGACACTGCTATACCGTACCAATGTCGGGTTGGTGCTGTTCATCGTCGCCATGGCCGGCACCACATTCACTGCAAAATAACAGATGAATATGGCAACAAACCTTGGAACTAGAGTTCTCCATGCTAGACCTTTCAACGTTATCTGCAACGCAGCCGCCGGCGAGGCTACTAATCTGAGTTTAGATGGGTTAAGAACTCTCAAAACGCAAAGAACGGTTTTAGATCGATAATGTTCTGCTCAACGGGATAATCATCCTGCTTTCTCGCTTTGGATAAGCAAACTGAAGAGCGAAAAAACCACCCTGAAATATATCTGGTCAGCTGTCTCCGAACAAAATTCTATCTACAACAAACTCAGGAATCTTGATTCAATTTTCGAATCTGCTACAGAACAGAAACAATCTTGTTGACCCCAAGGGAAAAAAAATACGGGTAAAAGAAAACGGGTAAAAGTATTCGATTCAATAAACCTGTTAATAGTCATTACCATTATCTGGGCAAACGAATTGAATTGGTGGCGGACAGGGAGGGAGTAGCTACTCCCGGTAGTAGTATATAATTTTCCTATATATATATATATATATATATATATATATATATATATATATATATATATATATATATATATATATATATATATATATATATATATATATATATATATATATATAGGGAGCGTATCCTATGCACACAGGTCCTCGCGTGTACACACCGTGTACACCAACTAAAAATTATCACAAAAAATTCTAGAAAAATTCATACATGTACTTTCAATAGTATTACATCTACGTGCAAAGTCGCATCTTCAAATTCATTCTACATAGAGAATAACAAAAAAGATAAAATTCTGACAAAATTGCAACCTTAAAACTGTCAGATTTTTTGTTTTTTTGTTACGGCTAAAATATAATGAATTTGACGTTAAGATTTTAACCCTAGGTGTAATACAATTGAAAGTATGTGTATGGTTTTTTCTATATTTTTTGGTAATATTTTTTAGTTGGTGTGCACGTGTATACACGTGAGGGCCTGTGTGCATAGGATATGTTGCCTATATATATATTACATATACACATACATATGTACATATATACATATATATGTATATATATATATATATATATATGTATATGTATATATGTATATATATATATATGTATATATGTATGTATGTATGTATGCATGCTAGCAGTATCGAGTAACATGCATATCATCCGATAATCATGTGCTAGTGAGAAGAAAAACTGAAGTCTCAGTTGCTCGCAATTCTGTTCGCTTTCTTTGCGTAGCGGCATTACCTCTAAGAATTTTTTTCGGTTTTAGATTTTTTTAAAAAAATATTTACAGAAATAATCTATCGGCCAAAAAAATTATAAAAATAGACCCTGCCGCCCACCTCTGGGGCGGCAAGATGACGTGGCAAACGGGGGAGGAACGGGCGGTGACAGAGGGAGGGTTTTTTTGCAGGAAAACCCTTGCCGCCCTCTGGTGGGGCGGCAAGGGGCCCGAATGCAAAAAAGCCAGTCGGGGCCGGTTATTTTGCAGGCGGCCCCTTGCCGCCCTCTGGCCGGGCGGCAGGCCTCGCTGCCTATAAAAGGCCTGCTGCCCAGCCCCCAGCCCTCATTCTTCTCTCCTCAATTCCAGTGAAAAAAAAAAGAAGAGAGGGGAGGAGAAGAGAAGAAGGGGCGAAGCCCTGCCGGATTCAGACGCCAATTTCAGGTAATATTCATAGATCATATATGTGACTATTAAGTTAAATAGCGTGTATTCTTTAAAAATTTGTTTGAATAAATGCATTATATTTTTAGTGTTTTAGTTGTACTAATCTAGAAGTGCGTATTGTAGATATCGGTAACTACGTAGATCTGCTAGTTTGGAATCAATACATTACCGTTGCATTGGCTTACACAAGAAGATATTACGTTGTAGATGTTTATTGCATGAAAGAGTAATATGATCTAGTTATTTCGTTGACAGATATGTCGAACAAACAAGTATTCCAAGTTTACCATGGACCAGGAAACGTCCGTTACGGGCCAACTGGGGTAGATCTGTCAGATTTTATTGTATCAGAAAGGGGAATTGATAGACCGGCTGAGAGGAGTGTACCTTCTATAAAAGGATGGTTAATAAAGGGCTTGAGAGTTGATCCACAGACAAGTGACATAACAATCAATGTTATAGTAAGTCGGGCAACTGAGGGTTTTTATTGGGAACTAATGCCAGTTCAAAACTCTCGAGTGTGGAGATGGTATTTGGAAAATGCATTGCAACGCGGGTGGCCTCTAGCTTTGGTTCCGTTTGTTCACCCGAAGGATCCAGGTGTGTAGATGAACATGGATGATGGCGAGGGACCAAGTGCTGAAGTAAACGAGACTTATGTGGAGAAGGTCAACGCACGAGAGGACGGGGGCTAGTAGCTCCAGTTGGCATTCAACCAGGTGGAGTGGCCGACGAGGGGGAGACTGTCGGTGCCATTGTGGATGAAATGGAGAGGGAGGATTCTGACAACGAGCGTGTAGAGGAAGGTGATTCGTCAGATGATGAGACGGATATTAATCCAGCAGAATGGGCTAGTGAGGATTTTTCTGGGCTGATCGTCTCTGAAGAGGATAGTGTGAGATGGGAGTACAAAGAAAATGAGGTTATTCAGGGAGCGATTTATAGTAGAGCAGAAGATATGAAGGAGGCGGTAAAACATTTTGCAGTGTCACTTCATAGAGAGTTTTGGGTTGCCAAGTCGAACTGGTCGCAATATGAAGTTCGGTGTGTTAAGGAAAAAGATGGTTGTCCCTAGAGAGTGTACGCGTATAAGGGGAAATGGAAGGATTATTGGACAGTGTCAGTCGTTACCAAGCATACATGTTTTCTACCTGGTGTTCAGAAATACCACAGGAACATTACTTGTGCATTTGTTGCATCTGAGATGTATGTGCATGTCATCGATAATCTCACATATGAACCAAGGTCAATAATCCGACACATCGAAGAGACATACAAGTATACTATTAGCTATGCCAAGGTCTGGAGGGCCAAACAGAAAATAATAGAGATGAGATTTTGAACTTACGAAGCCTCGTATGACAATTTGCCACGCCTGCTTGGTGTTATCGAGGAAAGAAACCCTGGGAGCTCTTACGAAGTGAAGAAATTCCCCTCAATTGAACATCCTAGCAAGAGTGTGCTGCAAAGGGCGTTCTTAGCTCTACATGCATGCAAGATGGCATTCGTGAACTGTCGTCCTGTTCTCTGCATTGATGGGACATTCTTGACAGGAAAGTATCGGGGCCAGATACTAACAGCAATAGGGGTAGATGGGAACAATCAGGTATTGCCCTTGGCATTTGCTTCTGTTGAGAGTGAGAATACCGACAGCTGGTACTGGCTCCTGAAATTGGTTAAAACAAAAGTTGTTGGTATGAGGCCAAATGTGTGCCTGATACATGATAGGCACGCTGGCATTCTGCGAGCGATAGAAGAGTTGCAGTTTGGGAGTATGGAACGAGTATACCCCGGTGTTTGGGAAGATGTACAGAGTAGGTGGTGCATGCGTCATATGGGAGCTAATTTCTTCAAGCAATTCAAGAACAAAGAGCTCATGAACATGTTCAAGAGGCTGTGCAATCAAAACCAGGAGAAAAAATTCAATGAGCTTTGGAAGAGATTAGATGAGTTGACAGCCAAATGCAGTGATCAGCGTGCAGCGGCTCCATCGACCGCCGTTGCTGAGCCTCCTCAAGCTCTTGGACCTCTCCCAACGGATAGTCCAACATTGGTTAGAAAAACTGGATTGGAGATTCGGAAATTTTCTCAGTGGATTCTGCATGAACCAAAAGAGAAATGGGGCAAGGCGTATGACATAGGTGGTGCTAGATATGGAATTATGACAACAAATTTGACAGAAGTTTACAACTGGGTGATGCGCGGTGTCCGTGGACTGCCACTAGTTGGCATAGTGGAGTTCATTTTACATGGGACATGCAGGTATTTTAGGGATCGGTTCCAGGCAGTTCTTCCCTCTATGCCGAACAACAGCATTTTGTTTGGAGCTTTCATGCAGAAAAAGCTAGAGGAGTTGCGTAAAAAGGCCATGAAACATCGAGCTGTAGTGCAAGGTACCCAACAGCACAGGTTTGAGATACTATGTCAAGATAAGGCAGGCAGGGGTATCTACCGCAAGAGAGTGAAGCAGGAGTGTGTTCTCAAAGCCGACGGCACATGTCATTGCTCTTGTGCAAAGCCGAAGCTGCTCCACAGGCCATGCACCCATGTCATTGCTGCCGCAGCGGAGTGTGGCATACCAGATGCAGTATATGTGTCACAGTACTTCAGTAACCAAGCAATATATCATACATGGAGCGGCGAGATTTATGGGTTCGGCATAGCTGGGGAGTTCACAGAGACTAACGATGAAGTACTCAATATTCCTGACCCATCGAAGCTCCGAGGCAAGGCTGGAAGGAGGAGGACTCGTCGCATCCGCAATGATATGGACGAGTCGGAGACTGGCAGGGTGAAGCGTTGCAGCAAATGCGATGAACATGGGCACACCTACAAGCATTGTCCTAAAGACAAGGAGAAACCAAGTGCGGCGGAGGCAGGACTATCAGGATCAGCAGCAGATGGAGCTCGCCCTACGGGTGAAGGCACTACCTCCACTCGACCACGTCCTAGGCGTCGTCGTGCCACGTCTGGCTACGTGGTGTAGTTCTTATGTTCTATGTCGGCATGTGGATTTGCTTGTAATTCGTTTCGATCTTATCGATGTGTTTATGTTTCGTCGTGTAATGTCAGACTTCGGCATGTCATGTCTTTAGGTCTCGTGATGTAACGTCGGACTAAGGCGCCTAACGTCTTTAGGTATGCTGATGTATGTCGGACTTCGACACGTAATGTTATGTTATATTATTGAACTCTACATATATGTTAAATTGCACGTCATCGTTATGTACCATTAGTAACGTTTGCTATATTTAAATAGCCTGTACTCTTGTTGTACATAATTAATCTCATGATTTTATTACTATTTCATAATTTTGCAAGTTATCTTTTGTTTTACATTACTATTTTTTGAATTGTTCTAACACGAAACACTATATTTTTCAGAGATGGTACGTCAGGATACACCTCAGTTGTTGGACCCGGCGATAGATCACCGACACCGGTCTCACCTTACTGCGGTGCAGGGGGCTCAGCTTGGGACGTTCCGGGCACGGACGTGCGGTGAGCTACTCACGGTTCACGACTCCTTTGTCGAGAGGTACGAACAGTGTTTTACTATAAGTTAGTTGCACTGTAATATTTTTTATAATGACATATTAATTTGTTATTGCAGGCTACGTGAGGCCGGCCTCGTACCGATGTGTCGGCTGGTGGAGGCTGCGGCCGGCGACGCGGACCCGGCCAGACGATGGACTGTGGACAGGTCCCTCCTAGCAGCTTTGGTCGATCGATGGAGGCCAGAGACGCACACTTTTCACTTGCCGTGCGGTGAGGTAGCCCCTACCCTACAGGACGTATCGTACTTGTTGGGGCTACCGCTCGCGAGAGACGCTGTTGGGCCAGTGACCACGGCTGTGGACTGGCAGGACAATCTGATGGCACGTTTCGCACTAGTACAGCGCGCACCGCACCTCCCGCTCGAGCCGTTAGCACACCACCGCAACACCGGACCTACGAAGAGGTGGCTGCTTCAGTTCACCGTGAGTGTTTTTGTACCGAAATGACAATCGTATTACATATTTAGTCCGCAGTTAAGGTGCCTAACATTTTATCGACGGCTTGCAGGTTGAGCAGCTACAGGCGGAGGCCGACGAGTACTCCTACAGCCGATGTTTGGAGGCGTACTTGCTCTGGCTTTTTGGCTGGGTGATGTTCTGTGGCGGTCACGGGCACGCCGTCGACAAGGGACTCGTGCACTACGCCAGGAGCATCGCTGACGCCGCGGTAGGCGAGGTGCCTCAGTGGAGCTGGGGTTCCGCGTTGTTGGCGGCTCTGTACCGTGCACTTTGTGAGTCTTGCACGAAGACGGATCCCAGCGCGACCTTTGGTGGGTGCCCTCTCTTTCTTTTTATCTGGGCAGCTGAGAGGATTGCGATCGGCCGCCCTGAGGTAGACCAGCACGCGTACGAGGAGTCACTGTACGAGGAGCGACCAGAGGTCGACTACCCTACGATGGGTACTCTGTGGTGCCGTCGTCAGGTACGTTGCATCGATCTTATCGTATTGTTAAGTTAATTGCTAAGTTCATTGTACATCACATCGATCGTCTCATATTGCAGCGCCGATGGGCTCACGTCCAGGTTAGGCAGTCGTATCCTGAGTTTGTTATGGAGTTCGACCGCCTTCTGCCGACTGACGTCGTGTGGGAGCCCTACAGTGCAGCGGCTACCCAGGCTCGTGCGCCGTTGGGTCTGTCCACACTCTGCACCAGGGACCAGGCGTACTGGATGACTACGGTTCCGATGGTCTTCGACATCTGCGTTGAGCCTCACGCCCCTTTCCGTGTGATGCGGCAGTTCGGCTTCCGTCAGCCCTTTCCAGTACCGTTTCCGACCACCGTCCCAGCTGCTGTTCACCGGTAAGATCTTGCACTACGCTTTCCGTTGTTGCATTAAAATCTGCCTGTTCACAATAATTTGTAACATCTGTCGTTTCACACTAATATTACACATTAATTCGCAGGTACTCGCGCAAGGGTCAGCACTCAGCTGGCGACTGGCCCGCCTGGCCCGCCAAGTTGGCGACTTTTGTTGAGTACTGGTTGCTCACAACCGAGGAGGTCGTGGACCACGAGGGAGAGCCACACACTGAGGAGTCGTACCAGGCCTACCTACGCTGGTACCAGCCACGCACCCGTAGTAGGGTCACCTTCGCTCCCTTGGAGCAGCAGCCCCACGTTGCGAGCACTAGAGACCTCTATGCCAGGCACCACGACCAGGACTTCGCTCGTGCTGTGAGTACCCTGCATCGCACCATTCCTTTATGTTTTCATGTCTTTCTCTTCGTCAAATTTTACGAATATTTACGAACAAATTAACTATGTAGGTCGACGACATCAACCGGGTCATCGTTGACGGTTCAACGACGATCCAACGTTTAGGCGCGGGGATTCCGGTACCCGTAGAGGAGCACCTGACGACGTACACGCGGATGGTGGAGTCGATGCGCTCGATTCTCCGAGTGCTCACCTGTCGTGCAGACGACGTTGCTCGGGCACATGCAGCTGTACAGCGGCCACCCGTACCGACTGGTCCCCGTCCAGCTGCGCACGTTCCTAGGCTGACTCCCCCTCCGCACGGAGGTAAGTATTTTTATTACTATTTCTGTACATGCCTCGCACATATAAGTGAGCCGTTTCACTTGCCGATTGCTTCAGGGTTTCGTGCACCGTTCAGCACCCCGCCTTTCTCAGCTAGGCCTTCTGTTGTGCCCCCCACAGGTACTTAAAAAAACAACATTACTTCGACAATCAATTTACATACATTTTATGTCTTAGCTTACAAGGGTCCTGTTGTCGATGTGTAGGACGGTTCGCTATGACGCAGGCCGCCCACTTCTCCTAGGCTGCAGGGTCAGCGTCTCAGGCAGCTGTGTCAACCTCGCACTCAGCGCAGTTCTGGCAGTACACCGGGACTTCGTCACAAGCAGCCGGCACGTCGAGTCAGGGTCCACCACTGGACCATGCTGGGACCTCGTCGGACCGCTTGCTGCCTTCCACCTTGCTCTTCGACATCACTGACTTCGACTTCGCTTCAGGCTCGACAGAGGACGTCATTGGCCCCTCACAGCTGGGAGGCGCACCGCCGGTGCAGACACAGGACCAGGCGCAGGCCACTCCTCCGCGGGACACTCGTGCTACCCGTGCTGTGCTACCGGATCGTTTCACCTACTCCCAGGACCACGTGCGAGCACAGGCCCGGAGGACCAAGCGTGGTCGCGGCGCGGGGCAGGGCCAGTAGAGCAGTCTTCTCTTTGTTTACTTGCTTCACTTTCCAGTATTGTATGCTTGTGTAATGACTACGTTGTTGTTATATGTGCACGATACCTTTCGGCGCATGCACGACTACTTTCTGCCGCACCGATGCAGCCTCCTTTATTCGCGTGTGATACGAGTATTTGCCCGCCATTTGGCGCATACGACCAATGTAACTTTCGGCGCCGATCATGCATGTATCTTTCGGCGCCAATCAGGCGTACCCACCATACCCCACCACGTTCACATGTCAGGGGTATCACTTGATTTTTTGCACCTATATAAGTCGCCTTAACGAGTGAGGCCTCACAATCTTTCAGAACTCAGTCACATTCAGTACTCTCTTCCCCACTTGCTTCATTACAAATCCGACGGGCTTTCGTCAATGGCTAGACGCCGGGGTGTTGAGGATCCAAACTGGCGTAGCGATCCTTGTGTATACCTACTACCACCTTGGTGCCAGCGTCCTCTCTGCCTATGCGGTGATCGATGCCAACTAATGGCTTCGAGGAATCCTGATATTCGAGGAAGGCGCTGTTTTAGGTGCCCTAACTATGACCGTGAGGTATTTTATTATCTGCATATGCTTATTCATTCCGTATGGGCAATCGCTTTATTCTTCGTAATACTACTCTATTCGGCAGACCCGCACTACGGCTTGCGCATACATCGAGTGGGTCGATACAGAAAATCCCGTTCTCGACCTAACCACTTGTTTACAAGAAGGTCGCTGGTATTTCGCATCCGAAAGTACTGAGCAATACTTACAGAGAAAAGCGGCTTATGAACGACAATGTCGTGAACAACAGAGCGACTGGCGGGTGCTAACTACGGCACTCCCTCCATGGGAAGCCCGTCCAAGATGCAGGTGTGGTGATCGTTGTCAGGTTCTTCGTTCCATAAATCCTACAACATTGGGTCGAAGGTTCTTTGTTTGTCCAAATATTCTTGACGACGATTTCATGTTAAGAATATTTTGATTACATGAATCCTTATTTTCTCACAACATTTACTAACTTTGCTTGCTTTACATCTATTCTTTCCTCCCAGGAACCACCAAGGAGATGTCAATACAGAGAATGGATAGACACCAGAAGGGTTCTAACTCCACCTAGCCGTGTTGTGCAGCTTGAACTACCAGAGCAATACAGGGTTACTAAAGCGCGGTTTGAGAGAGGAGAGGGATCCTCACGTAGGGGTTAGCTATTATCGGACAACTTGGCATATTGAAATTTCTACTGTCATGCTTCCTTGTCCCATTACTACATCGTCGTTGTGTTCAACTATTGCACTACCTCCCTCCTAGTTCGAATCTAATATCATCTATGTAACCGCAATGCAAATAGTCGTATCATGTTCAAATTGTACTACTATTTCTTCATGTTACATAATTCTCCTTGTTTAAGTCTATATAATGTTTCTACGACCCAGACTGCGATAGGCCTATATAAATTATCCGAGTACTAATACGTCGAATAAGGTACAAAATAATACCTCACTTAACATATGAAATTGAGCAACAACCAACTTCAATACGTTTTTATAACAATATTAACAAGTTTTACCAATAAATACTTCTTTATTTATTATTAACATAACATAGAAAAATCTTTTAGCCGTACTTTTTTCATCTGGGTCCCTTGCCGCCCTCTATTGGGGCGGCAAGAGACCCAGATGAAAAAGTACGGCCGCAAGCTCTTTATGGGCGGCCAAAATTGCAATTAGCCCCTTGCCGCCCTCTGTATGGGCGGCAAGGGCCTAATCGCAATTTTGGCCGACGGCGGCAGATGGCGCGGTCGACCCACCGTCTGCCACGTCAGCTTGCCGCCCACCATTAGGGCGGCAGGGGCTATTTCTGCAATTTTTTTGGTCGATAGATTATTTCTATAAATATTAAAAAAAAATCTAAAAACGAAAAAAATTCTTACCTCTAACGGGCTACGGCCGTATTCCATCTGTAGATGGGCCGAGCAAGCAGGATACAAAACTTCCGGTTCTACAAGGTCCGTTTTAAGGAAAAGTTCACTTTAGATCCTTCTATTTATCGCTGAGTTTGAAATTCATCCCTAAACCGAAATGCAAAATTTACTACAAGACACTAAAAAAAATGTGTAATTGGCTGAGAGACAACGCAAAAACATGACACGGCTGATGGACACTCTAAAAATTATGTAATTAACTGTAGGACACCGAAGACAATATTTTATAATTTCCGGATCAAAAGAGGTGATATTTTATTCCAAATGACGAGATTACCCAACGTGCAAAGAAAATAAAATATCCAGAAGAAGAAGACAGGGGACGTACTTGATAAAGATTAATACGTACGTACCCTTAAAGATGCACTAATACAAGCATGGCAAATGATAGCTAGAAGATGAATTCATGGAAATGTACGGTCGTCCATCTAGAGACACAACATTCATCCAACATTCATCCACAACACAAATTTTGGCACTCAAATTTATGCAATAAAAAAAAGAATCACACCTCTTAAGATCCGCCATCGTTGCCGTCGCACGGTCGGTCGTCTTCGAGCCGTCGCGCCACCTCCCGTCGACGAGCCCGCTGACTCCCACCGGTGAGCCTGCCACCTCCCACCGGCGAGCCCACCGCCGTGTCTCCTCCGCGGGCCCGCCGCCTCCTTCCGGCGAGCCCATCGCCGCGTCTCCTCCGCAAGCCCACTGCCTGCCGCCACCTACCCCCGGCGAGCCCGCCGCCCCTGCCGCTGCCTCCCCTCCCGCCAGATCTGGCGGAGGGGAGGGCTCCTCCCCGCGGAAGATCACCGTCTCTCGCCGGTGAGCCCTCCGCTGCCTCCCCTCATCGAGCCCGCGCGCCTGACGCCACCTACCCCCAGTGAGCCCGCTGCCCCTGCCGCCGCCTCCCCTCCCACCAGATATGGCGGAGAGGAGGGCTCCTCCCCATGGCTAGAACACCGCCTCCCGCCAGCGAGTCCTCCGTCGCATCCCCTCCGCGAGCCCGCTGCCGGTAGATGCCTCCCCGCGGCTAGCCCGCCGCTTCCTCAGAGAGAGAGAGGTGGGAGACTGGGAGTTGGAGAGGAGGAGAAGAGAGCGAGAGAGAAGGGAGGAGACGAGAGAGAGATGCGAGACCCACCTTATCTACTCGTTGTGGTGGGGCCTGCCGGCTCGGCTCGATTTCTATGGGTGTCGGTTTTTCGGCACCTATAGAATATGTGTTGGTTCTTATTTAGAACCGGCACCTATAATTGTTTAAAGGTGCATGTTTTTTGCGATTTCAACCCGCGGTAGTGGGAAAAGGTTTATAGATATCGGTTTTAGCACTTCCGGCACCTATAGTGCTGATACCTATTTGATATTTCATAGTAGTGGTCCCACTCGCCACGTCAGCAAAAACCGATGACTATACTACCGAGGGACCAAATTTAACATGGTATTGTGAGTTGGGCAATTAGCTATATCTAGTATTTTGGTTCATGGATGAATTTCAGACTAAATGACAAATTGAGAGATCGAAAGTGACCTTATTCCATGTTTTTATACCCAGTTGTGCTGGTCAGGCCTAACTGGCCTATCACCATCTGGTCTCTTCTCCGAGGAGCATTGCAAAAGTGGCAAACCAGCTAGGGCCCATCACGGCACGAACCTCTCGCTAAATTTCACAGCACACTTGACCTCAGCGAACACAGAACATACGGAACACAAAACTAAGGATATAAATCATATCAATGTTAATCTTCACGCGTGATGTGAGTTGGAATCTTAGAAAAGATCGATTGAGACTCCCTCCATGGTTCCACGAAAGCCGTCCGCTCTCCGCTTGGGCAATAAATGTTGGAGAAGGCACTTTTCATGGGTATATTGTAATAGGTAATAAGAAAAATAAGAAAGAACCAAAATTTCTAGCGGAATTATTCGTAATAAAATATTGGCTACAATTGAGAAAAAATATTAACTAATCTAAAAAAAGAGCAACATGGCTCTGCACGAAGGCAACTTCTTACTCTATTACTCTATCATAGATAATATGCATGGTTATCATGGATAATACTCTATTACTCTATCATAGATAATATGAAATGTTTGTCATGGATAATACTCTATTACTCTATTATTTATAAGGGAGAAACACAGTCGAGTAGTTGCACCCATCCATTTTCCGCCATCCTATCATGCATCCATGCCTTGATTCTCAGCACGGAATAGAAAACGGAGGAGAAGATGCGTGTGGGGGCAATTCGTCGCTAGTGCTTCATTTTGCTAGTTAAACGAGAGAGATGATTTCTGCATTTTATTAGCTGTTGCCATACAGACATGCAAAATAAATGTTGAGATGCGGCGGCGGAGGCGATGCGTGGCTGCAGCGGCGGCGAACGCGTAGCTGCAGTGGTGTTGCATAGCGTCTGCAGGAGTTGGTGGTGGTGGGCATCGCCGGCCACAGTGCCATATCCGCATCCTTTGTACCAGTTGTTTCTGCCGGCCGTGACTGCATCACATCCGGGTGGTGATACTGCTCGTGCAGCGCGGCGAGCTCTAAGCGCCCTATGAGTCTATGACCAACGGTGAGAAGTGGAGTTGTTGGTGGTGCCCAGCGTGGCCATTGCTTTTTCTTGGATTTGTGTTTCTTCCTGGGATGATTGGATTGTTTATAATGACAGTCCTAACCTACAGAAGCAATTTGCTTCACAATGTTGTAATCGATTATTTTTCATGTTGCACTAATTCGATTTTGATGTTGCAATAACCGCAGTAACAATGTTTCAGTGTTGCAGAAATAAGGATTTCGATGGCTGTGTTCGTAGTAATATCTTTTACTTGTTCTGTTCTTTTCGTTGTTATTGTTTGTATACTCCGTTGTAAAGGAAATCATTTTTTTCTTCCCGTTGTAAAAATATCTAGCTTTGTTCCGTTGTACTAAGTTGATGTTTCCGTTACCTGATGTTTTTTCTTTTCAACTTTGATGTTTCGTGGGCAGTCAACTGAAATAGTTGACCGCCCTGTTTTTATTGTCATGGATCAGGAACCGATCCGTAGTTCCTTCCGCCAATATAGCGATGCTTTCTAGCGGCAGTCTCCATCCATGTGTTGGCATACTATCTGTGAATGAATCTGAAGCGTTGTAGTGATCATGGTTGTCACTTTTGGAAAACGTGTTGCGTTGGGCCAAAATCAAAAGGTTTTTTTTTTGAGATAATGCAGCTTCTCATAGATTAATTAAGATCAGACAGCAGTACCTCCCGAAGAGTCTCTGGGATTACAGAACGGTAGGTATTACAAACTGTTTGCTCAGAACATTGAGCTAAAAGGTGAGCCGCAGCATTAGTTACACGATTAACATGAATGAAAGAGCAATCCAAAAAACCAGCCGCCAGGAAGTTTATGTCAGAGACAAGAGCGCCAACCATTGAACGGTCACGTGCTCCAGACTGAATCTTTTGGATGATAGCTAGGCAATCTGAAGCCAAAACAATTTTCTGGTGACCCTCCTCCATCGCCGTGCGCAACGCACAGCGGATAGCCAAAGCTTCTGCCATTTCAGGTTGGATACACCCCGAGTGTCGCTCATTAGCAGCGAACAAGCACAGCCCGCTGTGATCCCGAAATAGAAATCCCAACCCAAAAGAATTGACTGACTGGAAGACAGCAGCATCTGTATTAATAAGAATCGTACCTTCAGGCGGAGGCCTCCATCTGGGAACTGGACGAAGAGCATCACCCCTAACCGCCTGCACAGCACAGCAACAGTGTTGTTCAATCATCTCGACATAAGCCAAGATTTTCTGGATGACCTGTCTTGGATTAGCTAAGGTAGGATTATTCCTGGAATGATTTCTAGCCTCCCATATATGCCACAACGTGACAGCCAGCGCCGTCTTTTGGATGTTTGAACTTCTCCCCAGGAAATCAAAAACCCACTGCTTCATATTTGACAGATCAGTCATGCATAGCTTCAAATCAAAATGTTGCTTGATGCTATCCCAAATACATACAGCAAAAGGGCAGAGGAGAAAAATGTGCTCGATTCTGTCATCCCTTTCACAGAAGCAACAGCCATCAGTAGCTGGGATATGCCGCCTTCTCAGCTGGAAACCTGAAGGCAAGCAGTCATGCACAATTCTCCAAAGATTGGTTAACATTTTCCCTGGGGCATTGATTCTCCAAAGTTCCTTCCATCTGTTTGCACTCTCTTGTAAACCCGACAACATTCCCCTGCCATTTTCACTTTGCGCAGCCATAAAGATTTCTGATCTTGCAAGGTTGTAAGCTGAACGCACCGAGAAAACCCCTCTTTTGTCGTGTGGCCAGGAAATGAAATCCTCTCCTCCATGTGCACTAACAGGGATTTGTAGGATCTGTTGAGCAGTAGTTTCATCAAAGAAAGAGAACACCTTATCCTCATCCCACTCCCCAATCGCAGCATTGACTAAGAAGTCCACCGTGACATCATCAGGCATAGGGAGGAGAGGTCTCACCATCGAAGGTTTGATTCCCGGTATCCAATGATCCTTGAGGATTTTTACCGAAGAGCCATTCCCAATGCCCCACCTCACACCTTTCCTAAGCAAATCCCTTCCAAAGAGAATACTACGCCAGGTGAAGGAAGCGGCAGTGGGTTTGGGAGCATTCCAGAAATCAGAGTTCGGGAAGTACCTTCCTTTGAGAACCCTAGCACAGAGCGAATCAGGATCAGTCACGATTCTCCAACCCTGTCTAGCAAGCATAGCTTGGTTGAAAAGGCCCAGGTCTCTGAAACCCAACCCCCCCCCCCCAGAGATTTCGGCGTCGTCATCCACTCCTAGGAACGCCAATGCATTTTCTTCTTCCCGTCCTCGAAGCCCCACCAATGGTCAAGGATGCATGATTTCATTTTCTCACAAGTTGTCACAGGCAGCTTGAAGCAGCTCATAACATAGGTGGGAATCGCCTGCGCAACAGCTTTGAGCATCGTCTCCTTCCCAGCCCTGGACATCGGCCTATCGTTCCAACCATTCACTCTTCTCCACACTCTTTCCGGGAGGAAAAGAAAAGAGCCAATGGACGCTCTTCCAATTTCAGTTGGCATGCCTAGATACGTGTCTTGGAGGATCTCAACCGAAACCTGGAGTGTCTCCTTCACCGAGTTCTTTATTTCCTCAGGACAGTTCTGACCAAAGAAGATGGAAGATTTCTGAAGATTAATTTTCTGTCCCGAGGCCTTGCAGTATGCTTGGAGAGCATCTTTCAGCCCTTGAACACTGTGCAGATCGCTCCTAGCAAAGAAGATGCTGTCGTCTGCAAAGAGCAGGTGTGAGATTGGTGGGCCAAGATGACCGTTCCTAATGCCCTGAATCACCCCCATTGATTCCTTCTTTTGAAGGATGCTGGACAGCCCTTCAGTGCAGAGCAGAAAGAGATAAGGGCTGATTGGATCCCCTTGTCTCAAACCCCTCGACGGAGTAACCGGATACGTTAGCTCTCCATTGATCCTAACTGCATACCTTACAGAGGTGACACATCGCATGACAGTTTGAATCCAAGGATCAGCGAAGCCCAGCTTCAAAAGACATCCATGCAGGAAAGACCATTCAACACGATCATAGGCTTTCATCATATCCACCTTTAGAGCAAAGAAAGGCTTCTTGCACTGTTGCTTCTTAATGGAGTGAAGGCACTCATATGACACTAGGGCGCTATCTGTTATCAGTCGTCCCGGTACAAAAGCACTTTGGAACTCAGAAACCACTCCTGGCAGGAAAGGCTTTAGACGATTCGACAGAACCTTTGAAGCAATTTTGTAAAGGACATTGCACAAGCTTATGGGACGAAACTTTGAGAGGTGAGTTGCATTGTTGACCTTGGGGATGAGAACAATGACCGAATCACATAAGCCCTCCGGAATCAAATCCCTAGCAAGGAAGCTACGAACCGCACTGCAAATCTCCTCCTCAATAAACTCCCAATGTGTTTGGTAGAAGAGGGCTGGGAAGCCATCAGGGCCCGGAGCTTTTGTTGGTCCCATCTGGAAGAGAGCCATTTTAATCTCAGAATTGGAGTAAGGTTTGCACAACTCCTCATTAATGAAATCATCCACTTTGCGTGGTATGGACTCCAACACTTCCTCCATCGAATCGCAGCACTCAGAAGCAAAGAGATCAGCATAGAAACGTTCCGCCATCCCTTTCATTCCTTCCAAATCTTCGCATAGGGACCCATCTTCTCTGGTGAGCATTCTTATTTTGTTCGTTCTTTGCCTTGCCGATGCTCGGGCATGAAAGAAAGCGGTATTGTGGTCACCCTCTTTCAGCCCATCCACTCGAGACCGCTGCCTTGCCATGACTTCTTCTCTTTCAATGACTTCTTCTCTTTCAAAGAGTTCACAAAGCTGTTTCTCAATCAATTTCTCTTCCTCGACAGAGTTATCATTGGGATGTAAGGTGTGCAGCGAACTTAACCTTCTTTCCAGTTTTTGAATGTTCTTACGGACATTGCCGACAATTTACTCCATCTCCGGAGAGAGTCGGCCATCCGTTGGAGATTAGACCATGCTGCCTGAAGAGGGGGAGAATCGATCCTTCCCTCAGGCCAAGCATTCTCCACGAAACCCCTATAGTCCTCCGCACGGAGCCACGCAGCCTCAAAGCGAAAGCTCTGCTGTATCGGGGCTCCCGTACCTCTATTGGCCCTTCCTGAAAGCAATATTAAGAGTGCATATTGATCGGAGGTAGTGGTATTCACATTCTCCACACAATAGTCATCAAAAAGATGTGAGAACTCACCGTTCGCCACCGCACGGTCAAGACGGACCTTGACATTGCTTTGGGCATCTTGTTTGTTGCACCAAGTGAACTTGGCCCCCGTGAAGCCGAGGTCAATGAGACCACAATCATCCAAACAGCTTCAGAATGACACCATTTGGTTCTCTGATCTGTCCCGAGCCCCCATGTCAAGCACACGTCGGCTTCGAAGTCCAAACACATTCACACATCTTAGGCATGTGGATCCATCTATGCATCAGACTTACCCCGTCCTGTAGCCTTATAGTGAGGACTTACAAATGAGGTTTATACGAGTCAGACAAGGACGTACGAGAGCAGGTAGAATAACAGACTATAAGTTAGCTATAAATATATTTTAAGGAGATAAAAGATGATAAAGAAGAACAACATACTATAGATTTGTAGTCAGTTGCAGCTCCAAAATGCAATATATGTATGACAGGTGGGATCAGATATTAATAGTGTTGTAACTAACTATTATATGAATTGGCTATTAAGTTGACTATAGATGATTTGAAGTTAGTAGTTGGCTATACTATTAAACTTGCTATGAGAAACAATGAATGAATGATGACATTTAATATTTCATTGTCACATATTGTGCTGATGTTTACGGACGTTGGCTAATCTAATTAACATGAAAACTAGCGGTTCCTTTCCATCTATGCAATTTAATATTTGACTATCTATAGCAAAATTAAATTTTTTGAATTGAAACAAATTAAAGCATAATTAGCAATGTCATGTGCTTAATTAGTTCAATGATCGAACTTATCAACTACGTGTTTGATACTCACCTGTGTACAGTGTTTTATAGCTTCACATTTCCCACTATAACTTCTGTATGCATAGATCTCATATTGGCCTACTACACCAGCCCCAATTAGCCAATACATATTATTAAGCAAAACTCTTTGGGTTAAGTTTTTTATCCGTTTAACATTCCTATTCTCCACTCCAGCTAGATGTGCTCGACAATCTTTAGTAGTAGACAATTAAGTTGGTAAGTGTTAAAACTAAGAAAAAACAAATAACATGGAAATGATTATATCATAGCTAAAGCTGAAACACTAACTTTAATGAAATACTTTTGGTTTCCTCCCATGTCTTGAATTTAGATATAGAGAAGCAATAATGGTTAACCATATACATTGGTGCCATTTATATTTGCAAATGACCATCGGATCATCTTTCTCATGCTGGGCTCTCATGCTTTTGTCGATGTGCTTTCACACAAATTTTCCGATTCACATGTTAGGAGTGGAGAGAGCATACCAAATATGTCTTACGTAAGTTCAATATTTAAAAACGGTGCAGTTCTTGGAGCATTGTTTTTTGTTGTTCTCATACATTGCAGCTATCAGAATATATGGATCATTTGCTCTCTCTAGAATCCGTCCATGAATAAGAATTATTCCGATCCATTTACAATTTAAAGGGGTACGAGGCGAACTGGTGCCTACGATATAACTACACCATCTGTCCTACTGTATAAGACATGGTTAAGCATGATACAGTCTACAAAATTAATCTTTGTTTTTAATTTCCGATGTACTGCAATGTTTGTGGCATCAAAATCATAACCATATTCATGTGAATTTTTTTCTTTCAACCAGATGAAAATAAGTTTGGACTTAATATTTTTTGGTAAAATGTAGTTCATTCCTTCTTATCTCGAGATTTTTTCATGTATTCAGAAAACTTTTATGTCTATTCTTTTTACAGATTCACTTATTTGATCGTTTTGACGAGATATTTTCTCATCTATCTATCTATGTCTCCGTCAAATTGTCTTCAATGGCTATGGCGGTGGCAAGATCTGTGCGAATTACTGATATACAGCTCAATTACTGTTCAACATTATATTCTGTTTTGGTTCGACGCCTATCGCCGGTGGTGATGTGTGCGAAAATTCAAGCGACACAATTATTGGCTGCTGATTTCAGATATTATGTTTCTGGTTAAAGGAAAACTAGACTAAGTACATATAATTGAATGTGCAGAGATGTAGCCTAGAGGGGGGGGAGTGAATAGGCTTTCTTGAAATTTTCTCAACAATTGCAGCGGTTAAATTGACAGGGCCCGGAACCTCCTGGTGATGAACACCGGAACTTCCGGGTAGGATGAGTAGCCCGGAACTTCTGGAGTTCTTGAGCCAGGAACTTCCAGGCAACAGAGAAAAGCGAAATTAGGGGAAGTAAAACAGGTCCTAGCTAGAGATGATCAGGCACAGAGTTGCACAAGATGTAGATCTCAAGATACCAGTAGATTCAAACACAGATCATGCACAAGAGAGACAAAGGCGATTTTTTTCCCGAAGTTCGGATCACACGGATCCTACTCTCCGTTGAGGTGCTCAAAGAGCCGGGTCTCGATTAACCCCTTGCCTCACTTATGCAAAGATCCCAGAAGGAGTCCACAGCCTTCAACTCAACACTTCTAGGTCATTTTCTAGAATTGAGTGACCACCAAGATCCAACTCACAATTCCTTCTAGAAAAGACCACAAGTGCAAGTTGCTCTACCTAGGACAACCTCTGAAAACTCAGCACAAGAATCTTTACTCACTTACCTCATTTCCTTGCGGAGGTGAGGAAAACCTTCACAAACTTTCCCGGGACATCCACAAGATCTTTTGAAGCTCACGGGCGACACCTAACCGTCTAGGAGAAGATCTCCAAGAGTAATAAGCCCAAGTGACAGCCCACAAGATATCCAAAGTGCTCAATCAAACCTAATTTTCAAGCCATCTCCAAAACACTCCTAAACTCTAATCTAATCTCTCAATCTCACAAGATAGGCTCTAGATTTGAGTGGAGGAAGCAAAGGAAGCTGGGGAGTGGCTAGAAAACCCTAGAACATGAAAGAGCTGAAGTGGAATGGCCAAAGGGTGATCTGGGGACGAAATCCATATATATAACGGCTAGGTGACGTCATCTAGCCGTTACTCACAAGTTTGAACTAGAAACCTGCCAGGAGGTTCCGGGCAAAAGTGCCAGGAACTTCTGGGCAATACTTAGGAAAAATCTAGCTAAACTTCGGTGCCCGGAAGTTCTGGCCAGAACCTCCGGGTAGCCCTCTCTGTCCCGGGGAGAAAATAAACTATGGTGTCCGGAGGTTCCGGCCAGAACCTCCGGGTAGGCCTCTCTGTCCCAGGGAAAATCATTTCCAAAAATGATTCCAAAAACCTTTAGACTCATGGATATGACTAAGAGCACTTTGTATACCCTAGAACCACACTTGAAACCCCTCTTAATAGTATGGTTTTTCCTACACTCAATTTCGAAAGTGAAAAACCTAGTCTAATCACCTTCGATGTTTTTCGCACTTAGGAACATTCAAATTGGGGGGTCTCCTTGCATTCTTAGCCATCACAACTTGCTTTGGAACTAAACTCCTGTGAATAAACTTGACAAACACGTTAGTCCCCTTTAACCACCTTGTCATTAATCACCAAAACCCACTAGGGGGTTTAAGTGCATCTTCAATCTCCCCCTTTTTGGTGATTGATGACAACATGGTTAAAGCACACAAAAAGATAATAGAATTTAAATTTGGAATGATGAGAGAAGTATGTAGCTCCCCCTAAAGATATGCATATAATGAAATGAGATGAATACAATATGCATAAGATGAAGGAAACCTCAAAAGAAACTTCACACTACCCTCATCAAATAAGATGCAGATGTGAGTGCTTAAAAGATGTGTGATACGCAAGAAGAAAGACTAGATGACATGGCAATCACTCAAAAAGATGAAAAGAACACTACATCACATCAAAATGCAACATTCATATGGTCTAACTTACTGACATAAAGGATAATAAAGCATCTAACATTCATTACATCCAACCATAAAAGAATACGATTACATGTCCATAGAGAGAGATAATAGGGAGGGAATCTGCCTGGCCGGAACCTCCGGATCACAGGACCCGGAACTTCCGGCCAAATGACCAGACAGCAGTTAAGGCAGCAAAATGATTTAAATGACCCCCTTCAATTCACAATTTCTCCCCCTTTGGCATCAAGGCACCAAAAAGCAAGAAACCATGAAGAGAAGAAGAGGATCACTCATCTCCATCTCCATCAGAGGGAACAATTTCGGTATCGCTGGAGAGATGAGACTCATCGGACTGTGCAGCGGTGTCAACATTAGTGGGAGCATCCTCAGCAGCTGCCTCGGCGTCATCCTCATCATCATCATCATCTGATCGGGAAGACTCTTCATTGAAATAGGTGGATGGACCTTCACCGGCAACGTTGCGGGCTGCCTCATAAGCCTCAAAAGGATCCACATAGACCTCATCTTCAGAATCATCTGACACTTCTTTCCCAGCCTCTCTTCTATCTTCCTTCTGACGCCTTTCGATCTTCTTCACTTTCTTTGCAGTCTTAGCACACATACAGAAGATCGCCTGAAGTGCCTTCTTGATGGGAGAAGAGCTCGAGGATTGCGGTGGGGCACTAGAAGAAGGACCAGCTGAGGTAGAAGGGATGGATCTAGGTACCACTGGAGAAGAGGAAGGTGGAACACGAGGATGAAAAGGATTGTGGCACCCATCTTTGATGTTGTTTAGGATAGAAAAATACGAATATATGTATCCCTCTATGTTTAGAGAGAAAATACACAATGTAAACAAAACATAAGGAACATGCTCTTTACTAATCTTAAAAGATCATAAATACGAATTCCCAATGTAATATATATGTATATGCGCTCCACAATCTATCGTTGGACAGATCTGACTTGTGCGATGTGGTCTCCTGGTTCTTGGGGCCTCGAAAAGCTCCCAGTTAATTACCTTCGTAGGTCTAGACCTGCAAGAGAACCTCCGATTAAGTTGCTTGTGGTCGTCTCGTCATCTTCGCTTCGCGTTCTCCATGCATGGTTGTGATGATGATGTAGATGTGTATGTGTGAGCGCCGGCAGCGATCCACGGCCTCGTCGGTCCATGCGCCGGTGTTGGTAGCATGGCCTTCGTATCGGCTTCGCCCGTCCTCTGTCGTCTAGCCTCGTCGGTCTTGAACAACGTGTGGATGTAGATTGTTAGTGAAGACATGCATGAAGTTGCGTAGCTTGAACGACTTGACGTCATAGCAGTTGCGTCGAGATTAGATTAGGAAAGGGAGAAATTATTGAAGATGGTTGATGTAGACGGCAACCGGATTTAATCAAAGCTCGGCATCTCATTTGGGACAAATAAGAAAAACCAATAGGACTTCTTCAGCCCACGCATTGGTTTGTGCATGGCACTGTAGCAGCGATGACATGTCGTCCTCCGATTGGTTGGCCACGTTGCCACAATAATTAACTTAATCAACATTGCATTAGTTGCCATCCAACAGCACTAGCTCGCCGTCCTCCCGTCGTCCTTCCTCTGTACTGCAGCCATACTTGCCTCTATCGTCATCCGCTGGTTTCGACGCCATGCGTGATGCTTGACCTCCGGCATGGGAACGGATAGAAATCTTGGCAGTCGGCGGCAGCTCCGGCGATCCTCGGTGCACTCCGGCAGGGCGGCTTCCCGACGACCTCCTCCATGGTTAGCCCGTTCCAGTGCGGTGAAGCTTGCAAATCAAGGACGTCCGGCATCTCGGCGAGGTCGCAGCTTCGAGTAGATGCATCACCAGCGGCTTGAATTAGCAGGTTCGAGTCCAGGGACAAGTAGCACTGTGTCGGCTCGAACAGACGCCGGCATCGATGAGGCTTCTGTGACGCATAGATGAATCGGCCACCGCGACTTCCCCGGCGATGACAATACGTGCAGATGGATCCCTATGCATGGATGTGTGCGTGCTGTAGATGAAAGAAAACGAAACAATCTTGCTAGCTTTTACCTTGACTAGCCATCAAGCTCCTCTCCTGCGCTTGCTGATGATCGGATCACCGCGCGCGCCCTCTCCTGCCGGACGCCGGGACTCCGGCCGAAGTCGCTCGCCGCCGCCGGTGCGTGTCGTCGATGGATGGATCACCGATGAGAGTTGATGGATGGATGTGTTGATGCTGGATGGGCAGATGCGTTGATGATGGGTGGCTTGTGGATACTGGATGCATTGGTGGATCAATGTGTGGATGAGTTCGTGAATGCCCCCGGCTGCCGAGGGGTCGACGCCTTATATAGGGGCCTGAGGTCGGTGCTCGCCGCGTTCGCGCGCTGTTTCCTCCGCGTCAAGTTCGTTGCAGATAAGGCTTGATCGATCAGTTTGTTATTTGTTCATATCCTTCTTTGATTTTATCTCTTAGCTTCTCCTGGCGTCAAATATCTTATTTGTAATTCGCTTTGTTTCTCTGCTGCTGGGCCACAGTCCGGTGATAAGCGCCTTGCCAGCGATCGCGCGAAGTAACTAACTCGATCAAGTTTGTTATAGAGATAAAATCAATTGGTTTGTTAGTTATCTCTTAACTCATCTGGTTTTATCTCTTCCACATATTAACTTATGAAATCTTGGCGGGATAGAGGTCCAGCCACCCGCGCGTAGGCAGCTATCGTCTTCGGCCATGGGCCGAGCCCATGATTAATCACTCGGATATGCATAGGTTGCTTAATCACCCAGGCATGCACACACATACGACCGTCTACTGTAGTACATGCATGCATGCACGTGATTGCCTCACCAGCCAATCTTCACACGGCTAGTTATTGGTTAACTATACATGCACATATACTAATCCAAGTATATATATCCCAGCTGCCTGTGCATGCATGAATTTGCGTGTATATACATGGCCAAGCATTGCGTAGAAATGATAAGCTAGCCAACTTATAAACTGCTTGTTTGCTTTGTCCATCATGAGTAAGTCTTGTGTACACATATAATCGCCAAAATACCATCAAACAGATGTAGAACACTCCGGTGACTGTCTCAATCATCTTCATAATGAAAGGAGCATAAATGCAACCTCGCTTAGGCTCAAGAATGGTGTTGGCAATCTCATACCAAATCAACTTCATCACACTGAAAGGAGGCTGATTGTAGCGCATGCGACTGAGAAGATGAGCATGCTTGGATGGCAAAGCAGTAGCATCTCCAACCTTTGGAAGCAGAGACCAACGAAAGATGGAGTAAAGCACCTTGTAGTTTGGATGCAAACCATGAGTAGTTCCCATACAAGTCCGAGGAGCATCCTTAGTATACATGAACTTAGTCTTGATCATGGGGAGGGGTGCTTCACTATGAATATTAGGCCTATTGAGATCCTCATCCTCTAAGCCCAATATCTCAGCAAACTGTGCTATGGAAATCTTATGCCTAACACCCTCAGTCATCCACTTTACATAAGGAGTTCCCTTCTTAGTAGTACCAAAGAATGCTGTCGCATAGAATTGTGCAATGACCTCCTCATTCCAATCATACTCCAAGGCAAGAATATCTCCAAGATTCTTGTTGTGGCAAACTTGCATTGCTTGGTTGAACACTTCATTGTTCTTCTTCCTCATGTAAGTCCAATCAATCCACTTCATCTCAACCACTGGATTGTCTCTAGCCATAATCACTGAGTTATACCAATCCAATTGGGTGAACGTCCTGAAACGAGGATCCTGTGACTCCTCAGGCTATGTCTCTGGATCAATCAAACGGTCCCTTCTGTACTTAGCAAGCTGATGAAGGTAGTTGGACTTGGGTCTTCCAATGTGGTGCAAAGGAGTGGTGTCAAATCCAAGAGTCTTGTAGAGCCGAACGGGATTCTCGCGAGATCCAACAGGGAAATCATGAGAGGCCCTTCCAGCCCCAGAAGTGCGACCACCACCTCTCCCATGACCTCTTGAAGATGGAGCATCACTTCCTTGACCACTGTCAATATCTCGAATCTGAACTGGACGGTTGCTGGATTGCCTGGTAAACCTAGGAGAAGTACGGGTGCCGCTGCCACTGCCACCTTCAACCACTTTCTCTTTACCCAAACGACCATGAGGAAACCGAATAGGAGGACTCTCATCACCGGACAAATCCTGAGAGGCTTTCTGTCTTTTCTCATGAGGCATAGTGCTTACTGCAACAGGAATCAACAAATTGGAGTGCAATAGTTAGGCAAAATTTGAGAGAATCAAGAATTGCAGGCTGGCTGGACAGCGCCCGGAGGTTCCGGGTGCAAGAGCACCGGAACTTCCGGCCGGCAAAAATGAAGAACAGAGGTCTCAAAAATAGCCAGTGCATGTGAACAAATCCTATAGATCGGTGATCTACAAGGTAGCAGGAACAAGACTATCCAAGTGGTTTTCTCCCTAGGTTCACAGATTTAGAGATCGGGATAAAAAACACAATGAACCGAGAGAGGGAATCAAAAAGTGCTACCTTGATAGTAAATCGTAGAACGATCACAGGAAGATCCGCCTAGCCACCAATGTGGTTGATTCCATGGAGAAGAATCAAATTTTCATGGTTGGAAGAGGAAATCGCCACTAGGAGCACTGTAGCGGTGGCTAGGGCTGGCGTCGGGGAGAGAGAAGAAATGAGGAGAGAGACTAGGGTTTCTAACTCCCCCTGAGTATATATACTCCCCGACACCCGGAGGTTCTGGACAGGGAGGCCCGGAACTTCCGGCCTGACAGAAAAAGGGCAGTCAGGCCCAAAAACAAGGAGGAGATGAGAATTCAACGAAGGGAAATAGAGAACTAAGGACATGCAGAGACTTATGATGCATATAACCAGTCAACAGGCAACATTACATAACCATGGTCAATATACATCACAAGAAGAAAATAAAAACCAAATTTTCGCAATAAAAGGCACACATAGGATTTTGCAAAACTTATCACAAAAGGGGTTTTTGGATAAAGGAGAAATGTTTGAGCTTTATTCCTGGTATCAAGATCATCTTCTACCAAGAAGTGATCTCAAGACACAAAAGCTCAATTTTTTTTTAATTTACATTTTAGTGATACATGTTTGACTATAAATTAGCCAACCACCCATCACCTAATGTTGCGAGAATCTAAGATATTGAGCTCACTCCTAAGCTCGCAAAATCTTTTCTCATCTAAAGGCTTGGTGAAAATGTCGGCTAATTGGCTCTCGGTTCTCACATGTGTAAGGCATATGTCTTCTTTGGTCTGATGATCTCTCAAAAACTGGTGGCGAATATCTATGTGTTTGGTTCGAGAGTGTTGAACGGGATTATTGGCTATTTTGATGGCACTCTCATTGTCACATAGGAGTGGGATTTTGGTGAAGTTGTAGCCGAAGTCTTTTAGGGTTTGTTTCATCCAAAGGAGTTGAGCACAACAAGAACCGGCGGCGACATATTCAGCTTTAGCGATGGATAATGGAATGGAATTTTGCTTCTTGGAGGACCAAGAAACAAGGGACCGCCCAAGAAATTGGCAAGTCCCGGTTCTGCTTTTTCTATCAACCTTACACCCGGCGTAATCCGAATCGGAATAGCCCAAAAGCTCAAAGTCACAACCCTTAGGATATCACAAGCCAAGATTAGGAGTAAGAACTAAATATCTTAGAATTCTCTTGACGGCAATCAAATGGCACTCTTTAGGCTCCGCTTGAAAGCGAGCACTCATGCATACACTAAGCATGATATCGGGACGAGATGCACATAAGTAAAGCAAGGATCCTATCATGGAGCGATATACCTTTTGGTCCACACATTTACCATTATCATCGAGGTCTAGGTGGCCATTAGTAGGCATAGGAGTCTTGATGGGTTTGGCATCTTCCATCCCAAACTTCTTGAGAATGTCCTTCACGTACTTGGTTTGAGAGATGAAAGTGCCCTCTTGTGCTTGCTTCACTTGTAGCCCGAGGAAGAAGGTCAACTCGCCCATCATAGACATCTCGAACCTTTTAGTCATGATACTACTAAATTCTTCACAAAAAGAGGAATTAGTAGAACCAAATATTATGTCATCGACATAAATTTGGCATATGAATAAATCACTCTTAGATTTTTTAGTGAAGAGAGTAGTATCCGCCTTCCCAATTTCAAAACCATTTTTCAAAAGAAAATCTCGGAGACATTCATACCAAGCTCTTGGGGCTTGTTTGAGCCCGTAGAGCGTCTTGTGGAGCTTGTACACATGGTTTGGTAACTTTGGATCCTCGAACCCCGGTGGTTGCTCCACATAGACCAACTCCGAGATAGATCCATTGAGAAAAGCACTCTTGACATCCATTTGGAATAACTTGAAATCATGGTGAGCGGCATAGGCTAAAAGGATTCGGATTGACTCAAAGCGAGCAACGGGTGCGAAGGTTTCACCAAAATCGAGACCCTCGACTTGGGTGAACCCTTGCGCAACTAACCGGGCTTTGTTCCTTACAACCACTCCATGTTCATCTTGCTTGTGGAAGATCCACTTGGTGCCGATGACATTTTGGTCGGGTCTCTCCACCAACGTCCATACTTGGTTGCGAGTGAAGTTATTCAACTCCTCTTACATAGCCATCACCCAATCCGGATCACCAAGTGCATCTTCACCCCTGGTTGGTTCCAAAGAAGAGACAAACGAATAGTGTTGACAAAAGTTAGCGACACGAGAACGAGTAGTTACCCCCTTTCTTATGTCACCAAGTATGTTGTCGACGGGATGATCTCTTTGGACAGTGTGATGTATTCTTGGATGGTGCACCGAGGGGACCTGAGCCTGATCAGGATGCTCTACAGTGCCCTCGGCATCAATCCCATCCACTTGTGCCGTAGGCACGCCTTGACTGTCCTCTGCCCGGAACTTCCTGGCAGATGGACCCGGAACTTCCTGGCCTGGAGAGGTCCAGAGGTTCCGACCATCTGTGGTTCCGGAACTTCCGGGTCAACTAACACTTGACTCACTGTAGGGCTATTGGATGTCGATGACGAAGGTTGATCCCTATCTTCTTGGTCATCCTGTGTCTCGACTGGTCGTATGTCTCCAATAGCCTTAGTACCTATAGCTTGACTTGGATCCACATCACCTACAACATGTACAACAACTTGCTCTCCTTGGGAGCCATTAGATTCATCAAATGTCATATCCCTAGTGACTTCAACAATGCCGGAGGTCTTGTTGAAGACACGATAGGCATGTGCATTTGATTCATAGCCAAGTAAGAATCCCTCATCCATCTTAGGTGAGAACTTAGATGAGCGAGGCCTCTTACTTAAAATGAAGCATTTGCTCCCAAAGACACGAAAATATGAAACATTAGGTTTCTTACCACTCAAGAGCTCATATGAAGTTTTCTTTAAGATCTTGTGGAGGTACAAGCGGTTGATGGCATGATATGCGGTACTCACGGCCTCCGCCCAAAAGATATCCGAAGTCTTGTACTCATCAAGCATTGATCTTGCGGCTTCAATAAGAGTTCGGTTCTTCCTCTCAACAATGCCATTTTGAGTGGGGAGGGGGGTCATAGGGGGCGGAGAACTCGTGCTTGATTCCCACTTCATCAAGGAATTCCTCCACTTGAGTGTTCTTGAATTCTCCTCCATTATCGCTTCGCACCCTCTTGATGGTGAGATCATAGAGGTTTTGGGCTTGCTTAGCGAAGCGCTTGAAGACATCTTGAGCCTCACTCTTGTCATGGAGAAAATACACCCAAGTGAAGCGGGAAAAATCATCAACAATAACAAAACCATACTTGATACCTCCAATACTTATGTAAGCAACGGGCCCAAATAAATCCATATGTAGAAGCTCAAGAGGGCGTGTTGTAGTCATGATGTTCTTGATAGGATTTGGATTCCCAACTTGTTTCCCGGCTTGGCAAGCACTACACACACGATTTTTCTCAAATGTGACATTAGTGAGCCCGAGGATGTGTTCCCCCTTTAGAAGAGTTGCCAAATTCTGCATTCCAACATGGGCTAGTCTACGATGCCATAGCCAACCCATGGAGGATTTAGCAATCAAACAAGCTTCCGGATTCACTCTATCCACATCGAAATCGACAAGATAGAGATCACCCTTTAACTTGCCTTTGAATGCTACGGAGGAGTCATCCCTTCTAAAGACGGTCACATCCTCATCGGTAAACGAGCAATTGTAACCCAACTTACATAATTGAGAAACGGATAATAAATTGTAGCTTAATGAATTGACAAGAAGAACATGAGAGAGATTGATTATTGGAGATGGCAATTTTACCTAGACCAATTACCTTTCCTTTACCATCATCTCCAAACACAATATTCTCACGAGTTCCGTTCTCCTCATCAAGACTTGTAAACATACTCCTCTCCACAGTCATATGATTGGTGCAACCACTGTCCACAACCCAACTTGAACCACCGGAGGAGTATGCCTACAAAAGAAATCAAGCTTAGGATTTAGGAACCCAAACTTGTCTAAGTTTGGGTCCCTTGATGTTAGTTACCAAAGCCTTTGGCACCCACACACAAGTGCGGTACTCATCATTGTAATTCCCATTAAAATAAGCAACCACTTTGCCCTCTGAATTTTTGGAAATTACATATGAATCATAGTGAAGACCATCTGACCGGAACCTCCTGGCATTATGCCCGGAACTTCCGGTCATGTCTTGTGCACGGCCATTGGCCCGGAATTTCCTGGCAAACTGGCCGGAACTTCCTGGTGGGAATTTTTGAGAGACATAGACTCCCACCCGGAAGTTTCGCCCGGTTTGTCCGGATGTTCCGGGTCCCTGGCTACTCACAAGACTAGTCACCTCACTTGCTTGTGGAGCTTTACCTTCTCTCACAAACATCAAGCATTCTTTCCCATTTACCATCACACGCTTAGACACAGGACTTCCACCCGAAAACCCAAGCCCGTGTCCATCCTTGTTAGGATGAGCGGTGATGGTCTTGTAAAGGGCATCTTTTGAATGGTATGTCTTCATGCACCCATATTTCACCAAAGTGCCAAACCTTTCATTCTCTTTCTTAAGAGCTTGCATAGCATCAACATTAGTGGCATAAGAGTTCAAATCAATATTGTAACACCTAGCACAACCATTGCTAGTAGAAGGGTTAGAAGAATTGGAAACCACATTTGGTTGAGAGGTGCTATTCCAAAGAGTGTCAAATTGAACTTCAAGATCTTTATGACTTTTGTCTAAACTAGCAAATTTCTCTTGAAGAGTTTCATTGACATCTCTAAGGCTAGCTAAAGAACCATTAGCCAAATTAAGCTCATTAGCAAGTTGTTCATTTTTAGCACATTCTTTAGCTAAGCTCTCCTCTAAGGCAAGGTTTCTTTTCTTCTCAAGAGTAAGCAATTCTTCTTGCCTTTCGAGTGATTGTTCTTTACTATCCAAAGCTCTCATTAACTTAGCCAAATGTTGCATAGCGGGTTTGCTAAAGCTCTTAAGCACACCATCTGATTCATTATCACTTTCCTCATCACTAGAATCAACATCAAGAGAAGTTTGAGAGGGCTTTTGAGTCATCACCTTGCAGCCTTGGGCCATGAAGCAAGAGTAGTGGTAGGAGTCGTCGTCGTCATCACTCAAGTTGTTGAAGAGACGCTCCTTGCTTGAAGAAGATGACTTGAAGGCGACGGTAGCAACACCACCTTCTCCTTCAACCTTGTCTTTTGACTTGGGCTTGGGCTTGACCTCGGGATCTTCTTCATCGCCGGAGTACCACACTTCCACCATGTGTGCCTCCGCAACATGAGCACGCTCCGACAATCGGCAATGAAATGGCCATATTCGCCACAATTGAAGCACGCTCTCTTTGATTGCCTCTTTCCCTTGTCATCATCCTTCCTCCCTTTGCCATAGCCACTCTTGCGAAGAAAGTGATTGAATCTTTTGACAATAAAAGTCATTTATTCATCTTCACTTTCTTCACAACTTGACTGTTCTTCTTGTTTTGCCTTCAAAGCAACTTCTTGATTTTTGATCATGGCGGCATTCTTCACCATTTGCCTCACTTCACGGGCTTCCTCTTATTGCATCTCATGAGACACAATTCTTCCAAGAATGTCACTTGGGGTGAGCCTCTTGAAGTCTTTCCTTTCCCGTATCATTGATACAAGAGTGGGATTTCTTGGACCAAAAGCACGGAGAAGTCTCTTGACAACAAAGTGATTTGTTATGTCCTCACTCCCAAGTCCTTTAATCTTGTTGACGAGGATCATCATCCTATCATACATCTCTTGTGGTGTCTCCTTGTCATCCATCACAAATCTTCCTAGCCTTCCTTCCAATAATTCAATCTTGGCCTCACGAACAGCGGGAGATCCCACATGAGCCAATTGCAAAGTATCCCATATCTCCTTGGCCTCCTCTAGTCCATCAACCTTGTTGAACTCCTCCGGACTCAAGGAGGAGAGAATTGCATTGGAAGCTTGAGCATTGCGGTGGATGAGTTGTTCTTGCTCTGAAGTGAGCTCCATGTCCTCATGAGGTGCGTCAATTCGTGTACAAACAACTTTCCAAATACTTGGATGCAAAGAGATTAGATGCAACTTCATCTTGTGCTTCTAAGCGGCGTAATGTGTCCCATCAAATTGAGAGCACGTCCGGAAGGCACAGAGACGAAATTGTGAGAGGGAATGGTAAGTTAGCTGTAATCAAAAGGTATAGTGGCTCCCTTGGGTGATGGAGTTCCCTTGCTGCTCGCTCCATCTTTATTTCCAATTTCCCTGTCCTTTCCCCCTAAGTCCGACATCGTGGATCACTCAAAGCGGTGAAGCTTGAATCAAGAGCACCTTGCTCTGATACCAATTGAATGTGCAGAGATGTAGCCTAGAGGGGGGGTGAATAGGCTTTCCTGAAATTTTGTCAACAATTGCAGCGGTTAAATTGACAGGGCCCGGAACCTCCTGGTGATAAACACTGGAACTTCCGGGCAGGATGAGTAGCCCGGAACTTCCGAAGTTCTTGAGCCAGGAACTTCCGGGCAACAGAGAAAAGCGAAATTAGGGGAAGTAAAACAGGTCCTAGCTAGAGATGATCAGGCACAGAGTTGCACAAGATGTAGATCTCAAGATACCAGCAGATTCAAACACAGATCATGCACAAGAGAGACAAAGGCGATTTTTTCCCGAAGTTCGGATCACACGGATCCTACTCTCCATTGAGGTGCTCAAAGAGCCGGGTCTCGATTAACCCCTTGCATCACTTATGCAAAGATCCCATAAGGAGTCCACAGCCTTCAACTCAACACTTCTAGGTCATTTTCTAGAATTGAGTGACCACCAAGATCCAACTCACAATTCATTCTAGAAAAGACCACAAGTGCAAGTTGCTCTACCTAGGACAACTTCTGAAAACTCAGCACAAGAATCTTTACTCACTTACATCATTTCCTTGCGGAGGTGAGGAAAACCTTCACAAACTTTCCCGGGACATCCACAAGATCTTTGGAAGCTCACGGGCGACACCTAACAGTCTAAGAGAAGATCTCCAAGAGTAATAAGTCCAAGTGACAGCCCACAAGATATCCAAAGTGCTCAATTAAACCTAATCTTCAAGCCATCTCCAAAACACTCCTACACTCTAATCTAATCTCTCAATCTCACAAGATAGGCTCTAGATTTGAGTGGAGGAAGCAAAGGAAGCTTGGGAGTGGCTAGAAAACCCTACAACATGAAAGAGCTGAAGTGGAATGGCCAAAGGGTGACCTGGGACGAAATCCATATATATAACGGCTAGGTGACGTCATCTAGCCGTTACTCACAAGTTTGAACTGGAAACCTGCCAGGAGGTTCCGGGCAAAAGTGCCAGGAACTTCTAGGCAATACTTAGGAAAAATCTAGCTAAACTTCGGTGCCCGAAAGTTCTGGCCAGAACCTCCGGGTAGCCCTCTCTGTCCCGGGGAGAAAATAAACTATGGTGTCCGGAGGTTTCGGCCAGAACCTCCGGGTAGGCCTCTCTGTCCCAGAGAAAATCATTTCCAAAAATGATTCCAAAAACCTTTAGACTCATGGATATGACTAAGAGCACTTTGTATACCCTAGAACCACACTTGAAACCCCTCTTAATAGTACGGTTTTTCCTACACTCAATTTCGAAAGTAAAAAACCTAGTCTAATCACCTTTGATGTTTTTCGCACTTAGGAACATTCAAATTGGGGGGTCTCCTTGCATTCTTAGCCATCACAACTTGCTTTGGAACTAAACTCCTGTGAATAAACTTGACAAACTCGTTAGTCCCCTTTAACCACCTTGTCATTAATCACCAAAACCCACTAGGGGGTTTAAGTGCATCTTCAATAATTTCTAAGTCGTTGGGAGGAAACAATGGTTATGTAGATTCTTACCAACGATTTTGTAATTTGTAGTTTCATCCTACAAAATAATTGGCTATTGCTTTTTTCAAGTAAAGCTGGAATGAATTCCATTATGTAAAAAAATACCTATATTAGTAGTTGTACACTCCCATGGTGCTATCAACTTAAGCAGAAAGATGTGGCTCCTGATTACGCACTCCCATGCACTACTTAAAAAATGATTTTTATGGTGTCACCCTAACATTTTCACTAACGGCCATACGCAAATGCCAACGACAACGTAATGAGGGGTGGGGGTCTACGGACCGCCAGCGAAAACTAATGTTCGCTGGCGGCCGAGTTAAGCGGGCAGCCAGTGAAGGTGTTGCGGTTTTCGCTGGCAGCACACTTAAGACCCTGGTTCCCGTTACTCCAACATGGGGAAAGGAAGAATAAGAGACAGGGACTGACAGGTGGGACCTCCTCTCTCTCTCCGTGTTGATGTGGCATCTTGGTACATGTGGCATCTGATGTGGCACAAAAATTTTGAATAAAACAAATGGTCAAATGTTGATCAAAAAAGTCAACGGTATGATATATTAGAAAACGGAGGTAGTATTTTTCCAAGCACATGACATTGACTGAATGTGTGGTGTTTTAAAACATATAACTGCTATAACTACCAGACAACATGATATCAAAATGAGAAACATCCGCAGTCCATGGCAATCATTGATACATAAATGATCTTTCCAGACGGTCAAATCTTATTTTCATAAACAGTTGGACGCGCCGTCTCCCCCAAGATGTCTGTAAAAATCGATATTTTCTCAAGCGGACAGCACACCCATATGTGAAGATCATTTTTCATGGAAGGTCAGTAATGCCACCTACCTGGAAAAGAAAAATCGCGAAAAAAAATCCCCAAAACCAACACCCTACTACCCTAGCTCCATCAGCAGTCAACGTCGCTCCCGAGACCGACGGTGGCGGATCCGCCTCCGCCGGCCTCAGGAGTAGCAGAGCCTCAGCGACGATGACATCGACTGCTCCCTGCGCTGGTGATGACGACGACGGCTGCAGTACGGTTGCTTGTTTGGCTGGTGCCATTTTAGTTGTTCTGAAACGTTCAAAACTTGTCCTGTTGCCTTCTATTTACTGTACACTAGTTCGAATGTGAAACGGGATGGATGCATCCGTTGGTCATCAGGGGAAGGTTTGCATGCTGTACTGTGCCGTCCATAGGCAGCAAAAATTGAAACGGCCGGCCACTTGTATACCCCAGTCAAGAAATAGCTATCCTGTTCTTTCATTCAACATGCGTGAGAGAATGGTTTGATCGTGAAAGCTAAGCTAGCTCGACTCCTCGACTGATCATCTTGCTGCTGATACGTAGTTTTGGCAAAACCAAAAGTGCCGTCCATTTTTGCAGTCTCAAGGTCAAAACACTCGGAAACAGAGAACCTCTCACATATAAATTAAAACAAGATCTGTGGCATGCAAAAACATAAGTTCTCCAAGATCAGTACAGCTGAACAACGAGAAGCCTAAAACCTAAGGTCTCCGTTGTTTGTCTTCCGGCCGTCGTCTCTACAACTACAATGGCAGCCACAGTGACGGTGGCGATGGCGAAGACGATGCTGCTGCTGCTGTTCATGATCAACATCGTTGCCATCACTAGAACGGATACCCTCATCTCAATCGGGTGGTAAGCCCCATCTCAATCGGCCACAGCGTCCGTCATAGGCTAGAAGTCAGTGATGTGAAGAGTTATCTCAATCGGGCAAACGGCTGTCACGGATGAATCTATCTCAATCGGGCCCTAAGTAAAGCCCGTCACCGATAGCTTTGACCCAAACGACCAGTCAAACTATAGCCCGTCACAGATGACCTATCTCAATCGGGCCACAATTAGAGCCCGTCACAGATGACTACTAACCTTTATCGGGCCTAAACTAGAGCTTGTTATAGATGATACTCATCTCAATCGGGCCTAAACTAGAGCCCGTCACAGATGAGTGCTGACCTCAATCGGGCCTAAACTAGAGCCCGTCACAGATGACTATTGACCTCAATCGGGCCTAAACTAGAGCCCGTCACAGATGACTACTGTCCTCAATCGGGCCTAAATTAGAGCCCGTCACAGATGACTATCATCTCAATTGGGCATTTAGTTATGACCCATCACAGATGACTATAATCCACAAAAAAAATAAATTTTGTTTTTTGGCTAGCCTTAGGCCTTTGCTAGCCATGCCCGCTGCATAAATAACAGAAACAAACACAGATATCCAATATCCCCAGCTCCCCAGCATCACCCATTCATATACATATGCATTCACATACACATACATCAATATATTTCACACAACCACACATTCACAGCCATCTCATATTTCACATCCATTCACATATTTCACATCCATTCAAATATTTATCATATTTCACCTGCAAAACCGATTTAATTGGATCAAATATTTATTTAGCAAGTCTTAACATAAACATATGAAATATATACATAAATATAAGCATCACAATTACATCATCACAGTTGTATAATAAGTGTTCATCATTGCCTAAACATAAAAGTTCAACATTGTTCATCATTTTAGTTTAAGTCTAAACATTCCTTTGAGGTTAATTATTTCGCGGAGGATGAAGCTGGCTATCTCCTCACGAACCTCCTCAAAGCTGGTAGGCAGAGACTTGTTTATTGTGCCCTACATTGTCATAATTCCAGATTAGTTGATCGATCATATATAAGTACTAAAATGTAGTTAGTCTATCACAATTGAGACCACCGACCTCAAACTCAGCCAAAGTCTTCACCTTATCTCTGTACAGAAGACGCATGTTGTGGCACACATGGAATCCGCACTGGTCACCTATTTGTTGCTTCACCGGGAAGTCCGTTTTGTGGATGAGGGTGTCATGTCCTGTCTTCCTGAGGCCTCCTCTTTGCACGTATTGGGCCCACGCTTCATCTATCGCTAGTTGAATTGGGGTCCAATCATTTGCGTTCTTATCAATTCTGGAGTTCAGGTAGTGACATGTACTCCACTTAGGTGTTATGACCAAAAGGATCCAATGGGCACTACGGCATTAATATAGTGAAAGTTAATTAAGTACTGAAGGAATGTGTCATGCTGTTGTGTATATTTACATAATACACTTACTATTGATTATAGGCGCACTTAATATTCATGTCCTGTACATCGAGGCGCGCGTTCAACCCGTCCTTTGTCTTCCCGGTAATATTCAACATCAGGCCAACCAAACTCTCACACACATTCTTTTCTACATGCATGAGATCAATGCAATGACGGACATCAAGATCTTTCTAGTAAGGTAGCCGCCAAAATATGGATTTTTTCTTCCAGATACCCTTCTCCTTTGTCTTGCTACGTTTTCTTTTCTTCCCAAACTCATTGCTTATGTCCTTGACCATATTGTGGACCTCATCTTCGGACAAATCTTTGGGAGCAGGCTGAAGTTCTCTCTTACCGTTAAAAATTTTCTTCTTTCTTCTAAATGCATGACGTAGCGGGAGCCACTTCCGATGACCCATGTATACCATCTTTCGTGATTTCTTCAGCCACCGGCTTCGTGTATGTTCCTTGCAATCGGAGCATGCCTTCTTTCCTTTTATAGTTTGTCCGGAAAGATTACCGAGTGCAGGGTAGTCATTAATGGTGCAGAACAATAGAACTCTTAGCTTGAAGTTCTCCTGACCATATGCATTCCAAGTTTCCACACCTTCTTTCCAAAGAATCTCTAGATCGTCGATAACAGGCTCCAGGAATACATTGATATCATTGCTGGGTTGCCTCGGACCTTAGATTAACAAGCACAACATAATATATTTCCGTTTAAAGCATAACCATGGCGGGAGGTTATAGTTCGCAATAAGAACTGGCCAAGTGCTGTGAGTACTACTCATGTCACCGAAAGGATTCATGCCATCCGTACACAGACATATCCTCATGTTTCTAGGGTCGGCAACAAAGTCTTTGTGTTTTCGATCGATATTCCTCCATTCAATCGAATCCGCTGGGTGTCTAAGCATATCGTCATTCCTTCTCTCTGTGGCGTGCCAACGTACTAACTTCACTTCGTTGGGGTTGGCAAAGATTCTCTTGAAACGATCAATGATAGGTAGATACCACACAACCTTTGCCGGACCACCCCTCTTTGACTTCTTTCCTTCGTCAGCACTTTTCTTTCGCTTGTATCGAGAAGCCTTGCAGACAGGACAAGCATCCAAGTCCGCATATTGCTTGTGGTACAATATGCAGTCGTTTGGACAAGCGTGAATTCTACGGACCTCTAACCCCAGTGGACACAGAACCTGCTTTGCTTTGTATGTCGTCTCGAGCAATGTGTTCTCAACAGGAAGCATAGCCTTCAAAATTCCTAAAAGATCTGTGAAACTCTTGTCTGTCCATCCACTACTTGCCTTCAGCTTCATTAGGTCCAAGGTAACTAACAACTTAGTGTGTTTTGCTTTGCATCCATCGTACAGAGGCGTCTCGGAATCACTGACCAACCTGCTGAACTTCATTCCATCTCTCTCATTCTGGGCTGGGTCCTCAACGTCACGTAACATGTCTTGCAGCAGATCGTAATCCACATCAACCATTTCACCGCCCAATGGAGAAGGTATAAACATGTCATGCTCATCTTCATCTTCCTGATTATGCGCACCACTTCTGTCTGCTGCTGCTCCACTTCCTGATTCTTGCTGTCCATGCTTCACCCAACAAGTATAGCCCTCCATGAATCCTCGTTGTATTAGATGACCGTGTGCGTCCTCTACGCTATCAAACATATTCTCATTCTTGCAATCTGCACATGGACAACACATGTAATCACTGTGTCTTCTTTTCCGATCCTCCTCCGTGGCGTTCATAAAATTTATTATGCCCTTTCTGTACTCCGTAGAATGACGTTTCAAATTTTTCGCATACATCCAACTTCGATCAATTGCTACAAAATAAAAAAAACAAATTACATGCACATCTTATAAGATCAGTATTGCAAAAGTAAGACGTGATGAAATTGCTCAATTAATGATTAATATTACTCACTTGATTGATCCATTCGGATCATTTTTGGGAATTTTCTGTTTTCCTTGGAAAAAAGACAAAAAATCGCCCCCTACAGCCTCCCACCAAAATAGTGAACAATGGGATACAGTTACACTAGGTGGTGGGGGGTATTTGTATTGTGCAACAAATATCTATAACGGCCCTAAAACAATCAACCGTGACGGGCATACAAGTAATCTCTATCGGGCCTTAATAAAAGCCCGTCAAAAAAGAGTGTCATCTGTGATGGGCATTAAACTTATCTCAATCGGGCCTCTAGTTGGAGCCCGTCACGGATGACACTTATCTGTGACGGGCCATAGTTGAGGCCCGATTGAGATGAGGGTTAATCTCAATCGGGCCTCAACTATGGCCCGTCACAGATAAGTGTCATCCGTGACGGGCTTTAGTTTTATGCCGATATACCATGGCTGTGCGACCATATCTCAATCGGGCGAAACTTCGGCTCGATTGAGATTACTTTCTTGTGACGGCCCGCAAATTCCAGTCTTATTATGGGCCGTCACAGATGGAAGGATCTGTACTAGTGCGTCTTCGCCGTCGCCGCGAGGCCGTTGGGAGAGGACGGCTGGCTGGTGTAAGGATGATGACGCAGATGCTTTGTGGCGCCAAATCAGGGCCCAGTGGGCGCACCGCGCACCAACTGCTGTTAGAACTTACATGTACCGCGCCAATTTCTAACAACCACGTACAAATGCAAGATGTAAATATATATGTCCATCAATTCGTCGTTCTTAATTTGTTTCTTTTCGTCGTCACTGTCGAAGAGGGATCAATGTTTGTTTGTTTTGGCCGTTGGACGTAACCGTGCATCAGCTAACCTTACGTTTTTGGCATCATTTGCAATAATCTTTCAGCATGTTTGGTTCTTAACTAACATTGGCATAACTCACTTTAGGCAATATTAGGCAAGTGTGGCTTGCCACACTTTTTGTGGCCTACAAATTGTACGCCACACTTGTGGCAAAGTTAGATAAAAGATTGAGTCTATGACGTGGGGTAAAATGGTAAAAAAGTGTGGCTTGCCATAACTAAGGTAATGAACCAAACACAAGGCTAAGGAAGTGTGGCAGCCAAAAGTGTGGTGTGGTAAGTTAAAGCATTGAACCAAATAGCCCCTTTATCTTTTTTTTATCTTTACTACTTAAAAAGTCTGTAGTGGTGGTCTTGATTCCTGATATAGTAGACGCATCTGACAGACACGTATAATATCAACCATTGGATCGTCATATCCAACGGGTCATCGCAGTAGATTGCCATCGTGCGCATCGCGCTAACGGTTTTTCCGCTCCACTCGCCACGCGCGCGGACGGTTTCTCCGCCCCAATCGCCACCACCGCCGACTCCTCCTCCGCCCACCTGCCTCCTTCGCTCCAGATCACTGCCAACGACTCCTCCTCCGCCCATCGCCCCCGCCGGTGATGCTGCCGCCGCTGATGCCCCCGCATCCGACACCACCGCCGCGGAGTACGCTTCAGATCCCCTCGCTTGGCCTATTCCTCCTCCTGCCCACTGCCAACCCCTCCCCCCCCCTCCCCGCCGCCGATTCCTCTCACCGAGGCGCTCTCATCCCTCCCCTCCCCATCGCTGGTCCTTCCATCACGCCACCGATGCCTCGCCTGAGTCCGTCGAAGACACCGCGTCTCCACAATCCCCACGCCTCGAGGCGGCGTCTATCTCTCACGCAACGCAACTCCACCAATCCTGCATCTCCTACTGTGCCGATGGTAACCTACCAATTTATCCCTTTTCCTTGATTTTGTGAAGTCAATTTCTGAGTCTGGTATGGAAATAATGCGGATCTGTGTACTGTCTTTTCGTTTCGCTGTTTCATCCTGATCCCGTCGAGTTATGTGCAGGGGAGGTTTTTCACGAAATGTGCAAGAGGGGACATCTGGGTGCTTGCCGCGACGTCTGATGCTGAGCTACTCGGACTTGCCGAGATCATCAGCGCTGCGTCTGTGATGTGAACGGTGACGGTGCTAATCTCGATAGCATGCAAATTAGTAAGTAATTGATTCGTTGATTTGTAGTTTGATGCAAATTATTCTCGTGCCTAAACCGCAGCCTCCTCCTGTCCCATGCACTGCCAATGACACTATCCCTGACCATTCCACAATACAACTCCTTGTGGACCACCAGGAAATTGCAAGTTGTCATTTGAAGGTACCGCCTGCCTGTCGTTCTCACATCAGCGTAAATCCATGCAATTTTGATCTTTGTTCGTTGATTTCCAATTGAAATTAATAGAGTCATGGCGTAACAAAGAGAGGGTAACCCAGTTCAGCATCATAAACTGGGAAAGGAGGTTAACTCTGCCAAATTTCATGAATCAAGCCATTCTTAGTTACTGTTGTTACTGTTTATTCCTTCTAAGATTGGGGTAGGGTTTCAGATTATTTTCCTAAACATTTTACTCCAAAATAATTCAGTACATTTGTTATAGGACATTGTATGTCTCCTTGTACCTCCATTTGAGGAATAGTTTAGGGTCTGTGATTAACCAGCTAATTCACCTGATTGGCTGATCTAACATGTTTTGAGTATTTTTCTGAACTGCATAAAAGTACATTGACCTTTATATGCATTTTTTACAGTTCAATGGATTTACTCTGCAGTCTGCACAATATGTTCGGTGTCTTTGCAAGCAGTTGACTTTGATACAGAAATGTACATGAAACCCAATGGAAATTTCTGTATTCAAATTCTAGGTACATGAAGTATTTTCTCTTCAACAATATGGGTCACATTGTAACCCGCAAAATACACGTCCAAGAAATGCAAGATGGGCTTTGATTGTCAGTCCTTCATGTATGATGCCCTAGCAATGTGAATATTTTGTTATGGTTTTGAAATGACTGATTCTAGGGGACATGTCGTCCTGCGATGCGATGTGTGGTTGGATGGTACTCCCTCCGTCCCACAATATAAGGGATTTTGAGTTTTTGCTTGCAACGTTTGACCACTCGTCTTATTCAAATTTTTTTTGCAAATATAAAAAACAAAAAATTGTGCTTAAAGTACTTGTCTGCTTGAGTTGCACACACTTTGTTTAATAGGTTTTATCTTTTATGGAGCTTCCAGACATTGAATTTTGTTGAGCACATAAACACCAGACATGTTTTACTGTTTGATGCTGGTGCCTGTATCCAAAACGCTCAATAATATTTTTTTACCATGTCCTTCACTGAGTTACTAATTTTGGTAACATGTCCTTCAATGAGTTACTGATTTTGGTTAATAGGAGGCTTTTGTGCTCCCGAACAATTTTGTTTGGCAAGTCAAGTATTGGTATTAGCATTAGAAGGAATTATTTTATTTATTACTGTAAGGTTTTATTCAACAATTTTTGTTGTTTTTGTGAAAAAAATGAAGATATGATATAACAACTGTGTGCTATATGGCTGTTTGGAAACAGGGAAACAGGGACATATTCTATGTCCCTATCACATCGGATGTTAGAAAACTAATTTAGATTATTAAATATGTCCCTATCACATCGGATGTTTGAAAACTAATTTAGATTATTAAAAAGTTTTAGCACCATCTAAACAGCCCCTAAGGTCTTCATTACAACAAACGTACACTCTAATTATTTAACATAAATTTACTTCGTGTTATTTAAAGTTGATGCATATATTTTTCTTGTTCCGTTGCAACGCACGCACGGACACCCTACTAGTAGTGTACAAATTTACACGGGACCCAGTGTAGATAAAAAGATATTACCTTAGATTTGATAATTCATCGTTTACAAGGTCTCCAAAAGCTGGATTTTCACAATTTGGTCCTTTTAAAAATCTTATTTTGCAAATAGACCCTAAAAAACTTATCCTAAAAATGGTCAATTTTAGAACGCCAGAGTCACTAGCGCCGTCATCCAACGGGATCTGGTGCCGTCCTCCTGCCGACATGGCGGGGCGGTGCTGAGGTGGCAGGGCAAGCGCGCCACTGTGGCTGGCGCCACCCCACCCCCCACCCCCCGAAATTTTTTATTTTTTTTTATTTTTTTGATATTTTTTTCACGCTTAGGAGCACACAAGAATCAATCATTGAAAAAATAAATTCAAATGGACGAAATATGTGACCTGTTGTAAGTTCAAGTGTCTTAATTTGGTTTTGGTGATTAATGACAAATCTAATAATATGAGACTAACGTTTTTATGAGCTTTTCTTTGACTAGTCTCGTTTGGATATGAAAATAAAAATGATGAGAGGTATGTATTAAACTTCACATATTCTAACTTGGTCTCTCTTGTGGATCCAAAATATAGTGTGAGCTCCGTCATTAATCTTGATTGATTATGTGCATATGTGTTCCTTTATATCCATATGTATGCACATCTTGAGGGGGAGATTATTCTATATTTTGTTTATTATAAGATCTCTACCTTGATTTGAAATCATCTTTCATCCCATCTCTCTATATTGTTTATATCGGGTTATTATCTATCACCAAAAAGAGAAAAGATTGAAAGATCTTAGATTAAACAATTTGTGTAATTGTTACTTTGATGATAGATGATAAACCGATGTTTATGGGATTAACCTCTCTTTTTCATAAGTTGTTAACTAGGTTATTTCCCGATGATAAGATGTGGTAGATATGTATTCTTTGGTGATGGACCTTAATCATGATAAGGATGAAATGCATGGAGATAAAATGATATGTACCACTTCTTATCTCCTACTTTTTGATAGGTTCATATATATGATTTCCATGTTATTGTTATATAAGTGTGAGACTAATGTTTACTCGAGCCGTATCTTATTCAGTCTCATTTACATTAAGAACATGGAGATCATGAATGTATATGTTTTATGTTGGTCTACATCTTTACTACATATGCCTTCTCTATGTGTATAGGATAAACCCCCATTGGTTATTCTCTAATTATGCATACACTTGCATCTCTTGTATATTTATTTGTATGCATATATTTAGGGGGGCAAATCCTATACATTTATTGTGCATGTTCTAGATCCATGTTGTTCACCTATTATTTATATCGGATCTTTGCACTTAAGGTTGCATACGAGTATATGACACTTGTGATGTTAATGAATACTCAACAAACATATCCATATCTTTCATATGCAGCCGGTTGGTCATCAAGTGAAGGATGACAACCGATTTGTTGAGACTAATGTTCTCCTTTGAGATTTGAAAAGGAATAGGTCCCACTATGATGAGGCTAATAGATGACACCATGGGTTAATGGTCACCAAGCCAAGGACATCGCCATGTTGGCAAGAATGAAATCAAGCTTGTGATGAGAAGAAAGTCTTGACAAATGATGGTAAATACCTTGGTATAAACATGGTTGAATCAAATGGTCACAAGTGTTGATCTCGACTCAAGCTTGACCCCAAGATGGATGGCGCAAAGCAAAGGTATAATGTAGCTAAGAATGTTTTCTTAGTCTTTTCCCGGTCTTGTTGTTTGGTGTAGACCGGATTTGCTAGATAGGCACCGTACTATCAAGAGGGGTTTATGAAGCGAGCTTGTGGATGATCTTGTGCCATATTAGTTCATATGCATATAGGTGTATTTGGTGGGCTTGTCTAGCCAAGTGTGGTGAGTTTTCTTAAGTCCTAAACAAAGAGAGATATGGGCAAATCCTATAGGTTTGGGTAGCCTCATGTGGTTATGTCTGGTAGAGTATCCTTTGGAGTGTGAGCCCTTTCTCCCTAAGAAAAGTTGTGTTTCTTGGATGGATTGTTCATGGGTTGGATAGCCCTTTGAAGAATCTTTCCATAAAGTCCAAGAACGCCAAATTCCGAGACCCGAGTCAAGAGATATCGTCGTTTTACTAGCAGTCGGTTGAGCTGAAAAGTGACCTGCGGTCTGACCGTGGGCCTTAGGCCGGTCTGACCGGCCCCACTGATCTGTTGCACTGGTCTAGTTTTTTGTGGCGATACAGAGCCGCCAGAGCCGCA
Organism: Oryza sativa Japonica Group; assembly: GCF_034140825.1. NCBI lineage: Eukaryota > Viridiplantae > Streptophyta > Magnoliopsida > Poales > Poaceae > Oryza > Oryza sativa. The sequence goes on along the minus strand of NC_089040.1, from coordinate 26,308,546 downwards.
ACCGGTCAGGCTGAGCCGACGGCGGTCTGACCGAGCCGTGGACGGTCTGACCGGCCACTACACTGCGGTCAGACCTACCAGGTTGAGTGGGCTCAATGATTGCCATGTAATGGCTAGTTTTCTAGCCGTTACAAAGTAGTCCGGTCTGACTGGCCTCACAACAGCGGTCTGACCGGCAGAGCACAGAGTTGGGGATTTCGGTTCCAACGGCTAGTTTTGGTGGTTGGGGGTATATATACCCACTCCCCAGCAGCAAGGGTAAGGTTTTGGCACTCCATTGTATTATCTTAAGCCCTTGCAAGAGCTCTCACACCCTTGTGCACTTAGTTTATCTAGTAAGGTGTTAGAGAGTGAGTTAAGCCAATCCAAGTGCATTGCTTCATTGTTATAGCTAGTGTGGCACTTGATCATCCTCAGCAAGCATCCTAGACTTGTTACTCTTGGAGGTTGCCGCCTCTTAGACGGCTTGTGTAGGTGTTGCCCGGTGACCTCTCCGAGGAGATTGTGGAGGAGGCCCGACGCCGTTTGTGAATGGTTTGGAGTTCACCACCTTCGGAGTGAAGGAAGAACTACCCCGAGTGATCGAGGCTTGGGTAGTCCTCTCCGTGGGCCAGCTCCCGCCTTGCCCACACATTAACGAAGGGGGCGTGCGGTGGCTTCGTGGTTGAGCGGTGGAGTTGGGCTCGCCTCAACGGGGATTAGGAAACCGACGAGTTTCCGAGCCACGGTGAACAATTCCTTGTCTCTTGTCTGATTTATTTGTTGCATTTATATTTGTGCTATTTACATTCATAGAGACATATTTGAGCCTATATCACCTAGGTTTGCAAAACTTAACTTAGTTGCTTAGTTAACCTTGCACCTTACCTTGCCTAGCAACTTAGATTAGTTTTGTTTAAGTGCCATTAAGTTTTAAAACCGCCTATTCAACCCCCTCTAGTCGGCCTCCTTGATCCTACACCTGTGAAATTTTCTAAAGCTCTACCAAAAAGCTTCTCACCTTAAAAACACAATCTTGCAAGCGGAATTTGGAGGTTTTAATTTCACCGAACCCAGATGTAACTTTTTCTGTAGATGTCCGTGGATATATTATTTGCCTAATTCCGAGTCCATATGAGAAAGTTATGCCTATTTTAAGAAATGACACCCGAATGACACCTATTTTCGGTAGAGATTTAGAAAATTCTACAAGTCACATATTTCGTTCATTTGAGTTTATTTTTTCCAGGGTTGTCTCTCCTATACACTATAGAGAAGAGAGGAAAAAAATGGCAGGGGGGTGCGGCGCCAATGTGGCTGGCGCGCTCCCCCGCCACCTCAGCACCACCCCGCCACGTCGGCAGTAGCTGGTGCCGTCCCATTGAACGATGGCGCCAGTGACTCTTGCGTCCCAAAAAGGACCATTTTTAGGATAAGTTTTTTCAGGGGTCTATTTACGAAATAAGTTTTTCAAAAGTACCAAATCGTGAAAAATCTAGACTCCAAAAGTACATATCTTGTTACTATAATTTTCTGATATATTACTTATAAAAGTAAACTAATATTAATTTCAATAAAATATTTTATAAGACTAACCTATATGTATATTGTTCTAGGGTAATAAGTACTACAAAAGTTAATCAAGATACCGGTTTTCCATTAGCTGACCCATTATTAAACAAACTTTGCCAAAATACTCTAAATTAAATATGAAATTATATCCGTTTGTTTTTCATTTGTTGGGATCAATGTGCAACCATGGACATAGACCTTAGGTTGATCATCATGTCTTCCTTATTTTGACAGTTGCTATAATAGGAAGCAAGTTGTATCCTTCTCAATCAGGTTTGTTTCGGAAAATTATATTTTTTATGTGTTTTGTGCAACAAAGAGAAAAAAATATATGATGTTATATGAACATAACTAGAAAAAAGGTGCCTATTATATAATAGTGCCATTAAAGATAATTTCATTATTAGTAATATTCATTGTGGAAAAGAGATTGAATGATTGCACTAGACAAGATAATTTCATTATTAGTAATATTCGTTGTGGAAAAGAGATTGAATGATTGCACTAGAACAAATCTATACTTTTTATATAGTTGGTACCCACCAACAATTATTAGAAGCTAAAGCTCAACATGCAAGCATACCACATCATCACCAACTAGCAATTACTATTGTAGCCCATTTACATGCAAGCATGCTACTTCTTCACTCACTAGCAATTAAAGCATGACACATCATCTACAATATCTACAATATTATATTATAGAGATCAACAAGTATGTGTCAAATTATCTTCCTCACATTATTTTCTCAACATTTGAATTTTTATTATTTCGACAATATTTAACATATACTCATCCATGAATCCCGCAGCAAAGCGCGGGGTATCATTATCTTAATTGCTTAGCACAATTTGCAATCAATGAACCTTGGATCAGCATATTAACCTCCATCAATTTTCCTATTTTATAGTTAAAACTTATTTGGTTTACACCAATGTCTTAGAATACAGAGTGAAACAAGCAAACATTTCTGACTTAACCTATTACTTGCGCAATGTATATATCTCATATCCTTAGCAATTTATACTGACTAGGGTACATCAGAACAAGTTCATTTAGTTTCTCTATTGTTGTTGTCATCGATCATGAGTCTTTCTCTTTGTACAACCTCTTTTTACATGACAGGAGCACACAACCTGCATGCTTGGAGAAACATGACAGAGCTCAATTTGATCAACTCCACACACTTGTGGACGGAGCTAGCAGCACTGGCTATCCATAACAAGCTCATGTTTTAGTCATATTTTTCAATAATAATGTATTTGTGCCCACGTAGAAAAACAATGTAGTGTTGAAAGTACTTAGTGGTGGTGAATATAATTCAAAAATGTTTACATGAGGCCGTTAGGGCTCAAGTTAAAAATGAAGAAAAGAAATGGAAAGCAAGGGTAGTTGACATGCCTAGCAAAACCGCATTTTCTCACTTATCCCCTTCACACCCCCATGCCTTCCAAAACAGCATTTCCTCAGTTATTCGGTTTGTTATAGTTTATATTGGTGACACCCCATGTTGAAATATTCTTCGGTTCCTCTCTTTCTAAATTCCTTACATTATCAAGATGAAAATTGATATCATACCATCTTTATTTTTGTCTTGTTCCCTTCACCCCATCTATCCATGCTCTTTTCTTTTCTCGAATAAGAGGACAGAAGGTTTGCCTCTTTTTTTAGAAAAATAAAGGAGTGTTAGAGAGTATTTACAGTAAGGTTATAGTGGGGTAATTATTACGTCGCTCTTGAGCCTACTCTCATGGCTCTCTAATCTTTTATGTACGTCCCAGTAAGGTACCAGGCTCTGGCTTCCTCCTTAACTTCTGCTACTATTAATTCTCTCTGGTGTGGTGGCGATATGGCGGAAGACTCATGCATTCCACTCCTTCCATAGATCTACGTTCAAGGCTGCGTTTAGTTCCTGAAAAAAAGTAGAAAGTTTGGGGAAAGTTGGGAGTTTAGAAAAAAAGTTAGAAGTTTATGTGTGTAGGAAAATTTTTGATGTGATGTGATGTGATGGAAAGTTGGAAGTTTGAGGTGAACTAAACACGGCCCAAGTAAAGAAACGTTAGGACACTAGTTCCGTGGTCTTAGCTTCTTGCAATGGCATCCCAGGCACTCTTACTCTCTTAATCATTTGACAATCCCTCCACAGATGTTAGGTCGTCTTCAAATTGGAGAAATTTCAATATTTGTCATCTAATTTGTAAGAGTTTCAAAATATGCCAACTAATTCATAAGTATTTCATAATTTGCCACCAGATATACGAATTTTTGTAAATAGAAGAATGAGAAAAATGGGGAAATAAATTAGCATGATAAAGAAAATTTTGCATAGTTGGCAGCAAATTCTGAAAAGCGTACGAATCAGATAGCAAATTCTAATAGGTGTACGAATTAATTGGCAAATATTGAAATTTGTATTCAAACTGTCCCAACACAATTGACAAAAATAATTATTTGGCCAACCGCGAAGCTGACATCTATCTGCTGTCCAAATGTGAGTTTGGAGCAAGAGCCACACTTATCTGTAAATCCTATATAAGTATGCCAACTAGCTGTCATTTGGTTAAGCCAGGTCATTAACAAATGCTAATTGAGCCACTGGATTAGAGCCTATATGCACTGTCGACCGTCTGATTAAGTAATTTCACTACCGCGTCAGCCCACATCCATCACCACCCCACAGATCAGAAACAGTAACGTCCCTCAACGCGCATCACTTGTAGAAACGGCTGGGATTGAAATGGCGGCCTTTGATTCCATTTAATCCTCTCATAAACGTAACAAAAATAAAGGCCATAGATTATTAGACGTATAAACCCTGTCCATCGCTTTCCATTCATCAACCCACCCAAGGTCTTACACAATGTATTCCTGGACTACAATTTCTCATGCAAGGGCGGGTAAATCATGCACCTAATACTTTTTATAAGCTATTTCATTCTCCTAATGTTCCCTTTTTTCTTCTACGCAGATTGTACAATGCTAGGTGACATCAGTAGTGATATCATCTCCAGGAAAAGATGGCTGATATGATGCATTTGCTTGCGTGCCCATCGCCTTCCACTGCATATCTCTAAATACTCCACGCCAGGATTTTTTAAGATAATGGAATATAATATCCCGGCACTCCACGCCAGGATATTGTGGTAAAACACAGCAGCTGGTAACGAAGCATATTGTGGCATTTCATTGTGTTTATAATTTGCAGGTGTAGGAATAAATTATTTTGCTAGCTCAGTCGTCGTTGGAGCTAGCATTCAGAACTCTATTGCTTAGCTTGATGAAGCCTCGTAAGCAACTCAAATTTATGGCTGGGATTTCCCTCATATAGATGAAATATACTAATTGTTTTTACCTGTCAAACTGTATATATGTTGAGCAGCTACACAGGATCACAAATGCGAAAATTTTCGGCTGCTGCTTATAACTATCAAACACACAAAGTATCTAAATTTTTGTGCATGCTAGTGTCCACAAAATCTACTGCATGTATTTTTCTATATATGTTAATAGTTGTTTCACATGGCTGGGCTATAGATCAAGTCAAAAATTTGCAGTATCATTATCCTCTTAGTGACATTTACAACAACTATTGTTGTTGCCTTGTTGATATTTTCTCTGTTTTGTTTTACTTTTGATACGTATCTGCATCTACTTCTAGGTAAGTGATTTTTTTAAAAAAATATTTGCATGTTTTGTCCACAGCAATGCGCGAGGCATCACCGTCCTAGTGTTTGAAGGGCTGTTTGCCTGTTTGGTATTGTTTTAGTAACTCCCTCCGTCCTAAAATATAACAATTTTTAGCCCTAAGGTTTGTCCTAAAATATAATAACTTCTTCACCAACCAATCACAATCCTCTACTATTCAATTTTTTCATCTACCTCCACTTCTCAACCAACCACAACCTTATCGCATTTAATTCTATCTACTTTTTTAATACCTGCGTACAACCCTAAAAATCCTTATATTATGGGATGAAGGGTGTATTGTGAAACTATTCGAATTTTGTCAATGGCCTACTTGCACGAGTTGGAATGTGAAACGGGTTGGTCGGTTGGATGCATGCATGCGCTGGTCTTTGGTCAGGAAGGGAAGGGTTTGCAAGCCGTGTGCCGTCCATATTTATGCAGCAAATAAAACTGAAACGGTCGACCACTCGTATACCCAGTCAAGAAATATAAAGGCTTCTACCTATACATTTGTCGACAAATTTTCTTCTAAAAATTTGACAGATATAATTATAGTACAATCGTAGTGTAATTACACTGTAACTTATATGTAATTACACTGTAACTTGCATGTAACTACAGTGTAACTTATATGTAAGTTTTACATAATTTTGAATCGTTAGATCTATTACAAGATTTATTTTGGTGAGGAAGAAAACAAATCATAGCACACACATATGTAAAAGAATTTGTTCCCATGACCTCCAATTTACTGAAATAACATGTTACGGAGAGATTTTTGAAAGTTACATACAAGTTACACTATAGTTACAGTGTAATTACATGCAAGTTACAGTGTAATTACACTATGATTGTACTGTAATTACATTTGTCAAATTTTTAGGGAAAAATTTGTCGACAAATATATAGCAAAATCGTAAAGGTTGAGTCGTCGTGTTGCTGGTAGTTCTGGCAAATCTGACCGTTTTATAGCAGTCTCAAGGTCAAAACACTCGGAAACAGAGACCGACTCTACACGCCCAGAGCTACACGTGTTGTACACATTCATCTGTACGCAACCTACCACAATGTGTTCGTCCGGCACCTACCGAGACCTCACCTATAAAAACAAGATGCAGAGAGCACGCAAAATCTTGATTAATTCCTCCAAGCTCAGCAACAACTGGACAAAAAAAAAAGTTACAATCGATTCTGTCTTCTGTCTTCATTCCTTCGAAAAACAGCAATGGCAGCGACGGTGGCGGCTACGGCGGGGACGGTGCTGTTGCTGCTGTTCGTAATAAACGTTGTCAGCGTGGTTGCCGTCGCGGCGAGGCCGTTGGAAGGGGACGGCTGGCTGGAGAGCGGAATTGGGATGGTTACGGAGGTGCTCCGTGCGGCGAAATCAGGGTCCAGCGGCCGCACACACTGCTGCTAGATTGCTAGAACAATGTTTAGCGTGACCATTTATCTGACAACAATGTACAGAAAGGGAGAATATATGCTTAATTTTTTTTGGTGGATTTGATTCGTCCGGATCATTCTTCATTTCTTATGCGTTGATAAAATAAGCTACTCCCTCCCTTAGTTTCAGGTTATAAAATGTTTTGACTTTGATCAAAATTAAACTGCTTCAAGTTTGACCAAGTTTATAGAAAAAAATAGTAATATTTTTAACCCAAGATAAATTTATTATAAAAATATATTTAATTATTAATTCAATAAAACTAATTTGGTAATGTAAATATTAATATATTTGTTTATAAACTTAGTTAAATTTAAAGCAGTTTGACTTTGACCAAAGTCAAAATATCTTATAACCTAAAACGGAGAGAGTAGCAAATATTTTTATGGGGACATCTAGATCTCCTCATCCTTTACTACCTTGTTCCAACTTCCTACACTGCTCCACTCTCCCCTCGTAGGCTGCCCATCTTTCTCTGTCATCAGCGTCACTCAGGCCCCACGCCACGCCTCCTCGCGCTCTTAGCCTCACCACCATCGACATCGCCGTCCTGCTCCACGAGGCCCCGACGCCTTGTCCCGCTCCAGCCATGGCGAGCCTCCCGCTCTCCTCGTGCTAGATGCACGACCGCACAATATAGGCAGTGCTCATGCTCGTCGACTTGGCTGGCCTAGTCTGCAACGTCGACGATCCGGCACCTCTTCTCACTCCCGCCACGACGAATTCCCCTCTCCTCACACTACCGGCCACACTAAGTGCTCGGCCTCCTCCATACTTGCCACCGTCCGTGGGCCACTCCCTACAACATTGCTGCCCACCTACAACATTCATTTGTTGCTCACGAAGCTCCACCCTAGGGTTGTCAATGAGCCGAGCTCGAGCGATCTCGAGCGATCCTGACTGTCTAGGCTTAAGCTCAACACAAGCTCGGCTCGAGCTTGGTTAGGCTCATGAGCTCGACCGAGTATATGATAATGTATATTTTGATTATATTACTTAAGTTAATAAAACTAAATAAAAAGGTTAAGAGAACTTAAGATTAATATGTGATACCAACACATACTATTTTTTTAAATAAATGTATACTAATTCATCCTTAACCTATTAGTTTGTCATATAAAAAATAAAAATTACATATACATCTAGGCTCGTGGGAAGCTCAAGGTCGGCTCGACAAAGCTCGCAAGTTTAAGGTTGGGCTCGGGCTCGGGCTCGTCTCATTAAAAGCTTGAGCCAAGCTCGAATCGAGTGTAAGACGAGCCAAGCTCGAGCAGCTCGCTAGCCTCGAGCCTTTTATTATTGAAGGATGCAAATCATATTCAACCAAGAATTAAGAGATTCAACACATACTTATTACCACCTAGTAGTCCAGGTGGTTGTCAGTTGTCAACCCATACCGTTATACCGTGGCGAAACCGAAGATCGAGAAAAAGAACACCATTGTTTGTTTTGTGTGTGGTCGTCGGAGAAGAGTTGGACTACCGGCACAACCTCTTCGCGTCTGGAGAACTCAAAGCTACATACACCGAACAGTAGGGCATTTAGTACTTACCTGATGACTACTGCAGGAATAGGGAGTACTGAAACAAGTTTAAGCAACTCCATCCATGGCTAAGCATATCCAGAATGAAAGAGGAGGAGACAACTTCCTCCCTCAAACTGCACAAGCTACTGAAAAAGCCTTACACCGGGACAAGCCCTACTGCTCCCTGGACCCTATCCCTCGCCGCTCACCGGCAACCCGCAATCACCAGAGGACAGAGGGTCCGACGAGCAAAGTAAAGAAAAAAACTTTGACTTTGATAGCTCTCTTGCACTGTTCAAGCAGAGAAAGGATAAGAATATATGGGAGTATACTAGCTTAGTTAAAGTTATGGGAGAATTTGACATGTGAGTTGTCTATCCCTCGCTGCTCGCCGGCAACCCGCAATTACCGGAGAGGACAGAGGGTCCGACGAGGAAAGGAATGAAAAAAACTTTGACTTTGATAGCTCTCGTTCAAGAAAGGATAAGACGAGCAAAGGAAAGAAACAAACTTTGACTTTAACAGCTCTCTTTCACTGTTCAAGCAGAGAAAGAATAAGAATCTATGGGAGAAATCTATGGGAGTATACTAGCTTAGTTAAAAAAAATTATGGGAGAATTTGATGTGTGAGTTGTCATGTTAATAAAAGAAGTTATCAGACGATTTAGGTTATCACCCGAGCAATTTTTGATATTGTTGTATCATTTAATTTTTGATATTGTTGTATCATTTGGATGCTTATATGTGATGTGTTGGACCACCAGCATTGTGTAATACACCTGCCTTCACTATACTTTTATAAATCAATCTAAATTGATTGGTAGATCATCTATTTTTTTATTCAAGTGGTAGATAGTTTCAATGATCCTCATATTTGTTTAGCATGCTTGCCTCACTACTATCTCCAAGTGAGATAGAAACCAAATTTGCTTCAATTTGACGCAGCGTTCGAGAGCAATATAGATGTAATATACATATGATTTGCTCCAAGATCTCATTGGAAATAACAACTTGAAAACCCATCACGGTAATGGTTGAATGAAAAATAGTTTGAGTGAAAAGTATCTCCGATGCAAAATAAGACCATTTATATATAGTTAACAGGTATACTGACAGCCATCCAATTCTCACGGTTCGTTCCCAACTTCTCAACCGGAAAAGGTTGAACAGCTTGATATGTGTTTCATGGGTTAGTTAACTCATGATTAGACCGTGTTGGGTGCGTCTAACAGAAACCGACCATCAGACGCGAGCAACGGCATCAAAGCAATATGGACGAGCCAGCAGTTTCTGCCGCTTCCACAGCTATTATACATGGTTTTACAACTATATTTGTATAAAGAGCCCCACTACGATCCTCTCTACTAATAGTAGAAATAATAGTAGAAAGTAATATAAACCGTTGATTCCCTTTTGATCGATTCAAATCTATTTGTACTACCACCTCGATTAATTATCCATAGTAGAAATATGGAGGGACATTATTATAAAAAGAAAGGGTGCGGGTATAATCATCATTTTAGTAATGACTAAACTTGTTTTTTTTTCTTTTTCGATGGAATATGAGCGTTGATTATGGAATGGAGGATCATATATCGATCTAAACAGAAAAAACCATAAATGACAAAGTTATCCCTAATAACTTAATGGTTGTATTGGTAAATTACTAATTTACCCTTAATAACAAATTAACAAATTGTTCATATAATTTCAAATGATAATATTATGAGATTTGCTCCGATCCAATAAAAAGTACCTTGAGGTACCGGTACCTCACGGTACCAAATCATTTCTGATCGTTGGATCTAGTTGGTCAGGATGGACATTGTTACGTCCAATGATTGGAAACGATTTAGTACCGTTAGGTACCGGTACCTCGAGGTACTATTTGTTGGACCGGAGCAAATCTCTAATATTATAGTACAAGTAGAGAGTACCGAAGCATCACTCTTTTAATAAATCTATTAAATTAATCTTTATTTCTTTATAATTTGGATCTACCATGATTAAACGGTACAATTTTTTCCTTTAATAAACGTGGTAATTTCCATAATCTCATAGTTGTGACTCGTTTTTTTTTCATCTTCTGCAAATGTCTCATGCGTTGCTTGCCCGTTCATCATCCGATCCGTCTTGTGGATGGCCTCGGTACAGGATAGAGATTAAAATGATCGAGTCGTATTAGGAGAGAAGCATAAATAGTGAGACAGCAATCGCACAGGTGCAACAAATGAATGAGAACAGGGCACGCTAATGCTTTAGCATTTCTCCATATAAATGCTGCACTCTTGCAGCTTCCTGCTATTAATATAACATTATGTGCTAGCTATTTTACAAATGCTGTTTGTTCGGGGTGTTAGAAAATTGTATGATATTGGAGTAAACCAAATCAGGAAAATACTCTTCAATTGCTTCTTAGGTGGCGAAGGCGTTGAAACTAGTAAATACGAATGATTTTGGACTCTTATCAAGTTGGCATGGGTACACAACAATATCACACTATTAGCTGATTTATCAATTTTAATAATATAAGAGCATATATAAAATTTTTCGATGCTACAAAGATTCACATCAATTAAGTTTTATTATTCACCTCTCATCTTACAAACAAAAAGTTATTACTATGTACTAGATCAATATGTGGTCATTATGCTAGCATTGCTCATAATCCATCGAAATAAGCAAAAAAAAAAGACAAAAATTAGTCACTGCTAAATAAGGATGGTATCCTTTCACACATTTGTTTTGACAATAATACCCCTCCACGTTTCTACTATCATCATTCGAGGGTGTACTATAAATATATTTATATATCTGAACTCTTCGATCAAATAAAATTAATGATTCAGATTACTTTGTACTACTAATAAATATCACCGTATTGGAGCTTTTATTCTTAACTTCTTTTGCATGCGGACGTGCTACCTGTCACATCCTGATTTTTGTTTCAGGATTTATAAATTATTTAATAAATTATTATTAGAATTTATATTAAATGTTCATTAATTTACAAGTGAAGTTAAATGTGGGAAATAAAATTTTCTAAATATAAAGCATGGATGGATTTAATTTTTATTAAATTCTCCATGGTTAATTATACTCTCTGGAATATTCTCGGATTTTTCGGAGCTCAATTCCTAATTTTAATTATACAAAGAGCATTTCAGTAATTACCCACATATTAAATTAATCATTAAATGGTCTAATTATAATTTTTTTAAGTACTTTGAGTGTCCAAGTATTTTTAGGATTTTTCTTGAAATTATTTGAGCATTGGAAGTATTTTTAACAATTCAAAGATCATTTAAGTGATTATTTTAATTGGAAAAGTAATAAAATTCTCCTCCCTTGTCTTAGGCTGAATCGGCCCATTCCTTTCCTTCCTCTCTCTTCCGCCGGCCCAACCCGAGCCTGCATCCTCTCTTCTTCTCTCAGCCAAAGTCCGGTTTTGCTCCCTCTTCTAATCAGGCTGAGAAAAGAAAAGCCCGGCAAGAAGTCTACTTTACTTCCCTGCGCTACTGTTCATCTTCCAACTCAGGCAGAGCCCGAGCCAGCCGTGCCGTGCACAGTGCCGCCGCCTCCTCCTTCCAAATCTCGCCTCCCCGTTGCTCCTTTTTCCAATTTAGTTGAGGGGAAATATTCCTCTTATCCTCCTCTATCTTTACCCCCAAAAATCGGAGCTAATCGTTGAGTATCTTATCCGAATCGAACTCGTTTTCGAGTTTATCTCCAAAACCGAGTTTTTGATTTCCCGGATCGATTTCTTGCGGGAGGAGTCCGATCTCTTCAATCCAAGGCTATAAATAGGACCCCCTAGTCCTCCTCTTTCGTTTGCCCCCTCTCCCGTGATCTCCCGTGCCTCGTAGCGCCGCCGCCACGTGCTCCATCCCGCCATCGTCGCCGGCCGTCGTCGTTCGTCGTTTGGTTCGAGGGTGAGTACCGTTGGGTTCGTCTCGTCGTCCTCTACGTGTACATGTCCTCCAAAGTCGCAGCCGACCATCCAATCTCCGGCGAGGTCGCCATCTTGGTCCGGCCATTGATGAGGTCATCATGACGTCATCATCGTTTTTCTTTTTCCTGTTTTTCTAATAGATTAAATCTTCGGAAATTCATAACTAAATCATCGTAACTCGGTTTTGAGTGGTTCAAGTTGCTAAATTCATCTAAAATCGAGATCTACATGTTAAAAATATCCACATGTACTGTTTATGCTTGTTTTTTTACTGTTTATTTGGTTTTTATTAGTCTTTTTCTTCGTTCTGCGTGTTAGCTTGTCGTTTCCGTCGTTGCGAAGGTTCGTGAGTGCGTCGAGAGTGTTCAGAAGATTAATTGAAGACCGATTATTGCAAGGCAAGTCACACAGATCCTAAACACAATCCTTTGAGCATGTTGATCCTATATTTAAATTCTCTATTTATTTCAACTGTGTATTTATTTTCGAATGTCACCGGGTGGTGTGAACCTATTCCTTTGTTATGGCCAATTTGCATTGAATACCCTATTCTTTGATACCTTGGGTAATAAATTGATTAGCTTGAACCTTATATATTGGTTTGGTTCAGCTAAATGCTATATATATATAATTGCTTAGCCATGCTTAGAAACATTATCACATAATTGGGATAACTAATGTTACACTATCACTTATGGTTATATTTAATGGTAGCTCACGATGGTTAATCGTGTTATGATAATTAATTGATAACTAAAACTTGACAATGGTGGGTTGTGAGCACATGGTTTTGAAGGTCGTGCTCATGGCAATTAAGGACCGGTTCGCGAGCTACTGTTGTGAAACATTAACCGTGCCAACCACAAGCCAGCGTGGGCAACGGCTTTACCTTTTGTATAGCATGGTTCATTGCGGAGCACCAGACTGAGAAGTGGCGGAGATAAGCCCACGGGGGTCGCTGGGCTGTCTATGCCTTGTTTTATAAGGGGGTGATTATGATCCAGGAATGGTGCACTGTGGTGAGTTGTGTTGTGCAGGGGGTATTGTCACAGCCTCTAGTCGGGTACTTTCCAGTATCGCGACGCATGGTAGACATGATGTTGAGGCTGTGTCTTGTGGGTACAGTGGTACACCTCTGGCCAGAGTAAAACTATTCGAATAGCCGTGCCCACGGTTATGGGCGGGTTGAGCAATATTTTTCGTGATTAGTCTCACGCCTCTCACAATAATTATTGATGCTATAACTGGTAATAATTTGTTTAGCTCCTGGTTTGGAGTTAGATCTGTACAGCCGGGTATGGTTGTTCAGGATGGTTGGGCCTGTGCAGCATGGGTGTGCTGTTCAGTGTTGATTAAAATTTCTGATTAATTACTCCACTGTTTTACTTATCTTAAATGTTTTGCTAAATGCTGCTTTTGCAAATGAGCCTATATTATGCCATCCTTTGGTATCCTTGTGCACTTGCATATTTGCTGTGTGGCTTGTTGAGTATGTCATATGCTCATTCTTGTAATAATCAATCAACCTCAGTTGAAGAAAAAGGATCCAGAAGGAGAAGACGTTTGGCTTATACCCCAGTTGAGCTGCCTGTGGGAGTGGAGCTGAAGCCATCGCTAGACCGTTATTCCGCTGCTGTTTTCTTTTCTTTTGTAAGTATGTAACGTTATTATTATGATAGATTTGTATATTAAATTGTCAGTTTGTGTACCTCGGCTGATTCCTGGACGAGGATTTTATGCACAAATAAGTTCAAAAATTACTAGTGAATTTCCGAGCGTGACACTACCTGTCGTCCATACATGCGTGAATCCCATTACATGCAGAACCTCTGCTCCTGTCGCGGATCTCGCTCGTCCGGCTCATGGTATAGGTAGAGATCGAACGGGAACGGTTTTGAAATTCTAAGTTTGATGATTGCAAACAAAATTAAAGAATGATGAAATGCACACATGGTAAACTAATATGATAAGGTGGATCATTTGTGCTGCCTAGTTGGCAGACAAAGAACGCTACACATGGAGCCTTCAAGCCTTCATGTACCGTCTTATGGGCCTAGCTGCACTGCTCGACCCTTCTCATCTCCCTTATGGGCATTGCAGGAGAGAGATGTGAATAATGGAATCGGTGCGTATGAGGAGGTAAGCATCAGCGAATTCAGTTTTGATAATAATAATAGTAGTAGTAGTAGGTGTTAGCACAATTGGAAGGGGTCGAAGGCAAAAAAAAAAAAAAGCATGAGAACATAGGGAAAAAAATGGATAATCCAGAGGATGCTGAAGCGCTGGGAAACTCTTTATAAACGATGCAGACCTGAGCATGTACTGTTAGAATTTCATGTATAGTTAGAATTTCACTTACCGTTGCCATGTATTGATTGGTTGAAACTTTGTACATAGGGGAGTAAGCCAGATAAACCAAAAAACTTCTCATTGCATAAGGGTGACAAGTGGTTCTAGCTAGATGTTAGCATGTAGCATGGAAAAATAGAGTTTATTGACATAGGCTTCGTACGTGCCATTGGTACATAATTGTGGATAAATTTAAAAAATCAATCCTTTCGAAGACATTTGTTCTTTTTGATATTGGTAATACCGACCTGCTCTCTGATGTGTCTTATTAACAAATTAAAATATATTCTACGTATAACCATTATCCAAATGTTATGTATAAAGATGCATTATCTTAAAAATGTATAAAGATGTGTATAGAGTTCAGTCCTTCCAAAATCCAAAGTGACTTATCAAATATTTTATAAAGAAACAATATACATTGTCTTATTAGCAAAGGTATATTCTACCTTCAATGAACTTGTGAAGTATAGTAATAAAGGTGTGATTAATTTGATAAGAGGTCATCTGTAATATTTTTATTGCACATCTTTAGAAGAATGAATGAAGTTTCCAAAATCAATAATGGTGAATTATCCTCCCTCAGCTTCTATGTTAGTTCATCTCGTTTATATATATCTCATTTGATTTAGTATTCATTATATCAACACAAGGACTAACTTAATTTGGTTCCTCTTTATCTGATGTTATTGCCTCCATATTTAAATGAATAATATTATTGACTTTATTTAGTATTTGGTATGTAAAGTGCTATTTGGATATTAGGAAATTTATTTCTCTATATATCCTACAATTGCTGGGCTTGTCAGTTGTCAAGGGCGAGCCTAATGAAAATCAATCACTTTTCATCCACCATTGTCATCGATCACAATTTCTCAGAGGAAAGGAAAGGAAATCAAGAAACAGAGGCCAGCAGGTTTGATCCTCTTCTCCTCTCGCTGGATCATCTGCAGTGCATGCTGGCTTCAGCCGTGCTCTTATTATTAGAATCCTGATCACTTTCAGGTTGCTAGAAGAGAGAGTAAATGCTAGGCATACGTAGCGTCCTCCGAAGTACTACTCTGTAGCAAGCAGCAACAGCAATAATCCACGTCATGTATTAACTGTCCTTCTTAGGTATACCGTAATATATAGGAATTCTTACGCACGCCTTGACGACTCCTCAATCACGCTGCAAATCAGCGCCTCCCCTCTCCATTTTTTCTTATCAATTAGAATTCACAATGACAAACAATCACTATTTTTCTTATCAATAATTAAAATCGCATTGACAAATAATCACTGATCCCTTGCATCTCATCGATTTCTCCTCTATTTCTAACAGAACTCGCATTGGACTCACGACATTTCTGCTGAGTGAGCGAGCGTGCTAGTCTCGCGATTTGCTGAGTGAGCGAGCGTGCTAGTCTCGCGATTTCTAGAATTTGGATCTGCAACTCAAAATGCAGAAAGGTAGGAGCACTACTTTAGTAATATTTTTTCTACTTACTAACTTTTGAGTACTAACTTTTGAGTGGCTGAATTTTTAGTGTTTTCTTCAAACATGGAGTTATCAAACAGTTCTATTCACTGATCATGTATAGTAGAATTAGATAATATGATAATAAATAGGGAGGTGTCATAAATAGGGAGGTGTTTTCCTCAAATATAGAGGTTTTTTATTCGCTGATTATGTAAGCATGAAAATCCATGCCTCGTGCGCTGTTTATAAATCATTTTTTTAAAAAAACTCAATTTACACATGAAAATAAAAATTAATGAAAAAACATCAGTTTATATCTGAAAACTAAAGTAGGTTCTCCACTACGGCCACAAAGGCCACTTAATTCCAAAAGCTATAACATCCACCACTTTGACTTGTTATCCGTCTCCTCCATGTACACGTCTAACATAAGTCTCCACAAGTACAATCTCATGGTCCTATTACACGTGCTCGTGCACGTCAATTCAACTATCAGGTGAGTTTATTCTTGAGTTCATGTTCATATTTTTTATACCGAAGACGCGTGCACTCTTGTTTTACTTAGAATGATTGAGAGGATTAAAAGGGGAGAGAATTCGCGCGGTCTATATTCGAATGGTAGGACAGTGCCAACTTGTGATGACTGCCACGACTTCATGCAAACTTTGATTTGGGTGCAAGTATTGCATGAAAAGCTTATCAAGCCATTTTCAAATGGATTCGGCCTCATGTCCATCTGCTCTGGAGCGGCCACAAACATTATATTTTACTATCGACGTCTTTTTTGTGAAATGTAATGCATCATCTTATTTGGGCCTAATGGGTTGTGCATCAAGTTGGTTCTATTACGGACGCATCGCAGGGGCTGTAAAGTTGATTCCATTAGGGACACATTGCAGGTTAGAGGACAAATCCAACACCCCGTATGGTTGTTCTCCTCATTTTCGTATACCTTGCCACCGTCAATAACAATTGGTTTTGATGCTTAGAGTTAGCAAATTGCTACTTGTTTACCGTGTGCGTGTTGGCTAAACAGCCCATCTGTTTGAACCCTACAATATTGTTATTTTTCTAGTGAAACTTCCATATTCATCTAACAATTCAGTGTTTGTTCTACTTGTTTTTCGATTGCTTGCAAGACGAGTGTCCTCATGGCCGAGTTGTCGTACACCATAAGTTCACAACAACTGTTGGATATAGTGTATTGGTTGGTAAGGCGTAGCGTCCTTGGACAGTTGTAGTTGGGCCATCAACATAATCTTCATCTAATCGAGTTATCCCAACCTCTTACTGAAATATCGGGAAACAAAGCTCTCGTGGATTCACCTTGTGACCATTGCATGGTTTGCCCCAATATCTCACCGAACGGAGACTGATAAGATGGAGACACTATACAATTATCATTTAGAAGTTTCTCTCCCATTTATATTGTTAAATCAATCATTACATTCATATGACAATAAACGGAGATGACTCACATTTGATTCATGACTTTCTCAACTTAGTTATCTCATAGTGGGGGATGGGTCTGAAAGGCCTCGGCTCGTTGAGCATAACATTTAGCCGCGACAGCAGGAGACTAATTCAGAGCAAAGCCGGCAGGGCTTTAACTATTGAATTTTTTTTTTTAAAAAAGACCTTTTATCTGTTAATCGATCCCACAGTTAATTGCGAGGATTACATGAAGAATAGAAGAGGCACTACGTGGTTATTTTGAAACCATACAAGTTGTGTTATGCTTCATTATTCTGAACTTCTTTTGCATGCTGAGGTGCTACCCGTCGTCTATCATGCGTGAATTCGACGATCAGCAGTGCTACATACATGCAGATCCTCTGCTCCTCGGCTCACTCGTTTCGCGCATGGTTTAGTTAGAGATCGGACGGGAACAATCTTGAAATTCAAGATTGATTGCAAACAAAATGAATGACTAAATACACACATGGTAATATGATAAGGTGGATCATTTGTGGCAGGCAAAGAACGCGACATATGGAGCCTTCAGGCCTTCAGTACTGTTTTATGGGCCTAGCTTGCAAAGCTCGATCCTTTTCATTTCCCTCATGGGCCTCACAGGAGAGAGATGCGAATGATAGTCTGTGCGTATGAGAACCATCATGCTTGTTCCAATTCATTGAATAATAATAATAATAA
This sequence comes from Oryza sativa Japonica Group, assembly GCF_034140825.1. Lineage (NCBI taxonomy): Eukaryota > Viridiplantae > Streptophyta > Magnoliopsida > Poales > Poaceae > Oryza > Oryza sativa. Next base: position 26,290,421 of record NC_089040.1, on the reverse strand, counting down.
TAATAATAATAATAATAATAATAATAATAATAATAATAATAATAATAATAATAATAATAATAATAATAATAATAATAAAGGTGTTGGCAGCATCGGAACGGGTCAAAGGGAAAAAAATGCATGAGAACAGAAGGAAAATAAAGGATGCTCCAGCGGATGCTGAAGCGCTAGGAAACTCTTTATAAAGAGCAATTTTACGGTTCTTGAGAAGGTACCACGAGGTACCATTTTTTCTATTGTAAATTTAGTACCATGAGGTATCATGAGAAACTAAATTTTACACTAAATTTTTGGTACGTCATGGTACCTCCTCAAGAACCGTAGAATTACTCCTTTATAAATGATGCAGATCTGAGCATCTACAGAGACCTCCATGTATAGTTAGAATTTCACTTATCGTTGCCATGTATTGATTAGTTGAATCTTTGTATAGAGACTTAATTAGTCTCAGATAATGGAGTAAGTTAGATGAATAAAAAAGAACTTCTCATTGTATATGGGTAATAAGTGGTTCCAGCCACATTATGTTAGGAAGTAGCATGGAAAAATAGGGTTTATTGACATAGGCTTTGTACGTATGCGGTATGCCATTGGTACATGATTGTGGATAATTTTTTTTTAAAAAATCAATCTTTTGGAACACATTTGTGCTTTTTGATATTTGTAATACCGACCTGCTCGCTGACGTGTCTTATTAAAAAATTAAAATATATTCAATGTATAACCATTTTCCAAATGTCATGTATAAATTAAAGATGCATTATCTTAAAAAATGTATAAAGATGTGTATAGAGTTCAGTTCTTCCAAAATCAAAGTGACTTATCAACATTTTATAAAGTAAACAATATACATTTTCATATTAGCAAAATATATTCTACCTTCAATGAACTTGTGAAGTATAGTAATAAAGGTGTGATTAATTTGATAAGAGGTCATCTGTAATATCGTCATTGCACATCTTTAGAAAAAGGCATGAAGTTTCCACAACAATGGTGAATTGTCCTCCCTCAGCTTCTATGTTAGTTCATCTTGTTTATATATATATATATATATATCTCATTTGATTCACTGTTCAATATATCAACTCATGTTGCTTAGTTACTCCACTAAATTAATTTGGTTCATCTTTATCTGATGTTATTACCTCCATATTTGAATATATAATATTATTGACTTTATTGTATTTGGTATGTAACTTTGACTACTATTCTTTTATTTGTAAATAACGATGATATCTAACAAAATAAAATTATGGTGTTGTAAAAGTTCTTCTTACAAAGAGAAATCTACATCTATGATTTTTTATATTTTTAAACTAATACATTTTGAGCTATTGACGATCAAGGTTTCATTGATCGAATAAACCTAGCAGTGCTTAAATAAAGTAACTATATGTTAATGCTACTCAGTGATATGGTGGTACTGAACACTACTGATTATCTTTCCCATTGTTACTACCTGTTACTTATCACTCATAAGGTGAGAGATTTGCTCCGTTCCAACAAAAAGTATCTCGAGGTACCGGTACCTCACGGTACCAAATCGTTTCTTATCGTTGGATCTAACAATACCCATCCTGCCCAACTAGATTCAACGATCGGAAATGATTTGGTACCGTGTGGTACCGATATCTCGAGATACTTTTTGTTGTTGGACCGAAGTAAATCTCATCAGGCTATCCTCTGTTCCCATCGCTCATCTAGTGCATGCACACGACATTCGAGCTATTCTCTGGGATGACTTTGATTTGTGTGATATAGAGGGTATGTAATAATCAAAGTATCATCTCCTAATATCAATTTCCAATAATTTAGAGAATAGCACCTATTTATTTAGAGAATAGCTCCTATTAATACCACACTGCAATTTAGTGCTAGCAAATGTTTATGTATTGAGTGAGCCAAATAAAAGCCATATATCCATAAATGGTTTGCTCCTGTATCTCATAGTAAATAACAACTTGGAAAAACATTGGTTGGAATTGAAAAACAAGTTAAATAGAATAAATATTGGAATTTACCACCTCCATGCTATAAATGGACAAAGTATAACTAAACTGAAGTAACTATATTACTATAAAGGGTAATTTGGATCCATGCCATTATAATTTATATTACTATAAATGGCACTTTTCTGCCCCTCGATTCCATAACAATATATACTGCTCTAGTGCATACATGTAACATGCTGTTAAACCCTGATCACTCTTTCATCTATTATTCTCTCAAGCAATCAGTCTCTTCTACCCAGCAATCAGTCTCTTTTACTCGAGATCGACAAAAAAACAGTAGCAGAACTAGCAAAGATATCACAACTAGCATCTGTAATCCGTTATGTCATTCATATCTCCAAGCTAAGAATGAACCAGGATGGAATCAGGCTGGTCAGACAGAATCCGTCGCCGAAAGCCTGAAAGTACACGATTTCTGATTCCTTTTGGTCAGCAGGGATCACGCTGGCAATTGGCAACAGCCAAAAGGACTCTGTTTTGGAACAAAGATGGTGTTGGCAGCAAAGGCGTCGAAGGACTCAAAGGCGATATATGCATGAGAAGTCAATAGTGCAAAAGTGGCATGATATATTTGGTAAAGGATGCGCTTGGGCATCTCTGTGCACAAATAGTTCCAGTCTTGCAGCCTACTATCTACCCATATTTGTTGACATTGAGTTCGGCAAAACTATGTGGCTTGGAAGTCATTTACAATCAGCTTGTAGGCACGAGATAGTGAGATATTGGATTAAACTAGATAAAGAGAGCATTATATTGTCAGTAGCTACCTGCCACGTCACGAACAATAGAAGAGGTGAGCGGCTGAATATCATCTTAGTGAGTTGATTTTCATACACGCTTTTATGAGGATCTTATCTACACAACATTACAAAGAGATTTATAAATACTAGTCTAAATCATGATCACAACTTAGTTGGAGGAAAAGCATGTCACATGTTCATGCCAGATTAAAGACATAAAAAACTATAATACTAGCATAAAAAAACTATAATGTAAGCTATGTCAAGCAAGAAAGAATTTACATTTTCATTATCTTTGTCATACCAGTTTTTTTACTTATGTCAACCTTAATGTTTGTTAGCGGTAGAAAGACAACAAAATCAATTTGTGGTAAATTGAGAAGGAGCCACTACTAAAAAATGATTTTTCTGGAAGAGTATCTTAATAGGTTGCACACAGATAATAAGTGTCCGCGTTTCCAAAAATCGATCTTCATTTTCTCATAGTTTGTAGACGGATCATAAGTGTTCGCTTTTGCAAAAATCGATCTTCATTTTCTCATACGGTTCCTTAAGACATCTGTATGCAAAAATCATTTTTTGTGTCCACACCGCCACAGCCCAAATCCGGCACCGGATCTGGGCTGCGGCCGCGCCAGATCCTCTGGCTTGCCGCGTCGCCCCTTCATGCTAAGACAGCCGTGCTGCCAGGGTTTGGAGCCTCGCCACCACCATCCCGGCGGGTCGCGCGGTTTCCGGTGACGTGCTCTGGCGGCGGCGAGGCGGGGGAGAGGAGGGAAGGGAGGCGGCGGCCGAGGGCTAGGGTTCGCCTGTGTCGGCGGCGAGGCGGGGGAGAGGAGGGAAGGGTGACGATGGCTGGGGGCCAGGGTTCGCCCCCGGTCGCCCGCGTAAGGACGACAGGGCTCATACAGCTCTTTAAGACATCCGTATGCAAAAATCATTTTTTTCTAGACGGGCCGTTTAAAATATCCGCAAGTAAAGATAAGGGTATTTTCACATATGGGACTCTTAACTCACCCACATGCAAAAATACCCCCAAAGATTCTCACTCCATTTTTTTATTCTCCACTCCTCTCTCTCCCATCACCCCCACTCCACTCCTCCCCTCCCGGCTCTCTCTCTCTCTCTCTCCCTTTACTCCCCTCCCCCACTCATCTCCTCACCTCCTCTCCTCTCTTCTCCCTCTCGACAGCAGGCTCCGGCGGCGGCGGTGGGCAAGTGCGGCGGCTTCCTCCTCTTCTCCCACACTCCACCTCTCCTTCTCCTCCCTCTTGAGGGCGGTGGAGGAATCCGGCATTGGGGGATGACGGAGGACGCACGGCGATGGTGCGGATCCGACAACGGCCGCCCTCCCCCCACACAGTATCGGTGGGGAGGCGTTGCGGACATCGCCCGCACGGATTCGACGGCGTCCACCCTCTCCTGTGCGGTGGTGGCAGATCTGGAAGTGGTAAGGTGTGGAGGCAATGGATCCGACGGTGGGGAGGCGCAACAGCTATCGCAAGCGCGGATTCAATGGCGGCCGCACTCCCCCTGCACGGCGGCAGCAGATCGGACGGTAGGGAGGCACGGCGGCAGCCGATCCAGCAGTGGGGAGGCACGGCGCCCGTTGCCCATGCGGATCCGACGGCGGCCGCGCTCGCCCTGCACAGCTGCTGCGGATCTGGTGGTCGGGAGGCACAGCGCTGGCGAAACCAGCAGTGGGGAGGCATGGAGGTGGCGGATCCGTCTCCGGTGACGGCGACGGGAGACGGCAAACCCAGCCGCCCCTAGCCCCTACACCCCCATGATGTCGTCGACGATGAGGACGAGGTCGACGTTGATGACGAGGAGGGCAGTGGCGGCGACTTTTTTCTTGTATTTTTACTTTTGCGTGCGGACGACATAAGCACCCGCACGCGAAAATTGATTTTTGCGTGTGGGTGCACCTCCCGCACGCAGGTGCACCTACACGCGAAACTAGGGATTTTGGTAGACCGTTTGGTGCATGCGGCTAACCCTACTGCACACAGAAACCCCTTTTGGGCCGTCTGCAAAAATCCTTTTGTACTAATGAGTTCTAGACATCCATGTAGATTACTGCTGTGTATGTATGATCATCTAATATAACTTTTTGTGTGACAGTGTTAGTATGGTGTTGTGCACAATTCATGTCTTTTGAGAATATGGGACTAATCAAACTAGTATACACAAAGCAACTAATCCACTAATATGTATTCACAATTTACTCGTACAATAAGTACTCTGCTGACTAAATCCTATGATTTTGACTACGTACCGGATGAATTTGGTTTAAACAACGAAGAAAACTCACTACCAATCCAGTTCCAATTTACGAAACGAAAGCCAACATATGAAGTCAAGAAATATTGTTTGTTGGATTCTGGTGGAAGTAAGGCGCAACGGAGGAAAAAGAAAGTTGGATCCTGACGGCAACTCGGCAAGGAGAAAATTGGCACAATACCATCGTTAAAAAAAGGGTTTCGCCCAAATACCACTATGCAGTTGGGATTCACCGAAATACCATTCTCAATTGAGGGCCTTCGCCGAAACACTACTTTCTTTCAATTCTCTCTTTCCTCTAACTTTGCTGACCAAAATGCCCCTAGTTGAATTAATTCAAGTAAAGCAAATAGGTAGATTACAGAGTACATATCGCCCAAATATTTTGACATGCAATATTTTTTTTCTTTACGCTAAGTTACAGAGTATAAGACACTATCTCCACAGCATAAATAAAAAAAAATTATCACTAAAAAATGAGAGTTTCAGTTGAGAATGTCTTTTTTATGTTGTGGAGATAGTACGCTGCATACTATGTAATCTGGTGTAGAAAAAACTATCATGTAAAAATATTTTTGGCGTATTTACTTTATAATCTACGTATTTTCAATATACATAAATTGATTCACTAGGGGCATTTTGGTCAATAATGATGAGAGGAAAGAGAGAATTGGAAGAAAATGGCATATGAGTTAAGCCCCTCAATTGAGAATGGTATTTAGGCGAATCCCAACTGCATAGTGGTATTTGGGCGAAACCTCTTTTTTGATGATGTTAAAATATCAATTTTCTCATCGGCAAGACGGCAGGTTGCCCTAATTTGCTTACTCCCGTAATGATACATTTAACCAATTGGATATGGGCTGTTGGGCTAACATGGTTAATTAAAGGAAAAAGTACGAACTATATATTGCGACAGTACGAATTACCCCCAAAACCACAAAACCAGACATATTAAACCTCGAACTATTGAAACCGGACTACTTACCCCCCCCACTCAGTCCGGAACGGTTTTAGTCCTACGTGGCATACACGTGCCGCCGACATGGGAATCCCATCAACAAAAAATAAAATAAAATAATGTAGGGCCCACATGTCATATTAATACCTTTTATGTGTGTGCCCTTAGCATTGGAGGCTAGCGGCTACAAGCGTAGCTGGGTGAGCGACGGCAGGCGCGAGGGGGGGAAGGGGAACCGGTCAGCGGCGGTCGTAGGGGAAGGTGCCAACCGGAGCTGGCAAGCCCGGCGGCAGAGACGTGTTACACTGGAGCGACACCGATGGCCTTGACTGCAGACGCTAGAGGCCGGGGCTGGCCGACAGGGGATCCCACGACAAGGGGACGATGGTCAGTGTTGGCCTCCTGATGATGTGGTCGGCGGAGTAGATCGAGGCGGTGAAGCGGCATCCATCCTCCGACGACAGCGAAGCAGGGCGGGAGCGGAGTCTGGACCCTGGCATCGGCAGTGGTGGAGTTGGGGCCGCGCCGATGGAACTCGGGCGGCTGTCCTTGACCGAAGTAGAGGAGTTGGTCGGCTACTCCAAGCATGGAGAGAGGACGACCGGCGGACGACGGCCGGGCATGGCGAGAGGGTAGCCAACGGCCGGCAGGTGCAACGGGGAGGGCGCCGTCCCCAGAGCCGTAGGCATAGATCAAGTTACCAGAAGGGTTCCCTCCGGATCACGAGCCGGTATTCCTACCTCTCCCACCGCTGCCGCCGAACGGTAAGAGGAGCAGAGCGGATGAGGGCCCCCCTTCACCGCATCCTTCTCATTACTGCTGTCGTTGTTGACTTGCTGGTCCCCTTCCTGTAAGATCGGCCGGTCGTGAGGAGAACTCACAGAGGGCACCGACGGGCATAGATGGGCAGCGAGGTTCCCCCTCCCTCCCTCTCGTAGCCCCATCCGTACCCCCTACTACCCCCCTCTCTCTGTGGTTATGGCTGGTGTGTTGTAGAGAAGAAGATGAGGAAGGAGAGGATTAGAGCAATAGAGGTTGTCAGGTGGGCCCTACTACCAGGTAGGATTAAAACATAATTTCATTACCACGGTGGACGCCAAGTAGGATAAAAACCAGAAGGTACTAAGATAGGGGGGTTATTTGTCTAGTTTGAAGAATTAAGGGTGCTAAATGTCTGGTTTTATAGTTTAGGGGGGGTCAATTGGACGACCGCAATACTTTAGGATGGTAATTCGTACTTTTTCCTTAATTCAATGGCCCACTAGTTTATTGGGCAACTGATTCGATGGTAAGAAATCTGCTGCATGTGAACATCTTGCTTATACATCCGATGTGATTAATGCATACTTATTTTTGTGACTAGAAAAAATACCCGTTGCGTACTTATTCCATTGCTAGAGAAAATGCCAGTGCGATGCAATAGGTAAAGATGGATTGTTAAGCTATTAAGAGCAGAGCAATAAATTAAAACATCAAAAGTGGCGCTGGCGACGTCTAGAAAAACCGGGTGACCGGCACCGGGCTATCGCCAGCACGGGAAAATGCATTATCCCGTGCAGGCGTCTTAATCCGACCGCAAGGGATAATCCTCATTATCCCATGCGGTTGACTTAAGAGGACCACATGGAAAAATTGATTTTTGTGTGCGGGCCTCTTAAGTGGATCGTACGGAAAAATACCTATCCCTCTTTTCTCTCTCACCCACTTCAAATTTTTCACATCCTCTCTCTTCCTTTTCCCTCTCACCCAGTTCAAAATTTTCACATCCTATCTCTTCCTTTTCACTTTTATTCTCCCTCCCTCACTCCCCTCTCTCTCTCTCTGCCTCTTTCCTCCTCCCCTCCCTACCGAGCGCACGGGGTGTCACCGCCGCCGCCGATGGTGCGGGAAGCGACGCGGCAGCGATGGCGGACGGTCGCGGAGGAGGCCGGGAGCAGCGGCGGCACGACGACGGCGACGACGAGGACGGCAGCGACGACGAGCGGCAGCGGGGCGACGATGGTGACAATGACGGGAGCGGCAACGACGCAACGACGACGAGGAGGAGGACAGCGGCTGGGAGCGTCGGCTACGCGATCACGGCGACGACGATGGGATTTTTTCCCTTTTTTTCATGTGCGGGTGGTATAATTTGACCGCATGGGATAATCAATTATCCCGCGCAGTTGGGCCACCCGCACATAAAAATATTGATTTTCACAGACCCCCGAGTGCATACGGATGCTACCTCCACACAGAAAAATGGATTTTGACTGTATGGAAAAATGAATTCTGTGCTAGTGGCTGCACGCCCATCATCAGCTACTTTTAAATATAGATTAAATTCGTGAAATTAAAACCGAATTGAAAGAGGAAATCAAAGGAAAATGATGAGGGATAAGTGGGGGAATCAATTTTTACAATCAATTAGAGGAGGAAGCGTACATAGACACGTACATGTCGGCGGCTGAGGCGGGGCGCGTGCGGATAGGATTAGAGATCGGAAAAAATATATGGAGAAAAACCGTACCTAATGCGTGCGGATCGGACCGCGAGATCGGAAAAAAAAAGAGAAAAAAAAACGAAGCGCGTGCGGATAGGATTAGCTAGAGATCCGAAAAAATATGCGAACAAAAAAACCGATTTAACGCGTGCGGATCGGACGGCGATCGAGGTCGCAAAAAAACCGTTCAGCGTAAAAGAAAAACGGCGATAAAAAAACCGACGGACGTTTTTTATATTTTTTTTAAACGTGCTTACATGCAAAAATTTCGGGATTCCCAGCGACACGAAATATTATCAGAATTCGTTAGATTTAGATAAGCCAACCGCATGCAACGGCGTCGAATCTATATATCCTCCAAGATAATTAAACTAATCTCCAGATTATAATCATCATCCAGGCCAGCTTCTTCCTCCTCTATAAATAGACTCGACCCAGGCCGAGGTCTCCTCTCCCATCCTCATCAACGCCTTCTCTCCTTCTCTCTCTATCGCATCCATCTTAGTGTTGGCAAAAGCTCGCGATCGCGTGCCGGCGATGAAGACGAAGACGGCGGCGGCGGCGACCTGCCTCGTGGCGCTGCTGGTGGTGGTGCTCGCGGAGGCGGCCGGCGTGGGCGGCACCACCGTCACCTACAATGACCGCAGCCTGGTGATCGACGGCGAGCGGCGCATCATCATTTCGGGATCTATCCACTATCCGAGGAGCACCCCGGAGGTATATACTGAAAGTTAATTAGCTATGGATATATTTATCGCTATGCATGTGTGCATGCTGCATGCAAAATACGTGTGATTTTGTTATATTCTTCATATATATGCTATACAAACACCAATGCAATCTCAAAGGATCATACAAACTCTAAAACTAAAGCCGTACGTCATTTATATTTACTCTAATTATTTCTCATAGATCATTTATTTCTACTCTAGATGTCTACAAATTTATATTCTATCTCAGTTTTTCTAGTCATACACCCGCACATCATTATTTTTTTTTCACCAGTTGCTTGGCTCTTGAGATCGTTAAACATATGGTCGAATATGACTAACAGAAATAAATCTGTACGGTATTTATTTAAGTAGATTAATCAGCGCATCATACTTTCACAGTACGTATAATTGTCCTATACTAGCGATCGACTAGTCATCGTTTGTACATGTATACTTTAAGTACTCACATGAAGATCAGTGTTAATTAGCTATACTTACAGGCTATATGTCGTATTAAATAGCCTAACCCATGGCCACCATCTAATTTATTCGTTGATCTGTCGTATATGCTTGAAGGCTAGTAAAAAACTCAGAATTCGTATCTCATATATATACATATCACGAATCTCAGATACACACATGCTGGTATACAATTTATACAGTTATACACCGGGAGCGATATCCCTGTTAGACAAAAAAAAATCATTCTGATTTGTATAAAATTTTAACAATGTTAACTTTATTTTCAATTTAAATGGAAATTCTAGTTTGATATTTTATTTTGTTAATGTGGTAGTTTTTAATTATAAGATCTGCTCATGTTGATACACGTATATAACATGTTTCGCCTGGTGCAGATGTGGCCTGATCTGATCAAGAAAGCAAAGGAAGGTGGCCTTGACGCGATCGAGACCTACGTCTTCTGGAACGGTCATGAGCCCCATCGCCGCCAGGTTATTTCTGCTCTCCAAATTAATATATATATATATATATATATATATATATATATATATATATATATATATATATATATATATATATATATATATATATATATATATATATATATATATATATATATATATATATATATATATATATATATATTGCTTTAGCTGTTATAACTTATTAAGTAAGTATCGAATATGTAAATCCACATTAAATATTTTACGATTTAAAATGAAGCATATGTAATTCAAAGCATGGATGTTCCCCATATATATATTATTTAGATGAATTAAGCTTTCTTGATTTCTAGATTTCTAACCAATGCACGAAACAAAGTAATTTAATCCAAATTTCATGTAGTTTCGACGGTTTAGCTTTTTTTTTTAATATGTTACACGTGAAAATTCGCTCTTAGAATTATCTTAGAATTATGGATACACGAAACAAAGTAATTTAATCCAAATTTCATGTAGTTTGGATGGTTTAGCTTTTTTTTTTAATATGTTAGACGTGAACATTCGCAAAGTAATTTAATCCAAAAGTAATTTAATCCAAATTTCATGTAGTCTGGACGGTCTAGCTTTTTTTTAATATGTTAGAAGTGAAAATTCGCTCTTAGAATTATCTTAGAATTATGGATACACGAAACAAAGTAATTTAATCCAAATTTCATGTAGTTTGGACGGTTTAGTTTTTTTTTTAATATGTTAGATGTGAAAATTCGCTCTTAGAATTATCTTAGAATTATGGATACACGAAACAAAGTAATTTAATCCAAATTTTATGTAGTTTGGATGGTTTAGCTTTTTTTAATATGTTAGACGTGAACATTCGCAAAGTAATTTAATCCAAAAGTAATTTAATCCAAATTTCATGTAGTCTGGACGGTTTAGCTTTTTTTTTAATATGTTAGACATGAAAATTCGCTCTTAGAATTATCTTAGAATTATGGATACACGAAACAAAGTAATTTAATCCAAAGTTCATGTAGTTTGGACGTTTTAGTTTTTTTTAATATGTTAGACGTGAAAATTTGCGGGAGCCTCAGTTAGTAATAATTATAGTTTAAATAATTATAGTTCAAAGTTTAAACTCCTCGTATGAGGTGTATTTTATTCTAGTTCAAATAATTATAGTTCAAAGTTCAATCTCCTCGTATGAGGTGTATTTTATTATAGCAATGTTCTTACTCCTGACCTTCGTCAAATGATTTGATATGTAGTACAACTTCGTGGGGAACTACGATATTGTCAGGTTTTTCAAGGAGATCCAGAATGCTGGCCTGTACGCTATTCTTCGCATCGGGCCATATATTTGCGGCGAATGGAACTATGGGTATGACTATATATGCTCAACCATACACATTTGTATGATAGCAAATGCATACAAAAAAAAATGCTAATATATATATTTTGAATTGTTTTCCTCATCTGCAGAGGACTTCCTGCTTGGCTACGTGATATTCCTGGAATGCAGTTCAGACTGCATAATGCGCCATTTGAGGTAATTTATGGGAGAAAATGTGCGCTAGGAATTTGTGCGCTAGGAATTTGCTCCGCCCGCTCTCTCCTTGTTTTTTGTTTTTTTTGCTGGCGCATATCTATCCCACCACTGCATCCCTCGTTCCCACATCCCACTCCCCTGTCCAAATAACAGAACAACTCATTTTCCGGTCTCCTAGAGTAAAATAAATACATTACCGAGTAAAAGAATAACTCATAATCCAGTAGATTTGTTAAGTACAAAAATTACTCCACCACCGAGGCTGCCAATTAACCGTCCCCTGCCACGCTCCCCTCAATCCCCTGCCTGCGTGTAGCGTTAAAAACTTACTCGTCAAATATATCCGCATATGGAACATTTGTTCTGTTAAAATTTTACTTGTAGAGTGTACTGAAAGCTATCGTGGACACTTAGGTTCGAGTTAAAAAAATAACCCATAGATGTCGGTGCAGTAAATCTGAACACGGGGTGTTTTGTGATGAGTAAATTTTTATGGAAATGACCATATCCGATCCAGGGAGTTAAAATTGCTATTTGCATGAAAGTTTGTGAAAAAAAAATCATAGAAATTACTAAAAGCGTAGTTTTTTTTAAAAAAAACATAATGCATATATATAATATATAGTGCAAATGACATGTGTAGTGAAAAACTAAAAATTACCGTTAGATAAAAAACGGTCACCTGATATTTGTCCACGTCATCAAGAATAAAAATTGATCTCCAGTGTTCGTTTTTAAATAAATACAGATATATGAGATTTGTCCACGTCATCAAGAGTAAAAATTAATCTTAGGTGTTTGTTTTTAGATCCAATTGTATTTTACAGGTTTGCACTACATATTTTTTTCAATATAGAAAATAGAGAATACAGGATGCGGAAAGTTACTGGCAGAAACTTGTTTATTTTGTCGTGGTTAGGAAATGTGGTCGTTTAAAACTCTGGACTGCGCGATTCTAGTGTAATTGAAATCAGCGTTAAAAGAGGTCCCACAAAAAGAAATTTATTTGTGTGAAAATACCTGGAGACGTGAATAATTATTCGATCCGAAAAAATCACACATCCTAATAAGTCACCAGCTTGATGTTTCAGTACGTGAGTAAAAAAAAAATACTATACGTATCGATGTGCAAGGGTGAGGGGGCGTGGGTAAAAACATTACTATTACTTTTATTACTTTCCTTTCCTTGGAGAAAATGAATTCAGCTTGATAAAAGGGTAGTAGTGATTTTTTTACTCCGGTGTGTATATACAAGGTGAGAAAAAAGACAAGGCCTTTATTCAGTAAAAAAAATTACTAACCCACCCAATCCCGCCTGGCCTTTATTGTTTTTTCTTTAGATGTGCATACGAGTAGTAAAAATTTAACTACCCCTATTATCACTCCGTTGTTTTATAAGAGGTCAATTTGGGGCCCCCTTTGATGAATTAATAATTTTTTTTACTATAACTGTGAGGGGTGAGGGGAGAGGTGCGTGCGCTGGGAGAGGGTCGGGGTCATTGTGTCTCGCGTAGTGCAATTAGTAGAGCAGTACTACGCCCCATCTCTATGTATATATATAGTAACCGAAATTTTGAGCAATTGTTTTGTTTCCTATTGAATAGAATGAGATGGAAATCTTCACGACTCTCATTGTCAACAAGATGAAGGATGCCAATATGTTTGCTGGACAAGGAGGCCCAATCATCCTGGCACAGGTGTTGTACCATTCTTAGTTATGGGAGCAATATGGTGTGATGCAAGCTAGCACCCCCTGTTGCCAATAATACAAGTTATTAAATTACAAATGCATTGCTTGTATGTTTTATATAGATTGAAAACGAGTACGGAAATATCATGGGCCAACTGAACAATAACCAGTCCGCGTCTGAATACATCCATTGGTGTGCGGACATGGCTAACAAGCAGAATGTCGGTGTCCCATGGATCATGTGTCAGCAAGATAGCGATGTGCCACACAATGTGGTGAGCATGAGTTTCAATTTGTTTATAACAATGTAGGATGTTTGTATATGTTTATATATTATTTCTTTTGTTGATTTGCTGAAATTAATGCTGTTGTTTTGTTTCCCGATCGATTAATTTAGGTGAACACCTGCAACGGGTTCTACTGCCATGATTGGTTCCCGAATAGGACAGGAATCCCTAAGATTTGGACTGAGAACTGGACTGGATGGTATATATATTTATAATTTTCTTTCATCACATATATATGTTTATCTTCTTTTGTTAAAGAACTTTTTTAATACTCAAATATGAATTGAAGCATATCTTTTATGACTTTCATTGATTTGGATTAGGTTTAAAGCCTGGGACAAGCCGGATTTCCATAGGTCTGCTGAAGATATTGCTTTTGCAGTTGCAATGTTCTTCCAAAAGCGTGGTTCTCTCTAGAACTACTACATGGTATGTACTCTCAATTTCTCATTGCTTTCTCACATATATATCTGACAATGAATCGAACTAATTGTTGCCATCACACCATTTTTACCAGTACCATGGTGGAACGAATTTTGGTCGCACCTCAGGTGGCCCATACATCACAACTAGTTACGACTATGATGCGCCTTTGGATGAATATGGTGAGAAATGAACATACAATATTTTAGACTATTCAATTAAATGCACAATTAATAAGCTATAAATCATAGTAGTATAATTATGATTTTCCTTTGGTTTACCTATATCATAATTAGGTAATCTCCGGCAACCAAAATATGGCCACTTGAAGGACCTGCACTCCGTGATCAAGTCCATTGAGAAGATTCTTGTCCATGGGGAATATGTTGACACCAACTACAGTGATAAAGTCACAGTATGATTCATGCCATATTTTCGCGAAATTTCCCTAATAGACTCAATTTTTTTGGCAAACCCATACATGTGGTTCACATTGATCATTACTTTACAATATATTTGATGCACTATGATCGTTTGTTTTATATAGGTTACCAAGTACACCTTGGACTCCACCTCAGCTTGTTTCATCAACAACAGGAATGACAACATGGATGTTAACGTAACCCTTGATGGAACCACTCATCTTCTGCCTGCTTGGTCTGTGAGTATCTTGCCTGACTGCAAGACCGTTGCCTTCAATAGTGCCAAGGTATTTTTTCCAATCACTATTGAATCCTGACTCTATAATTTGATTGATATAGGATCTTGTACAACTATTGTTACAAGCTAATCGTTAAGAATTGATTTTTCTTTTGTTTTTTTCCTGGAACAATTAGATCAAGGCCCAAACGACTGTCATGGTAAACAAGGCTAAGATGGTAGAGAAGGAGCCGGAGAGCTTAAAATGGTCATGGATGCGTGAAAATTTGACGCCCTTCATGACCGATGAGAAGGGAAGCTATAGGAAGAATGAGCTCTTAGAGCAGATTGTCACATCAACTGATCAAAGTGATTACTTGTGGTACAGAACAAGGTATTGGCCAAAAAAAACATTTTTCTTGCATCTTTTATATCATAAGCAACAATTTTAATGTTAACTTATTATTAAATAATATGCTGCCTAATTTTGACACATATAATGAAATGCAGCATTAATCACAAGGGTGAGGCAAGCTACACTTTGTTCGTGAACACAACCGGCCATGAACTATATGCCTTTGTGAATGGAATGCTTGTTGGTAAGTAGCTAGTTAAATTTAGCTGCTTGCACAACATAATAATTGGTGATAATTTTCTCATTGAGATGTTCAAATGATTGATATCAGAAATGTCACACTAAAACTGCCAATGTGGTTGGCAGGTCAAAACCATTCTCCAAATGGACACTTTGTTTTCCAGCTTGAGTCACCAGCAAAGCTTCACGATGGCAAGAACTACATTTCTCTTTTGAGTGCTACCATTGGCCTTAAGGTTTCTAATATATTTACTACACAGTTCATTAAAACATCATCACTATATTTATTATTGTGTATGATGAAAGATGTTTGTTCCGTATCAAACAGAACTATGGCCCTTTGTTTGAGAAGATGCCTGCTGGGATAGTTGGAGGACCAGTTAAGTTGATCGACAACAATGGCAAAGGGATTGATCTCTCCAACAGTTCGTGGTCATATAAGGTGCACAAAACCTCTATCAATTATCAACTATTACTATTTAATTATCAGTTATATTTCTAATGATATTTTTAAGACTTTTGATGACATAAGTTAGGAAATATACCAGCTAATTTTTCCCTTGATTCAATATATTGTTTAGATTAATTAATACTCATCATCTTACCATTTTAATTACCTCCTAAGGGATAAGTGGAGCACCCTAAAGATCTATTTCTATTGATTGTAATATTGCTTTGATTTTCTATTTCTAGGCTGGCTTGGCAGGTGAGTATAGGCAAATCCACCTTGACAAGCCCGGTTGCACATGGGACAACAACAATGGCACCGTACCTATCAACAAGCCCTTTACGTGGTACAAGGTATTATATAGATTGATATGTATTATCCATGTTGTACTGAGCTACGAAATGCAAGTAAACTCCTGTGTTATTTTTCTATTTAGACTACCTTCCAAGCTCCAGCCGGTGAGGACACGGTGGTGGTGGACCTCCTGGGGCTAAACAAGGGCGTGGCATGGGTGAATGGGAACAACCTTGGCCGTTACTGGCCATCATACACAGCGGCGGAGATGGGCGGTTGCCACCACTGCGACTACCGTGGAGTTTTTCAGGCTGAGGGCGATGGCCAAAAATGCCTCACGGGATGCGGTGAGCCGTCGCAACGGTTCTACCACGTTCCACGCTCATTCCTCAAGAATGGTGAGCCCAACACAGTCATTCTCTTTGAGGAGGCCGGCGGTGACCCATCACACGTCAGCTTCCGCACTGTCGCAGCGGGCTCCGTGTGCGCGTCCGCTGAGGTTGGGGACACCATCACACTATCCTGCGGTCAGCACAGCAAGACTATCTCAGCCATCAACGTGACTAGCTTTGGTGTTGCGCGTGGCCAGTGCGGCGCCTATAAGGGCGGGTGCGAGTCCAAGGCAGCGTACAAGGCTTTCACAGAAGCATGCCTTGGGAAGGAGTCATGCACAGTGCAAATCACCAATGCAGTCACCGGCTCCGGGTGCCTCTCCAACGTCCTCACCGTTCAGGCTTCATGTTGATATTATTGGTGTCTTATAATTAGGTTTGGTTTGTTTAGATAATGCGCAAGGAAAACCTACTGCATGTATTCAGTTCAATATTAAACTATAGACTTATATATGTGAGTTAAATTAGAGTGTGATCAAGTAATCGTAGATTGTGTGATATTGGAACAATTTGCATCTATAGAGTATTTTTATGAGTGAAAAAAATTGTTGCCTTCACTTGTTTCGTGGAATTAAAGAATATTTTTTTGGAGGTTTATAATTTTGTAAGTTTAGTTATTTCCGCTATTTCACTATTAAAATAGATTCCTATACTGAAAAACAAATTCCTAAATATCCAGTTCAAAAGTTCTAAAGCAGTAATATAATAAGAATAGGAAACAATTCCAGGAACTAAGAAGGAAGGTAATTTTGGAGCAATTTTGGAGCTCTCTGTACTCATCCATTTTAATTGAAATGTAGTATGAGTCGTCTCACCAAGTTGGCACTTTTTTTGTGACCTCAGCAAAAAACCTATATGTTTGAGTATGAAAATTTGTAGCGTCTAGGCCTTGAGGATTATCGTTCTGCATGCTGCAAGCTAGGCTTTTATTGAAATGTTGTAGATCTGAATGATTCCTATATATCGCAACTTCATTGTACGGTAATCATTGTACATGTAGCTAGCATTGCTGATAACTTGCTAATTATCAAGTCAAGGCCTCAAGAGTCATTATTGCAAACTGAAAATCGGAAGATAATAATTAAGTAACAAGTGTCAACAGTACGGCAGCAACACATAAAACGTCCTATACTACACAAAAGAAAAGAAGCAAATCAAATTTGTTGCTACATATGATGCTGTAGTCTTCATAAGTAGAGAGTCTTATCTGTGCCGCCTGACGCGAGCAATGCGTCAAGCCTCGAGGGCGACGACGGTGGAAGCCACAAGCAACGACGTGGGCGACGCGGTGGCGGAGGCGGCCGCGGCCACCGCGGCGGCGTCGGAGGCCATCTTCCTGTTAGAATAATTGGGCTAGGCCCAATTTATCCTATTAAATCTCAAAGGCCCATAATAAGTGTTAAGAATAATAATACCACCTCAGGATTTAAGCGAGGAATATCTCAACCTAAATAGGGAGTTATTGGAGGCTCCCTGTTGACTGGTTGAGGTGGGGGTCAGAAAGCCACACGCGCGCGCGGGCCGGGCCGAGGCCGAGGCCGTGGCATGGCTGGCGTGCGTCATGTCGCTGTTGTTTTGCAACCATGTTCCCATGACTGCCTCTACAACGGCGCGTCCACGATCCCACGTTCCCAAGGAGGCCGCGAGTCCGATCAGAACGATCCGCCCGCGCCTGTGCTGCTCTCGCCTCCTCGCTTCTGATCACGAGTCCGATCAGAACGATCCGCTGGGTGTTAGTTCCTCCTCCTCCGCCTGTGCTGCTCTCGCCTCCTCGCTTCTGATCGCTTGCGCGCACGAGAGATCTTCCTCGCTTCTGATCGCATGCGCACACGAGAGATCTTCCTCGCTTCTGATCGCATGCGCACACGAGAGATCTTCCTCGCTTCTGATCGCTTGCGCGCACGAGAGACGACTGCTCGTCCTCGCCCACCATGTCTACGCCTGGAGCCGGAGCTGCCGCGAACGTCAACACCAACGGAGGCAATTCTACCTCACAATCCAGCAGAGGGCCATTCTCGGGGTATATCCTTCTCCTACTCCTATTGTTAACTCATTCGTTCATAGCGCTGTTAATCTTGTTAGTCGTAAGTCAAGTCGTAAGTCAATTGCGTTACTGCTATGTTCCTGTTCCTGATATTCATGATGCCTTTAGCATGCTACTGGTTATGTTACATGTTGTCACTAGATCACCCTATACTGTTTATGCCATGATTATTGTCTTAACATTTTGGATTAAAATATGCCGATTTATGACCATATTTCCAACAATCCAAAAACCTGATAGGTCATTTTCGGTAGTTGGCTTTGCTGCTGCACTGAAACCACATGCTTTTGATGGTTCTAACTATAAGAGATGGAAAGCACGTGCACTATTGTGGTTGACAGCGATGCAATGCTTCTATGTTTCACGGGGCAAACGAAGTGAACCACCTCTTTCTCCTGTGGCAGAGGCTAAGTTCGAGGCTTCGGATTGCATGTTTCGTGGAGCATTGATCAGTGTACTCGCTGACAACATAGTGGATGTGCACATGCACATGCCTTCCGGGAAGGACATGTGGGATGCACTTGAGGCCAAGTTTGGAGTTTCTGACGCCGGCAGTGAGCTGTATGTCATGGAGCAGTTCTATGACTACAAGATGGTCGATGACCGTTCTGTAGTAGAACAAGCTCATGAGATTCAGATGCTGGCTAAGGAATTTGAGAACAACAACTGTGAGTTGCCGGACAAGTTTGTGGCGGGTGGCATTGTTGCCAAATTGCCACCTTCTTGGTCGGACTTTGCCACTTCTCTAAAGCACAAGAGACAAGAGTTCAGTGTTTCTGATCTCATTGGCTCATTGGGTGTTGAGGAGAAGGCGAGGGCAAAGGACATCCGGGGCAAAAAGGTTGAGGGAGGTTCTAGTGCCAATATGGTACAGAAGAAGAACCCTCATGCATCCCACAACAACAAAAAAGTCAAGCCTGATGTCAATCCCAAGGCTGCAACCAACTTTAAGAAGAAAGGCAAGGGAAAGGTAAAGGGAGACTGCTTTGTGTGTGGCAAGTCTGGGCATTGGGCCAAGGACTGTCCTGAGCGCAAAGATAGGAAGTCTGCCAACATGGTCATTAGTGAGGGCGGAGGAACATCGGGGTACGGTAAAATATTACCTACAGTTCTCTCTGTTTTTCACTCACCTGATTGGTGGGTGGATACTGGTGCTAATATTCATGTATGTGCTGACATTTCTCTGTTTTCTTCTTATCAGGTCGGGAGAGGTTCCTCCTTGTTAATGGGAAACGGGTCGCTTGCGGCTGTTCATGGTGTTGGTATGGTCGATCTAAAGTTTACTTCGGGAAAGACTGTGCAGCTGAAGAACGTGCAGCATGTCCCTTCAATAAAGAAGAATCTTGTTAGCGGCTCTCTATTGTGTAGAGAAGGTTTTAGACTTGTGTTTGAATCCAATAAATGTGTCGTATCTAAATATGGGATTTTTGTTAGAAAAGGTTATGACAGCGGAGGCTTGTTCCGCTTTTCTTTGAATGACATGTGTAATAATCATAATGCTGTGAACCATATTAGCGAGAATGATGAGTCTAATGTGTGGCATTCGCGACTCTGTCATGTGAATTTCGGTTGTATGACGCGCTTAGCTAACATGAGTTTAATTCTAAAATTCACTTTGGTGAAAGGTTCCAAGTGCCATACTTGTGTTCAATCGAAACAACCTCGCAAGCCTCACAAAGCATCTGAGGCGAGGAATTTGGCACCTCTAGAACTTGTTCATTCTGATTTGTGCGAAATGAACGGCATGTTGACTAAAGGGGGAAAGAAATATTTCATAACACTGATAGATGATTGTACTAGATTTTGTTATGTGTATCTATTGAAAACAAAGGATGAAGCATTGCATTACTTTAAGACCTATAAAGCTGAGGTAGAAAACCAACTTGAAAGGAAAATCAAACGGTTGAGGTCTGATAGAGGTGGGGAGTATTTTTCCAATGAGTTTGCATCTTTCTGCGAAGAGTTTGGAATTATTCATGAGAGGACGCCTCCCTATTCACCCCAATCAAATAGGTTGGCCAAAAGAAAGAACCGTACTCTAAATGAGATGGTGAATGCCATGTTAGACACTGCGGGGCTCTCCAAGGAATGGTGGGGTGAGGCAGTTTTGACTGTGTGTCATGTCCTGAATAAAATTCTAATGAAGCATAAGGAAGTAACACCATTCGAGGAATGGGAAAGGAAGAAATTAAATCTCTCATACCTACGAACATGGGGCTGTTTGGCCAAGGTAAATGTACCTATAGCCAAAAAGCGGAAACTTGGACCAAATACTGTTGATTGTGTGTTCCTTGGTTATGCTATTCACAGTGTGGGTTATAGATTCTTAATAGTAAACTCTAGAGTACCCGACATGCATGTTGGTACAATTATTGAGTCCAGAGATGCTACATTATTTGAGAATGAATTTCCCATGAAACATACACCTAGCACCTCTAGTCAAGAAACTGTCATGCCCCATGAGCACTTTGCACCGATAGAACACAATGATCAAACGCCTGAGGAAAATCCTGAGGAGGACAACATTGTAGAAACTCGCAAGAGTAAGAGACAAAGGGTTGCAAAATCCTTTGGAGATGACTACATTGTATACCTCGTGGATGACACCCCAAGAACCATAGAAGATGCATATTCATCTCTTGACGCTGACTACTGGAAGGAAGCAGTACGCAGTGAAATGGACTCGATTATGTCTAATGGTACTTAGGAAGTCGTTGAGCGTCCATATGGGTGCAAGCCCGTAGGATGCAAATGGGTTTTCAAGAAAAAGCTTAGGCCTGATGGTACAATTGAAAAGTACAAGGCAAGGCTTGTGGCCAAGGGTTATACCCGAAAGGAAGGCGAGGACTTTTTTGACACATACTCACCAGTTGCTCGCTTGACCACGATTCGAGTACTACTTGCTCTGGCAGCCTCTCATGGTCTTCTCGTCCATCAGATGGACGTTAAGATAGCTTTCCTAAACGGAGAGCTGGAGGAGCAGATCTATATGGATCAACCAGACGGGTATGTACTAGAAGGTCAAGAGGGAATGGTGTGTAAACTGTTGAAATCCTTGTATGGCCTCAAGCAAGCACCTAAGCAATGGCATGAGAAGTTTGACACCACGCTTACATCTGCAGGCTTTGTTGTGAACGAAGCTGACAAATGTGTGTACTACCGCTATGGTGGGGGAGAAGGAGTGATCTTGTGCTTATATATCGATGACATATTGATCTTTGGGACCAACCTCAATGTGATTGAAGAGGTCAAGGACTATCTGTCCAAGAGTTTTGAAATGAAGGATTTGGGAGAGGCTGATGTTATTCTTAACATCAAACTACAAAGAGGAGATGAGGGTGGGATTACACTTGTGCAATCCCACTATATGGACAAGGTTTTGAGTCGCTTTGGATATAGTGACTGCAAGCCAGCTCCTACTCCTTATGATCCCAGCGTGCTATTAAGGAAAAACCGAAGAATAGCAAGGGATCAACTGAGATACTCTCAAATCATTGGTTCATTGATGTACTTGGCTAGTGCAACGAGGCCTGACATCTCATTTGCTGTAAGCAAGCTGAGCCGGTTTGTCTCAAATCCGGGAGATGATCATTGGCAGGCTCTGGAAAAAGTAATGCGCTATCTAAAGGGCACTATGAGCTATGGAATTCACTATACCGAGTATCCAAAAGTACTAGAAGGGTATAGTGACTCAAACTGGATATCTGATGCTGATGAGATAAAAGCCACAAGTGGATATGTGTTCACACTTGGAGGTGGCGCTGTTTCCTGGAAGTCTTGCAAGCAGACCATCTTAACGAGGTCAACAATGGAAGCAGAACTTACAGCACTAGATACTGCGACAGTTGAGGCCGAGTGGCTTCGTGAACTCCTGATGGATTTGCCGGTGGTTGAAAAACCAGTACCAGCTATCCTAATGAACTGTGATAATCAAACAGTGATTATTGAAGTGAACAGTTCAAAGGACAACATGAAGTCATCTAGGCATATCAAGAGAAGACTGAAATCTGTCAGAAAGCAGAAAAACTCCGGAGTGATAGCATTGGACTATGTCCAAACGGCTAGAAATCTGGCAGATCGGTTTACCAAGGGGCTACCACGTAATGTGATAGACAGTGCATCGAGGGAAATTGGCTTGATACCCACCTAAGGTTGCACAATAGTGGAAACCTATCCATTGTGATCGGAGATCCTGTGAATTTGGATGGCAAAACAAACTATTGTGTGACTGAGAGAAGAGACCCTTGAAAAGGGCTCATTTTCATGATGTACTTCTCTTCTTTTCTGCACGGTAGGATGGCTCATGCCTTAATGTGATCCGAGTGGCTTTTCCAAGCAGAGATGTTGACCTGCAGAACATCTCAGAAGGAACACACCTATATGAGTTCGACTGCTAGTCACAGTCTATGAGGTTTGGGCGACCTCTAGATACTCATGAAAGGCCTGGAGTTTGACTTATATGCTCCAAACAGAGGGGATGCGAATGGCAGCCCAGTACCAGTCAAGGGTCTGAGTGAAACCTGATCACACAAAACTGACAATTCAAGGCATAGTCCATTGTTCAGTTGTGGTCTGATGTAGCTCATTTCCTAGGTGGAAGTTCAACTTAACGGTCTCCACCAAAACCCTGGTATATCAAACAGGCACAACCTTGAGAACATTTCTTATGAGCCTTGAAATTTGGTGGAGATTGTTAGAATAATTGGGCTAGGCCCAATTTATCCTATTAAATCTCAAAGGCCCATAATAAGTGTTTAGGATAATAATACCACCTCAGGATTTAAGCGAGGAATATCTCAACCTAAATAGGGAGTTATTGGAGGCTCCCTGTTGACTGGTTGAGGTGGGGGTCGGAAAGCCACACGTGCGCGCGCGCGCCGGGCCGGGCCGGGCCGAGGCCGAGGCCGATGGCGTGGGCGAGGCGAGGCGTGGCGTGGCGTGGCTGGCGGGCGTCACGTCGCTATTGTTTTGCAACCACGTTCTCACGACTGCCTCCGCAACGGCGCGTCCACGATCCCACGTTCCCACGACTGCCTCTCTCTTGATAGATAAGGAGGCCGCAAGTCCGATCAGAACGATTCGCTTGCTTCTTTCCCGGGTGTTAGTTCCTTCTCCTCTACGCCTGTGCTGCTCTCGCTTCTGATCGCTTGCGCGCAAGAGATATCGGAAGGAGCAGGGCTTGCTTCTTTCCCGGGTGTTAGTTCCTCCACCTCCGCGCCTGTGCTGCTCTCGCTTCTGATCGCTTGCGCGCACAAGAGATCAGAAGGAGCAGGGCCTCCGGAACCACACCTTCGCTTGAGATCTGCACCGGGTAGGCGGGTGATCAGGTTTTTGGGGAGTGCTTCCCGCACGACTGCTCGTCCTGAGTGCTTCCCGCACGACTGCTCGTCCTCGCCCACCATGTCTGCGCCTGGAGCCGGAGCTGCCGCCGGTGCCGCTACTTCTGGAGGAGATGGCGCGCCTGGAGCTGGAGCCGGAGATGGCACGCCTGGAGCTGGAGCCGGTGCCGCGAACATCAACACCAATAGAGGCAATTCTGCCTCACAATCCAGCGGAGGGCCATTCTCGGGGTATATCCTTCTCCTGCTCCTGTTGTTAACTCATTCGTTCATAGTGCTGTTGATCCTGTTAGTCGTAAGTCAATTGCGTTACTGCTATGTTCCTGTTCCTGATATTCATGATGCCTTTAGCATGCTACTGGTTATATTACATGTTGTCACTAGATTACCCTATACTGTTTGTGCCATGATTATTGTCTTAACATTTTGGATTAAAATATGCCAATTTATGACCATATTTCCAACACTTCCTTGGGTGTGCCACGATGTCGCCGGACATGTCGTCGACGGCCAACACGTCGCCTTCAAAAAAAGCTGGCTGGTGAGGTTGCGCGTCGTGCCGGCGTCCAAGAAGGTGTCGCCGGAGACGACAACAGTGACTGCGTTGGGACGACGACTCCCCGCTGATTCCTGTTGGAGATGAAGAGAGGAAAGAGAGGAAGAGATGGGGAAAGAGAAAAGGGATGTTCCCAACATAAGGAGACCATCATATATGTTTGCAACATTTCAATGACATTTCGGGACCATATTACTAAGTGGGTTTGGTCGAGGTCAACCTGCCACATCAGATGAAACCACTTTCTAAACCACTAAAGTACTAGATTGACACTGGTTTTCAAAATTTGGGGAGACGTTATACCCGGTTTTACGGTTGAGGGATACGATTCGATCGAGGGTAAGAGGTGAAGGACGAACAATGGACTTATTCTAGAGAAAAAGAGAGGGAGGGGAGAGGAACGTTGGGCCAGACGTGGACCAAAGAGAGGAAGAGGTTAATTTTCAGTTCTTTTCTTTTTAGAAAACTCTGTTAATTGTTTTTATTGCTTAATAATTTTTTTGATGATCTGAAAATTCAAGTAAAATTTGATGGAGAATTTAAGAAAAATACTCCAAACCACATTCAATTTCATTCTTGTATGTATTTTATTGTTTGCAACTTCTTTTAGTACTTTAATAAATTTATTACTCCATTTAGAAAAAATGGTTTTTAATTTGGGATGAATTTATCACGGCGTGACAATCCACCGCCTCATCGCTACTTGAGCTGGCTGTCTGGAGTCCACGCGGTGGCAAGTATGATGGCGATGGGGCCTGTTCCCTACTCCCTGGTGGATGGGCACTGAGAGCTGCTACTGGATCTAGAAGCACTATTCCATACCACACAGGTAGGGATTGGGATCCTTTGACGTGAATTCAAAGGAACATGGTGACTGACATGTGGGCTCCACCGCTCACGAGCCCACCTGTCAGTGACCATATCATGGGAACCACTTCCCAGAGGTAGACGGTGACCGGTGTCTCGATGGCTCATGAAGTGTCGTTAGGCCGCGTTTGTTCATGGGCGGCAGCTTCAATTGAATTTGTCTCTGGCTGGTAGACACAACGGCAGTGGTGGAGGTCTCCCCTCGACTCGCAAAAATGATGACAACAACAGAGCCTAGGGTGACAACATCAACCCTGGTAGCAGCAGTATAGGATCTGGGGCTTCTAGCTCCACGGCACTAGTTGCTCCTCCTCCAACTCTTTGCGGTGGTGATGGTAGAGGTGACATAGGTCGGATAAGCCGTCTCGGTGGTGGCAATTCTAATTGGTCGGATCGGTGGTGTGCTAGGAGTAGAGCTGAGCGCAGCAGCGGCTCTAAGGGGAGTGCCAGAGCTGGTTGTGGTTAGGTTCGAAAATGGTGTGATAGCGTCGGCTCTGTGGTAATGACAGTATAGCGCTGATGACGTACATGTTCGTGCTATAGAGGTGTAAGTTGTCTAGGCAATGCTTGACCGGTGTTTAGTGATGACAAGACAGCTAGGAGAATTACTTAAGTCTCCTTCCTATGCTCATAACGGAAAGGAGTTTTTGTGGTGACTTCAACGATAGTGAGTGAGCATGGTGGGGGAAGGGTAGGCTAGATATGTTTTTTGTCTTGAAGATTGAAACGAGGAGGAAAAGCATAAGGTTTAGCATTCTACTCTTTTCTTTTCTATTGTTTTTATTATCTTAGTTATGAAATTAGTTGTGTATGGACTCGTGTAACTTTTAGCTGCGTTTGTGAATATAGAGACCAGATTTATATTCATTATTAGAATATTATTAAGTTTTCCGTAGCTAGCAGCAACAACAATAATATACATCATGCATCAACCGCGCTTCTTTAGGTAGCCATGAATTCTGATACATGCCTTTACAACTCCTCAATCAGGTGGCAAATCGGTGCCTCCCTCTCTATTTTTTTCTTATAAATCAAAATTCATAATGACAAATCCTATCTTACTATAAAGTTGATGTTCACTAACTCCTAAAATTCAACATGCAAGTGTACCATATCATCACTCACTAGCAATTATTATCAAGAGTATTTTAAATATCTTGCAAATATGGCATATCATTTATAATTTTGTTGTATTTTTAGAACTCAATATGGCATATCAATGTCAAATCATTATACATCATTTTCACATTATTTAAACATATACATTTAATATTTCTATAATTCACTTTATTTAATTTAAGCATATATATACATCTAACATTTCTATAATGTATAACATGCAATCATCCCT
The DNA here is from genome assembly GCF_034140825.1 of Oryza sativa Japonica Group. Classification (NCBI taxonomy): domain Eukaryota; kingdom Viridiplantae; phylum Streptophyta; class Magnoliopsida; order Poales; family Poaceae; genus Oryza; species Oryza sativa. The sequence goes on along the minus strand of NC_089040.1, from coordinate 26,263,854 downwards.
TCCATCTCATAATTACAATAACACTGACAAATAATCGTTCCCTTCCATCTCATTGGTTTCTTCTCTATTTCTTAATAAACTTACAATGGGTAAAACAATTGCTGGTGAGGAGTGAGTGTGACGCTCGCGAGGGAAGGTGTGAGCTGTGAATGCCGAACAATTGCTGGTGAGGAGTGGGTGTGACGAAGGTGTGCACCGATCAGCTATGAATGCCGCGAGCTTGTAGACTCTTGATTTTTAGAATTTGGATCTGCAATTCAAAATGCAGTAAGATTTGAGCAATATCAACTTTTTTTTATTTACTGACTTTTAATTGAATGCTAAACGTGAACTAAGACTAGAGTCTTGGTGGCTGAATCTTTAGTGTTTACTTCAAACATGGAGTTGTCAAACACAGAGTTGTTTTATTCGCTGATTATGTCTGAATCTTCGATGTTTTCCTAAAACAGGGAGTGTTTTATTCGCTGATCTATTAGAATTAAACACTGGTGGAGAAACCCTTTGTATTCCCGGTTCGTAACCCCCTTTAGTCCCAGTTTCCAAACCGGGAGTACCAATCCGGGACTAAAGATCGCTATCTTTAGTCCCGGTTGGTAACACCAACCGGGACTAAAGATAGAGCTGACCTTTTTTTTTTTTCATGCCCCTGTTGCTGCATGGTTTATATATATATATATATATATATATATATATATATATATATATATATATATATATATATATATATATATATATATATATATATATATATATATAAACCATGCATATATATGCATACATATATATATATGTATTTATACATATATATGTTATGCAAATGCATATGTATATAGATATATATATATGAACAAAATATATTTACATTATAGAAAATGTGTACACATGCATATAGAAACATATGTAGTCATGTATTAATTACAATCCATTATATGTCCTAGCTAGCTACGATTTCGACGTAGTAGTACTCGCTGCTAGCTCAGAAGCTAAGGACCGGTGAATTGTGTTTCCGTCGTAGTAGAATTCACCCTTGGGATCAAGGATTTCTTCGTTGATGAATCCCATGAGTTGTTCTTGAACCGCCGCGATAAATTCCTTGTGTGTGGTCAGGTTATCCCTCATGCGAATAAACTATATGAATGTATGAAATTGATTAGTAATTAAACAAGAAATCGCTACGTAATGAAATTTTGAATTTATTTGTACGTACATCGAGCTCTCTTGTGGTGATGATTTGGTCTGCAAGGCAGTGGCAATACTCGCACACGTAATAGCCGCACAAGTTAGTTCCCTGCTTTTGCTTTGCGCACTACAAATAAATGACAAACAACGAGAGATCTAATTAATATACACTTGTATGTATTTGAATCGGAGAAATATAAATGTAGAGCATGTGTACTCACAGGAAATTTGAACTTCCGCATAAGTCTTTCTCTCCATTTGCCGCGGACCAAATGACGGAACCGATACCAAGCCCTACATGGAGTTTAAAGCTATGATTCGTAGTAGCAATTAACATAACAAGATTTTCTTAATTAACAAAGGAACTTATGACGGTACCTGTCTATAAGTTCGAAAACCTTATCAAACGTAGACTCTTTTTTATAAATTGAGTCATATACGTTGACGGTGCAGGCCTCCAGGTCGATGAGTAAAAGCACCCAGTGGAATCTGCAATGTGCGTGGGATGCATTACATATGAAACACTTAGCAAGTTCGTACGGGAATGAAATTTGGTATGTAGGAAGACAGTAAAATTAAACTAACTCTGTGTTGTATGGCAACAGTATGAACGTCTTGTAATGCTGCGCCTTCAGGAGATAGACGAGATTGTCCTCTGTTTCTTGTGGATATTGGTCGAGCATTGCGACGTTTACTTTCCGAGGGTCGATGAATCCAGTATCGAAAACCCTCCGCCGTCGGGCCATTTGAATCTCCATTCTACAACGATAAAAGGGAGTATATTATTTTCTATGGTCTACTTATATACAAGGACCTAATTAATTAAAGGAGACGTATAGTAAGAAATCTAACTGAACGATATACTTACAAAATCCAGCAACTCATAATAGAGACGTCGAGGGCGTCCAGCTGGTATAGTTCGTAGATTCCCCTGAAATTGATCCAGAGAATGTCATCTCCTTGCAAGAAGTCCGTGTCCCTGATCCTCGCTCCGATCATCTCTCTACCGGTGGCGCTCATCTCCATGTACAGCTGATGGAACTTGTACATTTGTGTGGGTAGGGACTGCAGCAGCTCAGGCTTGACAAGCGGTTTACCGAGTTCGTACATGTATTTCACTTCCGCCTTTTCGATTGGTGCGACTCCTAGCAATTGATCCGTAGTTAGACCGGTGTCAGTAATAAATTGTTCTATCGTCATTTCTTTACCGGTCACCAACGGCTCGATCTCCAGGTTTGGTTGCTCTCCAAGCTGAGGGACTGGTTTGGACTTTCCAGAAGATGCTTTCTTCAGCGTTCGCTCATAGTCCGATAGCTTGATGGCCTCCTTGACAGATGCAGACATACCCCTGAAGAAGTTCCTGACACTGGGGTCTATAGGAATCTTCTTTTCTGGACTTCGAGGCTTGAATTGTCTCTTGACTTCTGATGCAACGTAAGCGTCAAGCTCCTCTTGCGTGCAATCGTACCCCGGGTCCTTGTTCTTGGCGGCGTCAACTTTCGCCTTCTTTGTTGCCCTTGTGTGGGCAAGCGGTGGAGCTGGGGGGGCCCTTGACTTTGAAGGTGCCGGAAGAGGAGCTTGCGGGGGAGTAGGTGTAGGAGCACGAGGAGGAGTCGGTGCAGGATCCTGAGGAGTCGATGCTGGAGCCTGAGGTGGAGACGGTGCTAGCGGAGCATGAGGAGGAGACGGTGCAGGATCCTGAGGAGGAGATGGCGGAGCCGGAGGAGATGGTGCACGAGACGCCGCTTGTCGCCCAGGGAGGATGATGTACCGCCTGCGCCATAGAATAATGGCATGGCATGTGTCTCGTAGATGCGTCTCACCGTCTCCTCCAGGGTAATCCAGCTCGAGGTCCTCGTACGCGCCTTCGACCAACTCAACTTCGACCTTGGAGTATCCTGCTGGAATCGGCCTGCAGTGGTAAGTACCTGAAGGGTCCGTTGGGATGGCCATGCCCGACGCCACCTTCATGTTGTGAGAGATTATTTATTAGTAATCAACATATATAAGCAGCAACTAGCGGAATGGCTAAATCTTACCTTTATTGATAAGTTCTTGAAAGGAATATGCAGCTCACATGGTGTCCGCTGAGTGATGTCATCAACGGGACAGGTCGATTCGTCCTGTGTTTGCATGGCGTCCATGCTCTGTGATCCTACCTGCCCCGTTGAGGCGCAGCTGCTACGGTTTCCTGACGGGCTCTCACCCCAGAGATGCGGCGGCAGCGGAGGAGGCGGAGGCGGCGGCGAGGACGACGAGCTCGAGACGACGGCGAGATACGGCGGCGTCGGCGCGGGGATTTGCCCTAGGCAGTGGCGGCGAAGGAGAGAGGCCGAGAGAGATCGATCGGCCGAAAACGTTTAAGTGTTGGTGAAGAAGACGAGGGCGCACCGGGAATATATATACCCCTGGATCTTTACTCCCGGTTGTTGAGAACAACCGGGACTAAAGATATCTTGATATCTTTAGTCCCGGTTGTTGAGAACAACCGGGAGTAAAGAAAAGATCTTTAGTCCCGGTTGTTCTCAACAACCAGGAGTAAATATCTTTTCCCGCTATTTCGAAATTCTTTTTAAACCCGGTTAGGGTTAAGAACCGGGACTAAAGATTATAGCACTGCATATGATTTTCGCTTACATATGTGTTTATAAAATAGAAGTTAATGCATTAACATTATTTAAAGTACAAAGATTGATGACAATTACTTCGAAAAATTATTTTTGTCTGTAATAAATTAAGTGGATAAATCGTAATAAGCAAATATATGACTTATAATTAATAAAAATTCCAATATATATATATTCTTAGCATATATATGAATGATATTATTATATTGGTAAAAACTCTAATTAAGATATTAATGTACATACTGCATGATTTAAAATTAATAAAAATTGTAATCATCATATGTACTTAGCGTAGGAATTATATTAAATTAAATGCTAAAAACTCTAATTAACATATGTAAATGCCACATGCATGATTTAAACCTTTTAAAAATTCGAATAGTCATATATAAGTAGCATATGAAAGATAGTAAATTAAATTGTGAAAAACTCTAATATATGAATGATAGTTTTAAAAATATATTAAATTTAATACTTTTAAAAATTTTCCAGTCAATTATAATTAGCATATGAATGATAGTAAATTAAATGTTAAAAACTCTAATTAACATATGAAATTGCCACTTGCGTGATTTAAAACTTTTAAAAATCCTCTAGTCAATTATAATTAGCATATGAATGCTAGTAAATTAAATGTTAAAAACTCTAATTAACATACATATGAAATTGCCACCTGTGTGATTTAAAACTTTTAAAAATTGTAAGTATCACATATAACTAACATATACATGATTTAAACTTGTTGAAACCTCTAATAATCGTGCGTAATTAACATATGCCATACATCAATTGATTTATATGGATAATCAATACATCCAAAATAGTTTACATCGTGTACACAATAATTACGGCATTACATCGGCGGTGACGGTTGACCGCACGTACTTTCTCCTCACTATTGTTCCCTCCTTGTGATCGCTGCGTGAGTAAGGGGTGTCTTCATTTGATAGGAGGATGCTAGGGTCAATCGTCACTGTGAAAGGGGGTTGCCCATCCAACTGATCGTAATCCTCGTCAGTCTTGTCCTCAACTCCGACGATTTTTCTTTTGCCTGGGAGAACCGCTTGACGCTTAGGCTCATCAGGCCCTCTGCCCTTCTTTCCTTTGCTAGACATGTCCTTCACGAAAAAGACTTGCGTTACATCATTGGCAAGGACAAAAGGTTCGTCCGAGTATCCAACCTTGTTAAGGTCAACAGTTGTCATCCCACTGTCATCAATCATTACGCCTCCACCAGTCAACCTAACCCATTGGCACCGGAACAGAGGAACCTTAAGAGGACCATAGTCAAGTTCCCATATGTCCTCGATGGCACCGTAATATGTGGCAGTTGTTCCATCGTGTCCCATGGCATCGACACGAACAGCGCTGTTTTGGTTCGTGCTCTTCATGTCTTGGGCTCTCGTGTAGAATGTATACCCATTGATCTCATATCCCTGGAATGTCGCGATAGACCCAGACGGTCCCCTCGCCAGGAAGGCAAGTTGTTGGTTGATCGACTCGTTACCCATGAGATGTTGTCGTAGCCACGCGGGGAAAGTATCAATGTGATGCCGTGTAATCCATGCATCGGACTTACCGATGTTCCTGGCGCGAACTAGAGCCAAGTGCTCCTCGATGTAAGGAGCTACCAATGAAGAGTGTTGCAGAACAGTGAAATGGGCTTTACGGAATAAATTGTTGTCTACCGTCATTATTGCTTTCCTTCCGAGAGTTCCCTTTCCCCGTAGTCTCCCTTCATGGCGTGATTCAGGTACCCCGATTGGGCGAAGGTCTTCGATAAATTCTACGCAAAATTCGATGACCTCCTCTGTTCCATAACCCTTGGCGATGCTTGCCTCTGGACGAGCACGGTTACGAACATACTTCTTCAGAACGCCCATGTACCTCTCGAAAGGAAACATGTTGTGTAGGTACATAGGCCCAAGAATACGGATCTCTTTCACAAGGTGACAAAGCAGATGCGTCATTATATTGAAAAATGAAGGTGGAAATATCAACTCAAAACTGACGAGACATTGCACCACTTCATTCTGAAGGGCTTCTAATCTATCCGGATCGATGACCTTCTGCGAAATTGCGTTCATGAATGCACATAGCTTTGTTATTGTTGCCCGGACATTGTCTGGAAGGATACCCCTTATTACAACTGGTAGCAGTTGTGTCATCAACACGTGACAGTCATGAGACTTTAGGTTTATGAACTTCTTCTCCTTCGTGCTTATTATTCGCTTGATATTCGTGGAGTATCCAGACGGTACCTTTATGCTCTCCAAGCATTCAAACATACTTTCCTTCTCTGCCTTGCTAAGAGTGTAGCTGGCTGGACTCAAGTAATGGCTTCCTTTCTCCTTTGGTTCCGGGTGAAGGTCGCCGCGTTGTTCCATATGCTTCAGATCATTACGTGCTTCCAGTGTATCTTTCGACTTTCCGTATACACCTAGGAAGCCAAGAAGGTTTACGCAAAGGTTCTTAGTGAGGTGCATCACGTCGATTGCGTGGCGTACGTCCAAGAATTCCCAATATGGTAACTCCCAAAATATAGAGTTCTTTTTCCACATCGCCGCGTGACCATCTTCGCTCTCTATATGCTGGCTTCCAGGCCCCTTTCCGAACACTACTTTAAGATCTTTAACCATAGCAAACACTGTTTTCCGCTGCGATGTTTAGGATTCGTACAGTGGTCGGCCTTATGTTCGAAGTGCTTGCCTTTCTTCCGTACCGGGTGGTTTGCTGTAAGGAATCGACGATGACCCATGTATACAACCTTCCTACAGTGCTTAAGATACGTACTTTCTGTTTCATCCATACAGTGAGTGCAAGCCTTGTACCCCTTGTTGGACTGTCCGGATAGGTTGCTAAGTGCAGGCCAATCGTTGATGGTTACGAACAGCAGCGCTCGTAGGTTAAACTCCTCCTGTTTGTCCTCGTCCCACACGGGGACACCTTCCTTCTTCCACAACTGTTTAAGATCTTCGACCAGTGGTCTTAGGTACACGTCGATGTCGTTACCAGGTTGCTTGGGGCCTTGAATAATAATCGGCATCATTATGTACTTCCTCTTCATGCATAGCCAGGGGGGGAGGTTGTAGATACACATCGTAACGGGCCAAGTGCTATGGCCGCTGCTCATCTCTCCAAAAGGATTCATGCCATCCGTACTCAAACCAAACCGTATGTTTCGTGCGTCCTTTCCAAATTCTTTAAATTTTCTGTCGATGTTTCGCCACTGCGAACCATCGGCGGGGTGTCTCAGCATCCCGTCCTGTTGACGCTCTTCAGCGTGCCATCGCAACATTCTAGCATTCCCCTTGTTCCTGAACAAACGCCTTAGCCGTGGTATTATAGGAAAATACCACATCACCTTAGCAGGAATTCTCTTCTTTGTTAGCTGCCCGTCAACTTCTCCTGGATCGTCCCGTCTAATCTTGTATCGTAGTGCTTTGCAAACATGGCATGCTTCTAGGTTCTCATACTCCTCACCGCGATATAGGATACAATCGTTCGGACATGCGTGAATCTTATGAACTTCCAGTCCTAACGGGCAGACTATCTTCTTAGCCTCGTACGTTTTCTCGGGCAATTTGTTTCCCCCCGGAAGAATGTTCTTGACGAGTTTCAATAAATCGCCAAATGCCTTGTCACTAACCCCATTTTTTGCCTTCCATTGCAACAACTCCAGAGTGGTATCCAACTTTTTGTGCCCCTGCTCGCAACCTGGGTACAACGAAGTTCTGTGGTCCTCCAACATCTTGTCCAATTTATGGGCCTCCTTTTCACTTTCGCAGTCTTCCCTGGCGTCCTGCAACATCTGACCAAGATCATCCGCAACGTCGTTACCATCAGCAGCTATTTCCTCCTCGCCCGTTTGATTTCCTTCAAATCCAACATACTGAGCAAAGTCCGGAATATTGTCGTCTTCCACTTCATCTTCTTCCATTTCAACACCTTGCTCTCCGTGGGATGTCCAACAATTATAGCTTGGCATGAACCCCGACTCAAACAAGTGGAAATGAATAGTCCTGGATGCAGAATACTCCTTCTGATTCTTACACTTATTGCATGGACAACAAATAAAACCCCTTTGCCTGTTAGCTTCGGCCACTCTCAAAAAATAGTGCACGCCGTCAATAAACTCTTTGGACCGCCGATCAGCGTACATCCATTGCCGATCCATCTACATGAGTCAAAAAAACCGCACACAAATAATTATTCTTACAATAATGACAGTCATACAATAATTATAAGATATCTTTATTCATACAAAAATCATAAAATATTACACCAAATAATTCTTAAAAACTATTTGTAAAGTTTTAAACTAATTTTAATGTGTTTTACTTCTTTTTATTTTTATTTTAGTTTGTTTTCTATTATTTAATATTAACTTTCACTAGAGTTTTCCTTCTCAACTATTTTATAAAACCTTGTTTAGCAAATGAACTAAATTTCTATATATTCTTTCTTCCCCACACACATTTTCTCTCTCATCAACTTACAACTAAATTTTGGAGACAAAAAAAGTGTGCAAAACATAGGTGCAAATGTAGTATGACAAAAAAAACATTGGAGGATGAAGTTGCAAACCTTTTAGGCACCTCCGATTTGTATGTAATCACCAAAATAAATTCAATAGAAATTTTGGCATGACCTCCCCTCTTTTTTGAAGAAATTTTGAAGCTTGCTCGGGCAGCTGGAGGAGGAAGAAGACATATATATAGGGGTGGGACTTTAGTCCCGGTTGGTAGCACCAACCGGGGCTAAAGATCACCGGGATCATTAGTCCCGGTTGGTATTACCAACCGGGACTAAAGTTAAGATCTTTAGTCTCGGTTGGTAGCACCAACCGGGCCTAAAGATCACCGGGATCTTTAGTCCCGGTTGGTACTAAAGTTAAGATCTTTAGTCCCGGTTGGTGCTACCAACCGGGACTAAAGATCCCGGGGGGGCCTGACAGGTCCTGACAGCATTCGAACCGGGACTAAAGATGATCTTTAGTCCCGGTTGGTAACACAAACCGGGACTAAAGATCAAATATGCCCGTTACCCTTTTGAACCGGGACTAAAGATCATCTTTAGCCCCGGTTTTTATTGCATCCGGGACTATTGTGGAAATCGGCCGACCGACGAAAGATGGTTTCTCTACCAGTGAAAGATTAAAGTGTTTTATTTGTTGATATAGTAGAATTAGAGAATATGATTATAAATAGGGAGGGGAGGTGTTTTATTCAATGATATATAAGCATAACAAAATCTCAACTCAATCTTATATTTTATTCGGATTTTTTTCTAAAAAAAATCTCAATTTACATTAAAAATCAAAATTGATGAAAGAACATCAATTTACATATGAAAATTGAATTTAGATTTTCATTGCGGCTATGAAGGGCGACCTTATATCAATATGTATAACTGCCACTTCATCAACCCATGTGTTATCCATCACATCATTTGTCAGAATCTGAATTTTTGTCTGAAAAAATAGAGTAAAGAGGCTCTGTACACATTCGTTCATCATACCTGGAGCTTTTGTTTAACAAAAAAAAGAGGGGAAGTTATAGTTTTTGGTTTGGACTCACTCTCAGTAAGTGACAACTTTGATTTCCTCAACTATTGGTTCTTCCTGGAGTGCAGTAGTATATTCCTAAATGATTCATGCCCTATTTTGCAATACCTAGAATCATATCAGGACAAAACTTTTTTTTTGTAGGACTGAACACCATCAACTTCTTCAGATGACATGGACTGATGCATTATGAAAAGGAATAGGAACTTCCATCAACCAATTACTTTTTTTAGTTTTTGCCTACAGATACACCTTAGTGTATCGGTCTGGCAGCTTGGTATGCATGGCCACTGCCCACAGGATCCTGCACACCCCTGGTCTGTCTGTCAATTTGTAATTTATCAATATTGCATCAAGCCATTAGCACATTGGCACTGCAACCTGTGTAATCTTATTCTTCAGATTATTCATTGTAAGCATATTTATGTAATCTTATTCATATTCAGGAATTTTTGGTGGAGCAATTCAAGTCCATCTTTTTTTTTTCTTCATACTTCCACCATGTTTTTATATAATAATACTTCCTGCATATATAACTGCAGAAAGCACATAGCAATGTCTGGTGCTGATTTTAAATAATAAAAAAAAGCTTGTCCAAGAAACATGTCTATACCCAGCCTACAATGCTTTTAGATTCGGGACAGAATTCTGAGGCTACTAGACACTATCACGCTGTAAGCTGACAGCTTACCTTCTTCAGACCGAACTGAAGAGGTTCTAAGAGTAAGATTTTTCCTATAAGAAAAGCACACCGTGCTATGCTTCAGACGAGGAGTGGAGCTTCCAGTGCAGCGGCGGCAGCAGCAGCGGGACTAGCAGCACGAAGACGGCGAAGCACGAGGGGATCAGACCTGTAACGAACCTGTTCTCATCGTGTACAATGCGTCGTCTCGCCGCAGCTAATCAAGTATGCAAGAAGAGAGAAGCATAATTTCAACGATTAGTTAGTTTCTGATCATCAATTGCATCTGCAAACCAAAGCATCCTGAATTTCTGATAATCAATGCAGCGGAAGAATGCATTTTTACAGCAGGTACCTTCGTAGGATTCGAGGACGAACAGGGCGATTCCAGATGAATCTTGTCCAAGAAGCTCAGCGAGCCGTAGACGAAGGTGCAGCCGTTCAGGTCGTCTCCCACCAGCGCGCTCTCTAGCCCAATTGTGGTCAGCTGTTCATAAGTGTTCAAAAATCAGAACACATCACAGGATAAGCAGAACGCACACCATCCAATCTTCTTACCATGACAAGAGTGTTAGCAGCTCCGATGACCACGGCGAGAGGGTATATAAGGTTGTGCATCTGGCTCGGGAGTACGAAGACGGCGGCTCCGGCGATCACCCAGAGTATTGCTCCGATGGTGAGGAGTGACTTCAGGCGGCGGCTGTTCCACTTTATCTCCTGCATTGTTACTTGCAAGATATGTGAGAAAAATACTGAACTTGCTATGTTTTAGTCTAGAACAGCGGGTTAACTGACAGGAGTAACCTGGAGAACATCGGAGATGAGGAAGCTGCAGCAGAATATGATGGCGTATATCTGCATACATGCATGTCAAAAATCAGAGGTGTAATGATTAGAATTAGATGATTGGTACTCCTATCTTCTAGGTTAACCAAAGGGTTTTAAAACTCACAATTACTTAAGAGTATTCGTTCATTTTCAGATCTCTAGTGACGTAGAACGCGATGATAAATGCCATCTAATCAATGCATTAGTTGAAAACCATCTAAAGTAGAGTATCCATATATGGTTTGCTCCATTAGCTCAAAATAAATAACAACTTAAGAAAACATATTGGTTGGAATTGAAAACTTAAATAGACTAAACTCATATGTCATATGGAAGATACCACCTCATACTCGACTGAAGTAACTATATTTATACTAGGAGGAAGTTGGTTTAGGACTTCTCAAACCAACGGCATAAGAGCAATATAGAGAAGCCGGCACTTTTCTGCCGACTGCAAGGCCATCTGGCCTGGTGCATACATGCATGCAGCATGCTGTTAAATCCTGGTCTCTTTCGCGTTATTATTCCTTTAAGCAATCACAATCTCATTTAGCCGAGATCGACAATACAGTAGCAGCATGGCAGAGAGTCGGAGAGCACACAATTAGCTTCTATAATCCGTACTTAACACATGCCATTCATCACATTTCAGTTGTTGGCCGTGAGCTAGCTCCCACTTGCAGGATCACGCATTCACGCTGTAGAGTGGCAACAGTTTCTCTGTTTGGGACAAAGATGGTGTTGGCAACCAGCCAAGGAGTCAAGCCATCAAGGGCTCAAGCGGATATATGCATGAAGAGTCAACAGAGCAAAAGTGGCATGATACATACTGGTATTCTGGTAAGGTACTACCTAAAAAACTTCCACAAGTTCTTTTTTTTTTTGTCAAAGACTTTCAAATTTAATTGTAGTATAATTAAAGTGTAATTACATTGTAAACTTTATAGTTACAATGTAACTGATATATAACGAGTGTGTAAGTTGACAAGAAAAAACATATGAGGTGAGTTGCTAGCTCAGCAAGCTTACCTGTTTAACAGGTCGTAGGTTTGACTCCACCTTCGTACCCATGGCTGTGATTATTTTTTACTAACTTAGCATGAATCTTAGGGCAAATCGATGGTTAGAAATTTGAAAGTTTTGATTGAAGAAAAATGTCGCACTTTATGTAGCAATTCCATTCTGGTAAAGGATGCGCTTGGACATCTCTACGCAAAAATTAAATGTCGTTCAGTCCTACAGCCTTACCATTACCATTGAGTTCTGCAAACTATGTGGCTTAGAACTTAGGGTGTGTTTAGTTCCACGTCAAAATTGGAAGTTTGACTAAAATTGAAAGTTTGAAGAAAAAAGTTGGAAGTTTATGTGTGTAGAAAAGTTTTGGTGTGATAGAAAAGTTGGAAGTTTAAAGAAAAAGTTAGGAACTAAACAAGGGCTTTGTATAGTCATGAGACATTTAGATAACTTTTACAATCAGCTTATAGCCACGACATGCTGAGACTAACTTTGCATGAATCTTAGGGCAAATCAATGGTTAGAAATTTGAAAGTTTTGATTGAAGAAAACTGTCGCACTTTATGTAGCAATTCCATTAACTTTGCACGAATCTGGGCAAATCGATGGTTAGAAATTTGAAAGTTTTGATTGAAGAAAACTGTCGCACTTTATGTAGCAATTCCATTCTGGTAAAGGATGCGCTTGGACATCTCTACGCACAAATTAAATGTTATTCAGTCTTGCAGCCTTACCATATCTGCTCCTATTTGTTACCATTGAATCTGCAAACTATGTGGACATTTAGATAACTTTTACAATCAGCTTATAGCCACGAGATGCTGAGATATTGAAGTAACCCATATGAATAGAACGTTGTATTGTCAGTATCTACCTGGCCCCAGGCCGGGTTGCCCTTATCGTTTTTGGAGGGTTTACCACCATCCCGCGGTAGGGCGGTTACAGCGGTAACCGCTGAAACCCGGGCAAAATTTACCTCCAAAAATTTGAATTCAAAAATCGGTGGTTTCACGGTACGTTTTGGCGTGGTTATCGTGTGGTTTCTTGCGATAACCGCGATATTCGCACGATTATCGCTGGTTATGTAGCAGAACACATCAAATTAAATGTCAATAGAAAAAATTCGGAAAAACGCTTAAATGTGTGTAGAAATTGAAGATAATTGGAAGAATATATAGGATAGTTACAAATTTAACATTTGGGTATAAAATAAAAAATTCGACATGACCTTTTCTATATTATGGGCTTCGAAGCAATTCAACATTTTATAGCATAATAATTACAAATGAGCATTACTTGCACATGACTACCATATTTCACATGAGCAACAAATGACCCATTATCAATACAATAAATGTACATCACTAAACATGAGCATATCCATCCACCCAACAAATAACATATCAACTCTGCAAAACCAATTTCCGTATCACTAGCAAACCATATTTCACCTATTTCACAAATATTCATATCTCAACAAACATCAATATTTTACAATGTATTTGATCTAAACCTAATACTTTTTTTTTCCAATTTCTAAACTATTTTCGATTTTGCCATCAAATTTTGATTTGATAAAATTTGCTACAGGACAATCATGAAATATGGTCTTTGCTAAGGGACACTGCAAGAACGTGAATTTGTCCGAAGACATTGTAAAAATATGGTCTTTGCTGAGGGACACTGCAAGAACGTGAATTTGTCCGAGGACATTGTAAAAATGTGGTAATTTGCTGGTAGACACAATACGCAATATTTTATAATTTCTCGCTATTTCGGTGAGAGAAGTTTTGCAAAATGGTGGCTTTGTCCTTGGGACGAAAAATCTTTCCAGGGTTTAAGTTGTTTCATCTAGTATTTGACGTTGTCAATCCTCATCAATGCCATCCTTTTTCTAGTTTTGAAATATTTGTTTCGTTCCTAGATCAACAGTTATCTGTTGGTTGGAATTGGGTGGTCATCAAAGGCTAGCGGGTGCTACAGATTGAAGGCCGGCAGGACATTCACAAATCGGCGGCTGTGCCGGTCCGGCGCCGGGGGTGATGACGACTCGAATGCAGCGTGGATTGGACGTCCAAGGAGGATTCGTGCTCCCACTGGCTGGAGTTCATTTGGTGGCTGTGGGTGGCTGGAAGATCGTCCGCCAGCTACGCGTTTAAAGCAGATCGAAGGCCGATCATCTGCGGCGTGGTCAGGCGCTCGGGAGTGGAACACATCTAGCGACAACAGCTCGACACTTTCATCGTCGAACGCGGGATAGGTTACTGCCGAAGTGGTGCGCTCTGCCGCCGCGGATCGTGGTACCACCAACGTCGCTTCGCCTCTACCACCAAGGACCGCTCCGTCATCAGGCGGAGGCCCGAGGAAGCTCAACCTACTGGAGAGGAAGGCGGGGGGACAAGGGAGAAGAAGACGAGGGTAATATGGACATTTCATATGGTTTCTTTCTGAGAGAATATTATATTTTAATGCTCGTATAGTGTCTTTGATCATATTCACGTTCTTGCAGTGTCTTTTAGCCAAAACTGTTGAAAATTTGATAATAATTCGATATATTTTAATCCAAAATATTAAGACAATAAACATGACATACACAATGAGAAGCGATCTTGTGATAAGGCTAAACATAAACATGAGCATGATTAAGGTAAAATAAGCATAGACATCGTTGACATTCACATAGGATTGAAATCCTATGGATAACATTGTGAACATGTAAATAACAAGAAGAGATTCAAATAAAGTTAGAATCTTATACCCAAAAAATGGTGCAGAAGATGTTGAGGCATTCGTATTGCCTCCGTTGATGTTGTCTCCTCCGTTCTCTCCAGTAGAAGCCATGGTGAAGTAGAAGTAGAGGAAGATGCAACGTTGTCGTCAAAGAACAAAGAGCAGGAGCAGTCGCGCTTGAAGCGCTACCCAAAAACTTGATCGCCCGCCTACCCGTGCAAGTTCTCAAGCGGACGGAGTTACGGAGGCACCTGCTCATCCGGTACACCTGTGCGCGCAGGTGAATAGAACCGGGGAAGGATTCTGCAGCTCAGGAACAGAGGAGGAGGAACTCGAAGTGCAAGAGTCGGGAAGAAATTCTTCCCATCCTTCTGGTTGCTGCGGAGTATATATATGCTAGCGCGAGAGTAATGTTCGGAGTCATCAACCGCGGTGTTTAATTTCGCAACCGACACGCTCGTTAATACGGAATCAATTCATGGCATTTAATTCCGTAACCGACGGAATCAATTCACGGTGTTTAATTCTGTAACCAACGGAATCAATTCACGACGTTTATTTCCGTAACCGATGCGTTCATTGATATGAAATCAATTCTCCGTGTTTATTACCGTCCGTTACAAAACGAGAGAGCGCAGCAGCAGCTGCTGCTGTCTGCCTCGCCTCGCCTCGCCCCGCCTAGCTGTCCACGCACCATCTCAACTAGTCAACAGAGACTCTCCACTAGCTCCGTATTTAAGTTGAGACCTCTTCACCCGATTTTCAAGGTGGTATTATTACCCATAGCACTTAATGTGGGCCAATGGAATTTATTAGGATTTAATTGGGCCTAGCCCATTAATCTAACAAAAACCACTTTTTTTGTGTGTTCTGTAACAAATTTTGCCTTTTAATTTTTCTTACTCTATTTCAAAAATTTCTTTACCACCTGCCACTACAAATCAAGAACTACATCCATGAATTTTTAAAAAAAATTCAATCTTTTTCGGAATTTTCAGTTCGCTCAAATTTCATCCAAACCATACCACGATAAACCATTACCGTTCGCCGACGGTAAACGCGGTAACCACGGTTATCGCGTGATAAGGCAAACCCTGATTATCACCTTATCCTTTGAATCACCCCAACTGATACAATAAATGCAACCAATGTAATTAGAGATCATAAGAGTGTTGGAGTAATTTAGAGAAGAGAAGATGCTAATTAATTGTATACATGCATGCATGACTTGTATTATGAAACATTTTTAAAAAATAGTTGGACCTATATTTTGGAGGGAGTAGTAACTAGCGTCAATCTAGTACAAGTATTGGTGTGAGACGAGAGATATTGATTCGTTCAATAGCAATTATGTCACGCCCGGAATTTCTATCCAAAATTCCAAACGCTTACATGTGTGTGAACCCTCGTCCAGGAATCAGCCGAGGCACACAATAACAAATTGATAATAGAGTACAATTATTACTCTAATTAATAAGCGAATAAAATGTCTTTACAGAGGTAGATAGTTCCTCTCAATCAATAAAGATCTAAGCAGCAGAAAAATAAGATAAACGGCGCAGACGACGGCGACGCGACGGCGACCACAATGGCGACCTCCCTGAGCGACGGCGAAGACTGGAGCGACGGCGGCGCACGGCTGGAGCGGCGGCGACGACGGCGGCACGAGGTTACACGGTGCTAGGGCGCTACCGACGGCGAGAGGCGAAAGCAATGGTGGCGGCGGGTAGCGGCGGGCTTGGGGGTGCTTTTAAAGGGGCAAGGAGGCGGCGGCGAAGGCCCACGGCGACCGGTGACGCGAAGGAAAGATTAGGGTTCGGAGGAGAGGGTTCAATCCAAATCGAACTCGAATCCACGGATTTCCAAACGAAATTAGCCGACGATTCCAAAAGAGAAAAGGTAGAGGAGATCTCGGGAAACATTTCCCCTCAATTGATTTCACCGGAGAAGGAAAGGCGCGGCCGAATTTGGAAGGAGACGGCGGCACGACTCGGCTAGGGTTCGGGCGGCGGCCGGCGCGAGGAAGACGACGAGTCCGACAGGTGGGACCCACCTGTCAGCGACCGAGGGCGCTCGCGCGGGCGGCTCGGTTGCGGACTGGGCCGACTTGGGCCGGGGAGAGAGAGAGAAGGTTTTGGGCCGACTTTCGGCCCAAAGCCAAAAGAGGACTTTTAAAAACCTTTTTCAATTTAAATTATTCATTAAATGCAATTCCATTTATTAAAAAATACTTCCTTAGCTCAAATAAATCCCAAAAAAATCTAGGAATTATAGAATTAAGCAAAGTATTTAATGAAATTTTATCTGGCCCCATTTTATATTGGAATTTATTAATTAAAACTAGATCTTCTTTTCAAGGCTTTTTAAAATAAATTCTAATAATTCCAATTAAACAACAATTTATATATTTTGGATTTTTAGGGTGTGACAAACCTACCCCCCTTAAACAGAATCTCGTCCTCGAGATTCAGAAAAACTGGCGAACAGATGCGGATGAGCTGACTTCAATTCATCTTCTCGTTCCCAAGTTGATTCTTCTTCCGAGTGATTACTCCATTGGACTTTGCAAAAACGGATAACTCGATTTCTGGTTCTTCTCTCATCTATTTCCAAGATACGGATTGGTTTCTCAAGATAGGTCAGATCCTCTTGGACTTCTATCTGTTCAAGATTGGTTTCTTCGGTAGGTACCCTTAAACACTTTTTCAATTGCGACACATGGAACACATTATGGACTCCTGCCAAAGATTAAGGTAACTCCAACTGATAAGCAACCTCTCCTCTTCTACTGACAATCTTATAAGGTCCCACAAAATGCGGTGCCAATTTTCCTTTGGTGTGAAAACGATGAACTCCTCGAAGAGGCGTGACACGAAGGTACACATAATCTCCTTCGTCAAAACTTAGTTCTCTACGACGATTGTCGGCATAACTCTTATGACGAGACTGGGCCACACGCAATCTTTCTTGAATGATTTTCACCTTTTCTTCTGCTTCCCTCAGGATATCCGTCCCGAAGACCTGACGTTCTCCCGTTTGATCCCACAAAAGCGGAGTGCGGCACTTACGACCATACAGTGCTTCGTAAGGAGCCATCTGAAGACTAGCTTGATAACTGTTGTTGTACGAAAATTCTGCATAAGGTAGATTCTTATCCCAACTTCCACCGAAGTCTAAAGCACAAGCTCTCAACATGTCTTCCAAAATCTGATTCACCCTTTCGGTTTGTCCGTCTGTCTGCGGATGATAAGCAGTACTAAAGTTCAGCTTAGAACCCATCTCTTCCTGAAGCTTCTTCCAAAACTTTGAAGTAAACTGACTGCCTCGATCAGATACTATTTTCTTAGGGACGCCATGCAAACACACAATCCTTGCCATATACAATTCCGCCAACCGACTTCCAGAATAGGTTGTCTTTACTGGGATGAAATGAGCCACTTTGGTAAGTCTGTCGACTATCACCCAAATAGAGTCATGGCCTGATGACGTTCTGGGTAGACCAGTGATGAAATCCATACCGATTTCCTCCCACTTCCATTCAGGAATCTTCAAAGGCTGTAGCAAACCAGCGGGTTTCTGATGTTCTGCCTTGACTCGCTGACAAACATCACATACTGCTACGTATTCTGCGATTTCACGCTTCATACTTGCCCACCAAAATCTTTCCTTGAGATCCTGGTACATTTTGGTACTACCAGGGTGAATGGAGTATAAAGTATCATGAGCTTCTTTCAGAATTGCATCTTTTAAATCTTTGTTGTCGGGGACGCAGATTCTCTCACCCAACCATACCGTTCCTTGCTCATCCTCCAAGAAACCGATAGCTTTTCCTCTTCTCATATTCTTCTTGATTTCTTGAATATCAGGATCATTAATTTGGGCTTCTCTAACTTCATCAATTAGAGTGGGCTTTGCTTCTAAGGCTGCAACGAAACCTCTACTGACCATTCCCAAATTTAATCTTTCAAATTCCTTGCATAATTCTAATGGCAACTGTCGTCCTTCCGTAGCATTGCAATAGCCTTTCCTGCTAAGAGCGTCTGCTACAACATTAGCCTTTCCCGGGTGATAATAAATTCCCATGTCATAATCCTTAATTAATTCTAACCATCTCCGTTGTCTCATGTTCAGATCCGGCTGAGTAAAGATATACTTTAAACTCTTGTGATCGGTGTACACCTCTGTACGAGTACCGAAAAGATAATGACGCCAAATTTTCAACGCATGAACCACTGCAGCTAACTCAAGATCATGAGTAGGGTAGTTCTTCTCATGCGGACGTAACTGACGAGATGCATAGGCAACCACCTTCCCATCTTGCATCAGAACACAACCTAACCCAAGTTTGGATGCATCGCAATACACTTGGAAACCCTTCTTTGGATCAGGTAAAATCAAAATAGGAGCTGATATTAAGCGATTCTTCAACTCTTGAAAACTCTGCTCACATTCTTCTGACCACTTGTACTTCACATCTTTCTGAAGCAGTCGTGTCATGGGCTTAGCAATCTTGGAAAAATTCTCTATAAACCTCCGATAATATCCTGCGAGGCCTAGGAAACTGTGAATCTCTGAAACTGTCTTTGGTTGTTTCCAGTTGGTTACGGATTCCACATTACTAGGATCGACGGCAACTCCTCCTGCTGAGATGACGTGACCAAGGAACTTCACTGTCACGTCCTGATAAATTCATCCCGAAATAAAAATCATTTTCTAAAAGGAATAATAGAATTAATTAAAATTCGAAAAGAAATTGGTAAACACTAAAATACGTACAAGAAAAATTCGAATGTGGCCCGGAGAATTTTTGTTAAATTCTCCTTGGTCTAAAAGGAGCCCTCAAATTTTACTTGAATTTTCAGAGCACCGGAAATAATTATCAAGCAACAAAAACAATTATCAAAGTTTATTAAAAAGAAAAACCTAAAAATAACCCTCTCCTTCCCTTTGGGCCAAGTCTGGCCCAAGGTTTCTCCCCTCCCCCTCTCGGCCCACTCCCTCCTCCCTCTCCCTCCCGGGCTGCCTCTCCCTCCTCTCCTCCTGGGCCGGCCGCCCGGCCCAAGCCGCGCCCCCCTCCAGGCCGAGCCGCGCCTCCTTCCCGTGCCGCGCACGTGCGCGAGCGCGCCGTTGCCGCGCGTTGACCGTGCGCCCGCGTGGGCCCCACGCGCCAGGTCGTCGTCTTCCTCCCGTCCCGCAGCTCCTCTCTCTCTCTCCCGGGAACCCTAGCGCCATTGCTCCCCCAAATCCGCCTCATTCAATCCGGGAATTCCAAAATTAATTGAGGGCATTTAATCCCCTTTCCTTCCTCTTCAATTCCTCCCAATTTCCCCCTTGAATCGTGCCCCCAATCGCCGGGAACGGACGCGCCAACCCCGGCCACCTTCCATGGCCGTCGGGCGCCTATTCCGCCGCCGTTCCCCGCCTCTCCCGTGGCCGGCACCCTCTCCTCCCCTATAAAATGGAATCCCCATCCTCCGTTCTATCATTTTAGCCCCCTCCCGCGTTCTCCCGTGGCCTCACCACCCCTCCCCGCCGTCGCCCTTCTCTTTCCCCCGCGCCGGCCGCCTCCAGCCGCCTCTCCCTCCTCGCCCGAGCGCCGTCCGGCCGTGCCGTCGCCTTCCCCGGTGTCGCAGCCGCCTCCTCTTCGCCGGCGCTGCCTCCGATTCGTGGGGAAATCGCCGGAGACGCGCCCCCGCCGGCGTCCAGTGGCGTCGCCACCACTACACCGTCTCCGGCCGGCTGCTGTTCGTCGCCTCTGTCGTCGTCGCAGCGTCGTCCTCTCCTCCGGCTGCTCCTCGGTTTCGCCGGAACACCGCCGTCACGCGCGCCGCCTCTCCCTCGGTCTCGTCGGCACCCACTCCGGCAGCCCCTTTCGCCGTGCCAGTGCACCGGCCGACATCGCCGTCTCCACCTCCGGCATCGCAGCGGCAAGGTCGCCATCGGCCCCGCCTCCCCTTCGACTGAACCCCTCCGCGGTCCATCATCGTCGTCTCCGTTCGTTCCCGTCGTCGACGTCCCGTCGGTCGCCCGGCTCGTCGTCTCGCGGCGCCGCCTCCGTCGTCGGCATCGCAGCGGCGTGTTCCGCGCCGTCCTCGTCTCTGTGCAGCTGCTGTCGGCTGCCCTCATCGCCTCCTCGCCGGTTCATGTCGTCGTCCTCTCGTCGTTCCCGGTCATCGTGGCGTTCGTCCCTCCGTCAAGCCGTTCTCGTTCGTCGTCCTCGCTCCGTCAAGTGCCGCAGCCCCGTCATCGTCTTCGTCCTCGCCTCCGCGTCGTCAAGCCTCGTGCCGGCCGTGTCTCGCCTTCGTTCAAGGATCGCCGCGGAAGTCGTTCCTTCGCCTTTCGTCTCCGTCGTTCCCGGCCGTCTCCGCCGCGCCCGTTCGTCGTTGTCGTTCCCTCGCCTCGTCGCGTGGTGGTAAGGATCTCTCCTCTCGCTGCCCCGTCCTCGTCCTTTTGGTGTCGCCCATGCCCGTTGTGCGGTTGTCGACCCCGGTACCCGTGTACCGGTGTCGGTAGTCGTTCGCTTGTGCGTGTGGTGACCATGTTAGTGTGCCCGCTCGGTAGCCGCGTGGTTTCCACGTGTGCAGCCCGTGTGGTGTCTAGTGGAGTCCGTTTGTCGGCCACTCGCCTCGGTTGACACACGGGATCTGCTTCCGTCGACCCGTGGACCGTCTCTGTGTACTCGGTCTACCGCGGTCCTTTAGGTTGACATGTGGGGTCCGCATGTCAACAGCGCAGCCTTCCTGTCTTTTCCAGGCTAGCGCTTACACATGTTTTATAGTTGCGAAACCTAATAATAATAATCCGCAAATCTCCATGTAACAGCATTAAACTTCGGATGATCATATCTTGGTCATACGAACTCCGAATCGACCCGTTCAAGTCTCCTAATGTTTGTTATAACCTAAAGAACCCTGTGCTTTCTTTTTATGTATTTTTATTGCTTCTTTATAGGCTTGTAGCTTTGCTGGTGTGCTTCGCGTAGCTTCTGTCGTTCCGGAGGTTCTCGAAACGTGGTTCGCGGTCGTCGCCGAAGGTTCGGAAGGCCGATCTCTCTGAGCAAGGCAAGTCACATCATCCTTGAACATATTGAATCCCAGTTTATAAAATTATTTTGATTTAAATTATTGCATTATCGCTTTATTTAAATTCCTGCGTTATCACTGTTTTATTTAGCCATGCCTATTTACCTTTGTTATGACCTTATTATTATTGCTATTGTTATCCTTACCTTGTTCACCCTAGGATAAACAAAACTCCAACTAGTGGGTATGCTATTCATGGTTCCACTAGTATGAATTTAGGTAGATGCTTCGCTGATTAATTAGGCAACATTAGGTGGTTTTATAACTTTAGACTTTGGGAATTCTCATATCACTTGGACATTATGGAATGGTTGGCTTATGTTGGAATTGGACACACACCTCCCCCTCTATTCAAAACCCCCAAAATGGTTTTAGGTTGGGCTCGAGGTGCGTAGTTGGGTTTTGTTAGTCGTACCTCGGGTACTATAAGGATTAAGCTCGGGCCTCTGTTGCAAAGCACTACCGTACTTCCACATGTCTAGTGGGTAAGGCTTAGTTTGTGGCTCAGTCTGGTTATAAACAAAAGTACACGGATGGAGATGGACGAAGTCGGGGGTCGATGGACATCTCTAGGACAAATGAAGGCTACACGAGCTGCGGCCTGATAGTCGAGATGTCATGGCACAGGGCCGGTGTCCTGCTGCTAGGGGCTCAGTCCCGCCTACCTGTCCCGGGGATTCCGGCCGTAGGTGGGGTTGGGTCGGTACTCTTGTTTATGGCTAGGATGAGTTGGAAACTATGTCATGTCTTCCGTCCATATACCGTGGTGGTATGTGGCACGTGGTTACACGTGAGGAAGATGTGTCTTGTGGGTAAAGATGTACATCTCTGATCAGAGTATAATCTATTCGAATAGCCGCGCCCTCGGTTATGGGCAAGCCGAGCAATGTACCCAAGTTAGTGTTTTAAATTCTTAAAACCTGCTTAATAACTAAAATGTGGAATGGTTGGCCTGGGTTGGCTTGGGACGAGCTGGGACCCAGGGTCGGGTTGCCAGTTCGGTCTGAATCATCGTAGGCCTTGGGTTAAGGCAGGTTCGTGTGGGTTCACGGCCTTGATTAATAATATTGTATAGCTCTAGGACCATGTTTACAAAGTAGCTTTGAGCAACTAAGTGACTTTTAAATGCTGTTTACTGCAAAACTTAACCCTTATATTATTATCCCCTTGTACTCCCTTGCATTAATTATGCATCTCCGGTGTGGCTTGCTGAGTACTGTGGTTGTACTCATTCTTGCTCAATCTTTCCCCCCCTTCAGTAAGAGAAGCTTTGGAGAAGAAGTCTTAGGTGGAGTCCTGGCTTATACCCCAGTTGAGCGCCTGTGAAGATGGAGCCGTAGGCCCGCTAGTCCGCTGCTGTTTATTTTTGATTGTCAGGCCTTAAGTGCCTTTGTAATAATGTAAATATTATCGATATAATAAAGATGTGTCTTTTATAT
Source organism: Oryza sativa Japonica Group (assembly GCF_034140825.1). Classification (NCBI taxonomy): domain Eukaryota; kingdom Viridiplantae; phylum Streptophyta; class Magnoliopsida; order Poales; family Poaceae; genus Oryza; species Oryza sativa. The sequence goes on along the minus strand of NC_089040.1, from coordinate 26,240,707 downwards.
CATGTTTGTGTGGTGTACCCCGGCTTTTCCTGGGACGGGGATTAATACACTAGCGTTCGGGAAAAGGCAATTTTCTCGGTCGCGACATTCACTTCAGACAACCAAAATTCACACTTGCTAAACTTGGCATACAGTTGATGTTCTCGTAGCTTCTCTAGTGCAAGGCGAAGATGTTCTTCATGCTCTTCTTTGGTTCGGGAGTAGATAAGAATGTCATCAATAAAGACCACCATGAACTTGTCTAGGTATTCCATAAACACCTTATTCATCAAGTTCATGAAGAAAGCGGGGGCATTGGTAAGTCCAAAAGACATAACAGTACATTCGAACAACCCATACCTAGTGGTAAAAGCTGTCTTAGGTATATCTTCCTCTTTGATTCTCAACTGGTGATACCCTGATCGAAGATCTATCTTGGAGAAAACGGTGGCACCTTTAAGCTGATCAAACAAATCATCAATTCTGGGCAGCGGATACTTATTCTTGATAGTCACATCATTTAGTGCACGATAGTCCACACACATCCTCTGGGTATGATCTTTCTTTTCCACAAAAATAACCGGAGCTCTCCATGGAGATGAACTCGGTCTGATGTATCCTTTCTGAAGCAAATCGTCTACTTGCCTCTTGACTTCTACCAACTCATTGGCTGCCATTCTATAAGGTCTCTTATGGATCGGAGTTGTTCCTGGTACCAAATCTATTCTGAACTCTATATCCCTTTTAGACGGCATACCAGGTAAATCGTCTGGGAACACATCGGGATACTCCCGGACTATAGGAATCTCTTTCAAAGTTATTTGGTTCAGACTTGACCTTAAAGACTCAGAAGACAATGCATGAACAGTTACAACTCGACCATCATTGTTGGTGAGAATTACTTTTCTGTTGGCACAGTCTATCACACCTTTATATCTGGCTAACCAGTCCATCCCTAGGATGACATCAAGGTCTTTGGATTCTAACAGGATAAGATTGGCCAGAAATGGTACTCCTTGAATTTCTATCCTGACAGAGGGGCTATGTTGCAAAGAGAGTGCTTGATTACTTGGGGTACTAACCATCAAAGGACGTCTAAGATCTTCTACTTCCATCCCATGATTTCCCGCAAAACTCATAGATAAGAATGAATGTATAGCACCAGAATCGAAAAGCAATGTTGCAGGAACTAAGTTAACAAGGAACGTACCCAAAATCACATCTGGAGCACCTTGAGCTTCTGCAGCAGCAACATGATTGACACGAGCCTTTGATGCTGGTGCGGTAGAGTTGCTCTGGGCAGGGACAACCTTCACGCGTCGGGGCTTCGGACACTTGTCAGCGTAATGTCCTGGGTCTCCACAGTTGAAGCACACCCCGGGCTTGCTGCCTTGCTCCTTCTTGGCAGGCTGTTGCTGTGTCGAAGCTGCAACAGGGCGTGGAGCTTGATTGCGGATGTTGTTGCCAGCATTGTTGTTGAAGAACTGACGCTGCAGACGAACAACAGACGAAGAAACTCCCTGTGGCATGGACTGGGGTCCTAAAGTAAGACGCGGCCTCTGACTATTCCCCTGTTGTGCCTTGAAGTGAGCAATCCGGCGTTTCTTCTGCTCCATGCGATTGTACTTGTCCTCCTGGCGAATAGCCTTATCCACTAACTTCTGGAAATCATGATAATCCCCAGTCATGAGTGGGTAAGAAAGCTCATCATTAAGTCCTTCCAAGAACCTCTCCTAGCGCTCTTCATCAGTGCGCACATCTTCCGGAGCATAACGAGCCAGACGATTGAACTCGTGCAGATACTCAGTAACAGAGCGAGACCCCTGAGTGAGCGACCTGAATTCCTTCTTCTTGAGAGACACCACTCCCGATGGTATATGCGTCTTCCGGAAAGCAGCGGTGAATTCAAGCCAAGTGATAGGTTCAGCAGTAGTCCTGTTCAGGCGGAAGTGATCCCACCATTCAGAGGCAGGGCCATGCAGCTGGTGTGATGCAAATGAGACCTTCTCCTAATCAGTGCACTGAAGCAAATCCAACTTCTTTTCTATGGCATGCAGCCAATCACCAGCTTCAACATGATTAGTGGTGCTAGAGAAAGTGGGCGGCCTCACACGAAGAAATTCTGCTAACTTGTTCTGGGGAGGTGCATGGTTATTTCCCTGGTTCTGCTGGTTCTGGAGTTGCTGCATCATCATGTTCATAAGCTGTGCCTGTTGAGCCAGGACTTGGGCAAGTGTGGGATTCTCTCCATTGTTGTTGTTGTTATTGTTGTTGTTGGGGCCATTCCCGTTGCTGCGAGTGAGCACCATCTGGCATGGGCAGGAGCACAAGAAGAGAAACCGGGAAAAACTACTTAGAACAGAGAATTAATTTAACTTTTATTGATCTTAAGTGAGTTTCATTAATACAAAACTGAAGACTCTCACACCACTAAACTCACCAACTACCTAACACTCGAAAGCAAACAAACACACGCACTTACATCCCACCATTGATGTAAATCACATGCGAGACACACACAACCAAACTTAAAACAAGCAAACTAACACAACGATCTAAGACAACGGTTTGACAAGGCATTCTAGGTCTTCTGGGCATCGGAGTTGATTGAAGGCTCGTTCGGCTCGTCTTCATCATCTTGAGTGGCTCCCCACTCGATCTTGGAATGGGTGCGCTTGGATTCTTCTCCTTCATCATCACTTACGTTGATGACCGGAGGATCCGCTAGGGCTGGGGTAACTTCTTTCTCCACCACACGGAACTTTAGCGCTAATTGGTAGCGAGGGACAAATAGAGCTCTCTTCCTTGCGGTAAGACGAATCCTGGCCTTCTGCGGTGGTGCTTCTCCCTTCAATGCGGCTAGTTCCTTCTCCAAACGATCCACTTTGTCCTCTAACTTGCAAATCTTACCACGATTCCGGTCTTCACGATCTTGAGCCGCTAACACAGTCTCCGCACGAGTTTTATCCATAGCCCACAGCATCTCAACCAAATGCCTTGTGGTAGCATCATTCTCAATTCCCTCAGTCTCAAGGTAGCTGCCACGGTCACTTCCCTGTGGTTGGCGAGGATGGTAGCGATACTCAGTGTCGGCCAACTGATCACTGTAGCGATCGCGAAGCTCTCCTATGGCGATCCTTGCCACCTCCTGACATGCATGGATGTAGTTTCCTCCTCCAGCTTCGAACATCACTGAGGAGATATCTTCACTATTACTGTTCAAGGTGACTTTGACTCGGCACTTCTCTTCGTGACGATCATGAGGAATCTGGGCATAAAAAGGGGCAGTCCCAAATCCTATGGCAAAGGACATCGTACGCAACTCCTGGACAAATCCCTCAACACCAAACAAGTACTCAGGCTTGTAGCGCGGCATCTAAAGACAAGTGAAAGGAGGGAGTTAAGACATTTATCCAATTAATAGCACAAGTTTTTGGATTAATTTGAATAAAGTTAGAAAATCAAAGTAAAAGGTAAGTAAATAAAGTAAACCAAGCTTGCAAGATAAGTTGAAACAGTTGGAAACAAGGTCACAAATTTTGTACTTTTGAACAACAGGTTCCAAAAGAAATAAAAGAAAGTTATAAAATCAACATGCTAAATTTATTTTATTGCAGCAAGATTAAATAAAACAATATTGTAAAACTTTTGCTGGTAAATGAGCCATTAGTACAGTAATAGATGTACAGTACTAATAACACTGGAATAAATTTTGAATGAGAACCAATAAAAGAGATTATGAAGTGCATGTGCCATTAGTTTGGTTTAATTAAAAGAGAAGGGGAGGAGAACAGTTCTACTTTTCCAATATTTTTAGAGGGCTTCTATGGGTAACCATTTGGCATAACCTAGGGTCAAGGAGGCTCTGATACCAACTTGTCACGCCCGGAATTTCTATCCAAAATTCCAAACGCTTACATGTGTGTGAACCCTCGTCCAGGAATCAGCCGAGGCACACAATAACAAATTGATAATAAAGTACAATTATTACTCTAATTAATAAGCGAATAAAATGTCTTTACAGAGGTAGATAGTTCCTCTCAATCAATAAAGATCTAAGCAGCAGAAAAATAAGATAAACGGCGCAGACGACTCCACTCCATAGGCAGCTTGACCAGGGCTACACCTAATCCTCCACACCATCAGCATCACTGTAGAACTCTTCCTCTGATGAATGATTGCAAGGTGAGTATATGACATACTCAGCAAGCCACGCAGCAAATATGCAAGTGCACAAGGATACCGAAGAATGGCCTAATATAGGGCTCATTTGCAAAAGCAGCATTTAGCAAACATTTGAGAATTATAAAACAGTAGAGTAATTAATCATCAATTTTAATCAACACTAAACAGCACACCCATGCTGCTCAGGCCCAACCATCCTGAACAACCATACCCGGCTGTACAGATCTATCTCCAAACCAGGAATATACCATTCCAAACCAGGAGCTAATCAAATTATTACCAGTTATAGCATCATTTATTATGGTGAGAAGTGTGAGACTAATCACGAAAGACATTGTTAGACTCGCCCATAACCGCGGGCACGGCTATTCGAATAGTTTTACTCTGGCCAGAGGTGTACCACTGTACCCACAAGACACAGCCCCACAACATGTCACCATGTGCCTCAATACCACCACGGTACCTCGGAAAGGAGCTGTGACAGTACCCCTCGCACAACACAATCCACCACAGCGCACCTTTCCTGGATCATAATCACCCCCTTATAAACAAGGCATGGACTCCCCAACGACCCCCGTGGGCTTATCTCCGCCACTTCTCAGTCTGGTGCTCCGCAATGAACCATGCTATACAAAAGGTAAAGCCGTTGCCCACGCTGGCTTCTGGTTGGCACGGTTAATGTTTCACAACCAAAACTCGTGAACCGGTCCTTAATTGTTATGAGCACGACTCTCAAAACCATGTGCTCACAACCCACCATTATCAAGTTTTAGTTGGCAAGTAATTAATTAACCAATCACGATTGACCATCGTAAACTATCATTAAACCATCATTAAATAATAATGAGTCATAAGTTATCCCAATAGTGTGCTAATGTTTCTAAGCATGGCTAAGCAATCATATCTAATATCTAGCTGAACCAATATATATAGCCCAACTAGTCAAGTTATAATATCCCAAGGTATCAAGGAATAAAGTAATCAATGCAAAAGGGCTATAACAAACAATAGGTTAATTCCACCCAATGACATTCGAAAATAAATGCAATAGTTGAATAGAAACAATAGCTTTAAACGGGATCAACATGCTCAAAGGGTTGTTTGGGATCTGTGTGACTTGCCTTGCTGGCCTTGGAACTCTTCAAATTCTTCTCCTGTGAAAACGGACTCTCCGGAAACGTCGGAATCTAAACAGAAAAGAGCAAAAACACCAAAAAAGCACATAAACAAGCATGAACAGTATATGTGGATATTTTTAACATGTAGATCTCAATTTTAGAAAAATTTAGAGACTTGAACCAACTAAATCCGAGCTAAGATGAATTAGTTATGAATTTTTAAAGATTAAATCGGATTAAAACACTTATATGGATTTTAATTGAATTATGACGCAATAATGAATTATTTTTGAAAAGGAAAAGGAAATTATTGCGTCAGCGGCTAGGGTTTGCAGTGGACCGGGTGCACGGCGGCGGCTCACGGAAACGAACGGCCGAGATCGATCTTATCCAAAACGGACGGCCGAGATCGAACGGTCCATGACCGGACCACGACGGGCGGCAACGATGACGTCAGCGGTGACGTCACCTCCGGCGGCGGCTCGGGCGCGCATGCTCGCCGGCGAACGACGGCGCGACGGCACGAACGGAGGGCACCAGCACGTAGAGAGCGACGCGGCGAACTCACCGGTGACCAAAACGGCGGCGGAAGATCAACGGACGGCGGCGGCGTCGAGGAAAAGGCGGTGGAGACCTTTGGCTTGACGACGACGGCGGTGCTCCTGCGGTTGACAGCGACGGCGAAGGGGCGGACGAGGACAGCGACGCGACGGCGACCACGATGGCGACCTCCCCGAGCGACGGCGACGACTGGAGCGACGGCGGCGCACGGCTGGAGCGGCGGCGACGACGGCGGCACGAGGTTACACGGTGCTAGGGCGCTACCGACAGCGAGAGGCGAAAGCAAGGGTGGCGGCGGGTAGCGGCGGGCTTGGGGGTGCTTTTAAAGGGGAAAGAAGGCGGCGGCGAAGGCCCACGGCGACCGGCGACGCGAAGGAAAGATTAGGGTTCGGAGGAGAGGGTTCGATCCGAATCGAACTCGAATCCACGGATTTCCAAACAAAATTAGCCGACGATTCCAAAAGAGAAAAGGTAGAGGAGATCTCGTCATTTGAGATGTTCATGCACTAGGCCGAATCCCGTCATTTGTGACGGGCTCTAACCCTCACCTTTGATGGATTTGGTCTTGGTCACAGATTAGTGCTCACTAATGTCTACACCTCATCTCAAACGGGTGAAAGCCCGTCAATGATGATTGACACATCTGATGGACCGAATAAAATAACCCGTCACAGGTGAGTCTCACCTGTGACGAGTGGATCTTTTCAGCCCGTCAAGGGTGACCAACACCTCTGACAAGTTCAACTCACCACTCGTCACAGGTGTGGAAAATCAACCAAAAAAAATCAAAAGCCCTCAGCCTCTAGCTCTCAGCTCTCAGCCGCCCACAGGCCATATCTCATGACACAATAACTTTGCATTTTATTGGCAGATATGTTGACACATAAAGCACATCCACACAAGAAATATACATCACAAATCCACACAACTTTGAGTAATAAACTACAAATCCACACAAGCAACCGTGAGTATAACCCAATCTGAAATTTGGCAATGAAAATTTGCACAACCTACAAGAGTTGGAAATGGTGGCAGCGCTAGCGGGTGGAGGAGACGGTGGACGACGCCGGCGGTCGGGGGTAGAGGCCGCCGGATCCAACGGTTGGCGGTGTGGTGGAGGCGGCTACCGCCGAATCTGGCAGGCAACGGTGGGGTGGTGGAGGAGGAGGCGACCGGCGATGGAGAGGTGCTGGATCCATGGTGGGGGAGAGGCCGCGGTGGAGGCGGCTGCCGCCGGATCTGGCAGGCGGCGGTGGGGTGGCGTAGGAGGAGGCGACCGGTGGTGGAGAAGTGGCCGGCGGTAGGGGGAGAGGCCGCGGTGGCCGGATTCGTGCCCCGTAGGCCAGATCCGGTGGCCGGTGGTCGGAAGTCGGCCGGGGGAGGCGGCGCCGGCCGCCGGTCTGGAGGCGGAGGATGAAGCGGCCGGTGGTGGCCACTACTCGCGCGTGGAGTCGGATGCCGCCGCCAGACCTGGTGCTCGGCGTGTGGATGTGTGGATGGCGTGTATCGAGAGAAGTTAGTGGAGAGAGAGAGGGAGAGAGAGTGGAGAAGTGGAGAAGAATCGAGAGAAGTGGAGAAGCCGGCCTTATCTTCTGGGAGAAGAAATATCGGGTATATATAGTGTCACAACTCACCTCAAACGGGTTAGGGCTTAAACCCGTTTGAGGTGATCAGTAAACCTCACCTCTAACAGGCCATCCAGTTGCGACCTGTCACAAGTAACTAGTCACATGTGACGGGTTGAAAATGGAACCCGTCAGAGGTGAGGTAAACCTCACCTTTTACGGTTTTCACTTCCGGCCCGTCACAGGTGACTAGTTGTCTGTGACGGATCGAAGCCGGATGGCTCACTGATGACAGCATCCGGTAGGACCCGTCAAAGGTGACCTTCATCACTGACCAACACTTATGCCCATCACAAATATGCCGTCAAAGGTGTGAGGATCTGGCGTAGTGATGGGAGCAAATCCTCTCTTTATTAACTCTCTAACTCGTAGTTTCGGTTGATATGGTTGAATTTGTTAAATAGTTTCTTTAATTGATTAGATGGCTGATATGTAGAATTCGTCTGTATCATTTTAGAACCATTGTTTCCTGAAGCACGAAATAATTACTAGTACACAATCCCTTACCGGTACTGGTTCAGAACCGGCCATAGGTGCCAGTCTCCTAGCCGGTACCAATTTATTGCTACTAATGCCCAACCGCATAGGTGCCGGTTTTAGAACCGACACCTATATAGATTATAGGTACTGGTTCTTAGTATAGCACCTTTGGTTTTCAAGGATCAAAAGAAGAAGAAGCGCGACTGGCTCAAATCGAGCCAATTCATCTAGCCCAAATCCCCAACGTGATGCCCCAAATCCCCCAAAATGAAGAACACATGAACGCATGAGAAAGAGGGGATGGGAGAAATGGATCGGGAAGGCTGTGCTGCATCCAACCAGGGAAGGGGGAGGGAGCCGCCGGATGGCCACCTGCACAATGGCAGGGAGCCACTGCCTAGCTCTGGCCACGCGTGCTCGGGGGCAAGGGGAGGTGTAGGATCGTAAGTGACCTTTCCCACCACAAAAGCTAGCCAATGAGGTGAGAGGCTCCCTCATTTATATATTAGCTCCCTTGCCCTTCCACAACCAATGTGGAACTATTCAACAATCTCCTCCTTCACACATTGGTGTCCCTCAGTCGTTCACCGCCCCTTCACCATTTCTCCACGTTTCCTCAGGTATACGGGCTCCGCTGGCACCCACGATCCATCAGGCATTCACATACTTCACTGGTGGAGAAACCATCTTTGGTCGGTTGGCCAAATTCCACAATAGTCCCAGTTCTAATAAAAACCGGGACTAAAAAGCATCTTTAGTCCCGGTTGAAAAGTTGAGGTGTACTTTTTTATCTTTAATCCCGGTTGGTAACACCAACCGGGACTAAAGATCATTTTTAGTCCCGGTTCAAAAAGTTGTCGGGTTCCAGACAGATCCCCATTATTTTTACTCCCGGTTGGTATAAATAACCGGGACTAAAAATAGATCTTTAGTCCCGGTTGTTTATACCAACCGGGAGCAAAGACTATCCCGAGAGCCGCGCGCGATCTCCTCTCGATCTCCTCCCCTCTCATTAATATCTCCTTCACCCCCACTTCCTCTCCCCTTCATCCCCTTCCTCTCCACTTCCCCTACCGTTCCTCCCCTTCCCCTCGATCTGGAGCGGCGGCCGGCCGGGCGGTAGCGGCGGCACCAGGCAGGACCGGCGGCGCCCGACGCGAGCGGTGGCGGTGGCCGGGCGGGCGGGCGCGGCGGCAAGCCGGGCGGGAGCCGTGGCGGCGGCCGGGCGGGCGGGCCTGGCGGCAAGCCGGGCGGTAGCAGCGGCGCCCGGCAGGAGCTGCGGCGGCGGGCGGGCGTGGCGGCCGAGCTGGCGCAGACGCCGAGAGGACGGGGACCGGGAGGCCGGCGGCGCCCTCCCATCTGCTGCCGATTTTTTTTTTTTATTTTGTGTTTCATTGGATTTGATCTGTGATGTATGTGATATTGGATCTGATCTGGGATGTATTTGAGTTGTGATGCATTTCTTTTAAGATTTGTGATGTATTTTTCGTTTGAGATTTGGTGATGTGATGTATTTGTGATCTGTGATGCATTTCTTTGCAATATGTGATGTATTTCTTCCCAAATCTGTGATGCTTGTGGATGATTTGGGATATTTAGGGAGCAAATCGATTGAGCAATGAAACAACAACAAAAAAAAAAAGAATCAACCGGGACTGCTCCACCATTTTTAGTCCCGGTTGGTAATACCAACCGGGAATAAAGATGGATTTTTAGTCCCGGTTATTTCACCCGGGACTAAAGATGGGTATCTTTAGTCCCGGATTCGTACTCCCGGTTGTATAACCGGGACTATAGGGGGGTTTCTAACCGGGAGTAAAGCCCCTTTCTCTACCAGTGCTTTGTCCCTTAAGCTAGAGATGTTGAACTAGCCAGGCTCTCTGATACCAACTGTAGGATCATAAAGTGACTTTCTCACCCGAAAAGCTAACCAATGAGGTGATGATGGGCTCCTCCACTTATATATTAGGTCTCTTGTCCTTCCACACCCAATATTATGGGACTATTCAACAAAAGGAACCTCCGTTGTGCGGCTGCTCCACTCTAGCCACTACCTCCGGCCATCTCTATGTGCCAATATCTTTGAGAGGTTTTGTAGTAGTGAATTCTTATTATTTGAGTGTTCTAAGGCGTCACTGGTAATTTTTCATTATTGCTCTCGTTTCTAGGCACATGCTCTGTTGGTGTAAGTGAAATGTAACAGAAATATAAGATACTGCTCTGTTGGCTTAACTGTGTAAACATATCTATATTGTTGAAATGCTTAGCGAAACTTTTTTCCAAGAGGGATGTAGTTTAGTTATATGCACACCAAGTAAGTGATTAATGACACGCTTGCCTCTATTAATTATATACATGTTAATGCAATAATATCACCTATGAACATTTAACAAGGGCTATTTCTTCTGTTTCGTTGAGTCTTATATTAAACTAATAGTTCTCTAAATAATTTGCCAAACTATGCTGTCATCATTTGTAAGTCACGTTATTATCTCTATTGCAAACTGTCATCGTAGTAACAAATTTTTTTGGATGTTTCAGATAACCAAGTTCGGGTGGTTCATCAATAAGTCACTCATCTAAGCACAAAAATTTCCGGGCATATGTTCATCGAATGGGTTCCATAGGCATGACTAGGATGGTATGGAGAAGTTAAAGTTCTATGATAGTCTTGGGAGAAATAGTGAAAGGATGCCAGGATAATTAGGGAATGTGAATGGGAGAAGAATTTTGATTACCGTGCAAGAAAGAGTAGGTTTAGTGATAGTAAGAGTAACCGTGATGGTTTTGGGTCATTTAGTACATGTAGACGTAATAGGAATAGATTGAATCTTTTATCACTAACTGGTGGCTCCTTAAAACGAGAACCGCAGCTTAATCTTGATGACAATAATGAAAGGCAAGATATAAGCAGAGTGGCTCCTTTAAACGAGAATTTCCGCTGCTTAATATTGATGATAATAATGGGAGGGCAGATATAAGCAGAGTAGCACCTCCCCAATCCAAACAATACCTCCCATTACTGCAATAGATTGCTTGAATTATGTTGTTCCTCTATTTCCGCATCTTAATCTTGATGACAAGAATGGGAAGGCAAGATATAAGCAGAGTGGCTCCTTCGAACGAGAATTTCCGTATATTAATCTTAATAACAAGAATGGGAGCCAAGATATAAGAAGACTAGCACCTCCCCAGTTCAGAGAATAGCTCCAATTACTGCAATAAATTGCTTGAATTATGTGCTAACAGATGTTCCTCTATTGAGTGAGCCAACTAAAAACCTTGTATCCGTATATGGTATGCTCCAGTATCTCAAAATAAATAATAACTTGAGAAAACAGTATATGGTTTGCTCTAGTATCTCATAATAAATAATAACTTGAGAAAACATTGGTTGGAATTGAAAAAGAGTTAAATAGACTAAACTCAAATGAAAGTTACCACCTTCGTACTATGGACAAAGTATCACTAGACTGAAGTAGCTATATTTATACTAAGAGAAAGTTGGTTTACGACTTCTCAAACCAACGGCACGAGAGCAATACAGAGAAGCCGGCACTTTTCTGCTGCTCAATTTCCACAACCATACTGCAAGGCCATCTGGTGCATACATGCAGCATGTTGTTAAATCATGGTCTCTTTCGCGTTATTATTCAGCAATCACAATCTCGTTTAGCCGAGATCGACAATAGTCACAATGTACAGTAGCAGCATGGCAGAGAGTCGGAGAGCACACAACTAGCATCTATAATCCGTACTTCACACATGCCATTCATCAGATTTCAGTTGTTGGCCGTAAGATAGCTCCCACTTGCAGGATCACGCTGTAGAGTGGCAGCAGGATTCTGTGTTTGGGACAAAGATGGCGTTGGCAACCGGCAAAGGCGATGAAAACGGAGCGGATACGGATGAATAATACTCGTACCATTGTATTTTTTTTCTTGATACGGAAACGAATACGAATAAGAATTAAATATGATCGGACACGAATAAGGAAACATTTTTGTCTCGGAACACGAAAACCAACTCAACTTCTAATAGAAACAAATATCAACATATATAATTAGCTTGTTTTTTTATAAAATGTAGTATAAATTATAAATGTTTTTAAAATTTAAATAATATTAATAATAGTATGGACTAGTGTTAAGAGATGAACTACTATTAAAATCTAAAAAGGTATATTAAAGGCATAGAGTTATAAAGAAATGGGTATGTCTCATGGCTTCTGCGGATATCCGAATTATTATTCGTATCCGACGGAAACCCCAATACCATATTCATATTCGTATCCGGTAGAAAAATATCCGTATTTGTATCCGTATCTGAACTATCCAAGAATTATCCAATTCAAAAGATATCCGTATTCGGTTTTTCTCCGGAGCGGACGGAAACTATCCGCTCCATTTTTATCCCTAGTGTCAAGCCATCCTGGGCTCAAGGGGATATATGCATGAGAAGTCAACCGATCAAAAGTGGCAAGATATATACTGGTATTCTGGTAAGGTATTACCTAAAAAACTTCCACAACGTTATTTAGGTCAAAGATTTTCAAATTTAACTATACATAAAAAATAAGAAATGTTTCCTTCATCCATTTACAAAAAAGCGAAGAAAAATGTCCGATTCCCCTGGCAAAAAAAATTCCCATCCCTTAAAAAGAAAAAAAAAGTCCGAGAAAAAATACTGTTTAAATAAAAAAGCGAGATTACTAAGGGGCGCGATCAGCCAGTCCCCCCCCCATCCCCTCCCTCCACGTGGTTTTCTTTTTTGGCACCACAATATTTTCCTATTTTAGTAAATTTATGCACCTAAAGTTTGTACACATCAAGTTGTTAAGAGACCTAAAGTTTATAAGTCAAAAAGTTTATATATCCAATTCAAATTGAATTTGAATTCAAATATTTTTTTATATATAGTATTTCTATAAATCTAAAGTTTATACACCTAGTTTATAGACCCAAAGTTTATAAGTCAAAAGTTTATATATCCAATTCAAATTGAATTTGAATTTAAATATTAGTTTATAGACCTAAAATTTATAAGTCAAAAGTTCGCATACCCGTTTAAATTTGAATTTGAATTCAAATATTAGTTTATAGACCCAAAGTTTACAAGTCAAAAGGTTACATACCTGTTCAAATTTCAATTTGAATTCAAATATTAGTTTATAGACCCAAAGTTTATATGTCAAAAGTTTACATACCCGTTTCAAATTTGAATTTGAATTTAAATATTTTTTATATATAGTATTTCTATATATAAATTTTTCCAACTTTGTATTTTTTATTTTTTAAAATTTTATGGTGTACTATAGTAGGAAAATTTTATGGTGTACTATGGTGTACTCGAAGGGGGAAGAGAAAGGGGGGAGAGAGCGTATAGGGGGAGGGGCGGGCGGGTGATCCCAGCGATCACCCGCCCATTAGCCACACCCACAAAAAAGACCAAAGTCCGATTCCCCCTGGCAAAAAAAAAAGAACCGATCCCTTAAAAAGGGGAAAACAAAAAAAAGTCCAAGAAAAATAGCAAAAAAAAACAACTTAAACAAGTCCGATTAAAAAGTGGCATAAAAATAAACCGTAAATCTGTTTCCCCTTAAAAAGGAAAAAAAGGTACGGCAGAAAAACTGATTTTTTTATTAATAATAAATAATATTAGTTAAATTAAATTATTAGTAATTAGAGGATAACATTTACCAAAATAAGATGGACGCTACTAGAAACAGCGTCCAGATGTGGACGCTATTACCATTAACGTACAGATGTGGACGCCAATTGGATCGACGTCCAGATTGGTGTGGTCATAACCTGGCACTAATCATCGCGATTAGGAAAAAAGAAAAAAGAAAAAACCCCAATGCTAGGGCAGGGTGCCTTTGCCGCCATCCAAATCGACACCGGGAGTCTGCCGCCGCCGCCGTCCGCCTCAACCTCTGGAGTCTGTTCCTCCTTCCGACTAAGCGTAGGGACTACCCACGAGGCAAATGGCGCGGCACCGCTAAGGCAGGGGGCCGCCGCCGCCGCCGCCGTCGTCCACCTCGACGCCGGGAGTCCGCCGTCGCCGTCCACCACCACCGGAAGACCACGCCACCGCCTGAATCGACTTTTGAAGTTCTGAGAGGTGGCTGCCATCGGCCGCTTCCATCCGTAGCTTGCTGTCTTCCCTGGAGGCTGCAGCTGTTGTCTGCCTCGACTCCTGCCAAGTGCTGTCATCTGTTCTCATCTTGGAAGCTTGCAGCCACCATTGACGTCCAAGCCCAGAACTCCTACAGTCAAGGTGATTCAACTAACTTATTTTGTTGTAGCCTATTTAATAAACATTTTGGAACACAATTTATGGATGGTAATTACAGGAGATGGAGAATCAAGAACCGGCTTCAAAACTTCTAAAAAAAAAGAGAACCGGCTTCAAAAATATAACATAGGTTCATCCTGATAAGTCTAATGTATAATAGAGATCTTTATAAAATATATGTCTACTGCATCAGAGTTGTCATTGGAGTTCCAACTTCGGAACTGGAATTACATTTATTCACACAGTAGAATTGAAATACCGATTTAGCTTATTGGTTGTTAACATTTTGTGCAGCTAAAAAATGGCTGATAGTGATCGGTTCAGTGATTTACTATGGATGCCTCATGGGCAGCACAAAGTATCTAAAATTTCAGAAAATGTGAGTTGTCTACTTAGTTTGGTTTCTTGTCGATTTGCAAATATATTCATCTAGGTTCCCATGAGTAATTGTTTTTATCTTTGATGTAGCCTAGTAGTTCAATGAATATACGGCACCATCGCGTTGGAATCCCTTACCACCCATTGTGCCGATCGGCTCTACAAAATATTGGTTTCTATCAAATTGCAAAGATGAGGAGTATCAAAATTGACAAATATTTGATATCTGCTTTCGTAGAACGTTGGCGGCCTAAGACAAATAGCTTTCATCTACCGATAGGGGAGATGACAATTACTTTGCAAGATATCAGTTGCCTTTGGGGTTTGCCAATCAGTGGAAAACTAATTGTGGGCCAATATGATGGAAATTGGAGTGATATGATTGAGAGGTATCTTGGGATTCCACCAGAAGATCAAGAAATGAAGAAGAAAAAGAGGAAAAAGGAAGATGATACATTTGCACTGAGTTACGCACGATACTCCATAACTCTGAGCAAATTGCGTGATCGCTTTCGTGTCATGCCCAGTAACCCAACACAACGGGAGATCGATTGGCATAGTCGAGCACTTGTCTTATAAATTCTTGGCTCCATTATTTTTACTAATTCATCTGGAGATAGTGTGCCTGCAATGTACCTCCAATTTATGGATAATTTAGCGACCCACACTGAATACAATTGGGGAGGAGCTGTACTTGCTATGTTGTACAGGCAGTTGAACAATGGTGCTGAGAAGGCAAGATCAGAAATTTTTGGCCCTCTAGTATTGTTACAATTTCGGTCATGGTCACGGTTGCCATTAGGTCGTCCAAAAAATATAATTCAAAGGACGGATGAAGTGGAGGAGCAAGAAGAAGAAGAATCAGATGGCTATCCTATATTTGGGGCTAAATGGTGTAGTTATCATGAATTCCCCACCCCACATAATTGTGGTAATGTTTTACATATCTTTTGAATTATGTCTCATTGTAGATTCTTATAACAAACAACATATATGTCAACATGCTTATCTTTTTATACTAATATTGTACAGGCACTCAATCTAACGAAACCAAATTGACTTGATTCGAGAAGGTACTGTACAATGGCAACCATATGAAGGTCTCATAGAGCAGATGCCTATCCAAATTCAGAATGACCGTACTTGGTGGTTTGCTAGACTACCTCTCGTCCATTTTTGGGTTGTAGAGTTCCATTATCCAGAAAGGGTAATGAGACAGTTTGGAAGAAAACAATTAATTCCACCACCGCCTCCACATGGTGAGGTTGAGCTTCGGAAGCTACGCAAAGTGAAGCATGTAGGAGGAAAAGTGTGCGATTGGAATAAATTCCATGCCAAATATGTGCAACAATATGATGGGATTGAAGCAACAATCGTTCAAGAGGATTGTCCTTTCGACGCAGCTAGCTTGAAGGAGTATAGATGTTGGTTCCAAGCAAATGGTATGTTCGCTGTGTTTTTTGATTCTCAATGCTTGGGAGGACTTGAAAACTCTATCCCATACCCTCGAGATAACATGGAGTGGACTGGGTACATGCCTAGTGGTCCACCCCTAGCTCGCATTGTAAGTTATAGATTTCTTCGAATTACTCTTTATATTGAAGTGACAACCTAGATCTGATTTTAACTCATAATTGCAGGGATTGCGTGAGATTAAAAATGCAGCATGGGGAATCAAATGTTGTATTACTAATGGATGCAAGAAGATAGGTAAATCTATATTGATCACATGTCAGGGGAATATTAGGGATCTTAACTTGGAATACAAATTGCAAAACATGTTGTCTGAGGCTGGACTACCAATTAAGGTTGAAGAAATTCAATCTGATGACGATGGCACTACTGCTTGCACGCCAAGTCCTCCAAATGAAAGTTCCGTTGATGTATTTGATGAGTGGATGATCTCAGGAAAAGGTTTTAGTAGATATATTGATCTAGGTGTGGAAACTACTAATAGAGTTCCCACAACACAAGATACAAGCCAAGTGACTCAATGTTTGGAAAATGAAGATCTGGTAAAATTCTAACACTTGTGTGTATGCAAATTAACTTTGTAATGTATTTAATATATGATATACTATTGGGTGACATGACAGGTGGCTTCAAGAGAAGCATCAGCTCCATTGCATCCTGGTGAAAGAACGTCAAGTCATTCAGAAAGTTCTATCCAAGTGGTTGATTAGACTAGTACTGAGAGGACTCCTATGTTCAAAAAGAACACTCCAAGTTAGGAAGACCATATATTTTGTTGGATATAATTTTGTAGAACTTTTGGAGCTATATGTTCTACATATATGTTAACTGGAAATCAGCCACTCCAAGTTAGGAAGACCATATATTCCTGTTGACATATATGTTCTTTTCGACCACTGTCTTATATGGGTGCTATACTATGTAAAATATGGTCACGCTGTCAGTGGTTGAATGGTGTGTTACTTTACTTTGTACTGACTTACTATATTAATGGATTTTTATGTTGCCAACTTACATCCCATTTGAATGAGCGCATGCTATTTACTTCAGTTTATTGCCACGATATGTGTGTGCTGTAGGGAACAAATCCCTGTTTAAACATGTGCTCAGATACATCCTACAAATAGCAGTACAGCAGCAATTCTGTTGTGTAAATCAAATCATACGAAAAATTGATAAGGTAATTCAAATTGAACTGTCTGTACTCTCAAATAAATACTTCAAAAACAACGTTCGTTGAGCTCCATTCATGTTCAAAGCCAAACAGAAGAATGTCCTATTCCTGGACAACTATAAGCTAAATTGACACTGTAATTTATAGATAGACTACACGATGCGTAAAACTATATGGTGCCAGAGGGTCCATCAACATGTGTTCTGCTCGACGTTGCACCTAAAAAACAATCAAGGAGAGTCATATATCAAGTAAAAGTTAACTAACCATTATAATGCATATAATTCACATTGTTTGCTACCTAATTGGTCGCTATCTCTTGTGGAACGGTGTGCTTGGTGTCCAAGTCGCCTTCCTTGCATTTCATCCATGTACATTGGTATCCTGTTATGCTGACGACGGCCTAGATTTATCTGTCTAGAATCAGGAACAATTATTGGACCAATAAATGGTGGCCATTCAATTTAATTTCCATAAGGAAGAAATTGTCCAGCCCAGGTACTAGCAAGTGCTTGAGAAGAGTAGAATGGATTGATCAACTGATTTTCATTAAGATTTCTATGTTTGCAAACTGCCAAGACATGAGCACATGGAACACCTGTCAAATTTGGCTTTTGATAGTCACAAGATGGTGTGTTGTTGGGCTGCAAAACTACCTTATACTTGAAGTCCCTCCGTGTGTAAACCTCATGGTTTCCTTGTTGCATTGGGACTAACTCATTGTCGACCTTTATCTCATATATTCCAACTTCATCTCCATACGAGATTACATTCATATGTCCAGCCTTATTTCCTTGCTTCACTAATAGCTTATCAACCCTTTGAGACCATTGCTTGCCATTGTTAAGTAAATTAACAGCATTTCTCCTTCTCTCAACAAACCATTCTAAGCACTTTGAAAATGTTTCCTCCACAATGGCTGCCACCGGTAACCTTCGAGAAAACTTAAACACATTGTTCAATGACTCAGATCCATTGCTTGTCATGATTCCCCAACGATATCCTCCATCCTTGCATTGAAATACCTTCTCGGGCTTTTCTTGCTCATCTTTATCTTCCTGCAAGTACTTTCCAACCTTTTTAATATATGTTATTGCCTCAGGACAAATATTTGCAATTGATGACATTCCTTCATCAAATTTTCTAGGTTTCTTTTTCTTCACTGTCCACTTAAATGTCTTGAGCACTATTTCATTGTGACAAAATTTCTATAGATTCTCAGCTACATGCTGTGAGCAAAGGCAGTGCACACATTCACCGACGCTCTCATTCCATCCAATGTGGGGCTGCTTAAACAACCATTTTATGGCTTTATGTCGATCAGATATAACACACATAAACTTTCCATAGCCTATTACCTTACTTCGTAGCCATCTCATAAACCACCCCCAGTTTGCACTATCTTCCTTCTCCACAATAGCAAATGCAAGAGGTAGTAATTGATTGTTAGCATCATATCCACAAGCAATCAACAATCTACCCTTGTACCTCCCTGACAAAAAGCATGCATCAACACTTATAACTGGCCGTAGGTAGGGAATTGCATTGATACAAGGTCCAAATGCCCAAGCAACACTTTTAAATGCTCGCCGTCCTTCCTAAGTCGTTGGCTTTGACAAAAGGACATACTTTGTACCTGGGTTTTTAGCTTTTATAGCCTGTAAGAAAGGGATGAGGAGGCCATATGAACCTTCCCAACTACCAAAAAGTTGTGCTATTGCCTTCTCTCTGCCTCGCCATAATTTACTATAAGATGGCTTCACATTTCTATATCTCTGTTGGACTAGTGACCTCACATTTTTTATACTCAATTCCAGATCATCCCTTAATGCATCACGTATCACATTAGCAATCATAGAAGATGATAACTGAGCATGATCAAATCTATCAGCTGGTGCTCGACAGGTGTGAGCATAGGGACATTTCCTTATCATCCAACCTGAACCTATCTTTGTGGGAGTTGCATAGAGCCTCCACATGCAGCTATTATCCGTGCATTCAGCTACAAGTTTAGACTGACTACTTGTGCTGTACTTGATTTCTGAATTTTTACATATATGAAACTCACCTATAGCAATTTGTAGGTGCTCTTTTGAATCAAAAGACTTTCCTTCTGCTAGTGGGTTAGAAAATTGATTCTTACGTCCAAAGAAACTCTCGTCTGCTGTTGTCTCCCTCCACACAGATATATCACTAAATGCTTTTATAGGATTTTATCCATATGCACACATAAAAGGAAATGCATTGACAGAATGAACAACTCGTGGTTCTGGGGGCTCATCATCTGAACTATTATCAAGGGCACCATCACAATCCTGCTCGTTGTCATCGTCCAGTCCAAATCTATCCTCACCAACATATGTGTCTTCTGCAGTATTATCATCATCTATAGTTGGTTGTGTTTCGAAAACCACATTATCCTGGTTGATAGGTGAAGACAACTAAACTGTTGTTGAATGCAGACCATCTGCTAAAGTGGGTACAACCTTTGCTTATGAATGAACTGTACCTGGCTCCAAAGAAACACCTGAGCCATCCATTTTTGAATGCCTAGTTGATGCAACCAAGGTTGTACTCTTAACCTGACTTAATCGACTTAATCTTGCTTCCGTATAGGCGCATTCAACATAAAGCTCAACAACCTGCCCACATGTCTTCTCAAATATCATCCTCCATCCCCTGTCTTCATAAATAGGAATCAATTGAAAATATTGTGGTCCAGGATTTCTGATATCAAACCGAGCTTGGATATTCATTGCACAATGATCCTCAGTGTATCCAAGGGCCTGAAAAATTTCTTTTTTGACTTCCTCAAAGGTTGTAGCCTCCACTGCCGGAAAAGTTATTTTTGGAGGAATATTATATTCTGCACCCTTAGCTCCATATTGTATTCTCCCATCAACATACACTAGAACAATAATCATTTTTTCTCAGTCAACTCTACAAAACAAACTAAACAAGTTAGCAAAACAAGTTATATAATTAACTTTAAGTTAGATAATAATCTGCTGATATATCCTTTCAAGTTTTAAAAAATGTTGTTTAGCTTATTAAAAATGTCAATGAACAATAGTCATTTTATTTCCTGGCTGTGTCTTCCAAACGAACTCAACAATTAACAAAGGCATGGTATATGTCTACTAGTTGGATAATAATCTATACATATATTCAATAAAACACTCATGTCATATATCAAGTATAGGTATGAACAATGTAGTACATATCAATTAATGCTAATTAGATGAGGGTGAGCAGAGACATGCTATAAGTGAAAAGACATGCATGCGTGATATAAATTGCAGGGCAAACCTGTTGCCTCAAGACGAGAGAGCTGCCAATACACACGGCGCCGTGGCTGGATTGCAGGATTGGTGGCACCGTAAAACATAGACAAATCGAAGGCCCCGGCGTCGACGACGAGAGTGACTTGGACGATGAAGCGGATGGATCAAAGTCGTAGAGAGGGTGAACTCGTATATGAGTTACAACGATGCATGGCCGGCTGCCGGCATGCACGATCGAGCGCTCATCGCTAGAGTTAGGGTTTTCTTTTGATTGTCAGGGTTTTCTTTTGATTGTTCTCACTCTATTCGTGGCTTGGCTGCACCAGGGAGGTGGACGCTGGTTCCAACAGCGTCCAAGTATGGACGTTGTTTACAACGGCGTCCAATTCTGAACGCTTTCTGTATTAGCTTTCTGTATTAGCGTCCATCCTACTCCTGTAAATCCCCCCAACGATTTACTAATTGTTTAATTTAAGGGTAATTATTTATTATAAATAAAAAGTTCGGGCAGAAAAAAGAAAAAGAAAAGTGGCGGAAAAACAAAAAAATTCCGAAAAAAGGGGCGGAACAAAATTCGAAAAAAATAATAAAAAAAAGCTGAAAAAACATCTAAAAATGGTCCGTTCGATTCCCTCAGAAAGTGGAAAAAAAAACTGTTCGTAAAAAATAAAAAAAACAAGCAAGAAAAGAAAAGTAAAAAAGGCGGAAAAAAGCACGGCAAAAAAAAGTCCAATTTTTCTATCCGTTTTAGTAGTCCGTATATATCTCTTCTCTATCTCTAATCTAATCTAATCAAACTATTTAAAAAGAAAAGTTTTCATCATACAACTAAAAAGAAAAAATGCATGTAAGAAAAAAAGGGTTTAAAAAACAAGGGACGAAAAAGTAAAAAAAAACGCGTGAGAAAATATGCCAGAAAAAGCGCAAAAAAAAGCTTGAAAAAGGTTTCCGTCGTCAGTAAAAAACTGAAAAAACGCGCAAGAAAAAAATTCCATCATCCGTAAAAAATAAAAAAACATGCAAGTAAAAAACTGTTAGAAAAAACGCGCCATTTCTAAAAAAAAATGGTTTGAAAAAACCGCGTAAGAAAAAAAAAGGTAAAACACCATTTTTAAAAAAAGGTTGCTTTGAGAAAACTCTGAGAAAAAAAAAGGCTAAATTGATGGATGCTTGGGTCGGATAGGATGAGTCAATTTTTTATCCATCTCCTACACTGCTTTCATTTCATCATCTATTCTCCTGTATTGGAAAAAAAAGCAAAAAAACACTTGAGAAAAAACAAG
Organism: Oryza sativa Japonica Group; assembly: GCF_034140825.1. Lineage (NCBI taxonomy): Eukaryota > Viridiplantae > Streptophyta > Magnoliopsida > Poales > Poaceae > Oryza > Oryza sativa. The sequence goes on along the minus strand of NC_089040.1, from coordinate 26,218,870 downwards.
AAAAAAATGTCCGAAAAAATAAGCAAAAAAAACATCCGAGAAAAATGTCAGAAAAAACAAGCAAAAGAACGCCCGAAAAAAAAAGCAAAAAGAAAACAAGCTAGGAAAAAAATGTCAGAAAGAAATGCGCCATTTTTGAAAAATGTTTTGAGAAAACTGGGCATGAAAAATACACTGTTTATAAAAAAAAGCCGCTCTGAAAAAGCTAAAAAAACACTGTTTATAAAAAAAAGGAATCAAAAAACAATCGGATTTAACACGAGAAAAAATAATTATTTCTAAAAACGGTTCGAGAAAACCGTCTGACTCAACGCGAGAAAAAAATCATCATTTAAAAAAAGGTTAGAGAAAACTGTCCGACTCAACACGAGAAAAAAAGATGTCGTTTATAATAAGAACCGCTCCTTAAAACCTTCCGACTCAATGCGAGATAAAATTGATGAATGCTTGGGTTGGATAGGATCCATCGATTTTTTTTTCTATCTCCTGCACGGTTTTGTTTCCTCATCTATTCTCCTGTGTTAGAAACCCTGCACGCCGCCTCTGTATGCAATTATCAGAATATTTTTGTTAAGTATAGCTATTATTCTTGATAACATAGATATGAAAATAATATTAAAAAATAAACATCTTTTTAGTTGTTATTTATAGAAGAGTGCACAATGACTCTATTTTATATAGATTTGACCATGCGAGGCAGTGTAGGATTTGATTGATCCTATTACTGGTTGTACGAATGAGATTGAAAGAGTATTTTAGATTATATGCATGTTGTCACATGAATAATCTAATTATTTTAGGTAAAGCAAACATCGGTAAGATTGTTATCGTCGAGGTTGGGCCATTATATCGAAGATGTTCAGATTTTTTGATTGTCCTAACTACAAATGATCCATACAAAAATTGTCATGTCACATGATTATGATTATGTATAAAAAAACGTATATTATCATTAGAATTTTTTCACCCGTTGCAACGTACGGTTATTTTTGCTAGTATAATTAAAGTGTAATTACATTATAAACTATAGTTACAATGTACCTGATAAACGAGTATGTAACTTGACAAGAAAATACATATGAGGTGTGTTGGCTCGTTCAGCAAGCACCCTGTTTAACAGGTCGTAGGTTTGACTCCACCTTTGTACCCATGGCTGTGAATTTTTTTTACTAACTTTGCACGAATCTTAGGGCGCTTTATGTAGCAATTCCATTCGAGTAAAGGATGCGCTTGCACATCTCTACGCGCAAATTAAATGCCGTTCCAGTCTTCCAGCCTTACCATATATGCTCCTTTTTGTTATCATTGAGTTCTGCAAACTATATATGTGGACTTTGTATAGTCATGAGACATTAGGGCATCTACAATGTGAGCCACTCCTACACTCGTAGGGGAACTCAGCTCACAATGGAGGCCACAGCTAAGTAGGTTCTTTAAAACCCAAAGCAACGTACTGAATAAAGGTATTCTATCCCACAGTGGGTATCCCAACCAAAAAGTCAAAGATATTAATTTCCTCTCCTACCCCTGCCGGCAACGTGTCTCTCTCTCCTCCCTCTTTCTTGTCGCCCGTCTCTCCGCTCACTCCCTCCCTCAACTTGCTCTCTGCTCTCTCCCTCTCTCTCTCTCTATCTCTCAGCAAAGCGGACGGCGAGCGCGCGCGGCTCGGCAGCGGTCGGCGAGCGCCGCGCGGGTCGCGGGGGTTGCGCCGGCGGACGGTGAGCGTCGCGCAGGTCGCGGCGGTCGAGGCGGCGGACGGCGAGCGCAAGGCGGACGGCGAGTGCCGCACGGGTCGCGGCGGTCGAGGTGGCGAACGGCGAGCACCGCGCGGGTCGCGAGGGCGACGAAGAGGACCGCCGCTGCCGCCGGAGCTTCGTCGGCGAGGTTGACGAGGAGAGCCACCTACTCCCCCGCGAATCCATCACCGCCGCTGCTCGCCGCTCTCTCTCTCTCTCTTTCTCTCTCATGGGTCTGTCTCGGCACCATCCTGGCCATGCCGCGCTCTGGAAGGACGCGGAAGAAGCCATCCCGGTCCCGGTGGTCGCGACGAAGCTCCTCTCTCCCTCTTCGTCATCGTCGGCCAGTGGAGACTTCATCTCTGCCAAGGGGGGAATAGGAATACGAGCTGGGGAACCGATATCCACAGGAGCCCGTCGCCCCCCAATGTATCTCTTGGCTGCGTTGCTTGGCTAAAAAGCGGTGAGAGACGCGTCCCTCAGCCGGGGGACGCGCTTCATCATGGGGAGCCGGCGTGGACGGAAAAGCGAATACCCATCAGTGAGGGGACGACCCAGGGGTATCCATTGTAGATGGCCTTATATAACTTTTACAATCAGCTTATACCCACGTGATGGTGAGATATTGGAGTAACCCAGATGAATAGATGAACATTCTATTGTCAGTATCTACTCGGCACATCAGCAACAATAGATGAGGTGAGTGGCTTGATTATCGTCATAGTAAGTTGATTGTATTACCAAATTGATGAGCAAGGATATAGAATTTATAATGGAGCATCACGGAAAACGTTGCTGGTTCATGTCCAGTTATGTTGCGGAACCATGCATGTGGATCTATTATTTTTTTTTTTTTGAAAAGAAATGTAGATCTATTATGTGATAATAGCTACTTATAGTCAGAGGCGGATCCAGAAAATTAATTTGTTGGTGTCATAACGTATCTATCAGTGTCATAATATGCTAATTATGCTTAAATCAAGGTATTATAACATAAGGATAAGTAGTTTCGCTATAGGTTTTGCTGAAAGTCGTCGGTGTCGCCCGACACCTGTCATTGTACTGTAGATCCGCCCCTGCTTATAGTATCTACAGAAGGAGGAATAACCATGATCATAGTTGTTGGTTGAGGTATTCAGCTTACAAAAATGTAATGCATGACTAGCATCAAAATAAGATGCACTTGATAGTGTAGTATCATGGGGTTTGTGGTTTCAACTCTGAGGTCCAATGTTCAATCCCAACACACTTATAATTTTTTAAGTTTCGTCACTCCCTCCAGATCTAGTTTATTTACTAGAATCAAAATAATTTACATTTTTATTATACTCCCTCTATTTTTTAATATATGGTGCCGTTAACTACTAACATGATATTTGTTTGTTCGTCTTATAAATATTGTTTATTTTATTATGACTTTGTTTTATTATTAAGGGAACTTTATCCATTACTTATATTTGTCATATTTATATTTTTCTTAATAAAACTAATCATCTAAAGAGTTGTCTATTAAAAAAAACAACGAAGGTAGTATTTTGTTTCTTACCAGTGACATTATCATACAGCTTTTCTGTGATGCTGATGCTACATACTATTCCCTCCATTTCAAATTATAAAGCATAACCACCCTTAACCTAAAGATTAAGAAACAATTATTATCATCTTATCGTTTGAATCACACCAACTAATACAATACATGCAACCAATTAATTAGAGATCTTAAGAGTGTTAGATTTAAAAAATAATAATTTAGAGAAGAGGAGATGCTAATTAATTACAAACATGTATACACGACTTGTATTATGAAACATTTTTTAAAAAATAGTTGTACCCTATATTTTGGAGGAGTAGTAACTAGTGTCAATCTAGTATCCCTTAATGTTTTTTCATTAGTGAAAAATCAACTTCCGTGAGATGGTAGAGTGCGATGGATATACTCCCTTCATCTTAAAAATATATAACACCGTTGACTTTTCACATAATGTTTGATCATTTATTTTATACTTAAAAATATATAAAATATAATTTATTTTATACTTAAAAATATATAAAATATAATTTATTTTATTGTGACTTATTTTATCATTAAATAAACTATAATCTTAATTTATATTATTATATATTTATACTAATTTTGTGAGTAAGATGAACAAAAGTTAACGATCTTATATATATTTTGATATGAACTCGTCCCGTCGAAAAAACCAACCTCATACGAAGTTTTTTGGACGGAGGGAGCATGTGATAGTACAAAAATACCTTCTGAGTATGAGGTGGTTATCTCCAACGGCGCGTACGATCGGCTTGTCACGGTTTTGGTCTACGGCATACTCTGTTCCTCTGCTCTCACGATCGGCTGCATGTAATGTAATGCATGCTCTCTCTTGGAATCCTGACCAATTCGACACCGACACACACGCATTCGATAGAGAGAGAAAACCAGAGAGATTCTCTCGATTCCGCGCGCGCCGCCTGCAGGAAATCAGCAGAAGCAAATCGCCGCTAGCTATACGTACGCTCTGTGCCCATCCCTGAAACTTTTTCAGTTGATGAGTTTACGGGTAGGATCCAGTATTTATCCGCCATATCTCTAGCTTGAGATCGACGATACGGTAGCAGCTACGTATACTCGCTACTCCTAGTAGGCTAGAACTACAACTACTAGCCCATAGCCGGGGCGGGCTGTCGGCTTGTCGGCGACGCCTGCCAAAGCTCTGAAATTTTTCACTTCTTTTCTCTGTACTCCAGCATGCTAGCCAGTTTGGCCTTGTTTAGGCCGTGTTTAGTTCACTCTCAACTAGCCTAAATTTTTAACTTTCCATCGCATCACATCACATCCAAAACTTTTCTATACACATAAAGCCCTGTTTAGTTGTAAACTTTTTCTTCAAACTTTCAACTTTTTCATCACATTAAAACTTTTCTACACACATAAACTTTCAACTTTTTCATCACATTGTTTTAATTTCGATCAAACTTCCAATTTTTGTGTGAACTAAACACACCCTTTGTATACTCCATTTTACACATGCCTTGTGTCCAGCATGTGATATTATATTGTGGGCAGCGTCAGTAGTGTGATTTAATAAACTAGATAAAACTTAAACTTTTTTCATATATATATATGGCAAATAATTTTAGAGGAGACTCCGTAGGGCACCCATTATCCTAACGTTGGTAGTGGGGCTCAAGCCCCGTTAGTCCCCATGGTAGATTCAGCATGGGCAGCGTACAGGATGGGTGGATGAGTCCGACGCCACTAGTGCTAATAGCCAGCATATAGTTAGCAAAATGGGTCGTGTTGTCCCGGCATGGCAAGGACACGTGATTTTATTGGTCATGTCAGCACAGCCCGTCCAGCGTTCGTGGGCCGACGCTGAAGCATGTGGGCTGGCATGGCACAACTCCTGTAGCGGTTTTTCTATATTTAAATTTTTCCATAACATTTTTTAGTTTTTCCGACGTATCTTTCCCTTTCTTTTATTTTTCTCTTTATTTCCATCCGATTTTTCTTTGCTCGGTCGCTTGGCCTGTTGCGCGCCCTTCAAATTTCCGCCGTCTCGCCCGTTCACCACGCTGGTTTTGAGTTGGTCACGACCAATCCCTTATATATGCTTTTAGGTGGTTCTGACCAATCCCTTAAGTACTTCGACATATTTTGTCCATTTAATCACAACATGTATATATGCAACTAAAATGAAAATAAAACCCTAGCTAATTTTTGCCCTCAATTGTTTCCTCCTCACTTATCTCTCTTCTCGAGCTCGGAGGAGAAGGAGAAGGAGGGTGATGGTGTATAAAGGGTGTGTTTTAATTAGTATCTATGAAGATATTACTCATGTTATGAAAACATGATGCGTATCCACCGGATTATTTGTGTGCGTGGGGCATGGGCATGGCATGTGTATAGGCATTGATTCCTGCCTCGCAACTCGCAAGGCTATCAGCATGAGTCAAGTGTAGAGATGGCAACAAGTGTACACCCATCAAGTTTTCTTACTCCATATCCACACATGTGATAATTAAATTTCTATTCCAACACCCACATCTGCTCTCGGTTGCAAGATTTTCCTTATATTCACACCCGTGTGGGTTTGTACGCATACTCACTGCACTAACATAGAGCACTTGTAATTCTACACAATAATCAAACGATCACGACGATGTTAGGTAACCTTAGTTTTAACATTAACATTCAAAAGCAAGTAAACAAATTATACAAGTATATGACAGGTAAAAAAACCATACTATAATTAAACCATATATTAACGTTCAAAAATAGGTAAACATCATGCGAAGTACATGGATATTCTATTTTTATACATGGGTAAGTGGGTATGGGTGCCTTTTTTTTTTCCCTAATAAACCCATTGGTATAAGAAGATGTCGGGTCTTGGATCGCTCTTGCTCTGCCGGTTTGCCCGTGCCCGAACCATTGCCAACAGTACGTTACACTGGTACTACACTAGAAATCAATACTCCTCGTTCCGAGAATAGAGATCAGATCGGAGTAACAAGGTACTGTGCCCTGTGGTACAAGAATATGAGCATGGTGGTCCAGGTCCACACACTCCAGAGGTGAAGAGGATCTGCGGCCCCCAGAGATGAAACAGCCAAAAAGGTCGCCGCAGCTACTACTGCAGGTCTGCAGCAGCCTGCAGGTAGTAGGTTACAGTACTTTCCTCCTCCTCGAGCAACAACTGCTGCTGTACTTTTCCTGACAATCCACCACCCCTCTCTTCGTCCTTGCAATCGCATTGCAGTCTCCCGAAATGCAGGCGGAGGAGGTTTCAACTTTCATGTGGAGAGAAGGGAAAGAAGAGATCACAACAGACAACAACCTCCACATCCATCTCCTCCCAACTTTGGTCTCCTGGCCTTGCCTGCAACTCTGCACGCATAGAGTAACGGAGTACTAGAGTAGTACTCCCTCCGTCAAAAAAAAGACAAACCTTGATTTCCGTGTCTAACGTTTGACCGTCCGTCTTATTTAAAAAAATTATGAAAAAAATTAAAAAGACAAGTCACGTATAAAATATTAATCATATTTTATCATCTAACAACAATGAAAATAGGAATTATAAAAAAACTTCATATGAGACAGATAGTTAAAGTTGGACACGAAAATTCAGAGTTTGTTTTTTTTGGACGGAGGGAGTAGAGGCTGAGGCAATCTGCATGCCTACCACCTGCCGCTCTGCCTCCCCTCCCCTCCCCTGCCGTGGGCACCACGCGCTGCCCGTGCCGCTGCATCCTGCAGCTACCTTCTGTGGCAGCCGCGATCAGCTACACGTAGAGTAGTCATCATGCAGTAGCTCGCCTGCAATCGCCTCCCCCTACTCTCCTCAGCCTTTACCTTCCTTCAACTTCGCCGTCCTTGCCGACAGCTTGCCGGCGCCGGCCTGGCCTTTAAACCACCACGAGAAACAAACAAAGAACGTGTCCATTTTGCCATGAGAATGATTCTTGGTCGCCTCCTCGTTGTGGCCGTTCTCGCCGCGGCGGCGGCGGCGGCGGAGAGCGAGCCGCGTCTGCCGGCGGCGGAGCAGGAGGGCGTGTACGCGGTGCTCGAGGCAGTCAACCCGGGCTTCCCCTGGCGCGCCAGCTTCCCCGACGACCTCTGCCTCGCCGGCCCGCACGGCGTGTCGTGCGACGACGACGACGGCGGGAACGCGTCCCACGTCGTCGGCATCTCGCTCGGCTACGTCTCCGACTTCTCCGCCAATCCGAGCTGCGCGGCGCCCTCCGCCGCCACGCTCCTCACCTCCGGCCTCCTCGCCGCCTCCTTCCCGCGCCTCCGCAGCCTCTTCGTCTACGGCTGCTTCGTCGGCGACGACGACGCGCGGCCTCTCCCGCCGCTCCCGTGGCGGCTCCCTCCCACGCTCCAGGACCTCGTGCTCGTCAACAACCCCGCGCTCACCGGCCGCCTCGCCATCTCCGCCGCCAGCCTCCCGCTCCTCCGCCGCCTCGTCGTAGCCTCCTCCGGCCTGTCCGGCGACCTCCCGTCCACGCCCTTCCCGCGCCTCGAGCAGCTCGTCCTCTCCGGCAGCCGCTTCGCCGGCCGCATCCCGAGCGCGCTCGTCCAGGGACTCGCCAACGTCAAGATCCTCGACCTGAGCTCCAACCTCCTCGCCGGCGGCATCCCCCGCGCAATCGGCGGCCTCACGCAGCTCGTCAAGCTCGACCTCTCCTCCAACACGCTGGCCGGCCCGATCCCGGGAGAGCTCGGCGGGCTCGCGTCGCTCGAGCTGCTCGACCTCTCCAACAACCGGCTCACCGGCGGCGTGCCGGCCGCGCTCCGCGGCATGACGGCGATCAGGGAGATGTACCTCAGCGGCAACCGTCGCCTCGGCGGGCGCGTGCCGGCCGACATGTTCGCCGGCCTGAAGGGCATCTCCGCCGTGGGCCTCTCCGACGCCGGCCTCACGGGCACGATCCCGGCGTCGCTGGGGGAGTCGCTGCGCAACGTCACCTACCTGGGGCTGGACGGCAACCTGCTGGAGGGCGAGGTGCCGCCGGCGCTGGCGAAGATGGCGGGCAGGGTCCGGCTTCACGGCAACCGCGCCGTGTGCATCTCGCCGGAGTTCCTCGCCGGAGCGCCTCGCCCTCGCATCGCAGGTGTTCCGTCGTGCAACGCCACCCAGGCTGCTCCCGTGACGCGGCGCCCTGTGGTTATGCCGGTTCCCTTGGCATCAGCGGAGAAGCCGGCGGCGGCGGCGCCGCCGCCGCCGATGAGGATCGGTTCCTGTGTCGTAGTGGCAATGCTCTTGCTTATGCTCAGTTAGTTGCTCCTGAATGATTAGTCAGGCTGTTTAGTTTAGCATTAGCAGGTAGATTTTGTTGAGTTAAAAAAATGTAAAGTAGTTATGGTATTGGTTGTGCTACTAACAAGAAACAAGTGACGAGAAAACTTATACTGTGCGTGAGACTAAATATTGGGGCGAGGGGATTAGTTATCGTTTATGTGCATATGGTTAAGATTAGATTGGCTTTATTTTAAACCATAACATTTTTAAGGTAAAACTGTTAAACATGTAGATGTATTCAGTTTATTATCAAACATTTTTAATGCCTAGAGAATTTTAACAATAACATATTTAACCTATGCTATTAAAACTTGACAATGTCACTAACATACTAAAATTTTTGCCATTGCTAAATTTAGGAAATATCATATTTATGTATGATAGTAATTTGAATAGGCCCTATAATTCCGTACAACAAACGACCCACTCGTCAACATTTTTACCGTTGCTTTTTGCTTTTTAAGTTGAGACTATTATTTTTGGGGAAAAAGTACACCGAAGGTCCCTCAACTTGTCATCGGGATAAAAAACATCTTCGAACCACAAAATCAGATATACGGGGTCCCTTAATTATACAAAATCGGTCACCGGAGCTCCTTCGGTGGTTTTGAACCCGGTTTTATCCGACGTGGCGGCTGAGTCGGCGCGGGACCCACGTGGGCCCCACGTGTCAGCTGGCCACGTCATCAAACTCCTCTCTCTTTTCCCCTCTTCTCTCTCTTCCTCATCTCTCTCTCCCTTCTGGCTGTGCTGCGACGCCGCCGCAGGTCGGGGAGCACGAGCGTCCGGTGCGCCCACCCGAGATGTGCTGCGACGCCGCCGCCGCCGACAGCATGGAATGGAACGCTGTGTATGCGGCCTGCACGAAGTCGCTGTAGCGGAGGACCTCGCGGCGGAGGTTCTGGTCGAGCGGGTCGAGTAGCCCGTCCCAGCCGCCACTCGTCGGCGATGGAGCCCGAGCGTGAGGAGGCACTGCAGGTGTGCGAGGCTGCGCGGGGACATCTCGTCGACAGCCGGCTTGCGGACGAACGGCGGTGGTCGGCGGCGGTGTCCTCGCCGTCTTCTTCCCCTCCTGACAAGAGAAGGATTTGGCTCCGCGGACACCGAAAGGTTGTTTCTTGCTCCCTCTTTAATCCTTCATCTAATGTGCCACAAAAAATTATGGCAATTTGGGCGGTTTTGCTCCCAATTTAGATTTGCCTTTGCCTTTGGCTTCAGCAACTGATTTGTTGGTGCTCTGCATTGTGCAGCAGATCATCGGCGACTACCTCATTGAGGCACGGGCTGCTTTCGCTGCCGCCGCGCCGCTCAATGGGGAATGTGGCGACCACTCAGCGGCCACGACGGCGCTTGGACTAGTGGAAGCAGTGCTAGAGTTGTCGCCGCGCATGGAGGCCGCTCTCGAGCTCCGGGCGTGCTCTCTCCTCGCGTTCCGCCGCTACCGCGGCGTCGCTGACATGCTCCGCGACTACATCCCCAGCTGCACCAAGCCTACATGCTTCCTCTGCTGCTTCGACATATCCAACCTCAAGCACCGCGTCCTCGCCGACGGGGAGGCGGCGGCGCACCGCAGGCGGTGGGCGCAAGCTGCGGGGGGAGGAGCTATGCGTGGACGGCGACCGCCGGGGAGCCCGTATGCCGCTCCCCCCACCGCCGCCGCCATCACCGCCGATGCCCGCCGCCGAGGCACTGCCGGCGGCAGAGAAGGGAGAGAGATGAGGAAGAGAGAGAAGAGGGGGAAAAGAGAGAGGAGTTTGATGACGTGGCCAGCTGACATGTGGGGCCCACGCGGGTCCCACACTGATTTAGCCGCTACGTCAGATAAAACTGGGTTTAAGACCGCCGAATGACCTCTGGTGACCGGTTTTATATAATTAAGGGACTCCGTATATCTGGTTTTGTGGTTTGAGGACGTTTTTTATCCCCATGACAAGTTGAGGGACCTTGGGTGTACTTTTTCCTATTTTTGGCAGAGTGACCACGTCTCTTCTAAAACGGAAGAGCGTTTGGCCCAACAACCTAAATGGGCTAAATCGTACTTTGAAAGCTACAGTCCTGACTACCTCAACTATGGGTCAGATTTAGGCTCTGTTCTTTTGGTTGAGTTGGGAACCCATCCCTCCGGTACGGAAAACGAAGCAGTCCATTAGCACGTGATTAATTAATTATTTGCTAATTTTTTTAAAAAAATGGATCAATATAATTTTTTAAGCAACTTTCGTATATAAACTTTTTGCAAAAAACACACCGTTTAGCAGTTTGAAAAGCGTACGCGCGGAAAATGAGATGGGGGAGTTGGGAACTCCAGGAAACGAACAGAGCCTTACTTCATATCCCTCAACAATAAAATAAAATAGGGTATATCGACTTCTTCGACTATTAAATTAGAGAATAACTTCAAAAGCAATTATTGAGATGGTATCGGAGACGTGACATGTGACTACGGTAAGAAAATATCGAGTCAGCAAGAAAGCTACGCTGTGTTTAGATCAAGAGGTGTAAAAGTTTTGACGTGTCACATCGGATATACGGACACAGATTTGAAGTATTAAACGTAGTCTAATAATAAAATAAATTACAGAATCTGTCTGTAAACCGCGAGACGAATTTATTAAGCCTAATTAATCCGTCATTAGCAAATGTTTACTGTCACCACATTGTCAAATCATGGCGCAATTAGACTTAAAAGATTCATCTCACAATTTACACGCATTCCATGTAATTAGTTATTTTTTCGTCTATATTTAATACTCCATGCATTTATCTAAACATTCGATGTGACAGGGTGTAAAATTTTGCCAGAGGGATCTAAATATGGCCTTAGTATTATTCCGTGGAGCTCACATGTCATCCTCACTCTCACTTCTTTATTCCTGCTCCCTCTCTCCAACCTCTTCCTCCCTTCGACAGATGCCGCTGGTGTTCGTGGATACATTACCGCGTGAGGCCCTTAGAACATGTACAATCAAGGGCACTGGGCACTCCTAAAGTACCCTCACTAACCGAGGGCACTTTCAGGGGCACTCATCTTATAGCCAAAGGCACACATAGATGGACTCTTCAAAATTTGAAGCAACTGGCTGAAAGTAGTCAGTCCAGAGTGGGTGTCCTAGCCCAAAGAAGCCCCACATGAAAAATCCCAAAATACCCCCAGATCCAGTCTGGCTTCTTCTTCTTCGCCCCTCCCGCACCTCCGTCTGGACCGCACCTTCCAAATCCACGGCTAAAATCTCCATCCCTCGATTCAGAGAGAACACACGAACACACGAGCTGCTCGAGGGAGAGAGAGAGAGAGGAAGGGGATGAGGGTGGCATGCTGCTTGGCGAGAGAGACGTCGGCGACGCTAAGGATGGCGAGGATGCCACACATGGTGCCCTCCCCGGCGGCGAGGTCTCTGCGGCGGCTGCGGCTACCACCTCTCCCTGTGTGGCTAGACCAAGCGGCGCAGCCTCGTTACACCAAGAGGCCGCCTCCTACCACTGCTCCTCCACGTCGTCATCGTCCTCCCGCCGCTGCTACTGGAGCTGTGCCCGGGAGGCCTCCTCCTCCATCTCCGTCGATGGCGGGGCCAAGGCCAGGGGCGTGCTCACGTTGGCCCTGGGGCGGTGGCGGCGGCGTTCCCCTTCACCACCTTTCTCTCTCCCAGATCTAGTACGCCACCGCCCCCCAGCGCCACCTCTACCGCTGGCTGTAGCACCGCTGCCCTCCACGCGATGCTTCCCCTCCTTCCTCACACGCGGTGGAGCAGCCGATGACGACGCGACTCGCGCCGTCCCATCTGCCCGTGCCACCACCCCATCTACATGCGCCGCAGCACGCGTTGCTCTCCTTCCTCCGTGCGAGAAGGCAACGAGAGAGGGGCAAGAAGGGAAATCACGGATAGGGGAGAGGAAAGGGAACGCGGGGACCTCTCCTGACGCAGCGAAAAGTAGCCAAGAGCGCTAGATGTTAGTAAATTCAATAAAGTAAATTAATTTTAGATTTTATTAAATTACTTTTTAGACATATAAAAGTAAATTCAATAAAGACTAAAACTAATTTGCATATATTATAGAAGTAACTTAAAAAAATGAAAATAACTTGTCACGACATTAAAAGTAAATCCGTTGTGGGGGGTGTTAAAAACATGAGTCTATCTACAAATTGAATTTAATCAACACAAATTATGGAATTGAATAAAACCGATAATAAAATAAATAACTCATAACATTATGAATGTATAAGAAGTAATTTAATCTAATCTAGAAGTAAATTATATATATAATAAAAGTAATGTACAACATAGATATTTTTTATCGAGTATAATCATGTAAGATCTAATTGCAATGAAAACAATGGTATAATTGAATTATAGATCGGATAAGTAATTTAAGAGAAAACTCTATAAAAAGAAAAAAAAGACATGCACTATTAATTGTACTAGTAGCAACAAGAGTGAGGTCGCTCGATATGACTAACCAGCGATTGTCTCGTCATTGTCACGTCCTATAATAAGATACGATGCTTTCTAATATAATAATTAATCTGAGATGTGATACTTTCGAGTAGAATAAATCTGGACAGAGGAAAGACCATGTCCAAATTTATTATACTAGGAAATTAACATCACATCCTATCATAGATTGGTTTTTATGAAACGTAGGAAGAATGGTGTGATAAACTGTGACAGCACAAAAGGCCCTTAAATACGTTGATTGCTGAAACCAAATACACTACTGCATCCTGATTGTCCATAAATCACTTTGCATAGGGGATATTGTAAACATTTGGGACCAACCATGCATTGCAATCATGTCATGCTTCTCCCGTTGGATGACAACAAGAAGGTCATGAGAAAAAAAAAATTGAAAGGACAACAATATATGAATGATTTGGAGGCCAAATTATTGCATGCATTCATTTTCTAGTTAGTGGACCTAACATAAACTCGACATCACGATTGTTGAGCAATACTATCAGATCAACAACATACCCTCGACATCCCAATCGTTTAGTAATGCTATCAAATCAATTAGTAGTGGCCAACCTCCTAGCGGAAATGTTACACCTAGCGATAGATTGAGGGTGATTTGATATGACATATTGGAGCATGCCAACTGGAAATGTTACACCTAGCGATAAAATGAGGGTGATTTGATATGAGATATTGGAGAATGCCAACTGATCGTATAGTTAAAACATGGGCGGGTTCAATTTATCCACTGTTACAAGGGTTTACCATTCTGACGAAATCCGATCAGATTTCGTGAAATTTTGACGTTTCGACGAGGCTCGAAAGTAGAAACCATCTGAGATTTCGAGAAGTTTCATCCAAATTCAAATTTGAATTGATAAAAAAAGAAAAAAATCAAATAAAATCTTATAAATACTATGATATTTATAGAACTTATTGGGATATAAATTTTCGAAAAACATTATGTATTGTGTGTATTTACTGAAACTTACATCAGGAAAGAAAAAAATAAAGAATTAAAAAAAGGAAAACAAATTACTGATCAAAATTTCGATGATTTCAATTGGAATTTCGCCAAAACCGACCGGTTTTCGAGAACTTGTCGACAAACTTAGGGAATTTGTATTCAAATTTTGGTTTATGAAATTTGTTCAGAGTTTACCGGTTTTCCACCGGATTTCGCGAAATTCCGAATTCCACTAGTGCCCGAAACGGAAGGGCTTGTCGGAATCATAAACCCTGGAGCAAGGCCTATCCAGTAAAAACAAATTTTCTCAAACGGCTGAAATCCCCACCTGCAAACGAAAATCTTTATGAGAGGACCTATAAAACCAACGGAAATCTATTCTTTAGACGTGGTCGTGATCTAATAACGGTGAAAATTGGCAATCTTCATAAGAGAACCTATAAAGCGAACGAAAATCTATTCTTTACACATCGTCAGTTAAGCCGACCGCTTGCGAAGATAGAATTTTCACAAGTGATGAGATTAAGTCGACCACTAGTGCTATAGACTTTCAGCCAAAAAATAAAAAAAAAATCCAACCTAACCTCTTAAAAACCCTAGCTCCTTGCCCATTTTCACGTATCGTACATACCAAATTGGATCTGGAAGGGGAAAAAGAACAAAATGAAAAAAAAAATAGACGGCGGAGGAGAGCCCGGTTCAGTACACTCGCGCACCACCACCGCTGCTTGTGCCTTTCCGCAGGATCCGCCCTCTACATGAATTTTCATCTTTTGAATTATTTTTATTATTAGCCGCTTTTGAGCTACAAACTAGTATGTAATAGGTGGCTATAGTTGATTTGTGTTGAAGAAAAAGCTGAAATCTCTATCATCTAAAAACATTACTTCAATTTATTTTGATATGAACGGTGTATTGATGCGAAAAACTCCTGTGCAGGTCCAAAATCTTGCCTTTAGGTTCGTGAGCGTACCAGTTGATTTGATTCTGCAATCAACAAGAAAAAAGACAAGAAAACCTCGGTTAAATCCATAAACGATAGCCGATCGGCTAGTTACCGATGACATATCATTTATTTTCGAGCCGATGTCATATTGGAATCGATCGGCAGTCATGAATAAACAAGATAAAACTAAATCTACTCGATCGGCTGTAGATATTAACAACATATAGTCCTTTCTTCGATGTATATTTAAACTAAGTGATTGGGATAGATCGGTCGTCATACCGAGACAATATAAATCACTTAAGCCGACATATACATTAAACCAATGATTATATAGATATTTATAGCATAGCTGATCAGATAGATCTAGCATGTATCGGCTAATACTCCGATACCACTTTATACTAAGATATCAAAACAAACAAAATATATCAAGCAGATAGCTTAAAATACTTTAATGCAATAAGATCTTAATATAAAGGACAGATTTAGCATAACAATCAAGCATATAAGGTATAAAATAGCTAAATCAGGTAAGATCACCTAAAACCCGATAGTATCTCTATTAGTGATCATGAAACAGGCTACATATTACAGCTATAGATAGAACTTAATAGATCAAACTCAATTGATGCATCATTAAGTATAAAGATAACTGTGAGATCTAAATAAGATAATGAAAACTTCTAAGAGATGGTAGATACACGATATAATCTAGATCAATAACAAGATCTAACCCTATCGGCTACTTTCTAACAGTAAAAACTTGCCGATTGCAAGTTATATAGTGCAATTGATAAAGATTACAAAGCGTATATGATAACTCGACGAATTACATAAACAAGACTAGAGTGTCATAAAGATAGAAGCACTAATCCCGAGAACGCAAACCGCCATGACAAGTTTACCTCTAGTTGAAGATTGAGTCGATGCAGCTCAACCTGAAAGCAAGAACTCGTCAAAATAGAACGAAAGTAAAAGGGTGGCGATGCGCCAAAAGTGTTATTGAACTGATGTTAATGATTACATTGAGTTCGGGTTATATTTATACCCGATGACGGAGCGTGGAGCTCCTCACTGGGAGACCGCGCAGGCCCCCCTTTGCCGGTTCGGCCGGGGACTCAGGGTGAGATTCTAAGCTCTCTGTATGTGGAAGGTTCGCGAGATCGGAAACACACAAGACACGGGCGATGTATACAGGTTCGGGCCGCTGAGAAGCGTAATACCCTACTCCTGTGTTTTGGGTGATCTGCGTATGAAGGAGCTACAAAGTATGAGCCAGCCTCTCCCTTGTTCTGGGTTCCCAATCTGGAAAAGTCCAGTCCCCATCTCAGTGGGCAAGGTCCTCCTTTTATATCTTAAGGGGATACCACATGCACCATTTCTCTCTTTTTTGTGGGGACTCACCCCACCTTTTCATAAATGGAGGGAGATTTGTATAGTTGCCGTCCGAGTCACCTTCTGATGAGACGGGCCACAACTACCTCCACTTTCGCCGGGAGCAGGTGCGACGTGGAATCGTGGCTGTCTGCTGACGACATGACCGATGTCAGACCAGTCACGTCGGTCATTCTTGTCCACCACGTGTCAGCTTAGCAATCTACATGTTCGCCCTTCTTCACACAACATCTTGCCTGTAATGGTTAGGATGAAGCCTGGCATATATCTGACCAGGACTAACGTGCCATCTCTGGGAGGTAACACGCTAGCTCCAGCTGGGGACGAGCGCCTAGAAGCCCTCGTCCTGACGGGATGGGGCGAGGTGTGTGTCAGATCGCCTGTCGCCATCTAACCCGCGATCTGACCGGTCTGTGACTGGTCACAGACCGGATAAACGAGTGCACTGCACTGCGTTACATGCGGCGTGACACGCTCAACCAAACCGCAATAAATGTGGTTAGGTGAGCCTCACTGTGCTCACCTAACCCATACACGCGGAGCAAAAACCTACGAGGGGTCGGGGCGCCTCGGCCCTCGGGGCCGAGGCGGGTGCGGCCCGACCCCCTCGGGGGGACTAAGAGGAGGGCGAACACATCACCCTCAGGCCCGACGTCCCTCGGGGGTGCCAGGCCACGTGTGCGATTGTGTCTGCCTCAAACCTCTAGTCATGATACTCCTGATCCCATGTCACCGACAGTAGCCCCCGGCGTTATGCCAGGGCGATCGCCCTCTTTAAGGGAAACGGTCGGGCGTGACGCCACTCCTAAGGCCTGGTGACAGGTGGGACCGGTCTCCACAATTGGGCAGAAACCCAACGGTCACAAACCACGTACATCGGCAATGGTAACTCGGCTGTCAACAATGAGCGGTCTCTTCAAGACTGCCACATTACTTGAGTAGCACACGAATCTGGACATGGCGATTCGTTTCGTCTGGAGATATGGTAACGTCGCTTCGGTCGGCGAGCGTAATTAACGCGCGCACGATATGATCTATCTCGACTGCCACAACCGCATATCCACCTCATGCGCCGCAAGCGGGCGAATGGGATTAGTGGAAGCGTGGGCGCGAGAAACGAGGGGGCGAAATAGTGGGCGCGAGAAGCGAGGAGCCGGGCACAGCGTTGGCAAGAGTATAAAGGCACTGAGGAAGGAATCTGTTTCCTTCCTTTCGCCATTATTCCCCTTGTCTTCGCCGCTTGCGCCCTAACTCCTTCTTTCCTGTGCCCTACCTTCGCCACACGCGCTCGCTCTTAATCTTCTCTTCCTCCGGCGCCATGGCACGGGGCTCCGCTCTGCTCGATGGTAGTGTGCTGCCGCCTTCCCGCATCGTGAGCGAGAGGCAGGCTGGGCTGTCGCGCCGCTTCATGCCGGAATCTGCCACCGGCCCGGAGATAGTCACGCTGGGCGAGGGACGCCCGGCGCCAGACTACCCGGGGCGGTCCGTCTTCTTTCTCCCCTTTGCAATGGCAGGGCTGGTTCCGCCATTTTCTTCTTTCTTCATGGATGTTCTGGAGTTCTACGATCTCCAGATGGCGCACCTCACCCCCAACGCGGTGATGACATTGGCCATCTTCGCACATCTGTGCGAGATGTTCATTGGGGTGCGCCCATCTCTTCAGCTGTTCCGGTGGTTCTTCACCGTGCAGTCGGTGTCGCCGCCATCGGTAGTCGGTGGCTGCTACTTCCAGCCACGGGGGCCGGTGCTGAACCGCTACATCCCCTGCGCCCTCCGCAAGAAGTGGGACGACTGGAAGAGCGACTGGTTCTACACTCCCCTCACCGACGAAGCGCGCCTCCGACTTCCGAGCCAGCCCCCGGCGCAGGCCTCCAGCTGGCGGGCGCCGGTAGATCTGGGGGATGGCTATGACGCCGTCCTCGACCGCCTGGCGGGCCTGCGATCCCAGGGGCTCACAGGGGCCATGGTGTACGGCGACTACCTCCGTCGTCGGATTGCGCCGCTCCAGCGACGCGCTCGGGGCGCCTGGGAGTACATCGGGTCCGAAGACTTCACGAGGACCCACCAGGGAGTGAGATGGGACTGGGCTCCTGAGGACTTCAAGATATTGGTCCAACGGGTGCTGAATCTCAACTCCGTAGAGGCGGCCCTCATTCCCCAAGGAATCCTCCCCCCCTGCAGCGATCCAGACCGCTCCTCCATCCTGACCATTATGATGGCGGTCGGGGCCTCAGAGGAGCGAGCTCCAAAGGGCCACGACGGCGCAGGCGGGAGCCGCAGGGGGGAACAATCTACCCCGAGAGGGGGTCGTGCTTCTGGGTCCCGCGACAGGGGCCCGGGGAGCAGCCGCCCTGCCGACGCCCGGGAGAAGAGGAAGCAGGGAGGAACACCTCCCCCATCTCCTCCCCGAGGGGGCGGGGCGGCGCGTGCCAGCAGCAGGCGCCCGGAGGGGGCCGCGCCAACATCGCAGCCCGAGGGGGAGCGCAAGAAGAAGCGGCCCTGCAAGATGGGGGAGACAGAACCATCTCGGGGAAACCTCATTTCCCCTCCAAAGTGGTCGTTTAACCGACCCCCTCGCAGGTTCGTCTCTCACCCATCGTGGCTGTATTCTCTTAACGCGAGTTTTCACTCACCCATCTTGTTCGTCTTCTGGTTTTTTCTTTTGTTTCAGCGAGATCCCGTCGCGTCCCTCCCGCCATTCCAAGTCCGGCCAGTCTGAGGCCGAGGATCCGGCGGCCGCAGAGGCCCTCAGGCGGGAATCTGACCGGCGAGAGGCCGCGGATCGCCTACGGGAAGCCGAGGAGGCCGCCCAGGAGGCCGCCCGGGCTCGCCAGGCCGAGGAAAACGCTCGGGAGGAGGCCGCCCGGGCCCGCCAGGCCGGGGAAGCCGCTCGGGAGGAAGTCGGATTTCGCCAGGACGAGGCGATGGCGACTTCCGAGGCAGCTCGCGACGAGGCCGCGGGCGCGTCGCTTGGGCCCACTCCCTCGGGCGACGCTCAGGCGACAACTTCTGGGGCAGCTGGCGACGAGGCTGCGGGCGCGTCGCTTGGGCCCACTCCCTCGGGCGACGCTCAGGACCAACCGGGTCCGGGGGACATCCCCGAGTCCGGCACTTCCATCGGCGGCCCGAGCCGCGTGGCATCCTCTCCAAGGCGGCTCTTCCCCACGCCTTCTATCGCCCCACTGAACGCAGAGCCCCTTCTGCAGGCCTTGGCTGCCGCAAACACCACGGTGTTGGATGGGTTAAGTGCCCAGGTGGAGGTCCTGCAGGCAGAGCGGGCGGAGCTCGACGCCGCGTGGGCGCGTGTCGAAGAGGGGCGACGCTCGGTGGAGGCCATGGTGGAGGTGGGCCGTAAGGCTCACCGCCGGCACGTCTCAGAGCTTGAAACCCGTAAGAAGGTGCTGGCGGAGATCACCAAGGAAGTGGAGGAGGAGCGGGGGGCTGCCCTCATTGCCACCACCGTGATGAACGAGGCGCAGGACACCCTCCACCTTCAATACGGGAGCTGGGAGGCGGAGCTAAGGAAGAAGCTCGACGCCGCCCAGGGGGTGCTTGACGCTGCCGCTGCCCGAGAACAGCGGGCGGCGGAGACCGAAGCGGCGTCCCGGCAGCGTGAAGAGGCCCTTGAGGCGCGCGCCATGGCGCTGGAAGAGCGCGCCTGCGTTGTGGAGAGGGATCTGGCGGACCGTGAGGCCGCCGTCACCATCCGGGAAGCAACGCTGGCGGCGCACGAGGCTGCTTGCGCCGAAGAAGAGTTCACGCTCCGCCTCCGCGAGGACGCGCTCACCGAGCGGGAGCGAGCTCTCGAGGGGGCCGAGGCCGCGGCGCAACAGCTGGCGGTCAGCCTGTCCCTCCGCGAGGCAGCGCAGGAGGAGCAGGCGCGCCGCAATCTGGAAGGTGCCCGCGCCGAGAGGGCCGTACTGAACCAACGGGCCGCTGAGCTCGAGGCGCGGGCGAAGGAGCTGGACGCGAGGGCGCGTAGCGGCGGGACGGCCACGGGCGAAAGCGACTTAGCCGCCCGCCTCGCAGCTGCCGAACGCACCATCGCCGATCTGCAGGACGCGCTGGACTCGTCCGCCGGGGAGGTCGAAGCCCTCCGCTTGGCAGGCGAGGTAGGGCCCGGCATGCTTTGGGACGCCGTCTCCCGCCTAGATTGCGCCGGTCGGCAAGTGGGCCTCTGGAGAGGGCGGACCGTAAAGTACGCCGACAACCAGGGAGGCCTCGCCCAGCGCCTCTCGAAGATGGCCGGGGCTCTCCAACGGCTCCCCGAGGAGCTCGAGAAGACAATTAAGTCATCCTCGAGGGACCTCGCCCAAGGAGCGGTGGAGCTCGTCCTGGCGAGTTACCAGGCCAGGGACCCCAATTTCTCTCCATGGATGGCGCTGGATGAGTTCCCTCCTGGGACCGAGGACCGCGCGCGCGCGCAGGTCCGGGATGCCGCCGACCATATCGTCGACAGCTTCGAGGGCTCGGCCCCTCGGCTCGCGTTCGCCCCCAACTCCAACGAGGAGGGCAATGCCGGTGGTGCAGACGACAGTGACGACGAGGCTGGCGATCCGGGCGCATCGGATTGAGCCCCCAGACCCCCGCCATTCTTCAGTTTTTTCTTCTTTTCTTTCTTCTAAGGCCTTCGGGCCTCTTTTTTGTATAGATCAACTTAATCTGTAATCAAAAATGAAGAAATTTTTGTGTTAATTTCATCTTGCTGTGAGTATGAGATGAGGATGATCTGTGTCGTGGTCCTTTTGTGTCTTAGCTTGAATAAGGGCTTGTGCCCAGGTTCTAGTCCTCAAAAGGCGCGGGTCGGGGCTAGTGCCTAGGGAGATCCACATGTCGAGACTGGCCAGGCCGGGAACGTGGTGACCGAGGGTTATGGGTGACCCGATTGTGGGTTTTTGCCGATTCCCCCCCGGAGTTCACCACGCCTCGGGGCACGGCTCGGTTCTGGGCCCCGTTTGGCGATTTTAGCCGACCCGAGCCCCCGAGGGCAGGATTGAGCACGAGTGACCTATTTCAAGTCAAGATTCTTCAAAAGGAAAAAACAGCACAGATACAGCCTTTAGGAAAGTGAAACTGCTTTTATTGAAATACTGAAAAAAAAAGAAATAAGAATGTGCATGTGTGGCAGCCCCCGGCCAACCCTACACGCCCGAGGGGGTGCGGGGTTGGCCCGAGCCCGAAACCTGACACCCGACCCCCCCTCAGGGGTAGAAGCGACGAAGGTGTTCGATGTTCCACGGGTTAGGCAGCTCAGTGCCATCGCTCGTGGCCAGCCGTATGGAGCCCGGCCGGGGGACACCGACCACTCGATACGGACCCTCCCACATTGGTGAAAGCTTGCTCAATCCAGCACGCGTTTGGACGCGGCGTAGGACGAGGTCGTCGACGTAGAGTGATCGGGCCCGGACGTGACGCTGATGGTAGCGCCGCAGGCTCTGCTGGTAGCGCGCGGCTCGGAGGGCCGCGCGCCGCCTTCGCTCTTCCAAGTAGTCGAGGTCATCTCTGCGAAGCTGATCTTGATCAGCCTCGCAATACATGGTAGCCCGAGGAGACCTCAGGGTGAGCTCGGATGGGAGAACCGCTTCCGCGCCGTAGACGAGGAAGAAAGGCGTTTCCCCGGTTGCTCGGCTTGGTGTAGTTCGGTTTGCCCAGAGCACCGTTGGCAACTCCTCGATCCATGAATCGCCGTGCTTCTTGAGTATGTTGAAGGTCTTGGTTTTAAGGCCTTTGAGGATTTCCGCATTGGCGCGCTCCACTTGGCCATTGCTTCTGGGGTGGGCAGGTGAGGCGAAGCAGAGCTTGATGCCCATGTCTTCGCAGTAGTCGCCGAAGAGTTCACTAGTGAATTGGGTGCCATTATCCGTAATAATACGGTTAGGCACTCCAAACCGGGCCGTGATGCCCTTAATGAATTTAAGTGCGGAGTGCTTATCGATCTTGACGACCGGATAAGCCTCGGGCCACTTAGTGAACCTGTCGATCGCGACATACAGATACTCAAACCCGCCCGGGGCCCGCCTAAACGGTCCCAGGATGTCGAGTCCCCAGACAGCAAATGGCCACGAAAGTGGTATGGTCTGCAGGGCCTGGGCCGGCTGATGGATTTGCTTGGCGTGGAATTGACACGCTCTACATCGCCGGACCAGGTCGACCGCGTCATTAAGAGCTGTCGGCCAATAGAAACCCTGGCGAAAAGCTTTACCAACCAAGGTGCGCGAGGCGGAGTGGGCTCCGCATTCGCCTTCATGGATATCGGCAAGAAGCACAACACCTTGTTCCCGAGGAATGCACTTCAGGAGGATTCCATTAGCCGCGCGCCGATAGAGGGTCCCTTCTACCAGCACGTAGCGTTTGGAAATGCGATGGACGCGTTCACTCCCTTCGCGGTCCTCGGGTAGAGTCTTATCTGTGAGGTATGCTTGGATCTCGGCGATCCAAGCAATCAATCTAAGGGAGTTGGGAGCACTCCCCTCGGGTCCCGAGGCCTGGACTCCGACGGGCCTCGGGGGCCGGTCAGGCGCATCCGTCTGCCCTAAGGGGTCGGGTCGCGCCGACGGTTGGGCAAGCCTTTCTTCAAAGGCGCCCGGTGGGGTCTGGGCTCGCGAGGACGCGAGCTGTGAGAGTTCGTCGGCAATCATGTTATCCCGTTTGGGCACATGCCGAAGCTCAATCCCGTCAAAATGGCGCTCCATACGCCGTACTTGGCGCACGTAGGCGTCCATCTGCGGGTCAGAGCACCGGTACTCCTTACAGACTTGGTTAACGACCAGCTGGGAGTCGCCTAACACCAGGAGGCGGCGGATCCCCAGTCCAGCTGCCACTCTGAGTCCGGCAAGGAGTCCCTCGTATTCTGCCATATTATTGGTCGCTCAAAAGTTGAGGCGGACCAAGTATCTGAGGACGTCTCCGCTCGGAGAGTCAACGTGACCCCCGCACCGGCGCCCTGAAGAGACAGGGAGCCGTCGAACTGCATCACCCAGTGGGCGGTGTGAGGCAGCTGCGAGGGGTCCGTGCTGGCCTCGGGGATCGAGACGGGCTCGGGAGCCGGGGTCCACTCTGCCACAAAATCGGCGAGGACCTGGCTCTTGATAGCGTGGCGTGGTTCAAAGTGCAAATCGAACTCAGAAAGTTCGATTGCCCATTTCACCACCCGTCCTGTACCCTCTCGATTATGCAAGATTTGACCGAGGGGGTAAGACGTAACTACAGTGACCCGATGCGCCTGGAAATAATGGCGCAGTTTCCTCGAGGCCATCAGAATAGCGTAAAGCATTTTCTGGGCCTGAGGGTATCGGGTTTTGGCGTCCCGGAGGGCCTCACTAACAAAGTAGACGGGCCGCTGCACCTTTCGGTGGGGCCGATCCTCTTTGCTAGGGGCCGCATCCCTGGGGCACTCTTCGTCCAAGCAGCCTCGCGGGGCGCACTTGTCTTCTATGCTGATGACCTCGGGGTCGGAGGATAACAGGGGCGGCCTTCCCACAGTGGCTTCGGGGCCGTCCTGGGGGTCGGGGGCTCCTGGCGTCGTCGGACAAACGGGTAAAGGGCCAACTCCGGTCGTCAGGGGCCTTAGGCCTCCGTTCGGCTCGGGGGCCTCTTCTCCCTGCTCTTTCCCGGGTCGAGTCAGCACAGGGTTAGCCTCGGGGTCAAAGGGCGATAGGTGCGGCCTTCCCACAGTGGCCTCAGGGCCTTCCTGGGGGTCGGGGGCTCCTAGCACCGTCTGACAAGCGGACAGAGGGCCAACTCCGGTCGTCGGGGGCCTTGGGCCACTGTTCGGCTCGGGAGCCTCTCCTCCCTGCTCTCTCCCGGGCCAAGTCGGCACAGGGTGGGGAAGCGTGAAATGAGAATTGTTCTCATCGCGCTCCACAACCAATGCTGTACTAACTACTTGCGGGGTCGCCGCTAAGTAGAGTAACAAGGGCTCGTCTGGCTCCGGGGCGACCAGAACTGGGGGAGAGCTTAGATACGCCTTCAACTGGGTGAGGGCATTTTCGGCTTCCTCCGTCCAGGTAAACGGTCCGGAGCGTTTGAGAAGCTTAAATAAGGGTAACGCCTTCTCTCCCAGCCTCGATATGAATCGACTTAGGGCGGCCATGCAACCGGTGACGCATTGCACATCCCTAAGTTTGCTGGGGGGGCGCATCCGCTCTATAGCCCGTATCTTCTCGGGGTTGGCCTCAATGCCTCGGGCAGAGACCAAGAACCCTAGAAGCTTGCCCGCAGGTACACCGAACACACACTTATCGGGGTTTAGTTTTATGCGGGCGGAGCGGAGACTCTCAAAAGTTTCCGCTAGATCTGAGAGTAACATTTCCTGGTTGCGCGTCTTTACAACCAAGTCATCGACATAAGCCTCAACATTACGTCCTAATTGGCTACCCAAAGAAATTCGAGTAGTACGTTGAAAAGTAGGACATGTATTCTTTAACCCGAAGGGCATTGTCGTATAACAATAGGTTCCTATGGGGGTAATGAACGCAGTTTTTTCCTCATCCTCCCTAGCCATGCGAATCTGATGGTAACCAGAGTATGCATCTAGAAAACACAAAAGGTCGCACCCCGCAGTGGAGTCGACAATCTGATCTATGCGAGGCAGGGGGTAAGGATCCTTAGGACATGCCTTGTTAAGGTCGGTGTAGTCGATGCACATCCGAAGCTTGCCGTTCGCCTTGGGAACGACCACCGGGTTCGCCAGCCACTCCGGATGGATGACCTCACGGATGAATCCGGCCTCCAGAAGTCGCGCCACCTCCTCACGGATGAAGGCTTGACGTTCCGGGGCCTGCCGCCGCACTTTCTGCCGGACCGGCCTTGCGCCCGGCCGCACGGCAAGACGGTGCTCAATCAACCCCCTGGGGACCCCGGGCATATCCGCCGGTCTCCATGCGAAGACGTCAGCGTTTGCCCGCAGGAAGGAGACGAGCGCGTCTTCCTATTTGCCGTCCAGAAGACCACCGATCCGTGTGGTCTTGGACGGGCCGTCGCCCAGGGCAACCTCCTTGACCGGGACCTCGTCGCCTGTGATCATCCGTTGCCTCGGGGTGGCGGGGGCGTAGGCGCCAAGCCTCTCGTCGCCACCCTCGGGCTTGGACGCAGCGGCGAGGTGGTCCGCGCGCTGCTCCAGACAAGCGAGCGCGACTTTGAGGTCGCCATGGACAGAGATGGGGCCACCGGGGCCCGGCATCTTCATCTGTAGGTAGGCGTAGTGGACCGCCGCCATGAACTTCACCAATGCGGGCCTCCCCAGGACCGCGTTGTAGGGCAGACTGAGGTCCGCCATATCGAAGTTCACCCGCTCCGTGCGGAAGTTAGCGGATCCACCGAAGGTGACCGGTAGGTCAATGTGTCCTAACGGCCACGTGTGCCCCGGCGTCACACCGATAATTGGCTGGGACGGCCGGAGCACCATCTCCGGGGCCTTGATGGCGTCAAAGGCCGCAGGGGAAAGGATGTTGAGGGCCGCTCCCCCATCAATGAGGACACGCCCCAACTTCACGTTGCAAACGGTGGGAGAAACCACCATCGCAATCTGCCCTCCCCGGGCAACGCACGGTGGGTGGTCGGTCTGGTCGAAGGTGAGGGCAACCTCCGACCACCGCGCCCGGCGCGTCGCCTCATGAGTAGGGGCTGCGGCCAGAAGCTCTCGCTTCATGGCCTTGAAGCTCCGGCGAGAAACGTGAGCACACGCTCCCCCATCGACGGTAGCAATGGTGGCCCCAGGCTCTTGGAAACCTAGGTCATCATCGCCGTCATCGATGTCCTCGGCGGGGGCCTTCTGCTTGGCCTCACTTCGCCGATTACCAGAAGGAACCGCCGGGGATTTGCCCTCTCGGCGCTCCTGCCTCCTCTCCTCCTCCCACTTCCTCGTCCGCTCAGCCAAACTTTTGACTGCACGGCAGTCCGCGAGGTCGTGAAGGGAAGTGTTGTGGATGGTGCACCACTTGCCGGTTGGGCGTTCCCTGTTGGGAGCGCCGGCCTCGTTCTTTTTGCCTCCCGCAGGCCTCCCCTTTCGGGTGGCCCGCGAAGCGCCCTCGACGGCGAGGACATGACCCTCGTCGTCGGTATGGGCTGACCTCTTCTTCCTCCTCCTGTCACGCCGCCCTATCTGAACGGCGGATCCGGGGGCGGCCGAAACTGCCACACCGGAACCGGAGGGGTTCCAGGTCCATGCCTCCTCCTTACGAGCCACTCGGTCCGCGAGCTGAAAAAGCTCCGCGGTAGTCTGGGGCTCTTTGGAGGCGATCTTTTCGAGCATGCGGTTGTGCCGCACACCCCCCCTGAACGCGTAAATCACCGCATGTGCAGGGATGCATGGTATGGTGTTGCGGACTTGACAGAACCGCTGAATGTACGAGCGAAGTGACTCATCATCCCTTCGCTGTACTGCGTGCAAGTCCGCTTCCTCACCTGGGCGCGGATATGTGCCTTGGAAGTTCATGGTGAACTGTTGGCACAAATCCTCCCAAGAGTGGACAGACGCGGGTGGCAAGTTCATTAGCCAACCCCGCGCCTGTCCTTTCAGGGCCATGGGAAAGAAATTCGCCATGACCCTGTCGTCACCCCCGGCGGCCTCGATCCCGGTCGTGTAGACCTGGAGAAACTCGGCGGGGTTGACGCTCCCGTCATATTTTTCGGCGATGGTGGGCCGGAACCTTGGGGGCCAACGGACGTTCCGAAGGCTCGCCACAAAGGCTCTACAGCCGACACCACCAACCGGGGGCACGGAGGGCTGATCCCCGCGTCCGTGTTGATGTGACACTCCGGACGAGGAGGCGCCCTCCTTTGCGTGGGCAGCACGTCGGCCATTACGTCGGCGCTCGATACTGATGCGGGCATCCGGCCCCCCACGCAGATCTTCCTGGGTCGGAGGCGCTGACGAAAGAGTGGCGGCCGAATGGCGAGCAACAGCCGCCGCTCGCCGCGCCCTCCGCCTTGACGACACGGAGCCGGTGGTAGCAGCGCCAGAGGTCTTGGTGGCGGAGGACCGCCCACCAGCACCTAGGCGCTGCCGTGCCGTCATGACCAAGTTGGCCACGTCGTCCAGCCAACGCTGAGCTGGAGACTCTGGATCGGGGACGACGGGCGGATGACGCAGGAGCGCGCCCGCAGCCTGGAGTGCGCCCTGGGGCGTGCTGCCATCGCCGTAGACGAGGAGGCGACGCTCCCCGTCTCGCCGTCCTTCTCCATCACCCGTGGATGTCGAAGTCGCGGATCCTTCGACCCTCTCGAGCACTTCCTCCCGCCTAGAACTTTGGCGTGGAGGGGGCGGTGGAGCGCGAGCTCGATGGCGTGGGTTTGGCTCCCCATCGTCACCGCTAACGCTCGGAGAGAGGTTGTGCGCCTTTGCTTGTTCGGCCATTGGGCTGAACAGGAAAAGCTTGGCGCACACGAAAGAGTGCGAGAGCTCAGAAGATCACTCACAGAGCCCCCTACCTGGCGCGCCAGATGACGGAGCGTGGAGCTCCTCACCGGGAGACCGCGCAGGCCCCCCTTTGCCGGTTCGGCCGGGGACTCAGGGTGAGATTCTAAGCTCTCTGTATGTGGAAGGTTCGCGAGATCGGAAACACACAAGACACGGGCGATGTATACAGGTTCGGGCCGCTGAGAAGCATAATACCCTACTCCTGTGTTTTGGGTGATCTGCGTATGAAGGAGCTACAAAGTATGAGCCAGCCTCTCCCTTGTTCTGGGTTCCCAATCTGGAAAAGTCCAGTCCCCATCTCAGTGGGCAAGGTCCTCCTTTTATATCTTAAGGGGATACCACATGCACCATTTCTCTCTTTTTTGTGGGGACTCACCCCACCTTTTCATAAATGGAGGGAGATTTGTATAGTTGCCGTCCGAGTCACCTTCTGATGAGACGGGCCACAACTACCTCCACTTTCGCCGGGAGCAGGTGCGACGTGGAGTCGTGGCTGTCTGCTGACGACATGACCGGTGTCAGACCAGTCACGTCGGTCATTCTTGTCCACCACGTGTCAGTTTAGCAATCTACATGTTCGCCCTTCTTCACACAACATCTTGCCTGTAATGGTTAGGATGAAGCCTGGCATATATCTGACCAGGACTAACGTGCCATCTCTGGGAGGTAACACGCTAGCTCCAGCTGGGGACGAGCGCCTAGAAGCCCTCGTCCTGACGGGATGGGGCGAGGCGTGTGTCAGATCGCCTGTCGCCACCTAACCCGCGATCTGACCGGTCTGTGACTGGTCACAGACCGGATAAACGAGTGCACTGCACTGCGTTACATGCGGCGTGACACGCTCAACCAAACCGCAATAAATGTGGTTAGGTGAGCCCCACTGTGCTCACCTAACCCATACACGCGGAGCAAAAACCTACGAGGGGTCGGGGCGCCTCGGCCCTCGGGGCCGAGGCGGGTGCGGCCCGACCCCCTCGGGGGGACTAAGAGGAGGGCGAACACATCACCCTCGGGCCCGACGTCCCTCGGAGGTGCCAGGCCACGTGTGCGATTGTGTCTGCCTCAAACCTCTAGTCATGATACTCCTGATCCCATGTCACCGACACCCGAGATACGTGATATGTCCTTGCCGGACACGACTTTTATCTCTAATGAATTCTAAGATACACATAAGTCTTTACGGCAGACTTTTGCCCAAACATATCTCTAAGGAAATTACATAAATATCCATATTAATAGATACAATTGCAAATCTGAGAGCTTATCTCCATCGTGGCAATCCTTGTTAAGCACGCCAATCGATTCTAGAAACAGTTTCACAACCGCCTTTTATCAGAATCGGCTGTATCGGCTGTCATCTGTCCGATCCATCTTAGCCGATGCAGACTCTAGCCGATGCATACTCTTTGCTGAATTCGCTTCGATTCCAATGCCGAACCTGGTTCATATCTTACCAAATTTGGTCGTTAACACGGTGGGAATATGATAAACTCACCAGTTCCAATTGAACTAAAGGTGTGTTTGGTTGGAGAGATATCTCTAGACAGGAGATGACGATTCAATTTTTTAATGTGTTTGGCTGGTGGACAAGGATGGATAGGACGGATATAAGAGGGAATATTTATGAATATCGACATGAGTGTATGCGATCAAATTGGCTGGATGAGAATATCCATCTTTGCTAAACTTGATTATTAGTAATATATTAGCAATAATTAAAGTTTTTTATTGTTAACTAATAATCAACCTATCAAAATTAGTATTGATTAGACATAATTAGTCTGTATTGTTTTTAATTAGATAATGGCTATATTAATAATAATTACTATATCTTATTATAATTAATATGTGGCCATATCCGTTAAAAAAATAGTACTACCTCCGTTTTTTAATAGATGACGCCGTTGACTTTTTCTCACATGTTTGACCATTCGTTTTATTCAAAAAATTTACGTAATTATATTTTATTTTGTCATGAGTTGTTTTATCACTTATAGTATTTTAAGTGTGATTTATATCTTATACATTTGCATAAAATTTTTGAATAAGACGAATGGTCAAACATGAGAAAAAGTCAACGGCGTCATGTATTAAAAAACGGAGGGAGTATCACCATATCCCTACAAATATATAGATGATCCATATCTTTTTAACCTTGATCACGAGCCAAATTAACACAACCTAACTGAACGAGCTGTTGCTGCGTCAAGATAGCATAGATCGAAGAAGACACGCGAGAGAAATTTTGCAGGAAATAAGTAATGAACGCACGGGCTGATACGTATACTGTGGTCAAGGTCCATTTGATGTGGATGGCACCGCCCAAAATATTGCCAGATAAATACTTCCGCTGGTTTGTTGCTGTTGCTTGTAGTCGTGTTACATACGGAATATATGGTAATGGACATGCAAAGGGTCACTACCCTTGATTAAAAAAATAGTCCATTTGATACTAATCTGAAGACGATATCAACAGTGACAGGTGGACAGTAGGCTCTCAAGGTGGAAGATATTAACACATTCATATAAATATATACTAGATCCCCGCAAAAAAAAAGATAATATCTCACATGTTGCTACCTAAACTTACATCAAATAATTTTTGGATGAGAATAGACCATTAGCATGGATGGATGAGTATGAACAAAAACAATAACAGATATTGCAATTGTGGTAGACTCGGTTAGTATGAAAAGATCTAACTTACATTATAAGAAATGATTTTTGTGAACACGTCCCCAATTTTATTACAAGCGGACTAAAATAGCATCCATATACAAAATGATTTGGACGTTGTTTCGTTAAGATCCGCATGAAAAAATATTGACTTTTGTAGACGGACCTCTTAAGATATCAGCATGCAGAACAATATCCAATCTTCTAATTTTCCCTTTTCTTTTTAGCGTCCCACCCGATTCCCTTCTTTAGTGCTCTCCCCATCTCTCAATTAGATTTTCTCACCCCAATACTCCTCTACTTCTCCCATCTTGCCTCCTGTACTTCTCCTTCCACTCCAAATGACCAAATGAGTATGGATATAATAATCGATGGGGGATGGAAGAGGCCGGACGGAGAGATTAATAGCCGTGGAAGTGAATGGGCGAAACACAATTGCCGGCTGATTACCTCTTCATCAGTTACATGCATGAAGAGTAAAAGGACAAAAAAAAATCAATGTGATGTAGTTTAACTGCCGAATGTGAAGGGACGATAATATGTGATGTAGTTTAACCACCCTTATTGTTGCTCCCCTCCTCGCCTCCGGTGACCAGAGCTCGACGAAGCACACCAGCTCTAGCCCACCACCACCACGGCCATCGTCGTCCGGAACTCGATCGTGGGCTTCAACCTCCAAGGCCTCCAGGGATAAAGGGGGAAGGTCTCTCTGCCATCGTCCTTGTAGCCACACGATTTATGGCAGCTGCTCGAGGGCAACGAGGCAGGAGGTGGCAACGAAGACAGAGAAGTCACCTCTCATGTCGCCCCCTGCTCGAGGAACGACGTAAGGGCTCATCTCGTTTGGCCTACTTTATATGTAGATATATGATTATATCATCTTTTTTTCTATTCCAAAGTAATAAGATGTAACTGTGATGAACTCCTACATCATCTATCTTAGAGCCCATCTCTTTCCTCAAGCAAGCCCTCTCTAATCCCCAGTGCCCCCTACTTTCCCTATTCTCTCTCTTTCTCCGCGTCTATGAATGGAGGAGGACGGAGAGGGACTTCACTCGAGGATATTGTGGCGGCTGAGGCGGATCGACGCGAGCTCAGCTGGCCGGGCGGAGCTCCTCCTCGTAGTCCTCCTCAACCTCGTCATCGTACTCGTACATCCCAACATCTGAGTGCGACGGTGGAGGCAGACATGACCTCTGCAGTGACCACCACCTATAACTATACTACATACCAATTTAGAGTGACATATAACTATAATAGTATAATGTTGTTAAAAGAAACACTTCTAGTTCAGCTCGTTTGTGCGGAAAAAAAGGATGTTTTGGGTAAAACGAGAACATAGCATCATGTTAGGCATAGAAAAATTTATGATGTACTATTTTAGAACACCGAAGAACTTTATTTCCTCTAATATACTGACGTGCAATCCTTTTACGTGTTGTGAAAAAACTTTAGAACACCAAAGAATTTTCTCGCTTTTTATGTTCTGCGAGGATCAAACTGATTCATGTAAAATTTACACATTCCAGATTGCCTTGATATCCAAA
Organism: Oryza sativa Japonica Group; assembly: GCF_034140825.1. Taxonomy (NCBI): domain Eukaryota; kingdom Viridiplantae; phylum Streptophyta; class Magnoliopsida; order Poales; family Poaceae; genus Oryza; species Oryza sativa. The sequence continues at coordinate 26,186,921 of NC_089040.1, read as the reverse complement.
GTGCTTATACAATTTAGGATTATTGTCACGGATTATGTGCTCCATATCTCGAAAAATATATTATTTGAAAAAACTTTCTTCTACTGCATTGATTAAAGGCAAAATTTATTACAGGACACTCAAAAAATACGTAATTAGCTATGGGACATCACAAATACATGAATTTGCCCGAGAACACTCTAAAAAAAGTGTGGTAATCTACTACAGAGACACTGAACGCATTAAAATATAATATCCACCTGGTTGATAAGAGAGAAACCATAAAAATAACATTTTGCCCTTGTCTTCTTCTCCCTAGTCCTCCATTGATTCCCCAGTCCATCCCCGACCAGCCGACCCTAATCCCCATCACCCCATTGGTAGACGGCGGCTGGTGTGGAACCTAGAGCCGGCGCACCGCACGCAGGAGGGCAGACGGAGGATAGGAGGGGCGCAGCCGTCGGGTTCCTGCACGGTGGTGCGACATGCGGCGAGCTAGCAGCCTAGCAGGTAGTGGCAAGCCGGCCTGGGCGTAGGCGCAGCGCAGGCTGAGGCAGGGGCGCAGTAGATGCTCTGTGTGCGGTTGACGGGGTGTGGAGGAAGGAGATACTGATGGAGAAGCGGTCCTAGCCGTTCGACTTCTCCGGCGTGATCTACTACGACGTCGCAGGGAGGCGCCTGGAGCAGCCGCCGCTGCCGCGCTCGCTGCTGCGTAGCCCGCTGCTGTCGTTCGTCAAGCTCGCGGCCGACGCCGGTGGCGGCTACTAGCCGGAGACACCCCTGCTCCCGCGGGTTTGCTCTGCTTTCTTTCGGCATTTAATTTTACCAGCCAAGCTTATAGCCAGCCGCCTTCCTCTGCTTTCTTGCTGCTTTTAATTTTACCTTCTTCGTTCTGATCTTTCTTTTTCTCTCCTTTCCCTTGGTGTGTGTAGTGACTAGTGATCACTGATCAGTACTATGTTACTATGTAAAAGAGTTCTATGGAAGCTTAGCTGATGTTCTCTGGAACTAGCGCTTGTTTTACAACTATCATTTTGAACCTTTGGTCATCTAGTTGTTCATTAGTACTACCTCCGTTTTTTAATAGATGACGCCGTTGACTTTTTCTTACATGTTTGACCATTTGTGTTATTTAAAAAATTTACGTAATTATAATTTATTTTGTTATGAGTTGTTTTATCACCCATTATTTTAAGTGTGATTTATATTTTATACATTTGCATAAAATTTTTGAATAAGACGAATGGTCAAACATGCGAGAAAAAATTAACGGTGTCATCTATTAATAAAGGGAGGGAGTATCATTTACTATCTTACTACTATTTATGTCGTCGAAATCCATGGGAGCTCCGCCGCCCACTAATGTCTCGGCGACGCGCACGGGATCAGCGTGGGGCTTGGGGGTGGGGACGAGGCCGGTGCGGACGGCATGACACATGACCACGCTGTCGACTACGCCCGAGCGCTTGTCCACCATGGGCAAGACAATGGTGCTCGCTGCAAGTGAGCGTCGGAACAATCCGAAAGAAGGGAAAAGAAGATAAGGACAAAACTGTTATTTTTTTGTGATTTCTCTCTCATCAACTAGGTGGATATTATATTTTAATATGTTTAGTGTCCAATAGTAAATTACCACATTTTTACGGTGTCCCATAGCTAATTACACATTTTTTAAGTATTCTGTAGCAAATTTTGCCTGGATTAAATTACATGTTCTGAACTATTTGATAAGTTTATTTTTATAATATTTAACTATCACTATAATTAAGTTGAAATTCGTGGCAATAATCTAGTGAAAAATTTGTTTCATGGCCTTACATTACAGTTTACAGTGCTATCACAATTTTTTTTTAAGAAGGGTCTCCAATCTTGAGAACCACTGACTTTGGGTGCGAAATTTGTCTGCGTCCACTGGCTGTGCCAACTGCCAAGTAAGCCTCAATGTCTTAAATGTGCACACCTTTTCTATAGTCAGGTTGCTGCACGCTTTGGTCATCAGTCATCACATCTTCATGTACGTCAGGGGCGGATCTAGGGTAGATTAATAGGAACATATGAACAAACTAAATAAAATTATAGTCCCCTCTTATAATAAATGTATGACAGAAAATTTTAGTAGGATTTTTATGAGGTCTCCCATAGTTATATATAATATAAGTAGTGGGGTCTCGAGACCCTAGAGACCTACGGTGGATCCGCCACTGATGTACGTAATGCATACTACAAAATAGATTTATTTAGTAGTGCCCCTTTCTAGTGCTCATGATGATTAGCAGATGAAGAGGTAGTATCCAGCCTCACCTACATCTGGGGCAGAACAGTGTAAAACAATCTTAAATTAAGTACTCCGACTTAATTTAATGAACATCAACTAGTAATCATCAAAGAATGAGGACAAAGGTGTTTGCCTCAAAGCATGGCACAAAAAGTTCTCCCTTTGAATATAACAGTGGAAATTGATGCAAAATCCAATGGCATATATTCTTGGTTAATTCAAATGCATGGGGGAGATGCCTTAATTCTCAAACAATATAAATATACTGGCACACATGGTTACAAATATAAAAGAGGGTATTTTTATTGCCCATACTCCATACCGAGGCTTCTATTATTTGGGCTGTGTGCATACTAAGCTGGTGCAGAAGTTATTTCATTACATAGTGAAATAACTATTATATTACTTCATCCGTTTCAGGATATAAGACTTTCTAGTATTGCACATATTCATATAGATATTAATGAATCTAGGCTGGGTTACCCTGATACGGCTGCATAGTCATGTATCCGTATCGGATACGGCAATGGATACAGATACGCTCCGATACGTATCCCGTACGTATCCCACATATTTGCGATTTCCAAAAAAATAAATAAATCACGGTACGCCAGCGATACGCCACGACCTTCCTCCGTCTTCGCTCGCACCAGGGATACGCCGCCTCACGAGCTCCCAACCTGATGGCTGATGCCTCTCGTGCGTGCCTGGCGTTGCCGCCGGACGCCCGCTGCAGCCGTGCACATTGCTGCCGTGCGCGGGCCCACAACGTCCCCTACGCGAGACGGCAGAGCTGCCGCCGCCAGCCTGGTGGTGGCGCACCTCTTTCGCCGCCAACCTCGAGGCCAGAACTGTTGCCGGCTTGCCGCGTGACTGCGTGAGGCACTTCCTCCGACGCCGGCCGCCGGGCATAGCGGTGGCCAGTGGCAGGCTGGCAGCATCGAAGCACTGAGCAACTTTTTCTTTCTTCGCTTGACTGCCTGGCCGGGTAATCCATTATCTTCAAAAGTTTCATGCTTGAATCTGCTGTGCCTTTCTTGTTTTCCTTAGGACAAAGTACTATCGTTTTTGTTAGATACAAGTGCTAGTGCATCTAGCAATCCTAGAGGTTACTGGTTAGTGCGGCTGCTAATGTTGATGCAAAGTCAACAAGAAATATATGATTGAACTATTAATATGTGGTTTTTGGGATCTTAATCGCTTGTTAATTTGAATTGCTTATAGAAGAGAAAATTGCAGAATATTGATATGGAATCGGCTACACTGATACTAGTATTATATCACTATTTCTTTATAAAAGTTCCTTGATTTTTTTGTATTTTTAATATATATAAATGCAATTTCCTTAATTTTTTGTGTATTTTTAATATATATATATATATAAGCGTATCCCCGTATCCTTGTTTTTTGGAAAATGTCGTATCCCCGTATCGACGTATCGCGTATCCGTATCCGTATCCCCGTATCTAGGTGACGTACAATCTAGGCACATATATATGTCTAGATTCATTAACATATATATGTGTCGAAGGGTGAACTCCTCCACCAGGGAACCGTGAGGCCCCCCTTTTTTGATTCGGCCGGGGGCAGCGGGTGAGATTCGAGGACTTGGTGAGCAAAGATGTGTGATGTTGAGAGGGTTAGGCCCCTCAAAGACGATGGGACAAAAGGAGTTTATACAGGTTTGGGCCGCTATGAAGCATAACACCCTACTCCTGTGCTTGGTTGATTGAGGGTAGAACCCAAGTGCTTGATGCTGCGAGATCCAAATATGAGTTCGACTGCCAGTTCCCCCCCTCCACTACTAGGACTGGACCTCCTTTTATACCTCAAGGGGTTACCACATGGGCCCAACAACCTAACTTAGTGGAGAAGTATTACAATCTTTGTATTAGATGTATGGCTTGTCTCTTGATTTGGGAAGCCAAGTGCACGTCGTCTTGATGACGGGGCCCGTCAAATCTTGCCACCTGATACGGGGGATGCCTCTGTCAGTCACCATTTAAGGGATGAAGACTTCCAGGCTCCCGTTTTGCTTAAAATAACCCCCTTCTCGCCATGATTCACTCCTGCCGTGCCCTGGCTCCTCGGCTTTCTTTTTTCGCCGGCACCAATCTTCTCCTCTCGACTGGCACTAGGGCTCATGCGCATTTGTCGCCCCAGCCTTAGGGCGACTCGCCATCCCGTATCTTAGGCTGTGAACTTATTTCTTGTACCTATTCAGCAAACGTTGTTAGATTCTCTCGGACCCATGACCTCATGCTGCGTACCTCGCTTGCCACTGCCTTTTGTCAACCTTTATTCACGTTCTACTTGATATATCCAAACAATTATTTTCGCGTGAGTGTAAGGACTGAACTTTTCGTAGCCAACAATCTTCACTCGCGATCAAGCCAGGCTAGGGACTGTAGCCAGCCGACGGGGCCATAGCCAGCTATACTATGGAAGAGACAGCACAGGGAGCCCCGAGCGTCGACGGCACCCAGAGATGGACGCAGGGTTAGGATGGATCTAGAGATCGTAGCCCCCACACTTTTAGCAAAGAATCGTTTGAATAAATGAAGCGAATACAAATTTTTGTTTCCAAGAAGGGCAAGTGAGTGCGCGACATGTGGGTACCGCGATACCGCGAGGAAGAGACGGGCAAAAGATAATTATAAGCCATAACAACTTCACTGATAAGCATGAACAAAGAAACCTTTGGCTCGAAGAGGGCTTCCCACCCTGGGCTTCGAACCCTTTAGGAAAGCCTGTGACCACTTAGCAAACGAGGTCAGGTTCCCACGAGCCTGTGTCCTCACACTACACATTCTGTTTGCTCTTTCCTTTCGGTAGCCTCCTTCCAACCTCTATTCCTTCTAGATGGACGATTACTTTCGCGTGAGTGTGAGGACTGAACTTTTCGTAGCCAGCAATCTTCACCCACGATCAAGCCAGGCTGGGCGCCGTAGCCAGCCAATGGGGCCAAAGCCAGCCGCTACGGAAGAGCCTGTACAGAGGGCCTCAGGCGTCGACGACGCCCAGAGCTCGAACGCATGGCTAAGATAGAGCTAGAAATCATAGCCCCCACACTTTTAGCAAAGAATCGTTCATGCCGATGAGAGAGAGGTTGGGCTCTTACCACCGAGGGAGTAAAAAAATGTGCAACACGCGAGTGTCGCAAGGCCATGAGAATAGGATGGGGGAAGGATTTAAAACAAGATTTCATGCTATGTTATGCTGATGAATTGAAAATTTGAAAATATTTGAAAGGATGATTAATGCCTGAAAGATGGATGGTTCTATGCACAGATTACGGTGGCACGGTGGCGACAGGGCCTCCTTTTTGGCAACTAGCCTACAAAACCTAAGCGCGGAACGCTAGCAACGAAGAAGGGACCTCTCCGATGGAGGAGGTGACTTGTCGATTAAACAGTCATGCCGGGGCATGGTGTAAACCTGACTTCCCATCTTAGCAAGCGTGCGACCTTGTGATTTTGTAGTGTGGCCAGCGCCAGGTGATCCTGTGCACTATCTGTTTTTGGTAGGTTTTCAAATGCGTGATACCTACCTGCAAGATTCCTCCCAGGAGTGGACCGAGGCGGGCGGAAGGTTCACGAGCGAAACCCGCGCTTGGCCCTTGAGGACCATGGGGAAGAAGTTTGCCGTGACCTGGTCGTCACCCCCCGCCGCCTCTATGATCGTCATGCAGATTTGGAGGGGCTCGGAGGGGTTGGCGCCGCCATCGTACTTCTTGGTGAGGCTAGGCCGCAACTTTGGGGGCCATCGGACATTCCGAAGACTTGCCATAAAGGCTTGGCCACCAGACTTACTCGGTGGGGATATTGGGGGCCTAGCCCCCTGCCTAGGGTTGCGCGGCTCTCCTGAGGAGGCTGCGCCTTCCCCTGCATTGGCGGTGCGACGCTCATCACACCAATGCTCTAAAGAACCTCAAAAATCATGAACACGCCCCTACCTGGCGCGCCAGAAGTCGAAGGGTGAACTCCTCCACCAGGGAACGGTGAGACCCCCATTTTTTGGTTCGGTCGGGGGCAGCGGGTGAGATTCGAGGACTTGGTGAGCAAAGCTGTGTGATGTTGAGAGGGTCAGGCCCCTCAAAGACGATGAGACAAAATAAGTTTATATAGGTTCGGGCCGCTATGAAGCGTAATGCCCTACTCCTGTGCTTGGTTGATTGAGGATAGAACCCAAGTGCTTGAGGCTGCGAGACCCAAATATGAGTTTGCCTGCCAGTTCCCCCCTCCACTACTAGGCCTGGTCCTCCTTTTATACCTCAAGGAGTTACCACATGGGCCCAACAACCTAACTTATTGGAGAAGTATTACAATCTTTGCATTAGATGTATGTCTTGTCTCTTGACTTGGGAAGCCAAGTGCACGTCATCTTGTTGATGGGGCCATCAAATGTTGACGCCTGACATGGGGGATGCCCCTGTCAGTCGCCATTTAAGGGATGAAGACTTCTGGGCTCCCATTCACACAAAGAAACGGGAACCTGGGTCAATTCAGAGTGGTTGGACCAGCTCTGACCGAGATAAGAGGTTGTGAAGCCCCTCATCATTATGATGGGATGGGACGGAGCACGCCACACGCTTCTCGCTGCCTGGCTCACTGACAGGGTGGGGGTACACAACCGCCGTCCCATTGGTCATTCGACCGGTCACAGATCGGTCACAGATCGGTCACGGGGCTGTCAGATGCACAGCACGCCACATTAAACGCGGCGTGGCGCGGCTGCAAGGACCGCTCTAAATGTGGTTAGGTGGAGGGGGTCGGGGCAGCCCGACCCCAAGCTGGGAGGGGGCAGCCGCCGCTGCGCCTCGGGCTCGACCCCCCTCGGAGGGAGCCATGTGGGCTTGGGGGCGGCCCGACCCCATGCTGTGAGGGGACTGCCGCCACTGCGCCCCAGGCTCGACCCCTGTCGAGGAGAGCCACGTGGGCTTGGGGACGGCCCAACCCCAGGCTGTGAGGGGGCAGCCGTCGTTCCGCCCCGGGCTCAACCCCTCTCGGGGGGTGCCACGTGGGCTTGGGGGCGACCTCCTCCCTCTAAATGTGATACCTCGGGCCTATATCACCGACAATATGAATGTGGACAATGCTAAAAAGTCTTATAACTTAAAACAGAGGTAGTAAAAAATAGGCTTCTTTGGAACATGATAATCAATTTTAATTCCATGATATTTTTTTCAATGGAGCCCTGAGATTTGATAGAGATGTTCTTTCAAACCACTGCTTGTTCATAGTTGGATCTGTCAATATTTTTCTCAAGGACACATTATAAGATACCTACAAACAACCGGTGAAGGATACATCAACTGACTTACAGCATCCCCAGGAGCTCATCTATCCGATACTCCATCGGCATTTTGGCGTATAGGAGAAAAAAAAGGTTCCATGAGAAGCGCCATCCAATGCGCCAAAAGTGGCGGATTGCCAAACACGGAGAGAGAAATGCCAAATTTGGCGTTTATCTCTCCTCACGCCATCCCATAACTGACGCTCCCATCCGGTTCTCCCGCCCCCATCTGGATCGAGCATGAAGGGTGAAGGAAGAGGGAAGAGAGGACGCACCGGTGGCTACCTTCACTGTCCGACCACCGTCGGCCAACTGAGCCCGTGCCGCTCCCGGCATCGGCCACCTGCGCCCGCGCCGCTTCCGCCGTCGGCCACCTGCGCTTGTCCCTTGCGTCGCCTGCACATCCTCCTCCCGACCGCTCGCCTGGTCGCTTGCGTCGCCCCGCTGCCTGCGCCACCCCTCTGCCCAGCCGCTGGTGGGCATCGTGGTGGGTGGGGAGGGGAGGAAAGGGGAGGTGTGGAGAGGGAGGAAAGCGCAGAGGACGGGAGGAGGCTGTGGAGAGGAGGGCGTGGCTGGAGGTGGCCGAGGGTGCGGGCCATGCGGCCGTGCGGCCGTGCGGGATGCTGTCGCCGATGCAGTGGAGCGGAAGAGCGATGGAGAAAGGGGATCGGTCTATCCAACGTGCGGATGGAGCGGAAGGCCATTGACTTTTCTTTTCTGTTTCTTTTTTCTTTCTCACCCGATGAATCTTTTATTGCTTTTGATAGGAGAGTTAAAACAGACAATCATGTCGGTCATTATCTAAAAAAATAATCATGTCGGTAATTAACTACAGTTAAATCGAAACAAATATTAGTTAAAATCATCACAAATAAATAAGCAGTCCCTTTTAGATAAACCTTTAGATAAACCAGTAGAAATATATACTAGCTGGTAGAAGTATATAGGTAGTTAATGTTAGTGATATGCCCTAGAGGCAATCATAGAGATGATTGTATCACATACTATGTTTACATATTTATCCGATATTGTTCCTTGAAATAGATAACTCCTTATTGGTTAATGAATATGTGATTCTTTCATGAGACTTTTTATGTTGTTTGTTACTATTTCTAAAAGATCTCTGATCAAATATCATATGTGGAACAAATATGTTTATATGATCAGCACATGTATTAATTGATGATCATGTCTCATGGATCATGGTATAGAGATACCAAATTAATAATGTGTACATATGTTGGTGAACATGTTGTTGGATAGACTCAATATAAGACACTACAAGAGCCATATGTGTTGTGACATCAGTGATCTCATTGAGTATTGGTGTTGAATCCTTAGACCTAAGATTATCATGGTTCTTAACATGTGTAGTACGTAGCTTACTTAGGGACTGCTAAACTCTACTCCGTAATTGGGTAGTTATAAAAGTAGTTTTCGGGTATACTATGAAACATATAGTGGGATATGAATAATCAAGATGGGATTTGCCCCTCCTATGGAGAGATATCTTTGGGCCCCTCGATGTTTTAGATTATGGAAGTGTATGGCCATGCCAAAGGTGATTGAGGAGTCAATCACAAGTTATATAATCTATTAACAGGTTCGAGTGAATGATTGAGCTATTAGAGGATGGCACATATCTAGCCTTGAGCTTAATTGATATCGTGAGGCAAAGGGGTTCATACAAGTATACACTAGAGGTTCAGCCGATATGATCTTTATGTATGCCCGGTGGGTCAATACGTTCTGCTAGGGGCCGCTGTTAACGCGTGGACCGAAAAGGAGTTTTCGGATTACAGCCGAGTATATATGAACCTACAGGGTCGCACGCTTAATGGGCCGGAATAAGGGGATTGGATAGAGATCCAATATGAGATTAATTCGGATAGGGATCCGAATAGGAGTCCTACGGGCTTTGGAGGCCCGAGTGATGGATCCTATATATTCGTGAGGGGTGTGACCGGCGGAGGTATTTTTGCATCACGTGAGAAACCCTAGCCGTCACTTCTCTCCCCGAGCAAAACCCTAGCCGCGCGCGGGTGCTAGCACATCTGCGCGTGGTTTTCGTCCCTGTACATGTGGATACCGGTAGAGGCGCCGCTGGTTTGCGGTGCTGATCGGCGTGGGAGTACTGCGAGGAGAACGCACGAGGAGGAGAAGGTCGAGTCGGTGCGATCGACTACTTCCTCTACATCGACGCGTGCTACTTCGCGAGAGTTCCTTCGACTTCTCAGTGTCTTCTTCCGCTGCGCAGCGGGTCGAGTGGTAACGATCTATGATCTAATACTTGCATGGTTCCTAGGTTACGCGATAGAAAATTTTGATTTATGCTATCGTAGCCTACGCGTATCCCAACAGTTAAAAGATTAAAATATAGAAGAGGATGATATAGAATATGTAATTTGGATGATCTGTTGGATATGGAGGAGGAATCTTTTTATATGACAATCCAAATAAGAATATGAAGGTCTAAATTTAGACGAACTGCTGGGATGCTCTTAGGAGGTATCACCCCTTTGGAATATATGGCACTCTTGATTTGCATTGTTTTTTCATGTCCCTTAGCTAATGGAATTGAGTGCAGTGTATCAGGCGGATGAGAAATGCGTTGATCTGTTCTTGCACAGCTGTGGTGAACATTTTTCTAACTGCGATCTGATAGTAGTCTTCTAGAAGATCAAGCCCATGTGAACAATGTTTTATGATGTTTGAATGCGACAGTATTTGTAAAAAAAATAATTCAGAGCAATACAAATGGACAAAAAGAAAATTATTACCTAATGGGAACTGTCCATCTACCTAATTTCCTACACTATCTAACTAATTTAAGTGGCTATTTCCACTATTTAATTAGGGCCCCTTTAGAACACACAGGAAAAGTAAAAGAAAAGAATAGGAACAATACATTTATTTTGATACAAATATATATGAAAAAAAAGAATTACAAAATATATGAATGACCATTTTAAAACCTGCAGGAGAAACATAGAAATTTAATAAGAGATAGACTCAAAGAAAATTTTTCTAAGAAATTATAGCTATAGTTAATTTTCCTCTGAAATCTATATGCATTGAGCATAAGGGTTTCATATGATTTGGAAAGCTCAATAATCCTTTGTTTCAAAGCGATAAATAGGAAAAAATTTTATAGGATTAGAATGCTACAAAATTTCTGCTTAAGTTCTTTGTTTCAAAGGAGGCCTTAACTTCAAGGGCCTAAATACATTTTCCACTATTTCCGCAGATATTTTAAATCCTACAAGAACAATAAAGGGAAGAAATAAAGAACACCATCTTTTCTTTTGAGTAATACGCAAAAGGTATTCGTTTCTTTTCATTGCATCAAGACTTATTCTGCTACTATATTTATTTATTTAGCATAGCAGTTGGCAATGCAGGTGCAGAAGTTGCACGCTTGTGTGCTTTCCATATACCCTTAAAATGCGCCACCAAATCTGATTAACAAACGAAACCAATGACGATCACACCTACCAAACCCCAACTTCGGTACGACAAACAGCGTACAAGTTTTGATGCCTCTGTCCGTTTATTCAGTCTGAGAAGAAACTGAATTAGACATCAGGAAACCATCAGCATTCAGCAACTCCTTTCCTCAAGTAGACTTTATAGGCATGTGTTTGGTTTGGCGACGAAGTGAGATGGGTTGGGCTCATTCCTATTTTCTGGAATAGGATGGTTCTATATTTTTTTTTTGTTTGGTTAGAGGGATGGAGCGCACCCTACTTTTTGTTTGGTTTGAGAGATTAAGTGGGATGGAATGGTCCCATCACCTGTTTGGATGGAGGGATGAGGTGGGATATATATCTGAATAAAAATACTTCCTCAACTAGAATTGGTGAGGTTACCTCTCACATGAACAATACATTTTTAGCGTCCACAAAAATTTAATAAACTCTCACACAAAAAATATATTCGTAGCAGCCCCAAAAATTTAACAAAAAGATAAATATGTTGCCATATCATGCTCATGTAGCACTAATTAATCATCTCATCACAAATTACTTGCACACATCACAAATCTCTCTCTAATAGGTGCTGACAATCCTTGGAAGGCGAGGTCAGCTAGTTGCTCATCACTTAGGCTCAAGCTATAACATCGGCTACGGACATCACGAAATCTTTGAATATATTCCATAGCCGATTCCCCTTCTTGCTGCTGAACTGATATCAAATCTGAAAACTTCATCTCAACGAAACCAGCAAAGAAGTAGTCATGAAATTGGTTCTCAAGATCGGCCCATCCTCTGATGGAATTTGATGGTAATGATGAAAACCAAGTGAAAGTCGATCCAGTCAAAGAAAATGGAAAAAATCTAACTTTCAGAGCCTCTTCAGCCGATGCCTCCCCACATTGTGCTAAAAATCGGCTGATATGTTCCTTTGTAGATACATCATCTTGCCCTGAAAACATGGAGAAATCTGGAATCTTGTATCGGTGCGGAAGTGGAACTCTATTGAACCATTCAGGATATGGCTGCCGATACATATGGATCCGTTCCTTAGGTCTAAGTCCAAACTGCTCCTCTACTAATTTTGCAATTCTATCGGCCCAATCTTCTATATTCTGATGTCTTTGAGATTCTTCTGGCCGATATTGTTGATATAGCTCATCATGCTGATAATGATGTGCTTGCCCCTTGAGCCGATGATGTTGTTGTTCTTCAATCTGCCCCTCGAGCTGGCTTTTCTGAATAATTAACTCATCAACCGTTACCTTGATCAAATTTTGTAATGTATCCGCTGAAACTCCAGATTGATTAAACAATGTGCGATGAACTGCTTCATCAACTGTATCTTGAAGTATTTCAACTATCGGCTTGGGGAATCGAGCCTTCTGAGTTGGCCCTTCTGGTTTCATGATGAAACATTGAAGACAACGCATTTGAAAATCAGCTACAAACTGCTCCATCTGTTGCCTCTGTTCCTCCGTTAAATTTTCCACTGTGACCATGATCTTGGCTTTGACTTCTTCTTCAGATGTGTGGATATAAAATTCGTGGTCCCACCGGGCGTGCCAAAAATGTGTTGATGCAAAAAACACACACTGGCCTGGGAGATCTGCTTAACTCCTGCGCAGGTCCAAATCTTGATGAGATGCGGGTGTGCTAGTCAGTTTGATCCTGCAACTGATAAGATATGTAAACAGTAGATCAAATAGCCGATCGGCTGACAAGCCGATGGAGCAATCCCAGCCGATACCGATACCAGCCGATAGCGATAGGGTTTTGAGCAATCGGCTATATGTCCAATGTAGATAATGATATAAAGGCGATCGGTTGATGATAATATAATATAACAATATAATCCAGTAGAAACCAATCGGCTAAAAACATGATATAGTAGAACAAGTATTGATCCGAAGGTTAAAGCATACATCGGCTGGAGGTCCGATGTCATAAAATCCACAAGATTAGATAGATCAATGAAACCTTTGTTGTCATCGGCTAAATCCAACTTATATGTATATACAATCCTTATAAGCCGAAACAACGTCCAGATAACTTATCGGCTAACACCCCGATAAAACGCTAGCATGAACCTATCAGCTTAGCAAGACTTATATTATCAACAAGAATCTAGTAGGTTGAACCTAACCGATGCAGCACGAGATTGTATGATAATCTAATACTCGATGAGCAGATAGATCTATCTAATGTGATGGATATAACAAATCTATTTAGAACAGCATTGTGATTGTAGAGATATATCGACTAAGACAGAAGATCGGACCTAACCGAGATAGTCCCAACTAAACCAATGCGTCTCTAAACACAATGCAATTAAAGATAGAATTGAGATATCAGGTAGGCAAATATATCAACAAAACCAGCGCGATCCAAGAGATTGAAGCGATGCAGCCTTGAACAACACCAATGTAGCCAATAGATTCACCAGGGCCGGCGGAACATAGGACTTACCCCTTCGCCGGAGATCGAAAGCCGATGCAGCCTTGCGTCAGGTGCCAAGTTCCGTCGGATGATAAGTAAAAACCTCGGTAAAGAGGGTGGCGATGCGACGAGAGTAGTTTTATTGATCAAGAGATGATTTACAATAACCCCAGGTGTACATATTTATATCCATGGGTAGATACTAGTCCTTGTAGGACAAGAAATAAACTTTCCTAGAGATAAAAGAAAAACATAAAGTCCTTATCGGATACTAAACACACCTTCCTAAAGATAAAAGGAAACTAACAAACTATTCCTAATTAATAGATACACTTGCCATGCCGCATTCTCCTCGAACTCGAACTCTTCTAGATAAGCTTCCATTAATTGATCCGACTCCATCAAGAACACAACTGCTGGCGACTTGACGACTCCCATCGTCTAATTCCAGTACTCTAAAGCCGATATTTAATCTAAGCTGATGATGACTTCGGGCTTACCAAATTTTGGCGTTAACAGCTGGACACCACCGTGGCCGCCGCCGGCTCACCCTTGCTAGCGCCCTCCTGCCGCCGGCTCACCCATGCTCGCGCGCTCCCGTCGCCGGCTCGCCTTTGCTATTGCTTGCGCCCTCCCGCCGCCGGCTTGTCTTGCTCGCGTGCTCCCGCCGCCGGTGAGCAAAGGAGAAAGGAAAGGGGTGCGGTGAAAAAAAAGGTAGGCCAGAGGGTTACCGCGCGTGCACGATGTGGGATGGCCGTCCGCCAGTTTTTCGCGGATGAGATCGTCCCAAATATTGAAGGATCTCTCAACCAAACACTTGGTTTTGGGGATCATCCCATCCTATCCAGGGATATCCCTCTAACCAATACTACCTAGATGAACAATCAGGATATTATTTATGCATGCTGGTAGATTAATTACTAAAATTGCTGACAAATGATATATACCGAACCTTTTGCCAAAACGTGAACCACTGCAATTCCACCAAAAGCCACTGAAAAGCTGTATCGTGCCTTGTATTAGCCAAACTGAACTGGTAAACCTAAAAATAAGTTAAAGGAGAAAACGAAAGCCGATCTGAACTATCGAAGTATATAATGAAGGCATTAGGTGTCTTGGCGTCACTCTGAAGATAACAAATTCATGGGCGGTGATATGATCTGATCTCAGCAGATAAAAATTATACGGTCTTACAGCGCCACATACAGTTGTGCTTAGCGGCAACATGTGGTTAGAAAAACTCGAATTTTTAATTTTGTGGTTATGTAGCATCCTATTATGGCCAGGAGCAGTGTGTATTGGTCATGTCTTATTTCAACAAGTTCGTTTTCACTACTCTTCTTTTTTTTTGAAAAAAAATTAATTTTACTACTACCTTCATGTTTAAATAGATGATGATATTAGTTTTTAGATGTTAATTTGCTCATTCGTTTTATTAAGAAATATATACAAATTTATAAAAGTATTACTTAAAGTATATGTAATAATAAAACAAGTCACACCAAAATATAATACTTACATTTTTCTATAATTTTTGATAAAACAAATAATCAAACGTACGTATATATCTAAAAGTTGATATACTTTTTTAAGAACCACTTAAGTGTATCAACCGCAGAAAAACTCAGTTTGATACACTAGGATGTCTTGACACTGAGTATATCAACCTTTTTAAAAAGGGTATCAACCGCAGATACTTCAGAAAACGTCATATACTAGGATGGCTTGGTATCTTCTCAAGTATCATAAAAACTCAGTTTTAAGCAGGGGAGTATACCTACGTACACCGCACCAGGTAGATCATGTCTATTTCCTGTTCTTTTATGTTCTTGTAGACTATGTTAATTATTGCAAAATCACTCAACAATCAGACTATCTTAACCATTGAAAAGTGAAACTTAAAATGAAATGAGGATGAGCCACATCATTCAATAAATATCAGCCGTTGGATTCACTACAAAACAAAAGAGGATAAATGAATCTTAACCGTTGGATTAGATGGATGCTGAAAATAATAATTTAAGAGGTTTCCGGGGATGAAACTACTAGATGGAAAGAAATAAACAAAGAAAGGAGGAAAAAGCTAAATAAAAAACATATGAGGGTATAAGGTTTGACATATAATTTACGATTTACATCTATAGTAAAAATTATTTTACTAATAAACTCTCATCATAACTAAAGATTCATGGATCAAGATTGAGCTATTTCTAGAATATACAAAATGTATGTTCATTTGATTAATTTTGTTTCTAACAATTAATTTTAATATATTTGAGAAAAAATTACTATAAGGACATACACAGTTATGTCTTAGCTAAAACTGGGAAATCTTAATTCCATAACGTCTTTCAAATCCTCCTAGCGAGCTCCGCGTTGAAAAGCGAAGCGAGCTACGCTAGCGTGCTACTCTTCCTTTATAATGTCGCCCGAATATAAGTTTAATGATTTTCACACGAATTTAAATGAAATCCAACCTATTCCTTAAAAACCTACAAAATATTTTTGCATAGGCTAATAAGCACATGCCAATAAAAAATAAGGGGTCATGCAACCACGAAGACATATAAGACAATAACTTATAACATTTATAACAAATATTAAGCTATTTAGTGTATTATTATATATATTAGTCAGCCTGACCTATGTTGTTTTACGAGCAACGAGAAACCCATGAAAGATTGTCACTCCCACATACCACATAATATAAGGCCTAGAGTCGCACGAATGGGCGACATCATATGCTAGTTACTTGGATATACAAACCCAGGGTATTTTTGTTGTAAGTTTGCCACTGTTAATTCTCAACTTATCAAGTATGATCGCAGAAAACACTGTTGCTAGAAAGAAGAAAAAACAATCAACCTCCATACTGCTCTAATGTTCTATGGCCAGCACACATATCGGATGACACCAGAAATAATCATAGAGTATTAGAATAATGAGGATCACAGACAAAAACGTGCAAGGAGGCACGCATCAAAGCGAGATTGCAGATGGACACCCTGTAGTGTCCCTGAAAATGTCTCGTTTTCCCTGACATGAGCTCAACTACTGCCTGGGCATTGCTGCTTCTGCTCCTGCAAGCTGCATGCTGAAATGTACTATATGAGGATGATCACATCTTCATATATGCATGGCTGTCCTGGATCTATTTGTTTAGTAGGATGATCCATGGAATTAAGAACTGGAATTATTGGAGAGGGATTTCTATACTGACTGAATCTTTATATTCCATCCAATATTTTCCAACAAGATACAGTACCTGTATATTATTATATCATGATTATCCCTTGATTTATATCTAAACCAAATCACGCTTCCGTGTACATCATAAGCTGAATCATGACACGCATGTTTCCTACATATGTCCACAAGGTATCAGTATTTCAGAAGGAATTGCCTGGAAGAGAAACGACCAGAATTAACGGGAGCTATCTAGCAAAACAGAAAGAAAAGGCACTCAGCTATCTCACCCTGCAAAATTGCATCAACATCTCCATCAAAAACAGGCCAAAAGAACAAGAAGATGCTGGTGTCACCGTCAGTCTGTTCTTGGTGCACAAATGGAACCACGTTTTCATGCCACGTTGAAAGTGAAGCGACATCGCCATTTTCAGGAAATACACCGCACTGCCAAAACTGACCACAAAGAAAATTACATCGCTTCTCTAGAGTATTAAAAAGGAAATAGAAAAGAGGATATCTGCAGGTATTCTGCATTATTTTCCAACTTCCGATATGCCAAAAGTTTCTTCTTCTTTTTCCTTTGAAAAAATTGGCTCTGTCAAAAGTTTTGGAGTGTAACTAAGGTCATGTGTTGGCCACAACCGAATATATTGTCTTGTGATGTGAAGCGAGCAAATCTTTTCTTTTTTCCTTTCCTGAATATTTTGTCCAGCTGCATAATGAACGTACAGGATCAACAATTCAATATTAGTGACGATGCTTTTGGCTTTGGAGCTGTATGTGCTAACACTTTGCATAGTTGCGGTCATTTTCGCATCTTGTGCCTGTCAGTCGCGGTAGGTGCAGAAAGTACAATACAAGTGTTTGCAATTTTTTTTTTACTAAGTTATCTTTATGTGTACATCAGATTGAACCGTTGAGACACCACCACTTCTTCTCTTCTTTAACAAAAGAAAAGAACTTCTAGAATGTATCATAATTTTTTGTCCATCCTGGTTCACAATTTGCACAACTTGTGTAACATACTATTTGAGAGTCTTATCAAGGCCGTACCCTACGGTGATGAATATGACTCGTTCATTGCTTTTGATTTAACGAATTTTATTCGGTACCGTGAAAACCTTCCATTTGTATTAAAGACAACGAACGCAATCGTAGTGGTAGGTAGACATACTGCATTTTGTTTTGGCAAAATTTGCTACAGGACATGAAAAAAACATGTAATTAGCTGGGAGATATCGCGAAAACGTGACACGGCCGATGGACACTACAAAAATTGTGTAATTAGCTGTAGGATACTGATCGTATTATTTTATTATTTTCATGTTAAAATAGGTTAGATATTTTTCTAAATACCCGGATTGCCCCTTCTCTTTTCTTGGTTTTCTCCTTCTCTTTCCTTGGTCGACGGGGGGAGGCGCCAACGCGCGGTGGCAAGGCGCATCCCCTTCCCCTCTTCCTCTCTCTTTCTTCACTCTTTCTCTCTCCCTCTCTCTCTCACGGGGCGTGCATGGGCAAGAGGTGAGCGGCGGCGGGCGCAGATGGGTGGCGAGAGCGGTTGGGTTGTGAGCGTCTGGCGGCGATGCCATGGCTGTCCACCTCCCCGTCGATTGGTTGGTTGTTGATGGCTTCTTCAAGCGGGAGCAGGGGGAGCGCGGTGTTGGTGGCCGGGGGGGGGGGAGGGTCGTCGACGGCGGTGGAGGAGGAGCTGAGGGCGCTGATGGAGCAGCGGCGGGCGAAGAGGATGCTATTGAACAGGGAGTCGGCGCGGCGGTCACGGATGCGAAAGCAGAGCCACCTCTCGACGACCTCACCGCGCAAGTGGCACACCTCTGCCGCAAGAATGCGCACGTCGTCACTGCGCTCGGCCTCACCTCCTAAGGCCTCCTCGCCGTCGACGCCGAGAACGCCGTCCTCCGCACCCAGGCTTCCGAGCTCGCCGCGCGCCTCGCCTCCCTGAACGACATCCTCGTCTCGCCGCTGAAGCTGCCATGGCAGAGACCAACAACAACAAGAAGAAAATATACTTTCCATTGTGGCAATCTTGGTGTCTGCAAATTTTTTGTGTACTAAGTTATCTTTATGTGTACATATGATTGAACCGTTGAGATACCACCACTTCATTTTTTCTTTAACAAAAGAAAAGAACTTCTCGAATGTATCATAATTTTTCGTCCATCCAGGTTCACAATTTGCACAACTTGTGTAACATACTATTTGAGAGTCTTATCAAGGTCGTACCCTACGGTGATGAATATGACTCGTGCATTGCTTTTATCTAACGAATTTTATACGGTACCGTGAAAACGTCCCATTTGTAATAAAGACAATGAACACAATGGTAATGATAGGTAGACATCTTGCTTTTTTTTTGGCAAAATTTGCTACAGGACATGCAAAAAACATGTAATTAGCTGGGAGACATCGCGAAAACGTGACATGGCCGATGGACAATACAAAAATTGTGTAATTGGTTGTAGGACACTGGTAGCATTATTTTATTATTCTCGGGTCAAAAGAGGTGAGATATTTTTATAAATACCCGGATTGCCCCTTCTCTTTCCTTCTTTCCCCATTCCCGTTGACTTCGCCAGGAACGCGCGATGGGGCGAGCCGGCGAGGTCGGCGCGACGTGGGCGGTTGATGGGGGAGGCGCCGACGCACGGTGGCTAGGCGCATCCCCTTCCCCTCTTCCTCTCTCTTTCTTCACTCTTTCTCTCTCTCTCACGGGGCGTGCATGGGCAGGATGTGAGCGGCGGCGGGCACAGCTGGGTGGCGGGAGCGGTTGGGTTGCGAGCGTCCAGCGGCGACGCCATGGCTGTCCACCTCCCCGTCGATTGGTTGGTTCTTGATGGCTTCTAAAAGCGGGAGTCGGGGGAGCGCGATGTCGGCGGCGCGGGGGGGGGGGAGGGCGTCCTCATCGGCGGTGGAGGAGGAGCTGAGGGCGCTGATGGAGAAGCGGCGGGCGAAGATGATGCTGTCAAATAGGGAGTCGGCGCGGATGCGGAAGCAGCGCCACCTCGACGACCTCACCGCGCAGGTGGCACACCTCCACCGCGAGAATGTGCACGTCGCCACTGCGCTCGGCCTCACCACCTAGGGCCTCCTCGCCGTCGACGCCGAGAACGCCGTCCTCCGCACCCAGGCTTCCAAGCTCGCCGCACGCCTCTCCTCGCCGCTAAAGCTGACATGGTAGAGACCATCAACAAGAAGAAAATATACTTGCCATTGGAGCAATCTTGGCATTTCGAAAAAATATACGCCACTTTCAGCCGGGAAATAATAAAATAATACGTTCGGTGTCCTACGGCAAAATTCACATATTTTGCAGTGACCTCGGTCAGTTTCACATTTTCTCGGTGTCCCTCAGCTAATTACGCATTTTTTGCGTGTCCTATATCAAAATTTGCCTTTTTTTTTGAAAAATAAGTTATATATAGATCCCGCCATAATATGGCTTTCGAGTTTATTGCACTGAGCACACCTAAGTCCGAAGTTGATATATCACCCATGGAAAAGATAGCAACCGGTACTTCGATTCATAAAACCGCTTACTACATCTATATGTTACAGTGGATACAGTGGAAGATTATTATCTGCAATATGATCTGGTGGCCACAAGTTGGATGGTCCAATCCAATGCCAAGCTCCAACTTGTCTACGGAACTCGAATAGACATTTCAATTATTGGCCATCGAATGGAATGAAGATCGATCGATCGATCGAACATCTCGCTTCTTGGCATCGATTCTTCCATCTTCAGAGTATGAACATGCTGTGATATGCTCATGAAGAAGTAACTAGTCACACATAATAATCTTGGAGAGAAGTAAACTAACTACAATCATGGTAGTTACATAGAACACATGCTTCACTTGGATATCGATTAATCAGTAGCTTCTGTATAGCTCTGTTCCTAGAGCAAATCTGAACTTAATTCTCTCGCTGATGTCCATGCATTTATACACATGAGATAAGAGGGCGTCCACGCGTACATGACTCTACATGATATTTCTCTGTCATGAGAGACAAACAAACACATGTACGGTGTGAGTACGGTGATGCATACTACACCCTGCTACGTACAAACATGCCGTCACAGTTGACGATCAGAGTGTACAGATTTGACTGATCGACAGTATTGCAACAATCATGCTCCAGGCTGTGTCTAATCCTTGAACAGTATTCGAGTAGTGATCTGATCTCTCAGAGACGGCAAAGATTTGTCATCTCAATGGGTGACATGAACAAGGTACAGCACTATATGTGTTCGTTGCTTTGGTAAATCCGTATCATCATACTTGCAATACTACTGTACCCATCTAATCAGGGTTAGCTACATCTAGATCTTTTTCTTCTCGTCCTCTCTAAACAACAACCAAAAAAGACATCCTTTCTTTTTTGTCATGGAAGTAGCTATAGGTTTATCATGATGATCCAATGACCAAAACCAAAAAACACTTGTGGAGAAACCATCTTTCCTCTCGGTTCATAACCCCCTCCAATCGGGACTAAAGATCGTTATCTTTAGTCCCGGGTGAAATAACCGGGACTAAAGATCGATCTTTAGTCCCGGTTATTAACAACCGGGACTAAAGATAGGGGATCTTTAGTCCCGGTTGTTAACATCAACCGCCGGGACTAAAGAGGAGATAACAGCATTCTAGATGCCCCTCCTTTTTTTTCCTTTTTATTTTCTTCCGAATCAAGTGAGATGCGTATCCCAAATTAAACCCCAAATACCAAATCAAAGTAACATCCCAAATCTACATCACAAATCTTTAAAGTTACTTATACACACAAATCAAATACATCACAAATCCTAAAAAAAAATTGCACACAAATCAAATTACATCACAAGTTCTACAAAATTCATCGCAAATACATCACACACAAATCAATACATCACAGGATCATACAATAAATCACAAATTCTAAAAAAAATAAATTCACAGAGACGCCGGCCGGCCGCTGCCGCCTCCTCTCCATGCCGGCCGGCCACTGCCGCGCCGCCGCTCGCTGCCACGCCATCAGCCGCCTCCGCGCCGCCGCGCTCTCCGCGCCGGCGGCCCTCCACGCCTCCGCGCCGCCGCGCCGGCCGCTGCGCAGGCTGCCGCTCGCTGCTGCGCCGCCCCCCGCCTCCGCGCCTCCACGCCGCCGCGCCGCCGCGCAGGCCGCTGCTCGCTGCCGCGCCGCCTGCCGCCTCCGCGCCTCGCCGCCGCCCCGCCGCGCGGCCCTCCGCACCGCCGCGCCGACCCGCTCTCGCTCTCGCTCGATCTGGATAGAGATAAGGCAGTGCTCTCGCTCGATCTATCCAAAAAGAAAGAGATAAGGCAGGAAAGAGGAAGGGAGTTAGAGAGGAAAAAAAGAGATAGAGAGAGTTTGTTGTGTGGACGATAGAAGAGGATAAGTAATAGAGATTATATAGTACATGTTAGATTTTTATTCACGGTTAGTAACACCAACCGGGACTAAAGTTAGATCTTTAGTCCCGGTTGGTGTTACAAACCGGGACTAAAGATCCTAGGCGCTTGACACGGTCTGACAGGGATCATCTAGTAACACCAACCGGGAATAAAGATCATCTAGTCCTGTTGTTCTTATAAACCAGGACTAAAAATCGTTTTTACTCCTGGTTTTTAATGGAACCGGGACTACTGTGGATTTGGGTCGACCGAGCAAAGATGGTTTCTCCACCAGTGAAAGAGTACACTTGATGGCGCCTTTTCTGCTTTTACGTTTCAGCAAGTTGGGAGACGAATGAGGCGTCCGGTGCTCCAGTCCCCTTCTTATCCCGTCACGAATTCGCGCGTGGACGCGTCACGCGTAGGGGTGAAAACGGAGCGGATATTATCTGATCCGATCCGCTCCGAATCTGTCCGAAGTGAGGATATGATAAGGGTGTTTAGATATCTGTCCGGATGTGGATGCGGATGTGGATAGTTGCATGTAGATGCGGATGCGGATATGGTATCGGTAATATCCGGCGGATAC
The DNA here is from genome assembly GCF_034140825.1 of Oryza sativa Japonica Group. Taxonomy (NCBI): domain Eukaryota; kingdom Viridiplantae; phylum Streptophyta; class Magnoliopsida; order Poales; family Poaceae; genus Oryza; species Oryza sativa. The sequence goes on along the minus strand of NC_089040.1, from coordinate 26,164,277 downwards.
GGATTATCCGTTATTTTAAGCGGATTATCCGATAAACGTTTTGGCGGATAATCCGAATTTCACAGCCCATATAACCACTCAATTTGGCCCATTTGACATGAGCATTTTCATCGTGTAAAGATTCAGCCCATCCATGTCCACCTTATCCATCAATCTATCCAGGAGTTCAGTCCGTGACTCCGTCGGTGTCGCGTCAACCAATTTTTTCATCGAGACTTCTCTTCTTCCAGTCCTCCCACGTCGCCGCCTAACGCCCTGACTTACGTGTGGAACTTCTATATCTTACGTGATACTGTTTTTTCTAACATTTGTGGAACTTTTTTGTCTTGCGTGTTATCTAAATGCGATATATCGTGATGTCAATATTGTATGTGTCGATTACATGCTTTTGGACAGAAGACAAGTCAATGTTAACAACTTGACATTATATTATGATGTGATCGGTGCTTTCGTGAGTCATGTGAATTGTGATATTGGTACCTCATTGTTGCTCATTGCACAAATGATAAGATGTTATATCGATTGTATATACATATCACATCCGATTATTTTCATCCGTTTCCGAGCCGAGTCCACACCGACTCCGCACCATTTCCGACATCCGAAATAATCCGCTCCGCATCCGCATCCGCACATTATCCGCACCGCCTCCGAATCTGATTAAAAAATATGGTATAGGATATAGAAAGACTACAATCCGTGCGAATCCGATCCGTTTTCACCCCTAGTCACGCGTGACTCATATAGTCCACTCAATGCCACCAAGGTTTATTTTCTGAGTAAGGTGGTGTTTGGATACTTAACTTTAGTCCCTGTATTTAGATACTAATTTAGAGTATTAAATATAGACTACTTACAAAACTAATTATATAAATGAAAGCTAATTCGCGAGACAAATTTTTTAAGCCTAATTAATCCATAATTAGAGAATGTTTACTGTAGCATCACATGAGCTAATCATGGATTAATTAGGCTCATTAGATTCGTCTCGCGAATTAGTCCAAGATTATGGATGGGTTTTATTAATAGTCTATGTTTAACATTTATAATTAGTGTCCAAACATCCGATGTGATAGGAACTTAAAAATTTTAGTCCTATCTAAACAGGGTCTAAGATGCAAATTCTTTAGTCCTATCTAAACAGGGTCTAAGATGCAAATTCTATCCTGATTTTTATTAGCACGTATATTAAACTGCTAAATGATTTTTTTTTCAAACTTTCTACATACGTTGAAACTAATCTAAAATATCAGTAAATTTATTTTTTAAAATTTACAATAATTAAAACTTAATTAGTTAAGCGTTAATGTTTTTTATTCGTATCCTAACTTCATCTTTTCTATAAAAAAAATACAAACAAACACCACCTAAGAGACGCAGTCGCTGTGTGCGGCTCAAACGAGCAGTCTTTTCGATGTGGAGGTTTCAGATAGGAATAAGTTCACATGGTGACCATCAAGAGTGATTGAAATCTAATCGATGACCCTAAACCATAAAACCAGATATTTTGACCCCAAAACTATGGAAACCGGTGCAATTTGACTCCTTCGGCGGTTTTGGAGGGCGGTTTCGCAGACGTGGCGGTATTGACCGGCAATCCTTTACACGTGGCGCTGACGTGGCATTTAGAATTAAAAAATATGTGTGGGGCCCATTTGTCAATGACACAGAAAATAGATTGTGGGACCCACGTGTCCCTTCTCTCTCCCCTTCCTCAGTTCCCTCTCTCTCCTCGCCATTCCCTCTCTCTCTCTCCCGCGGCAGGCGGAGATGGCGGGGCGACCTGCGAGCGGTGGCGGCAACCGGGCTGAGCTCCATCGTGACGAAGACGGAGGAGACCAAAGCGGCGGCGGCGGGAGGCACACGAGGCGGGGTACGGCGAGCTCGGCCCGGCAATGGGAGGACGAGGGGAGCCGGCGGCGGTGCGAGCGGCGACTGAGGGACGGGGGCCGACGGGCCAGAGCCGGCGGCGGTGGCGGGAGGGCGGGCGGGTGAGCACGGCAGCTTGTGGCAGGAGGACGTGGGGAGCCGGCGGCGGCAGGAGGGCGGGCGGGCGAGGGCAGCGGCGGCTCGTGGTAGAGGGAGGACGAGGGGAAGCTGCGGCCGAGGTATCTGAGTTCCTCTTTGGCCGCTTCGCCGCCGACCACGCCGCCATCGCCATCGCCATTTCAGGAGTCAAAGTCGAAGTCGCCGCCGCAGCCTGCTTCTTCCGCCCGCCGCCGTTCCCCTCATCCTCCCACTGCTTCTCCCGCCCGCCGCTGTTCCCCTCGTCCTCCCACTGCTTCTCCCGCCCGACGCCGCCCGCGGGCCGCCGCCGCTCGGCCGCCGCCGACGTCTCAATGCCGGCCGCTGATGACGTCTCGATGCCAGGCGCTGGGTGGTGTGGGTGGTGGTGGTGCGAGAGGAACGGCAAGCGGCCGCCGCTTCAGCTCCAGCCCACGGTCGCCGCCGCAGCTCCAGCCGCCGCCGCTCGCTCCCCGCGGACGGCTGTAGGGGAGAGGGAGCAAGAAAGAGAGAAGGGAGGGGAGGAAGAAGAAAGGGAGAAGATGGCGTGTGGGGCCCACATGTCAGTGGGCCCCATAATTGTGTGTGTGAATGACAAATGGGTCCCACGTATAACATTTTAATTGAAATGCCACCTAAGCGCCACATCAACGCCACGTGTAAAGAAGACCCGGTCAATACCGCCACGTCGGCGCCACGTCAGCGAAACTGCCCTCCAAAACCGCCGAGGGAGTCCAATTGCACCGGTTTCCATAGTTTGGGGGTCAAAATATCCGGTTTTGTGGTTTAGGGTCATGGATTAGATTTCAATCACTTTTGAAGGTCACCAAGTGAACTTATTCCTTTCAGATAACCTTAGCGAGCTCTAAAGCAAAATTTTTCATAAATATAAATATATACATATAAATTTTTCATAAAAGGGAGCATCTATCCATTTGTCGGGTGATCTAATACGTACTACTCCCTCCGTTTCTCCCTCCGTTTCAAAATGTTTGACACCGTTGACTTTTTAATACGTGTTTGACCATTCGTTTTATTCAAATCATTTAAGTAATTATTTATTCTTTTCATATCATTTGATTCATTGTTAAATATATTTTCATGTACACATATAGTTTTACATATTTCACAATTTTTTTTGAATAAGATGAACGGTCAAATATGTGCTAAAAAATCAACGATGTCGAACATTTTAAAACGGAGGAAGTACAAGTCTACAACGTACACATGCACCGATGGATGGGTGAAGCAAAGCAGCGGCAGCGCCGGGTATATGCGTGGTTTGCAAGGGTCTATATTTTGTTGCACCCTTTTGGTTATGCAATTGCTACACTATTTGTGTTTAAACAATTGCTGTTAACTTTAGATACTGTGGTGATGCATGCTGTGACATGCTAATTTGCTAACGGTGCTGCTTAAGAACCCGATAGCTTTGTGTCTCTTTACTTTTGACAAATGTGGCTGGAAGTTCAATGTTAAATATATTATTCGGTATTTCCCTATTGCCATTTGCATATTCAACAATATGTGAATTTGTCATATACACAACAGCAATCACAATGAATATAAAAGCCTAATATCTCCACTTCTCTAACATTTGGCAAGTATAATCTCAGGCACAAATTGAACCAAACAGCACCTGACCATTGTATCCCCTCAGGCTTGTTTTCAGGGCATCAACCAAACACACTACTCTCAGGGAGACATGCCTAACCAGGTAACTTTGCTATCTAAGCTCAGGCTACTCTCAGGAATGTAAAATGCTCAGGCAGGTTGCTCAGGATAGCAACCAAACAAGCTAAATCTACCCGCGCTCTGCCTGCCTCGCCATCGCCGGCCGGCCGCCGATCGAGTAATTGCGCAGCGCACGCAGCTCATCATCCACTAGACTAATTACTTCGGGAGGGCGACATGACGGACGTGGAGCTGAGAGTGGAGGCCCTCAGCCTGAGCGACGTCTCCGCCATCCCGCCGGAGTACGTCCGCCTGGAGGAGGAGCGCACAGACCTCGGCGACGCCCTGGAGGTCGCCCGGGCCGCGTCCGACGACGCCGACGCCGCCCGCATCCCCGTCGTCGACATCTCCGCGTTCGACGGCGACGGCAGGCGCGCGTGCGTGGAGGCGGTGCGCGCGGCGGCCGAGGAGTGGGGCGTCATGCACATCGCCGGACACGGCCTCCCGGGCGACGTCCTCGACCGCCTGCGTGCCGCGGGCGAGGCGTTCTTCGCGCTGCCCATCGCGGAGAAGGAGGCGTACGCCAACGACCCGGCGGCGGGGCGGCTGCAGGGGTACGGCAGCAAGCTCGCCGCCAACGCCAGCGGGAAGAGGGAGTGGGAGGACTACCTGTTCCACCTCGTCCACCCGGACCACCTCGCCGACCACTCGCTCTGGCCGGCGAACCCGCCGGAGTACGTCCCCGTGTCGCGCGACTTCGGCGGCCGCGTCCGGACCCTCGCGTCCAAGCTGCTCGCCATCCTCTCCCTCGGCCTCGGCCTGCCAGAAGAGACGCTGGAACGGCGCCTGAGAAGACATGATCAGCACGGCGTCGACGACGACCTGCTTCTCCAGCTCAAGATCAACTACTACCCGAGGTGCCCGCGGCCTGACCTCGCCGTCGGCGTCGAGGCACACACCGACGTCAGCGCGCTCTCCTTCATCCTCCACAACGGCGTGCCGGGACTGCAGGCGCACCACGCCGGGACCTGGGTCACCGCGCGCTCCGAACAGGGCACCATCGTCGTCCACGTCGGCGACGCCCTGGAGATCCTCACCAACGGCCGGTACACCAGCGTGCTCCACCGCAGCCTCGTCAGCCGCGACGCAGTGCGCGTCTCCTGGGTCGTCTTCTGCGAGCCGCCGCCGGAGTCCGTGCTGCTGCAGCCGCTGCCGGAGCTGCTCGCCAACGGCGCCGGCAAGCCGCTCTTCGCGCCGCGCACATTCAAGCAGCACGTGCAACGCAAGCTGTTCAAGAAGCTCAAGGATCAGCAAGACAACAATGCCGCAGCTGCATCGAACGGAATTATACCTAAATAATTGCAACTAGCTTGATGGCCCAGGCAAGGCTAGCACCCATACAAAATTATATATATTTTTTATATGATTTTACTTAAAATTTATTAAATAGCTATCTACATGTCTTAAGAGTTTGAAAGTCCAAACCTTATATCATCCTTATGTTTCTAATTTTATAGTTTTTAAAAGTCACACCAGTTGCTAGTTGCTACCCTTACTTATGTCATTTCCTTCTTTATTTGTTTGCTCGATCTACCATTGTTTCTATTTATTCTCTATATATTTTTTAGAGTTTATTGTCTCGTTAGGTTTCATTTTCATAATTTCTAGAAATCTCGTCAAATGCTGTCATTATAATTCTCTGCGGCCCGTCCACTACCTATTCTCTTTATTATCATTGCGATTTTAAAAATCGAACATAATTATCGTTTGGATTCTTTTTTTTACTTTCTAGAAGTCCGTTAGTGGCTTTGTCATTGTACTCTTTTATGGCACGCGTTGCCTCCTTTCTTTATAGTCATTGATATTTTAAAATCGAACATACTTATCATTGGGGTTTATTATTTTTTTTTACTTTTTAGAAGTCTCGAACCTTTAAAAAGTATACATCGTAGCTTTTAGAGTTTATTGTCACGTTGAGTTTCGTTACTCTAAATTTTAGAAGTCCCGTCAAATGCTGCCACTATACTCCTCTATGGTCCGTCCCCTACTCTTTATTGTTATTGGGATTCTAAAAATTGAACATAATTATCATTGCAATTCATTTTTAACTTTTTAGAAGTTCCGCTAACTATCGTCGGCTTTGCCACTGTACTCCAGTAAGACCCGCCCAATGCCTCTCTTTTTTATTGTCATTGAGATTTTAAAATCGAATATAATTATCTTTGGGGTTCAATTTTTTTACTTTGTAGAAATCTCGCCAACCACCTTGCCCGGTTGCTTCATAGCTAGCCTGTCATCTCTCTGTTAATGCGAAAAACACACACTGGCCTGAATGATCTGCTTAACTCCTGTGCAGGTCCAAAATCTCGCCTTTAGGTTCGTGAGCATGCCAGTTGATTTGATCATGCAATCAACAAGAATAAAGACAAGAAAAATCGTGGTTAAATCCATAAACGATAGCCGATCGGCTAGTTGCCGATGACATATTATTTATCATCGAGCCGATGTCATATTTGAATCGATCGGCAATGATTAATAAATAAGATAAAACTAAATCTATTCAATCGGCTGTAGATATCAATATCATATAGTCTTTACTTCGATATATACTTAAACTAAGTGATTGGGATAGATCGGTTGCCATACCGAGACAGTATAAATCACTTAAATCGAAATATATATTAAAGCAAAGATTATATAGATGTTTATAGCATAGCTGATCAGATAGATCTAGCGCGTATCGGCTAATACTCTGATACCACTCTATATCAAGATATCGAGGCAAGCAAGATATATCAAATAATAAACCTAATATAACTTTAATGCAATGAGATACTAATATAAAGGGCATAAAGGGCGGATTTAGCATGACAAGTAAGTATAGGAGATAAAAATAGCTAAATCAGGTAAGATCGGCTGAAACTCTGACACTATCTCTATTGATAAGCATAAAACAGGCTAGATATCACAATTATGGGTAAAACTTAATAGATCAAACTTACGCTATAAGAGTTGGACACGGGTATTAAGAAAGTATATAGAATTAAATGGGGGAAGGTTGTAATTGGTTGAGAAGTGAAGGTAGGTGAGAAAATTGAATGATGGAGGGTTGTGATTGGTTGAGAACAGAATATTGGAAGAAGTTGTTATATTTGAAGATAAATCTTTAGGACTAAAAGTTGTTATATTTTGGGATAGAGAGAGTATATGGCACATGCATTGTTCTTTAAATTAATGTCCTCCTTATATCATTGTCTCTCCTTATGGCCTTGTTTAGTTCGCGAAAAGAAAATATTTGGGTGTCACATCAGACGTTTGACCGGATGTCGGAAGGGGTTTTCAGACACGAATGAAAAAACTAATTTCATAACTCGCCTGAAAACCGTGAGACGAATCTTTTGAGCCTAATTAATCTATCATTAGCACATGTGGTTTACTGTAGCACTTATGGCTAATCATGGACTAATTAGGCTCATAAGATTCGTCTCACGATTTCCCCCCTAACTGTACAATTAGTTTTTTTTAATCTATATTTAATGCTCCATGCATATGTCCAAAGATTCGATGTGATGTTTTTGGGAAAAATTTTGTGGAACTAAACCAAGCAGTCTCGAAGATGAAATATGTGTATGATAAGTGGGATCAGGTATTAATATTAATAGTGTAGTAAGTAACTATTGTATGAGCGCAAGTTTAATAGTATAGCCAACTACTAGCTCCAAATCATCTATAGCTAATTTAATAGCCAATTGATACAATAGTTGTTCACTATACTATTAATACATGGTCCCACATGTCATATACACACTGCGTCTTAGAGTCCGTGCTACAACTGGCTAAGGGATCTGTAGCCCGCTGCTCTTCTCTCTCATCTTTTATATCTTTAAAATATGTGTATAGCTGAATAATAGTCTGCTATTGTACTTGTTCTAAATTAGCTATTAAATTGACTATTTATGATTTAGAGCGAGTAGTTGCTTGTACCATTAAACTTGCTCTTAGAGGATTGGATATATCGGTCTACCCTGCCACCATGGCCGTGACTGTAGACCGGCCCAAACTGCAACCATCAAAACTCTTTGATTATTGCAACCTACTCCCTGCATTTTTGTCCTTTTCCCTTGAAAAGAAATAACTCGTGTTGCTCGTGGCTATTATGATCGACATCATCACTGCCAAATTCAGTGACCTAACCGACAATCCACAGAATCGGCTTCAATATATGCAAACTACGAGAAGCTATCGTAGCAAATTTCTTTCTCCCACAGCCATGTACTCTTCCTCCTCCATGAAACCCTCCTCCCCTTCACAAGCCAACCAAGACGCCGATGATGCCAAAACCTACAAGGAGCTCTACCAGCGCTGCACCGACTTGGTGTCGTCATGGCCGAGCCGCCAAGGCCTTTCTTACCTCCAGCTCTTCCGCCACGAGAAAGGATGGTACAACGGCGTCACGCCTCTCGTCGGGACGATGGTCGCCGACGAGCTCTTCGCCGCGCGCCCCTCGGACATCGTCGTCCCCACCCTGCCCAAGTCCGGCACGACGTGGATCAAGGCGCTGCTCTACGCCACGGTGCACCGGAGAGAGCATCCCGCCGACGCCGCCGGCGACCACCCCTTCAACTCCCTCGGCCCCCACGAATGCGTCAAATTCCTCGAGTACCATCTCTACAGGGCGGACGAGGCCCCCGACCTCGACGCGCTCCCGGACCCGCGGCTGTTCGCGACGCACGCGCCGTTCGACCTCCTGCCGCGAGCCGTCGTCGCCGCCGCGCCGCCGTCGGGCTGCAAGGTCGTCTACGTGTGCCGTGACCCCAAGGACACCCTGGTCTCCCTCCTGCAGTTCGTCAACGAGTACAAGTCCCGGAACGGGAGGGAGCTCGTCGCAGTGGACGCCGCCGTGGGCTTCTTCTGCGACGGCGTGTCGCCGTTCGGGCCGTACTGGGAGCACGTCCTCGGCTACTGGCGCGCGCACCGGGAGCGCCCCGAGCGGGTGCTCTTCCTCAGGTACGAGGAGATGAAGCGGGACCCGGCGGGGCACGTGCGGAGGCTGGCGGAGTTCGCCGGGGTCCCCTTCACCTCGCCGGAGGAAGACGGCGGCGCGGTGGACGCCATTGTCAGGCTGTGCTCGTTCGACAACATGGTCGGCCTGGAGGCGACCAAGGGTGGCCGCACGCAGCTCACAACCACAACCGTGCCGAACAGCGCGTTCTTCCGGCGTGGAGAGGTTGGAGACTGGGCGAACCATCTGTCTCCGGAGATGGCGCAACGAATCGACGCCATCACCGAGGCTAAGTTTGCAGGTTTTGGCCTAGCGCCCAGCCTGATCGAGCTCTAGTAAAAAGAAGGGGGTGTATTTTCATTAGACGATGTGATGGTTAGCGGTTGCCCTTCTATATATGAATGAAATTACGGAAGTACCATCTATATCTATATCTATACTAATATATATCTATGAAATTGGAGGAGTTGCCCCCCTCCAATTCTACAAGCCAAATTACTGGGATGAATCCCTACTGTCCATCCGCGCGATTTCATTCACCACCGCACGATTTCGTTTCCCACCGCAGGATGCGAAGACTTCGCTCCTCCACGCGCGCAGACTTCGCTCGCTTCTCCTCCTCCTCCCCATGTGTACTGAAGCCACATCCTCGCAGGACCTCTGTCGCCGCTCCGCCGCATCCTCGCCGGAGACGCCGCCGCCGGATCCTGCTTCTTCTCCACCGCCGCGGCCGGAGCCGACCTCAGCCCCATCCGCCGCCGCCGCCGCCTCCTCCTTCTTCCCCACCGCCGCGGCCGGCCTCTTCCCCATCGGCCGCAGCCGGAGCCGACGTCCTCCCCATCCGACGCTGCCACAGTCCCTGTCGCCATCGTCGACGTTGTCTCTGCTGCCACGCTCCGCTGCCCATCTCCTGTCATGCTGCTGTACTTGGCCAATGTGCCTATACCCTAGGTGCTGAACAACAGGAGGGAATCTCAACATCGTTGAGACGTACAGGTAATCAGACTCTATCTTGCAGCTTCGATTCATCATTCAATTATACAATTTGATGGTCTTTCTTTGTTGACTGCCAAACAATTCCCCTTCAGCTCACTGCCATCCTCCTCTCCCTCTGCTGTGTGGTTTGTGTAAAGCATCACCATTCTATACATCACTGTGTTCATTATGAGCTTGGCTATGCAATATATGGATTGGCCATTCAAATATCAATGTTTTTGTTCTTGGATTTGCAATGCTTACGAAATTACTCTCTGAAATTGTGCTTGCAATGGGCCTTGTATTATTTTCCCCACGATGTGGGTAGTATGGATTTTTTTTTCTGTTTGTCCTCCATATATGTCAGCTCTAAAAATAGACAATATGAACTTAGTTCAGGCCATAGAATATACTAACAGACTGCCTATGTTTTGATTTCCATTTGTCTTAACGTTTCTAGTTTCAGCAGTGCAAGGTTATAATTGCTTCATGGTTCTCCTCTCTTTGTTTTTAACAAAATTAATATGAACTGCACATACATCACTGTGCTCATATTTCGTACAGATTCAGGCGTGATGCTATACTGTTGTGCAGGAAGAAGCTTCACAATTTCACACAAGGGATTTAGTTGGTAGCAGCTCTCACACTCCCTTCGAGCAAATATTGTTTTCAGGTACTTATCTCATTTAACTTAATAAGTTGCTTGATTATTGGGACTTGGGAGCAACTCACACACTCCCTTCGAGCAAATATTGTTTTCAGGTACAATACTGTCGATGATTCTATTCTACAAGAAATGTGAATTATGGACCATTATACTACCTTGGTAAATATTTTTGTTCCAGTTTGAAGCTGAAAAAGTTATTTCCGGTTGTTCTGATTAACGTGGTTCAAATTGATTCTTAGAAAATGAAAAGTCTTCAGTAGGTCCTGTTATTCTGTAACATGTAGGTTCTAATTGATGCTTAGAAAATGTGGATTTGGGATTTTGTTATAGCGAGCGGACTGTCATCAATATTAACGAAAACCTGTTGCATATTAAAACTGCTTTTATATGCTCATGGTGTGTTCTTCAAGGTTGTACATCCTTGCGATGGACGGCCTTTCTAAACTAACTGCGAATGAATTAAAAAGTCAGCGAGCCCGAGAGCGGTACACGGCACTCAGCGTTGAGGAGAAGGGTGCGCTGGTTCAAAGGAACCCTGAAAACAGGGAGAGGAAGAATTCTGCATCTACATCGGGCACAGGTGATGATATATTCATTCGATGCTTATTATGGTCAAGCTTATTTTATGGCAAACAATGCTAAAACCTGGGCACATTCAATTGAATTGTAGTTTTGAATCAGAGTTTGCATGAAGGAAGCCAAACTGTAAATTGTCAGCCATCATTTCAGCCTGTGCCATCCTCCACACCTATGTCTTCCTCCACACCTGGTAATATCCCGTGGAATCAATTTGTAATATCAAATTACTCTTTGCGTTTTTTGGGGTTCAATCTAATTGTGTATTTCAAGAAGTGTTCATCAGTGGAAGGTTTGTTATCAACACTGTAAAACAGGAAAGCATCGTTTCTGGCCAACGGATCACTGGAGCGCCGCGGACGCAAGGCGCTGTTTACTCCCAATCTGTCCCCCCTATAAAGCTAGCCCCAATCCCACTACTTCGGTACAGTACATCACCACTGCATTTCTTCTCATCTTTCCTCTTCCATAGATCATTAGTAAGGTCTCTCTTCTAAGAATCAGCTATGACTTTTGCTGAAGTTTTCAGTCTGCCTAATGGCGCAATTGTTGGTATGGTATATCGAACCACAAGTGTATATTGTGTTTGTTCTTTTCTTGCTGAAACTAACTCTGAAACATGTTTACATTTGTACAGATGTTGCTGCCATTGTGTCTGATGTCGGTCCTATAGACCATTATGCAAATTTTCCAAACAGTGTTAGAAAGGTCGCTTTGATGGATTCCAAGTAAGTCAATTCCAATTTATTTTTGAGTGCAATTCTAAAACTAATATTGATTAGGACACTGTTATTTTTGTTGTTCTAGCATATTTTGTTTGTAATCTTTGTTCTAATGGATGCAGAGGTGAGAAACTCCCTGTTCAAAGAACCAGTCCTGCATGACGCCATTAAGATTGGTGTGAACTTTAGGAACCAAGAGCTGCTGCAACCGGCAGAACAAAATAATGCTCCAGGAGAACCAGAAGTGGTGATAGTTGAAGATGATGAAGTGGTGATTGAGCCATTGCCAAAAAAGGAGCGCACTGGCAACAAGGGATAAACTATGGATTTTGGTTTATGCTATGTAGTGTTTGCTGTTATGAAATATAATTAGTGTTAGTGGCCACTTCCATTTCAATAATTTATTGTGCTATGTATCTTCTTCCTTTGAGATATCAATCTAATGTTCTTCCATTGTTTTCTCAGACATTACCTCTGCACATTGGCTTATGCATACCTCTGCACATTGGCTGAAGATCATATTTATTTTTGAGCAAATTCTTGTATCTAATATGAAAATCAGAATGCATATATGCATGCACTTTATGAAAATTGTGCAGTTTGTGCATAAGTCAGCGGGGAATAGTTAGAGCTTCAAGTGTGATTGAAGCAGATCCTCTTTCTTATGATCTATTTCCTATTTACCTATTCTTCTTTCAGATTATTGGGTTATAATATATTGGGTTTAATTTATATATTGAACATAACGTGTCTTGCACGTGCATGATTACTAGTATGATAGAATGGTTATGTACTTTTACGGAATAATTGTACCACTTTTGTTTACTCTATTCCTTTTAAAATATACTAGTATACAACTATAAATTTATGGAGTTTTTAAGACCAATGAGAGGTATAAAAAGGGGAAACGTCAGGGATCGGTCAACTGGCGGGGGAGCAAAAAATCGGGCGCTCCCCCGCCGCACGACGCGCGCATGCCGTGCCAGCCCACCACGCACCATGTGTGCCCCTGTAAACATCTGCCACGTGTCCCCACCACATACTCCGTTGCAACAAATTACCCACATATTTTGGAAACCCTATATTAAGAGAATTCGTTTCATTTTTTATTCCACCAAAAATGTTTCACCTAGTGTACTCACAATGTTTCACTATGCATAGATCTAATGTTGCAGTGAATTGGGACATTCTTTTGCAACAAATCACCCATATATTATGGAAACCCTCTATTAAGAGAATTTGTTTCATGATTTCTTCCACCAAAAATATTTCACTTAGTGTACTTGTAATGTTTCACTATGTATGGATCAAATGTTGCAGTGACTTGAAACATTCTTTTACTATTTGCTGAAACATTGTTTTTATATAAGGTGAAATAACGCCCGATTTAAACGATTGAAACATTTTCGATCTACTTAGTGAAACGATTCCGATATACTTGGTGCAACAATGTGCAACATTTAAAAATAATTCAATAATAAGCTAAATATTTTTTTCATCGGAATATATTCGTGTGTGGTCTTGTTTTAAAGATTTAATTGTAACGAATTTAACGATGCAATCGGATCATGATTTAGATAAATAATTTAAGAGAAAAAATAGTTTAAAGTGGTTTTGTACGCATGCATCTTGCTGAGATCAGCATGACGTGGGCGCCAGATTTTTCCACACCCCATCGAGCACCCGACGCCTAGTCTTCTCGTGTAAAAAGACTAAAGATAACCATTTATTAATTGTTCAGTGGTAAGGTGGGTATATTTAACGGCGTGGGATGGACGAAACCGGATTGAGATCCTCTGCATTGAAGAGTAAAATGCAGAGGATCTACAGTACATAAGTTGCATTGGCTCATATTTTGAGCCATTGGATCTCTATCGAACGGCACATATCAGCTGCTACAGTATCACGCTACAGTAAAAAATCATCCACCAGTAAATTGGATTACTATTTGAGCACTGTTGCTACTGTAGCATTGTAGCACAAGACACATATCACTGTTCAAACAGTGTTCTCCGCGTTTACTAGACCTGCATCCGACGAAATCCTAATGGTGATGGCATTTCTAGAACAAAATCACTTGTATGATGACATTTCATGGAACTCGCATTTCTCAATGACATTTCTTCCAATTAGACGCTTGTTAATGACATTTTTTTGGATTTTCTCATTAATGAACATCGGTAAATAATTTTGGATCGACATATGTACGTCACCTACCATCAAAAGAATAATTACTCGTACATTTGAGTGTCAGTGTTACAGATAAAGCATATATTTTATACATGGATTCATAATAATACATAGAAATACCGCATACCTGATATTAGATTGAAGATATATTCAAATATGGGAATAAAATGTGTGGAAGGAAACACAAGTCAGGAAGGAAATTGTTTTCATGATAATAGAAGACATCGGAGTCCGATGTCGAGGAGCGGAAATGCTAGTGGGCGACGCCCAGAGCAATCAGATTCCCCCCCCCCCCTCCTCCCCCTCCCTCCCTCCACCAAGTTTCCTTTTTTGGCACCGTATTACTTTTCTATTTTAGTAAATTTATGCACCTAAAGTTTATACACCTCAAGTTTACACATCTAAAGTTTAGAGACCAAAAGTTTATATATCCGATTCAAATTTGAATTTGAATTATATCTAATTCAAATTTAAATTTGAATTCAAATATCTGATTCAAATTTGAATTTGAATTCAAATATTTTTCATATATAGTATTTATATACATCTAAAGTTTATACACCTAAAGTTTATAGAACTAAAGTTTATAGAACTAAAGTTTATATACCCGATTCAAATTTGAATTTGAATTATATATTTTCTATATATAGTATTTCTATACATCTAAAGTTTATATACCTAAAGTTTATAGATCCAAAATTTATAAGTCAAAAGTTTACATGCCCGATTCAAATTTCAATTTGAATTATATCTGATTCAAATTTGAATTTGAATTCAAATATTTTCTATATATAGTATTTCTATACATCTAAAGTTTAGACACCTAAAGTTTATAGACCCAAAGTTTATAAGTAAAAAGTATTCAAATTTGAATTTAAATTCAAATTTTTTATATATAGTATTTCTATACATAAATTTTTTTAACTTTTTTTTAAAATTTTTTTTTGGTATACTGTAGTAAGAAGAGAAGAAGGGGAGGAGGAAGAGGGGAGAGATCACCCGCCCATTAGACTTGCCCGTCGAGGAGAAAGGGTTTCCTTTATAATCCGCATGATTGGATGGGCCACGCGTATTTGGGCGCCTACAGTAGTGATCGCTTCCGAGTAGGTTTCTCTTCCCATTGAGCCTTGAGCCCGATAAATTGTACATTAACATTGGCATAAGCAAAACAAAGTATATATTCACTTTATATTTAATTAAAATAAGTCAATACATATGTATAAAGCCATACAACTTTATGTTATGAAAATAGATACAAAACGGAGACACGAATTTTTACGTGGAAAACCCTTGCGGGAAAAAACCACGGGCGTGGACCGGCAATGATCACTATTGTAGAGTTCGATACAAACGTAGGGGATAAATTGGGTTGTCGCACCTTCCCCGTGCGGCTTACAAGGGAAATATATAAGAGAAATCTATGAGTCATAATAGGAAACTAATCCTATAAAGTAGAGTCCTATTGAATAACTAATCCGAATATATTGTGGGCCCATAATTCGGATCACATATTTAACAATCTCCACCTTGAGACGAATTTCTCTTGTAGCATAAAAATCTTCAATCTCCGAAGAACCTCATGATGATAAAATCAATGTGCGCCAAATAGTCTGCATGACTATACTATAACACCCTCGATCCAGAAAAGTTAGACCATACTTCAAACTCGTCATTGGGAAGAAATCCTGAATCTGCTGGTATGATATTGTGGAACCCAGCAGAGACGTGAAACTGATGCACAAACTTCAAACTCGCCATGGGAATAAAATCATGAATCTGTTGGCGTTAATATCTGGAATCCAAACAGAAACGCGAAAAATTGTTGTGCACAAAACGAAGTACTTATATCCCCGATAACATCCTGGTATGTTGGGTACAATGGTAGCAAAATTCACCGGACAATTTGATCACCATGTGATCTAGACAGGAGCGAGGCTCCCTCTCGACGACTTGAATGTGCTTCTCTTTTTTTTTTCAGCATACTTCTCCTCCTAGGTAAATACCCCGCTGCAAAACTTCACTTGCCATAATAAAACTTCACTTACCATAATGAGAATATTGCATCTCAATCCAAGAGCGGTAGATCAAACTTCAAACTCGCCTTGAGAATAAAATCCTGAATCTGCTGGTATAATTTGTAAAACCCTAGCAGAAACGCGAAACACTCTAGCTGCATAAAACAAAGTATTTTGATCCCCGTGCAGAACCTCTTAGTAAACTTGGCTTGCAAATATAGCCATTTTGAAAGTGAATTTGGATTCACCTCGACAGAACCAAGCAATGCACAGAACTTTAATTCCTGGTAAACTCCGTGTGCCACAAATTTCCAACCGTGAAAATTAATTCACGTGATCAGAACAGAAGCAATGGCTCTCGGTGGCTTCTGATTTTTCTCCACCTGTGTGTGCTCGAGGATGACACCGGCCGGCTGCTGCTTCCTCGACGCGTGCGGCTGCGTAGGCGTGGACGACGGCTGCTGCATCGCCTTTTTATCCTCGCACAAAAACACCGACTCCGCGTCGGACTTGATGAGCCAACAAATCCATGCGGCGGCAGAAGATCGATCTCGGCGAGACAGATCGATTCGACTACGCAGAGTCGTTTTCGCCGAAAACTCCTGACAACAGCGTGGGGAAGATCGATATCGCCGAACCGGCGAAACGACGTAGATGTGAAACACGGCAGCGGGTGAATTGCGGAACAGATCTCCAATGCTCTGATACCACTTGTTATGAAAATAGATGCAAAACGGAGACACGAATTTTTACGTGGAAAACCCTTGCGGGAAAAAACAACGGGCGCGGACCGGCAATGATCACTATTGTGGAGTTCGATACGGGATACATTGAGTTGTCGCACCCTCCCCGTACGGCTTACAAGGGATATATATATAGGAGAAATCTAGGAGTCCTAATAGAAAACTAATTCTATAAAGTAGAGTCCTATTGGATAACTAATCCTATTAGATAACTAATTCGAATATATTGTGGGCCTGAAATTCGGATCACATATTTAACACTTTATACATATAAAATTTGTACACGTACAAACTTTGTATGTATAAAGTTTATACATACAAATTTAAAATTTATTAGAAAAATAATTTATATTAAAAAAATCATGCATGTGGACTTTTAAGGCCCATGTATGTGTGGTGCTCCACCACTCACATTCGGCCCCTTTTAGGGAAAAAAAAGATGCCCACTCATCTGGTAAAGGAAAAAGAAAAAAAATGGATGAAGGGGCTCAACTAGGGATGGCAACGGGGCGGGTCGGGGGTGGGTGGAGGTAGAACGCCCCCGGCCCCGGCCCCGCATTCTTCGCCCCGCCCCGACCCCGACCAGGAGTTCGGGGCAAAATCTCCCCCACCCCCGCCCCCGGCGGGTCCTCGGAACCCGACCGGGCCCCCGCACTGGATGCACAACAGCGAGGGAGAACGATGGGGGCAGCACAACGAAGCTTGCGGGTGGAAGACGTTGATGGTAGTGGGGAAGCAGCGAAGAGGGTTGGAGCCACTGGTGGAGAAACCATCTTTCGTCGGTCGGCTGAATTCCACAATAGTCCCGGTTGCAATAAAAACCGGGGCTAAAGATGATCTTTAGTCTCGGTTAAAAGGGGTAACGGGCATATTTGATCTTTAGTCCCGATTGGATCGTAACTTTAGTCCCGGTTGGTAACACCAACCGGGACTAAAGTCCCACCCCTATATATATATGTCTTCTTCCTCCTCCAGCTGCCCGAGCAAGCTTTAAAATTTCTTCAAAAAAGAGGGGAGGTCATGCCAAAATTTCTAGTGAATTTATTTTGGTGATTATATACAAATCGGAGGTGCCTAAAAGGTTAGCAACTTCATCCTCCAATGTTTTTTTTTCGTATTACATTTGGAGCTATGTTTTGCACACTTTTTTGTCTCTAAAATTTAGTTGTAAGTTGATGAGAGAGAAAATTTGTGTGGGGAAGAAAGAATATATAGAAATTTAGTTTATTTGCTAAAGAAGGTTTTATAAAATTGTTGAGAAGGATAAAATAGTGAAAGTTAATCTTAAATAATAGAAAACAAACTAAAATGAAAATTAAAAGAAGTAAAACACATTAATATTAGTTTAAAACTTTAGAAATAGTAAATAAGAATAATTTGGTGTAATATTTTATAATTTTTGTATGAATAATGATATGTCATTATTGTATGATTGTTGAAAGAGTTTGTAATTATTTTATAATTATTGTATGACTGTCATTATTGTAAGAATAATTATTTGTGTATGATTTTTTTTCATGTCATGTAGATGGATCGGCGATGGATGTACGCTGACCGGCGGTCCAAAGAGTTTATTAAAGGCATGCATTATTTTTTGAGAGTGGCCGAAGCTAACAGGCATAAGGGTTTTATTTGTTGTCCATACAATAAGTGTAAGAATCAGAAGGAGTATTCTGCATCCAGGACTATTCATTTCCACTTGTTTGAGTCGGGGTTCATGCCAAGCTATAATTGTTGGACATCCCACGGAGAGCAAGGTGTTGAAATGGAAGAAGATGAAGTGGAAGACGATAATATTCCAGACTTTGCTCAGTACGTTGGATTTGAAGGAAATCAAACGGGCGAGGAGGAAAGGGATGCTGATGGTAACGACGTTGCGGATGATCTTGGTCAGATGTTGCAGGACACCAAGGAGGACTGCGAAAGTGAAAAGGGGGCCCATAAATTGGACAAGATGTTAGAGGACCACAGAACGTCGTTGTACCCAGGTTGCGAGCAGGGGCACAAAAAGTTGGATACCACTCTGGAGTTCTTGCAATGGAAGGCAAAAAATGGTGTTAGTGACAAGGCATTTGGCGATTTATTGAAACTCGTCAACAACATTCTTCCGGAGGGAAACAAATTGCCTGAGACAACGTACGAGGCTAAGAAGATAGTCTGCCCTCTAGGACTGGAAGTTCAGAAGATTCACGCATGTCCGAATGATTGTATCCTATATCGCGGTGAGGAGTACGAGAACCTAGAAGCATGTCCTGTTTGCAAAGCACTACGATACAAGATTAGACGAGACGATCCAGGAGAAGTTGACGGGTAGCTAACAAAGAAGAGAATTCCTGCTAAGGTGATGTGGTATTTCCCTATAATACCACGGCTAAGGCATTTGTTCAGGAATAAGGGGAATGCTAGAATGATGCGATGGCACGCTGAAGAGCGTCAACAGGACGGGATGTTGAGACACCCCGCCGATGGTTCGCAGTGGCGAAACATCGACAGAAAATTTAAAGACTTTGGAAAGGACGCACGAAACATACGGTTTGGTTTAAGTATGGATGGCATGAATCCTTTTGAAGAGATGAGCAGCAGCCATAGCACTGCACTTGGCCCGTTACGATGTGTATCTACAACCTCCCTCCTGGCTATGCATGAAGAGGAAGTACATAATGATGCCGATTATTATTCAAGGCCCCAAGCAACTTGGTAACGACATCGATGTGTACCTAAGACCACTGGTCGAAGATCTTAAACTGTTGTGGAAAAAGGAAGGTGTCCCCGTGTGGGACGAGGACAAACAGGAGGAGTTTAACCTACAAGCGCTGCTGTTCGTAACCATCAACGATTGGCCTGCACTTAGCAGCCTTTCCGGTCAGTCCAACAAGGGGTACAAGACTTGCACTCACTGAATGGATGAAACAGAAAGTACGTATCTTAAGCACTGTAGGAAGGTTGTGTACATGGGTCATCGTCGATTCCTTGCAGCAAATCACCCGGTACGGAAGAAAGGCAAGCACTTTGAACATAAGGCGGACCACCGTACGAAGCCTAAACATCGCAGCGGGAAAACAGTGTTTGCTATGGTTAAAGATCTTAAAGTAGTGTTCGGAAAGGGGCCTGGAGGCCAGCCTATAGAGAGCGAAGATGGTCACGCGGCGATGTGGAAAAAGAACTCTATATTTTGGGAGTTACCCTATTGGGAATTCTTGGACGTCCGCCATGCAATCGACGTGATGCACCTCACTAAGAACCTTTGCGTAAACCTTCTTGGCTTCCTAGGTGTATATGGAAAGTCGAAAGATACACTGGAAGCACGTAATGATTTGAAGCATATGGAACAACGTGGCGACCTTCACCCAGAACCAAAGGAGAAAGGAAGCCATTACTTGAGTCCAGCCAGCTACACTCTTAGCAAGGCAGAGAAGGAAAGTATGTTTGAATGCTTGGATAGCATAAAGGTACCGTCTGGATACTCCACGAATATCAAGCGAATAATAAGCACGAAGGAGAAGAAGTTCACAAACCTAAAGTCTCATGACTGTCATGTGTTGATGACACAACTGCTACCAGTTGTAATAAGGGGTATCCTTCCAGACAATGTCCGGGCAACAATAACAAAGCTATGTGCTTTCATGAACGCAATTTCGCAGAAGGTCATTGATCCGGATAGATTAGAAGCCCTTCAGAATGATGTGGTGCAATGTCTTGTCAGTTTTGAGTTGATATTTCCACCTTCATTTTTCAATATAATGACGCATCTGCTTTGTCACCTTGTCAAAGAGATCAGTATTCTCGGGCCTGTGTACCTACACAACATGTTTCCTTTCGAGAGGTACATGGGCATTCTGAAGAAGTATGTTCGTAACCGTGCTCGTCTAGAGGCAAGCATCGCCAAGGGGTATGGAACAGAGGAGGTCATCGAATTTTGCGTAGAATTTATTGAAGACCTTCGCCCAATCGGGGTACCTGAATCACGCCATGAAGGGAGACTATGGGGAAAGGGAACTCTCGGAAGGAAAGCAATAATGACGGTAGACAACAATTTATTCCGTAAAGCCCATTTCACGGTTCTGCAACAATCTTCATTGGTAGCTCCTTACATCGAGGAGCACTTGGCTCTAGTTCGCGCCAGAAACATCGGTAAGTCCGATGCATGGATTACACGGCATCACATTGATACTTTCCCCGCGTGGTTATGACAACCTCTCATGGGTAACGAGACGATCAACCAACAACTGGCTTTCCTGGCGAGGGGACAATCTGGGTCGATCGCGACATTCCAGGGATATGAGATCAATGGGTACACATTCTACACGAGAGCCCAAGACATGAAGAGCACGAACCAAAACAGCGCTGTTCGTATCGATGCCATAGGACACGATGGAACAACTGGCACGTATTACGGTGCCATCGAGGACATATGGGAACTTGACTATGGTCCTCTCAAGGTCCCTCTGTTCCGATGCCAATGGGTTAGGTTGACTGGTGGAGGCGTAATGATTGATGACAGTGGGATGCCAATGGGTTATCGACGAGGAGAAGGAACAGCTTGTTCCCGCTTGGCATCGCCGGCGTCACCGGCCAGCAGATGTCCCCATGCACCAGCTCGAGTTTTTCTTTCGCGCGGTACTTGGCCTTGGACGAGAAGGGCAGGCGCCGCTGCTTCCCGGCCAGGCAGCTGTCACAGACTTGATCAACCTGGTTGATCAGGGGAAGCCCGCGCACCCTGACGTCGCGACCAAGCTTCTCGAGCGCGCGGAAGTTGAGGTGGCCGAATCTTGCGTGCCAATGCCAGGCGATGTCGCTCCCTTGTGCCGCAAGGCAGACCGGCCTCCCGATGTTGAGCTTGACGACGTAGAGGCGGTTCGGCGAGCGCACCACCTTGGCGAGTAGTCGACGCTGCTTGTCCCAGATCTTGAGGACTCCATCTTCACAGCTCCACTTGAACTTCTCCTCGTCGAGCTGCCCCAGGCTGACGATGTTGGCGGTGAGGCGCGGAATGTGGTACACTCCCTCCAGCGCCTGATGTTCCCCATCCTTGCACTTGAAGAGGACGGTGCCACGCCCTTCAATGCCGACGACGGAGCCGTCCCCGAACTTGACCGTGCCACGGATGCCGGTGTTCAGCTCGGAGAAGGCTGATCGCGTCCCCGTCATGTGGTTGATGGCGCCCATGTCGAGGATCCATCTGGTGGCTTCTCCTTCGTGCTCACCGCCCAGCTGAACGAAGAGCTTACTCTCGTCGAGGTGGATCTGTTCAAGCGCCGGCAGCGATGTGGAGCGCGGCGGGGAAGAAGACGAGATGGCGTTGACTTGCGCCGTGGCAACCATCAGCATGGGCTCCTCCTCTTCTTCGCCTTGGGCCAGATGGGCCTCGTCCCGCAACCGTGACCGGCATTCCTTAGCCCAATGGCCCTTCTTGCCGCAGTAGCACTTGTCCGTCTTCTTGGGCTGGTTCGAGCCGTCTCCAGGCCCGGCAGCCTGGCGAGTGCCGCCTTTGCCGCGGTCGTGCCCGCGCGATCCCCCGGTACGCTTGTTGCCGCCTCCGCCGGAGCCGCCGGACCCGCTGGGGGTCCCCTTCTCTCCGGACGCTCCGGGGTTCTTGAGCTTCGCCATCCACTCCTCCTGCGTTAGGAGGAGCCGCCCCTAGTTGTCGACGACGGGCCCCGACCTGTGACGCCGTTGCTCAACAGCGCGAAGCCGCCCGGTCACCTCCTCGACCGAAACGGTGTTCAGGTCAAGGAGCGTCTCGACCGCGATGGCGATCTGTTCCAGGTGCTCGGGGACGACGTCAAGCATCTTGCGGACGACGTCGGCATCGGAGATGTTGTCGCCGAGCGTGCGGAGGTTGTTGGCGAGGCCGGTGATGCGCACGGAGAAGTCCTCGGCGGTCTCCCCCTCCTTCCAGGTCAGCGCCGCGAACTCACGCCGGAGCTGCTGCGCCTTGCTCTCGCGCACGCGCTCGACGCCGACGCGGATCGTCTTGATCACGTCCCACGCAGCTCGCGCCGAGCGCTTGCCACGGAGCGTGGGAAGCATCTCCGATGGGACGGAGCGGAGAATGGCCGCCAGACGATCTTCCGCTCTGATACCAACTGTTCCGACCCTCGCCGGTGTCGGAGCGCTCGCCGGAGTGGGAGCTGCAACACAACACAGAACACACACGAACGTGGACAGGGAATTAGTGCGGCCATAACAGAATCACCGCGTTTTCTGTAGCTCTTGCTATTTATAGGAGAAAAAGACATATGGCCATGCCGGCCATGACGCGCGCACCGCACGCCACGCTCTTCACGAACTGCGCCATCCCACAGCTCGAGCGTGCCGCGAGACTCGCTCACGACTACCAGACTCCCGCGTGAACGTGCACACGTCGAGCCTCTGTACAAGACAAGCCCAAAACTCGGGCTCAGCTGAAAACAAGGAAACTCAACTAACTATCCTAACTAGAACGCGCCGGGGTTTATTCAACATTGGGCTGAGCCACGTTGCAGACCTCCTCCACCTCCGGTTCCTGCATTGGTGCCCCTCTCACCGGTAGCTCTTTCGCTTCTCATCTTATCGAAAGGAACATATTTGCTTCTCCCATAATCTGGAGTGAACAGGCTTGATCTGTTCTTGCACCCATGGATGGTTTTATCTCTGTTCTGCTTCAGTGCGGAGATGAAATTTCATTTAATTGGCAGATGCAGCTTGATGCAGTCATTCTTCTTGTGCATAGTTCTGATTGAAGTATATTGCTGGTCTGAAAGTACATTAGTGACTAGTGTCAGTAGGTATGCTCACAAAAACTATTCTTTGCATCAATGAGCCAATGCCATGAATCTTAATGCCGGAGCATGTTATGACAAGCGTTTTCTTTATTTGTTTTAGCAAATACATATTGGAATAAATGTGAATAAGTGCATGTATTAACATGTTTGATGCCTTTGATTTATTTTAGCATGTACATACTGGGAAAAATGTGAATATTTGTAGGAATTAAGGGAGAACTGAAGCTATAACTTCAAAAGTTACAGATTACTGGTACAGAGTTCAGAGTTTGAAGTCCAGTTAAAAAAGTTACATAACTGGCTAAACTTTTAATGATGGGGATGAGAATTAGTGTATGAACTTTGTCTTCAATAGTCTTGACTCTTGACAGTGTTTCAGAATAGTGCAATGAAATAAAGCTGGATGCCATACTTCAATGTGAAAACTCAAGTCATGATTTTTTGTCTATGCACAAAACAGTGTACATAATTCATGATAGTAATATGCATCTATTTCTTTCTTTTTGCACTGATGTGTTTTTCTTAGATGAATACTGCTCATAACTGATATTTGTTCCTAATGTAGCAAGGCAATGTTAACTGTACTTCTCTTTTCATTGTCTGGTTTCTAGTTCTATGCACTTAATTTTTTTTGTTGTGGGCATTTCAAAAATGTGCATGCTGTGTTTGTTGTAAAAATTTCCCATTGTTATGTTTCAAGTTCTGAACTCAATTAGAACAAAAGTTTGGGTTTATCCATTTATAGAATTTTATTTTCCTTTACACAAATACATTTCTTCATTTAGTTTTATGTCTTCCCTCTTTGATCTTATGCAGATGTCAACTGTGAATGTGCACAAGAAATCCTTCAGATCGGCGTATAGAAGATTTTCCCTTGTATTGCTCAAGATGGTTAATTTTTAAACAAACTGGACTGTAAAACATCTTCTCTGGCTGCTGTCTCTCTTTCTACTATTTTTTCATGTATGTTAGCCACAGCTTTTGTATACATGAAAATGTTTCAAAAGCACCACTTGCTTCAATTGTTTGATGATATCATCACTTTTAGGCAACCTTGCTCTCATGGAAGATTCTTATGCTTCATGAACCAATTTTAGCTCACATTCAGCATAACCTCAATAGTTTTGATGGCCCAACAGCTCTGGTATTAATTTTGGGTTCTCCTGATTTCTCTGTATAACTCCGTCAACAAAACCTCAATTTTTGTGTTTCGTGCATAGCATGTTCCATCAAGTTTCGCATTGAAGTAGTAAATTTAGATAACTGTACTTTTTAGTACAAACCATTGTCACAAATGTAAAGATACTCGCAGTTCCATGCAGGAAGCTGATAACCACCCATCGTAACACATGTTATATGCTACTATTGTCTTTCCTGTAACACTGTCTCTGACTTGCTTTAGAATGTGTTACAACCTTAGTGTGTAACACATATTTAGTGCTACTGCAATATTTCTCAGCAACATCTTTCTTCATGCTTTACAAGGTTGTGCTACTATAGCCCTTATCTGTAGTAGTGACTTGGACGCGAGTGTCCCTTATCCTCACCTCGATGGTCCCACACAAGCAACAACAACCCCTCCCCCCCCCCCCTCGATGCAAAGCCACCACTTCCGCCAAAAGATCCTCCCTCCTCCCTGCTGGCTCCCTTCTCCCTCCTCCACAATCTTCTTCATCCCCTCCAATTGATTTTAAGGGCGTCGCGTGGCAGGGAGATCCAACTCGTCATCAATGGTGGCACTGGCACGTTGGCGTGCTGGTGGCGAGCAGGGGAAGGAGAGGGAGCAGAACAACGGGAGGGTTGATGCCTGGAGGCTTCGCTGGTGTTGTGTTAACATCAAATTTTGGTAAAAAATTTTTAGTGGATTCGGTTAAGGAAATAGCACAATCAGCCGATGGAAACTTATCCAGAAGAGACCGAGCTCAAGAATAAATCGTGAAGACTATGGCATGTTGGCTTAATTCTATCTATTAATTAGGCAGGATTTAGTAAATTCCTTTTTATCTTTAGGAAGTGTTTATTTAGTGTCCGATCAGGACTTATATCTTTACTTTTATCTTTAGGAAACATGTGTTGATGGGCATAAGTATGTACACCCGGATTCATTGTAATCTGGGTATACCTTCATGTATATGATGTGTTTCCATATGCGATAAGAAAATCTACAAGATATTATGGAAAATATCCTCACGGGCAAGTGACTATCAGAGTCCTACTCGAAGAGGATTGGGTTTATTCTATATCATACAGGATTCGTTGTCTCCGAGTTCTACTTGGAGACTAAGGCAACTCACGGTATAAAAAGCACACCCCCTGAATTGTTCAGATCATCGAATCATAGTACCAACACACCCACCATAGTTTACGAAGCGGGAGGACGTGAAGCCTACCCGCCGAGAGATCTTGTCGAATCATCTCGACAAGGATCTCGCCAGAAACGCCGAATTCATCTGTTCCCTTTGTACTATGTGGTTTTCCATATCAATCTCATATAAACTGGATTAGAGCTATTACCTTACGAGGAGCCTAAACTAGTATAATCTTTGTCTCCTTGATTGTTAGATGCACTACTACGAAACCATCTTTCGTGGCGGCCATTTTGAGTCTTCACTAGCAGAATTTGGAGCCGTCACAAAGCAATATCGACCGCCAGCGATAATTCATTTTCGTTGGTGGCCGTCTTAAGCCAACTGCCAACAAAGATCCATTTTCGCTAGCGGGTGTCTTACACCGACCGCCAGTGATAATTCATTTTCGCTGGCGGCTATGTTACAACGACCGCCAGAAAAAATTATTTTGGGCCAAAAAAGTAGACCCAATGTAGCTGCCCTAGCTGCCAGCAGAGAGGAAATTTGAAATGCAAATCATTTACACAGATCAAACATGAAATACAAATCAAAACATAGGCATCATCTGGAACAACATGCACAAAAAAATTCACATCTAGCAATGGAACCCTAGCCACCATTGGCCCCATCCCCTCCCGCGACTAGAGCTCTCCCGCGACCTAGCCACCGCCACCATCAGCCCCGTCACCACAGTTGCGGTCGTCATCGTCAGCTTCGCTGCCGCCCGCCTGCCGTCGCTACCGTGGTGATCGCCGCCCCTTCCCTCCGGCTAGATCTAGGAGAGGGGGAGGGAGGCGAGGCGAGGCGAGGCGAGGCGAGGAGCCGCCAGATCCGGCAGCGTTGTCGTCGTCGTCAACTCCGCCGCCGCCCGCCTGGCGTCGCCGCCGCGGCAGCCGCTGCCCCCTCCCTCTGGCTAGATCTGGGAGAGGGAGAGGGAGGGGAGGGAAGGAGCCACCAGATCCGGTAGCATCGTCGCCGTCGTCGTCGTCAGCTCCGCCGCCGCCCGCCTACCGTCGCCGCCACGGCGGCCGCCGCCTCCTCCCTTCGGCTAGATCTGGGAGAGGGAGGGGAGGGCAGGGCAGCGTCGTCGGCGTGCACATCCGCTGCCCGCAGCCCTCCTGCCCGTCGTGGTCACCGTCATCGCCGTCGCCAGTCACCGGCAGGAGGAGGAGGCTAGGGGCGCAGGGAAGGAGGAGGGGAGAGAGATGGGGGACGAGGAGGAGAGGGCATGGGTAGGTGGGTGGAGAGAAGGATATAGAGGAGAGAGGAAGTGGGTGGATGGGTGGGTGGGTGAAATCCTTATCTCGCGCACGTGGTTTTAAATACCGTCATAAAAATTTTAGCGTGGCTTTGTTTTTCGCTGGCGGATCTCTTTAGTAGCCACCAGTGAAAATGTCGTTTTCGCTGGCGGACATTTAAGAGGTCCACCTCGAAAAATATAGTATTTTTTATGGCGGATCTCTTAACGTGGCTGCCAACGAAAATCGATTTTCGCTGGTGATCCTATACCCCCCACCCCTCCTTACGTTTTTGCTGTCAGTTTTAGCATATAACCGCCGGTGAAAATTATAGTGTGACGCCACGAAAAATTGTTTTTCTAGTAGTGATGTCATATCGTGTAGATCCTCCTATCAACATACTCCAATACCTTATTTATCCAGTCTACGGGTATCCCTCATCGACATAATCTATCTCTCGATCAATACAACTACTCTTGGTGCATCGCCACCCTTTTTCCGAGATTTTTACTTATCGCTGGCGGAACTTGGCACCTGACACGGGGCTGGCAATTGTGTCGCCTACATTGGTGCTGTTCAAGACTGCATCGCTTCGACCTCTTGGATCGCTCTGGTTCGGTTGATATATTTGCCTACCTATTTATCATATATCTTAGTTAATCTATGTCGATTATTCAATTTACTTGTATCTGTCATATCTTTTCAACGGTTTTGCCGGTATCGACTAAATTATTTTGTCAATCTAGATTAACTAAAATATCTACCACCCTAAAAATCAGTCAAGAATTGATTGTCAGGTATTATGTTTCTTTTCATACTTAGTGCTACATCAATTAGGTTTGACCTACTAAGTCGTGCTTAGAACCATAGTCTCTAGCCTACTTTTTGATTGCCAATAAAGGTTTTATCGGGATTTCAGACGATGAGTTATCTAGACGTCGCATCGGCTTATAAGGATTATATACAAGTTGGATTTAGTCGTTCGCAAGAAAGGGTTCATTGTTTATCTAATCTTTTGGATTTAATGACATTGGACCTCCAGCCGATGTATGCTTTAACCTTCGGATCAACGCTTATTCTATATTATCATTATTAGCCGATTGGTTTCTACTAGTTTATATTGTCATTTTATTACATTATCATCAGCCGACTGTCTTTATATCATTATTTACTCAAGTGTTAGAATATACTTTGGATATATAGCCAATTCTTCAAAACCCTATCAACATCAGCTGGTATCGTTCTATCGGCTCGTTAGCCGATCGGCTTTTTGGTGATCAACATATTTATCTATCTTGTCAGTTGGAGGATCAAACTGACCGGCAGGCCCATATCTCATCAATATTTTGGACCTGCACTAGAACTAAGTAGATATCTCTGGCCATTGTGTTCATCAACTTAGTTCGCGCCAACACAGATTTGGCACCATCGGCCAAGCATGGATTTTTCATCAACATGTTGGTACCTGTGCGGTGGAAGAGGAGGTGGAGGAGGTATGTTTATGAAGAAATGGTAGTACTATTTGGTGGATTCGGTTGCCAGAGTGGAGGAAGAAGTATATCCAGCCATTGGAGTAGGGAGAACAAACTGATCTAGTCACTGGAGTAGGGGAAGAAGATGATGATATGTTTTCTTGTACGGTGACACACCGTTCTGAGTTTTGATTGGGATCAAATGTCCAATCCCTAGGGAAAAAGTACACCGAAGGTCCCTCAACTTGTTATCGAGTTACAAAATCATCCCCCAACCATAAAACCGGATACAACGCATCCCCCAACTTACAAAACCAGTGCAAACTAGGTCCCTCGGTGGTTTTGACCCCGATTTTGTTCGACGTGGCAGCTGAGTCAACATGAGACCCACATGTCAGGATGCCACGTCGACAGGCCAGCATCTCCCTTCCTCTCCTTTCCTCCTTTCTCTCTCTCTCACTCTTCTCTCGGTGTGGAGGACGTTGCCAGGACGAGGAGGTCCGATGGCCGGCCGACGATGCGGCGGAGGTGACGCGGCGGCGGAGACACGGGAGAAGGGTAGGGCGGCGGCAGGGTGAGGCGGCGTCGGCGGGCAAGCGCGGTGGCGGAGAGGCGGCGGCGATGGTGGCTGCCAACGTAGGAGGGGAGGCCGGCACCGACCCAGAAGCGGAAGCCGAAGGCGTGGGCGACCTCCTCCCCACATCTGGCCTATTACCGTCGGCCATGAAATCCGCCCCGCACCACCATTCACCACCTTCCCATCCCCCGTCGCCATCTTTCCACCTCCCCGAGCAAGCTTGCCACCGCCGCCATTGCGCCATCCTATCACGGGCTCGCTCCACGCCATAGCCGGCCCGCACGGGCGCCGCCTCCGCGACCACCTAGCCCCTTTGCCTCCATCGGCCGGAGCATCACCGAGGCTGCCGCCGCCCTCCGGGACCGCCGTCGCACCACACCAGGCGCCCGCGTGGCGGCCTCCACGCGCGCCTCTTCGCGGACGCTGACTGCCGGCTCCGCGTCCACTCCTTCCCGCGCCCCCTATGCTCCGTTGCCCTCCGCCGTTGCGACGCTGGTTGTCGTTCCGCGCCGCGCTGTCCATCGCCGGCCCCGCGGCGACACCCTTCCTAGGCCACCGCTCCTCCCCTGCTCTCCGCTGCTGGTGCGCCAGGGGGAGCGCCGCCTCCAGGATGCCGACCCCGGCCACAGCCTCCTCACACCGGTTCCTCCGCCCCGCCGGCCTCCGCCGTCCTCACTCTCAACTCAAAGGGGAATGGTAGGAGAGACCGAGAGGATGGAGAGGAGGAGCAAAGACACCGACGTGTAGACCCACGTGGGCCCCACGATTTCCTAATCAGATCCGCACTGTAATCCTCCCCTAATCTCACTCTAATGTCTCACAAACATGCGGGCCCCACCATGCCTAGTTTCTCTGTTAAATCCACCCATTTACCTTTAATTCACTTACATATGGGACCCATTGTGCCCGACCATGCGCCCGGTCAGGACAGGAAGGGAGAGGCTGGCCGCCGACGTGGCATCCTGACATGTGTGGCCCACGTGGGTCCCATACTAACTCAGCCGGGGTCAAAACCGCCGAGGGACCTAGTTTGCACTAGTTTTTTAAGTTGGGGGTTGCGTTGTTTCTGATTTTTGGTTGGGGGACGATTTTGTAACTTGATGACAAGTTGAGGGACCTTGGGTGTACTTTTCCCAATCCCTAGTCATCCCTTTACTAGGCCCATGGGCCATGGCCTGGTTGCTGCCCCATCCCAAACCGATACGGAGGTAGCGATCGGAATGAAGGAAACAAAGGAAACATGTAATGAATACAATTAAAATACTATAGAATCTAAAGCGAGAGTTTTGATGTTTACACTACGTATTTTTCCTGAAAACAGAATATATATATTGAAAAAGCAAAGAACATATATACTGCATCATCGTTTGCTCTTTAACTTATCAGCCACAACTAAAATTTATTTTTTTGTCGTATTATATTTTTTGAGCATAGGCTTTTAAACCTTAAACACAGATATAAATTATTTTTTATTGCTAATCTCTAATACCGAATTCTGGGCGGATTCTCGTGCAAAAAGCCCCGCCACGTGGCGCACCGCGATTCTAGCATTTAGTCCCCACGCGCAGCCGTCGGATCGCTGATCGACGGTGATGGTTCGCTGTTGTGGACCTCGTTGTAATATACCATGTTTGAACAGTCTTTTTGCAGAAGCAAAGCAATCCCTATCCACCCATCCTCTGCTCCCTCATCCCCTCCCGTGCGCCGCCGCCACAAACCTCCGCCCGTTTCGCCCTGATCTCTCCACCGGACGCGCTCGTCCGCGGCCTCTCGGCGGCCACCACCGGCTAGGGCCTCGCGGGGCCAGGCAGATCCCACGGCGCGCGGGAGTTTCACCCGGAATTGGAGAAGGCCGAGGATTACGCGTTTCTTGGACGTGAGGTGGATGAGGCTCGCCACCGGCGTGGAGTGCGTCCGCAACACGGCTGCGGCGGCCGTCGCGCGTTCCTCCCAGAGTCGCGCGACGAGGTCGACGTCACGATGACGAGCTATTTCTACCCCTCCGTGCCGTCTCTCTACCCCCTCCGCCTCCACTTGCTGCGGCCGCGCGGGTACCTGCCGAGCACGGCGTCTCCGGCGTCGACCATCGTGCTGCGAAGGTTAGCGCATCCTCCCTCGGCGAGCGCCCTGGCGACAAGCGCCGGACCACCATCGCCACCCGGAGCACCGCGTATACAGCGAGCGCGCGCGCCAGCCTTAGGTTGGTCGCGGCAATTACGGCGTTGCGCGCGACAGCGACCCCCGCGACGAGCCTGCGCGCGTCGGCCGAGCGTGACGATTAGCGCCCTGGCCAAGAAGGCGAGCAGACCCGATGGTCAACCACTTGTGTGAGTTATGTCTTTTCCTTGTTATATGAAGGAATTGTGTATCATATTTTCAGGTGCCCTGTTGCAATTGAAGTAATGGAGGATAGCTTGTTATGCTTTCAAACTTAGCTCGCTAAGTGTGCATAAACTTGTCACTTTGTCAGTAATCTGCCTTAGATTATTTTGAAATACTCCTACTGGTTATTGTTGGCTGTGTAGCGATTTGCTGTTTCAAACGAAACGAAAACTGAGCCGGAGGCCCCAGCATTGTCTTTGACGCCTGCATTGACTTCAACTGATGGAGCTCATCAAAGCCGCTCCTTGCTGCTATGGAGAACTCAACTCCGCTAATTGCGCATATGCCAGGGGTGCCAACGAGGAGGCTGTCCAAAGCACTCCAACTCCGTCACCGCTTCTGAAGGAGTTCATCAGTTCAATCGCTGTGGCTGGGTAGACTGCTTCAGCAATGAGCTTGGGAATGGGATTTTGGGGGTGGGGGGGGGGGGGCGAACCCCAAGATTGGGTGGCAGCAGCAGATACTCAATCTGGAGGTTTATTTGAAGAGTACGGAGCTTGTGCGTGAGCAAATCATTACTGCGCTAGAAGATCTGAGGTCTTCTTCTGTTGTAGAGTGTGGCATTAGTTTATGCATGTATTATAACATTCCGATTTGTATTCTTGGATCTAGCTTAGCTGCAGGTAGTTGCCCATAAGGTTAGAGGTCAGAACATTGATATGTAGATGAAATGAGGGTCAAAGCTGGTCAAAACCTGTAGCTACTTTGTGATGTGATCTATCTTATAATTTTGAGATGCACTTATCAGAAAATTGAAATGGACCTTTATCAAAAGCGGTGATCATTTCAGGTTTGAACAATGTATGTCTATGTAATAGACAGTCTATATTTATGTCTTCGATAATTTACAGTTTGTCATCCATTGAGAACATGGAGATGCAACTACGGAAGTAATTTACTTATGGAATTAATCAAGCATGACACACATTCCTTTTCCAGTTTGTATTCTTAACTATACTGTCCCTTTCCAGTTAGCTGCTATTTTTTTTTCTTATATGCTGAAGGTAATTTTGCTTGTAATGCTCTTAATTAGTCATGCCACATGTTTCAACAGATATGTTATACCCTGGTCTTCTCACTACACGGTAAATGAAAGCACTGAGCCAACACTTGGAAGATGCAATGCAAACTTCCATGAAGGAAAATAATATCTCAGTTTTCTATTGGACGAGTTGTGATTACAAAGGAATGTATGTCATGCTTGTAACAGAAACTGTTCCTTGAAAAATTAATGTCTTCAGGTTCCTAATTGCATATCATTGGTTTGGTTTGTGCTGAATATACAGTTTCTTTTATAATTTTGCATGAAAATATGTGAGAAATTGGACCAACAGTGCAATACTCAGCTTTCTATTGGTTTGTCCCTCAACCTGGCATTCACCTTTCATTCTATTTGTATGAAGTGAATAGCCAAAATGTTGGTCTGTTCTTGCTAAACTTGAATTTTTATATTAGTGCACAACGAATTTTGTTAGGTGGTTGTGTGATGAACACAGATAAGGCTTATTTTGAAGTTCTCTATTCTGTTTAGTGCATTCTAAATTTCAGATATTCACATAACTAATTCATACTCTTTATATATACTGTCAATTGCTGGAAATATGGGAAACATTAGCAGGGAATGACTTGATGTATGTTGTTTACAAATTTAAATTTGCCAAACAACAAATGTTATTTGTTTACAACTGCAAGGAATGACTTGCCAAAGTGCAAGCAGGGGTAACAAAAGAATCTGCCAGCTGCCGCAGCTAGCAATTGTGTCATTTTTGAAAGTTTTGATCACACTTCATCTATTTATAGCGATTTTTTTTACCTTCCACGAGTTATATATAATTTGCAGAGCACAACTGCACTTCAGTGATACAATGACTTTTTAAGATGGCAGTGAAACTGTGGAAATAAAGGTTTGTTGTTGAACGCACCTGATCATGTGCTCTTCCTTTTTGTCCTTAATTAGCAGCTTGATGGTCCATCCTTAATACGTTCATGTGGGCTATCCCATTTTCAGTTTAACAGACACCTGTACTCATTCGGTTGGTTCTATACACATGTTTGAAAAAAAATAGGACATATTTTTGCCCTGAAATGTCTACCATAGGGAGGTGATGCCAAGATGTCCATTTCTTTCACGCGGGAGTGCTAGATGATTTCCCAACTAGCCCCTATCACATTTTATTGCCCCTTTATTAAGCCTCTAGCTATAACACTGTACACACACCAGCTTAATTATCTAGCCACAGGGACAGGGAGAAGAACTCTATGTTGAGCTTATTGTGCCATCTGTTCCATCTTCCATCATCAATCATTAATAAGCATGGCTAGGAAGTGCTCTAGCTGTGGAAAAAATGTGCACAAATCCAGGATTTGCAGTGGCCAAAGAGTTCTAGAGCATAGCAGCAGCAGCAGCAAATTATTCCTGCACATAATCGATTTTCGCAAGGGAAGTGAATACTGCTGGTTCCTAGCAAAATCACAAGTTGTTATGGACCTACGGTGCATAAGCGGCATGGAGATCTTTGGAGGGGTATATAATTGATTTTTCTTAATGTAATAGCTACTGTTAATTTCGACAAATTACATTGGTCCAATGTCAGTTGAGCGCGGCAAGGCCGCGCCGTTGTTTCTAGTCAAATATTCTCAAGCCGGCAGGTTTGCCCGCTTCTGATTGGGCCACTTGGCACTTTTAACATTTGAGATAAATCAAGGATTTACCAGTGGTAAAAAAAAAAGATAGAAACTTGCATGGGCTGTGCAATGCACACTTTCTCATGCACACACATGCACAGTAATATCTAGAAGATACTACAATAACAACAACAACTAAATAACTTTTGAAAAACATACTCGAAAAAACGTTTGGTAATGATTAAAGAAACACTCTATTCAGATTCCAGAGCCTTCCGATCTACTACTCTCTTGCAAATCAAAAGCAAAGTAGACGAGGGATATGTTGTTGTATAACTTAATGCTGTGGATGGTCATATATATTCAACCACTCATGTAGTTTATGTGAATGGTTAACAATAATACCTCTGCCAATAAATACCTTGATTGTCCTTTTAATTTCACAGACTGCATTGTTAAGAAAAGAAAATTCTGAATACACTAAAACGGTTGTTCTTTGAAATATGTGAAGCACGGCGATTAGTGGCATCTAAAATGGCTAGATGTTATTTTTAAATATAAACAATGAGTTTAGGTCTAAATTCATTATTCCGGATGATTATTAGCATAGGAGCAAGTTTCATTCAAAGATATTTTTGAACAACTAGCCAAGGACATGTGCGCTGCATCGGATTTTCTTAGAAATTATAAAATATTTTTTCAAGTTTTTACCTAACATCATCTACCTGTTAATTATAAGCCATAACAAAATTTAAATTTCAAAAGTTGATTTTTAAGATAATTTTTCACGCTTATTTTTTCATGCTTAATATGTCAAATTGACACGTTATAAAAAAATATGGTTCAAAACTTCAAATCATGTCCATTGTTTTGTTTAAACACTAGATAAGGTTAAAAATATTTGTTGTGTCTATTTCCTCACATGGACCTATAATCCCACATGTCAGTTGGTAGTGTGGTGGCAGAACCACCACCATCGCCATTACTATAGATTTGTTACATGTATAGTTAATAGAAACAATAATCATTTAAGAGTGCATATAAAAAACATTTTTAATTTATGAACTCGCACTCTATGAAACACGTTTTTCAAAAAAAATGAAGCATATATTTTATCCTATTTGATGAATGTAATTATCTATCTATCTATCTATTATATACTAAAAGTCCATTAAACTTTCTAGAAACACTCTCAAGCCGTCACGTGGGATTTCTATAAGCGCTCCTGAGCCGCCACGTGGCCTCTAATAAATTAGAAAGATCCTAAATATTCTGAAAAAAAATCCCAACCATTGATTTTCCCTTAACTGGTGGACCCACTAATTAAATTGATTAGATCTATTATTGTTTAGAAATACACGTACGTACTCCCTCCCCTCCCGTGTCCTTTTTTTTAAGCTAACGTCTTCTATTTTCTAGCTAATAATTAATATAAAAAATAATTTAATTAGTAGTTATATTATAAGTAATATATGGTACATGGATCCATATTCTTACACTATACATGCCATAAACCGATTTGCAAATATTAGAGAACAATTTAATATGTGGATTATCCTATCATACACTTTTTCTGTTCCAAAATTATAAGTATATTTTTAGAAGCAAAATGTAAGCGTATTTAAAATAGTGATATGTCAAACATGTTAAACTTAATCAACATTACCGCATACATACTTAAAAAAATCGTAGCACCAGTGAGTACATAGCAAACATGTAACACTATTATCAACAAATCCCCAATTTCAATGATCAAATTCATAAATTTGGGCAAAGAATGGATTATAGGGTTAACCTCCGATCTACAAATTTCACCAAGTAAAACGAAAAAAAGACCCGGGAGGAGGGGCGTGGAGTATACCTTGCTCTTCAATGTACCCAAAAATTCTCGTAAAAAATGGCTTCAAAACGAGTGGATTTGATAAGGAAAGGTGAGGGGGAAAGAAAGCAAGAACTCTTCTCGGGCTCGGGTAGGGGAGAAGAGGGCGAATGAGTGGGGAGGGGGAGGGGGTGGGGCCCGAGCGGATTAAGTGCTGCCCACCCCTTAGGGTGAGCGCGCCACAGAGGCGTTGATGCCTTATGAAGGGGAGGGGGTCGGCGCCATTCTCCTGCCATGTCAGCTACGGTCGGCCACGCGGTACCATAGTTGCATGGGGACGCGCCGCCATGTTGGATGATAGCACTAGCCACTCTGGCACATAAAAAATATCATTTCTGGAATAATTCTTCTAGGGGTCTATTTATAAAATATTTTTTTTCTAAATTGCAAACAATCCAGTATCTCAAACACCGTACCAAATCCAAATATACTTATACTTTACAAAGTGAGTATTGATCTATAAACATGATAAACATGTGTATCTAACAAAAAGCTTAAAAATAAACAATGTCGATAAATAATATTTTTGAAAAATTTGTACGATTATTAAAGGTACAATTTTCGATAGATGATGCTGTTGAATTTTCAGTACAAGTTCGATGATTTATTTATATTGAAAATAAATAATATTTAGTTTATTTTGATGTGACTTGCTTTATAACTTAAGCATGACTTACATTTTCACATGTTTGCATAAAAATGTTAAATAAGACAAATTGTCAAACGCGTGTAAAAAAACATACTTACCTGCGCATTCGCGCGGGTTACCTTCCTAGTTTTTTTAACAAGCGTATATTATATCATATGTTATAAATGTACGTTTTTATAGGATTGTTTTAAGGGAATTGAACCTATTCTTTATAAAACAGTAGTAGTATTTTTTTGTTCGATCTACGGATGGCAAGTGCTACAGTAGATGTGATTATTGCTATCCCTAATTTATTTATTTCATTCACTCTAATAAACAAATATCAATGCGTTTAGTACTCTCATATTTTTTTTTGGAGTTTGTGTGGAGGCTACCTCTTGATTTGGGGGTGGTTCCTCATCTCTCTCCTCACTTCTCTTCTCTACCTCATAATCTAATCCTATGTGTCATTTTTAGAGGTAGCACACAATTGCTCTAAGTAACGGTTACTGTTTGCACTTCTATGGTAAGCGTCGCACGATAAATACTTCTCTGTACTGCTGAATAATATTACTTCCTACCAATTTTCTGTACTATACTCAGTGAATGATAGTACTACTACTACTCTGTAACTCTTCTATTACGTGCCACTAACGATCGTTTATGTATGGAACAAGCCCATACAAACCAACTATCTGAGGTTTCAGCATCTCTTTAAGAAAAAAAAATTCAAATTTGCACCTCTTGGATTGTTTTTTATATTACCCATAGTTAATTTTTGAGTCGTCTGTCTTTGGCTCAGGCAAAATTTCAGGTAAAAGTAAAGCTGATCGGACCCTTATCCGACAAGCAGCTGTAACTAAACCGCCGCCTGTCCGTGCCGAGTCGCCTGAGAAACTAAAGACCATGTCGCAATGCCGGCAGGCTAAAAAAAACATGACGAGACACGCAGCTTGTGCATCCTCGTCGCACAAATTGCATGTGAAAACTTAGAACTGAAAAAAAATCATACCAAGGGAAAAGTATAGGAATATGCTGCTATTGGTACACTATAAATCTTCGGCCATAGGTGAGTTCTAATTTTAAATCTGTTTGGTAATGGGTTCTAATTTCAAAGCTTATATATTTTGTGTGAGATCTTGGTGAGAAACAAATATAACATTCTCTTATTCAGAAAATGCTTATTCAGCAAGCTCTATGATTGTTTATTGAATTTTTTGTTGGGAAATAATAAAACCTTCTTAAATCGATAGAGTATCTTCAACAATCATTCAATAATATGTGGATGAGTGTACGATACCCAACAGGATGTATACAATTTTTAAAAATTTGCACCAAACATTTATGTTTACTTTTCATATAGATTTAGCTAGTTAACATCCTATTATTTTCGCTCCGATTGGTGGCGATGGTTTGTTGTGATAGTTTGGTGGCATCAACCTCCAC
Source organism: Oryza sativa Japonica Group (assembly GCF_034140825.1). NCBI lineage: Eukaryota > Viridiplantae > Streptophyta > Magnoliopsida > Poales > Poaceae > Oryza > Oryza sativa. Next base: position 26,126,350 of record NC_089040.1, on the reverse strand, counting down.
AAGAGTGACAAATAAAGATTTTGGTGATCTATAACAAAGCTGATGGAATTTTGGAATGACAGTTTTCTGAGTGAGTTGCAAGTATATTTTACCAATTAATGGAGGTGTGGATTATTATTGATATGCTTTCAAAAACAAGATTTCTTACAAAAGAATTGTACATCGGTATTGCTTAGATAAATTTTTCTAAGTTGTTTCTTAACTTTATGGATTTAGTCATACATTAAGAGATGCACATAGGCTCCATTTGGCGTAGCTCTCCCAACTCCAACTTACCAAGAGCTGTGAGCTGTGCCAAACAATACAAATTCTTTATTTTTCGAAGCGGAGTTAGCAAAGCTACTCCACAAATTTGTACTATAGGGGTGGAATTGAATTTTTGCTGCTCCACAGCTCCACTGCACCTCAAAAACCCACTACCCTTTTATTTTTTTAGTGTATTTACACAGAAATTCCATTGAACTACCCCTTCCTATCCCATCTCCTCCCATTCTCTCTCCTCCCCCATCCTCCTTCAAACGGCCGGATGTGGTAGCAGCGCCTGCGTCTGTGTCGATGGTGACAGGCGGCGGCCGAGTCGCGTCGGCGGCAGTAGGCAGTGACGGCGGACGGCGACGGGCCGCGGTCGTGGCGGCAGGCCGCGAACGCGGCGGTGGGCGGCACGCGATGGCGAGGGCAGCAGGCGATGGCGGCGGCGTCGACAGGCTGCGGCCCGGCTCGTAGGCTAATCGGCGGCGGCAGCTCGAGGTGGCAACGTCGACAGGCGGCAGGCGTGGGCTGACTGGCGGCGGCGGCTCGCGGGCTACCCGGCAGCGGTGGACGTGGGATGACCGGTGGCGGCGGCCCGCGGGTTGCCAGGCGGCGCGGTGCGCAGGCGGCGACAACGGTAGGTTGCCATGAAATGGTGACGAGGAATGTGGTGGTGTAGAGCTGAGTAGTCTAGCCAAACATTTTCTATACCCACCTCAGCTCTTATAGGAGCCAGCTCTCACTGGAGTTGGAGTTTCGAACCCTACCAAACAGGGCCATAGTATCTGAAAAATCTCAAGCAATACATACAGATGTGGGCCATGGTCTTTATTTGTACATGGAATAGGTCCACTTATCATCCCTCATCTTTACGTCATGTTTAATTGACATCCCTAAATCACAATACCAAAAATCTTCACCTAGCAAAATCATCCAAATCAAGCCCTAAGGAGAAAATGGACAATATGCACTCTATATATGGGGTTTCGATGAAATACCACTCAATAGAATACACCGGATAAAATACCACTCAGTACGTAGTCTAATGGATGAAAAATACCACTTTGGAGAGTTTTAACCATTTTTATGACCAAAAAGTCCCTAGCTGTGAAGAGAGAGGGGGAAAGGGGAGCACTAGGGACGGCGGCGCTAGAGGTCTCGCTGGAAAGCGATAGAGCTTGTGGGGACAATATATGGGGGGAGGAGGACACGGCAGTGGAGAGGACAACGGGGCAGAGGGAGGAGTAGGCGATGATGAGGACGAGATCACCGCGGCAGAGGTGGAGCTTCAGATGGTCGTTGTCTCCATAGCCACTTAGGCACTGCTACTCTGTTTTCCTCCCCCGTGTCGTCTCCTCCTCCTCCTCCTCCCTTCCCTCCCCCCGTTGTTGCCGCTTCCCAGCGAGCACGCTCACCGCTCGCCATCCCATCCTCCTCTTTACATGTCGTCGCCTCTTTCTCTACCCTGTTGTACCCGCCACCGCTCATTCGCCCGCTTGCCACCTTGTCGCCCGCAGCCGCCACCTTGTGAGGCCTCTGGTGTTACCCGCTCGGTCCCCAGCGCTCCTCTCTCTCTCTCTCGCTCTCCCTCCCTCCCTCCCATAGCCAGGGGCATTTCGGGCATAGAAATGATTAAACCCCCCCCCCCCAAAGTGGTATTTCCTCCGATAGGCAACATAATGAGTGGTATTTTATTCTGTGCATTCTATTAAATGGCATTTCATCGAAACCCCCACATATACAGTGACATATTATATATTTTCTCGTATAGATACATGTTTTAGCTGATGTGGCATCCTAATAAATAAATAAATAACCTGGGATGCACATTCACTCTCCCCTCTCTTCCCCATTTCTGCCAGCTCTTGCGCCGGGAAGCAACTACACGATGTCACTCTCAGTCCACGGCCTGCTCCATGTCGCTCTTCGTCGACATCAGCAATGACCTCGTCTGGTTCATCCCTTGCACGTCATTCACCTGCGTGTTGGCAAGGCGACGCTTGGTAGCAACCACTCCAGCCCGCTACCCCCGCCAATGGATTGAGATCCTCTGACGTAACTTCCACTAACTTGGTGGTTGACATGTGGGCTCAAGAGTGGTGGGGTCCACATGTCAGTCACGATGAAGTAACGTCACCGCGAACACTAACGTCAGAGCATCCACTTCCCCCGCTGATCGATTCCCACTGGCCGCATCTTCCGCGCGTCGATCGCCGCCCTGCTCTGCCGCGTAGTGCCTACTAGATGCGATCGAGACCGATTCGTGCACGTCCCACGCGTGCCCGCTGCTGTATTACACATAGCCCTAAGCTATAGCTGGTCTCTTTATCTTAGTTGGGATCAACTATACATTTGTTGACAAATTTTCTCCTAAAAATTTGACACGTGTAATTATAATACAATCGTAGTGCAATTATACTATAACTTGTATGTAATTACACTGTAACTTGCATGTAACTACAGTGTAACTTGTATGTAAGTTTCACGTAATTTTGAATCGTTAAATCTCTTACAAGATTTGTTCTGCTGAGGAAGAAAAAAAATCACAGCACACACATATGTGAGAAGATTTGTTCCCACGACCTCCATTTTACCGAAATAACATGTTACGAAGAGATTTTTGAATATTACATACAAGTTACATTATAGTTACAATGTAATTACATATAAGTTATAGTGTAATTACAACATCCGTCAAATTTTTAGGAGAAAATTTGTTGACAAATATATAGCAAAATTGACCTTAGTTTACCATGTACTACTGCTGTCAAGAGTTGTAAATAAGACTAGACCAGTTGCAAAAAATTTAGTTGATCGGGCCAAAACAGCTGGTCTGCTAAAGGGCATATAGTTTAGTACAAGAGAACTTTTACGGTGTTTGCATTCCAAAAAAGGTAAAGATCCAACAGTTCTCAATCACAGATACTATATAAAAGGTATTTAAGTATTAGTATAGATACTTAGGTACTAAGGATAAAAATATAATTTTGTTAATAGAGCAAAAAGGGTAAAATTGCCCCCCCCCCCAAATTATAATAGGTACTAAGTAGGTACGACTGTACGAGTTAACATCTACCTGGTACCAGCGTTACATGTTCTTATTTGTGTCACTTTTGCGTGGTTTTCCTGTAGATTTACGTTGTGTTTGAGTTAGGTCATTTACACGGCACTAGCGTAACAGGTTCTTAATTCATTTTCTCTAGATTTACTTTGTATTGTTTGATGTTCTCTTTTACGTGATTTTCTTTAGATTTACATTGTGTTCTTATAACATGTTTCTGGCCTTGGGCTAGCAATTGGTGACGAACGTACTCGAAATCCATATAATTTTCATTTTCGTCATCTATGAAAGCCTCATTTTCATCACCAATCCCAGCTTCAGTAGTATCCATGTCATCGTCATTTAGGTCATTTGCTTGCTCATGAACTAGTTCTCGCAAGACCAACGAAGCAGATGGAGTTGCAAAGAGAGGACATTTCCATAGATCTATAGCACATGCGTGAATTGCACTTGCAGATTTGGTCTCCACGTCCATGTCTAGCGGCAAGCCGGTGAGTGCCATTAATCTGGTCGTTAGCGCCATGTCCAACCTGGGGAAGAGGAAGATGGCAACGTACGGGCCTTCACCGGCACTAGCGATGGGAGAGACGCAGGTTGCACTGCCGCACCGGCACCGGTGTGGGTGATGGGAGGAACTTTAGGTGGCAGCGGAGGTGGCTCCGCTGCTGGCGACAACGTCGGAGATGAACTGGTTCAAACCCTAGAGCACGAACGAACCAAAGGGAGAGAAGAAAGGAGACACGATTTACTTTTTGATATAATCGAATCAATCCCTAAATCAACGGAGTATCCTTGATTTACTTTTTTCTCTACAACGATACCAATAGCTACTACGATACACCGACCAATGGAAGGAGGTATTCAATTCAAATGTATTGCCTATGTTTTACTAGTTAATTACTCAAATGCCATCATGTTACAATAATTTTGTTCCGTACCTTGCCCCTCTCTTGATCAACGGTGCACATTATTCCACCTCTAAATACCTCGCAAACACCGTAAAAGATCTCTTATTACAATGACATGAGTAGCACCCTAAATCCTGAGTTGAAATCTTCATAGGATCGAATTTCAGATTGGATTGTTTGAGTAACTAAGTTCCAAGGGGTTGTTTGAAGCACTAAATTCAATATACTCCCTCCGTCCTATAATATAAGGGATTTTGGGTGGATATAACACATCCTAGTGCAATGAATCTAGACATAGGATATGTCACATTCATCCAAAATCCCTTATATTATGGGACGAAAGGAGTATATAAAAAATGCTGCATATATCGGTTGTATGTAGGGACCGGGTAAAATGTAGAAGAAAAAAAAAACAAATTGGTCTGAATGATCGGGCCAGGTTGATGGGCTATCTGGGCTGGGCTCCTATGCATCTCAGACAGGCCAAATCTCGTGTCATCAATTTTATAAGCACAAACCGTGACATCTGTAGTTCTATCATGATCGCTGTACTATTGTCTCCTTAGTTGAAAAACAATGAGGGAACACAGTGTTGCGTTGTGCTGTCATTTTCCTCCACGACCGCAGCAATCAAACCTAGTGAAAAAGCACTGCAGAAAGTCGCAAAAAAATGACGTTTCCAAACAGTCATGAGCCAAAGCCAACAGAGGATTCAACATGTGTAGCACATCAATCAAAAACAAAAGCACTAGCAGTACTATAGCCAAAGATTGATGAGCCACTTTCACCACAAAAAAGAGGTTTAGCAAGCCACTAATTCGACCACACAAGCAATTAACCAAAGCATTGCATGTATATACACATCACACGTCGCAGCTGATAGACAGAGATATGTCTGCACCAAACCGGCCCTGATTAATCAGCTGGAGTATCATTAGCTTGTAATTAATAACCCACACTAAACACACTTCCATAAAGCTAGCAGGATAGTGCTCTCGCTTTATTCCAAAACATACCTAAAACGTTACCGGATTAATCTATCTGACCAGCCGGCCGACAGAGATCGATCGCCGCCAAATCACACAAAACCAAAGCTGGAATCAACTTCTCCACCGAGATAAGCAAAGCATATATGTATACTTGTATTTATGAAAAATTTCGCTTTAGAGCTCGCTAAGGTTATCTGAAACCTCCACATCGAAAAGACTGCTCGTTTGGGCCGCACACAGCGAGTGCGTCTCTTAGGATAACCTTAGCATGAAGTTAGGATACGAATTAAAAAAAACATTAGCATGTAATTAATTAAGTTTTAATTATTACTATAAATTTGAAAAAATGAATTTATCGATAGAAAGTTTTTTAAAAAAATATTGTTTAGCGGTTTAAATTATGTGCTAATAAAAATGAGAATAGAATCTGCATCCTTACTCAGAAAATAAACCTTGGTAGCATTGAGTGGACTATGAGTCACCCGGCCACGCGCGAATTCGTGATGGGATAAGAAGGGGACCGGATCACCGGGGGACGCTTCATTCGTCTCCCAACTTGCTGAAACTTAAAAGCGGAAAAGGCGCCATCAAGTGTACTCTTTTTTTGGTTTTGGTCATTGGACCATCATGAAAAACCTATAGCTACTTTCATGACAAAAAAGAAAGGAGATCTTTTTTTTTTAGAGAGGACGAGAAGAAAAAGATCTAAGATGTACAGCTAACCTGATTAGATGGGTACAGTAGTATTACTAGTATGATGATACGGATTTTCCAAAGCAACAAACACATAATAGTGATGTACCTTGTTCATGTCGCCCTCTTGAGATGACAAATCTTTGCCGTCTCTGAGATCAGATCACTACTCGAATACTGTTCAAGGATTAGACACGGCCTGGAGCACGATTGTTGCAATACTGTCGATCAGTCAAACTGTTCACTCTGATCGTCAACTGTGACGGCATGTTTGTACGTAGCAGGGTGTAGTATGCATCACCGTACTCACACCGTACATTTGTGTTTGTTTGTCTCTCATGACAGAGAAATGTCATGTAGACTCAAGTACATATGCATGGACATCAGCGAGAGAATTAAGTTCAGAGATGGTTTTTTTTTTCTTTACTGAAGTTAAAATTTGCTATAGGAACAGAGCTACAGAAGCTACTGATTAATCGATCTCCAGGTGAAGCATGGGTTGTATGTAACTACCATGATTGTGAGTACTTCTTCATGAGCATATCAGAGCATGTGCATACTCTGAAGATGGAAGAATCGATGCCAAGAGGTGAGATGTTCGATCGATGGATCGATCTCCATTCCATTCGATGGCCAATAATTGAGATGTCTATTCGAGTTCCGTAGACAAGTTGGAGCTTGGCATTGGATTGGGCCATCCAACTTGTGGCCACCAGATCATATTGCAGATAATAATCTTCCACTGTATATCCACTGTACCATACAGATGTAGAAAGCGGTTTTATGAATCGAAGTACCGGTTGCTATCTTTTCCATGGGTGATATCAACTTCGGACTTGGGTGTTCTCAGTGCAATAAACTCGAAAGCCATATTATGGCGACGCTTGGATACGTATATTAAAGATATAGATATCAGGATCTATAATTTCTTCTCTTTTTTTTGAAAAAAATGCACCATGTCTACCTACCACTACGATTGTGTTCATTGTCTTTGTAACAAATAGGGCGTTTTCACAGTACTTAGGGCATCAACAATGTGGATGAAAAGTGGGTAGTAAGACCCCTTACTACCTACTTTAACATTGTGGAGGTGGGTAGTAGAGGAGGTAATAACTATAGCAGGCAATAGTACTACTACCAGGTAACAAGCATAAAAAAAATATTAAACTCTCTTCTCTCATTCTCTCACTCTCTTTTCTATCCAATCATTGTTTTACATGTGGGTTATATCTTACTTCCCACACATTGTAAGAGGTAGAAACAATTATAACCTAGTTTCGTGGGTCCCACCTTACTACCCACTTAATAAACATACATTGAGGATGCCCTTAATAAAATTCGTTAGATCAAAAGCAATGAACTAGCCATATTCATCACCGTAGGGTACGGCCTTGATAAGACTCTCAGATAGTATGTTACACAAGTTGTGCAAATTGTGAACTAAGATGGATAAAAAATTATGACACATTCGAGAAATTCTTTTCTTTTGTTAAAAAAAAAGAAGTGGTATCTCAATGGTTCAATTAGATGTACACATAAAGATAACTTGTAAAAATTTGCAAACACTAGTACCGTAGTATCTGAGTACTTTCTGCACCTACCGCGACTGACAGGCACAAGATGCGAAAATGACCGCAACTATGAAAAGTTTTACTAGCACATACAGCTCCAAAGCCAAAAGCATCGTCACTATGTTGAATTGTTGATCCTGTACGTTCATTATGCAGCTTGAGAAAATATTCAGGTAAGGAAAAAAAGAAAAGATTTGCTCGCTTCACATCACAAGACAATATATTCGGTTGTTGCCAGCACATGACCTTAGTTACACTCCAAAACTTTTGACAGAGCCAATTTTTTCAAAGGAAAAAGAAGAAGAAACTTTTGGCATATCGGAAGTTGGAAAATAATGCAGAATACCTGCAGATATCCTCTTTTCTATTTCCTTTTTAATACTCTAGAGAAGCGATGTAATTTTCTTTGTGGTCAGTTTTGGCAGTGCGGTGTATTTCCTGAAAATGGCGATGTCGCTTCACTTTCAACGTGGCATGAAAACGTGGTTCCATTTGTGCACCAAGAACAGACTGACGGTGACACCAGCATCTTCTTGTTCTTTTGGCCTGTTTTTGATGGAGATGTTGATGCAATTTTGCAGGGTGAGATAGCTGAGTGCCTTTTCTTTCTGTTTTGCTAGATAGCTCCCGTTAATTCTGGTCGTTTCTCTTCCAGGCAATTCCTTCTGAAATACTGATACCTTGTGGACATATGTAGGAAACATGCGTGTCATGATTCAGCTTATGATGTACACGGAAGCGTGATTTGGTTTAGATATAAATCAAGGGATAATCATGATATAATAATATACAGGTACTGTATCTTGTTGGAAAATATTGGATGGAATATAAAGATTCAGTCAGTATAGAAATCCCTCTCCAATAATTCCAGTTCTTAATTCCATGGATCATCCTACTAAACAAATAGATCCAGGACAGCCATGCATATATGAAGATGTGATCATCCTCATATAGTACATTTCAGCATGCAGCTTGCAGGAGCAGAAGCAGCAATGCCCAGGCAGTAGTTGAGCTCATGTCAGGGAAAACGAGACATTTTCAGGGACACTACAGGGTGTCCATCTGCAATCTCGCTTTGATGCGTGCCTCCTTGCACGTTTTTGTCTGTGATCCTCATTATTCTAATACTCTATGATTATTTCTGGTGTCATCCGATATGTGTGCTGGCCATAGAACATTAGAGCAGTATGGAGGTTGATTGTTTTTTCTTCTTTTTAGCAACAGTGTTTTCTGCTCATACTTGATAACTTGGGAACAGTGGCAAACTTACAACAAAAATACCTTGGGTTTGTATATCCAAGTAATAGTCTGATTGTTGAGTGATTTTGCAATAATTAACATAGTCTAAAAGAACATAAAAGAACAGGAAATATACATGATCTACCCGGTGCGGTGTACGTAGGTATACTCTCCTGCTTAAAACTGAGTTTTTATGATACTTGAGAAGACACCAAGCCATCCTAGTATATGACGTTTTTCTCAAGTATCTGCGGTTGATACACTTTTTAAAAAAGTTGATACACTCAGTATCAAGCCATCCTAGTGTATCAAACTGAGTTTTTCTGCGGTTGATACACTTAAGTGGTTCTTAAAAAAGTTTATGACGTTGTCAACTTTTAGATATGTATGCACGTTGGATTATTTGTTTTATCAAAAATTAGAGAAAAATGTAAGTACTATTATTTTGGTGTGACTTGTTTTATTATTACATATACTTTATGTAATACTTTTATAAATCTGTATATATTTCTTAATAAAACGAATGAGCAAACGTCAAAAAACTAATATCATCGTCTATTTAAACATGAAGGTAGTAGTAAAATTATTTTTTTCTAAAAAAAAGTAGAGTAGTGAAAACGAACTCGTTGAAATAAGACATGACCAATACACTGGTCCTGGCCATAATAGGATGCTACATAACCACAAAATTAAAAATTCGAGTTTTTGTAACCACATGCTGACGCAAAGCACAACTGTCTGTGGCTGTAAGACCGTATAATTTTTATCTGCTGAGATCAGATCATATCACCGCCCATGAATTTGTTATCTTCAGAGTGACGCCAAGATACCTAATGCCTTCATTATATACTTCGATAGTTCAGATCGGCTTTCGTTTTCTCCTTAACTTATTTTTTTAAGGTTTACCAGTTCAGTTTGGCTAATACAAGGCACAGTACAGCTTTTCAGTGGCTTTTGGGGAATTGCAGTGGTTCACGTTTTGGCAAAAGGTTCGGTATCATTTGTCAGCAATTTTAGTAATTAATCTACCAGCATGCATAAATAATGTGCTGATTGTTCATCTAGAAAGTCTACTTTAATTAGGGAAGGAGTTGCTGAATGCTGATGGTTTCCTGATGTCTAATTCAGTTTCTTCTCAGACTGAATAAACGGACAGAGGCATCAAAACTTGTACGCTGTTTGTCGTACCAAAGTTGGGGTTAGGTAGGTGTGATCGTCATTGGTTTCGTTTATTAATCAGATTTGGTGGTGCATTTTAAGGGTATATGCAAAGCACACAACCGTGCAACTTCTGCACCTGCATTGCCAACTGCTATGCTAAATAAATAAATATAGTAGCAGAATAAGTCTTGATGCAATGATACGAATACCTTTTGCGTATTCCTCAAAAGAAAATATGATGTTCTTTATTTCTTCCCTTTTATTGTTCTTGTAGGAATTAAAATCTCTGTGGAAATAGTGAAAAATGTATTTAGGCCGTTGAAGTTAAGGCCTCCTTTGAAACAAAGAATTTATGCAAAAATTTTGTAGCATTCTAATCCTATAGAAAATTTTCCTATTTATCACTTTGAAACAAAGGATTATTGAGCTTTCCAAATCATATGAAACCCCTTACGCTCAATGCGTATAGATTTCAGAGGAAAATTAACAAGAGCTATAATTTTTTAGAAAAAATTTCTTTGAGTCTATCTCTCATTAAATTTCTATGTTTCTCCTGCAGGTTTCAAAATGGTATGTAATTCTTTTTTTTCATATATATTTCTATCAAAATAATGTATTGTTCCTATTCCTTTCTTTTACTTTTCCTGTGTGTTCTAAAGGGGCCTAATTAAATAGTGGAAATAGCCACTTAAATTAGTTAGATGGTGCAGGAAATTAGGTAGATGCATGGACAGTTCCCATTAAGTAATAGTTTTCTTTTTGTCCATTTGTATTGCTCTGAATTATTTTTTACAAATATTGTCGCAATCAAACATCATAAAACATTGTTCACCTGGGCTTGATCCTCTAGAAGACTACTATCAGATCGCAGTTAGAAAAATGTTCACCCCAGCTGTGCAAGAACAGATCAACGCATTTCTCATCCGCCTGATACACTGCACTCAATTCCATTAGCTAAGGGACATGAAAAAAATGCGAATCAAGAGTGCCATATATTCCAAAGGGGTGATGCCTCTAAGTCAGTTGATGTATCCTTCATCGGTTGTTTGTAGGTATCTTATGATGTGTCCTTGAGAAAAACATTGACAGATCCAACTGTTAACAAGCAGTGGTTTGAAAGAACATCTCTATCAAATCTCAGGGCTACTTTCAAAAAAAAACATGAAATTAAAAATGATAATCCTATTTTTAATATAATGGATATTTCATCAAGTAATGAAATAACTTCTGCACCAACTTAGTATGCACACAGCCCAAAGAATAGAAGCCTCGCTATGGAGTATGGGCAAATACAAAGTCATGACATCTCTGAATAGAAATACCCTCTTTAATGTATTTGTAACCAAGTGTGTCAGTATCTTTATATTGTTTGAGAACTAAGGCATCTCACCCATGCATTTGAATTAACCAAGAATATATGCCATTTGGATTTTGCATCGTTTTCCACTGTTTTATTCAAAGGGAGAACTTTTTTGGGCCATGCTTTGAGGCAAACACCTTTGTCCTCATTCTTTGATGATTAGTTGATGTTCATTAAATTAAGTCGGAGTACTTAATTTAAGATTGCTTTACACTGTTCTGCCCCAGATGTAGGTGAGGCCGGATACTACCTTCATCTGCTAATCATCATGAGCACTAGAAAGGGGCACTACTAAATAAATCTATTTTGTAGTATGCATTACGTACATGAAGATGTGATGACTGATGACCAAAATGTGCAGCAACCTGACTATAGAAAACGTGTGCACATTTAAGACATTGAGGCTTACTTGGCAGTTGGCACAGCCAGTGGATGCAGACAAATTTCGCACCCAAAGTCAGTGGTTCTCAAGATTGGAGACCCTTCTTAAAAAAATTGTGATAGCACTGTACACTGTAAGGTAAGGTAAGGCCATGAAACAAATTTTTCACTTGATTATTGCCACGAATTTCAACTTAATTATAGAGATAGAATAAATATTATAAAAATAAACTTATCAAATAGTTCAAAACAAGTAATTTAATCAATGCAGTAGAAGAAAGTTTTTTCAGATAAATATATTTTTCAAGATATGGTGCACATAATCCGTGACAATAATCCTAAATTGTATAAGCACTTTGCATATCAAGGCAATCTGGAGTGTAAATTTTACATGAATCAGTTTGATCCTCGCAGAACGTAAAAACCATTCTTTTGTGTTCTAAAGTTTTTTTTTAATACGCAAAAAAATTGCACGTCAATATATTAGAAGAAATAGAGTTCTTCGGTGTTCTAAAGTAGTACGTCCTAAATTTTTCTATGCCTAACATGATTCCATGTTCTCTTGTTTTACCCAAAATATCCCTTTTTCCGCACAAACGAGCTGAACTAGAAGTGTTTCTTTTAATAACATTATACTATTATAGTTATATGTCACTCTAAATTGGTAGTATGTTACAAATCAACTAGCAATAACAAAAATAGAAGAAAATGGCAAACACTCAACAATGTGTTTGTTATGGCACTACATTAATCAGTACATTGAGATATACGTACATAAAACTTGGACGTTCTAAAGCCTAAAAAAATATTACTAATAAACATACAGGTATGTGACCTAGGCACACGCAATGCTTGGTCACATCTGACCTTGGTGGGTCGGCCAACATTGAACCAAAGTAGGATGGTCACCCTAGCAAGGGCACATGAAAACAAATATTGGAGGTAGGACCAAATTAGGTCACATCAGAAGGAGATGGAACCTAATCAATATTCATTGTCAATGGCCGGAAGAGATATGCTTTGGTATTTTGGTGACTCCTTGTTGGTAGAGTTGTGTAGAATATCATATCAAAAGCTTTATATCTACAAATTGGTATTTTGGTGACTCCTTGTTGGTAGAGTTGTGTAGAATATCATATCAAAAGCTTTATATCTACAAAGCTCCACTGATATCATGGTATAATTGTGATTTTTCTGATGTATATATATATATATATATATATATATATATATATATATATATATATATATATATATATATATATATATATATATATATATATATATATATATATATATATATATATATATATATATATATGAAGATATTATTTTTTTTAATACTATATACATTAGTTGGAGAAGAAAGGTGTAGAGATAATTGCTTGGAAAATGAAGTTGTCCATGCAAAAGTGCCAAAATTCGGTGGCACTAAATAGGAAACGAATGCTACGTGAAGATGTTGATGCACTAACCAATCCCGATCTTTTTTTATTTTGGCATTTAAAAGAAAAGACAATTTGCATATCCTTTTGTTTATAGTGTAATATAATGTAATATACTCATTACATCCCAAAATAAATCAATCTAGAATTGAAATGGGCACTACTCTACAGGTACACTTAGGCTGTGTTTAGTTTCTGAAATTGGAGAGAAGTTTAGGGAAAGTTGGTACTTCCTCCGTCCCAAAAAACTCAATCTTGATTCAAACCCAGGATTAGGTTTTTTTTTGGACGGAGGGAGTAGTCTAGAAAAAAAAAGTTGAAAGTTTATGTGAGTAGAAAAGTTTTAGATGTGATGTGATGGAAAGTTAGAAGTTTAGAGAAAATTTGGTGTGTACTAAACAGGGCCTTATACTAATTCTACAGGTACACTACCGCAGAATGAATTTTTCACACATATTGAAGATCATACAGAATATCGGACTTCATGTTTCTTTTTTTTATGGAGTATACTTTGAATCTCGTCTTTTCGTTTATGCTTATGCTTATCAGCCATATTTTAAATTTTCAACCTTAAATTTAGAGCTGATTTTGAGATTTCTTTTATCGAATTTTTTCGGCCTTTGCTTTTAGATCACTAAGAACATGAACATAAAAGTTTTATTCACAAATTATTTTTCGTTTACAAATGTGTCCTTTAGCTTATTCCACGAATAAACGAAACGATGGGGGCTTCCGTCAAAAAAAAGTTTCAACTTAGCCATGAATCTTCGTATCTTCGTAGATAGGAACAGTTTTTATTTTTACGGAGGGTGTATCTTATTAGAACAGGTATAATAGCAGGCTATAAGCCAGCTATAAACATATTTTAAAGAGATAAAGGAAGAGAGAAGAGCAGCGGACTACAGATCTGTAGCCAGCTATAGCACGGACTCTCATACATAATGTGTGTATGACAGGTGAGACCAGGTATTAATAGTATAGTAAGCAAGTATTGTGTGAACTGGCTATTATATTGACAATAGATAATTTAGATCTAGTAGTGTGCTATACTATTAATTTGTTTCTCTATCAGCGTTGATCGTGCATGACAGAAGATCCACAACCTTTTCTTAAGACCGTTGAAGTAGTAGTACCATAGTAGTATATAGCTTAGTAGATGTTCGATCATCTATATACGTAAGCCCCGACACGTACGAATCCGGGACGTTAACCACCCACCGCCGCCGCGCGAATAAACTCCGGCGAGCAAACGTCCAAACCCGATCCCGCCGAATTCCGCCACCGCGTCGCCGTCGTCGGATCACTGTAAAAAAAGAAAAAATACAGGCAAAAACGCCCCCATAATAAAACAACCAGATGCTTGCTCAGTCCCCGGCCGAGACCGACCACCTCGTGCGGCGACGTGGGGCGGTGAAAAAGTGAAAAAAAAAAAAAAAGCTTCCGCATCGCCACCGTCGTGTCGCGTCGCATCGAGCGAGAGAGCCAGGTCACTGTCACTGTCCAGTGGGGGCCACCACCACCACCGTGTGTGGGTCCCACCGCCAGGGCGCCTCGCGCCCGACACCAGTGGCGGCTGGCTGCGGCAGCGGGGACGCGGGCGCCACGCGAGAACGCTTGCGAGTGAGAAGCGCACTCGCATATCACGCACGTCCACCGAGGCTGTCTTCTCTTTTTCTTCTTCTTCTTCTCTGTTTCCTTTTTTTTTTTGGGTACCACCGCTCCACCTAGCCAGCGTCATCCGATTGACCTGGCCCACGTCGGATTGCCGGGGTGTGGGGCCGGCTTGGCTGAGACTGGAGGGGTGGGTGGGTTGCCGCGCGCGTGCGTGCGTGCGTAGGTTAATTGGGAGAAGTTGCGGGCGGTGCCCCTCCCACAGCAGCATTGAGAGGCTTTTTCGTGTATTAAATATCAAATAACTCTCAAAATAACCTTTGAATCTAAACAATATAGGCCTACTATTTTATTTGAGGGCTATTTCCTTATGTTAAAAAATAGCTCTCAAAATAACTTTGTGCTAGTTCTCCAAACAGGATATTAGTGTTTAATGTTACTCCATTCGTTCTAAAATATAAAAAGTTTTAGTTGAATAGGATATATTCTATTACTATCAATCTAAACAGATATATTTGTAATATTAGTATATGTGTCGTCCAGCTGAAACTCCTCCATTTTGAAACGAACAGAGTAGTAGAAAGCGAATGTGAATGATATTGTAATCTCCTCCATTCTATTGATCTTTACAGTTAACGAACATGGGCAGTGGCAGTGGTGAGTAGTACAACAGAAATTGTGACGGTAACGTGGTGAACCTTTTATTTCGATTACGCAAACAAAAACACACAATATATACTCTCTCCGTCCCAAATTATAAGACCTCCCCTTCTAACAAAAATTGAACTTGTATTTTTTTTTACTAATAATCATACTAACTATATATCTAAACTAAGTATTATGCATGTTATATCACTAGATTAATATTTTGAAGTAATTTCTTATGATGCTAATTTCATATTTATTGAGAACATAACATAAAATAAAATACTTGTCATAGTATGTCATTGAAGACCGCGTAAGAAAAATATAGGCCTTATAATTTAGGACAGAGGGAGTAATACTTACACAAACCATAGCGAAATAAAACATACTTTATTGGCTATGTTGTCTGTGGTGAAACATTTATGATTTTAGTGATTAGGGATACATCACTACTACAGAAAAGGGGAATAGTGCCGGTTGGGAAACCATCTTCGATGCCAGTTTTCCCAACCGGCACAAGAGAGGCGGCACAGATTGCAAATCAAAAAGGTGCCAGATCCTTAGAACCGGCACCTTTTAGGTTCGAGGAATAAAAAAAAGCCGGCTCGATTGAGCCGACGCATCGAGCCGAGCAGTCGCTCCTCCCACATCCACAAGAAAGAAAATTTGGCAACATTCATCTCACAAAATAAATCACTGAATCACATTTGAATCACTGAATCAAACATTTGAATCAAGCAATATTCATCTCACAACAAAATTTGGCAACATTCATCTCACATCAAACATTAGAATCAAGCAGCCGCAAGCGAAGGAGATGGTTGGGGGTGCTCACCGTCGCCCGTGGGGAGCCCACCGCCATCGTTGCCGCAAGCAAAGGAGATGGTTGTCGTTGCCGGATCTGGCGGAGGGGAGGTCGCCGCCGCCGCCGCCGATGGCTGTGAGCCACGCCACTTGCCGCCGCCTCCCCTCATGCCGCCGCCTCCCCTCCCGTCGGATCTGGCCGAGGGGAGGACGCGGTCGCCGCTGCCGCCTCCGCCAACCAACCGCCGGCAGCGTGCAGGAGAGAGAAGAGAGCGAGACGAGGGAGAAGAGAGCGAAACGAGAGAGAGAGAGGGAGGGAGAGAGAGAGAGGGAATGAGACGAATAGACGATGAGAGCAAGACGTCGAACCTTATCCGATGCTCGTCTCGTCGTGTGGGGGCCACCGGTCGGCTCATCCGATGCCATCTCGGCTTGATTCACATAGATATCGGTTTTTTAAAAAAATAAACTGGCACCTATAATATATAGTATGTGTCGGTTTTTAATTAACCGACACCTACAAGGAAAAAGTACGAATTACCCCCCCCCCCCGAACTATCGCGGTCATCCGAATTACCCCCCTAAACCACAAAACCAGACATTCTTCACCCCAAACTATGCAAACCGGACGAATTACCCCCCCTCGATCCAATCCGCGGTGGTTTTGGTCTACGTGGCATCCCAGTCAGCGTTTTCTAATAAAAAAAATTGTGGGACACGCATGTCATAGTCTTCACTTTCCCCTCTCTCTCACTCTTCCTCTCTTCTCTCTCTCACTCTTCACTTCTTCACTCTATCGGCGCGGCGGGAGGCACGGAGGAGCGGGCGGCGAGCGGCGAAAGGCGGCGCACGGGGGCGGACGGCGGCGTCGCGGCGAAGTGAGCGGAGGCGGCTGCGGGCATGGCGCACGGGGGGCGGGCGGCGGACGGCGGCGTCGCGGCAACGCGCATGGGGGCGGGCGACGAGGTGCCTCGCCGCATACCACTCCGCGCGTCCCGTGGCGAGATCGACGGCATCGACAAGACGGAGAGGCAGGCGGGCGGCGGCGGACAGGCGGACGAGGCGGGCGAGGCGAGCGGCGGCGAAGAGGCGGGAGGCGGCGGACAGGCGGACAAGGCAGGGGAGGCGAGCGGCGGCGGACAGGCGGACAAGGCGTCGGAGGCGCGGACGAGGCGGGCGAGACGAGCGGCAGCGGAGAGGCGAGCGAAGCGGGCGGCGGTGGAGAGGCGAGTGGCGGCGGAGAAGCGGACGAGGATGCCTCTACGCCCCGCGCGGTCGCCGCCGCTGCTCCCTCCCGGACCTCCCCCGCACCCACATCCGCTGCAAGGTCCGCTCGACGCGCTACGATGACGGCCGCGCGCGGTGGCTCGTCGACGCTGTCGACCTCGCCACGGGACACGCGGAGCGGTACGTGTAGAGGCACCTCATCGCCCGCCCCCGTGCGCCGCGCTCGCAGCCGCCGTCCGCAGCCCGCCCCCGTGCGCCGCGCCCGCAGCCGCCTCCGCTCGGCCTTCGCCGCGACGCCGCCGTCCGCCCCCATGCGCCGCCTTCCGCCGCCCGCTGCCCTCTCCTCTGTGTCTCTCGCTGCCGCCGATAGAGTGAAGCAGTGAAGAGTGAGATAGAGTGAGAAAGAGAAGAGAGGAAGAGTGAGAGAGAGGGAAAGCGAAGACTATGACATGCGGGTCCCACAATTTTTTTTATTAGAAAACAGCTGACTGGGATGCCACGTGTACGCCACGTAGACCAAAACCACCGCGGATTGGATCCAAGGGGTAATTCGTCCGGTTTGCATAGTTTGGTGTGAAGAATGTCCGGTTTTGTGGTTCAGGGGAGTAATTCGGACGACCGCGATAGTTGGGGGGGTTAATTCGTACTTTTTCCCACCTATAATATATTAAAGGTGCTGGCTTTTTAAAAAAAACCAACACAAAATATAATAGGTGCCGGTTTTTATTTAGAACGGAACCTATGATTACTTAAAGATACCTTTTTTTCTAATTTCAACCCACGAAGGTATGAAAAGGCCTATTGGTGCCGGTTTTAGCACTACCGGCACCTATAGTGGTGACACCTATTTGATGTTTTATAGTAGTGCCTCTTTCAAGCTGTAGACAATATAACACATAAGTTCGTTCTCTAAAACACATTCAAAGAGGCATCCCTAATCACTAAAATCATATTCAAAGGTTGCCATGTATGCATTTCATCGTTGTTTTTTTTAACATTATCTTTCAAATCGTTAATAACAAATGTATAAAAGTTTTGCTCATTAAATATTTTTGGTTGTTTAGTTAATTTTTCTCAGAGCTTATCAGTCTTAGTTCAAATGATTGGAGTTTCTCCCAAGAACGCAAAAGCTTTGTGAGCCATTTCATTAGATGTGGAAAAAAGACCCAAAAAATGCCTATATAGATAGAGCCCCAACAACATATGAACATGGAAAAAATAAAATATAGTATGTAACAGGTGAAAGGTTGGAGCATTGCATTGTATTAAAAAAAATTATGCAGAAAACTTTCACCTGTTGACTTTCTTATGTTATTATGCGCTTCAAGAATAACCCGCGGGATATAGACATATAGTAAGGGTAAAATGCAGGAGTAGATGCTTTCTTGAGTTTTATTCTAAACTAGTAGATAGTACTTTGAATCTTACTTTCATGCATTAATAGCAAAATGATTGACAGTACTCGTACTAAAAAGGTTTAATCTACAAAGGAAACATCTACCTCACATGACAAATCCATGCTTCCAACAATAAACAAAAGCAACTAGGTTACTATCTCCCATACTGATCCAGTTTAGGGGCAGTAAATATATGCCAACTGGGAACTATTGTTGTCACTAAAATTAGCTTCAGGCCAATAAACAAGTGTAACTAACATATGAATGTAATAGTACCTCTAATTCCAGAACCTCTATATTTATAGAGCATCTACATGAAACTGGTATTGCCCTGCTATCTATGCCACCTAATAAATGTCTCCTAATAGCACAATACATTTATTTTAAATTAATAAACAATAATTACTACGATAACATTGAAAGAGGTAGTCATTTTTTTCAATTAATTAGAAAACAATTACATAATCCCAAACCCGTATCATACTACTACTAGAAACCGCATTATGGCTGCCAAACTAATACACAAATCATAAATCCTGATATCGTCTACTATTAGAAGTATGAAACCCGTTTTCACAACATTAATTGTCAGTTTCTTATAAATAGATCATCACTGAAAATAATGTGTTAATATCATCACAACTTTTTAAGAACACTATACCCTCGTTTCCTGCGTATATGTTTCTCAAACTATTAAACGATGTTATTTTTTTTGAAACATTTTTGTTGAAATTTTACTGTAGAAAAATCATAATGATCTATTTCCAAGTCTTTTTAATACTTAATTAATCATGCTTTGATGAACTATCTTATTTAGGTTGTGTTTCTTTTCAAATATACCTATCTAAATTTATAATTCTTGGATATATCACATCGCACTTATTTTGAGACCGATAGAGTATACTACCACCGTCCTAAATTGCTTTTCCTTTAAAATTGTTTGGCATATTCTAAGGTTTAGAATAAAAAACTACAATACCCTTATAAAAAAAATTATGTTTTAAGAATAGAAGGTTGGTTGACAGAAGTTTGAATGATATGTGATTGATGAGACAAGTAATACTTGGAAGTGACAAGTACTGTGAGACAAAAATTAAATGGTAGAAAGATAACTAAGGTTGTGTTTGGTACTGGAGGATGAGGATGGGAACATATCTTCTCCGTACGAAAAACAAAGCGGTCTATTAGCACGTAATTAATTAAGTATTAGCTATTTTTTAAAAAATGGATCAATATAATTTTTCTAAGTAATTTTCGTATAGAAATATTTTGCAAAAAAACACACTGTTTTGTTTAGTAGTTTAAAAAGCGTGCGCGTGGAAAACGAGATGGGGAGTGGGAACTTTTGGTATCCAACACAGCCTAATTTGGGATGGAGGAAGTAGTACAATTTTAGCAGGATGTAAACAAGAGTTCATCCCTTGTGAGTCCACACAAGGACCCTATGCAGAGGAGCCGGCCAAACAGGAAGTACATTTTGCAGTAGAAAAAAAAAACTGCTGCTTTTTCGGTTTCCCCCAGTATTGTTGGCCCCTCTCTTTTGCTGTCCCACTCCCAAATATTCCAATCCTCCCTGGCCCTCTTCTTCTCTCTCTCTCTTCTGCTGCTTCTCATCTTCTTCTTCTTCATTGTTCCGCTTCTCCCTCCCTGCCTCACAGTCGCAGCAGCAGCAGCACCACGCCAATGCTGCCTCCCTCCAAAGTGCCCCCTGTTTTGCTTCCGCTTTGACCCTCTTAAAAACCTCAATAACTCCAAATTTTCCCACCGCCTAATAATCCCCATTACCGTCTCCTCTGAATCGTTGGATTTGATACCCCCAGGGATTCAGAGAGAGAGAGAGAGAGAGAGAGCCAAGAAACCCTGTAGCTGCTGTAGGACGAGTAGGAGTAGGAGTGGTTTTGCTTCCTCTGTTCTTGTGTTGGGATTGAGGAATGAAGAGCCCGTCTCCCGTGGATCCTGAGTCGCCGAGTTCTCCCGATTGCAAGGTATGGGTTGGGTGGTGGAGGTCGTGTCATGTTTGATGGTTAATGGTCTAATCTTGTCGGGTTTGCGAGGGTTGTGGTGGTCGTGATTGATTGATTGATCATGGTGTTGTTGAATCTTGGTGCGATCTTGGATTCTTTGCTAATGTGTGTGTGCGCGTGTGATTTGATTTGGGTGGGTGGATGGATGGAGCAGGGAGGGAGCAGCAGCAAGAGGAGGCGGCTGCCATGGCGGATGACGATGAGCCTGGCGTACCAGAGCCTCGGGGTGGTGTACGGCGACCTGAGCACGTCGCCGCTGTACGTGTACAAGGCGGCGTTCGCGGAGGACATCCAGCACTCGGAGACCAACGAGGAGATCCTCGGCGTGCTCTCCTTCGTCTTCTGGACGCTCACCCTCGTCCCGCTCCTCAAGTACGTCTGCGTCGTCCTCCGCGCCGACGACAACGGCGAGGGCGGCACCTTCGCCCTCTACTCCCTCCTCTGCCGCCACGCCCGCGCCGCGCTCCTCCCGCCTGGCGGCGGCGGCGGCGGCGGCGAGCCGGGCGACGAGGACCAGTTCTTGGACGCGGGCGCCGACAAGAAAGCCGCGGCGAACGGCAATGCGCTGGCGCTGAGCGGGCGCGGCGGCGGAGGCGGCGCCGCCGCCGGCGTGAGGAGGCTGCTGGAGCGGCACAAGGTGCTGCAGCGCGTGCTCCTCGTGCTGGCGCTGGTGGGCACGTGCATGGTCATCGGCGACGGCGTGCTCACGCCGGCCATCTCCGGTGCGTGCGCGCCCCCGCTTGATTTGCTGGCTTGTTTGTGTTCTTGGGTTGTCGTGTGCTGATTTTCAGATGGCGTGTTCTGTTTTTGCAGTGTTCTCGGCGGTATCCGGGCTGGAATTGTCCATGGAAAAGCATCAGCACAAATGTAAGGATCTGAACACCCAACCATGCCTTTGTCCCTTCCATTGTTTCTGTCTTTTGATATGATTGTAGATTTGTCTTCCTCATCTTGTTAACTACTGTTTCCTGGATCATCATGTTCTGAGTTTTTTTAGATAATTCAGGGTCCACCTCAAACTCAAAAGGGTGCAGTTTCTTGTTTTTTTAGTTGAAAAAAGTGTGCAGTTTCAGTCATACTAGTGCACCACAATTCGAGTAAATTTTACCTGTAAGATGCACGCAAGAGATGGATTCTGTGCAATTTGGTGTTCGTAAAACCAGGAATTATGTTAACTGATGAAGTCTGAACAGTTTGCTTCAATGGGATTGATACTTTTGGAAGTTTCCGTGCGAGCTTATCGGCTCAGATATCAGATGATCAATTGCGTGCCAAATTCATTTAGGAAGGTCTTTGACAGGGAATGACCATGAGCAACGCAGCGTTGTCGCATGGACACCAACAATCAACTCCGTACTGTTGTTAGTCAATGTATGCCTAACAGTTGTTGCTATAATGCTATTAGCCTACGAACTGGAGAAGATTAATACTCTTATCTAGTAGCATTGATGACTACAATAAATGGAACTACCCTACTCAAGCAGTTGTGATTCTTGTGAAGAACTGTAGTGGGAAACAGAAAGAAAAGATTTGAGCGATTCCTAAATAAGCCGGTCATCATCTAAATTACTGTATCTGTTCAGTTCATATTCTCTTGGGCTTTGGCAGAGGATAGAGTTCACTCTGGGCAGAAATATGGTCAGCTAGTGGTAATAAGGTTCGGAAATTCTGGAAAATGGAAGCTACACATGCTGAAAGTAATAAAATAAGTGCTGAATTCTGAAGTGCGGAGTAAAGAAACTCTATTTTGACTTTTAATCATTTAAGCATGTGCTTTTATTCTGATTCTTGTTTTGCTAATATGTTTTGTTTCTTTTTTAACCCATTACTAACTGTGCAAAGTTTTTTTTACTGATTTGAATCTGCAGATGTGGAGGTTCCTATTGCTTGTTTTGTACTGGTTTGCCTGTTTTGTCTGCAACACTATGGTACACACCGGGTGGGGTTCCTTTTTGCACCAATTGTGATTACATGGCTTCTATGTATAAGCATGATTGGTGTTTACAATATCGTGCATTGGGAGCCCAATGTCTATCGAGCGTTATCTCCATATTATATGTACAAGTTTTTGAAGAAGACGCAGAGAGGAGGTTGGATGTCACTGGGAGGAATATTGTTATGTATCACTGGTACTATGATCAACAACCATTTTCTACCATATGCCAATGATCTCTGAAGTGTACAACTTTACTAACTTGAGTGTTGTTTTTCAGGTTCTGAAGCAATGTTTGCAGATCTGGGGCATTTTAATCAGCTGTCGATACAGGTGATGAAATAGAGTGCAATCTCAATGTTTTGTTTTACTTGGTTTCATCATAGTAGCAATATGCGGACATGCGGTCAATAGTTTTGTCTCTGATAAGCATTTCCTGATTGCAGATTGCTTTTACTTGCATGGTTTACCCATCCTTGATCCTTGCATACATGGGGCAAGCTGCTTATCTGTGTAAGCATCACATCATTGAAAGTGACTACAGGATCGGGTTCTATGTGTCTGTGCCTGGCAAGTCATGTTCTCCAGATCTTTCATCAACAGCGAAATCGATATTATATCATTCTCCTAGTACTGTTTATTAATATTTAAAAGTTTTCCATCCTCAGAGAAAATTAGGTGGCCAGTTCTGGCAATTGCCATTCTTGCAGCAGTTGTCGGGAGCCAAGCTGTTATCACTGGCACATTCTCAATGATCAAGCAGTGCACCGCTCTCGGCTGCTTTCCTCGGGTGAAGATAGTTCACACATCTGACAAAGTACACGGGCAAATTTACATCCCTGAGATCAATTGGATCCTGATGATACTGTGCTTAGCTATTACCATTGGTTTCAGAGACACAAAACACCTGGGCAATGCGTCAGGTATGTACCACTTGTTTTAGTTTTTGACATATCAAACCACCTGATTATTCCATGTTCGAATTACCTATGCATACTGAAGCTAATGAGTAAGGAATTTGTCTGATATGCAATAGTTGTCCTTTGAACAGGATTGGCGGTTATAACCGTTATGCTGGTCACGACATGTCTGATGTCCCTGGTGATAGTTCTGTGTTGGCACAAGAGCATCTTCCTCGCATTCGGCTTCATCATCTTCTTCGGCACCATTGAGGCACTCTACTTCTCAGCATCACTCATCAAGTTCAGAGAAGGAGCCTGGGTCCCAATTGTGCTGGCCTTCATCTTCATGGCGATAATGTGCATCTGGCACTATGGCACCATCAAGAAGTATGAGTTCGATCTCCAGAACAAGGTCTCCATCAACTGGCTCCTTGGCCTCAGCCCCAACCTCGGCATTGTCCGAGTCCGCGGCATCGGCCTCATCCACACCGAGCTCGACTCTGGGATCCCGGCAATCTTCTCGCATTTCGTCACCAACCTACCTGCATTTCATCAAGTAATCTTGCTCATCAGCCATCATTCCTCGCCTTCTGAAGTTGTTGTCATTGTTCAGAAATTCAGAATTTTGGTTACAGTGCTCATCATCTTCTTCTTCTTGATGATGATCAGGTGCTCATCTTCCTCTGCATCAAGAACGTCCCGATACCGCATGTCTCGCCGGAGGAGAGGTTCCTCGTCGGAAGAATTGGCCCCAAGGAGTACAGAATCTACCGGTGCATTGTCAGGTACGGCTACCACGACGTGCACAAGGACGATCAGGAGTTCGAGAAGGAGCTCGTCTGCAGCGTCGCGGAGTTCATCCGCTCCGGCGCCGCCGCCGCGGCCGACGCCGCGGCCTCTTCCAAGCCCAAGAACGTCTGCGGCGGCGGCGCGGAGGAGTCGGAGAAAGAGGAGGAGGAGCGGATGTCCGTCATCCCCTCCGGCAGCATTCGGATGATGGAGGAGGACGGCGGCGCGGGGGCGCCGTCGTCGGAGGACACCGTCGGCGGCAGCGGCAGCGGCAGCGGCAGAGGCAGCTCGCGCGGCGGCGGCGGCGCAAGGGAGATCATGTCGCCGTCGCCGTCGCCGCCGCCGGTGGTGGTGGCGCCGAGGAAGAGGGTGCGGTTCGTGCTGCCGGCGGCGAGCCCGCGGCCGGACGCCGGCGTGCGGGAGGAGCTGCAGGAGCTGATGGACGCGCGCGAGGCCGGCATGGCGTTCATCCTCGGCCACTCCTACGTCAAGGCCAAGAGCGGCTCCAGCTTCTTCCGGCGGCTGGTCATCAACTTCTGCTACGACTTCCTCCGCCGCAACAGCCGCGGCCCCAACTACGCCGTCACCATCCCTCACGCCTCCACCCTCGAGGTCGGCATGATTTACTATGTCTAATACAAAAAAAAAATCAAACCACCATAGATAGATAGAAGAACAAGAAGAGAGACAAAACAGGAGACGAATCGAAACAAAAATGAAGTTTCGCTTGTATATCCTCGATCTTGTAATTGACCCGAGAGTTTTTGTTGTAAATGTAGTAGCCTGATTTCTCCTAGGTCTCGGATTTCATCTTGTATACACTACTAATCTGAGCGGCGCAGAGATGCGACGCCATTAGAGCGAGCTCGAATTCGGATAGAAGAGAGTTGGGCAGCTGGATCATGGGCTCCGTTGGCTTGGCGCGAATGCTGAGGTCGCTGTGCGTCGCCGGCGATCTCGCTAGGGCGGTGGGTCTCCTGTGGCGGAGTACGGTGTGCCCCGGTGAGGGGACCTACGCGCTTCTGCTGCAGGAATGCGTGAACCGGCGGGACGCGAGGATGGGGAAGAGGATCCACGCGCGCATGGTGTCGGTGGGGTTTGGCGGCGGCGTCTACATCGTCACCAAGCTGCTGATCTTTTACGTCAAGATCGGTGAGCTTGGTGTTGCGCGGAAGGTGTTCGACGGAATGCCGCAGAGGAGCGTCGTGGCGTGGAACGCCATGATATCCGGGTGCGCGCGCGGCGGCGCGGAGGCGCGGGCGGTGGAGATGTTTGGGTCGATGCGGGCGGAGGGGATGAGGCCGGACCAGTTCACGTTCGCGTCGGTGCTCTGCGCGTGCGCGAGGCTGGCCGCGCTGGAGCACGGCCGGCGCGTGCACGGCGTCATGGTCAAGTCGCGCGTCGGCGGCGGCAACGTCTTCGTCGACAGCGCGCTCGTCGACATGTACCTCAAGTGCAGCAGCCCCGAGGAGGCGCGCCGGGCGTTCGCGGCGGCGCCGGCGCGGAACGTCACCATGTGGACCGCCGTCATCTCCGGGCACGGCCAGCACGGGCGCGCCGCGGAGGCGCTGGCGCTGTTCGACCGGATGACGCGGGTGGACGGGCTCCGGCCGAACGACGTCACGTTCCTCGCCGTGCTCTCGGCGTGCGCGCACGCCGGGCTCGTCGGCGAGGGTCTGCGCCACCTCTCGTCCATGTCGTCGGGCTACGGCCTCACGCCGAGGGGCGAGCACTACGCGGCGGCGGTCGACATGCTCGCCAGGGTCGGCCGGCTCGGCGACGCCTACGAGCTCGTCAAGAACCTGCCGGACTGCCAGGAGCACTCGGTGGTCTGGGGCGCGCTGCTCGGCGCCGGCAGGAAGCACGGCGACGTGAGGCTGGTCGAGCTCGCCGCGCGCCGCTTCTTCCGGCTGCAGCCGGGGAACGCCGGCAAGTACGTCGTCCTGGCGAACGCGTACGCCGCGCGCGAGATGTGGGGCAGCGTCGCCGGCGCGCACGAGGCGATGCGGTCGCTGGGAATCAAGAAGGATCCGGCCTGGAGCGCCGTCGAGGTCCGGGGCAAAAGGCACACCTTCCTCGCCGGCGACTCGTACCACGACGAGCGCTCGGCGATATACGCGGCCTGCAACGCGTTGGCCGCCGCCGTCGCCGAGCAGTCCGTGCCTCCGGTTATGGATGGAGATGATGCCAGCCATTGCAGCTGAGCTGATTGGTGATGTGAAGTGGCATTGCATTTTCATCATTTGAGATGTTGCTTCTATGAAGCAACAAGCCTGCTAAATGATCGATTGTCAGTTGTCAGTTGTCACTCGCTCAATTTCATGAACATTTGCAAATTTTGCATCCTCTTTCAAAGAGGGTTCAAAGAGATCACAGGGCCTGTAGATTTTTTGCAACTTGAGAACTGTTGTGCCCTTGTTCTAGACCCACTGCAATTTTGATCTGTTATTAGCCGGGTTCGGGCTGCAACTACAAAAGTTGCATCTTGGAGAAATCTGATGCATGAGAAAATTGGCGCCAAGATAAACATATGGGAGAAGGTCCGGAGCAAACGACATGAAAGTACACCATTGTAATGTATTTACCCTTTTGCTCTATCCCAGTCACTGATCACGACCTTGCTTCCAGAATACTAGCATTATGTAACACAAGATCACATCACCTGTTCATGTTATTGAGATTCAGAACACTTTGAATGACATCTGGTCCTAGTCTGTGGTTTGGATCCTTGCAGACTTGCAGAGCCATGAAACAAATCCTCACTGTTCTCGAGTCACATGCAGATCCTCGAATGTCAGCAGTTCAGTAAGAATCAAATGTCAGTATGCGGATTGCCAGGAGACAGAAATACAGACAGGCAGACAGACAGTACTGATTGTACCATGTGAAGAGGAAGTTTCTGAATGAAACACATGACAGAATCATCAGTGTGGTGACTGGTGAACTCAAAGAGAGTCTGAGACAAGAGATGGAACAGTAGAGGTCAGCTTCTGTGTCAGTATCTCTGTTTCTCCTCAAAATACTGTATCTCAAATGGATATTCCCAGATTACACTTGAACATTAGGAGAAAGAAAAGTTAAAGCAAAGATGTACAGCCTCTCTTTTGTACCAGGTGAGCATATTGAGGAACCAATACATATTATTTTTTCTTCCTGTTCCCAGAACTAAAGCTACATGCTAAAACCAAAAACTCCAATTTTTTTCCTGTTTGCAGAAAATATAAAGCTTTTAACAACTCCTATCTTTCCCACTACAGATTCTGCTAAGGTGACACAGAGACTCTGAACAGACTGCTAGATCATCACAATTGTAATGCACATAACAGCATATTCCTAGCAGCTAAAAGCCTTATCTATTGCTTGTTTTGCAGTGCTTTTACACTTCATTGTTGTCAGGAAACTTTGCACTTGCACACAGGAGAAGCCTGCTTGATCTGTCATCTTGTTGCATACCTAACACCATGAGACTGGAAAGAACCAGAGCCGGTCGTTGATCCAAGATGGATAGCCTCATCGAGGTTCTGTAATCAGTGCGGGACAATTGTCCCCACATAGCCCACACCGATGATGAAAAAGGTGATGGATTGGAGAAAAAGGAAGAGACTGTAATAGCCCTTCCCATAGGCAATATCATAGCATCCACAGAAGGACAGGTAGGCTGAAAAACCAAGCTCCAATGCATTCACCCTGGTTCAAGATCAAAGTTTAGCTGCAAGGATTGGAACTTGGAAAATGCAGGACTAAAATGTTTCGACTGCGTACCTGTCTCCTATCCTCATGCGCGGCCTCCTGAATGCTTTACCTGGCAATTTTAATTTCAGAGCATCGCCAAGCTTTTCGGTCACCACCCATTCATTCACCCTGCCTGTCTCTAACAGGCCGATCAGCGTGGCCTTTGTTCTATGCAGTGACATAACATTCTCGAAGAGGACCCAAAAGATAAGTAAGTGCAATGACCTGCATCATTGCATATTTTCATGTAAATTTTTAGGTTGCTCAGAACTGCAAAGCTCTGGAAGTAAAACTGTAGGTTGGGTACTGTAGGTTGGATTCATATTCTGAAAGTAAAACTGCAAAGCTATGGAGAAGATTTGGCACCTTGGAGTCCCAATAGAATTGAGAATGGTGACGATGGATGGCAAATAGACGTAACCCCACCTTGGTATCTCAACTTCTGGAATTAAAACCGTTGCCGGGACAACAAGGCAGTAAAACACAAAGGTCACAATGTGTCCAATAATCTTGCGCACCAAAAAGAAGTTGTAGATCACATAGATCTTCTTCCACAATGTCACTTTCTGCATCAAGATCAATGGCTTGTTAGCAACAAGATGCATGTGTGTTATAACTTATAAAATATTTCCATAATATAGCTTGGTGCAAGGGACCTTGTTTGTGGCAATCTCCACCAACATTTTCCTGAACAGGTTTGCCGGTCCGCAGGACCATCTGTGTTGTTGATACCGGAATGCTTTGAATGTACTTGGAAGTTCACTTTTCACCTTCAAACAACATTACCAGGTTAGTTACATCCTTCCTTATATAGCTTAATAACAATGTAATATATAGAAGCGCAAATTGATGCATTGGATATTGCATGAATTGTTAGGCTACTAGTGCATATTTACCATGAGATCACCAAGGTAGACAAACTTCCATCCCTTGAGGCCTGCTCTGACTGCCAAATCCATGTCTTCAACTGTTGTCCTGTCCTTCCAGCCTCCTGCCTCGTTCATCGCAGATATGCGCCACACACCAGCAGTCCCTATTCACATAACATTTTGCAGGGTAAAACAAAATATGCTGCTAAATATGACTTTTACTAGAGAAAATAAGTTCTCAACATTGAAAATCTTGTGCATGTGTTATATTCTTGCACTACTCTTTCCTTCTGCTTTGTGTAAGATCTAACTGGGTATTGTACTTTTTAAGGAATAAACTAGAATGATGCAATTGCATATGATTTTTAGATGTGGTTAACATGTCTTTTTCTTTCCAAAGATTACGAAACAGTTTCTCATTATTAAGTAAAATAAACATATGTACTCTACAGAAGGAG
Source organism: Oryza sativa Japonica Group (assembly GCF_034140825.1). Classification (NCBI taxonomy): domain Eukaryota; kingdom Viridiplantae; phylum Streptophyta; class Magnoliopsida; order Poales; family Poaceae; genus Oryza; species Oryza sativa. Next base: position 26,096,902 of record NC_089040.1, on the reverse strand, counting down.
AGGCAGAATCATGGAACTGAGAAATGGATACACATAATGCCCCACAAGAGAGAAGAAAAAAGACAAGATGAATTGAGATCAAGTTTTACCATTGAAGCCAAAGAAGGCGTGTGTGGAGGAACCCACTTCTTGCTCTACTTTGAAGTGGTAATCCAAGGACATCTCCTGCATCCTTGTCATCAGGCATTCATTTGCATTCACTGCTCACACGCCATCACCACCGTCAGCAGCAACAAACATGTCATCACCATGCCAAAAGAAAAAAGTCCAAAACAAGGCCAGTGTGCTACACTAGTATAGTTTAAAAAGGACATTATATCATAGTATAGTTAAAAAAAAGGACATTATATCATATTATAGTTAAAAAAGGGCATTATATCATCAATGCCAAAGATAAGTCAAACAATTCAGTCAACCATACTGACAATTTTTACTCGGCCTTATCCAATAGTGATGCAGAAGATTTAACTATACTACTCCAGCTTTTTCAGAACAACGCACATGTCAATGTCATGGTCCAAAGGACTACAGTTACAAGTCACAGGTGCACATGATCCCCCAAATCACAAACCAAGGTCCAGCTTCCAAGTGTACTGCTCCCATGCTTTGGCTTCAACAACTAACCTTATCTCCAACTACTATAACTGCCGTGAACACTAAACTAATGCAGTGCACTCATTTCCTAAAACATACTCCTATCTGCTGCACTCACTGTTGATTATAGGAGTATGTGTGTACTCCTAGGTGCATGTGCTTTATCCGGGCCCTTTTGAACTGCCATTTTTATGCTGTTCCTATATCTGCTTACCACCATTCAGAAACCTAACCAACCACTCAATTCTTCTGACAAAGACAAATCCATTAACACGAGAGCCAAGGCAACCATTCAAAAACTAAAATCGTTTTACCAATAGCCACTTTGTGTTTTTTTTTAAAAAAATGTGACTTGGACTCATCTATGGACTTCTGGTTGTGTGTGGATGTAGAGGTCGGGTTTTAATCTATTATCTAAAAAACTACGACTTCTGACTCACCGAACTTCCAGCGGGCCTGGACGAGGGCGATGTCGGGGTTGTGGACGAGGAAGGGGATGGTGCGGGCGAGGAAGTCGGGGTCGGGCTGGAAGTCGGCGTCGAAGATGGCCACGTAGTCGCAGTCGCGGACGTAGCCGTGCTTCATGCCTTCCCTCAGTGCCCCGGCCTTGTACCCCACCCTGTTGTCCCTGATCTCGTACTTTATCCTCACCCCCTTGCTCTCCCACCTCTTGCACTCCACCTGCACCATCTCCTGCAGTTGCACTCATCGTCTCATTGTTAGCAAGCTCTATAATTAAGTGGCTTTTAACTAAATTTAATCCTGACTCTTCTTTTGCCACCAGTTATTTTTACTGCTAGTTAATTACTACTACAGTAAACCATTCTGGTAACGATTGCTAGTTAAATGCGGTATGGTTCAGATTGTTCCACCTCGGGAGTCGTGCGGTGGGACAAGGAGCTAGCCAGTCGAGTTGCCCATGAACTTTCGTGTAAAATGGAGTACTAGTACCAGAAAAATATAAATTCGCTGCATGATGCATCACGTCACTCCCTCCCTGTCCCTAGCTAGGCCAAGAAAAGAAGAACACTTCCAATATTTTCCTCAAAAAAAAATCCAAGTTTTTTCTCGGGGTTAAAATAATACAGCCAGCCAAAAATTCCTCAGTGAAAGTAGACTCGCTTGTTCTTGCGACTACGACAACAGAGACATGGCCTCTAATTTGTTTGTACCTACAATACGTTTTTCCCCGTGTGAAAAATTCGAAAGCTCTCGTGATGAAAAAAGTTTGAAAGCTCTTAGCGATGAAAAAATTTTGAAGAATACGACGCGCCTCATGCCGGCATGGTGTGGCCCCACCACGCAGCGGCGACTGTCAGTGACAGACAGCCGCAATTAATTTCACTCCTTGGACCAGACCAACGCCACTGGTGTGTCACTGACACGCGGGGACAGATAGCGCTGTAATTAAATGAAGTGAAAAAGGAAAAAAAAACGCTGGCTCTCACCTTGATGACGGGGTCAGTGGAGTCGTCGAGCACCTGCACGATCACCCGATCCGACGGCCACGATAGCCCGCACGCTGCCCCGATCGACAGCTTGTACACCTGCCACCCCAAAAAAAAAACAAAAAATAAACCCAAAAAACTTTTTAGTGCCCTTTTTTTTTCCTTTTTTTTTGGTTTTTTTATTTGAGTTTGCATTGCATGCATGGCGGATTGATTTGAATAATTTTGGTTACCTCGCGCTCGTTGTACATGGGGATCTGGATGAGGACCATGGGGAAGGCGGCGTTGGCGTCGGCGAGCTCGGGGTCGTCATTGTCGGCGCCGGCGGCGACGATGGGGTCGCACCGGTAGCGGCGGTCGGGGCGGCGGCCGAACAGGTGGACGCCGACGAGGACCACCGACATGTACACCTTCTCCACGAACAGCATCACGGACATGGCGAGGCACGCCGCCACGGACAGCCGCAGCAGCGGCACCACCACCGGCGCCTTCACCTGCTCCCACATCGCCGCGATCTGCTCCGGCAACACCGCCCCCGCCGCCGCCATTCTCGGGGCAAATGCTGAGACCACGAAGAAGCGAGAACACGCTAGGCGCGGAATGCGGCGGCGGCGGTGGCTGGCCGGCGGCGAGGAGGAGGTGGCGGTGGCGGTGGAGCTCGGAGGCGGCGAGGAGTGGGGATTAAATAGGCGGAGAGAGTGGCGGCTTCCGTCGGCTGTAGCACTGGGTAGGATAGGCTCAAGCGGGAGGGGAGGGGATGGTGGGGCCCAGCTGTAAGTGGCTCTGTCTGGCTCATGGGGCCCGCAGGTCAGTGAGATGGGGTGGTTGTGGGTTGGGTTGGGGGTTTTGTGATTTCGAAGTGTGATGATGCAAATGTGGACAGATGATTTTCTACCTGTGTGAATGCGCCTATTAAATTCGATTGCAATTTTGAGTAATTGAGATACGAGGGTTTTAAATGTATAAATGTGTTAGAGCTTTGATATCATTTATTGAGGATTTGCTCGTGATATTACTCTATTTATTGAATTTGTATCCACCAGATTTGATATGGTTAATATGGTCATTTAATGCTAGTCTGATTCTAGTATTGAGTAATTGAGATATAGATTCATCTTATGCATATTTAATTGCATTTTTATGGCATTTATAGTATTAGTTGGATTTATTGATATGGGTGGTTGATATGGCTGTACTCATGACGTAACTTGTGTTTAAGAACTACAACTACAGGATTTGACCAGAACGAAATATTTCCTATGCTATATTTCAAATGTGTTCGAAACAAGATTGGTACAATGTTACTAACGTGCCTTTCATATATTGATCTAACATATTTCTATCGTATCTCTTACTTATAATATATACGATTCATCCTGGCGGACCTAATAGAAATTTTACCTCATGATTCGAACCCTCCAAAATTTCATTATTGTGTTTTGATATGTTTTATGTATGTAAACTTTGTGTGATTAAATTTGAAACTACAATAATGGAGTAGTCTTGAAAACAAAGATATTATTGTATTGTAGTTACCTTTTTCTAAAACAATTCACGTGTGATAGTACGAGGTTTCATATCAATATAGTGAGAAAAAAAGACCAAAGCACTGGTAGGGTATAATCAAGAAAAACAAAAGTAACAAACTATGTTGCACATGCACCTACAACACAAGCACCCACTGCTAATGAAAATCCATTCATGCCTTTGGGTGGAGGGGGATATGGTGAAAGATAAGAATAGATCTGATCTCCCACCAGCATGGTTTTCTTGTGATGGCTATGGTGTCGTCCTAAGAGAACAATCCATTTGGAGAAGAGTTTGATAGAAACGAACCTTCAAACAACGCCTCCACGAAGGTTGTGACACTGTCGTCACCTCTTTTGGAAAATTAGGATGTGGTTTTCGACCAAAGAATTCCACCATGAAGAGAACGAGAGACGCAGATGATGCCGTCGTCGCTCACCATTAGGAAACTAGGATGTGATTTTTCACCTGAAGGATTCCACTAGAGAAAGAATGAGAGATACCACGAAAGCCCCCACCCCCGGGAGGGGGTGGGAGGGGGGGACTACGCCGCCCAAAAGCATCGGGACTGCCGCTCCTCAAAAAGACTGGGTTTTCGCTTGAAATCGTCGGCCCACTATTATGATTACGTCCCTACCATTAATAGCAGGCATCACCATCCAAGCACCTTCAGCGCGAGGCCGCCGCACTTGCCTTTATTTGTCGATTTTAGCAAATTTCTAGCAAACACTTTCTTATAGAAATAATCTAGCAAATATATATCAGATTTAATTAGGTATATTTGGCTATTAATTATATTTGGCTATTATTTGTTTTATATGGGTAGGTTGTAGTATATTGGGACGGAGGGAGTAGCTAAGAAGACTCAACCCTTTGGATGATCTTGTTACATATGTTGTAGGAGGTCTTTTCTTTTGCACCATTGAAACCCTTAGGATGCGTTAGAATCTAAAGGTTTTGGAACCTTTTCTCACTAACACGGAAAACAGGTGACACATTAGCGCATGATTAATTAAATATTAGCTATAGAAACTTAAAAATTTTAATATAATTTTTTAAAAACAACTTTCCTATATAATTTTTATATTAAAAATACATCGTTTAGTAATTTAGTAAAAGTGTGCTTATGAAAGACTGGTGAGTGGAAGATGGAAAGAGAGATTACTAAACCCAGCCTTAGTAACTTCATCATCATTGCAACCAAAAACAAGCCATATTTGAACAGGCATACTTCATACCATGAAACCAAACTTCAATGGGTTTTGTGCATGTTGCAACTTCTCCAAAGCGTTGTGCACAGGGGCAGAGACAGCGTGGGGGCGGGGGGTCTTGAAACCCCCCTACCCTCTAAAATTCTAATCCATATATTTATAGATGAGGGGCTAATATAGACTTTGTTTGAGGTTGTTAGAAGGCCCAAAAGACTAAAAAGGCTAAAAAATCCTAACCCAACCCTAAATCTCTCTTAGTTGTTCTTGGTCATTTTAGTTTAGCCCCCGCTATAACTTTATCCTGTCTCCGCCACTGGTTATGCACAGTATATGTTGTACCTTACCTATCTTAGATACATGTATAGTACGTATATGCTAAATGATCGAAGGGCGTCAACATTAATACAAGTTGATTTTAATTAACTAGGTAACCGCGAGCTCATATTTGAAAGCTACGACGGTGTCATGCATGGATTGAATCTGAGTGGACGGGATGAGTGCCATCCTTTTGCTTGCTTGCTTCCCTCGCTTCAAAATTGAAATGCTTTTGTAGTAAGCCCTGTCCGTTTGCCCGTTATGGCCGGGAGCGACGATCCAGCAGGCAAAATGCCAGAGCAGAGTGGCTTCTCTTTTTTGGTCGATCGCCCTATTGGTTGACCTAATAAACTAAAGTTAAAACTAAAATTTAATTTTTTTAAAGTTAATTTTAAGATATTTTTAATATCGGCTTTTAAGTTACTACGGAAAAAAAATATACAACAATTTTAACAATAAATTAATTTGTATTTCTTAATAAGCTATGCTATGGGTAACTGATATGAGGCAGATGTACGGTTCCTGTGATTTGGGTGGTACCCGCTCTGCAGCCGTGAAGATCTTGTCCTTCACTGCAGTCTGCAGGGAGGTGAGAAATCCGCACGCAAGATGGTCTGGTCGGTCCTCGAGTGGTACAGTGGGATGCGTCGTCGTAGTGGTGCCGTGGTAATTTCTTACTCGTCGTGTTGTCAAACCAAAAGTATTCCCTGATCTGTTGCGGAATGTTGTTTAGTGGAGGCTAAATTTATGAAAAGAAAACTGTGATATATCCCTTTTAGTTTTAAATATGATGTAATTAGATGTAGGAGGATGGTGAGGGTAAAATTGGATAATAATTAAACGAGAGGTGTTTGGTAGTAGTGTAGTATAGGGCAAATGGCCGTGTATAAATTTGGAAGGCAAGAAATGCTTATACTTGAATAGTGTTTTAGAATGAGTGTGGTCAAATTTCGAAAAAAAAATTGAGACAAAATTCAAAATGTGAACCTAGTGCTAGTAAAATGCAACCAAAAAATATTTGATATGTGAAAATGGTATTAGTAGATTTATCATGAAAACATATTCACATATTATACTATTACAAATAAATAATTAAAAACAATGATCATACTCTCATAGAGACTACCAATGTTTTTCATTGATAAAACTCTCTCCATCGGTGCTAATTTTCCTTTGGAAGGTCAAGGTACCTAAGAAGTGAAATGAAAGTTCTTTATGTAACATCTCCTTTCAAAATGAATGGCATAATTGTTTTTTTTCATAATATTTGATCATTTATCTTATTCAAAAATTTAGTATATTGTTATTGATATTTCTCATAATGTTTGATCATTCGTCTTATTTAAAAATTTAATATAAATATATGAAACTATAAGTTAATACTATATTTTCTTTGATAATAGAACATATCAAACGTTATGCGAAAAATTAACGGAGTCATATATTTTTTTTTTAAGGAGGAGTATCTTGTACTACGCGGGACGGCAGGAGCTGTTTGACGGCGGAGAATTTGGCACGGCGAGGTTGGCCTCAAGAACAAGTCTGTTCTCTTTGTGGTGTTTAGCCAACGACTTGCCATCACCTCTTCATGGCCTGTGCTTTCACAAGACAAGTGTGGGATAGGATCTGCACCCGATTACATTTCATTCGGAGCCCGGATATGTCAACTGACATGGAAACTTGGTGGCACTCTTCTCAGGCTGCCATACAAAACATCACAGTAGAAAATCTTAGACGTACAAACTATCTTGATTACTTGGATGATTTAATTCGCGACAGAAACACCGGGATCTTCGAAGGAGCCAGTAAGATCGCCATCGAGGTCTTCCAGTGCATATCGGAAGAATGGTGGCCATGACGAGCTGCTGGCTTTGGAGGTATCATGTTAGGAGCGAATTTTAAATTGGATTATTTGCGAGACTAAATTCTCAATTTAAATAGCTTTATATAGTCGATTGGATGTAAAGGCCGAGTAAAAAAAATACATTTGTAAATAACATTGAGCTGCTGGCTTTGGAGGCATCACGAACGAAGAGAGATAAGACATATGTTATCCTAGTTGTGTCATGTAATTAGGCGTTTACCGGTAAAAAACCTTTTCCTATTCTAGGGTTGGGTTATGTAAAGGGTTTACCTTACCGCCAGTTACCGGGCTTACCGTGGGGGTACGGTAATATAAATACTGCGGTAACCTCCTTAAATTCAAATAAATTTAAAAAATAATTTGAATTTTTGATAAATTTTGTACGGTTTTTCACGGTTAACGTGGTTACCGCACGATAACCGTGCTTACCGTCGGGGTGCGGTAACCCCGGCCCCGGCAGTTTGGGAAACCCTGTTTGTGTCCACAACAACCATGCTGGTTGTTTTATGTAAATCTTCTTATTTTTCTTAATATAATTGGTCAGGCGTTTCCTTTGCCGCTGTCCTGGCGAAAAAAAAATATATATAAGAGACTACCAACCCGTCATTGGAAGAATTTTTTTTATTTATAATTTTTCTTATTAAAAGTTTTACAAAAATAATTTTCCATTTTGAAAATTGACGGAAATAGTCGCCTACCGCCCTCTGGGAGGGCGATTTTTAAAAATCGCCCTCCCAGAGGGCGGCGAAAATGACGTGGCAGACGGCCGTTCGCTCTCGGGCGACGGCCGTCAACGAAATTTGCAGGCGGCCCCCTTGCCGCCCTCCGCGAGGGCGATTTTGTACTGTGCGGGGGGGCCGCCTGCAAATGGGCGGCGAGGGGGGGCATGGAAATTTGCAGGCGGCCCCCTTGCCGCCCTCCGCGAGGGCGATTTTGCACTGTGCGGGGGCCCGCCTGCAAATGGGCGGCGAGGGGGCATGGAATTTTGCAGGCGGCCCCCTTGCCGCCCTGGGGGAGGGCGATTTTTGCCTCCCCCCTATAAAGCCCAGCCCCTCCCCTATGAAATTTCATTATATTCACTAAAAATCCAAAAAAAACGAAAGAGAGAGAGAGGGGAGGGCAGCAGAAGGGGAGCGGCGAAGCCCTGCTGGTTCGCTCACTTCATCACAGGTATGCTCCCATACATCTTTTGCATTTGTACTAATATATTACGTTTGAGTACATATGTTGCGTTTTAGTTTTAGTTCCATATATTTTAGCAGATCTGTAGCACACAGCACATATGTGTAGATCCAGAGCATAGAATATAATAGTATGAATTGAGACATAGACAGTAGTGTTAATTGTAAGATGTAGTTTAGTTTGATCTGGAGAATGTAACCTACTTTTAGAAATTTAGAGAACAATATTGTAGAGAATGTAACTTAGGGCGTAGTACAGAAATGCGAGGTTAACGCAGTTATTGTTTTCATCAGGCACAATGTCAAGTAAGGTCACATTTCAGATAGTTCACGGTGAAGGAAATATTAGATTTGGTCCAGATGGTGTTGATCTGTCAGATTTTGTAATGACATCTAAGGGCATCGATAGGCCTGCGGAGAGAACATTTCAGTCAATTTATAGTTGGTTGTTGAGAGGATTTAGAATAGACCAAGAAGTCTACACAATGTCAGTATCTGTTGTAGTGAGTCGTGCAATAGAAGGTTATTTTTGGGAACTAATGCCGATGGACAGCACTGCTGCTTGGAGACGGTATGTGGAAATGGCTTTTGAACGGTCATGGCCCCTCGTTATATTTGTGTCGGTACAAGAGAAAGATACAAATGTTTCAATGCAAACCGAAGATGTGGAGGGTCCTAGCAATGCAGGGGATGTTGTTGGACCATCGATGCAAAATGAGGAAAATCAACCAAGGGAGGAGCAGGCCATGGGCATGGCGGATGAGGGGGAGAGAGTCGGTATAATTGTTGATGAAATGGAGAGGGAAGATTCGGATAATGAGCAAGCGGAGGACGACGCATCATCCGATGAGGAAGGTGATGTAATGGCCACTGATTGGGCAAATGAGGACTTCTCTGGTCTTGTTATATCAGAGGGTGATCATGTACCCTGGGAGTATAAGGAGTACGAGGTAATTGAGGGTGCAAGGTATGCTCATAAGGATGAGATGAAGGAGGCGGTGAAGCATTGGGCAGTTTCATTGCAGAGAGAGTTTAGGGTGGTCAAGTCAACAAATTATGTGTATGAAGTGAGGTGCATGAAGGAAGATTGTCCGTGGCGTGTCCATGCATATAAGGGTAAATGGAATGATTATTGGAAAGTTAGCATTGTGACCGAGCACAAGTGCTACTTACAAGGGGTGGAGAAGTATCACCGAAACATCACTTCAGCTTTTGTGGCAAGTGAGATGTACAGCAGTGTTGTTGGTAACATTGGCTTTGAACCAAAATCAATTATTAGGCACATCGAGAACAAATTCAAGTACACCATAAGCTATGCAAAGGCCTGGAGAGCCAAACAAAAGATCATTGAGATGAGGTATGGCACATTTGAAGCTTCTTATGATAATTTGCCTCGTTTGTTAGCCACCATTGCCCAGAGGAATAATAATACTTACTATGACCTACATACATTTACATCGGTTGAAGATAGAACAAAAGAGTGTGCTGCAAAGAGCCTTTTTCTCATTGGGTGCTTGCATCAATGCTTTTGTGCATTGTCGACCTGTTCTATGCATAGATGGAACTTTTATGACAGGTAAATACCGAGGTCAGATATTGACAGCAATTGGGTGTGATAGGAACAACCAGGTTCTACCTATGGCTTTTGCATTTGTAGAGAGTGAGAACACTGAAAGCTGGTACTGGTTCCTAGAGAGAGTGCACATTGCAGTGGTGCGTATGAGGCCCAACGTTTGCCTTATACATGATCGTCATGCGGGTATGTTGCGGGCTATTGACTACTTGCAGAACGGTTGGGATGAGAAGGGACTTCCAGCTAAGTGGCCTGATGTTCGGAGTCGGTGGTGCATGCGTCACATGGGTGCAAATTTCTACAAGCAATTCAAGAACAAGCATCTTATGGAGCTCTTTAAGAGGCTCTGTGCACAGAACCAAGAGAAGAAATTTAATGAGTTGTGGGACAAGTTGGATGAGTTGACAACGAAGCAAACAGATGAGCAATCTCGCAGACCACAAGTTGAAGGTGACGAGCCTCCCATACCTCTTGGTGCATTACATGATGACCCACCAACAATGAGAAGGAGGTCAGGGTCGGCCATCAGAAATTTCTCTCAGTGGATTGAGAATGAGCCTAAGGAGAAGTGGGCTCTATTGTTCGACACCGATGGATCTCGGTATGGCATAATGACAACCAATTTGGCAGAGGTGTACAACTGGGTAATGCGAGGAGTTCGGGTACTTCCATTGGTTGCTATTGTTGAATTCATCCTTCACGGCACGCAAGCCTACTTTAGGGATCGATACAAGAAAATTGGTCCGTCCATGGCCGATAACAACATAGTGTTTGGCAACGTAGTGACAAAGTACATGGAAGATAAAATCAAAAAGGCACGGAGACATAGAGTTGTTGCTCAAGGCACACAAGTGCATCGGTATGAAATAATGTGTGTTGATAGGAGCAGGCGTGGTATCTATCGCAAGCAAGCCGTGCAGGAATGTGTCTTGAAGGCGGATGGTGGATGTACCTGCAGTTGTATGAAGCCGAAGCTTCATCACCTTCCTTGCTCACACGTTCTTGCTGCTGCCGGTGATTGTGGCATATCTCCCAATGTGTACGTCTCAAATTATTTCAGGAAAGAAGCAATCTTTCATACATGGAGTGAGGAGATATATGGGTTCGGGATCTCAGGATCTTACACAACGCTGAGTGCCCAAGTTTTTTATATTCCAGATCCATCTAAGTTTAGGGTGAAAAAGGGTCGACGCCAAACTAGACGCATCAGAAATGATATGGATGAGTCAGAAGCAGGTGGGAGGACTTTACGCTGCAGCAAGTGTGACCTTCGCTGGTACCTTCCTCGCACTCGTGCGCGTGTGACCTTCACTCCAGACGCCCCAGAGCCGCACGTTGCCGCTGTCACGGACGCGTATCCCACGCACCGTGACCGAGACTACTTCGTGGCGGTACGTCCAATTTGTATTACTTCCAACAATTATGTCATTTATCTTGCATAATATAGGACAACTACTGAATTTTTTATTTCCATCTTGCATAGGCTGATGCGGCACGGGATATCAGTGCCGATATCACCGCAGTCCAGGTGAGGTTGAACAGAGGTTTGCACTTGACTGACGTTGAGCAGAGGTCGACCTTCGACCGGATGCAGGAGAAGATGCGTGCGGTCATGCGCGTCTTCTCCTGTCGCAGCGCCGTGGACGTCGTACCTCCAGCTGGTCCGGTACACCCACGGCCTCGCGGTCCTATCGTCGGAGCAGGACCTCGTTTGTCTTCGAGCGCCCCTAGCTTCGGAGCAGTGCGACCTACAGCACCGGTTTCGCACGGTACAGTTCAGCCCAGATATTAGTTCATTTTTGTTTCAGCTTTTGCACGAATGTGTCACCATGTTTTAACTGCACGTTTCCTCATCGCAGGACCTCGTATGCCTTCGAGCGCGTTCGCAGGCACGACCGGCGCTTCCGCGAGCTCCGCAGGGGCGTTCGCCACCTCTTCAGGCGCGTTCGCCAGCTCTTCCTCTCACGGAGCGTCGATCCCTCGCCCACACGGTACTTTACTTTTTATTAATACTGTTAAATACCTATACGAAACTGATGGTCCTTGTCCAGCAGGATTTGCAGCCGGGATCTTCGGTACTGGGGCCTCTTCGTCTCACGCCGGTAGGACTGGTCCTACTAGCCAGTTCTACGACGACGACTTGCACGGTGCAGACCACCAGGACGTACTAGGCTCCTCTCAGCTTGGAGGAGCTCCAGAGGCGCACACTCAGGAGCAGCCAGAGGTCACACCTGTACAGGCAGGACGGGTTGGCCGTGCCGTACCCCCGGACCGACTCACGTACTCCCAGGGGCACATTAGGGCGCAGGGTAGGAGGGACAGGGGTAAGAGGCCTCGTCAGTAGTGTTCTACCTCTTCAGTCCTTATGTGACCGTTTCTTTTGGCTTACAAACTTGTAAAGCAGTACTACTTTTGCTATTACTACTGCAGTACTACTTGTGTTTGTCTCGTCTACGTAGTTCTTTTCATTCGTATGGTGCTTGAACAACTTATGCTCACAACAACACACTTTCGGCGCTTCACGGTAGTGCCATATCCAGTAGCGCGCACAGTCCACAACAGCACACATGAAAAGCGGCAGCTCGAGTTATCACTATCAACTTTCGGCGCTGCCTGTTGACATAAAGTGAATCACGCCCACGCGTGATCGTCTTGTCACATCTAATGAATAATGTATCTCATTGAGTTCACATATATTGCAGTGAAAACGACGCTATATAATTGACAATCTGAAGGCAACCTCTTCATATCTTCTTTCCCACTACCACACCACACACGAAAATGGAAGCCTATTAATTGGTAATACGTAATCTAGAATTGAGATTATGTACAACATTCTTCACTACAATTTTACATTTTGGCAGCAAACCAAATATGATCAAATGCAATTTTACCTTACCAAATATTTGGTAGTGCCAAAACTTGCTTATATTTTGGCATTAACAAAATATTTGTACGGTAACATTCCAAATATGCCCTAAAAAATAATAAAATTGTATTTTACCAATCTTGGAGATTTTAATCTTGTATAGTTTTCAATATAAAAAGATTTGATAACTATTGATATTTATATAAAAAAAATATAGAGCACAGTACAAAATCGCCCTCCCCCAGGGCGGCAAGGGGGCCGCCTGCAAAATTCCATGCCCCCTCGCCGCCCATTTGCAGGCGGGCCCCCGCACAGTGCAAAATCGCCCTCGCGGAGGGCGGCAAGGGGGCCGCCTGCAAATTTCCATGCCCCCCCTCGCCGCCCATTTGCAGGCGGCCCCCCGCACAGTACAAAATCGCCCTCGCGGAGGGCGGCAAGGGGGCCGCCTGCAAATTTCGTTGACGGCCGTCGCCCGAGAGCGAACGGCCGTCTGCCACGTCATTTTCGCCGCCCTCTGGGAGGGCGATTTTTCCCAGAGGGCGGTAGGCGACTATTTCCGTCAATTTTCAAAATGGAAAATTATTTTTGTAAAACTTTTAATAAAAAAAATTATAAATAAAAAAAATTCTCATTGGAAGGGACAAACGTGGTGAACCAGTTTTGCTGCAGTGGGTGCTTGCTGGCCTGCAGACTTAGGTTCGTCATACTAGTCTTGAAATGGCACGCAAAACTAACTGGTCTGGATGGTCCAGTGATCAGAAATACTGAATGTTTTCCGTGATATGTACATTGGGGAAATCTGTGATGTGGCTATATATATGGCCTTTCGAAGTACAGGATAAGCTCATCCAAAGCGGATCCGTAGTGGATAACTACCAACGCTTCACTGTTTTGGTTTCTGAAGTTTGCCAAAACGTAGAGCTCATCACGTTAACAATGGCTTCTTGGAAGGCAATTAGCGGCGAATAGTACATCTTCGGCGGTGCTGGTTGCTAATGGTGGAAATTATTGAAGTTACTTTCAACTGTCGTGTCAATGGTTTGAAACTTCAGTTAAACGACGGCATTGTTCACCATATGGATTGCAAAGAGTGCATGTAGACGAGACGACATTGTGCTATCCACCTCGAAACTTTTTTAAAGACTACCTCCAAACTGAAGGTTGGTAAGCATCACCTATGGTATCCACACATCGATCCCAATTTGGGATTTGGGGGTTCAAAAAAGAACCATTACAACATATTCCCATGCCCCAATCCACGAATTCCTAATCTCACGATCTTCCTTCTCCACATCTAGCGACTCGACTAAGTTCCCGATTGCAGCATCCACCTCATTTGCATGTAAGAGACTGAGCGGTGAGGACGATCAGCGACGCGTGAATAGGATGGCAATGGGGTGAGCGGTGAGGACGATAGCGACACGTGAATAGGATGGCAACGGGATGAGTCGGGGCCTGGTGGAGGTAGAATGCCCCCGGCCCTGTCCCCGCATTCTTCGCCCCACCCCCGGCCCTGACCAGGAGTTCGGGAGTTTAGGGCGAAATCTCCCGCCCCCACCCTCACCCTAGCGGGTCCTCGGAACCCGATCGGGGCCCCGCACGTTGGATGCACAACAGCAAAGAGAACGATGGTGGACAACACAACGAAGCTTGTTGATGGCAATGACGAAGCAGCGAAGAGGGTTGGAGCTGTGCTTGACCTGCACGTTGGGGACAATCTCAACCATCACGCATCTGATCATGCATCTAAGGGCCCGGAATCAACAAAAGGCGTCAGTCTTGGACTCACGGGAACATTCTCTTTTTTTAGGGTATGAGGCTACCCTTTCAGGCTTCAACTCGGGAGGAATAGGAGAGGAGAATGTGCGCCGAGGCTGAGGGCACAGCAACACGGTGCGGCGCTGGGCGCAAGGAACTAAGGCTTTTCACAGTGCAGTGTTCCCTCATCCCATTCCACATAGGCTGAAGACCCGGATTCAAGTTTTTTTATTCCCACGGTGCAAATAGCCTCATGAGTGACTTACTTTTCCATTTCAGCCCCTGTAACTTTCCATTTCAGCCCTCATGTGTTTATCAATTTGCAAAGGAGTCCAAATTTTACAGTAACCACCCTAAAATCGAGAGAACAATGTAAATCTTCACCCACAAATACTACTTTATCCAAATCCCCCAACTACTACTCAGTCTCAACACCGGCTCTCTCCCCTCCTCCCTCCGCCGGCGCTGGCTCTCCTCTCCTCCGGGCCGAGCGGCAGCGAAGGACGGCCCCTCCAGTTCTGGCTGAAGACGAGGGCGCGGAGGGCGGCGGCGGCGGCGGCGCGAGAGCTCACTGGCCCCTCCTGGCCAAGACGACGGAGCACGGCGTCGACGGGCTCGGCGTGCGTGGCGGTGGCAGCTCAAGAACGGGCGGCGAGGAGGAAGCGGGCGAGGTGAGCACTAGGTTGGGAGCCGCTGGAGGAGCCGTGCCGCCCACGCCGCTTGCTCCTCCCACGACTCCGGACCCCGCGGCACCGGCCGCCACCTGCTCATGCGACAGCCGCCGCCGCCGCCGCCGCCGCTGCGAGGAGGAGGAGCATAAGCAAGAGGACGGCTGCTGCGATTTGTTGATTTGTTGCCGCGAGGGCACGAGTGGGCGGGGCAACGCGCTCCACAGCGCAGAAAAGCCGCCGTTTCCTCGCCTCGCGTGGGCTCGCGGCAGGGAGTAATCGCACTTCCCTCCGCGGGAGCGAGGTCCTCTGCTGGGGCGCGGACCCTAGCGCCACGCAAGCTCGAATCCGACGTGTCGAGCTGGAGCACCGGTCCACGGTGTTGCACTGTAAAGGGCCTAATGGGCGGCGCAGCGTTGGGCGCGACCGCGCGAGGAGCGGCGTTGGGCGGTCGCTACCTGTTGTTTACTCACGCGATTGCGCAACAGGAGTGCGGCGGCAGGAAATGGATGGGGATTAGGGTTGAGGTGGATTGCATTGCACCTATACCTGTTCGTGTGGGCTTCTTTGGGCTGATCTTTTAATGGGCTTTCGTATTGCTGCTGGATAAAGGAATAAGTCTACTTTGTCTTCCAGGGATGAAAGGGCGCCAATTTCGTGCCCATGAAGGCCCATGTCCTGGCTGCCTTTGTGCAGCGAAGGCAGCGAAGAAAAAATTAGCTGAAGAAAAGCACGGGTTTACATCAAAACGCACGGATGAGCATCGATGTCATTGTCTTCTAGAACAGCGTCTAGGTACCAATAACACATTAACACACTTCATAATCATATGGTACGAGAAAAAATGAATACGGCCGGTTAGGCAGGTTTCTTTCAACCCATGGATGAACAGCCCCACCCATCGACCGCCTACTCCAGGGTGGCTTCAGTACTCCCAAGGTATTGTGGTACCCTAATGACAATGGGCACACCTGTCCGCCCCTTCGGTTCTTCCTAGTCTTCTTCCTCCTCTCTGCTTTCTTCTTCGTACTCCGATGTGCAACCTCTTCTCCCATCAGCCTCGCCTCCCCTTCCTCCTCGGCAATGCCGGCGTTTGCGCTCCCCTCATCCATCCTCACATGTAGATGTCGGCACCACCTAACTACGCTCCCCTCCTAAAGCAGTCTCTCCTAGAACCACCCCCATTCATGCGCCACCACCGCCATGAAGCTCCTCCTCCGACAGGATTGATGTTGACACAAGTGCCACTGCTTGGGGCTTCAGCTCGTCCACAGGGATCAACGACACCGAGCTACACAGCTACTCCCTCCGTCCAAAAAAAAAGACAAACCCTGGTTTCCGTGCCCAACGTTTGACCGTCCGTCTTATTTAAAAAAATTATAAAAAAAATTAAAAAGATAAGTCACGCATAAAATATTAATCATGTTTTATCATCTAACAACAATAAAAATACGAATTATAAAAAAAAATTCATATAAGACGGATAGTCAAAGTTGGACACGGAAACCCAGGGTTTGTCTTTTTTTTTTTGGACGGAGGGAGTACCTCTGTACTCCAACCCTGCCATGGGTTCTAGGGCACTAAACTCTAGGGACACCTCCATGAGGGGGAGAGGGGGGAGTTGAGAGAGAATTAAGAGGAATAAGAGACTAACGAGTGGGATCAACTATACCTTTTTTGAAATCTTTATAACCTTGCTAACTGAACTGTCGAGTGTCTACCAGGTAGGGCTAAAATTACATGGACTGGGATCAAAGGGTAGTTCATTAGGTTTAAGAAGTTTGGTGGTATAATGTCCTGTATTGAAGTTGAGGAGGGTAATTCGGACAGACAATAACTAAAGAGATAAATAGGATTTTTTTTCGTTTCATCAATTGAAGTGGAGAAAAGAATGCAGAAGTAGTCTACACGGAGGCCTGAATCACGGCATGCTAATGTAAATGTCGAGGAGTGATCCTCTCTAGCGGGAGATCGTGAGATCCCCTTTTTTGGTTTGGCCGGGGGCAGCGGGTGAGATCCGAGGTTTTCGAGGCAAAAGAGACACAAGGGATTTATACAGGTTCGGGCCGCTAAGAAGCGTAATACCCTACTCCTGTGCTATGCTCCTTAAGTGAAGGATTACAAGATCCTCTTGTTGAAGTAAAATGTGGTGTTGATCATTCGGGGCTAGAGACTGCTCTAGAGCATCAAAATGGATCGTCCCGGATCCCTCCCCCTTTTACTAGGCCTGGATCTCCTTTCATACCTCAAGGGGTTACCACATGGGCCCAAAAACCTAGCTCCGGTAAAGAAGTGTTTTGCATTAAATGCCTGTCTTATCTCTTGACTTGGGAAGCAAGCGCACGTCATCTTGATGATGGGGCCTGTCAAATCTTGCCGCCTGACACGAGGGGCGCCCATGTCAGCTGCTTTTAATGGGTGAAGACTTCCGGGCTCCTATTACACCGGGAAACGGGAGCCTAGCTTTGACCAGGGCGGGAGGACCGACTCCGGCTGGGATAAGAGGATGAGAACCTCTCACCATCATTATTTGATAGGACATGTTAGGCTGCACGCCGCCTGACACACGAGCAGCGCACAGGCGCACTACCCAGTCTCATCGGTGATTCGACCGGTCACAGACCGGTTGAGTATACTGCACGGCACATTAAATGCGGCGTGGCGCGACCGCTCGGGTCGCCATAAATGCGGGTAAGTGGACACCTATAGGCGGACACCTAACCCACCGTACGTGATGACCTAGAGAGGGGGTTGGGGGAGCCCGACCCCTAGTCACGAGAGGGGGCGGTCGCCGCCCGACCTCGGGCCCGATCCCCCCTCGGGGGAGGGCCACGTGGCGCCTGGGGCAGCCTTCCCCCTCTAGTCTCGACCAGGGAGTGGCCGCCGCCCTACCTCGGGCCCGACCCCTCTTGGGGGAAGGCCACGTGGCATTGGGGGGGCAGCCTCCTCCGACTAGTCTTTGGGAGGGAGTGGCCGCCACCCCACCTCGGGCCTCACTCCCCTTGGGGGAGGGCCACGTGGCATTGGGGGGCAGCCTCCTCCGACTAGTCTTTGGGAGGGAGTGGCCGCCACCCCACCTCGGGCCTCACTCCCCTCGGGGGAGGGCCACGTGGCATTGGGGGGCAACCTCCTCCGACTAGTCTTTGGGAAGGAGTGGCCGCCACCCCACCTCAGGCCTCACTCCCCTCGGGGGAGGGCCACGTGGCATTGGGGGGCAGCCTCCTCCGTCCAATCTCTGGGCCTCTAAACATGATACCCCCGGGCCCATATCACCGACAGTAAACCTCTATGAACGCAACTAACAAAGTAAACAACGAGTTCACCCAAAGCATTATAACAAAGTCGCCAAAGTGCACTACACTGCATTACTGAGGAATTTTCCCGAGATGCCTAAAACATGTGTTACACTCGGCAGTGTCTGTTCTTTTCAGTAGGGTTGGTGAAATGGGCAAATTTTGAGAAATCCATACATAAATAAGATCTGACTAGTGACTACTGTCAGCAAATGCAAGAAGAGCCTTTGTTTCATGCCAAGGGGCATCTGACCCCTGGCTTGCTGAATCTCTCACCATATATTCGGCATTAAAAAAAGAACAAACAACGGCATTTCGAACTCATCTGAACAGCAAAACATGTTTATCTCAACTGAACGATCCTGAAAAATAGCCATTGCCCAATTAACCAAGCAAAATCTTACTACTACTCCATAGTCTGATCTGGTGACAGTATTTACCAGAGCACGTTTATTCAGCTCTAGAACACATCACAGCCTCACCATTCAACATGAAAGGAACTCTGTTACTACAGTCTATAGCTGTGCCAAGTTGTTACTACCTGACAAACAGTGCAAGGCCAAGACTCATATATGTTACCTAAAAATTGCACACTATGTTCGCTATAGAAGCTTCACACATCAAAACGACAACACTACTCTGCACGGTCCACCATTGTTGCCATGATTTATTATTCAGGAAAAGAAGCGAACACTTGAGAGAAGTAGGCAACGAACCGAGCTATGGAGATTTGAGATGAAAAGTGGAGGATGGCTTGAGTTGTTCACGCTTCAGAGCGCCTTGAGCATCTCCTCGGCGCTGCTGGTGGTGAAGGCGCCGCCCTCCTCGAGGTTGAGCACCTTGACGACGCCGTCCTCCGCCAGGAGCGCGTAGCGGCGGGACCGCACGCCGAGGCCGGCGGGCTTGTCGGAGAGGTCGAGCTCGACGCCCATGGCGCGGGCGAGCTCGCCGTTGCCGTCGGAGAGGAGGAGCACCTCGTCGCCGACGCCGAGGCTCTCCTTCCACGCCCGCATCACGAACGCGTCGTTGACGGAGACGCAGGCCACGGCGTCGACCCCCTTGGCGCGGAGCTCCCCGGCCTTGGCGACGAACCCCGGGACGTGCTTCTGCGTGCAGGTCGGGGTGAACGCGCCGGGGACCGCGAAGAGGACCACCTTCTTCCCGGCGGTGAGGTCGCGCACGGTCACCGTCTTCAGCTCCCCGTCGGGCGAGTCGAAGTAGGAGAGCGTCGCGTCGGGGAGCTTGTCCCCGACCGCGATGGTGGCCGCGGCCGGGGCCGAGGCCGACACCGCCCTCCTCGGTGCGGCGGAGAGGATGCCAGCGCGGAGGTGGGGCATGACGGCGATGCGGCCGCGGGAGGCGAGGGAGAGGGAGAGGGAGCGGGAGGGGGAGGAGAGGAGGAGGCGCTTGCCGGCGGCCGCGGCCGCGGTGGCGGAGAGGGAGGCGAGGGTGGAGGCGGCGGCGGCCATGGTGGTGGAGGGCGAAGTGTTCGAGGAAATGCTTGTTCGGGCTGGGCTGTTTTGACTTTGGGAGGCGTGAGCCCTAATATGTTGGGGGAATCGATCTGGAGAGCGCGATCGGTAGCGGCGGGTTTTGGCTGGTGTGTGTGACAGTGTGTGACGTGGCATCTGAGGAGAGGAGGTTGGTGGAACAGGGGACGCGTATTGGGCCTGGCACGACACGAGGCCCAGTATTCCTGAGAGGTGGGATGGGCCCGTAGCGTGGGTAACAATTGGAATATTTTTTTCCTCTGAAAATGGAATAAGTTCAGTTTGTCTATCTTAACTAGTGACCGAATCTAGTTTGTATTTTGAACCGCAATACCGGATATCTTGACCCGCAACTATTAAAACTGGTGCAATTTGACTCTCTCGATGGTTTTAGATGACAGTTTCGCTAACGTGACGTCTACGTAACAGTGTTGATCTGATCTTCTTGTGTGCTTGCACGGTTTAATTGGGTGATCTTGAAGAGATTGCAAACGTGGAATCGGTTGATTCTTTTCTAGGAAACAATCTAATGACCAGAAGACACATTCCCAATATTTTATAGCTCATTTTTTTGTGAAGGATGATGGAGTAGCCGGAATTAGCAAATTTCCATTTTACACTGATATATACTCCCTCTGTCCCATAAAAAGTGAATCTAATACCGGATGTGACATATTCTAGTACTACTACTATGAATCTGGACAGATATTTGTTCAGATTTATAGTACTAGGGTGTGTCACACCAGTATTATGTTGGTTTTTTACGTAACGGAGGTAGTAAATGGCAGTGATGTGGTTTGGGAAAAAAACAGCAGATTGAGGTGCATAGGTAGCGTAAGAGGGACAACATTGACGAGGAAGTAGAGCATAATAGGGCTACCTGAGATAAGGAACATCAATGAGATGTGTTACTGCTTAGTACCACTTACCAATGTGTTAACAGTGAAATTTGGCAAGCCCGAAGTAGTCATCGGCTTAGAGTCAGCATCGGCTTCGAAGTCCTGAGATTAGCCGATGAGAGTTGTCAAGTCGTCAGTTGTCGGATTCTTGCTATATTCGGTTAAGGAAATTGATCTACTAAAGGAAGCTTATCCAGAAGAGACCGAGTTCAAAGAGAATGCGGCATGGCAAGTTATCTATTAATTAGGAATAGTTTGTTAATTTCCTTTTATCTTTAGGAAAGTGTGTTTAGTGTCCTATAAGAGACTTTATCTTTTCCTTTTATCTTTAGGAAAGTTTCTTTCTTGTCCGACAAGAACTTGTATCAACCCATGGGTATAAATATGTACACTTAGGGTCTATGTAATCTATCCTCGTGATCAATACAATTCGGTTGTATTCGGCGCATCGCCACTTTTTACCTTTTCTACTTTATTTTATCGTCCGACAGGACTTGGCACCTGACGCGGGGCTGCATCGGTGTTCGATCTCCGGCAAAAGGGTAAGTCCAATGTTCCGTCGGCCCAGGCAATTGTATCGTTTACGTCAGCGTCGTTCAAGGCTGCATCAGTACATTCGACCTCTTGGATTGCTCTGGTTTGGATGATATATTTGCCTACCTATTTATCATGTCTCTGTTAATCTAGTCTTAGCATATCAATTTAGCTTTATTGGCTGTCTCTCGCTTTAGGGTTTCTGCCGGTATCGGCTAAATCGCGTTGCTAGATTAGATTAGCCTAGGCATCTACCACCCTGAAAACATAGTCAACGACTTGATTGTCTAGATATTATGTTTCTTTTCATACTTAGTGCTGCATCAGTTAAGTTTGATCTACTAAGTCGTGCTTAGAACCATAATCTCTAGCATGCTTCTTGATTGCCAATAAGCGTTTCATCGGGGTTTCAGCCGGTGAGTTATCTGGACGTTGCATCGGCTCATAAGGATTGCACATACATATAAGTTGGATTTCGTCGATGACAACAAAGGTTTCACTGTTTAATCTAATATTGTGGATTTCATGACATCGGACCTCCAGCCGATGTGTGCTTTAACCTTCGGATCGATGCTTATTTATCATATCATTGCTAGCCGATTGGTTTATACTGGATTATATTGTTATTTCATTACATCATCATCAGCCGATTGCCTTTATATCATTATCTACATTGGACATATAGCCGATAGCTCTAAACCCTATCGCTCATTATCTACATTGGACATATAGCCGATTGCTTAAACCCTATTGCTATCGGCTGGTATCGGCATCGGCTATTATCGGTTATTGGCTGGAACTACTCCATCGGCTTATCAGCCGATCGGCTGTTTTATCTGCTGTTTACATAACTTGTCAGTTGCAGGATCAAACTGACTGGCACGTCCGCATCTCATCAATCTTTGGACCTGCACAGGAGTTAAGCAGATTTCCCAGGCTTCGTGTTTTTTATCAACACAATGGCAAATGTGTCTCACTTAGAATTTGTTGCAATTAATTAAGAGGAAGCCATCAAGAGATTATTTAGACGCTATATTTAATTTTGAGAGGAACATGAGAATAGGCAGCTGGGTTATAAAGGGAAAGTCTTCTTGTAGCTATCTTGGGCTTAAGCCAAGTGCATGGAATGACTATGGAACGGGTACCCCATCGCTTTTTTTTTAGCAAAGGGCGAAGCCCTCCATTTCCACTAAAGAAATGTAGAAAAGGTACCCCCATCGCATTAACTTAAGCAAAAAAAAATCATATCCTCTAGTCGATGTTTCCACGATCCTCTCTCTCCCTTATCATGAAAACCTATAAGTGGTCAGATGGACATTGTGACCACTCGACCAATTGTTATCAGTAACACTAGAGGTGAGAACAAATCTTAAAAATATTCATGTCATATACATTGAAAAAAATGCCTAAGGCGTTATATTGGTGGAAAAGACACGTAACAAATAGGAGAAGGTTGGAATAGAGGTTACTTAGAAAAGAACATATAAATGCCAACATGAGACATTGTCGTAAAAGGATAAAAAGAGAACGTGTAACTTCTAAGACAAGAATAAATTTCATCAAAAGTGCCTGTATGCATGCAACAAACTTTCTTCCATGTTATGTTCTGGAAAGCTTAACAAATGCTTTGCTAAAATTACAACAAAGTAAAAATCAAATGTACGTGCTAGATGTTTCCAGCTACTTAGCATGCCTACAAATTTGGCTATATCTGTATTGCAGGATACAGAACTTCTACTAATGGGAAGAACAAAACAAAACGAAAAGGGGAAAAAAAAGAAAGAAAAACCTCAATCATGTGATGAAGTGAAGCTGGTCACATCGAACGGAAATATCTTCCAGGTCCGGCTCAAACCGCTGAAACCCAAAAAATGGAACACGAAACCAAAAACCCCAGCCCAAACCCAGGCCACAATCCGGTACGCGCGAGATCACACGATATTTGCGATTCGCGTCTGCGTTGCGCCCTCGTCTCCACGAAAGCCGCCGCCGCCGTGGCGTGGGCCCCCCGCTATTTTCACCGTCACAAAAGCATTATAAAAAATAAAAAGAGAAAAAAAGAATAAAATAAAGGGGAGCAGCGTTGGCTTTGCTCTCTCTCCTATCTCTTCTTCCTCCCTTCCCCTCGGGCCAAGGGCCATCTCACCCCCACCACCGCGATGGCCTCCTTCCCCTCCCCTCCGCTCGCCGCGGCGGCGGCCGCAGCGCCGCCCCGCCTCGCCCCGGGCCTCCCCCTGGCCGCCGCCGCCGTGCGCAGGCCCTCCTCCCTCGCGCGCCGGTCCTCCATCGCCCTCGCCGCCCCGGCCAACCCCCTCCGCTGCATCCACCGCCGCGCCGTGTCGCCCAGGTGAGCCCGAAGAGGAGTTTGGTTACCTCTGTCCCGCCCCCGCCCCCACTCGTCTAGGGTTCCAGCGGAATTGGCCGCCCGCGAGACTCTGATTTTCAGCGTGGATTGTTGTGTGTTGCCCTGCAGGTTGAGGAGGCGGACGGAAGCTGTCGGCGCGGCCTCGGCGGCGATTGGGAGCCTCGGCGAGGAGAGGGAAGGGTGCCTCTCGTGCTTCCCCAGGGGCCGGAGGCGGGGGAGGCCGGGGCTCGCGAGGTTCGCGCCGTGCGCGCTCCCGCACACCTATGGGCTATCGTCGCTCCACAGCGGGTTGACTGGCGCTAAGGTTCGTGTCATCCGTAATGCGTCTGAATTGATAGATTAGGAAAATCCGGTTCAGTTAATTGGGGATCATTGGATGAGTGTTGTGGACAAAAGTGGCCAGTTCCCTTGCTTGCGATGCTGTGTCCTCCTCGGTTGCTTTTTAATGGTGCGTGTGGTTTATTGGGAATAGGATCGGTACAACAAATGTGGATATCGCTATCAGTAAAGCATTGAGTGCGCCTGTATGTATTTCTCCGACTTATACAGAAATCTTAAACATGGGATAGGTCCGCATGTTTTAATTTACAGCACAAATGGCAAGCTAATTGTTGAATTAACATCAAAGTTGAAGCTAGAAAGAAGTACTGTACTGCAAATCATCGCTTAAAGCACCATTCTTCAGGGCTGGTTCTCAACGGCATGTGAACAGTGAACACACTCGAGAATTAGGAACACGTCTTTTCATATGTTTGTTTTGATGCATTTACTTGTATTTATTCAAAGAATCCAGCTTCAATTATGTTATAAAACAGGAAATAATAAATTAATAAAGGTTATATGGCACTACAGAGTATAACATGATCCCATAGTTCCCCTTCTTGATTAAAGTGGTTCAATGGAATAAAATTCATGAATTCTGACCACGATGTTTGATGATTTTCAGATCAGGCGTCGCCATGTATTACATGCTGCTGGACCTGATGAACCACATGTTGCAAGTCCAACTTGGTCTGAAACTGCTCTGGATAAACATTATGTAGATCAGCCAATTGGGAAGGAGGAACTTGAAGGTTTTCTTAACACACCGCTTCCTTCTCATCCAAAGCTAGTCCGAGGACAATTGAAGAATGGCCTCCGATATCTTATTCTACCAAACAAAGTTCCAGCAAACAGGTGAAGAAACTTGTTTCATTTCCACCTATAAACCCTTCTTTTGCAGCAGTACCAACATAACCTTCAGCTGCTATAACAAAAGTATTTACATGATTTGGGATGCCGTGAGTTGTATTTCCTAGCAGTGTGGGGGCCTACAGTTTTGACTTTTGACAAGTTGTTATGTTAATTTCGTTGCAACATAACTATTTGGATTTTGGACCCTTTAAACATTCAATATACTTTAGTGTTGATTCCTGGACATCAAAATTGTTTCAGTATATTGATATATTGACAAATATTATACGGTGGCTTGGGGCCTAGTTCATGCCAGTAAATTACACTACAAACTTGTGCTAAATGTAGAGCATATACACAATGTTCTAATATGCTTGTCAACCGGTGATTAGGTGCAATGCTGATGCAAGATTCTAACTAATCTTTTTTGCAGGTTTGAGGCTCACATGGAAGTTCATGTTGGATCAATTGATGAGGAAGAAGATGAGCAGGGAATTGCACATATGATTGAGCATGTTGCATTTCTTGGCAGTAAAAAGCGTGAAAAACTTTTGGGGACAGGTGCAAGGTCTAATGCATATACAGATTTCCACCATACCGTGTTCCATATACATTCTCCAACTAAAACAAAGGTATGTACTTTTGCAGTCATCGGTTGTTTCTTTAAGTCTATCTCTGTTTTCTATTGCTTTGAATATTTTCTTTGACAAGAATATATATGAAAATCAACTGGGAAACTGTTGACTGCCATATTATGTGCATAACATGTCTTCAACGCTTAACATATGTAGGTATTTCAATCTGGTGGTCCAAATTTGATGTCTTCTCTTGTTTATTTAAGGGTTTAACATATTAGCTTGTCTTTTATGTGGCAGGAATATGGTGAAGACTTGCTCCCTTCTGTGTTGGATGCATTGAATGAGGTGGGATGTTACGTATAGGCTATATGCGCAGCTTTTGCTACCATTTTATTTCTTTTTGGTTAAGGGCCTTTCAAATAACAATTATCTTTCATTTGGCGATAAAAGTTTTACATGCATTTGGGTAGCCTGTTTAACAAATTCTCTTTCTGCCAAATTTTTGTTCTCCCAGATAGCTTTTCATCCAAAATTTTCTTCTTCTCGTGTTGAGAAAGAGAGAAGAGCAATTCTTTCAGAGCTCCAGATGATGAACACAATCGAGTATCGTGTTGATTGTCAGGCAAGTAATTATTTTACTCTGTACCACTTTTTAGGGCATCCTCTGAGAAGGGATTGTTCCTCTTGGGACACATGCTAAATCAATTCATATTTAAGGGTACTATCTTTCTATACTAATTGCAATTCATTTGGTGTAGTTATTGCAACATTTGCACTCAGAAAACAAACTGAGCGAAAGATTCCCTATTGGACTTGAAGAGCAGATACATAAATGGGATCCTGATAAGATCCGCAGATTTCATGAGCGTTGGTATTACCCTGCTAATGCTACTTTATATCTGGTAGGAGAGATCGATGATATTCCCAGAGCAATACGAGAAATAGAGGTAACTAGAATTACAACCTCCTAACTGTTGTTTTTTCTTATATTTCTGCTGATCTGTTTTTTGGATTAATCGTAAACTGACTCATATGCAATGCAGGCTGTGTTTGAACATACACTTCCAGAAGGTGAAGCAGCCCCTATGTCAACTGCAAGTCCATTTGGTGCTATGGCAAGCCTTTTTGCACCAAAGCTACCTGGTGGCTTGGCTGCAAGCCTAACTGGTGAAAGATCACCTGCTGCGGATAAAATAAAGCCTGTGAAAAGGGAAAGACAGGCAATTAGGCCACCTGTAGAACATAAGTGGTCTCTTCCTGGAGTTGCCCAGGATGCCAAGCCTCCAGCAATTTTTCAACATGAATTGATCCAGAGTTTCTCAATCAACATGTTCTGTAAGGTATGATTGTTTGCTATCTGCTGAATTTTACTCTTTAGGGCTTGTTCTGTTAATCCTCATGAGGAAGGGGTTGAGAGGGATTAATTCCACACCTCAATAGATGTGGAATAAATCCCCCTCAATCCCTTTGGGGGAGGGATTAACTGAACAATGCATTTGGGTTGCGCTTTGTGCCTCTACAGCTTAGTGTTAGCTTAGTTTAACACCAGATGTTTCCATAGTGGTTTCTGTTATAATATATAGTAGATGGGAACCAGTATTTTGTTGTAATCAGCGAAAAGTTTGATAGCCCTTTCTTCCCTCCCTCTCTGTGCACATGCACACATATTCCGCCTGTGCCTAACTATTCATTTTCTCTTCTCAGATATGATTCTATTTTATGATTCAAATGAGAACAGTCTTTAGCTTTAAGCTTACTCTTCTCTTTGAACTTTCTTAAAAATGCATCATTTGTATATGCCTAACTAATTGATTTCTTTTTGTGGACAGATACCTGTTAACCAAGTTCAGACATATAAAGACCTGCGAAGTGTCCTGATGAAGCGGATATTTTTATCTGCTCTGCATTTTCGAATCAATACAAGATATAAGGTTCGTGATATTTAATCAACGTGAATTTTGAATCACTCTAATTTTTTCACTTATGCTGAGACTTTCTTTGGTTTATCTCTCTAAAGAATGCAGATAAGTTCATATGATTTGCATTCTTTTATATCTATATCTAGCACATGTTTTTTTCTTTTTGTAGATTGTTTGTACATGTTTAACAGATAGACATAAGACATGCATTTTACTGGACATTAGACTTGCTGCATAAGTCTGTAGGAGGCCTGAGGTCTTTCCAGTGAAGTATTTACATTTGTTTGGAATCATCTCTTTTTTTTTTGCTTGGAATTAGGTTTAAGTAATTAATAGTTCCATGTTTCTTGTTTCTAGTTTTTAGTGATAAAAACATCTTTCCTGTATATGAATGCTGTATTTTTTATACAGAGCTCAAATCCTCCTTTTACATCCGTCGAGCTGGATCATAGTGACTCTGGAAGGGAAGGTTGCACTGTCACTACTCTTACAGTAACAGCTGAACCCCAGAATTGGAGGAGTGCCATCAAAGTTGCCGTTCATGAGGTTTGTATAGTATACTCATGACCAGTTTATCTGTTTTACATGACTTGTTCTAGCTCACACTCAATTTAATCAATGGAATTATATATAGACAGTCATAGATAATTTCAGGAAATGTAATTGTTGGAAGGAACAAATAGAAAAAAGAAACAGTTCAATGGAAGTTATTGAAGCAAGATTTTATTAGCACAAGACCCGCATAAAGCAAAACTTGCCTATGTCCTGTGTAACGCTGCTAGCCAAAGCCTAATCTGACCTGATCTTCATCCAACCTGGTCCCAACACAACCCAAGCATTCTTTAAAGGGAAGCTCAAGCGTTCCCTTACTTTTACTAACTTATCTTTACCTGCTGTTTCAGGTTAGGAGACTCAAAGAGTTTGGTGTCACAATGGGGGAAATGACCCGCTACATGGATGCACTGATAAAAGATAGCGAGCAACTGGCTATGATGATTGATAGTGTTCCCTCAGTTGACAACTTGGACTTCATTATGGAGAGTGATGCACTTCGCCATACTGTTATGGATCAATTGCAGGGGCATGAAAGTTTGCTTGCTGTTGCTGAAACCGTCACCCTTGAGGAGGTATGGCGATTTTCTTTTATACAAGTCACAGAGGAAAAAAATAAATATATGGCATGGCATCAGTTCATTTTGCCTTGTTTTTAGTTCTACTACTTCATATTATACATAATGAATTATGTTTTACCATATGTAGGTCAACACTGTTGGTGCAGAAGTTCTGGAATTTATTTCAGATTATGGAAAGCCTGATGCACCGCTTCCTGCTGCTATTGTGGCCTGTGTACCCAAAAAGGTCCACATGGATGGAGTAGGTGAAACTGATTTTGAGATACATCCGGAAGAAATAACTGATTCCATCAAGGCGGGTCTTGAGGAACCTATTTACCCAGAGCCTGAGGTACGTTGGTTACTTATGGTATCTCTTGCTTGTTGTGAGCTATCTACCTGGTGTAGAGCAGTATGTTTGGGATCTTGTTTGGTTCTGGTGTCTTGATTGGTTGCTAAATGATTATTGTTATTGTGGCTACAGCTCGAGGTGCCAAAAGAACTGATTACTCGGTCTGAGCTTGAGGACTTGAAATTGCAACGCAAACCATCATTTGCTTCTCTGAGTAAAGAGGAGAATGTTGTGAAAATATTTGACGATGAAACTGGTATAGCACAGCGCCGCCTTTCTAATGGAATTTCCATCAATTATAAGGTAATACTAATAAATTGGAAACCTCTGGCTATTGTTATCAGGATTGAACAGTGTCTTGTTCCAGTTTTGTTGTAGTTCACTTTGTTATTCCATTGTAAAAATTGTGTGGTAAATTGATGACAGATCACACAAAATGAGGCAAGGGTTGGTGTTATGCGACTGATAGTAGGTGGTGGGAGGGCAACAGAAGATTCTGAATCTAAGGGATCTGTTATTGTTGGTGTTCGTACTTTGAGTGAAGGTGGCTGTGTTGGCAACTTTTCAAGGGAACAGGTATCTCCAACATACGGATTTGTCTACTAGCAAACTGTTACAGTTTGTCTGTTGATTTTACCTCCATCTACCTCACCCACTTCAATACATGTGCTAATCAGACTCTTCTAACTTTGAGCCCCTATATATTTATGAAAAATACTTGGACTAGCCACAAGAATATTTACCCTCTGTGTCATCACGTTCATAAATAAAACATAGTTCTATATTGTCCATTCAATATTTTAAATCATTCATTCCCATGCATATCCTCTAACAACAATAGTTGCATGGAGTCAAATGTATTTTTCTCACAGATTGTTTACCTTTGAACAAGCTGTACTGCTAATTATTCAAACTCTAAAGCACTTCATAAAGTCTTTATATGATTTCAGGTTGAACTTTTCTGTGTGAATAATCTCATAAACTGCTCATTAGAATCCAATGAGGAGTTCATTTTTATGGAGTTCAGATTTGCTTTAAGAGACAATGGCATGCGCGCTGCTTTCCAACTCCTCCATATGGTCCTTGAGGTAGGTTTTCAATTAACTACATTGTATACTCATCTGTGTTGTTATAGGAGAACTCCGTTTTCCCTAATGCAAATATCTCATGCTTACAAATTTTTGTCTCCATTTTACAGCATAATGTGTGGCTAGAAGATGCATTTGATAGAGCAACTCAGCTATACCTGTCTTACTATCGCTCCATTCCCAAAAGTTTGGAGCGCTCTACAGCCCACAAGCTTATGTTAGCCATGTTGAACCATGATGAAAGGTTTGTAGAGCCATCACCACATTCATTGCAGAAATTGACTCTCCAATCAGTCAAAGATGCTGTTATGAACCAGTTTGTTGGTGACAACATGGAGGTTAGTGTAGTAATTCATCGTTTTCGAGTTTCTTTCTCTTTTTTCCCCTTCAAGTGTGTTCTCATTGCGCCTGTATGATTGGTCTAACATATCAACATATTCCTATTGTTTTTGTCTGTTTTTATTTAATATTATCTACAATAAATTTTCCAGGTCAGTATTGTTGGTGATTTCACTGAAGAAGAGGTCGAATCTTGTGTTCTTGACTATCTTGGGACTGTGAGTGCTCCAAAATCTTCAAAAACACAGGAGCATATTGAGAAGATTTCCTTCCTGCCGTTTCCTTCGGACTTGCATTTTCAGCAAGTATGAAGTTCTCTGTAGCCCTCATAAGCAGATACTTTTTTCTTCATTATGTTAATGATTTAATAACATATAGTTACATGTCATTATGAAACTAGTGTTATAAAAGGGAGAAAGATAGATGCACGCGAGCATGTTTGTATTTGTTTGTTTGATCATTGGCTCTTCTTTACCAGGTATACATAAAGGATACTGATGAGAGAGCTTGTGCCTACATTGCTGGCCCTGCACCTAATCGCTGGGGGTTTGCAACTGAAGGGAATGATCTATTCAATGTCATCCGGAGTTCTAGTGGAGATGGTAATTCTAAAAAAAGACATGCACTGCACTGTGAATTACCTCATTTAGCACCATATATCCTACAAGTTAGACCTGACACGAGCATACAAGCTAATACTGCCATACTTTGCAGCTCAAGTTTCTGAATCAGCAAACACAGATCTTACGGAGAGGAAACATAATGACGTTCGCAGCCATTCTCTGTTCTTTGGCATCACTTTGAGTTTGTTGGCTGAAATTATTAATTCTAGGTAAAATATTTCCACACATCTATTTGTTTTATTAGAACATTATTAGCTTATCATGTTTACAGAATGCATGTCATGGTAACCTTTGAATAATCTAGTGATTAGTGCTAGTAACTCATGCGGTGTTTCTCCCCTTGATGTTTCACTATACATGTGTCATTGTTCTTAACCGTAAAAACGTAGTGTTGTGATATCATTGTCTTGGAGAGACTGCTATATTGCATTTTGCTAAAAAGATTAACATGACACGATGGCTGTTTTCTCAGGCTATTCACAACAGTTCGAGATTCCATGGGATTAACCTACGATGTTTCTTTTGAACTAAACCTTTTTGACAAATTGGACCTTGGTTGGTATGTGATTGCAGTAACATCAACCCCGAGCAAGGTATTTTCCCTTTGAGCTTGAACTTGCTGTGCTATGTGCCTTGTCTTCTTTGGTCTCAACTTTTCTCTTTCTTACATTTGGTCAATTCTGACTCCAGGTTCATAAAGCTGTTGATGCATGCAAAGGTGTTCTCAGAGGATTACATAGTAACAAAATTGTTGAAAGGGAGCTGGACCGGGTTAGTCAACTTTCTAGACTTGATAGTTTTAACAAGTGAACCTACACATTTTGCTTGATTTTTTCATATACAGCTAAGTACAGCCTCAGTACGAGAAGATTGAGCAGCAAACAACACAGTTTTCTACATGCTAATTGGTTTTATTTCTTATTGCTGATGGCAATTTTCATGTGCTTCAGGCAAAGAGGACGTTATTGATGAAACATGAGGCTGAGACAAAGACAAATGCCTATTGGCTTGGTTTACTAGCCCATCTGCAGTCTTCATCTGTGCCTAGAAAGGTGAAGCATAAATTGTTTGTGTGTGCGCTCCACCAAAAAGAAAAAAGAAACAGAATCAGAAATAAGCTTACTCTACATTATAGCTCTAACTGCATTGGTACTTCATTCACCTTGACATACTAATAGTAATACTGTGGAGAACAAGGGTTTGCATATGTGGCCTTCACCTAAGTGCACTTGTAAGCATACTTCACCACCAATTCATGGAGTTAAGGATAACTAACAACAGAATGTTTTATTGGGTGAAAATAACTATTCCCTTCGGCCATAAATACTTACGTTTAGGACAAGATTTGGTCAAACTTTTGAAACATTGACTGTTAATAGCTTCTCAAATCGCTTAGTTAAAAAAACAAGAAAAATGGGGTGCATAGATCTGGCTTGAAAAGCACCATCATAATAGCATAAATTTATTCGAATACAAAATTGATAGTCAAACTTTTAAAACTTTTTTTAAAAGTTATATAAGTTCGATGAATCTTGTCCGAGACGTCGAATGTTTATGACCATAGGGAGTAATAAGTATGGAAACGTGTAATCCCATCATCTTTTATTGACCGTGGTTTGTAAAAAGAAGTCTTGAACAGCTGTGAACGTAGTGTGTATCCGTTATTGTATGATTTCTTCTCTAAATTTTGTGGATTTCTTCCCATTTATTTGGTTACTTCAGGCTAAAAAATCTTATTTCTTGTTGGTATTATATCACTGTCTTACTGTATTTCGTCCCTATCAAATCAATGCAGGAAATATCCTGCATCAAGGAATTGACGATGTTGTATGAAAGTGCCACGATTGAGGACTTGTATCTTGCATATGAGCACCTAAAAGTTGATGAATCTTCTTTGTTTGCTTGCATTGGGATTGCTGGTGCTGAATCTGGCGAAGAGACGACTGGTATGTGGTTTGAACTTTGCACTAAGTATCCTTAGTTATATGGTTTGCTACTTTGCGTCAGTTAGACAGTTAGGATGAAACCTTTTAACTTGGGCTAATCTAGTAGAAGCTAGTTGCAGTCTAGTGTAATTTATTGTGGTTTTATCCGTTATTTGCTGTTGTTATTTTATATGTTAACGATGCAATTGAACTGCAGATGATGAGCTCGATATGGGCCTGCATGGCATGGGTCCTATTGGAGGCCGTGGTCTATCAACAATGACCAGACCAACCACATGATTTCTGCAACTTCCGATGACTGAACTTTTGTAAAGGTGTGCTTATTTTGAGGTGGTGGTGGGTGTTCTGCGTTGCAATCCCTCTGTTGGGTTTCTAACATGAACAATCTCCGTTGCGTGCATTTGCAGGGATCGAGCTAGCTCCTCAAGCTAGGAGTTGTATGATCCTGTTCGAGACAAATGTTGACAGTTGTGCGTTGGCACATACTGTTTTAGACTCCTCGTGCGTTGAGATCGGATCAAATCGCTATTTCTTGTGCATTGCAACCGAAGGCTTGGCTGCCACAATTCTTTTTGTGATATTGCGTTGATTGATGGCGAGGTCCTGAAAGGTCAGGCAGCTTCACATGTATAGTAAAGAACTAAAAAGGTTCATCGTTGTTGTAACTAGGATACATCAGGTCATTGAAAAGGTAGGGGCCAGTAGAATCTCAGATAAATTGCTGTGCGACGGCTATAGCGTAGGGGTCTTATAACGCAATAATGCAAGCCCACAAGTTGTAACATTCTAGTATTATTTTTCTCGAAAATGTATATTTGAGCTATTTATATTTATTAGGTTTCACAATTTTGTGATGATTCTACTATCCTATCTAATTGCCTCATATTTTTTACTGCCGCTTATCGTGTACTACTAGTACATAATTCATGCTTCTTTCAGCACGATGCCTAATTTCAACTCAGGGTTGCATGGGGGGCCCAATCCAACGTTGTGCCGTGCAACGCCGAGAGCGAGAGGAACACCTCCACCATCGACGGCCGCGCGCGGGGCTCCCGCGCGACGCACCGCAGCGCCAGCGCAGCCATCGCGAGAGCCACCTCCGACGGGTAGTCGCCACGCAACCGGGAGTCCATGAACGCCGCCACCTTGCCCCGCGCGTCGTCATCGTCGCCGTCGACCACCAGCTGCCCCTCCGCTTCCTCCCACAGCAGCAACGCCAATGCTTCGCCATCGCCACCCTCGCCGCCGTCTCGCGCAGGCGCTGCCTCCTTCCCGGACAGGAGCTCGAGCAGGACGACACCGAAGGCGAACACGTCGAGGTGAGGCCCGATCAGCCCGTGCTCCAGGTACTCCGGCGCCATGTACCCCTGCGTACCCACGACGCGCGACGTCATCTGCCCGCCGGCGCCGGCGACGGTGCGCGCCAGGCCGAAGTTGGAGACCTTGGCGCGGAAGTCGGCGTCGAGGAGGACGTTGCTGCTCTTGAGGTTCTTGTGCACGTAGGGCGGCCTGGTGTAGTTGTGGAGGTAGTTGAGCCCGTCGGCCACGTCGAGCGCCGCCTGCATCCGCTGCCTCCACGAGAGGGCGCGGCCGCCGTTGTCGCCGCGGATCCAGTCGCTGAGCGCGCCGTTCTCGGCGAGCTCGAACACCAGGTACGTGTCGCCGCGGTGCACGCAGAGGCCGAACAGGCGGACGAGGCACGAGTGGCTGACGCGTCCCAGGACGCTCACCTCGGCGCCCACGTCGCCGGCGACGCGCTTCACCGCCGCCGCGACGTCGCCGTTGATCACCGCGCGGTAGACCGACGAGTCCCCGATGCGCCGCTCCTCCGCGAACCCGGCCGTCACCCGCTCCAGCTCGCCGTACTCGTACACGGCCATCGATCCCACGGCATCGCGCACGTCGACGTCCGCCACCGTCGTCGGCAGCATCCACGGCGGCGGCGTCGCCTTCGCTCCCTCCTTATCCGGAGCCAACGGCACATCGTGAAGCTCGCCGTTGCCACGCCACCGCCACCGACGCCGTAGCAAGAACAGAGCAAGCAGAGCACCAGACGCAAGAACGGCGAACCCAACACCAACTCCAATGCCGATACACCTACCGCGAAAGGATTTCTTCCACCTCCCACTGCCCGATTCGCTGGAAGGCACCGCCGGCGGCGGCGGAGCTGACACTGCCGGAGCCGGAGCCGGAGAAGGAGGCCCCGGCTCCGGCAAGACCGTCACGTCGGGCTTGGGCCGATGCTTGAGCGGGACAAGCATCGTGGTGAAGGGATACACCGTGGAGTCGTCGGTGAGGTTGTTGGCGAAGAGAACGGCCTGGTAGTCGGCGCCGAAGCGGTCGGCGACGGTGGACGAGTCGTCGTCCCAGCCGAGGAGGTACGTCACTAGGTACCTCACGCCGGCGGCGGCCTGCGCCGGCGACGGGCACGCGCAGCGCAGCGGCACGGTGAGTCTGATTCCCGGGTAGAGGTCGAGGCTGTCGTGCGCCGGGTTCTGCGCCATGAGCGCCTGGCACGTCGTGAGCCCCTGGTACGTGTCGTTCGCCATGACGAAGTAGGTCTCGTCGTCGAACTGGATGACGTAGCCGGCGTCGTGCTGGTAGTACCCGGCGGCGGTGCAGGCGCAGGGGACGGGGACGAGGAGGAGGCCGTCGCGGGCGACCGGAGGCGAGACCGGGACGGAGTTGGCGGCGGCGACGGCGGGGACGCTGGCGTTGAGGAGGTAGGAGACGGTGATCGGGGAGGCGTAGCTCGGTGGGGCGGAGCGGAAGGTGAGGTAGGCCGTGCATGGCGGCGGCGGCGGGGAGGCGGCGGTGCCGCAGGTGTAGCCGAGGACGGAGCTGCCGTTGTCGGTGTAGCAGTCGCCCTGCGCGTTGGCCTCGTACTGCTGCTGCGCCGCCGTCATCGGCACCGCGAGCAGCACGACGAGGAGGAGGAAGCGCGGCAGCATCGACATCTTGCCTGAAATTGGAGCTCGTCGAGAAGAGCGCGACGCGATGAGCTCGCTAGACTGCTTAAGCTAGAGTGGTAGCCGGAGACTACAGGTCAACACCTGCTGGGGTCAACTGAAGTGTAACCTGGAGGAGCTGATACATCGGATCTTACATAAGTACTGGTAAAGAATACCGTTTAGAATAATGTTTAAGTCAAGTTGTTAAGTTTAAAAATATAAAAATTATATGAATAGATTTATCTTGAAAAATACTTTCATAAAAATATACATATATCACTTTTCACTAAATATTTTTATAAAAACAAGAAGTCAAAGTTGTGTTTTGGAGATCGTGTCGCTATCTAAAACGACTTCCTTTACGAGTACGGAGGGAGTACTTTTCAGTGTCAAATAAACCAAACTCGTAACATAATTTTTTATAATAAATTTAAGCATTGTATTAGAATGTATCATATCCTGTATAAGATTGATTTATTTTGGGACGGAGGTAGTAATAGCGGACGCCTACGCATCAGGCGTCCGACAAATTCTCTAAAATTGGACGCCTCTCTAACAACTCTCTCTCACTACCTCTTGCATGCATGTATATATATACTTATTTACCAAGTTATACATAATCTTATCTAATAATTTATCTATCCAATCTTCAATATAATTGCATTATTGTAATCATTAGAACTAAATCATTGCAACAAGATATCATATGGCTATATTTTTTTAAAAAAATAATCGAGCGCTGTTTCACTTCTTATAGAAAAATAGTTTCATCATTTAATTAAATGTGTCTAAAAGATATGCAACATTTCGAGAATACCGACTGCAACATCAACAATTATTGTACAAAACATTTAGTCCTAACTAATGAAAAATTTAAAGTCACGTGAAATATGATATATTTACAAGAACAATTATTTTGCTAAAACATTTTTTAGACAGTGGGGAAAAAATGTGTGCAACATTTATATATGAAACAGTGAAACATTAAGAAATACTTATTGAAACAACTAAGTAAAACTATGCGCAACAATACAAAATAAGTTTTAAAAAATAATCAGAATATAATCGAGTGAGATCTTGTTGTAAAGATTTAATTGTAACAAATACGGAGGCAACTACACATTGAGCGTCCACGTCATGCTGACATCAGCATGCAAAAACTACTTTAAACTATTGTTTCTCTTAAATTATTTATCCATCCGATTACATCATTCAATTCATTGCAAATAAATCTTTAAAACAAGAGACATTGATATATTCCGATGAAATTTTTTGTAGCTTATTATTGAATTATTTTTAAATGTTACACGATGTTCCACCAAGTATATCGGAATTGTTTCCCTTTTTTTATATTGAAAATGTTTCAATCATTTAAATAGGGCGATGTTTCACCTTATATAAAAACAATATTTCAGCAAATAGCGAAAGAATGTTTCTGTCAGGGTTATGGATACCACATACCTAATAGTAGTTGACTAAATCTCGGCAGGGTTCACCACATACCATGTCTTATACAGAAACAACCTTCGGATATAGTAGGAGTTCCGGATAAGGAAAGACAACCAGAGTTCTACATGAAAATGACAAGAACTACTCGGATTGTATCCATATTGGTTTTCCTAGTTCTACTTGGACAAGGGGACACCTATGGGTATAAATACAAGGCCCTCTAGGAGGAGAGGGGATATGGAACAATAGATCAAGATAGAAGATCAACATACAAGCCAACATACACCAAGACAAGACGCCAGATATCGACTTCAGAGATACTCCCTCTAGTTTCCATATTAATTGACGTTTTAGACAATATTGAGGTCAAACTTTTATAACTATGACCATCAATAACTTTAAAAATATTTAGTTTAAAGGAACTATAACAAGATATATATATATATATATATATATATATATATATATATATATATATATATATATATATATATATATATATATATATATATATATATATATATATATATATATATATATATATATATATATATATATATATATATATATATATATATATATATATATATATATATATATATATATATATATATATATATTTGTCTTTCAAAGCACTATAATAAAAGTAAACATGCATTTATTTATTATATATATTATAATAGAAAAATAAGGTCAAAGATATATTTTGTAGACCGTGTTATTGTCCAAAACGTCAATT
This sequence comes from Oryza sativa Japonica Group, assembly GCF_034140825.1. NCBI lineage: Eukaryota > Viridiplantae > Streptophyta > Magnoliopsida > Poales > Poaceae > Oryza > Oryza sativa. The sequence goes on along the minus strand of NC_089040.1, from coordinate 26,059,044 downwards.
AAAATGAAACTGGAGGGAGTAGGCATGGCTAATCCCCTACGGTGCCGATGGCTACTGTCAGGAGAGATATAGCGCTGTCCCTAATCTCGACGGATGCGGATTCGAGGAGGAAGACTACCCTATTATCGACTACGAGTCAGTACTACAGACCACCAAGTCGACAACAGTTAGATAGGCTACCCCAAATATTGTACTGGTGTGATTATGGTGAATAAAAGCAATACCGGCTTCAGCCAACAGAATGTAGGGCTACTACCTGACAATTCAGGGGCCCGAACCTGTATAAAAATCTTCGTCTCCGTCTCTTTTACTTAAGTCTCGCGTACATCCTAGTACCAACGATCCCCATACTGTGCAAATACCGGAATCGCGATATCAAACGTCGACAGTTTCAGTTCACTGCAACATTTTATCCATACATAGTGAAACATTATAAATACACTAGGTGAAACATTTTTGGTGGAACAAAAAATAAAACTAATTCCTTTAATAGAGGGTTTACATAATATATGGGTGATTTGTTGCAAAAGAATGTTTCAATACACTGCAACATTAGATCTATACATAGTGAAACATTGTGAGTATACTAGGTGAAACATTTTTGGTGGAACAAAAAATGAAATGGATTCCCTTAATAAGGGGTTTCCAAAATATCTGGGTGATTTGTTGCAATGGCGTGTGTGGTGGAGACATGTGGCAGGTGTGCAGGGCGGCACGCGTGTCAGGGGGAGTGCCCTTTTTTTTTTTGCTCCCCCCTGGCGCCCGATTTGGAGCATTATCGAACTGATACAATAGTATGGACGCAACTTAGAATCGGGCGCCCAATCCCGGGGATGGGAAAATCAGGCGCCCGCGTCATGTTGACGTCAGCATGATGCATGCATGCAAAACTACTTTAAACTATTTTTTCTCTTAAATTATTTATCCAAATCATGATCCGATTGCAACATTAAATTCGTTGCAATTAAATCTTTTAAACAAGACCACACATGGATATATTCCGACGAAAAAAATTAGCTTATTATTGAATTATTTATAAATGTCGCACGTTGTTCCACCAAGTATATCAGAATTGTTTCACTAAGTAGATCGAAAATATTTTAATTGTTTAAATCGGACATTGTTTCACCTTGTATAAAAATAATGTTTCAGGAAATAACGAAAGAATGTTTCAATTCACTGCAATATTAGATTTATACATAGTGAAACATTGTGAGTACACTAGGTGAAACATTTTTTGTGGAACAAAAAATAAAACAAATTCTCTTAATAGAGGGTTTTCAAAATATGTAGGTGATTTGTTGCAAAAGAATATTTTAATTCACTGTAATATTAGATCTATGCATAGTGAAACATTGTGAGTACACTAGGTGAAACATTTTTGGTGGAACAACAAAATGAAACGAATTCGCTTAATTGAGGGTTTTCAAAATATGTGGGTGATTTGTTGAAAAAGAATATTTCAATCCACTGCAACATTTGATCTATACCTAGTGAAACAGAGTACACTAGTGCAACATCACATGTATACTAGCTGAAACAAAATGTTTGTGGACATGTGGCAGCGTACGGACACGCGTGGTAGGGCCACGTGGCAGCGCGTGCGGGCGCCTGATTTTTTTTCCACCGGATTGGGCGCCCGACGCTGAGGATTATCTCAATAGTATGATCAGATAAGTAAAATATAAAAAAAGAAAGTTGTTTAAAGTTTTTTAAAAAAAGTTATAAGCGTATATCACCTGTAGGTGCACTTGAGCACAAGAAAAAATAATCACAACGTAACACATGTACTACTAACAGTGGGTGGAGGCGTTCGATATTTGTGACTGTATCGGATGTCTGACAATAAGTATTTTTTCCGAAGTAACAATAAGCGATGACCATGATTTTGAAATCCAGGATTTAACGACAGTTACAAAATGGCCTGAACAACTTGGATCAGTTTCCAGGGTCTGAAATTTTGGTTACAAATTTCTGAACCATTTACATTTATGGGTGCAAGGGACGTCATCTGACCGGCAGCTAACCACACCGCTCCACGCGGGGGCTTTTAACTATTTGCCACTTTTAGATTTAGCAAATAACTATTTACCACCTCTATCTGAATGATATATGAGTCCACATGTGTCTATGACATGTGGTTTCAGTGGCAAAAAATTAATTACCACATCTAAATGTGGCAAATGGTTAAATATCTCCTCCACGCGTAGCAACGCTCGCTCTGCGGTACATGGTCGATCGACATGCGGTCCTCGTCCTCCGGTGATCTATCCAGTCCACCGTTGTCAGTTCGGTCCTCGTCGGCTCGTGCCGTCTACGTGCGGCTGGGAACCGGATTAGTCATTTGTGTTAGTGATGATTGACTGAGTGTTGATTTGAAAAATACGAAAGTACAGAAGATCTACTCAGCTCCAGATAGGTCATAAATTATCGATGAGATATGGATGTACCAGTTTAATCATGCAACTAACAAAGACCGTGTTTATTTATTTTGGTAAAAAAAATTTACATATACAGCCACAAATTTTAACTATTAAACGTAGACTAATAATAAAACAAATTACAGATTCCGTCTGTAAACAGCGTGACTAATATATTAAACCTAATTAATATATTATTAGCAAATATTTACTGTAGCACCATATTGTCAAATCATTGCGTAAGAGCATGAGGCGTCGCTAGACTGCTTAAGCTAGAGCGGTAGCTGGAGACTACAAGTCAAAACCTGCTGGGGTCAACGGGGTCAACTGAAGTGTAACCTGGAGGAGCCGATACATCGGACCTTAATTACTTTTCAAGATGAGAACAATGTTTAATCGCCTTTTTGATAGGACCTCCTTACACTATTAAACCTATGATTTACAACAAGACGTTGACGAGTTACTAGGCAAATGGATTTTAGTCCTCGAGGGTCGAGGCATATACCTTCATTTATTACATATCGTCTAAACTATATAAAACAACTAAAATGATAAACTAATGTTCGATAAATCACATCACCGTACATACTACTTCGCTTTACAAGTTTTAATAAAAAAGATAAATTAAACTCTAATTAATATATGTATATTTGCAGTCATATTTATTTTTTTACAGATTGTGGAAATCTTTAAACTTGCATGTTCTTAGGGGCAAATTTATCGTTGGGGCTTGTTGCACCATATCAATAACATCAATACTTGTGCGCAACATCTCACCTTCTTGGAGGCGTTGTGTTAGTGGCTCTTCCAACCTTCTCCCATGCTTGCTCTTATATTTTTTTAATCAAACTAACTAACCTATTAAACAACCGTTGTTTAGACCTGTCGAACAATGGTTGTTTCATAGGTACCCTGTCGAACTACAATTGTTCGACATGGTACTAAATTTGTGATTTCTATCAACCAACATTTATTTGTACAATTTTCCATTAAAGTTGTATTATTTCTAAAAAAAATCCGATATATGCCTACACCTACTACCGCATTAATTAGGCTTCAATTATTGACGGAGCTTGGGGCTCCTCACCGGGAGACCGCGCAGGCCCCCCTTTGCCGGTTCGGCCGGGGGCCCTGGGTGAGATTCTAAGCTCCTAGTCTGTGGGAAGTTCGCGAGAGTGGAAACACACAAGACACGGGCGATGTATACAGGTTCGGGCCACTGAGAAGCGTAATACCCTACTCCTGTGTTTTGGTGGATCTGTGTATGAAGAAGCTACAAAGTGCGAGCTAGCCCCCGATCGTTCTGGGATCGTTTTCTCTTTTTTTTCTCTCTCTAAGTGGGCAAGGTCCTCCTTTTATATCTCAAGGGGATACCACATGCACCATCTCTCCCTCTCTTTCTTTTGTGTGGGGACTCATCCTCTCTTCCCTCCAACTTGACTTCTCTTCATTAATGGACGGAGATTTGTATGGCTGCCGTCCGAATGACCTTCTGATGGGACGGCCCATACCTACCTCCACTTCCGCCGGAAGCAGGCGCGACGTGGGAACATGGCTGTCTGCTGACGACATGACCATTGTCAGACCGGTCACAAATCGGTCATTCTTGTCCACCACGTGTCAGTTTAACAATCTGCATGTTCGCCCTTCTTCATACAATATCTTGCCTGTAATGGTTAGGATGAAGCCTGGCATATATCTGACCGGAACCAACGTGCCATCTCCAGGAGCTAACACGCCGGCTCTGGCTAGGGACGAGTGCTTGGAGGCTCTCGTCCTGACGGGATGGGGCGAGGCGTGCGTTAGACCGCCTGTCGCCACCTAACCCACGATCTGACCGGTCTGTGACTGATCACAGACCGGATGAACGAGCGCGCTGCACTGCGTTACATGCGGCGTGACGCGCTCGTCCAAACCGCAATAAATGCGGTTAGGTGAGCGCCGCTGCGCTCACCTAACCCATACACGCGGCGCAAAATCCACAAGGGGTCGGGGCGCCCCAGCCCTCGGGGCCGAGACGGGAGCGGTCCGACCCCTCGGGGAGACAAAGAGAAGGGCGGCCGTATCACCCTCGGGCCCGACCCCCCCCGGGGGGGTTAGGCCACGTGGGTGATCGTGTCTGCCTCAAGTATCTAAGTCATGATACTCCCGGTCCCATGTCACCGACAGTAGCCCCCGGCGTTATGCCAGGGCGATCGCCCTCCTCAAGGGAAGCGGTCGGGCGTGACGCCACTTCCTAAGGCCTGGTGACAGGTGGGGCCGGTCTAAAAATCGGGACAAGCCGGTTCGTTTTTCCTGGAGATATGATGATGGCGCTTCGGTCGGCGAGCGTAATTAACGCGCGCACGAGATGTTCCATCTCGACTGCCACAGCCGCATATCCACCTCATGCACCGCAAACGGGCGAATGGGATTAGTGGAAGCGTGGGCGCGAGAAACGAGGGGGCAAGATAGTGGGCGCGAGAAACGAGGAGCCGGGCACAGCGTTGGCAAGGGTATAAAGTCGCCGAGGAAGAGATTTGCTTCCTTCCTCTCGCCATTATTCCCCTTGTCTTCGCCGCTTGCGCCCTAACTCCTTGTTTCCTGTGCCCTACCTTCGCCACACGCGCTCGCTCTCAAACATCTCTTCTTCCGGCGTCATGGCACGGGGCTCCGCTCCGCTTGACGGTAGCGTGCTGCCGCCTTCCCGCATCGTGAGCGAGAGACAGGCCGGGCTGCCGCGCCGCTTCATGTCGGAATCTGCGCCTTCTCTCCCAGCCTCGATATGAACCGACTTAGGGCGGCCATGCAACCGGTGACGCATTGCACATCCCTAAGCTTGCTGGGGGGGGCGCATCCGCTCTATAGTTCGTATCTTCTCGGGGATGGCCTCGATGTCTCGGGCAGAGACCAAAAACCCGAGAAGCTTGCCCGCAGGTACACCGAACACGCACTTATCGGGGTTCAGTTTTATGCGGGCGGAGCGGAGACTCTCAAAAGTTTCCGCTAGATCCGAGAGTAAGGTCTCTTGGTTGCGCGTCTTTACAACCAAGTCATCGACATAAGCCTCAACATTACGTCCTATTTGGCTACCCAAAGAAATTCGAGTAGTACGTTGAAAAGTAGGACCTGCATTCTTTAACCCGAAGGGCATTGTCGTATAACAATAAGTTCCTATGGGGGTAATGAATGCAGTTTTTTCCTCATCCTCCCTAGCCATGCGAATCTGATGGTAACCAGAGTATGCATCTAGAAAACACAAAAGGTCGCACCCCGCTGTGGAGTCGACAATCTGATCTATGCGAGGCAGGGGGTAAGGGTCCTTAGGACATGCCTTGTTAAGGTCGGTGTAGTCGATGCACATCCGAAGCTTGCCGTTCGCCTTGGGAATGACCACCGGGTTCGCTAGCCACTCCGGATGGATGACCTCGCGGATGAATCCGGCCTCCAGAAGTCGCGCCACCTCCTCGCGGATGAAGGCTTGACGTTCCGGGGCCTGCCGCCGTACTTTCTGCCGGACCGGCCTTGCGCCCGACCGCACGGCGAGACGGTGCTCAATCACCTCCCTGGGGACCCCGAGCATATCCGCCGGTCTCCATGCGAAGACGTCAGCGTTTGCCCGCAGGAAAGAGACGAGCGCGTCTTCCTATTTGCCGTCCAGAAGACCACCGATCCGTGTGGTCTTGGACGGGCCGTCGCCCAGGGCAACCTCCTTGACCGGGACCTCGTCGCATGTGACTATCCGCTGCCTCGGGGCGGCAGGGGCGGAGGTGCCAAGCCTCTCGTCGCCTCCCTCGGGCTTGGACGCGGCGGTGAGGTGGTCCGCGCGCTGCTCCATACAAGCAAGCGCGACTTTGAGGTCGCCATGGACAGAGATGGGGCCACCGGGGCCCGGCATCTTCATCTGGAGGTAGGCGTAGTGGACTGCCGCCATGAACTTCACCAACGCGGGCCTCCCTAGGACCGCGTTGTAGGGCAGACTGAGGTCCGCCACATCAAAGTTCACCCGCTCCGTGCGGAAGTTGGCGGATCCACCGAAGGTGACCGGGAGGTCGATATGACCTAGCGGCCAAGTGTGACCCGGCGTCACACCGATAATCGGCTGGGACGGCCGGAGCACCATCCCCGGGGCCTTGATAGCGTCAAAGGCAGCGGGGGAAAGGATGTTGAGGGCTGCTCCCCCATCAATGAGGACACGCCCCAGCTTCACGTTGCAAACAGTGGGGGAAACCACCATTGCGATCTGTCCTCCCCGGGCAACACACGGTGGGTGGTCGGTCTGGTCGAAGGTGAGGGCAACCTCCGACCACCGCGCCCGGCGCGTCGCCTCATGAGTAGGGGCCGCGGCCAGAAGCTCTCGCTTCATGGCCTTGAGGCTCCGGCGAGAAACGTGAGCACACGCTCCCCCATCGACAGTGGCAATGGTGGCCCCAGGCTCTTGGAAACCTAGGTCATCATCGCCGTCATCGATGTCCTCGGCGGGGGCCTTCTGCTTGGCCTCACCTCGCCGATTGCCGGAAGGAACCGCCGGGGACTTGCCCTCTCGGCGCTCCTGCCTCCTCTCCTCCTCCCACTTCCTCGTCCGCTCAGCCAAACTTTTAACTGCGCGGCAGTCCGCGAGGTCGTGAAGGGAGGTGTTGTGGACGATGCACCACTTGCCGGTTGGGCGCTCCCTACTGGGAGCGCCGGCCTCCTTCTTTTTGTCGCTCGCAGGCCTCCCCTTTCGGGTGGCCCGCGAAGCGCCCTCAACGGCGAGGACATGACCCTCGTCGTCGGAATGGGCTGACCTCTTCTTCCTCCTCCTGTCACGCCGCCCTGTCTGAGCCGCGGATCCGGGGGCGGCCGAAGCTGCCACACCGGAACCGGAGGGGTTCCAGGTCCATGCCTCCTCCTTACGAGCCACTCAGTCCGCGAGCTGAAAAAGCTCCGCGGTAGTCTGGGGCTCTTTGGAGGCGATCTTTTCGAGCATGCGGTTGTGCCGCACACCCCCCCTGAACGCGTAGATCACCGCGTGTGCAGGGATGCATGGTATGGTGTTGCGGACTTGACAGAACCGCTGAATGTACGAGCGAAGTGACTCACCATCTCTTCGCTGTACTGCGTGCAGGTCCGCTTCTTCACCTGAGCGCGGATATGTGCCTTGAAAGTTCATGGTGAACTGTTGGCACAAATCCTCCCAGGAGTGGACCGACGCGGGTGGCAAGTTCATTAGCCAACCCCGTGCCTGTCCCTTCAGGGCCATGGGAAAGAAATTCGCCATGACCCTGTCATCACCCCCGGCGGCTTCGATCCCGGTCGTGTAGACCTGGAGAAACTCGGCGGGGTTGACGCTCCCATCATATTTTTCGGCGATGGTGGGCCGGAACCTTGGGGGCCAACGGACGTTCCGAAGGCTCGCCACAAAGGCTCTACAGCCGACACCACCAACCGGGGGCACGGAGGGCTGATCCCCGCGTCCGTGTTGAGGTGACACTCCGGACGAGGAGGCGCCCTCCGTTGCGTGGGGAGCACGCCGACCATTACGCCGGCGCTCGATATCGATGCGGGCATCCGGCCCCCCACGCAGATCTTCCTGAGTCGGAGGCGCTGACGAAGGAGTGGCGGCCGAATGGCGAGCAACAGCCGCCGCTCGCCGCGCCCTCCGCCTTGACGACACGGAGCCGGTGGTAGCAGCGCCAGAGGTCTTGGTGGCGGAGGACCGCCCACCAGCACCTAGGCGCTGCCGTGCCGTCATGACCAAGTTGGCCACGTCGTCCAGCCAACGTTGGGCTGGAGACTCCAGGTCAGGGACAACGGGCGGGTGACGTAGGAGCGCGCCCGCAGCTTGGAGCGCGCCCTGTGGCGTGCTGCCGTCGCCGTAGACGAGGAGGCGACGCTCCCCATCTCGGCGCCCTTCTCCATCACCCGTGGATGTCGAAGTCGCGGATCCTTCGACCCTCTCGAGCACCTCCTCCCTCCTAGGACTTTGGCGTGGAGGGGGCGGTGGAGTACGAGCTCGACGGCGTGGGTTCGGCTCCCCGTCGTCACCGCTAACACTCGGAGAGAGGTTGCGCGCCTTTGCTTGTTCGGCCATTGGGCTGAACAGGAAAAGCTTGGCGCACACGAAAGAATGCGAGAGCTCAGAAGATCACTCGCAGAGGCCCCTACCTGGCGCGCCAGATGACGGAGCTTGGGGCTCCTCACCGGGAGACCGCGCAGGCCCCCCTTTGCCGGTTCGGCCGGGGGCCCTGGGTGAGATTCTAAGCTCCTAGTCTGTGGGAAGTTCGCGAGAGTGGAAACACACAAGACACGGGCGATGTATACAGGTTCGGGCCGCTGAGAAGCATAATACCCTACTCCTGTGTTTTGGTGGATCTGTGTATGAAGAAGCTACAAAGTGCGAGCCAGCCCCCGATCGTTCTGGGATCGTTTTCTCTTTTTTTTCTCTCTCTAAGTGGGCAAGGTCCTCCTTTTATATCTCAAGGGGATACCACATGCACCATCTCTCCCTCTCTTTCTTTTGTGTGGGGACTCATCCTCTCTTCCCTCCAACTTGACTTCTCTTCATTAATGGACGGAGATTTGTATGGCTGCCGTCCGAATGACCTTCTGATGGGACGGCCCATACCTACCTCCACTTCCGCCGGAAGCAGGCGCGACGTGGGAACATGGCTGTCTGCTGACGACATGACCATTGTCAGACCGGTCACAAATCGGTCATTCTTGTCCACCACGTGTTAGTTTAACAATCTGCATGTTCGCCCTTCTTCATACAATATCTTGCCTGTAATGGTTAGGATGAAGCCTGGCATATATCTGACCGGAACCAACGTGCCATCTCCAGGAGCTAACACGCCGGCTCCGGCTAGGGACGAGTGCTTGGAGGCTCTCGTCCTGACGGGATGGGGCGAGGCGTGCGTCAGACCGCCTGTCGCCACCTAACCCACGATCTGACCGGTCTGTGACTGATCACAGACCGGATGAACGAGCGCGCTGCACTGCGTTACATGCGGCGTGACGCGCTCGTCCAAACCGCAATAAATGCGGTTAGGTGAGCGCCGCTGCGCTCACCTAACCCATACACGCGGCGCAAAATCCACAAGGGGTCGGGGCGCCCCAGCCCTCGGGGCCGAGACGGGAGCGGTCCGACCCCTCGGGGAGACAAAGAGAAGGGCGGCCGTATCACCCTCGGGCCCGCCCCCCCCCCCCCCCCCGTGGAGGGTTAGGCCACGTGGGTGATCGTGTCTGCCTCAAGTCTCTAAGTCATGATACTCCCGGTCTCATGTCACCGACAATTATAAAAGGGTAGTATGGATGTCACATAGTCATGTTCTTTTCTCCAACAAGACTTATATGAAGATTTAGATTTTTGTAGCACGCTTTTCAAACTGCTAAACGGTGCGTTTCGTGTAAAAACTTTCGTGCTAAACGGTGCGTTTCGTGCGAAACTTTTTATATGAAAGTTGTTCTAAAATATCATATTAATCTATTTTTCAAGTTTTTAATAATTAAAATCCAATCAATCATACATTAATGCCACCTCATTTTGCGTAAAAAACTTAATCTTTATCTTTAGAAGAAAAGAACACCACCTATACTCTCGTTCCACATCAGAGTTGACTCTAACAATACTACCTACTCGCATTATATATTGACTTACAAACATCTAGTCACACGATTGCCAAAAAAGTCAAATTGCTACTTCTTCTATTTCCACTTGGTTGTCACTATTGATCAACACTATTACAATTTTGACCATTAAAATAAATTTTAAATTACTATATTTATTTAACAAAAATCAAATGATTATGTTTAACATATGCAACATGTTTCATTAATATGCTAAAATTATTTTCTAGATATTTATAAGTTTGTCGTTGAAATAAGAGCTTCCAAAATTTACCTAAAAATAATATTTATAGTTTAATTGGTTAGATTTCTTGTGGTGAAACCAACCCACATGAGCTTAAACATAGACTTGACACGGGTGCTTGTATTTACAGCTAATTATTTTTTCAGTGGCAGTTGATGTGTCTGTTAAGAGCGATGTGCACATGGATTTTAGTGGTAGGTAATGTACCCGTTAACAGCGATGCACTCATGATGATTTCGTTAATATCAAGATATATCAGTCGAGTCTTCTGGAGGTGATCATAGAAATGAGTGCGGACGTGTTGTAAACACCTGTGTTTATACTGTATTTATAAAAGATAGTGTCATAGTGATAAGCATCTGAGAACAGAATGAGTATTTCTTTATGTTCAACTGAAGAACAAGATTTTGCCTCTAGTGCATATATAAATTGGCATGCCGTGCGCGACCCACTACTTGTTACTGTACTAATACATTCCTTTTTCTTTTCGTCGGCTGTCCTTCACCGGCCTGGTGAAATGGAAATAACCTGCCGAACCTGTTCATCCGGTCAAAAGAAACTAATCATTTGATGGTTGATTAACAAGCTCAGTCAACTCGCCACTCAAGAAAGACAAATGAGCTTTTTTTTCTTTAGCAGGTACCTCATTCGTTACATAAAAAGTCCAATACTAACTTAAAAATATTAAAAATTTGGAGATTATATCTAAATTATGATTGTTTTTTAGTCTTTTTTTAAGTCAGAGTAGTACACTAGTACTCCTTCCTCTGTCTTCAGTAAACCAGCATAATAACCAGATATGAACATTATCATGCTGGCTTATTTGAAAATGAAGGGAAGACGTAATTTTTTAGATAACGGAAGAAGGAAGGGCACATACGCCTGCTACACAATTTCCCTTACAAAAAGGAACGTCGAGTTCATGATCCTTCCGTAAGCAAAGCATCATTTCTGAATTTTGGATCCCCGGAGCTTAGGCAGCTATAGCCAGAGCCTCCAATTTAGCCATGCCGCCCGGCGCGCGAGCAAGACGCATCGCCGCACTCGACCTGATCTTCCTCGTGTTTCTCCGGCTCGCCAGCGCGTATCAACGACCATCCGACGCGCATATCAACTGCATCGACAGCTTCTGTCTCGGCGGCTACACCTGCAGCGAAACCACCGCCACCACGTCCTGCACCGCCTACCTCACCTTCCGCTCCGACCCCCCGCTCTCCGTCGCCTACCTCCTCAACGCGACGCCCTCCGCCGTCGCCGCCGCCAACTCTGTCCCCCTCGCCGTCTCCCCCGTCGACGGCACGCAGCTCCTCCTCGTCCCTGTCCCCTGCTCCTGCAACCGGGCCACCGGCTACTACCAACACAACACCACCTACGCCATTCAGGAACTTGATACCTTCTTCCTCATCGCCAATAACACGTTCCAGGGGCTCACGACGTACCAAAGCATCATCGCCAATAACCCTGCAAGCGAAGCTATGTCTCCAGTGATCAACGGCCCCCTCGCCGTGCCGCTCCGCTGCGCGTGCCCCTCTGCGACTACGGGACGAATAAACAATCTGCTGACGTACGTGGTCCAGGAGGGGGACAACGTGACCAGCATCGCGCGCAGATTCAACTCTACGCACGGCGACGTGCTTGCCGCCAACACGTTGTTGGTCCCGCTCGTCCACCCGCCGCATTCGCGAGTGGTGCTCGCGAATACTACTATTACTTCCACGACTCCGCCGGAATCTCAGAAATTTTACGTGTCGAGTCCCTGCAGCAATGGCTTGCTGGCTGGCTTGGGTATCGGCGTCGGATGCGGCGTCTCTGCGTGGGCTGCCGTTCTTGCTGTGTTCTTGCTATGGCGTCGAAGGCGGCGGCGCCCCGTCGGCGACAGCTCAGGCATGGCCAGGGAGACCCCCCTGGTAGCGGCTGTGCGTGGCGCGGTGGAGACTCTGGCTGCCTACAGCTACGCGGACATCGAGACGGCGACGGCGGGGTTCGCGGAGGAGCGGAGAGTGGCCGCCGGATCGTCGGTGTACCGCGCGGTGATCAACGGCGAGGCTTTCGCGGTGAAACGCGTGGCCGCCGGCGGCGACGACGTGCGCGGTGAGGTCGACGTCCTCGGCCGCGTCAACCACTCCGGCCTCGTCCGGCTCCGGGGCCTGTGCGCGAACGGAGACGACACCTACCTGGTGCTCGAGTTCGCCGAGAACGGCGCGCTCAGCGAGTGGCTTCACCCCGGCAGCGCAGCCGCGTGTCTCCGCCGTGTCCTCGGCTGGAAGCAGCGCGTTCTGGTGGCGCTCGACGTCGCGGGTGGGCTCAACTACCTGCACCACTTCACCAACCCTCCCTACGTGCACAAGAATCTCAACAGCGGCAACGTCCTCCTCGACGCGAACCTCCGCGCGAAGGTCTCGAGCCTCGGGTTCGCGCGCGCCGTGGCCGTCGCCGTCGCAGCCGGAGACGACAGCATCGCCCTGATGACACACCACGTCGTGGGCACCCACGGTTACCTGGCGCCGGAGTACCTGGAGCACGGCCTGATCAGTCCCAAGCTCGACGTGTTCAGCTTCGGTGTCATCCAGCTCGAGCTCTTGTCCGGGAAGACGGCGGCGTTTGTCACCGACGATGACGGGCAGAACATGCTGCTGTGGCAGGCGGCGGACGGGCTCGTCGACGGCGATGGCGCATGGTTCAAGCTGAGGGCGTTCATGGACCCTCAGCTGCAAGGCCACTACCCGATCGGTGTCGCGTCCGCGGTGGCCGCGCTGGCCGTTCGGTGCGTGGCGCGGGAGCCACGGGCGCGGCCTTCCATGGAGGAGGTGTTCGTCACGCTCTCAGCGGTGTACAACCTCACGGTTGATTGGGATCCTCAGAATTACAGCGCATCAGCTTCTATGGTCCTCGGTAGGTAGCAATTAAGGAAGCTCAATTTTTTCGACGTGAGATATTAAGAAGAAGCATAGTGTCAAATATGTTCTCTACCATTTTCATTGGGAGTGGTTGACAGTCAGAAGGTACTTTATTCTTTTTTTATAAAATTTGATACCTCTCGACGTCTCTGGTAGATATCAATATTTACACTAAAAAATATTGATACCTCTTAGTAACTCTAATATTACTTTTTCATAGAAGAAACGGCGAGCATGTAAGTGAGAGTAACTATGTATGGGCACAGTACAGAAGCGGTCCTTTCTTGCTGGGCTGCAAGGCCATCATGGGCCTAACTAGAGTGGTAATCTTCGAACTCCCAATTGGGCCACCGGCCTAGTGGGTCTCCATTCGGCCTTCACTCATCACGCCGCCGAGACGCCGAGATCCACGATTCCCCAACCGAACGTCGATTTGTGCAACGCCGAGAGCGAGAGGAAGGAACACCTCCGCCATCGACGGCCGCCTGCGGGGCTCCCGCCTCCCGCGCCACGCACCGCAGCGCGACGACGTGAGCCCACCTCCCGACATCGACATGAACGCCACCGTGACCCTCGTGTCCTCGCCGTCGACCACCAGCTGCCCCTCCGATTCCTCTCACAGCAGCAAGGCTAAGGCTTCCCGGACAAGAGCTCAAGCAGGACGTACGACACCCAAGGTGATCTGCCCGCCGACGCCGGTGACGGCGTGTGCGGGGCCGAATGTTTGAGACCTTCGCGCCACTGTCGTCAGCTCCCTCTGACTACTGGCAAGAGATTCCGTTTCAACGGGCAAACGTTCCCCTATCTTCAATGACGAGAAAAGAGACGGAAGAGATCGAGGATGTTGACTTGAATTGAAACTCCTGTTCTTTGTCGCCGCCGAGGACCTCTCTTGGCCACCTCCGGTCCGGACCTCCAGCTAGCCCCGCTCCACCCTCTGGGAGGGGTCGACGCCTCCCGCTCCGCTAGGGTGAAAATGGTATAGAAACGGACGGAAATCATCTTTATTGTTTTAGTTTTTCTATTTTTTTGGAATCGGAAACCCCGGATACGAAAACGGAATCGAATATTATCGGAACCGAAAACGAAGCGAAAACGAACCGGCGCGAATACAGTAACAAAAATTTATTGGAATAAAAAAACCCCTCAAACTGATAAATCCAATTCTCAAGTCTCAACGGTCAACAATTCATCATAAAACACAATCATATAAATCCAATTATTAAGTATCAACGGTACATCACAAAACACAATCTATGGAATAAATTATCTATATTTAAGAGAGTAATGATGTTCATAAATCCCGATGCAAGAAAAAAAATATTCTTATGTAATTTTAGATTTGCATAACAAATAGTTTTTAAAAAATAACAGCCAAAACCAAGTATTCACTATTCAGTGCTTAAAAAAATCCATGGTTTTTCCGTCACAAAATTTCTGGAAATTCCAAGAAATTTTCCGGAAATTTTCCGACCAATTCCGAGTTCCGACGGAAACTGTCCTTATCATTTTCGATTCCATTACCGAGAAAATATTTCCGAATTCGTTTCCATTTCCGGAAAATTCCGACCAACAGACTCCGTTTTCAAAAATAGGTCCGGAATCCGGAAAATTTTCATACCGTTTTCACCCCTATGCTCCACTCCCATCCTCTACCCCTAATCATGATTCGAAATTTCGGTGGGGTTCGAAATTCCAACAAGCACAAAACTTTCCCAAAATTTTTAGATTTTTTTAAATATCTGTGAATTTGATAAAATCTTATCAAAATATGTTAAAAATTTCAAATAAGCTCGATCAAAAAACACAAAAAGCATGAATATTATTAAACTTTAGCAACCACCGAAATTTCAAAAATTTCAGTGATTACTGAAATTGCAAACCCTATCTCTGATGCAAACAAGGGGGGATAAAATGAAGAAGGGGCAAAAGAGTTACTCCTTGGTCTCAAAACCAACAAACCTAATACGAGATGTCGAGATGTGGCATATACTACTATTGCAAATCTATTCAGACCTTCTAACGTACTTTATTAGGTTTACTTATTCTAGAATGAAAGAAACGCTGCACGTACTTTCACGCAAGGTCTGCAAAACCACCGGTAACCGCGCGGTACGGTAAAAGAAAAACCGCGGTAACCACCTTAAATTTAATTAAATTTAAAAATAATATAAAATCTATCTATATACTAAAAATTCATTAAACTTCCTAAATATGATCTCAAGCTGCTACGTGGCTCCCTCAAAACGCTTCGCCACGTGGCGCAACAAGAGAGTTGAGAACCCCCTAGGGCCCGCACGTGCAGTGCATGGGTTATTTCCATAACGTGAACTAACGAAGATTAGATCCATATATAATTGTGTATGGGAGGCAAGATTCGAAATTAATGTCAAAGCAAAATCTAATCACATATGGCATGCAAGATTAGGCGCGTGCAGCGCATGGATTTGTCATGAATAAACGAAGATTAGTTCCATAATTGTGTACACAAGACAATATTTCAAATCTATATCAAAGCAAGCAAGATTAGTTTCATGAGGCAAGATTTTATATATATACACACACACCGGCTTGCATACATATATTTCACCTCACCAGCAACACTTTTTAATCCTCTCCAACACACAATTTTGGTGGCTTCGTCCTCCCGTCCTTTGCAACACGCAATTTGGACGAGTCATCCTTGCAATAGAGATCTACGGCACCAGCCCAATAGCTGACGCCCAATCCATTAATTAAGGGAAATACTTTCTCCATCCGTCCTAAAATATAAGTATCTAAGATTGAATATGATGTTTCATACTACAATGTATCTGGATAGACTCTCTGTCATGATATATTGTAATAAGAAACATCTCATTCAATCCTAGGTTATTATATTTGAGACGGAGGGAGTAGATAGGACATAGCTACTGGAAAGAAATCCTAGGTTATTATATTTGAGACAGGGGGAGTAGATAGAACATAGCCACTGAAAAGGAAGGGAGATAGAGAGAGCAGGGCGGGTAGGTCGACCTAGGAGATAACTATTTTTTCCTGTACCTATTTTTTTAAACCATAAATTCTTTCACCGAGAGATCAAGTCATAATGTAAAAAATCATAATAACAACAAAAAAAATAATATTTTAAATAAGATGTCCGCGCAACTGCGCGGGCTACCTTCCTAGTTTTGATAAATTTTACACGGTTTCATTTGCTACGGTTACTACGGTTACTGTGCGGTACCTGTGTTCACCGCCGGGGCGCGGTAACCCTGACCCGGCGGTTTGGGAAACCCTGCTTTCACATAGTAGTAGTATTTCGGACATGAATCATGTTCCTTTAGTACCACAGGCACGCAATCATTCCTTATCATCGGCCGGCCCGTTTATCCTTTGCATTCTGTGCATTGTCTTCCCCCTTTTCGTCCTGCCTGCTTCTACTTCGATTTAGAACATTTCTATCGATTGCTCCGGTTGATTCTGCTCCCCAATCCACAAATCTATCGTTTATAGACTGTGGTACTGATACCAATCATCAGCTCGCCCTTCACGTGGTCGATCTATTCATCCGTTGACAATGATCATTGCTGAACAAGACCCCAAACGGGGGCCAAAGTGAGCACTTCCAACTTTCAAAAGTTACCGGGCCACAGTGTCGCCGCCCGCGACACACCCCCAGTATGCTGCCTCCAAGCCCCACAGGAATAAGGCCTGGTTTAGTTCTAAAAAAAATTTACCTAAAAACATCACATTAAATCTTTGGACATATACATAGATGATTAAATATAGATAAAAAACTTAATTGTACAGTTAGCATGAAAATCACGAGACGAATCTTTTGAGCCTAATTAGTCCATCATTAACCATAAGTATTACAGTAACCCACATATACTAATGATGGATTAACTAGACTTAATAAATTTGTCTCGCGGTTTTCAGACGAGTTATAAAATTAGTTTTTTCATTCGTATCTATGTATTATATAAGTAGAACTCGGTGACTGTTTTGTCTTATATCCTCTCTATAATGCTGCCCCCTAACCCTATATAAGAATCAATTCGTCAAACAGGAGTCTGTTATTACATCTTATTGAGAGGAGATGAACCTTAATAAATTATTGTCATATTTATCCATCCAATTTTAGTTTTCGCGCACTATATTTCTATTATTGCTGATAAAAACATCGAACAAAAAGTTCACCCTTTATTCTGTAGACGTACTGGCCCTACCGTTCAGCTGTCATTGCCTCATTGGCATGAATGGAGAGAGACTACAAGTCAACAGCGTGAACTATGGTGTTCCCAGAGTTGACATCAGCTGTGCATAGAACCTAATCTTATGACTTTCAGGGCATAAAAGACATAGACGCACATTAAAATGAGTTAGTGATGTATGAATTTGCGGTTGGTACAGTGTAAGTATTGCAGTAAATCACTGTTTACGGTGGAACTGTAATGCATTAATCTTGTCCATTCGTCGTGAATTGGATATCTGAAAATCTCACGAAGCCACAGAATTGTTCACCTCCGACTTTCTTCATGTAAATCCAGAGGATCCTCCTATATAGCCTATAGTTATGGCTACAATGCAATGGAGAACTGAATCGCCGACATACTACTTGAGTAGTTGAGTATCGATATTTCACACCATTTATATCGGCAGAGTTTCATACTGTTTCTAGAAGGATTTCTTATAAGAAACCCCTGGTTTCTCATGGCCTTAGCTTGATGACGTGATGTTTTCCCATGATGGAGGGGATTATATACGATGACTACAGCGAAAAATAGCTTGGACATCGCTCGGTTGCAGGTTTCTGAAATTCCCGTAGCATTGGTGGTTCATGACTCACGATGATCAGGGAGCCAAAAAGATTTTTTTTAAGCCCAAGCAAATTTCAATATAAAAATAGTATTTACTATAAAAATTTCATTATCTATTTACTTATCAATATTAAAATTTAGTGGAGTTTTCGCCCGTTCCTGATCGGCAGCTACCTCACCGCTCCACGCGCTGCCGTGCCGAGCATGAAGTCTCAGCCGGGTAAAGGTTTAACATCACTAGCGGCGAGGGGAAGTATCCGCTTGCGTGTTTGCCGGCGTCGGAGAAAACACATGGATCGATCGGAGAACGGCACGGCAGCGTACGCGACGAAAAAAACAGTGTGCGACATCGCTGTGCTCCGTACGCGCTGATTCGGTGTCTTCCACCACTAGTAGCTACTCCCTCCGTTTCATAATATAAGGTATTTTGAATTTTGGTTTGTACTGTTTGATCACTCGTTTTATTAAAAAAGAAATTTATGCAAATATAAAAAACGAAAAGTTGTGTTTAATGTACTTTGGATAATAAAGTAAATCATAAAAAATGAATAATAATTTTAAAATTTTTTGAATAAGACGAGTGGTCAAACAGTGCAAGCAAAGACTCAAAATCCCTTATATTATGGGACGGTGGGAGTAGTTGATCCGTTGATTGAGTCCGCGTATCGCCGTGCAAAGCATGCGATCGGCTAACTTCAAAGAAAGGTGCCGGTAAATTGCCAGCAGCAGCAGCAGCGTGTCCAGGCCTTCCTTTCTGACTTTTAACTGCAGCTTCCTAGTCAAACGACAATACTCTAGTACGGAGTACTTCATAAGAAAGTTTTTTTTTATTTTGTTAAAAAAAAGGAAAAAGGTAAGGTAGACGAAAGGCAAGATGGGCCGGGGTTCACTGGTTGGCGCCGCCTGTTTCCTTTGCTTTTCTCCCTTCGTGTGGGTGCGTTGGACTGGTTGGCATTTGGAGGCGCTGCAAGAAGAAGAGTCTGTGAGTGTACAGCGTAAGAGCCAAGTCTAGTCAGATTAGCACTAGGAATTACTCGTGGTCAGCTCACCAATCGATGGCACAAAGCAAACCAGGCAAAAAGAGGCGGAGAAGAATATTCACTTGGGCCAAAAGTTAAAAGGACCTTACCGCATATACGAAGAAAAAGATAAGGCAAACCAGCCAAAAAGAAACGGAGAACTTCCACTCGGGCAAAAGTTAAAAGGACCGTGGCACATACGAAGAAAAAGAGCTCGCAGAAGTAGCGAAAACGAAATAAAATTTTTTTTGTCAAGAATGGGATTCGAACCCATGCCCTTTCGGACCAGTACCTGAAACTGGCGCCTTAGACCAACTCGGCCATCTTGACATCTTACTCGCAAAGTAAAATTATAATATTTGTATGTAAAGGCATGTACTAGTTGTTCCAAACTGCACGGCGCCGGAGTGCAGTGATCTGCGTTGCTGTTTTACTGACGCAAACGAAGACATGTTTCCCGTTGCTCAACCTTGCTCGTAACGTCACACAAATATTTATATTTAGCCGAGGTGCCTTTCACACCATAAACACATACAGATGATCTCGAAGTAACTCTGCCTTACACTCCAAACATGCTTAGCCGACAGGTGCCCAATAAGCTTCACCCTTTTCCCCTTTCTGAATTTTACCATACACAAACGAACCTTAGGCACCACAATTTTGCCAAAGAAAGGGGACATGTACCATAAAAGCATTGCAGGTATTCATTAGAAGTTGGGGAAGTCTATATAAAGTGGTGTGTAAATGATGTGACCTCCCGAACACAGCCTTAGGTCTGGGTGTATTTAGTTCACGTCAAAATTGGAAGTTTAATTGAAATTGAAACGATGTGACGGAAAAGTTGAAATTTTGTGTGTGTATGAAAAGTTTTGATGTGATGGAAAAATTGAAAGTTTGAAGAAAAAATTTGAAACTAAACTCGGCCTGATAGTGTTGTGTATCTGCATTGGGTGATGATGCTCTAACCATTAACCAAACATAGGTACTACTAATAGTAACTAGGAAGGTAGCCCACGCATTCGCGCGGGCATGTATTGTATATTGCGTTTGAAATATATATAAAAACAGAATATCAATTGGCTGACACCTCCCATGTTTAAAATTAATATATTGTTTTTGAATGAGACGGTGAGGCCTCCGCTGTTCATTGTCATTTTGCTTTGATAGTTTTTCCAAGATATTTGTTAGGTTTTCAAATATATAATATTTAATACATCTGTATAAATATTTATCTATGATTTCTTTATTATATAGAAAGAATTTCTATTTAGTTTGTTTGGAAAACGTGTCTAACAAATCAAGCGTACATTAGGAGTAAGGTGTTTTGTCCTCTTTTTTAATAGAACTATTATTGTTAATAAATATGTTATATTTGTACCATCAAGTATTTCTCCTTCTAGTTGGTTTAAGTTCATGTAAGTTGTTACATACTTATATATAAATTAATAAAGACATGTCATATATCTCGCTTCCTTGTGATTTGTATGATCTATACTATCTTTTTCAAAAGAAAATACCTAGTTAACATGAACCCAAAATTTTAAACTTAATAGTAACAAATATGAAATTTCAATGAACTATATACTGCGAATCTTAGTACGGTTTATATGCGTAGATATACGATGGATGTAAGGCCATTAATGTCTAAGCATTGTAAAATTGTTACGAAAATCGAACATTCAATGGTTGGTCCAATTTTAGTGAAATGTAAGAACCAATTTTTTTACGAACTTATTACATTTTCTCTAAACAGTTTAATTTAGTCCCTATTGACATTTTCTATTACTTGCTTTATTTTATATTTTATACCAGTTCAAACTATAGGCTTTATGGATCTTTACAATCATTGTTTTAATTATAAGTATAACAATATTTAGATTAGATATCAGATATATAGCTTGAAATTTATGCATGTGTTAATATTTTTGATTATTTCTGGCTATATAAATAGGAAGGGGTAGAGTGGAGAACTCAAGCCGAGAAGGGAAGGGACGTGTTATGCCGTGTTCTGCGTATGTGTGGGGCGAGGGTGAGTGGAGGGGTGGTTTTTTCTATTTTATCTAAATGATTTAAGTGAAACTGATTATCTATTTTTTGTCACATTTTTTTGTTATTTTTTCTAATTTTTAAGACGTAACACATGGCGGCTTAAGACTTTAAGTGCAAACTGATGGTCAGATGGTTTTTCTTCCAATTTATAAAGTTTTATTTTTATTTAAGACGTAACACGTGACGCCTTAAGTGTGCTCAGAGGATGTACAATGATTTACGGTAATATAATACTTATTTTCATTCTATATTATGGTCTGTGTTAGGTTCATTTTACTTTTATCCATATAGATTTAATTTAATTATTTTGAAGTCATATATGGTGATAAAATCTATATCATTATCTTTCTATAATTTTATAATTGTTCGAATGGCACACAAAAATTAGAAAAATTAATATAGCCCATTTCTTCTCAAAGTCGATATTACAGTGTATATGGGTCTTTAAATGTAAAATAGTCTAAAGACATAAGGTCATCAATATTAGCTGTGTGATTTAGATGTTATAATTGCTTACTTTTTCATAAGTTTTGCTTTCTAACTAACATATTTTGGAAACATTACTAATTGTATATTCATTTTACTTTTATGATTGTAGACCTAATTTACTTATTATGAAGTTATGTATTATGATAAAATATATATTATTATTATTATTATTTTATATTTCTTATAATTGCTTGAATGGCATGCAAAAGTTAGAAAATATAAACCAAAATGATATTTTTTTTCAAAGCTAAATTATAGTGAAATATGGTCTTCAGCTGTAATTTAGTTATGAATAATATAAATAGTTACGTGGATCAGAAATTAGTTGTATGATTTTGAAGCTTAATTGTTTAACACAAAATTATTGCTTATCAAACTAATAAGGCATGAAAATAGGAGAGTGAAAAAGTTGAGAAATGAGTTGAAGGAAGAGGAGGCGTACATACGTACGTTCGTTTTTTAAAAAAACTAACTTATACATATAGACTTAGGTGGGCCCGGGTTTAGGAGTGGAATTTTTTCTTGAAAATTTATCTAATAGTTGTACATATTGGGTCCACCAAATTTAATAAAAATATGTTTGTTATTTTAGATTTTTTAAGAATTTCACTAATTTATTAGAGCATCACATGGCAACTTAGTAGCATTTGTAGGATGTCATATGGTGAATTAGGAGTATTTTTGGGAAGTTTAATGGACTTTTAGACATCTAATCTAATGTTCTAAAACATTGGTCGGGTCCAACAATTTAAATGAAAATCGACGGTAATATTTATGTAAATTTATAGAGTAATATGTTTTATCTTTAAATAATAGAAAATCATATTTTAAATGTCATCAATTTTTTTTCCAATGGTACTAAGTATGTATGCTTTTTGTTTTGCTTATTGATTTTACGGTAATTCTGTGCGTAGTTTTTTTTCTTCTGACGCGAACAGTAGGTATGCTTCGTTAGTTTCTTGAGCGTATGAAGTTTTTTTCCATATATACATAATAAAAAGAATAGCTATATTTATAGCGTCATATTTACATTGTAAGTCCCAAAATTATATATGTAAATCACAAAATTACATACGTAAGTTTCAAAATTACATATGTAATTAGTATGTAATTATAGTGTAAATAGGATGTAATTATAACGTAACTAACGTGTCATCATACATACAGGAAAAATCCGATGCTAATAAAAAAGGTAAAGGATTAATAACGATGATAAAAAAAGGAAAGTTGCATCCTTCGAGCGTTTATCCACAGTATATCAAACCATCAACGGCCAGAGATTCGACTGTTTTCAGAAAAAAAAAACGTGCGACATATATAGCTCATCCGCATAATAAATACGTAACAGAGTAAGGAATTAGTTTTTTTGAAATAAAATACATCTATTCTAATAGTCGAAAATATCGGGTCTAACAATTTAAGTGAAAATTTAATCTAATGGTCTAAAATATTGGGTCCACTAATTTAAGTGAAAATCGACGGTTAGATTTGATAGAGCCACGTGGCAGCCTAGGAGCGATTGTAGGGGTCCTACGTGGCGGCCTGAGAGCGTTTGTAGGAAGTTTAATGGACTTTTAGGGATGCTAATAAAAAAGGTAAAGGATTAATAACGATGATAAAAAAAGGAAAGTTGCATCCTTCGAGCGTTTATCCACAGTATATCAAACCATCCACGGCCAGAGATTCGACTGTTTTCAGAAAAAAAAAACGTGCGACATATATAGCTCATCCGCATAATAAATACGTAACAGAGTAAGGAATTAGTTTCTTTGAAATAAAATACATCTATTCTAATAGTCGAAAATATCGGGTCTAACAATTTAAGTGAAAATTTAATCTAATGGTCTAAAATATTGGGTCCACTAATTTAAGTGAAAATCGACGGTTAGATTTGATAGAGCCACGTGGCAGCCTAGGAGCGATTGTAGGGGTCCTACGTGGCGGCCTGAGAGCGTTTGTAGGAAGTTTAATGGACTTTTAGTATATAATAGATAGATAGATAGATAGATAGATAATAGATAGAAGATAGATAGATAGATAGATAGATAGAAGATAGATAGATAGATAATAGATAATAGATAATAGATAGATAGATATATAGCAATTATGTGCAAGCTTGAATAAATGAATCACATTATTTTCACCTTGTATCAAATTGACAAAGGCATATGACCAAATAAACAAGACATTTCCTTGGTATCATTGGCTCTTTAACTAACTAAATTTCTACCCCCAAAAATTTGTCAACCCACCTAACAAAGTAAACAAAAAAAAGTATCAACAATCTTAATTTCTTTTCAACTTGTCGATCATCCGCATGCTTATGCTTCGATCAATTCCATTTTATCACTCGGCGTCCTCGTCGATGGTGCTGAGCAGCCTCTTCACCGGCGGCGCCGCCGCCGCTAATTTGTCGCCGGAGCTCGCCGGACAGCATGGCCGTGTCATCACCGACTCGCCGAGAGTCCTCTCGTTAAGCTTCTCGTTGATTTCGCCGTCGCGGTCGTCGCCGCCGCATCCGTTCGCCGCGAGCATCGGCATGATGCGCACCTTCTTGACGCCGCCGCCGCGCTGGTGGCGAGGCCGCGCCCTCGCCACCAGCGCGTCGCTGGCGCGCACGGCGAGCGCGGCCATGTCGACGCCGGAGAGGGGCCGCCCGAGCATGGACACGGGGAGCAGGAAGTATATCTGCCCCGGCCGGAGTAGCTCGCCGCCGTCGAGGGCGGGGACGTCGACGTCGAAGTAGAGCGCGTCGGAGCTGCACAGGAAGAGCCGGCCGGCATTGCCGCCGAGCACGTCGGATACGCTGACAGGGCAGGAGGCGGCGGCGGCGGCGACCTCCGTCAGCGACCCGTCGGCGGCGATGACCTGTGCCGGCGGCGCCGCCGCCGGCTGATGATGGCGAAGCAACGTGCTGCTCCGGTGATTGCACGAGAGACCTGATCCCATCAACCGATTGTGTACACAAAATGAATGGGTTTTTTTTGGAGTTTGGAATATTGAGAAGAGGAGACCAAAGAAAATGTGGTTTTTATAGAGGAGGCGCCGAAAGTAGGGGAGAGTAGTGGCCGGCTGAAACGAATGGAAATTTCTTTGTTTCTTTCATTTCACCCCCTTTGTTTTTGCTCTATTGTGAACTAATCTTCTGCCTCTTGCCATGGTGACAAATGGCTGCTAGTTTTTCTTCTCCCTCATAGAACAACTTGTATAGTTGTACGAGCAACATATTGCAGTTTTGTACTGGGTGTGTTCATTTGTAATGTGAGGACAATGGTTGCCACTTGATCATTGCAACATTGTTGACAAATAATCCCCGCAAAAAAAAAACATTGTTGACAAATAAGAACCAACGGGAACATTAGCACTTTCTTTAGAAGAATAAATGTTACAGTACTATTTAACGATGGAAATATGTGAAAGCAAGTGTTTCTACTGCAATTAGGAAGCACCAGGTGGAACATAAAATAAGCACATCAACAGTAGTGAATCTTCGTTATAGAATCTGTAAAAATATATAAAGAAAGTAACAAATTTGGTATCTTGCAAACATGGTGAAAAAAAAAGAGTAAAGTCCATCACCGGTCTATAAATTTGTACCGCTGTGTCATCCCGATCCCTAAACTCGCAAATCGACCGTTCAGGTCCTCAAACTTGTTCGACTGTGTCATTCCGGTTCCTAAACTTGCAGATCACTCGTTTAGGGGTTAAAGTCAACTTAGCTAAACTTTTTGAGAGAGAGAAAAAAAAGTCAACCTAGTTATACATAGTAGTACATGTCTACACGTTCTCCTTTGCATCCAGCAGAATACAACAACTGCTCCTCATTTGGTCGGTCGGCCAGATAAACAAGGATTAATTAGTACGGTGCGTTGACATGGCAAATGGGCAACCACTCCCAATTGGCCAAAATCGCCTACGAACAACCGGAACCCCGTGTGCAAAACCAACGCTTTCTCGGGGTTTCCCCCGCAAAATCCGACCAAGCAGAGAGCAGCAGAAGCCAAAAACCACGGGCCGTCGCGTGGGCGCTGACGCCGCGCGCGCGCGCGCGAACGCGGTCTCGTTCGATCGATCGGATATGTGCGCCCGCTTCGTCCGCCACGCGCGCCCAAACCCGCGGGCTGCAGGCGAAGTCCGAGGCATTCAGGCATATTCTATCGGAGATAGGCGTTTGCTTGTTTCAGTCGTCTCACGGTGTATCGTATCATGTCACAAAATTTTCAGACGGATATTAAATTTTGAAAATGTTCTCGCTGATTTTGAAGTTTTCTCTAAGTCCAAACAAATTCATTTTTTCCCCGGAGCTTATCCTGTACTGCGACCCATAGTTATAACTTATAACCTTCAATTTTTTTTGTTCGAGAAACTAAATTAATTTTTGGCAACCATGTATGTAGAGTATAATTGGCAATTGCCCGCGATGTCTTGAAGGAAAAAAGGGAAGGCCCGCAGCTGGTTTTCGAGGAGATGCGGGAGCGCCGGCGCCGGATTATTATTCCGAGATCTCTTGCCGGCGATTTGCCACTCATCAGCTGCACGATACGTACTGTAGTTAGCTATAGGGGAGGTGGTAACTACTAGTGACTAGTGATCGATCGAGCTAGGTCTGGCTGGAAATCACTTCGCAAAACCGTGTGCCCCCGCCGCTAGAAACCAGCCGAAGAAGTGGAAGTTAAAGCGCAATAACCAAAAAAAAAAAAGGTTTTCATCTCAAGTCTCAAGCGGTGGCACTGCTCCCACTACGTACTCTACGAATACTAGTCACGGAACGTGCTACGACTAGTGGTTGCAAACGAGGAGAGATCACCTGTGTTTAGGACAGAATCGTGTGTGAGCCGTAGTGGTAGGACGACCTGGACTTCATCCTCGGCCGCATTTTTTTTCTTTTATACTTATGTTTATTAGTAAAAGAAAATCTTAATTTTCGACTTAAAATTTAAAGCTGATTTTACGATTTTTTTATCCAAGTTTATTTTTCAGCTTTTACCTTTAAATCACTAATAACACATATATAAAAAAAATTATTTTTATTTTATAAATACATCGTTTGGCTTATTTCGATGGGGCTACTGTTATTTGCTTGTGCACGCATGCAGTCAAGCATGGGGCCTTCTGATGCGGCCAGATTGATTCACATGTGTGTTTGTCTGTCTCCGTCCGTCCGTTTGGTTGGTTGGTTGGTTGACTGGCTGCAGGTACGGTGGTTACACTACACATGCCGTCGACGAAAACGAAGATTATTTCTCGTGCTCCTCGTGCGTTTCCACGTTTCGTTTATCAGCTCGATCGATCATGCACCCACAGTAAACGAAGCTAACCGTTCCAGAAGCGAAGACGAGAGGACTGGACCGTACGTACGTGCACGCAGTCATATCTAATCCAATCCTACTATAGATATGATATGATATGGGCACGAGCTGTACGTACGGCAGCATGTACCTTGGACTGAGCCTGATCGTCTTTTCCGTTTCACACCTGGCGTCTGGTAGTAGTACACCCGTACTGTCGAGTCGTGTGTTGTCTCACTTGCGTTTTTGGTCACAAACAATCAGCTGCAAGGGACCATATGTTCATTCGCTCATGGTCAGCTTCATTATATTGACCGCTCAGTTTAACGGTTCCGATTTGTGATTAGTGTTCGAAGCATCGATCCTTTTAGACTGCATGTGTTCTTTCGACGAGTTGAAAACACTTCTACCCTCGCAAGTACTTCCTCCGTTTAACAATGTAAAACGTTCTAGCATTGCTTATATTTATTTAGATGTTAACGAATCTAGACATATGTATGTATTTAGATTCATTAACATATATATATATATATATATATGGACAATGCTAAAAAGTCTTACATTGTGAAACGGAGGGAGTAAAACATAGCGATAAATTGACGCATAATTAATCAAGTATTAACTAAAATAATTTAAAAAATATACTATTATGATTTTAAAAGTATTTTTTATAGAAAGTATTTTTTAAAAACATATTGCTTAGTCGTTTGAGAAACATACACATGAATATATAGAGAGAGAGAGAGTAGAAGTTGAGAAATGGGATAAAAGAGAACTCCGTTTAATAACGGTTAGTGGGTTAACTAATCTGATGAGCGACATGTCAACGAAAAAAGATTGGACTCCGTCGCTGTCCGGCAACGGCGACGAGAGACAACAGATCGACGACCATATTTTTGATGATTAGTTTTTTTTCTCTGATCAAAACAAAGTTCGTCACCGCCGCCCGAACTTGATCAATTCCCGTACGTGCCGGCTGCCGGCTGCCCGGCCTCGATCGTCCGCGTCGTCTCCACGCCATTCTTGCAAGACGCGATTAGATTATATTCAACTCGATCTGATCTCCCCAACCCCAAACCACAAGTCAGAATCAGGTTCCAGAATAATAATATTATTATGCGTTGATAGTGATCATTCATCAGTTGCAACCTGATATATATGACCTTTTTCTTTTTTGTTTGTTCAGGTTGACAGACCAAATGTTATCTGCAGCCGCGGTTTGCCTGCCCAGGACGGCGACTTCGTCGGACGGCGGCGGCAGCGGCTGATTCCGCCGGAAGCCGCAGCATTTCGGGCAGGATTGGGGCTCCCTTGGATTGGTCCCTCTGCTATTTCTGTGGCCTTCACGATTTCTTGGACACATCGATCTTGTTAATTAGTAATTGGGATGGTGCTGAGGAACAGTTCAGGGGAGATCATTTTCTCCTCTTGCAGGTTTCTGAATAGTTACCGTGAGGCTTTGGAAACAGAACTTCTAGCTTGTGTGGAAGGAATTGGGTTGGCACTCCAATGGACTTTACTCCCTATCGAAGTTGAGAATGATTGCCTGACGGCGGTTCAACTTGTACAGTCGAAAGACCATGATCGCTCTGCTCTCGCGTACATTGTCAGAGAGATCAAGCGCCTGATACTTGATGAGAGGGAAATTATCATAAAGAAGATACAGAGATCCTAAAATCAAGTTAATCATATGTTAGCATATAAAGCTCGCACCGACCAGCTCTCAAATTTTTGGTCAGGTGACTCTTGTAGCTTTATTTCTCAGCATATATGTAACTATGTAAGGATTTGTTGGTTGAGTAATGTATGGGGCAGCTTAGTTACTCAAAAACTTTTCCTAAAAACATCACATCGAATCTTTGGACATATTTATGGAGCATTAAATATAGATAAAAAGAAAAACTAACTGCACAGTTTGCATGTAAATCGCGAAACGAATCTTTTGAGCCTAATTAGTCTATGATTAGCCATAAGTGATACAATAACCCACATGTGCTAATGATCTTTTGAGCCTAATTAGTTTATGATTAGCCATAAGTGATACAATAACCCACATGTGCTAATGACGGATTAATTAGGCTGAAAAGATTCGTCTCGCGGTTTCCAGACGAATTATGAAATTAGTTTTTTTCATTCGTATCCGAAAACCTCTTCCGACATCCGGTCAAACGTCCGATGTGACACTCAAAACATTTTTATTTCACCAACTAAACATGCTCGATTTTGCTCTTCCCCGCAAAAAAAAAATCTGAAATGAGAAAAGTGAAGCCAGTGACATGCAGTTAATGACCTGGCCACCTGGGGTGTTTTCGGGAGGTTGGGACCGTTGGCCGTTAGGTTTGTTAGCGGTTACTGTTTCCTTTTCCTTTGAAACTGTAGATGGTGATTACTGTAGATGGGATAACGTTCCAAATATATTTTAAGAAATTAATGACAAAACATGTGTAATAGAGACTCTGTTGATATTCAAATTAAGCATGAAGTGGAAAAAGAACGGAGCATCTTTCCCAGCCGTATACTTGCTTAAGCACTTGATTAGCCTCAGCCACCCCTTTAGCTGACCACTATCACATATTCATCATCTTTTTCCATTATAATCCCTCTACTGTGTCATTTCCCTCACTTTCTGCATCAATCAGCCTCTTAAAACCAATCTATCTTATCACCCCTATCACCAATCCTAACCACCACCCGTTTTTCTCACTTATAACATTGGTGCACTGCATCACCACTTCACTATGCTACCTTCCAACAACTCTTAACAGACATGGTGCTTCTTGGCATTCATCTATCTCTAGGAACAGTTTGCTCTCACCCTATCATAAAAAAGCTACCCTTTTTATTTTAAGCGTAGTTATGGGTTTCCATGTCTAATATTTGACCGTTCGTTTTTTTAAAAAAATTATAAAAAATGAAGAAAAAGTCACGCGTAAAGTTTTATTCATGTTTTATCATCTAGTAACAACAAAAGTACCAATCATACAAAAAATTTAAATAAGACGGATAGTCAAACGTTGGAAAAAAAACATATAATTGTATTTAAAATGAGATGGGGGAGTTTATTAATTAGTATAGTATCAACGTTGCCATCATACCACACTGCTACACGGAAGACATATCATCATTATGCTAAACCACTAGAGCATGATTCTCGAGTTGAATCCAACGATGATAAAAATCAAACTTATATAGCAAGAAAACTCTTAGAGGAAACACCATATTTTTTTTTTAGAAATTTTGATATCAATCAGAGACAAAGAATAATGTGTCAGCTCATGGACTCATGAGTCCAAATTACAATGGTATAAACTAATAGATATATTTGTGCGCAAAATATAATTTTTGAAACAGAAAGGCAAAAGCTTTGCCTTATATCTTTGATAGAGAAGATAAAATAACAACAACAACAACCTTCCTAGGAAGGGTAAACACCCGAGCATACAAAATGCAACGATATATATTGATATTTGGAAGCAGAAGATAAGAGTTGTATACAGAATCCAATTCTGCTTTTTTACATCTAAAAAGATAATTTAAGAATTATATATAAAATCTAATTCTATTTTAATTATCTAGCTCCACGTAAAATTACGCAAGATATATAAGTTCTCCATAATTAGATCAAGAATTCAGGCTCACTTCTAATGGGAAAAAATGGGCACATTTAAGAGTAGAAGAAAAATCTTTGACATGTTTACACCTATTTCCACTTGAAAAAAATGATGGCCAAGCCTTACAATCAAAACAGAAAGCGACTCATTTCGCCAAAAAGGAAAAAGAAAATGAAGAAAGTGACTCACAACTAACAAGGCCATATTTCACACAAAAAAGGGCTCAAATTGCACTCCCTGACCGTGTTGGGCCGGCCTGTTCGAGCAGTACCCATGCCTGTCAACTGTCATCAGTCATTACCATCTCCATCGATCTGACCCTAACCAAAAGGATTACTGACGACTGTTATTTTGACTACTCCATCAGATCAGATAACAACACGCACAGAAAGGCAGCTAGCGGCAGGAATTCTGGAGCAAGCAACACTGCAACAAGCTCCCAGAATCTCTGAATCTCTGATCGCTAGCACCATGATCTCGACACATTTGGTTCATCTAACGCAGATGCTAGCTGCTCCGGTCGCCAAGTCGTCCTCCCGGCGCCTTTCTTGTTGGATCAAAACGCTCTTGTTCCTCATTGACAGTGAATTATTTTGGTTCTTTTGTTTGGCTTATACTATATATCATGTTAAGCGCCATTTGTGAGATAAGCCCGGAACTGGTAAGCCGAGCTTTCGCTGACAGTGACAGAGACCCCATTTGTGAGATAAGCATTACAATTGGTTTTATAACTATTTTTTTGAAAGGAGAGTTATATAATACTCTATTCATTCCTTAAATGACTTTACAAATTATTTTTTATATAATGGAAATGTTTTGTATCCCCCGTCTCTGTCGTAAGACACATGGCCAATAAGTCTAATAACTTTCCAACTTTAATGGCTACTAATTTTTTTTTAATAGTTAGACTACTATGAATAAAACATTAATGGAACTTTTATGTACGACACAACATATTTTTTCTATAATACAATATCTTTCCAAGTATGTGTTAATTTTTTTGTAAAAGAAAGAAAAAGACAAGAGGTCGAAATTGAAATGTAAATAGTGACAAGTATATGGAAATAGAGGGAGTATATCTGTATAAGCAGTAGTACGCAGCAAGTTAATACTAATAGACTGAGACTACACTTTTTAAGTTTTCAGGAGTCATGCACTGATGCAAATTGTCGTGCTGTTGCAGAAATGGCCGTGATAAGAGCACATACCGGCACCACTGTTCAGTGTCGCCTCGTTGATGCTCGTTCTAGCTACCACACTGTTTTCTTCGATCGCTTCTGTTCAGGATTAATTGATTCAGTGATTCCTAAGATTTGATACACCTCTTGGTGCTAGTTACTGACACTGATTCCTCGTTGATTCAGTGATTTCTTCGCTGGGTAGAAGCAAGTTCATTAATTGGAATGCAGGAAATTTTTCCATGTGAAATTTTCCTTTGTTCTAAATGAGGCCTCGGAAGCAAAACATGCTTGATCACAGGAAGCAGGGCTGAGAAAACAACATCAGCTGTACACATATACAATGTTGTGAAAAAAATTGAAGTTAAATATATTACAGAGTTGTGGGTGCATAACCACTTCCACTTACAAGAGAGTAATTCAAGCAACTTAATTAAGTCATCCATCATTCTATTTTTTCCCTTATTTTTCCAAGTAAAACATCATACATTGTCTATACAAATTAAGTCCCAGAGGATCAAAGGAGAAACTCTGAAACTTAAAAGTGGAAAACTACACACCACAACGCTAATAAACGCATTGGGTGGTGGGGGCAAACAGCCAAGTATATACTACTACACAAACCGAGATAAATACATGATGCTTATTCCTTTTTCACATATTAATCTCGACCTACCTAAAAACCACTACCTATGTTTCTATCCTCCCTGTGTCTCCCTTTTTCTTGTCTTAACTTAACCTTGTGTCTACATGCATGAAAGCAGGCCATCACCACCATGGCCTTTATAACTTACTCCAGATGACAACATTTGCCAATATATTTCATATGTACACATATATACTTACTTCATGACCTAGATTAATTATTGTGTACACTTGTATATTTTATACAACTATATGTATCAGGCTAGCTGCTAATCAACATATCATATCTAGCTAGTGACCTAACAGTAGCTGATTGGATATCACTTCACTATTTCAGACCTGACACTTGATCATGTACATATATGTGGCTAGCTAGTACTAGCAGTGAACTGGTGATAGCTAGGTTTGGTCACTTTGGCTGAAGAGCTAGTGATATACCCCTTCCGTCCAAAAAAAATTACAATCCTAGCTACGATATGTCTAGAATCGTAGCTAGAGTTTGCTTTTTTTAAGGACAGACTAGTATATGCTGGTGATGGGTGATAATTTTTTTTTTGGTTGGTGTAGTGTGTGAGCTAACCGTAGAAGGGTGCACGGTGGGGGATGCCCTTCCTCCTCGACGGCCGGCACCGGCTGATCGGCGGCGTGGTCGGCGTGATCGGCGCCGTGTTGGACTTGCTGCCCTCGTCGTCGGACCACCGGATCATGCCCCGGTCGAACCGGCCGAGCTGATCGTAGCCGGCCGCCGCCCTCCTCGCCTTCTTGGGGCTGAAGGAGTCGTAGTCGGAGCCGGAGCCGCCGTCGCCGGAGTCCTGCCCGCGCTTCGGCCGGATGGCGAATGTCAGGCTTGGGTCCCACCGCATTCCTCCCAGCTGAACAATGTCAAGCATACATATGCATCAGTGGAAGACTTGGCAGTAAAAACATGTTGCTATTTGAACTGTTAAAATGACTGACACGTGAATGTCTGAATGATCAGTTTTTCATGGACATGTACAGGAGTGGTTTCCAGAGGAAATAATTGATCAATAAGTGAAATGAGTAGACGAAGACTTAATTAGCAGGAAAAACATGGTGCTAATTAAACTGTTAAAATGACTGAAGTGACAGATACGAGATTTTAGACAAGTGAATGTCTGAATGATCAGTTTTTCATGGACACAGGAGTGGTTTTCAGAGGAATAACTGATCAATAAGTGAAATGAGTAGACGAAGACTTAATTAGCAGGGAAAACATGTTGCTAATTAAACTGTTAAAATGACTGAAATGACAGACACGAGATTTTGGACAAGTGAATGTCTGAATGATCAGTTTTTCATGGACACAGGATTGGTTTTCAGAGGATATTAATTGATCATTAAGTGAAATGAGTAGACGAAGACTTAATTAGCAGTAAAAACAGGTGCTAATTAAACTGTTAAAGTGACTGAAATGACAGACACAAGATTTTGGATAAGTGAATGTCTGAATGATCAGTTTTTCATGGACACAGGAATGGTTTTCAGAGGAAATAACTGATCATCAATAAGTGAAATGAGTAGCAGTAAAAACATGGTGCTAATTAAACTGTTAAAATGACTGAAATGACACACAAGATTTTGGACAAGTGAATGTCTGAATGATCAGTTTTTCATGGACGCAGGAGTGGTTTTTCAGAGGAAATAACTGATCAATAAGTGAAATGAGTAGACGAAGACTTAATTAGCGGTAAAAACATGGTTGCTAATTAAACTGCTACAATGGCTGAAATGACCCAAGATTGAACAGGTGAAGGGTACTGAATTTTTCATGGCCACAAGGGTGGCTTTCAGAGGAAGTAATAACTCAAATAAGTGAAGTGTGAGTTGATGAAGACGTGTGAAAAGTCTCATCAGGTAGAGTATTATTGATCCATCCGTTTGTCCTTGCACTAACTGCTCCCAGCCCCATAGCACATCATCTCGTTGTCTCATTGACACTGATGATTAGCTTTCCTATTTTTTCTAGAGCTTGCATAAGTGCCTAGATACCAGGTGTCTCCTGACGCCCTAAAGTTTTCATAAGACAACAATTTGCTAGTAATAAATAGTAGTTTCTTATTAATAAATACTAATACATGCTATGTATATGCATTGTCAGGAGTGAATTTTAAATTCTCGAACGGACATCACCTCGTTATTTACGTATCAATCAAATAGTTATAAAATGTTTTTAATAATGAGACGATAGATTAATATGTGTTATATTACTCTGCAAACAAGCAAGTTAAAACTTAACTTCTAAGGATAAAAAAAACAAATTAAACTTTAACCTTGCATGTTTGTGTAGTGATCTATCACATATAAATCTATCTTGTTAAAAAAATTTCAAATGTTTTCATAACTGACAAACACACAACGCGGGAAAGTCCCCTCGATCTAGAGTTTAGAATTGTTTTGCATGCATTGTTCTCCATGGTTAGATTGCTAGTTCTTATTTGAGATAGAATTGATTTCGTAACAAATTGACGGAAATGATACAGACTAAGAAGTAGAGGTTCCTGATGAAAATGTAGGATCCCCAAGTTAGGGAGAAGATGAAAGAAAGTTAGGGAGAAGTCACTCTCCATTGCCATTTTCCGTATTTTCAGATAAAGGAAGCAACAATTCCCATTTTGCAAAACCTCACAAAGATCAGTTGAATTTGCAACAGTCATCACCATATATCCAATAATCAAAGCTAAAAACAAACACAGAAACCCAGACAAGCACACGACATGGTGATTCGGTAGAACATCACCTCCAAGGCAAGGTCAACTTTATCTGGATAACGCACACGCTTTCCCTCTTACTTTCTTTCTTTTTCATAGGAAAAAAGAGGAGAGGTAAACTGGATATACAATGCATTCTACGAAAGAAGAAGAAGAAGAAGAAGAAGAAGGAGAGAGAGAGAGAGAGAGAGAGAGAGAGAGAGAGAGAGAGAGAGAGAGAGAGAGAGAGAGAGAGAGAAATGTATTATCGCTGGAAGATCCGGCTATGATGTCTCAAGTCTACCTACTACCTGAAAGCAGCCTTGTCCTAAACAAAAACAGTACTTTAGCTTCAACTTGTAGCTAGGGGGCCACTTTTTTTTTATATAATCCCCATTGCAGCAATTGCAATCAAACGGATAAGCAAAACACATAGCTTTCAAATATATAATTTTTAAAATTTTAATGACCGGGTGATTGACGAATCCCCATTGCAGCAATTTGCAATCAAACGGATAAGCAAAACACATAGCTTTCAAATATATAATTTTTAAAATTTTAATGATTGGGTGATTGACGAATCAACCCATGCTAAATGTAGGACGTACTATGGTTAAAAGGCTAATTAATTAAGTAAACCATGATTTGGAGATGAAGTACATATACAATCCTCTACTAAATGCACTCTTTTCTGGCAATTAAGTTATATACTAAATGCATAATCTTCCATATATGGCTGGCTTGATCTATTTGCAGCAGCAGCAGAAGCAGTCTTGATGGAAATGGACGTACAATGGGCTAAGCCTAAGAATAGGAGATAGATACGGGGCCCCATTTTAGCTGCATTCAACGGCTGCACACGTACCAACACGCCCCAATTTTCAGAGGGCAATAATTGGGACCTACCGATTCCATGGAGAATGTCTCATTAGCTTGTTGCACCCTTCAAGTGCAAAAGGAGATAAAAAGAGAATTAATCAGTGATTTCCTAATAAACTTGCATTACAGTGCAAGCAAGCCCTGGTTTTGCACATTTTGCTGTATCATAAACCTGATTGATAACCTTAGTTTTGTCAGCTCAAAAAGTCAATTGCCAGAATGCCAGAGCAAATGTGGTCTACTCCCTCCGTCCCAAAATAAGTGCAGTTTTGCACTATTCACATTAAATGTTTAACTGTTTGTTTTATTTGAAATTTTTTTATGATTAGTATTTTTATTGCTATTAGATGATAAAACATGAATAATACTTTATGTGTGACTAAATATTTTTAAATTTTTCACAAATTTTTCAAATAAAACGGACGGTCAAACGTTAGGCACGGATATCCACGGCTGCACTTATTTTGGGACGGAGGTAGTACCAGTTATCATCCTAACCAACTAATTTTTCAAAGAAGTAGATATACATACCCCCCCTGGGCTGTCATGTTTGCTAATGACACTTCCAGAGACCTAAATAAACCCAGAGTCAAACCCTACCTATGATATGCTTTGCTGACACATCCCAATGTACTATAATGTACTGTGCCACTCCAAAGAGTCCCCAAGAAGTCGCCACCACTACACCTAGCTCAAGTGCAGACGCAACATACATACATGGTGCAACTGCAATGCAACAGACCAACAGTGTCAATGTGCATGTCATGTTGTGTGTGTGTGTGTGTATATGCCTCTTCCTGCATCAGCATGGTCCCTGCCCCTCTTCAGCTCAGTTGCCGGCCAATGCAGCTAGCCGGTCGCCGGCCGATTCACCGATCTCCGGCAGCCGCCGCCGCCGCCGCTAGTTAGTTTAGTTAGTTAAGTGTGCAAAAGGCAATTGTAGTTAGTTTAGTTGGTTATGTGTGCCAAAAGGCAATTTGGTTATATATTCCGGCCACTTTCTCAATTCTCACATCACAGCAACCGCGTTTGTAATTAACGATTCTACATGGTAGTGTGGACAGAGTGTACATGCATTGCAGCACCACCAGGTGGCCATGGCCCCCACTCACAGATGCCATGGACGACAGAGATCGAGGTGTAGGGTAGCTAGCTAGAGAGAGAAAGAAGAAAGAAGAAGAAGATAGAGAGTGTTAGAGAGAGAAGGTAGCTAGCTAGGGGTACCTTGCAGCCGAGGGAGCAGAAGCGGAAGGAGTCGGGGAGGCTGCGGCAGCAGATCTCGCAGGTGTTGGTGACGCCCTTCCCGGGCCTCGCCTGCGGGCGGCCGTTGAGGAACACGATCTTGGCGCTGTTGATCACGTACGTCTGCACGTGCGATATGTCGATCAGCTTCCCCACCTCCGACACCCTGATCACGTTGTGGTACGACGACCTCCGAATCTGCCATTCAATCGCAATCACAACCACAAATTCATTCGATTCAATTGTTCAAAATCGTCTCGCCGGAGACGAGGAAGAAGAAGACTAGATGGTTATTACCTGGACGACGTGGTGGTCGCGGTGGGCGGGGAGGCAGTAGGCGCAGAGGGCGTCGCCGGTGCAGCCGAGGCAGAAGAGGTTGCACTCGTTCTTGCTCAGCTCCGGGTGCGACGCGCACGCCACAAAGAAGCTCGTCGACAGCAGCGGCCGCAGCCACGGTGGCCCCATGTCCTCCTCCGTCTGCTGCGCCGCCGCCATCGCCTCGCCGCCACCGCCGTCGTCCGGGCTCGTCTCCATCATCCCCACCATCACCTGCACCACGTCTCCATGAACCCAAACACACAACACACAAACAAATTACATCACATCACATCACGCCCAAATTAACCTCTAATTAAACTTTTTTTTAAAATGCAACTAGACCATATACCAATCAAGATTTCAAAGAACACAATTCTAAATCTTACCATGATATACCCCGCCGCCGCCGCCCGTTCTTCCAGAGAGCTTCAGAGAGTTGAAACAAACACCAATTCAAGCAGCTAAGCTAGCTATCGAAGCTAAAGCAAAAGAGGATAAAGAAAAAACAAAGAAGAAATCAATCTTGCAATAATAATGAATTCAACTGAAAGGGTCGTCGTCTACGATGGTGCGAGATGAATGCAGCAACAGGGAGGAGGAAGAAGCAGTATCCATGATGTGATGGCCGGATTGAGAGTTGCCCGGGCCCCCTTCCCCGGGTTAATTAACACCCACTATTTAACGAGATTAAATTGTTACCTGCTCCGAGGGTTAGTAGCTAGCAGAGCTGAAGAACACGAAGAAAGAAGAAGTTGATTGATGAGAAGAGGAGGGAAAAAAAATGGATGGATGTGTCCGTAGATATTGATGGAAATCGATTCGGGCCTTCTGGAATTCGTCTTGATATATTTCAGAGCTTAGCTTTGGAAAGAAGAGGAGAAGAAAAAAAATATATACGTAGAGAGATATATATAGATTTATATCGATCGATCGATCGATGAGGGCCTCCTTTTTCCTTGTCTTTTTATTTGTTTATTTTTCTCTTGACAATGAGAGATGGATTGGGAATAAAACAAAAAATGAGAGAAAAAAAAAACGAAATGAAACGGTGGAGCTGAGACGCCGATGTAAGGCGGTTTGGTTTGTACACCGGAGAGACGTGTCGACGGTTCTTTCCTGCGATAGCTAAAGGTCCCAAAAAAAAAAAAGAAAGGAAGAAATCCTTCTCTCTTTTTTCGATTGCATGCCCATACTTTCGCAAAATTGCCGAAATTCTCTGATCGGTTTCGCCGCCTTTAATTTCCGCCATAAATGATGAAATATATTCTCATATAGAGATATTGATGTTGAAGAATATGATCACTGTACCGCATAGTGTTATTTGTACCTTATGTACTTTTGCTAGTAGCGGAGGGTACATATATGGTCATATACGCGTGGCGAGGCGGAGCGCCGCGTGGAGGAGAAAGGACCGTTTTGTAATACGAGAATTTGTGTGGGGTGTGAGTGTGAAATGAGTGAGAAATGTGGCATGGTGATGACATAGAGAAAAAGGAGAGGGAAAGGGATTCCCACGCTGAGCAATATGGGCCGTCCGATGGGGACTGTGGCTTGTGGAAGATGGCCACCGAGGGGGTGATGCCGACCTTAGTGCTTGATGACGATGGGTTCATTTAATTTCGCCTTTTTCCTTGGGAAATTAGTAATGCATTTTTCAGCAAGATTTTTTTCCCTCTTCTCTTCTTGCTTTGCATATGTTTATTTGTATTTTTATTACTATTATCTTTTTGAATTATTGCATATGTTTCCTTTCATTTGGATAACCTCTTCCAGTTTTTTTTACCACAATAATAACATTAGGGCATCTTGTGGCCCAAGTCAGGGTCCAAGTGGCTGGATGGTGACCATGGCTATTTCTTGCAGGAACACAGCAATTGTACCTGCAGAATGGTTGGATACTAGCTCCTCTTGTTCAGGAAGGAGACATGGTTAAATTCCCAGCATGTTCTAGTATTTGTTACGTGCTTCGCAAACACGGCAAGTCGTAACCTCGTTGACTTAGTTATACATGATCTCCTTCTAGAGCAAGCAATTACAAATCATGTTTTTAAAATGATGTGTTCATCGATTGACATCACATAGTACGTGTCAATGGGAGATTAATAATATGTTTCATCCACTCAAACCTATTCTCTCTCTTCTTGTATGCATGTATTGTTCCCAGAAATATTGTTTTGCATATGCATCTTATTAGGGCTTACATAACTTTTTTTTTTTGCGGGGAATTAGGGCTTACATAACTACAGAGGGTAAAATAAGCTATGAATTATTGTCATGTTATCTAATG
This sequence comes from Oryza sativa Japonica Group, assembly GCF_034140825.1. Lineage (NCBI taxonomy): Eukaryota > Viridiplantae > Streptophyta > Magnoliopsida > Poales > Poaceae > Oryza > Oryza sativa. The sequence goes on along the minus strand of NC_089040.1, from coordinate 26,019,381 downwards.
TGTATGTCATTTTGTATATATTTATTTTATAACCTATTTCAGTTAGTTGACGTGGAAACCTAGCTATGACACTTGTAGTTGTCCCAACTACTGTATATCGATCATATACGGCATTTCCAAAAAAAAAAATGTGTGGCCTCAATAATTTGCTATTTCATTATAGTATATATATTATTTCAAGACTTCTTAGTACTAAATTGTTGTTTTTATAACCCGTATGTTAGTTGAATATGTGTATAAAGCCTACAACAGGTAGGACTTAGAGTTATAATACTCCCTCCGTTTTAAAATGTTTGACACCGTTGACTTTTAAGTAGTGTTTGACTATTCGTCTTATTCAAAAAATTTAAATAATTATTTATTCTTTTCATATCATTTGATTTATTGTTAAATATACTTTCATGTACACATATAGTTTTACATATTTCATAATTTTTTTAATAAGACGAACAGTCAAACATGTGCTAAAAAGTCAACGGTGTTAAACATTTTGAAACGGAGGGAGTATGATGTATGAATAGAATTAGAGTCAGACTCTATCATAAGCTCTCTTTTAAGCGAGGCAGCTAATGTAAACAACGTAATGATAGTAACATAGGCGTAGGAATGATGGACCTTTCCTTAAATAAAAAGAACGATTGGCTAGCTAGTCAAGGGTCATTGATTCCCTGATATGTAATTATATTATATTGGATTAGAAATAAGTGCCCATAGTCAGTGCCTCTCGGAATGTAAATTTCGACTAAACCTCGTTAACAAATATTATGTCTCGGAGACTCCGTGATGTTTGGGCTTTCTATAGTGTTCTTCCACGTTGCTATTTAGGGGTGCCAGTTTCTTAACATCACATATACTTCCTTTTTTTTCTAAAGTATATTAGAAAGTCAAAAATAAAAGTTTGTAAACTTTGACCACCGGTATATTACAAACATATGAAAAATCCAAAATCCACCATCATTTTTTTAAAAAATCCAACTTCTAAAAAAAATCATAATCTAGAAGCATGACTGTAATAAGAATCAAAAGCAAAAGAGTAAAAAGAAATAAAGCCTCAATTCTAGTGCATATTTGGAATCATGACGAGTGCATAGTGTGCTGCTACTATAAAAGGCTTTCCACTCATAGAACCGGAGCCTAAATTCCACTCTATTAATCTTTCTCCTCCTCTCATTTCTGTCAGCAGAACAGGAAGAGATATTAGGGGGGAGAATCTTCACCGTATCAGGAAGATGAGTCCAAAACTGGAAAAGGTTTTGTGTAACCTGTCACTCCCTTAACCATCTATCCTGAGTGATGTTCCATTTCTCTCTTTTCTCCCTCTTCTTCTGCATATTTTATTTTGCCCATCTCCCTCTGACCTATGTTATGCTATCTTGGACGTCACCAGGATAGACAGCGATCATCGACGGTTCGTTTGGTTCCTTCCTTCCTTTGTTTCTAGCTAGATCAATCTGGATTCCTCTGCGACGTAGAATAATTTATCAAGTGGCATTAGTTTTTCCCTTGAAAAATTTGTACTTCATATACATGTTTCATGTTTTGTAACAGTATGAACATATGGTTTTTAGCCCGTGATAAGTATATACTTATTTCAAGTAGAATGTACTGTAAAAATCCTCTAAAAATTATGTTTGTTTCACTAGTCAATATAAGGGAGAGTTTGGGGTTTGTCCCATCACCATATATTTTTTTATTTTGTTGAATAAATTTATGGATGTGTAGAAACCAGAAGTATAAATTATTTTTATTATCTAAAAATTTAATGCATAATTATATCCAGGAACAAGGAAGGGAGAATGTGTGCATGTACGTCCTTTATGTAATCGAGAAAATCGCAAGCGAATGAAAAGCTTTTGAGAAAACTAAAGAAAAGCAGAGGATTTCTCTAAAGTGTCTGACCGATATAAAGCTACCAAAGTTCACATTTGTCAACATTTCAGGAATTTCAGAGATTCCGGTCCAGAGTTTCAAACAAGATTTCATCCTTGGAAACTGGAAGGAGGATTGTGATCGAAATTACGCTGAAAAATGAAAGGATAGATGCACCATATGTCAAAGAAGACAGGAGCTACCGATCATCGGATCAGAGTAGCTAGTATGATCAAAGCGAGACGCCGGATTCAGACAAGATATCACAACGGCCTCTCCGGCCGCCGGCCACCATAATGCCATTGACGTCGATCCCCATCCAATCATAGAACCCACCGGCGGCGGCCGGTCTTCGCCGGAGTTCGCAGTGACAACTCGGCGAGGCTAGCTTTGCTTAGAACAGAAACACACAAGGTAGGAGAAAGGCGAACTACACTGTTCGTCGACAAGCAATGGCAATTTGGCATCGCATCAGCTGGGTCGCGTGGAGGATTCGCCTTTAAGTTTACACATACATTGCACCGGATCGTTGTTTAACACTTTAACTCCGTGAAAGTTACGCTTATCTACCGGCTAATCCCTCGGATTAATCGTGACCGCCAAGTTAAGGCGCCGCAACGCGCTGCAGTAAAGCACCGATATGTACTCCTCTATTTTTGGCCAAACATTTGCCTTTTTCATCCATAAAGTTGGGGGAAGCTTCCTTAATTAATTAATTCGGTGATTAATTCGGTTTATTTGTAAATCTCAAGATATACGGGTCCAATCTTCGAAGATACTCACAGAAATAGAGGTAAGAGTATGATGTGCGTGTGTTCATAAGGGTAAGCGTACGTGCGTTTATATGAGCGTCTGTGTCTTTATTGTGTTTCGAAAAAAAGGAATTTATTGTGTTTATTAATGTTGTTTTGAAATTCTTTTTTACATTATATGAAACGTCTATAGGTAGTAATGATAGATATAAAATGATGTGAAGACAGAATTTTCCTTCTAAAATTTTTGGCCATTTTTTTTACTGAGATGGAAATGCCATTTTCCGGCAAGGAGCTATATTGGGCCTATTTGGCCCATAATATCAGGAAGAAGAAAATGAGAAAGGCCTAAAGGCCCAAGGTTTTGAGGTTGCAAGGTCAGCACTAACTGTATCCAATTGTGAAAAGATAGAATAAAGGTAGATTATTTCCTCTTCTGAAAAGAAAAGAAAAAGAAAGATGAATCTAGCATCAGAACTACAAACTTTTGAGGAGGATAAGTCATGCATAATGCTGACCATTAACCATGGCTTGCCACCTCATGATTCTACCTTTCTTTTCCCTTGAAGTGACCCTCTTGTCAACTTATTTTTTTGTTTGCATCAGTAGAGACAAGCTGATCTAACAAAGGTCAAGCAGAACAAGTTGAGTTTCCACATTAACAGAAACAGCTTGGTTTGATTTGTCATCCCAAACAAGATTAACACCAGCAAGGCAACAATTATCCTAATCCATGACACACACCCTGTCGCTATCATCTTGATCAAAGTTTCCAAGCCAACAAAGCCGGCCGTAATCACTGAAGGAAGCCATAAACCGGCACCTCGTCTGACAGCGATGTCTATGCGATTATGCTTATGTGTACATAAGCCTGACAATCCCTTAAAATAGCTTAAAATTTCTCAGCCATAGAAAGATATATGAGTACGTGTTGCAGAAATTGTTTGAGTTTTGTGGAGATTATCACTATCCATGCTTATACAGTTGCATCAGGTGACCGGATATATATCGTCTCTGATAGATGCTGTTCACTTTGTACATTCACTTTGGGTGTAGATGTCGGGTTTTAATTTATCTTTATTTCAAACAAAACCATATCTGATGAAGGGGATGCATTGAATTAATTAATTCCATCATAAAAAGAAATGTTGTTGCATTACAATTGAATTATTAGCTATCCATTTGTCCGGACTTACACATAGCGATCAGCTGATATCATGTCTAACAATGTTGTTCTTTCTCCGTAGTGATGAAGCAATCAGGCTAGAAATGAATGCTTATGCGTACGAACAAATGTGCGTGAATTCTCCCTAAAAGATGTACTACTACTAATATATATTTTCACCGGTAGATTAGTTAGCCTACCTAACCTGGGACCCACAAAATGTACATGGATGAATTTACCAGCGAAGTATTACTATGTACTTATGTGTTACAGCTCATTGCAATCATAGTTTACAAGTGAGAAAGTAATCTGTTCTTGTGTGTAACAGCTCATTATAATCCTAATTTACCAGTGAAGTAATCTGTTCTTGTGTGTTAACAGCTCATTGTTGCAGTTATCCTCAGCATTGCTGTCAATCATGGGCCGTCTTTGCTGAAGCTGAAAGGATGGCTTTCTACCAACATTAGGCAATGCTCCAAGATTAAAAGGAGAGAAAGAGATTAGCTAAAAAGAAAGGTTTATGGCTAACAGTAGTACATGATCGCTATGCATTATGGTCATATCTTAGCGTTGCTGTACATTCGTGCGAAAAGGAAGGGAAACATGTGCAATGGCATCATCACAAATGGTGGATGCTCCTGGATTATTCCTTGCAATCATCCATGCATCTTCATCACTGGAGCTCATACCGATGTTAAAATATGTTATCATAAAATTGGGATGCAGGATCCGCTGTGGAGTCCATGATCGACAGAGCTCCTGGTTTCCAGATATATGATCTCTAAATATAATAATAATAATTACTCGGGAGAGAGAATTTTGCACCTTATCAGCAATATGTTCGCACATTTTCTCACTACCTCAAAATACCACCCTTTCTCTTTACTCACTTTAGATGGGACCAGCACACTTCATTTTCAAAATCCTATCTTTGAGCCTAGTTGTCCCGTGAAATTTGGGGTCCTAAAATCCTAACCGAGCCCTAAACTAAAGTGACAATAAAATAACAATATTTTATACGAGACTACGATATATTACAAAGCAATGTAAAACAAAACAGAGAAACACCCGGGGGTCTTCTGGCTAGCTACACAAGATGGCGGGCTAGCCGATCTGAACTCAAAGCCTCACCCCTTCTAATTATTTGATTTTAGACCATTCCCTAATATTTGTATTTTTTTTCTGATTGACGAAGCCCACCAAGCTACTTAGGCTTGCTGAGCTTGCATATACCAATTGTACGCAATCCAAGTTGGGAGCCCTATACACTCACATACTGCGCACCCCTTTAGCAGTAACAATGTACCGCATAATTTACAAAGGAAAAAGTACGAATTACCCCCCTCCGAACTATCATGGTCGTCCGAATTATCCCCCTGAACCACAAAACCGGACATTCTTCACCCCCAACTATGCAAACCGGACGAATTACCCCCCTCGACCCAATCCACGGTGGTTTTGGCCAACGAGACGTACACGTGGCAATACAATCAGCATTTTATTTTATTTTTAATGGTGGGACCCACATGTCAGACCCCTCTTTCTCTCTTGCTCCCTCTCTCTCTTTCTCTCTCTCTACGCACGGGGAGATGAAGGGGATGGGGGAGAGGCGGGCGCCAGCGGGTCGATGAGCTCGGCCGGCTCCTGTGGCAGAGGCAGCGGCGGCGGCGCCGTCCACGGCGGGACGTGGAGCAAGGCGACGGCGCGACGTGGAGCAAGGCAGCAGCGGCCACCTCCTTCCCCACCGTCGCGGCAGCGCGGAGCTCGGACACGCCGGCACTACGGCGGCCGCCCCTTCCCCGCGCGCCGCCGTCCATCATAGTTGCCGCCCCGCCGTCGACGCGTAGCCGTGCGCCCACAGGACCTCATGCGCCGCCTCCACCGCAGTTGCCGCTGCCGCTGCCCCGTCCCGACCCGACGAGCGGGAACGGCCTCCTCCTCCTCTTCTCCCCCACTCCTCCTCTCCCCTCTCCTCTCCCGGCAAGGTGGATTGCGCAACCGTGCGGATCTGACGGTAGTGGGGAGGTGCGGTGGCCGTCGCCCGTGCGGATCTGACGACGGTCGTCCCCCGTGTGGCGCTGGCGGATTTGGTCACGGGAACGGCCTCCTCCTCCTCCGCCGCTGCCTCCCTCTTCCGCCTCTCTTGCTCCTCCTCCCCATCCTCCTCCCGACGCCGCTCCAGCTCCCAACGCGCGCCTCCGTCTGCCGTCCCCCGTCCTCCCCCCGACGCTTCCGGCCATGGCCGCCGACGCCCGCCTCTCCCCCATCCCCTCCACCTCCCGGCGCGCCGACAGCCGGCCTGCCCCCGCGCCGCCGCCCATCGCCCTTCCCCGCGCAGCGCCATGCGTGCCGGCCGCCGGCATGCGCGCCGCTGCCGCTGACCGATGAAAGAAGGGTCTGACATGTGGGTCCTACCATTAAAAATAAAATAAAATGCTGACTGGATTGCCATGTGTACGCCACGTAGGCCAAAACCACCGCGGATTGGGTCGAGGGGGGGGTAATTCGTCCGGTTTGCATAGTTGGGGGGTGAAGAATATCCGGTTTTGTGGTTCAGGGGGGTAATTCGGACGACCGCGATAGTTTGGAGGTGGGTAATTCGTACTTTTTCCTTTACAAAACCGACGGAAACTGCTTGGGTTTTGCAAAAACTTAAGGTTTCATGCCGGCTGAAACGAAACACTCGGTAGACCGATCAAGTTAAAAAAATCAATTAAATTTATATTTTCGATAAAATTTGGCCAAATTTCACCTGTAGTCAATGGTTTCGCCTGGAAACTACTCCGGGCCTAATCTTGACGGCATTCCGGTTCTCTGAAACCTGGTCTTTGTAGGAAGACTTTTGTCCTGTATCTAATGGCATGTATTGTGATACAGATGTAGTAGTAGTCAATTTTGACCTATTCAAATCGATTTCTCAAAAATCCTGGTTGGATTTGCATAAATACTCCGCGACTCACTGACAGATGGCCCCACAACGAGCTATACTCCTACAGAGGCCATTTGTCAATGGACCCAGCAACGGGTGGACCTCGAGCCCAAAGCCCATGGCGACCCGTTCCTCCCTTTTTTCACGAGCGTAAAAACGGTTGCGTTTCTGGAAGTTTCCGACGGTTACAAATCCGCAACGGCTTCCGTCCGGCATGGCGAGAGGTGGGCCCCACAAGGGATCACAAGCGGCCTGTGCGCATGCCACTGTCTCATTCTTTCTCCCCCTTTTTGCTTGAGATCCTCACCTTTGTTTTTTGGTTTTCTTTTCCTTGAATTTTTTTAAGATGGGTCTTCAGCTTTTGCTACTAGAACAAGCAAAAAGGTCCCCAAGCAAAATCCAGTGTACCGGCTGGGATCATGCTTTGATGCTTCCTAAACAGGATTAGATTGTAGCCTGAGAAAAAAAATACAGTAGCGATTTATACAGATACAGACACAGGCACAAGAATGATTGGTCAGGTCCACCTAGTAATACTAGTGTTACTACTTTGCTTTGAATAGCGGAATGATTTGTGATAATTATTTGAGGATACAAGTGCATTGATAAAATATTATTAAGTTAAAAAATGGGTTCATATTATAGAAGTGCACACATTTATCCGTCATTTCTATATTCTTCTAGTAGTAAGAACACACCCGTATAGATAACATTTGACAGCTTCAGCACTAAGAGAATCTCTCCAGTTCAGGGTTCAGGCCTGGTGTTATGCAGAAGACAGTAGGCAAGGGGTATTTGGATGTTTGTAGCATGGGGAATAGTTGGGCTGAGCTGGTATCTTGGGGCAAGCCATTGCCCCTGCCAGTCTGCTACTGCTACAAGTGTATTTTCTACACAGACACCAAAGGTAACAGCATTTTTTTCTGGCTACAATTGAAGTGAGTTGAACTCATCTGGGTGGTCAGTACTCAGATTTGTCGGTTTTGTTAGTACCTGAGTAAGCTTCAGTCTTCAGAATTCCAGAGATAAAAGGATGCTACTTAAGATGTTCTAGTTATCTACTAGTATAACTGAATGTAGAACTAACTGCACTGTCGTGACTCCAATTATCACCAACTGGAAATCCAGGTTTGTTGTGGTTTTTCATGGGAAGATTATTTTTCATGCAGCAAGAAACTGAAATGGAATAGGCAGGAGGGGCCCAACATGAACATTGCAATATAATCTATGGCAGACAAGTGGGAAGAGTTCTTTGTAATTTCATCTGGAGATGTGCAGTCCATGACACTGGAGCCTGGAACAGTAATTCTTCACTGCTGAAGTGCATTCCTGCTTCATCTACCTAGCACTACTCTACTAAAATTCCAAACGGAAAAATTTATAGCAGGTAGCCAGGGGTGCCATTTGGTCCTACTGCTATTGGTTGGATGCATTAGGCTGTTGTGCAGATAAATGGCATGCCAATTAATGTAGAGATTGCCACACAGAGTATTCACTATCAAAGACCCAAGAGCATAGACATTGCTCAGTTCATCACTAGTTGTTATAAAGTATAAACTGCCTCATCAGGTGATAGAGAATCATTTTCCCCTTAAACCGGATGGATAACATGAAGACTGAAAAAGATGAAGTCACAAGAAGATTCCCAAAAATACGCGAGCGAGGATGAACCCTAACTAATAACTAGACAATTAAGCCTTGATGCGACATTATACCAAAATGACATAAAGCTTCAACCGAAAATTCCTAATCACTGTTAACATCCCAAAATCTGGCATGAGAATTTGTCTCACTAAACAGTGAAGAAAACAGCAATGCCATGACAAGGAAGGCAGCAGCTGGAGACAACACCACAAAGTCCACAGCAGCATGCTATAGGCCAAAGTCACCTTCCCCAATCATACAACCCACGCCCATATCCCGGTCCCCTATTCATTTTCTGCCTTTCTAGCTACAAGACTATAACATCACTCAATAACTTTAGGGCCACAGGGACTTCAAAATCATGTAGATTTGATTACTTCACGCCTACAAATTGTTTTAGTTTGAGAAACTGTTGCTTTTTTTATGTTTATGCATTAACTTTTGGGTCTACCAAAATGAGGTGAAAAGTGCCATTTGAAAATGCTGCAAATGGTCGTTTGATATTTTGGAAGTGCATAATGAACCAAGTCTGTCGTCATATAAATTTCTTATGCGATTGTATCTTTGAGTGAATGGAATACACTTTATATATCATAAATAAAACAATGAGATTTACAGTGATGAGATGTCTGTTTACAAAATCTTCACCTTTGCAGAAACTGAATTGTAGTGGCGCATAAACATCCATTCGTTTGGGGTTGCAGCTTCACTTTTAATTCACATCTCTGTCAGCTCAGAGGGGTCCAAATCATAGGTTATCTGTTCAGCTGATCACATCATGCCGTTGCTAATCCTCACGAGTGGACAGCAGCAATACTATACATCTGTTCATTCTCTGGTGGTCGATCATGGCACATTCACACTCGCACATCACCAATGGTCTTCCTCTCGAATTCCCGCACTGTGTCGGCTATGCGCTTCATGCTGTCATCGTAGTACCAGGGCGTCTTCTCGGACCAGATTAATCCACCATTGGGTGGAATGGGCACAAACTCGCGGCATACCTCGCCAATCACATTGATGGTATTGTGGTAGTGGTAGTATCGGATGAGGTGCTCCGTTTTGTGCGTGGTGTTCCCGATAACATTCTCCGACATATGAACTCCAGTAGCATATGCATTCTTGGCCTGAATTGCATACTTCCGGTCACGCCTTACCCCAGTGATTGAATTCCGGAAAACCAACTTCTCAAATCCCCATTCACTGAACAAGTTTTCAGAAAAGAAAAATTAGTCTTCCAAGAATAACCATAGCCAAATGTTACAAAAGCAATGCAACCAAGACTGTAAAACACATTGCAGGATGCAGCAGCGACATTGCGAGAAGTATCCTACATTAATTAAACATGACATCAAATATCCATTTTATCACTTATGATTCGTTGTCAACTCAAAACGCAAACCACAAAGAAGAAGCTGCATTGCAATTTGCAAGATTCAGGCCCCAGTTCGCTTGCATTAGTGTGCCATTCCAACGACACAGAGATTTCAGGAGTAATCCCTACTTGGCCCTTTTGGTCAGTAAACAATGGAAAAAGAAGCAGCATTGCAATCCAACTTCCTAATTTGACAATTCCAGTTCAAACTATAGCAATTTTGAATAATGCAATGTTTATGAAAGTAAAAGAGGCAATCTTTTCAGCAAAAGAACATATTTTGGGCGAAGAAAATTGTCACCTACTTTGAGTAGTCCGTCTCCGGTTCGTCGGGGTTCCGTGCACATAACCTGCTCGACATGGGGTTCTGCTCGATGGTGAACTGCGTGTAGGGCTCGAGCTCGGCGAGGACGGCCTCGAGCGAGCGCCCGTCGGGCAAGAAGATGTACTCGTCGACGTCGAAGAAGAAGGTCCACCTGGCGGCGTGCCTGTACCGGTGCAGGCAGTCGTTGACGACGAGGAACTGGTTGTAGTACCAGCCGTCGTACTCGGCCTGGGCGCGCACGTCCTGCAGCGTGGCGCGGCCGGCGCGCACCCACGGCTCCAGCGCGGCGCGCACGGCGGGGCTCACGCCGCCGGCGTCGTGGAAGACGAAGTGGGAGCGCAGGCCGAAGAAGCGCGCGTGGTACGCCATCCACTCCCGCACGCGCGCCGCGCTGAGGTTCCCGTACAGCGACGAGCCGCAGTAGAGGTAGTCGTACCTGTGCGGCGGCCGGAACTCGGCCGCGTCGTACGCGCCCGGCGCCTCCTCCATCGCCACGATCCGCTCGTACCGCGCCGGGGAGGCGCCGTAGTAGGCGTTCAGCACGAGCTTCCCGCCGGCGTTGTCGGCGTTGGGCACCCGCGCGAACGTGCAGTTCACCACCACGACGGTGTACACCCGGCCGTAGCCCCAGTCCGGGAGCATGTGGTACGTGTTCGCGGCGCGCATCGGCCGCGCCGCCGCCGCCGCCGCCGAGCCATTGGCGTTCGGCACCCACTCGCAGCGGAACCACGGCTTGCCATACACGTGCGTCGGCTTCGACGCGAGGCCGATGACGGCGAAGGTGTACGGCCCGCCGCGGTACGCGCCCATCTGGACGAACAGCGCCGCCGCGCTGCCCACCGCGCGGAACTCCCGCCTGTTGGGATCGGCCGCCGCCGCCGCCGCCACCGGCTTCTTGTTCCCCACCTCCGGCAGCGAGGCGGGCGGCCCACCAGGGTCGGAGGAGACACTCGCATTGCCGCTCGACGCCACGGTGCGCACGGCGAGCGCGCGGGGCGGCGAGAGCGCGGCCGGGTCGGCGCAGACGGGGAATGGGGAAGGGAGGACGGAGCTGTAGGAGCGGAGCTGCCACGCGGCGGTGATGAGCGTGAGCACGGTGAGCGCGGCGAGGAACGGCTTGAGGTCGAAGCAGAGGAGCGCGGGCGCCGGCCCGGCCGCAATGCCGCCGCCGCCGCCGCCGCCAGCGGCCGCGTCCTTCCGCATCCTCGCCGCCGCCCAAGCTAGCGAGCGAGAGTGAGGGGGAGTGTGAGTGTGAGTGAGAGGAGTAGTAGTGAGGATTACGCGAGCCGCAGGCAGCAGCGACCTTTCCATTGGGTTTGGGTTGGTAAATTCGCTGCTTTTTTTGGGACGAAAGGTGAAAGCTTCCTGGCAGGAATTGATGGCTGCTATCCACTCTCTTTCTCTCTCCTCGGCTTGGAATGTTTCTCTGGCTTAGCCTCCTTAATTAACGGAAGCTACTAGGCTCATCATTTGGATTACCGTAAACAAACAACAAACCTGAGCCTGAACGCCAGAGACCTTTGTAAGATCTTGTACTATTGTGTTACTTATACTAGTTGTACGGTATTTTGCGTAACTGCGTAAACAACCGAACCGAGCCGAATGCGTTGAGAGTTGGTGGTATCTTGTGTGTACTTTGTGGGGGTTGGGGGGGTGTTAGAGCAAGATTAATAGTATAGCCAACTACTAGCTCCAATTTATTTATAATTAATCTAATAACTTATTCATACAATAGGTACATACTATACTATTAATATCTGGTCCCACCTGTCATACACATATTGCGTCTTGAAGTCCGTGCTACAGCTGGCTATAAATCTGTAGCCCGTTGCTCTTCTCTCTCCTTATTTATCTTCTTAAAATATGTTTGTAGTTGGTTTATAGCCTGCTATTGTACCTGCTCTTAATGATGTTGTAACCAAGCCTTAATGCGCCTTAATACGGGTCACATTAGGTAGAGTAGCGTTTGTTTGCAACCTACCTGGGGTGTAATTGCCGAACTGTAGCTTAGAACCAAACCAGCTTTCGGTGCAACGACGCCCCCCAATTTAAAGTGCGGCACTGTTCGCAGGTCGCCCCCCTGCAGTAGTAGTAGTCGTACTCCTCGTCCGCACGACGCCCTCGCCACGAGCGACGTGATGGGTCAGCAGCGCGTCGCGTCGCGGGCGCGGCGCGCCACCAACACAGGTGTCCGCGAGGACGACCGGGGGCACGCGTCGCACGTGCGACCTGCGGCGTGTGCTGCGGCTGCGGCCGATCGCTGCGGCGGCGTCCGGACAGTTGGTGAGCTCGCGCTTCCCACCCCCCCCCCCCCCTAAAATTGGAAAATTGAAACGATGTGAAAAAAAAGTTGAAAGTTTGTGTGTACGAAAGTTTTGATGTGATGGAAAAATTAGAAGTTTGAAGCCATAGGCAAGGGCAGAATTAGGCATTCGGCAGCTAGGACTTGAGTCCCATGCCTAGCTCCATAATCCCCATTATAATATTAAAAAATACTATATAATTTATGAAAATATTTAAGATCCCATTAGTTTAGCCCTATGCGTGAAAATTTTCTAGCTCCGCCACACTGGACCTAAGTAGGAATATTGTAGGATGATGGAGCTTGGCAGTTGGGTCAAAAGAGGGGGCGGGTCTCGTTTGGGTGGAACGGCCGGGCACGGCCAACCGCCTGCATGATGGATCGTCACTCAATTGAACCGGCTCAAAGTCAGTTAGAGCGTTTGTTCGTATGGTTAATGAAGGGATGTGCCTAGTGGCTACCACTTCATATATAATAGATACTATCCACATATACTTTAAATACAATTTTCTCTAAAACTGCTCATTCGATCTACGATCCGATTACACCGTTGTATTCGTAACAATTAAATCTTTATAACAAGACCTCACATGATTATATTTTGATGAAAAAATATATATTACTTTTATAATATATATAAATTACTTTTAGATTTCACTAAGTTACTTCTTAGACATATAAAGTAATTCATTAAAGCCTAAAAGTAATTTACATATAATATAGAAGTAACTTGTAACAAAAAGAAAGTAACTTCTATAATATATGTTAATTACTTTAAAACTTTATTGAATTTACTTTTATATGTTTAAGAAGTAACTTAGTGAAATCTAAAAGTAATTTAGTATATTATAAAAGTAATTTGTGATTTTTTATCAAAATATAATTATGTGAGATCTTGTTGTAAAGATTTAATTGTTATGAACACAACGGTGTAATTGGATCGTAAATCGGATGAGTAGTTTAAGAGAAAATTGTATTTGAAGCATAGATAGTAGGAATATTTTTTCTAATTGCTTAATCAATTAGTACTATAGTAAAGGAAGATTCTTCAAGACACATATTTGGACAATGGCTGATCGTATCTCGTATCTGGACAATGGCTAGCGTCACTCGTTATGACTAAATCGGTTTATTCTCAAAATAATTTTTTAAGGGTAATTACTAAGCCCCAACATACTTGTTAGGTCATCTCCAATGCTTGGAACAAAACCAACCTCTCCATTAACGCAAAATCTTAGATTTTGCGTTAATGGAGAGGTTGGTTTTGTTCCAAGTGGCTCGATTTAGATTTTGCGTTAATGGAGAGGTTGGTTTTGTTCCAAGCATTGGAGATGACCTAACAAGTATGTTGGGGCTTAGTAATTACCCTTAAAAAAATTATTTTGAGAATAAACCCTTTTCACGATACCAGCGTCCTTGACGTGTGGTTCAACATAATTGCGTCAATAACATTGGCGCCGTTCCCCTAGCCTCCCGCGGAAAAAAAAATATTTACTAAGTCACTTATATGAAGGGTGGCGGCAACAATGTCATTGATGCTAAGGACTTATTTGTAAAAGAATTAAAAAAGGACCTGTGTGCTAAAAAAATATTTATAAATAGATCCTAAGGCTAGTGTAATTAGCGTTGGGGACTTATTTATAAATATTTTTATACAAATAGGTCATTTTTAATTACAAACATGTTATTTTAAAAAATAACAAATATGTTATGAATGACAATAATGTTGCCGTCATCCTCTTCGTATAGGTGGCTTAGCTTCTGTGAGGAGGCTAGGAGGGCGCTAGTGTCATCGGCACCATTATGTTGGATGACAGCGTCAATGATGCTGGTGTCGCGAAAAGGATCTATTTCCCAATAAGAATTTTTTAAGGTCTATCTTGTAAAATAAGTTTTCAAAAGGGTATAAAATGTAAAAAAAAATGAAGTCCGGTATGTACCGTGTACGCGTACGCGAGCTGGATTTGATAGCCCAACGACTGGCTATCTCGATAGGTCCGTCAGTCCGTGCGAGAAAAATGCCAATTTGTGTATGCATCTCACATTGTCGATCAGCTAGCTATACAGTACACATACACATACCCTCATGTGGTAAATCCTGCGTTTGGTTAATTTGTTGTGCGCTGCCAAGTCACATTCGTAGGCGAAGACATTTATTTCAGACTTTCAGGCCGTTTAACTATCAAGAACGCTTGTCTGTACCAAAGATTTTCAGCAAACGGCGGCCATTTTGTATTTTTGTTAGCTCATGTCATGTACCTCTCATTTAGCTCCAATTGCCTATCCATCACACCAAGTCGATCTAATCTACGAATTTTTTTTATTTTTAATTTTTTTTATTAAAAGTTTTACAAAAATAATTTTTCATTTTGAAAATTGATAGAAGTGGTCGCCTACCGCCCTCTGGGAGGGCGATTTTTAAAAATCGCCATCCCAGAGGGCGGCGAAAGTGACGTGGCAGACGGCCGTTCGCTCTCGGGCGACGGCCGTCAACGAAATTTGTAGGCGGCCCCCTTGCCGCCCTCCGCTAGGGCGATTTTGTACTGTGCGGGGGGCCGCCTGCAAATGGGCGGCGGGGGGCCTGGAATTTTGCAGGCAGCCTCCTTGCCGCCCTGGGGGAGGGCGAATTTATACTGTGCTTTATATTTTTGTATAAATATCAATAGTTATCAAATCTTTTTATATTGAAAACTATACAAGATTAAAATCTCCAAGACTGGTAAAATACAATTTTATTATTTTTTAGGGCCTATTTGGAATGTTACCGTACAAATATTTTGTTAGTGCCAAAATATAAGCAAGTTTTGGCACTACCAAATATTTGGTAAGGTAAAATTGCATTTGATCATATTTGGTTTGCTGCCAAAATGTAAAATTGTAGTGAAGAATGTTCTACATAATCTCAAATCTAGATTACGTATTACCAATGAATAGGCTTCAATCGAAATCAAACACAAGTACTATTCAAATTACCAAAATATTGGTAGGGCATGTTTTTGGTAGCAATCCAAATAGGCCCTTAGTCTTACGCATACAAAAAATCACCACCATAATTAAACATTGTAATGATAAGATAGATAAGAAGTGCCATCGATACACGGTACAAATTTGTCGATCCCGACGAATCAAGCATGCGGTAACCTATCGGCACCTTCTAGGTCGGTCAGAATGCATTGCATTCTCGTGGTCCTTCAATCGTTGATACTCTACTTGTGTTTCTGACTCTGTTATCTTCTGGCCATGATATGATGGAGTGACATTGTCGATCCATCGAGTAAATCCACCCATCCTTGGATTGCCCTGTAAAAATAGTAATGTTATTCAGTTTGGGTAGTAATTTTGTGCAAATCATAGCGGATTTTGTAAATGGTTAGACATACAACGAAATCGTTGTCTACATTGGGGCAGACAAAATATCTCCTTCGAAATGTTTGTTCAGCAAAGGATGTAGCCACCTGCCAGCGATCTCTGCACCCACACTTTGGACGCTCGGACCATTTAGGTAACCCTAATGGATTGTTCCTCCAGTCTAAGCTTGCAATTTCCACCCGACGTTCGTACTCCATCCAAGCATGAATGAACTGTATGGTCGGTTCAGGTTGCGTTATCGGCCCGCCACTTGAAGTAACTCTGACTGTGTCAATCCATTGTACGAATTGACATTTCCTTACATCCTCCTATGTACATCCATTTTGGGATAGTTAAGTTAATGATAGTACTGAGGAGTGATGAAAAGAATAGTTGTAATTACCACGAAATCATCGTCGATAATGTTTGGACACACGAAACACCTTTGTCCTCGAGTTCGGTGCCTTATGGACCTTATGACCTGACAACGGTCACCACAACGACACTCCGGACGCTCACGCCACGTGGGGAGTCCTAGGGGATTTACGTGCCATTCTAAAGCCTCAGCAGCAATTCGACGTTCATGCTCATCCTTCCACCTTAGGTAGTCCGATCTTATTTCACTACGTGGGTAAGCACGGGTTCCGTCGTTTTGTGGGTTCTCCATGTCTACCCACTCGATGAAGTTGCACATTGGACGATATGTCTGCGTAAGATGTTACAATTGTGTACGAAGAAGTTAGTTTTTTTATCCATTTGAACTTCGAATAGATGAAGTATACCTGATCAAAGTTCGCGCATTGGAAGAATCTCCTGCCCCGAGTTTGTATCATGAGGGAAGACTTGAGTATGCATCCATCCCCACAATCGCACAAAGGACGGTCACACCATGGTGGAAACCAACCAGCAAAAGGATCGCTTCGCCAGTTGAGACGCTCAAGGAATGGCGCTTCCATTTTCGTGTGTTGTGTGCTAGTGGGAAAGAAGATATGAAGAGGTTGCCTTCAGATTGTCAATTATATAGCGTCGTTTTCACTGCAATATATGTGAACTCAATGAGATACATTATTCATTAGATGTGACAAGACGATCACGCGTGGGCGTGATTCACTTTATGTCAACAGGCAGCGCCGAAAGTTGATAGTGATAACTCAAGCTGCCGCTTTTCATGTGTGTTGTTGTGGACTGTGCGCGCTACTGGATCTGACACTACCGTGAAGCGCCGAAAGTGTGTTGTCGTGAGCATAAGTTGTTCTAGCACCATATGAATGAAAAGAACTATGTAGACGAGACAAACACAAGTAGTACTGCAGTAGTAATAGCAAAAGTAGTACTGCTTTACAAGTTTGTAAGCCAAAAGAAACGGTCACATAAGGACTGAAGAGGTAGAACACTACTGACGAGGCCTCTTACCCCTGTCCCTCCTACCCTGCGCCCTAATGTGCCCCTGGGAGTACGTGAGTCGGTCCGGGGGTACGGCACGGCCAACCCGTCCTGCCTGTACAGGTGTGACCTCTGGCTGCTCCTGAGTGTGCGCCTCTGGAGCTCCTCCAAGCTGAGAGGAGCCTAGTACGTCGTGGTGGTGTGCACCGTGCAAGTCGTCGTCGTAGAACTGGCTAGTAGGACCAGTCCTACCGGCGTGAGACGAAGAGGCCCCAGTACCGAAGATCCCGGCTGCAAATCCTGCTGGACAAGGACCATCAGTTTCATACAGGTATTTAATAGTATTAATAAAAAGTAAAGTACCGTGTGGGCGAGGGATCGACGCTCCGTGAGAGGAAGAGCTGGCGAACGCGCCCGAAGAGGTGGCGAACGCCCCTGCGGAGCTCGCGGAAGCGCCGGTCGTGCCTGCGAACGCGCTCGAAGGCAGACGAGGTTCTGCGATGAGGAAACGTGCCGTTAAAACATGGTGACATATTCGTGCAAAAGCTGAAACAAAAATGAACTAATCTCTGGGCTGAACTGTACCGTGCGAAACCGGTGCTGTAGGTCGCACTGCTCCGAAGCTAGGGGCGCTCGAAGGCAAACGAGGTCCTGCGAGGATGGAACATCAAGTTACGACGGGGTGATGTTTTCGTACAAAAACAGAAACAAAACTTAAGAAACCTCTGGGCTGAGCAGTACCGTGCGAAATAGGTACCGTAGGTCGAGGTCCTGCTCCGACGGTAGGCGCGCGAGGCCGTGGTTGTACCGGACCAGCTGGAGGTACGACGTCCACGGCGCTGCGACAGGAGAAGACGCGCATGACCGCACGCATCTTCTCCTGCATCCGGTCGAAGGTCACCCTCTGCTCAACGTCAGTCAAGTGCAAACCTCTGTTCAACCTCACTTGGACTGCGGTGATATCGGCACTGATATCCCGTGCGGCATCAGCCTATGCAAGATGGAAATAAAAAATTCAGTAGTTGTCCTATATTATGCAAGATAAATGAAATAATTGTAAGAACTAATACAAATTCGACGTACCCCCACGAAGTAGTCTCGGTCACGGTGAGTGGGATACGCGTCCGTCACAGCGGCAACGTGCGGCTCTGGGGCGTCTGGAGTGAAGGTCACACGCGCACGAGTGCGAGGAAGGTACGAGCGAAGGTAGTCATGGTAGTTCTCCTCCGTGTGTGGGAAGAGCTCGTTGATCACCTCCTCTGTAGATAACACCCAGTCGTCAACGTACTGCTGTACACGTGGAGCCCAAAGTGCGCCTGCTAGCTGTCCCCGTCGAGTCAACCTGTGAAGAGAGGTAAATTATATGGCTCGATGAAGTAATTATCATAAAAATTTAGAAATGAACAATCCGAACTCACGAGTGGTCGGCAGGGAGGACGGTCGGCTGCACGTTGCCCGGAAACACCTGCCTAAGTCCGAACTGTCTCATCACACGCTGCGGGCAGTGAGGCTCAACGAAAATGTCGAACACCATCGGCAGGATGGTGAGCCAGTAAGCCTGGTCGCGTGTGCACAACGACGAAAGTCCTAGCGGTGCTCTCGCAGCGACGGCCTCTTCTGTGTACGGCTCCCAGATGACGTCGCTCGGCTGGAGACGGTCAAACTCGAACACGAAGTCCGGGTAACCTCGTCTCACCTGGACGTGAGCGTAACGACGCTGCAATAAACATGATCGGAATTAGACATGTTATGTGAAGAAAAAAAAGAAGACGACTGATAAACTTATAACGCAGCGAAGTTGCACTAACCCCACGTCGACACCAGTAAGTCCCCATCGTGGGACCGTCCTCTGGCCACTGCGCGCTGCGACCAACCTCGTAGGGTGCGCTGTCCACCACTGGTCGACCTATGGCAAACCTCTCGGCTGCCCAAAGCTGAAGCAACATAGGGCAGCCAGCGATGATCGCTCCCGCGTCAGTCTTCGTGCACGCCTCACAGAGGGCACGGTACGTGGCTGCTAGCACGGCAGAACCCCAGCTCCACTGCGGCACGTCTTGTGGCTGAGCATCCGCGATGGACCGTGCGTAGTGGACCAGCCGGAAGTCCACAGCGTGCCCGTGGGTGCTAGTGAACATCACCCACCTGAACAACCACAACAGGTACGCCTCAAGGGAGCGTCGGACCGAGTTATCATCAGCGTCAGGGTGCAGAAGGTCTGCCTACAATTAAGAATGAAATGTTAGTACAAAACACTCTGTTGATCGCAAATAAGCATGTATGATAATAACAACTTATTTACTTACAGTGAACTGGAGCAACCAAGCCTTGCTAGGCCCGACTATAGAGTACGGAGGAAGGGTGTTGGCCGGTCCTAGGTGTGGAAGGCGCATCACCTGCTCGAAGCGCGCAGTGATATCCTCCTTCCACCCAAAAACACCGTCCACGGGACCAACTGGTGCTCCCGCCAGCGGTAGCCCGAGCAGGTACGACACGTCCTGCAGTGTCGGAGCCATCTCCCCACAGGGAAGGTGGAATGTGTGCGTCTCAGGTCTCCAGCGGTCTACCAGAGCGGCAAGGAGTGACCGGTCTGCATCCCACCGCTTCGCTGGGTCACGGTCATCCGCCGCCGCCTCAACAAGCCTACAAAGTGGTAGAAGGCCTGCCGCACGCAACCTGTATAGAGCAAACTTCAAACATAAGTACAACACAAAGCAAAGTTGAGTTGAAATGTGAACATACGCGTACCAAGGAACGTGACGGGGGTCGACACGCAACCACTCGCGCAACGTGCGTGGACGGAAGGTGCCGAGCTGTGCACCCTCGACTGCTGACAGGAACGAGCGGTGGTTCCTGTCAATCCCACGGTTCAACAGCGCCGGTGTGTCGTACGCCATACCTGCATCAAATAGATTGATCAGAAACATATAAATAATTAGTTCAACATAAGTAATAAATGTTCATAAGCGAATTACTAACACATATTAAACAAGAGTACAAACAAACAAAAGTGTCACCATACGGAATATTTCTGATTACAACAATAACTGCAGTTACACGATATGAGTACTTAGTCCGAACACTCATCACGATAACATTATGATACAACACCGAATAGTTCGCAATACTACTAGTACAACAATAGTCGGAGGTACTCATTACAACAACATTCAATTGAAATTACACGATACAAGTATTTAGTCCGAACACTCATCACATCACAATAACATTTTATTTCCTAAATCGATAGCATTGTTACACCATGGAATCGCCTGCTGCGCGACGACGCCTTGGCCTTGCGCGCCTGCTTGTTGTTCCTTCACCAGGTGGTCGCCTACCATCACTTGCCTGTCCAGATGGACTAGCATCTGCGCCGCTTAGAACTTCTGCATTCTTCGGGCATTTCTTGTAAGTATGGCCGCGCAGATCACACTTGCTGTAGCGTAAAGTCCTCCCACCTGCTTCTGACTCATCCATATCATTTCTGATGCGTCTAGTTTGGCGTCGACCCTTTTTCACCCTTAACTTAGATGGATCTGGAATGTAAAAAACTTGGGCACTCAGCGTTGTGTAAGATCCTGAGATCCCGAACCCATATATCTCCTCACTCCATGTATGAAAGATTGCTTCTTTCCTGAAATAATTTGAGACGTACACATTGGGAGATATGCCACAATCACCGGCAGCAGCAAGAACGTGTGAGCAAGGAAGGTGATGAAGCTTCGGCTTCATACAACTGCAAGTACATCCACCATCCGCCTTCAAGACACATTCCTGCATGGCTTGCTTACGATAGATACCACGCCTGCTCCTATCAACACACATTATTTCATACCGATGCACTTGTGTGCCTTGAGCAACAACTCTATGTCTCCGTGCCTTTTAGATTTTATCTTTCATGTACTTTGTCACTACGTTGCCAAACACTATGTTGTTATCGGCCATGGACGGACCAATTTTCTTGTATCGATCCCTAAAGTACGCTTGCGTGCCGTGAAGGATGAATTCAACAATAGCAACCAATGGAAGTATCCGAACTCCTCGCATTACCCAGTTGTACACCTCTGCCAAATTGGTTGTCATTATGCCATACCGAGATCCATCGGTGTCGAACAATAGAGACCACTTCTCCTTAGGCTCATTCTCAATCCACTGAGTGAAATTTCTGATGGACGACCCTGACCTCCTTCTCATTGTTGGTGGGTCATCATGTAATGCACCAAGAGGTATGGGAGGCTCGTCACCTTCAACTTGTGGTCTGCGAGATTGCTCATCTGTTTGCTTCGTTGTCAACTCATCCAACTTGTCCCACAACTCATTAAATTTCTTCTCTTGGTTCTGTGCACAGAGCCTCTTAAAGAGCTCCATAAGATGCTTGTTCTTGAATTGCTTGTAGAAATTTGCACCCATGTGACGCATGCACCACCGACTCCGAACATCAGGCCACTTAGCTGGAAGTCCCTTCTCATCCCAACCGTTCTGCAAGTAGTCAATAGCCCGCAACATACCCGCATGACGATCATGTATAAGGCAAACGTTGGGCCTCATACGCACCACTGCAATGTGCACTCTCTCTAGGAACCAGTACCAGCTTTCAGTGTTCTCACTCTCTACAAATGCAAAAGCCATAGGTACAACCTGGTTGTTTCCATCACACCCAATTGCTGTCAATATCTGACCTCGGTATTTACCTGTCATAAAAGTTCCATCTATGCATAGAACAGGTCGACAATGCACAAAAGCATTGATGCAAGCACCCAATGAGAAAAAGGCTCTTTGCAGCACACTCTTTGTTCGATCATCAACCGATGTAAATGTATGTAGGTCATAGTAAGTATTATTATTCCTCTGGGCAATGGTGGCTAACAAACGAGGCAAATTATCATAAGAAGCTTCAAATGTGCCATACCTCATCTCAATAATCTTTTGTTTGGCTCTCCAGGCCTTTGCATAGCTTATGGTGTACTTGAATTTGTTCTCGATGTGCCTAATAATTGATTTTGGTTCAAAGCCAATGTTACCAACAACACTGCTGTACATCTCACTTGCCACAAAAGCTGAAGTGATGTTTCGGTGATACTTCTCCACCCCTTGTAAGTAGCACTTGTGCTCGGTCACAATGCTAACTTTCCAATAATCATTCCATTTACCCTTATATGCATGGACACGCCACGGACAATCTTCCTTCATGCACCTCACTTCATACACATAATTTGTTGACTTGACCACCCTAAACTCTCTGTGCAAGGAAACTGCCCAATGCTTCACCGCCTCCTTCATCTCATCCTTATGAGCATACCTTGCACCGTCAATTACCTCGTTCTCCTTATACTCCCAGGGTACATGATCACCCTCTGATATAACAAGTCCAGAGAAGTCCTCATTTGCCCAATCAGTGGCCATTACATCACCTTCCTCATCGGATGATGCGTCGTCGTCCGCTTCCTCATTATCCGAATCTTCCCTCTCCATTTCATCAACAATTATACCGACTCTCTCCCCCTCATCCGCCATGCCCATGGCCTGCTCCTCCCTTGGTTGATTTTCCTCATTTTGCATCGATGGTCCAACAACATCCCCTGCATTGATAGGACCCTCTACATCTTCGGTTTGCATTGAAACATTTATATCTTTCTCTTGTACCGACACAAATATAACGAGGGGCCATGACCGTTCAAAAGCCATTTCCACATACCGTCTCCAAGCAGCAGTGCTGTCCATCGGCATTAGTTCCCAAAAATAACCTTCTGTTGCACGACTCACTACAACTGATACTGACATTGTGTAGACTTCTTGGTCTATTCTAAATCCTCTCAACAACCAACTATAAATTGACTGAAATGTTCTCTCCGCAGGCCTATCGATGCCCTTAGATGTCATTACAAAATCTGACAGATCAACACCATCTGGACCAAATCTAATATTTCCTTCACCGTGAACTATCTGAAATGTGACCTTATTTGACATTGTGCCTGATGAAAACAATAACTGCGTTAACCTCGCATTTCTGTACTACGCCCTAAGTTACATTCTCTACAATATTGTTCTCCAAAATTCTAAAAGTAGGTTACATTCTCCAGATCAAACTAAACTACATCTTACAATTAACACTACTGCCTATGTCTCAATTCATACTATTATATTCTATGCTCTGGATCTACACATATGTGCTGTGTGCTACAGATATGCTAAAATATATGGAACTAAAACTAAAACGCAACATATATACTCAAACATAACATATTAGTACAAATGCAAAAGATGTATGGGAGCAAACCTGTGATGAAGTGAGCGAACCAGCAGGGCTTCGCCGCTCCCCTTCTGCTGCCCTCCCCTCTCTCTCTTTCGTTTTTTTTGGATTTTTAGTGAATATAATGAAATTTCAGAGAGGGGGGACTGGGCTTTATAGGGAGGGGCAAAAATCGCCCTCCCCCAGGGCGGCAAGGGGGCCGCCTGCAAAATTCCATGCCCCCTCGCCGCCCATTTGCAGGCGGCCCCCCGCACAGTACAAAATCGCCCTAGCGGAGGGCGGCAAGGGGGCCGCCTGCAAATTTCGTTGACGGCCGTCGCCCGAGAGCGAACGGCCGTTTGCCACGTCATTTTCGCCGCCCTCTGGGATGGCGATTTTTAAAAATCGCCCTCCCAGAGGGCGGTAGGCGACGTCAATTTTCAAAATGGAAAATTATTTTTGTAAAACTTTTAATAAAAAAATTAAAAATAAAAAAAATTCTCTAATCTACTACCTCCGTCCCAAAATAAGTGCAGCTATAGATATCCGTGTTCATCATTTTGGCCATCCGTCTTATTTAAAAAATTTATGAAAAATATTAAAAAAATTAGTCACACATAAAATACTATTCATGTTTTATCATCTAATAACAATAAAAGTAGTAATCATAAAAAATTTTCAAATAAGACGAGTGATCAAATGTTAGGCATGAACAGTGCTAAAACTACACTTATTTTAGGACGGAGGGAGTATCAAGAATTAATAATGATTGGATTGTCTGAGTGAAGACTGATACATGCATTGCTAACGCAGATTACTGCTGTTTCCATTTGCAAAAGATAGTTAGGTCAGGATGCACCAAACCATTCTCTTTTGAGACCTTATTAATGGACATTAATCAGCATGCTTGCTCTAGTTCAGCAAACCTACAACGACGGCAAACTGTGTCAGTGGCAACTTAATTTTAATGAAGAAACAATAAGTATGTTACAAAAGGGAAGCAGGGGGGATTAGTAGTTTGGATTTTGGACTTTGGGACTACGGATAAGCTGCAGGTGCCACTAAATTCAGGAAACCTGTGTAACACCCTGAAAATTCGACCGACAAAAATCTAAACTCTAAAAACATGGGCCTTCAAAAAACTTTTTAAATTAATTGCATCATGCTGATTTTATTCGCCTATTCCATTGAATTTTGATTTCGGAGTTTGTAGAACGCAAATAAAGAACAATTGATTAGGAATAAAACCTAAAATTAAATGAGCAAAATAAATAACTGAAAAATAATTTAAAATAAAGGTTGAGGTGAGGATAGAAATGAATAAAATATTATCGCGATCATATTCGTATTAATTAAATCTAAATACGACGGGATGAGAATTAACTCTAATTAAAATCAAGTAAATGATATAAAAATAAAATATGGGTACGATTAATCTAGAGTAGATCCATTGGTTGGGATATTACACATAATGAGTAAACTTCATTTATGCAAGATTTAGAAATTATAGAATCAAATTTATATAGGAAATAAACTAAAATCGGGATAAATAGGAAAATACACTGTTCATTATGGCGTAGGTGTTCGATGCGGTCCCTAGCCTTTCCCCTCCTCTCCCACCTCTGCGCCCTAGCCGGCCTTGAGCCCGCGTCGCCGCCGCCCCGCGTCGCCGCCCCGCGCCGCCGCCCACCGCGTCGTCGCCCCGCGCCGTCGCCGTCGCCATCGCCACTGTCGCCGTCGCCGTCGTGTCACCGCGCCTCGCGCCCCACGCGCCGTGCGCCGTCGCTTCGCCGCTGCCGCACCGCGCTGCCATCCCGTCGCCTCGCGCCGCGCGCCCGCCGCCCGTCCCGTCGCCGCGCGCGGGTCGCCCTCGCCGCCTGCCGCCGCGCGCCGTCGCCCCGCGCCTCGAGCCCGCGCGTCGCTTGCCCGTCGCGTCGCCATAAGCCGCCGCCCTCCCCTCTCCTTCTCCCCCTTTTCCCTATAAATACTTCCCCCCTCTCCATCTCCCCCACTCCATCTCCCTCTTCCTCCCCTCTTCCCTCTCCACCGAGCCACCGCCTTCGTGCCGCCGCGCCGCCGCCCTCGCGCCACTGCACCACCGCCTTCGTGCCGCCGCGCCGTGCGCCGTCGTCGCGCCGCCCTCGCGCCGCCGCACCGCCGCCTTCGTGCCGCCGCGCCGTGCGCCGTCGTCATGCTGCCGTCGCCGCCCCCTTCCCTTGTTCGGCTGCCGTCGCCAGAGAGCCGAGAGAGAGAAGGGAGAAGAAGCCGGGAGGGAGAGAAAGAGAGAAAAGAAGAAAGAGAGAAAAAAGAAAGAGAGGGAGAGAAAAGAAAAAAAAAGAAAAGGGAAATAGAATAGGGAGGTTAATAGTTTAGAAAATTTAAAATAATTAGAATTTAATTATAGATTAATTATAGTCATAGAATTGAAAAATTTAATATAAATTATAGATTATTCTTGGTAATTTCCATAAGAAATCAATCCGCGGTAGTAATTTAGATGTAATTAATAACTAAACAATTAGATGAATTCTTATAGACTATTATAGATTATTTTTGGGTAATCTCTATAAGTAATCGATTCACGGTAGAAATTTGGATTTAATCACTAGGAATTTTAGACGTATATTATATTTAATCGTTTAGTCATAGACTAAATTAAATCGTATAATATTATAAGATAATTTTAGGATTCCGTCCGATATTTAGCTCGCGATAGAAATTTCTAACCTATTATATGAATATAATGCTCGGGTAGATTAAATTAAAAACTTATGATAACAAAATATTTATACCCGCAAAATAGTTTAGGATATATAGATCGAAATTGGGTTTGCCCTAGTTCGCGAATAGTAAATTTAATATAAAAGAATCGAATTTCGCATTCGACTTCCATTTGGATTTACTTGGATTTTATTTGAATTCTAACCGAATTCAAATTAATTTTCGCACGTAACTATAGAGCCCGAGGGAGTTGCGGATCCAAGTGAAGGCCAAGACCCGCAAGATTTTGAGCAAGGCAAGTCATCACTATTATTTGAACATGTTAATCCCAATTGCGAAATTATTTTGTTTACAAATAAAATTGCATGCAATAATGAACATTCTATTTGTGAATATGCCATACCTTAATTATTGTTTGCCCTTATTCCCTTGTAACCATGATTACGTATAAGTCCCTAGTCAACTATGACAAATGCTTAGAGATGCCACTCTAGAATCATGCATACTCATATTTATCAAATGCTATATGCTTGGGAAGGTAATTGAGATGCGGCATGTGGAGACATGAGCGCCACATTGCCATGATGTTGATGACATGATTTGTGAAAGGAGAAATAAAATTAAACAACTATTTTCGACTGGGGCGGACGGAGGATTTGGGTGGTATCCGGAAAAGGCTAGTACCGTCCCCGGTCAATTAAGGACCGAGCCATGAAGTTAAGCATGAAACGACCCCCGTACAACCACACTTCTCGTATGGGTATAGACCTAGTGGAGTAGATAGCTGAGCGGAGGCAGTATCCATGCATAGTGGTTTCTTGATGTGTGAGGCATGGGCTCTACGGTGGGGCAGCCATTGGTAGAACCGCGAGGCGGGTGTCTACAATGGTGTCGCCATCGGTAGGACTGCCATGTGAGAATTTAAACATAATTATAACTTAATGCATGTGTGAGTCCTTTCTTCCCGGGTGCGCTAGAACTCCTCTCACTGCTAGAAACCATGTACGCCTAGAGTGTATGAGGATGTAAAGTTCATGGAGCGGGTACTGCCAATGCGAGGTTATCGAAAGGCTTTGCCGTGATACGTCTCATGTGTTGGGACGAGGCTCATGTGTTGGGCAGTCGCGGAGTGCGGGTAAAGTGTACATCCACTGTAGTGTGAGTAAACCAAATCTATTCGAATAGCCGTGCTCGTGGTTAATGAGCACCGGGACATGTATTACACTTGGCTAGACTCTAAATTCTTAACTTGTGTGGGATGGGATATTGCATGATGAATTCTATACTGATGGAGCCACTTCCTGAGAGGCGGGAATGTGGACGTCCTCAGAAAACCATGACGACTCAATGGCGGGAAGCTATCCTTGGGATCACAATAGATGGTGGACAGAACCGTCATTGTTTAATATGAACACTGGTACTAAAATTTGATCAGTCTGTGCTAGGTCTTAGGCTTGTGAAAAGAATTACAAAACTTGCTTTGCGCAAAAGAACCATAGCCATCCTTTGAATACCCCTGTCATATGCATTGTTGCTGTGGTGGCTTGCTGAGTACGGTTGGTACTCACCCTTGCAATATACAAACTTAATCAGAGGTCGGAGATGAAGCTTCGGAGGATCCCTACGCTTACTACCAGGAGGGTGATGAAGACGATGTCGCTCAGTAGGTCTTAGTTACGGTCATTGCCTGTGGCAATGGCGTGCCGCTGCCTTAACTCCGCTGCCTTACCTACTTCTGTTTTTGGAATGTATTCCGGACCACTCGGTCCGATGATTTAAGACTATGCCTGCGGGCTTATGATGTAATAATTCGTACTAGACACTCGTGTATGTGCACTTGGTATTTCAGCTATGAATTCGTGTGTACCAGACTACTTGGTCCAGGGAAATGGTACTGTTTACACGAATGATTCCTGTTATAAAAACGGGGGTCCACACCCTGCTCACATTTAGTTCCCCAAATTTTTTTTTCCAAAAACATCACATCGAATCTTTAGACACATGCATAAAGCATTAAATATAGATAAAAAGAAAAACTAATTGCACAGTTATAGGGGAAATCGCGAGACGAATCTTTTAAGCCTAATTAGTCCGTGATTAGCCATAAGTGCTACAGTACCCACATGTGCTAATGATGGCTTAATTAGTCTCAAAAGATTCGTCTCGCGGTTTCCAGGCGACTTCTGAAATTAGTTTTTTCATTGTTCGAAAACCTCTTCCGACATCCGGTTAAATGTCCAATGTGACACTCAAAAATTTTCTTTTCCCCAACTAAACACACCCTTACACACCCTTGACCGCACAGAAGGACATGTATCTGTCCCCGTTTATACCAGCTACTCCTACGTAGCCACATTGTGGTCGGTGCAATCAGTGAACAGTGCTACTGTTACACTGCTGAATTGTGGTTGGTTATGGATCCATGTCAATGGCTAATACCGATGGGATCTTGGAATGGGAGTGCTTTGGATGGATTACATGGAAGATTGGCCTGCTGGTTGCAGCCTAAGAAGCAGATTTTTACCTTTTTTTTTCCCATTAAGGCATGTCTACATGCGTATGTAAGATACACTTGCTAATATGGGGAAAATTTGCTATGTAGCACTTAAAATGGGTGTGCTTTATTAGTGGGTCTTATAAAATTTAGAAAAAGTTGTAATTGAAATGAATTTGCTATCCTTCTTACAAATTAGCTCCACATGTGATTTCTCTCCTTTCCTCCTCCCTCTCCTCTCTTCGTCCTCGCGACATGGCGCCGTGGCGAGCACAAGGACAACTACAATGGCTACACCAGTGAATTGCGGCATTGTCATATCTACTCAGCTTTGAACATTGTGGTGCCAAATCTGCCATGCCTTGAGCCCTTTGAGCCTCACACCCTCAAATTTGAGCTCTCATGTTTGGACTTACCTTTCTCATGGTTCGATGAAGAGTAAGGTAGATGTATGAAGCTGGCCTTTGAAGCTCCACTACTGCTCCATCTCCTACCCTCCATCTATGCAAGGTCATCTACAAACGAGGGAACACGAAACTCATGACGTGCGATGTTTGTTTAAATATATACCTCCTCCGTCTCAAAATATAACAACTTTTAATTATGAATGTAAATGTAGTAATACATAGATCTTACATAGAGAACATACAATTTTAGTTAATGAATCTATAATATAGCCATATTTATATCCGAGTTAGTGATATCCTCGACAGCAGCTGTTGTTGGTATAGGTTGATGGAGAAAGACTAGGAAAAGGGAGAAGAACTTTCCTCTACGAAGTGGATATAGTATTTAAATGCTCACCGTGTGCTGCAACAAATTACAGGTTTACCCTGAGTTAAAACCACGGCCTTGCGGCATCTGCAAGCAAATATCGTACTTTTTGGAATATATGTAACAAATCGTTATGATTTCATTCCATTATCTAAATTTCTTTTCTCTAACTACAACGGGACAAGATCCCCATTTCTCTTTTTCTTCGATAGAATTACTGCGGCGGCCAAAATTTAAATATTGAAAAACAAATTAATCTTTTTTTCTTAAATCTATTTTCACCGTATACCATAAAACTATTTTTGTTAACCCGTTTATTTCACAACGGCTTCTTTTTATCTTTCTTCTCAACCAATGCTCGGGTGGTTTCCTTCTACACGCGTCGTTGTCTCGTCCTGGGACTGTGAGGTGCCTCGCTCTTGCGCCGCCGCTGCGGAGAGGGGTGGTCGCCGGGAGAAGGAAGGAAGGCGCTACATGGCGCCAACTCTAACGGATCCGGATGGTGTTCCTCGATGGGATCGGAGGAAAGGGCGGCAGCCCTCCAGGTTTTTGTGCGTCCCATTCGACACCGATTTCTTCTTTTTACGGAGAATCATCCGATCCATTTCCTAGGTTTTCCTAGGTTGGGGTAGTATATTTGTTTTCTGTAATCCTTGATCTAATCAAGTAGCCGCAGTAATTCTTATGCGATGTTATCTAATTTTCCCCTATCCGCTTTCTGATTGGCACCATAGTACATTTGTTTTTACCCTTGACTAAATTACAGTTCAGAGTCTAGTTCAGTTTCATTGTTCTTTTGTTCAAAGGGTATTCGTTCAAATAAGCTCTATATATTGCTTGAGTGGGAAAGGAAAGGTTTTAATTCAGAAAGTAATCTATTCATGTTTAAATTTTGGCCACCCGTATATTTTCTGAAAAAAAAAATGAATACATAAAGGATGTCGTATTATTAAAGTGTGTTGTGTGACTTGTGTCCTAAATATAAGCATCGAGCTCTCGTTCATCGTATTCTAACCATTTAAAAATCATTAGTGGTCAAAGTTGAAATAGTGCTTGTCAACAGTGACTGGAATTTGGGAGACCTTGTGTACACTTTTAACCTTTTTTATACTGCATAGCGATTCATCATAAGTTTGTTCTGTACTATGTCCATTTGTTCATGTAAAAATGTAGATGAACTCAAAAGGAAAAGGTACCTCATACGGTACTCGCACTCTACAACATCAGCTTCTGCATCCTCAACATTTACATTGCTCAAATCGACACTAATCAGAAAATAATCTTGTTGAAGAAGAGGTTTCATTAGATTTCAGCTAGCCATGGTCAAACTAAGAGATGTGGTTAACTCTTCCTTCGAGTACTAGTTGTAAATCGCTCAACTAATCTGTAAGCTATGCTAGTCGTACATCAAGTATCTGTGCAGGTGCTAGGTAATCAGATCAAGCCTTTGCTGCAGTATCAACTTTTACTACTAATGGCATCATCAGTCGAGCATCCTTTCCATGCCACAACAAGGAACCAAATACATGATCCCGTTGAGGCACATCCACATGGAAGTTAACCGTGAAAGTCTTCTTCGCACCGTAATTCTCGAAGACTAGAACTTTTGGAGTCACCGTGACATTGATACCCAGTGGAGCAGACACGAAAGCATGGTAAGCACTTCCTCGGAATCCTACATTCGTCATAGTTCGAGTGACTGAGTAGCTCTTCTTCAGGTTTGGTATGGTAATTGATGGGTAATTTAGAGCAGCAGCTGATGATGGAGCTCTGTCAGTGCAGCTGCTGTTATCTTGTGTTATTAGATGTAAGGAGTGGTCATCATAGCCTATAGAACATAGGAATGACTTGTAATCTTCAGGATGTGCGTCAAAGATGATCCCTGGATTAAGAGCTTTGATGGGATCCGCAAAACCTGATCCGAAATCGAAAGGGGTTGCAGTTCTTCCATTAGGGTCTGTGGCTATGGCGTTGCGTTTATTGCCCAATACAGTTGCTGCAAATAGGATTTGAAACTTGTGAGAATGCTAGCAATTATGCTTTATCTGATGAATCTGATATCATCAATTGGTACCTGTTGTCATGATTGCTGATTTGATTGCAGAAGGAGACCATGATGGATATGCACCTTTGACAAGAGCAGCTATTCCTGTAACATGGGGGCACGCCATGGAAGTTCCAGAAAGGATGTTGAAGTGCTTGTCCTCCTTAGCAGGAGACCATGCCGCCAATATGTTCAACCCGGGAGCAGCAATATCTGGCTACAGAATGCATAAGTGTCTTGTAAACACATCAATAAACTTTTGACTGGTAGCTTCGTTTTTCAATTCCGATTACCTTCAGAATCTCCGGTGTCAATGAATTTGGGCCTCTTGAAGAGAAGGCCGCCACCCGGGGAGCATCTCTAGAACCTAAAATCGTCTTCGCTGGTAAGATCATCGTACTGCCACACCTGTAGAATATTCTTTAGAGAAAGACTTGACATGCTAGCAAAATACCCTTTTTGAAAGTAACTGCAATATTTGGCAGAAAACCTTGTACTACTGATATAGGAAAGAATTTTGTCACCCGTTGCTTTCCCAACAACAGTAGCAGGAAGAGCAAAGTGATTAGCAACATGATCCTCCATCTCGTCAATGAGAATCATTCCAAGGGCACCAGCTTCCTTCACTACCATACTCTTTGATACACGAGAGTCCGATGAGCCTTTAGCACGGTGGCAAATGAGAATCTTTCCCCTTGCTTTTGTCCTATTTAAAGAGCTGTCCAGGCAGAAGCTAGCAGCAAGAGCCACAAGAAAATTCAGTTTTTTTACAACTTTTTTTTAGAACTGTTTCTGACAACTCAAATCAAGATATTCCTTACAGATACTTCCGTTTTATTTTACCTGGATTGGTAGGGAGTGAAAGAGCTTGCATTGGCTTCGGAAGCTGAAATAGTCCTAACTGAGGTGTGCATGTGGTATGTGCTCAAGCTCTCACCCTTTGCATAAAGGGAAAGGCGCAATATTCAGAAAAATAACTCTTGTGACTTCATTAGAAATTAAGATTGAAACTTGAATTTAAGAACAGAAATTACCATTATCAAGGTACCGTTTGCCAGCCTGATATAGGAAGGAAATGATCTATCCGTTGTTCCTGCAGCAACTGTCAGTATCCATGGTGCAAGATTAGTTGCTGAGCCCTTTCTCCCAGCATTCCCTGCAGAAGAAACAACCAGTATTCCATTGCTGGTTGCATGGAACGAGCCGATGGATATGGCATCGGTGAAGTAACCACCCTGAGGATAGTCTGGCCCTAGAGACACTGAGATAATGTCGACGCCATCAGCAATGGCATCATCAAACGCCGCAAGAATATCAGCATCATAGCATCCCGAGTCCCAGCAGGTCTTGTAGGCAGCAATCCTTGCCATGGGTGCTCCTCCCCGGCCTCCTCCTGTACCCAAACCTCTGTAGTTCATGTTTCTCACAAACCTTCCTGCCGCTATTGAGGCAGTGTGGCTGCCGTGCCCTGAGCTATCTCTTGGAGATATGAACTTGATGGCACTTCTACTCTGGCCGCTCTCTTCTGTTTGGTATCCTCTGAGATAATACCTACCTCCTATTATCTTCCTATAATATTAGTGCAGATGCATTAATGTGTGAAATCTATGTTGAATAATGTGATTAAATTTTGTATCATGTTCTTTACCTGTTACAGGTGAAATTTGATGGTGAGTTTGCCTCTCCCCGCTGGCATTGCCCTCTCCATCTTGTAGGAACCGGAGGCATTCCATGATCTCTGAAACTAGGAGATTCTGGCCATATTCCTGGGGGGAACAGAGGCACAAGGTATATGAACTTTGTGAATAACCGGTCAATTAAAAACTCTTGAATTTCTATCTACCCAATGTTATTGCTTCTGGAAGTACAATTGCTGAGTATCACGTAACATCTCGTTATTGAAAAATCCAAATCAAGATCAGGATGGAAACTAAATAGCATTCAGAGTTTCAGACCATCTGTAGTATATGCATGTGCTACTTTAACAACAAGCCAAAAACCTGTCAATCTAATCTTTGCAACTTTGTCATCATTGGCAGTTTCTATGCTAAACAGAAAATTAAAACAATTGATGGAGGATCCCCATCATAAATGGATTCTGTCGGATGATACTTAGAATGGAAAGAACACAGCTAAACTTCCATGCTAACCTAAATATGAGATGAACACTGAACACACCTGTGTCAATAAATCCAATAATGACATTCTCCTGGTTCTTGCTTGACAATTCAGGTAGCTCAGCCGCTGCATCGACGGACAAGCCCATGAAATCCCATGAATGAGTGGTGTGGAGGCTCCTCTTTGTGTTTGGGAACACTGAGATGACACCAGGCATATCTGCAGAAGTGTGCAGCAGAGTTAGCTTTCAGTCATCATCACACCAGGATCACGTGTCAGGATGCTAAAGACATCAGAAGCCATGCATATACAAGGAAATTACTGGCTAATTTCATGGCTTGTTGTTTGTTCAGCTTTGCTGCAAATCCTTGGAAACCGTTGCTGTAAGTGTAGACATGCGATGCCTCTGCCTTCTCCATGCTGAGACCAAGCATCCAATTAGTCAAGCTACAGAACAAGTATGGAAGCTAGATTGATAGATATCAACAGCTGATGATGAACTCATTCCAAACCTTCCGTCATGAACAGCTGTCAGCATCTGGTGATGAAGCCTCAGCATGTCATGCCGATTCTCAGTGCTGCCTTGCAATCCTTTGCCCATGTAGACCACATAAACCTGAAATATAAGCATCCATCAAGGAAATGTTAGATCACTGGGAAGAGATCAAGAAAGAAGATAAAGCCATGATTGCAGAAGAGTGAGTAGTACGGAATGAATGCAAGAAAGCTTGTGCATGGTAGGAGGTGGACTACTGAAACCAACCTGAGCACAAGAGCAAGAGGAGCAGAACTCTCCTAGTAACACCACAAACACATAGAACACGAGGAAGATCATATTGTCTCTGTCCTGCAAAGAAGCAATCACATACACCCAAACATGCAGATATAGGCAGACAGTGAGGTTTTGGAATGGAAGCCTGCAAGCTGCAAACGTACATATGACCAAATTTTTTTTATGGACGAGTAGTATGCTTTGTGGAACTGACAAGCCACAGCACTACTCCCTCAGTCCCAAAATAAGTGCAGTTTTGCACTGTTCATGTTCAACTTTTGATCATTCGTCTTATTTGAAATTTTTTTATGATTAATATTTTTATTGTTATTGGATGATAAAACATGAATAGTACTTTATGTGTGACTAATTTTTTTTAAAATTTTCATAAAATTTTCAAATAAGACGAACGGTCAAACGTCGGACACGGTTCTTTACGACTGCACTTATTTTGGGACGGAGGTAGTACAATTTTGCAGCTACCCAGGACTGAGCAGCATGTCAAGTTTATACTACAGGAATCCCGGAGCCTGAGGGATACAATGCTGGCCGTTAACTCCACCTTTCCTGCTCCAACCCTCTTGTTAAACGGAACCAAGATGGCAACAAGCTTAAATGAAGGCAAGGGTGTCCAAAGCATCATGATACTGTATCAGAGATGACATGCAGAATACTACCTTTTGGATCCGATAACAACAATACAGTAACCAGAAGATTGGTGTACCCAGAACACACAGCAACTGGGGAGAGTATCTTGCTGTCAGACACACTCTCTTTTGCCTTTTCCTTTTCGTAAATACTACTGTATAATATGTTTCATACCGTTGAGTTGCATATACGGATTAGGGTAACATAATTTGGATCTTTGTCAGAGCAGCAGGTGATGTGGGTACGCTGATTTGATTGCGTGAAACACTAAAGAAGTCGAGGGTTGGGGAGCATGTTTCTCAATATCCTCAACTGAGAAAATATGCAGCCTCCAATAATCCTTTTGCCTTCAAAGGCAGGGGATACTTTTTTGCCTTGTCCGTGTCGCCGTGCTCGTGTCGCCTCTAGTGCTGTACGTGGTCACCACGTCACTCATCCTGTACAATCATCGTGATCCGTATAAAACTACTGCATTCGCCATCCAGGACGTCTTGATGAATCGTATATATGCTCCATCAATTTTGAAATGTATGATACCGTTAGCTTTTCGTATAACGTTTGATCAATCGTCTTATTTAAAAAATTATATAAATATCATTTATTTTATTGTAATTTATTTTATCATTAAATAAAATATAATCTTAGCTCATACTTTTACATATTTATATTAAATTTTTAAATAAAACGAATAGTAGTGTTAAAAGAAAAATCAAAGGATATCGTACATTTTTCAAATGGACGGGCTAGTTCGCTAACGCACTAATTCGGCGTGGGTTGCACTTGCACGCTTGTTTTACCAACCAAAAGGCGATACCTTTAAACTTTGGTTAATTTGTTTGAGTGGGCATCTTTAACTCGAGAAAATGCGTAAAACTAAACATGCGGGTTGATGCGTCTTTAATCTTTACTTTGATGGAATCTTACTGCACCAAATCGAGCTTTAATTTTACGGGAAGCTCGAGAAGGCTACAAAGTCTGTACCTCATCTTCATGTGTGGCACACTTACCTGGCAACTGGCACTTTTCAGGTTCGATGTGTGTTTGAGACCCATGGAGATTGCCAGATTTCCTGAAGAACGGGTGCTCACTGTTCTCCTGGCTGACAAGTGAAAATGAGATTCCCTCTAAATTCCAAAAAGCTCTCGAAAACCTGCGTAATGTGTACCGTTGTTTTAGGGCGCGCGCAACAGCCCGCTTTTCCCATCCTACATGCATGTGACGTCCGGACCACATCTTTTACCCTTCAACATATATAGCTTTTTTTCGTTATAGTTTCTTTTTCAATGTTGACATTTAAGTCATAAAAATACATATATAAAAGTTTTAACTACTCCATCCGTTTTATATTATAAGTCATTTTGAATTCGGCCAAAGTCAAATTACTTTAAATTTAACTAAGTTTATAAACAAATATAGTATAATATTTATGTCAGGGTTATGGATAACACATACCTAACAGTAGTTGACTAAATCTTGGCAAGACCCACCACATACCATGTCCTATACGGAAACAACCTGCGGATATAGGAGGAGTTCCGGATAAGGAAAGACAACCATAGTTCTACATGGAAACGACAAGACTACTCGGATTATATCCATATTGGTTTCCCTAGTTTTAATTGGATATAAATACAAGGCCCCCTAGGAGGAGAGAGAAGACACGACCACCTTAATCAACACCTACCACAATCTACGGATCAAGACACAAGATCAACATACAAGCCAACATATGCCAAGATAAGACGCCGGATATCGACTTCAGGGATAAGCACGGCTAGTCCCTTACGGTGTCTCCGGATACTGTTAGGAGAGACGAAAGCGTTATCTCCGATCTCGCCGGGCACGGATTCGAGGAGGAAGACTACCCTGTTGTCGATTACGAGTTAGACCTATAGACCGCTAAGTCGACAACAGTTAGATAAGCTACCCAAATATTGTACTGGTGTGATTATGGTGAATAAGAGCAATACCGGCTTCGGCCAACAGGATGCAGGGTTATTACCTGACAATTCAGGAGCCCGAACCTGTATAAAAATCCATGTCTCCATCTTTTTTACCTCAGTCTCGCGTACACCCTAGTACCAACGATTCCCATACTGTGCAAATACCGGAATCGCGACATCAAACGTTGACAGTGGCGCGCCAGGTAGGGGGATTTTGGTGCTTCAGGATTTCGACGAGATGGATTCAAGAGATGGATTCTTCAACAAGCTACTCGACGACTTCGGACCAGGGAGATCCAACCCGGCCAGAGTATGTCTCCCGACGAGATTGGAATCATCGTCATCAACTATTCGATCCGGCGAGATCAATCAAGCTCCAAGATATCATCGCCGCGAAGGATAATGGTTCAATATCGTCAGATACGGGACTTTGATTCGTGTCGACTACACGGGGAACTGGCTTCCGTCATAAAAAAACGGCCACTGTTCGATCAGGTTTGCCGTTCTAATCTTAACTCTATTTCTAAATAGATCGGGACTATTTTCTTATTACTATTAATCACATGTTTGGTTGGTTTGTTCTTTCCTGTTTATGCACGGATGCACTACTGTTGACCGAGTCCGAGTCTTGGCCCTATTAAGTACGCGTGCAGCATATACATGGAACCTGAACACTTGCAGGCATGCATGTACAGATCAGCCAACATCTATCCGCATGGCATATGCGCATGATGACTTCGGTTATATATGCGTGCATGCTATCCGGACGAAACAAATGTATTTATCTACTAATTTCGTAGATACATCCGGCATGTATCTACAAAGGTACGTAATATTTTATATACAATCTATCGTACCTATTTTTTTAATCTATACAATATTGACAGATCAATAATTTGTTATGTTTACCTAGAGCATGTTTTTTATACAATATCTATTGCGCGGGTGTCCCCGATGTTAAATCGACTACGATCTAACACTGGGGGCTTGCTCTATTTTCTGCCGTATAAATCATGCTTGTTTACGGTTTACATAATGCCTGATATTTAATCTACTCGTTATATCCTGATAATGCTAGAAGATCCATGCAGTTTTTTGAGTGCATACTTGATATTATCTGCTATATATCTTGTCTTCTAGAAAATATTTTTCAGGAAACAATTGAGCACTCGAGTAGGTTATGGTCAAGTACACCGCATTATCGAGAACGATCTCGACAAATGCAGAGTCGTCGCGCCTAACCTACCAACGAAGACCGATGACCTATCTCATAGCACCGGCCGTGGCTGGACTATTTGAGAAAGGGTTGTTAACGGATAATTCCTCGTGAACGTTGTCGGCTTGATCACCCGACATGATTGCGAACGGACATCCGGATATGCTACAGGTTGGGTGTGTGAGTCATGCTGGCCACATGAGATACACATGTAATAAACCAACTCTAGCGCTTCCATTGGTGTTCGAGAGATGATTCTGCTTGCTCGCTAGTTCTCGAACCAGTACGTAGCAATCTCCCGCACCGCAAACCTCCATTGGTGTTCGAGAGATGATTCTACTCGCTCGCTGGTTCTCGAACCAGTACGTAGCAATCTCCCGCACCGCAACTTCCATTGGTGTTCGAGAGATGATTCTACTCGCTCGCTGGTTCTCGAACCAGTGCGTAGCAATCTCCCGCACCGCAACTTCCATTGGTGTTCGAGAGAAGATTCTACTCGCTCGCTGGTTCTCGAACCAGTATGTAGCAATCTTCCGCACCGCAACCTCCATTGGTGTTCGAGAGATGATTCTACTCGTTCGCTGGTCCTCGAACCGGTACGTAGCAATCTCTCGCACCGCAACCTCCATTGGTGTTCGAGAGATAATTCTACTCGTTCGCTGGTCCTTGAACCGGTACGTAGCAATCTCCATTGGTGTTCGAGAGATAATTCTACTCGTTCACTGGTCCTCGAACCGGTACGTAGCAATCCCTCGCACCGCAACCTCCATTGGTGTTCGAGAGATAATTCTACTCGTTCACTGGTCCTCGAACCAGTACGTAGCAATCCCTCGCACCGTAACCTCAGATGGTCGAGGTACGACTACAGCAATAACGCAGCGATCCTCGTACCACGACTTCAAATGATCGAGAGACACCTACCCATTGGTTCTCAACCAGTCAATCGTAGCGATCTCTCATACATTTACTTCTAGTGGTTGAGTTACGACTACTACCTGGTTCTTGACTAGAGGTGTAGCGATTCTCCCATTACCTCTACTTCAACAAAGTTGATATCAGGTACACAATATCGCCAAGTGTTTTATCCAGAGATCCCTTACCACAAAGACACATAGCGTTGAAACCTATCCTAATGTCCCTTTACGCCGTCTTGACAAGGCCTCTGAGGAACCTAAGGGAACTTTGGCTAGGGACGCCCAGAGCGGATAAGGCCTTGTCGGATCCTTTAGAGATGAAAGACCATGTAAGACCTGGTCGTGTAAGAGTTCTCGTCGTGCGTATTAACCAAGCCATGTAATCGGAAATTGGGTTTTTCAACTTCACGGCTGGGGGCTAGGATCAGTGCTTGTTCAACCGAGGCAGGTCAAAGATCCAAGAGCCTTATCTTCTGAGAACAATTCTCCGACGACAAGGCTGGGGGCTAGGGAGAGTGTATAACTCAACAAACTGTCTGATCGAAGTCGGTAAAAGAGTAGACGCTCATATACGAAACATTGGAAAATTCTATTCGACATTATCGAAGACCGCATGTGATTCTACACCAAGATCGACTAAGGCGAGTATGACAAATGTTGACAAGGCTCCGTCGCAGACTCTGCGCCTTCTCGATCACTCGAGAACGGTTGGTGGATCTCGACAAGCAATACGGAATGAAGAGATGGTGTACCCGCTGAGATAAAGTTTCTTGACTTCAATCTAAATTCTCAATTACAGCAAGACGGGAGACTTAGTCGTATACTCTGTACTTTCTTGGTTGATACCGGAGATTGACTCAGACAGACCCTTTAGGTGCCCGCACGAGGCTAATAAAGGAAGTCTAACGTTATCTCTGAACTCACCGAGAACGGTCACTTGAGCTCGATAACAGTTACTCCACGGTCAGCGGTCGAGAATATGAATTCGTTCATTTGCATTGAAGTCGGGGGCACTGTCAGGGTTATAGATACCATATACCTAATAGTAGTTGACTAAATCTCGGCAGGACCCACCACATACCATGTCCTATACGGAAACAACCTGCGGATATAGGAGGAGTTCCGGATAAGGAAAGACAACCATAGTTCTACATGAAAACGACAAGGACTACTCGAATTGTATCCATATTGGTTTCCCTAGTTTTACTTGGACAAGGGGACACCTATGGATATAAATACAAGGCCCCCTAGGAGGAGAGAGAAGATACGACCACCTTAATCAACACCCACCACAATCTACGGATCAAGACACAAGATCAACATACAAGTCAACATATGCCAAGACAAGACGTCGGATATCGACTTCAGGGATAAGCACGGCTAGTCCCCTACGGTGTCTCTGGATACTGTTAGGAGAGACGAAAGCGTTATCTCCGATCTCGCCGGGCACGGATTCGAGGAGGAAGACTACCCTGTTGTCGATTACGAGTCAGACCTACAGACCGCTAAGTCGACAACAGTTAGATAGGCTACCCAAATATTGTACTGGTGTAATTATGGTGAATAAGAGCAATACCGGCTTCGGCCAACAGGATGTAGGGTTATTACCTGACAATTCAGGAGCCCGAACCTGTATAAAAATCCATGTTTCCATCTCTTTTACCTCAGTCTCGCGTACACCCTAGTACCAACGATCCCCATACTGTGCAAATACTGGAATCGCGACATCAAACGTCGACAATTTACAACACCAAAATTAGTTTCATTAAATCTATAATTAAATATATTTTCATAATATATTTGTCTTGGGTTAAAAATATTATCTTTTTTACAAGCTAGATTAAACTTGAAGCAGTTTGACTTTCACCGAACTCAAAACGACTTATAATCTGAAACAGACGACTTATAATCTAAAACAGAGTATAAATTATTATTTATCGCTACTGCGCTGTTTATAATGTATTATCGGCAATTGGTCGAACCGATGGCAGCGTCAGCGCGCGACCTCACCGCGAGATCGATCAACCCGCGCGCGCGCCGTCGTTGTTGCGTGCAGCTGGTTGCTCGCTCTCGGCGCACCGCGCGCGCGCGCGCGGCTACGTACGTGTACGTACACGTACTCCACCACCCGCGCGCCGTGCCGGCCGGCCGGTGCCGCACTGCCGCGCGCGCGCGCGCTGTCTTTGGCCGGGTGATCGATCCACGCGACGCGTGCGGGTGCCCTACACCGCGCTCTGCTTTTGGTCATCGGGTGATCGCGGAGCACGCCTCGTGTGTGCGGTGTGCCTGCCGCCAAAGCTCTCGCGCTTGATCGATCAGGGTGCTCGTGCGGCCGTGCGGCGTCCTCCCGCGCGCGCGGATTATTTGCTCAGGTGACCATGGCGGCTACGGCCCGGGTGCCATGGCGACGCGGGTTTACAAAACCGTACTATCATCATGCGGCTATCATTATTATACATAGCTTTTTTAGTTTTTAAAATCACGATATTCCTCACGATAATTGTACGGAGTACGCCTCGTGTGCCACCAAGCTCTCGCGCTTGATCATGTGCCCGTGCGGCGTCCTCCCACGCGCACGGGTTATTTTCTTAGGCGACTGTCCGCTCGATTGTGGCTGTGGCACGGGTTTGCAAAACTGTACTATCATAACGTGGTTATTATGATTACCATGTGCAGTAACTTTTTAATTTTTAAAAACCACAATAATCGTACGATTTTCACGATAATCGAATGGCAGACGTTGCCTTCTTGTTGGGCCTAGAGCTCTCGCGCTTTTAATTCGACGTCTCGCGTTCTCTGCGGATTTGGCCCTTCGCGGGGTCCAGCCCAACAACGCCTTCCTCGCCCACGGTGGATCGCGCGGTTTGGGGTCTCGTTTTCTCGATACATACACCTAGACCCGTACGAGAGAAGCACCGTGGCCTTCGTGTACACAACACGGTAATTTTCTTCCATTCCCAAATCCCAATGGAAGATGAATCGAACGCTACTAGCTCCCGATAAAT
Organism: Oryza sativa Japonica Group; assembly: GCF_034140825.1. NCBI lineage: Eukaryota > Viridiplantae > Streptophyta > Magnoliopsida > Poales > Poaceae > Oryza > Oryza sativa. Next base: position 25,977,414 of record NC_089040.1, on the reverse strand, counting down.
AAATTGTGCAAAAATCTTGACGAAACTCTTGCATTTGTCTCATTGCGGACACCAGTTATCCTCTCGATCGGTCGATCGAGACCCTGAGCTTGCCCCTGCTCTATCTATGAATGAAGTTGAAGATGTGATTTGCTAGTTCATCCTTATTAATTGATGAAAGGAAAATTTGTTAACGAACTCATGATTGGTACCTAAACAAGCCTGTCGCCACGTACGTCTTTCTAAAATTAAAGTACACCTAAACAAGTAGACGCAGAGAATGTCTCTCTCATGCCTAAGCTCTAGCTAGGGCGTCGGGGCACCTAATTAACCTAATTCGGCATTGCAAAGTCTGCGCTAATGCTGATTAATTAATTAAGCCTTCCATTTTCATAAGCTATTATTGCCTTCTTCACGAGACCAGAATGTATATATATATACATATATACATATATATATACATACATATATATATACATACATATATATATACATATATATATATATACATATATATATATATACATATATATATATATATGTACATATATATATATATGTATATATATATATATATACACACACACACACATATCACTAGTCATGCATGCTATATTGCTATGTCTATCATAATTAATCCTACCTACACACAACCACAAAGTCATTTTGTCATTAGACGAGTGACGAGAGCTAGAGCATCAGAGAATCTTGATTAATTTCTAGTCCTTGCAGAGCTATTGGTTGACAAAACCGCAAAGTGCTGGAGCTCAATTAGGCAATTAGTATAGCGTAGTCTTTGTCTCCCCGACCGTATTCGTTTGCTTGATGTTAACATGACGATTTCGGTGTTCAGAGACGACGTGAGCTCTGTACCTCGCTGAACTCTGTAGCCGGGCCTTCAGAAATTCAGAATGGTGATTAGGTTTCACACCCGGTCACGACCAGATAATAACAGCGAAAACAACATCAATCGTTGTATGAGAAATAAACAGGGCACCATATGCAGTGGCATTTGATTGGCCAAGCGACTACAGCAAATCTGAAAAATCATTTGGTTGGATGGTTTCTCTAGACTTGAGGCCGACGTGTAAAAGTCCCCGTGAAAAATACATGGAACTCGATCGATATCATATTGCCCGGGCTCCACGACGTGGCTCCACACCATTGATTTGTGACATAGTTCATCTATTTTAAAATATAAGCAATTTTAGGTTCTTTAGAAAAACTAAGGTAGAGGGAAAATATTCTCTTTTAGTCACTTCAGTGAAAATTTTTTTGAATTACTTATATTTCCTTCCTAAACAATTCATTGATTAAAAATGTGTTGATTTCCGTACATTGGAAGCAGTGACTAAAATACTTATTGTGACGTAAATATTAAATCCTAAAAATACTTATATTTTAAAATAGAAGAAGTATAATTGTGGAAGAAAATCATGACAGGTCCTGTGTGAATGGGTTAACACAAGTCAGCAGGAGCTAGGTCAGTCAACTCAGTTAGTTAAGATGATCATGCATATAGATTTATATTGACGAAAATGCTCGTTTGACATCTTAAATCATTGACGAGACTAGCTTGTAAACTTATGTTGACAAACCAGCTCCGAGCTAGCTAGATCTGGCGTTCAAACATCCAATCCAACCTTTTTTCTTAAAAGAAAAACCTTTGGAAATGTACGTTTTCATTTGAAACGCATGAAAAATATCCGCGTTCCTGTATATATATCCTCTAGAATAACCATGGGAGTTCACCTTTTTTTCCATAAAGTTGTCTTTCTTTTATGAAGAAAAAAAGTATGTTGAATTTCGTTTTTTCGATGCACCAGGGACGTCTTTTTTCTTCGTCTTTTTTTTTCCCCTTGAGACTGACCAGAGACTCCGAACAGGGGAAAGCTGAGGATATATATGGGCGACAATTTTGTCACGGCAGCTGGCAATAGTTTGGCGATTGGTACGGCGATCTGAAAGTTTCTGATGAATTGTTGCGCGCGACAGGGGGAGGTCGCCGGGCGCGGGCATGACGGCGACAGGGCCGCGCGCCGGTCTCCAGCTCCGGTTCCACGTACGACGTTGGGCAAAGAGACACCGGACAACCCCAGGTGCCCTGCCGCGTACCACTGTCTGATCATCAGCCAAACAAACAGGAGAACATGCATGCGCGCCGAGATTGCACGGCGCGTCGGCGCTACCTACAGCAGTTTTATCTGTTCAGGGTTGTTTTCTCCATCCACACGCTGCTGGCTGCTGGAGATGGTCTTGCCTTTGGTTTGTTGCAACGAGCCCATGACACAAATTGTAGGATCGAAACACAAGAACTAAATTAACCAACTAAGAGGGGGTGAATGGTTGGTATGCCCAAAAACCCAATCTAGCTTTTTGCAGAATAAAAAGTTACCCTTAAATTCGATGATCTGCGATCTGACCGAAGATGTAGCGCCGGTCAGACCGCCTGGCAACGAGCCCATGACACAAATAAGGCTGTCAAAATCTTGATTATGTCATACAATTGTATGGCTTTACTCATCTAATTAAGGGATCTAATTCTACTGTAGAATTTTACAATCGTATATTCTACAGTAGAATTTACGATTATTATGTATGCGATTCTATGATTGTAGTCTTACTTATAAACCTCTGATCCTTACTCCGGACCGTGATTTTAACACTTTTATATAGGTTTAAACATTTTTAAAAGAATTTTAGGATTCTTAAATAGTGGTATACTACAAATATTCTGGCACTTATATATCTTGACCTCAACAAAATGGATCTTCAAATATTGTTGTGCTTTTTGCACTTTTTTTAAAAAGCATTATTAAAGTATTGGATCTTCAAATGTTGTCGTGCTTTTTTTCACTTTTTTTTAAAAAATATTTTTAGAAAATAACGAATTCCTAGTTGCTAGCTAGGGCCAATTCTAGAGCACCACAATTCACAAGCACCGTTATGGCACCATGTATCATGCAGTAAAACCTCATGAAAGTATGATCATTGCTTGCATAACTTGAATATGACATAACCAGGTTTAAAATTCTGTTAGAAACCGGCAGGGTTCAAAACGTACATAAACCGCTCGATTTTTCTGTTAAGCTTAAACAAAATTAAATTAAATTCTAATTTCTTTAACAACATTTATCTAGATTTTATCTTATTTTCTTTGGGGTTTATCAACGGTTTATGCACAATCTAAAGGTGGTATCGCTCGTAAGAGGTTTTAATACAGTATCGGAATTATAAACCTGGACAGGACAGCGACAAAACGAGCCCCAACACGTACTATAGTGTCCCCCAACCACAAGAGAATGACTATTGTGGTGTGGTGAAATGCAATGTCAGCAGATCGAGTACGTTGCAGGTGCAGCACAGGCAGCACAGTCCACGGAGTTGGAGTTTAGCACGCTAAGCAAAGCCGCCGAGGGGAGTGAAGCCAGGACGAGCCTTTCGCCGTCTATGTCGCCGCGCTGCCTCCCAAATGCATCCGCACACAAGACACCTCAGGGCCCCAGTGCTAAACTCCCCATTTGTCTCTGCTATCTCCTGGTTCTCTGAATAATGATTGGAGTGTGCAACATGACTGTGCAGAGATTCACTAAGAACAGTGAACAGAGGATGATGCTTGTTTAATGCCTTTGGCCTTTTGGTATTTAGGGTTGGGGGTCCTAGAGATTCCAAAGCAGGATATAGGCTCGTTTAATTTGTTGGTGTAGAATTATTCTTTTAATAAGAAGGAATGTGTTTGGGTATGGAAGATTTGGTGGCAGGTCATATCAAATGTTGTTCTGTATGGAGAAAAGTTGTTTGAACAATTTATTGCGTGTTCTACGTGATCTTGGTCGAGGTAACAGTAGGTTAATCCGAGCAGGGAGTGCACAGGGAGCTTGGTCTTGTTTGATCGGCCGCAGTAGAGCAGCAATTAATTAGGCCCTGTTGGTGAGTTGGAGATTCTAAGTAGTAGCGGGTGAGAATATGAAATATTTAGGTTTCTTATACTCTGGCTTCTGTTTTATTTTTTATTCTACAAGTATAAATTCTTAAAATATGTGTTAGAGTATGGACAGTTTGAGGAGCTGTAAATTCTTATAGTTGCCAGAATCCTTCTAAATAGGGTCTTAGAAGTGATTTGGTATGACTAGGAATCTAGGATGATGAAGGCGCAACAAGAGAAGTTTCAAACATCTCATCTCAACCACCTTGAACTTTCATTGGGTTCTCTCTTTAAAATCATGTTTAGAAAGCATGAATTTGGATTTTGTATAAACAATGTAAATTATTAGTTGTCTCTTTATTGAAAGAAAAATAGTTGTCTCTTTTATTTAGGATGGTATATGTCTATGTATACTATTGGACCTAAAACTTCGATCTAAGAAAAATCTTGCAAATATAAATGAGCAATTTGAACTGCTTGTACAACAACTTATAAATACAAGGGCGTCAAACAAATCTCTATTTGCAATATTTATAACTTATAAAAGATCATACCAACTTATAATAGTTTAATTTATAACTACTACATTCTACTCCACCCGTCCTATAATATAAGAGAATTGGGTGGATGTGACACATTCTAGTACAATGAATATGGACAGATGGTGATAAATCTAGACAGACCATCTGTTCAAATTTATTGTACTAGGATATGTTATATCCACTTAAAATCTCTTATATTATAGGACGGAGTAAGTATTATTAAGTCTACTGGCTAGGGGTAAAAGCCATATCAGTTTTTCACCCATTTACTGTTGCACGTGCACACTGACTTTTTTTTATAGTAACATACTCCATCCATTCCAAATTGATCATCATATAATCTTTTTGAGAATATTCCAAAATGATCATCATATTTGTATTCATTTATTAAGTTTATTTGTTATTTGTGCATTGAAGTAAATAAACATTGATGCATGCATCCATGCACAAAGTGTTTTGATTTCCTATTGGCTAAAAAATAGTGGGTAATGTGCATGCATCGAGTTTGTTGTCAGAATAAATGTAGTATGAGAGAGTTATTATATTTTCTTGGTCTTAATGCACCCATGTAATATGATGATCAATTTAGAATGGAGGGGGTATGATCCTTGATAACATATTTAGTGGTATGTTTTCAAGTACATTCTTGTTGGCTTATTGATTATTGATTATCGTGAGCACGTTTCTCAAGTTAGCATATACTTCCTCCGTCCTATAATATAATAATCTAGGACTAGACGAGATCATAGTACAACGAATGTGTCCAGATTCATTTACTATGAAATGTCTCGTCCGGTCCTATATTACTATATTATGGGACAGAGGGAGTAGATATTTTTTAAGTAAAACTTTCTTCATCTATATTTCTTATTTTAAAGTCAATATACCTTATTTCTATCAACTTTTTTTAACATTGATAGGTTTATAGAAAAATATAACAACATTTTTGCACAAAATAAATATAATGTAGATATTTAGTGGTAGACTTGATGAAACAAATTTGGTGCTGTTCATACTGTTACTAAAATATGTTTCATCCATCATGTATCGAGATCGCATCCTTGAGTTCTGAAATATACACGCTCCTTGAAAAAATACTTTCTTTTACGACCGTAGGTAAGATCGAGGTCTGGGCTAGAAAACCATCGAATTAATGAACGAATAATCCAATATACACCCTCCGTCTCAAAATATAAACATTTTTATAATAGTATCAAGTCAAATATTTATAACTTTGACTATTAATAATAAGAAAATAAAAAAGTTCAATCATATAAAATTGATGTTAATATATCACTAAACAAACTAGATACAACTCTTTTTATTTAAAGCATATTATTGTTAGAGATATTATTGATTAAAGTAGCATTTTAAAAACTGTGTCAGAGTCTTAAAAGTATTTATATTTTGGGGTCGAGGGATTACCAATTTGTTTAGCCCAATCATGTTGCTTTTCCAGATGACGTCCACTACAGTGAAGAAAGCTCGCCTATATATATACGCATAGCACGCACAGCTCGCCATCCTCCATTTGCCACGCACCGGCCGCGATCACCTCGCAGCAGCCTGCGGCGGCGGCGGCGGGCGGCAGGAAGAAGCGTGCGGTCAATGCCGACGACCCGTCAGGGGAGCTACGGCAAGCCGGCCAGCAGCAGCCGGCGGCGGCGCCGGCATCATCAGCGTGGCCGCGGCGGCTTCCGGCTGGGCCTGCTGCTCCGCCTCCGCGTGCGGCTCTCCGGCCTCCTCGGCCTGCTCGCCCGGAGCGTGGAGGAGCTCCGGTGCTGCCCCGGCGTCAGCAGGATCAGCTGCTCGACGGTGGCGGCGGCGGCGAGATCAGCGCGTAGCAGAGCGCCGTCGTCGTCGTCGTCGGCGGCGGCGGCGCTTTGCGGCGGGCCGCACGGCCGCCGAGCCGCGCCGGCGGTGAGGGACCAGAGCTCGTTCTACGCGGAGGCCATCGCCGACTGCCTCGAGTTCATCAAGAGCAGATCATAAATGATTTGTCAAATTAGCTTCTTTTATGTACAATTTCTCCCCCCCCCCCCCTTTTTTCACCTTAATTTGCTACTCCCCCGTTTTAAAATGTTTGACACCGTTGACTTTTTAGTATGTGTTTGACTATTCGTCTTATTCAAAAAATTTAAGTAATTATTTATTATTTTCATATCATTTGATTTATCGTTAAATATACTTTCATGTATTTTACAAAAAAAATTTAATAAAACGAACGGTCAAACATGTGCTAAAAAGTCAATGATGTTAAACATTTTGAAACGGAGGGAATATTTGATTTATTCGTAGCATTCTTAACAAGTGTAATGTACATAGTGTTCTACTACTAGTATACATAGAAAGCTTGATATTTTTTTAGGGTGTGGCTGTTCATTTTGTGTTCTTCAGAAGAGCAAAAAGCTTTGCACATGGGCGCTAAAATTGTTCGAATTCTACTACTAGTATACATAGAAAGCTTGATATTTTTTTAGGGTGTGGCTGTTCATTTTGTGTTCTTCAGAAGAGCAAAAAGCTTTGCACATGGGCGCTAAAATTGTTCGAATTTCAACGAAGAATTAGGTGAACTTTTGCTTGCAATGAGCCAATGACCAATAGTGATTGTTCGAGTATCCAACCGGTGCTTTTGTCCTACCAGAGTCCCTAGTCCCTACGGAGAGTACAAAATTTTGAAATAGGATAGGCAGTTAGAACAGATAATTGACACCTTAATTATAAACAATTAACGATAGGTTGAAAGCCTGGAATGGTACTTGCACCGTTTTCTTCTGACAAAACAATTAAAACAGGCTTTTACCAAACTCGATGATTTAAGTAGGTTACTACACTCTTCGTATTTTTAGCTCCTTTCATTTATCCCGACATAAGTTTATTTTTAAATACTCTATAATGATTCTATTGGAGTTTATAAAAGTAGAGGATAAATACTTTGAGAGTAGATAAAATTGAAAATGATTGTATTGGGATTTAATAAAGCGGGTATGTCAAGATTACGGATAAGACATACCCTCTATCCTTGGAGTTATGAGATATACGGATACGGTATATCTACAAGTATAGGGAAAGAATCTGTTTAAGTTAGGAAATAGTATTCACAAAAGGAGAAATAACAGAGTCCTACTCGAAGAAAATTAGGATACTGCTTTGTCGTACAGGGCCTGTTGTCTCCGAGTTCTACTTAGAGACTAAGCTGATCTACGGTATAAATACAAGCCCCCGGGGTACAGGGCATCGAATCTTAGTGCAAGACACCCGCCACTACAGATGCAATCTAGAGGACTTGAAGCCTACTCAGCAATAGATCTCGTCGAGCCCCTCTCGACAAGGATCTCGTCGGTAATCTCGGAGTTCAGTTGTTCCTTTTTTACTATGTTGTTTCTTCCACAATCCCATATAAAATGGATTAGGACAATTATCTTACGAGGGGTCTAAACCAGTATCGTGTAGATTCTTGTACCAACGTACCCCAATATGCTTCGAATACGGTTCACGGGTATCCCCATCAACAGGGTGTACTCTAGTCTTTTTGGTTTTGTATTTGTACAAATGGGATGGGTGAAAAATAAATTTATTTTGGCACGGAAAGAGAGTACAAGATAAGGAGAACAGCATTAAGAAAAAGCAAAGAAAAAAGAAAAGTAGGATAACAAAGGGAAATGATCGTAGTCATGACTCATGAATAGGGGTAAAAATGGTTAAAAACACAACCAATCATTTCCATAATAATAATTTTTTTCAGGTGGCACATGGATAATTTCTTTGGCCAATGGAACGAGGAGCTCCTTATTAATGACACGAGGTTTTGGCCCTAAGAGGAACGTTCTTTCTGCGGAGGAGAAATTTACGCAATTTTGTCAAAATTTCTTCAGAAACTGAGAGGCCCAGCGTGAAACAAACCAACAGAGGAAAAATTCAGCATCAGCTCAATGGCCCATATCGCTCTGGTCGGGCCAGGCCAGATCCATCTCCACCTACAGACCGGCCCACGATTGCGCCATCCCTTGGGCCGTCTCCTAGATCAACTACCACCAGGCCCATTCACTTGGACTTTGCGCCATTGCGATTTCATTTTTTTTTTCGAATATCGTTCAAACAGTTTTACATTGACTCGGATTTGGCGCGACGCGAAGTACTCCCTCCGTTCGATAATGTAGCAATCTATAATGGAACGAAACCTATCCTTAAACTACGAATCTGAACATAACTATTCTAGGTTACTATATTATATTATTGGATGGAGGGAATACAACATCGTGGAAATATGCTCCGCGCCATGCTCGACGAGGTGATAGTCCAGTCTCCCCTGACGCCCGTGTCGCCGAGGCTGCAGGCTACCACCGATCTCACACGGGAGTCGGGACGTCGGCACGTGCTCTGAGGAGCCACGAGTCGGAGCGCGTCCATGGCCTCGATGCCGGCATAGTCCGCCGGTGGAGGGCGTCCGTGAATGGCCGAGCTCCTCAATGCCGCGGCCACCATGGAGAAGTTGTCTGAGGTGCTCGAACACAACGACGAGATTGAGCCACTTAGTTAGGAAACGAAAGGTAAATAAACGATGAAAAACAATAGATTAATCACATAAGACACGAGATTTAACGTAGAAAATCCTCTCAAAACAAGAGAGAAAAAACCACGGGCACCAGCCAGCAAAATACCTTCACTATATCGGGATAAGATTACAACGTTGAACATAGATACAGTTAATCGAACCTAGATATCCAGTATTTGTTACTGAAGTAAATATTGCATTAAGGGTCCCTTTGAAATGGAGGATTAGCAAAGGAATTTTGGAGGATTCATTTTCCTAAGGATTTTTTCCTATAGAGCCCTTTGATTCATAGGAAGAGGATAGGAAAACTTCCATAGTATTGCATTCCTATGATCAATTCCATAGGAAAATAAGCAAGAGGTTAGACCTCTTGTGAAACTTTCCTTTGTTGAGTGTATCCTGTGGTGTAATCGAAGGGCTCTTCTCTTTATTTCCTATGTTTTCAATTTCTGTAGGATTGGAAAAACATACAACTTCAATTCCTACGTTTTTTCTATTCCTGTGTTTTTCCTATCCTGCGTTTCAAAGGAGCCCTAAGAGTAATATAGGTCAAATACTCCTTCTGGTTTCAAATAACTGTAGCAATTAATTAGGGCATGTTCGTCTAGATGAAGATAAAGGTTTTTTAGTGCACGTAAAATGAAACAATCCATTAGTATATAATGGTTAGTCGAGTATTAATTATTATAAATTTTAAAAATAGATTTGTTTGTTATTTTAGAGCATTTTTTTATAGAAAGTTTTTATGCAAAACACATGGGTAGTATTTATACAGAAGTATTTTCTTAGAAAAATAAGCGGTCAAAGTTTAAAAATTACGAGTATGTAGAGCATTTCGGTGCTACTCTCTGTAAAATATAGCAATCTAGAATTGAATAAGACATATCTTTATTACAACGAATTTAAATATAGCAATATATAAATTTACAATTCATTATATTAGAATATGTCATATGTCCACTCTAGTTCTAGATTACTTTATACTGGTAAGGAGAGAGTACAAGTTCCAGTCAAGAACTTCATCATCAAATCGACCTCCCCCACACCTCACCTCATGCTCAGTCCACTCCTTGAGCAGTTTGAGTCACCCGTGCATAGCACATGCAGTCAACACCTCACACACACACACCCACGGAGCAGTCTCGCCAAGGCCAAGTACACAAGCAATGCGTGGTGGAGCCGTGGACACTGCGCTGCATCAGTGCATCGCATCGCAAGAACCAAAGCAGAGCTCTCGGTTTCGGTTCTCTTCTCACACGCGCGCGCACGGCGCGCACACACATGTTGCAATGGTCAAAGCGTCAAGATTCAAGAACCTGATCATTTCTGGGTTTTTGTCATCACACCGCATCGGCACTGACAGGCATCAGACCGTCAGAGGAGACGCCCTGCACAGGAACACATCGATTTCCTGCTTGGCCCTGCAGAAGAAACTCATCGATCACACATCTTCAGAGCCATGGAAGGCAGATATTGGACTTGGAGTACTTGGAAATGATGAAGCAGTCAAGCTGACCACCAAGGAAGCATTTGCAAGCAAAGTGAAGAAGGAAGAGGGCAATGCAACATGGTCAGGCATGGAAGCTACTGCCTCCGTCAAAAAAAAAAAAAAAAAGACAAACCCTGGTTTCCGTGCCAAACGTTTAACCGTCCGTCTTATTTTAAAAAATTATAAAAAAAATTAAAAAGACAAGTCACGCATAAAATATTAACCATGTTTTATCATCTAACAACAATGAAAATACGAATTATAAAAAAATTTCATATAAGACAGACAGTCAAAGTTGGACACAGAAACCCAGGGTTTGCCTTTTTTTTGGGACGGAGGAAGTAGGCTACAGAGAGATAAAGAGCATGTTTAAATCCCCTAACAAATTTTTACATCCTGTCACATCGAATATTTAGACACATGCATGGAGTATTAAATATAAACGAAAAAAATAACTACTTCCTCCGTCCTGAAATATAAGCATTTTTGGACCTCGTCACAGTCTTTGAGATGCTACTTTGACCAACAATATCTACAAAAATAAAATGTTATAAATAAAAAGAGTCGTATATTATAGTAGTTTGATTAATGATAAAACTAGTAACATCAATTTTATATGATTGATTTTTTTTATTTTATTACTATTAATAGTCAAAGTTAAAAAGGTTGACTTCACACTATGCTAAAAATGCTTATATTCTGGGACGAAGGGAGTAATTACACAGATTGTGTGTAATGTGAGACGAATCTTTTAAGTCTAGTTACGCCATGATTTCACAATGTGGTCCTCTCTTTTTCCAACTCGGATTTACCATTGGCTACTAATAACGGATTAATTAGGCTTAATAAATTCATCTCACAGTTTACTGACAGATTCTGTATTTTTTTTTGTTATTAGATTACACTTAATAATTTAAATGTGTGTCTGTATATCCGATGTGACACGCCAAAATTTTACAAACTTGGTCTAAACAAAGCCAAAGCTGCAGAATCTTGCAGTCAATCTTATGCCCACTGCTCCTTCCCTTCTCATGTTCATGTTCCCCCTCTCTCTCCCTTCCATGGCTGGCCTAGCCGCCTAGCTAGCTCAGCCTCGATCCAATTCCCAAGCTCAAATCAGAGTGAGAGAGACCTGTAAAGGCCAAAGGGAATAAAAGAGAGAGAGAACAAAAACGGACACCATAACTGACGCTGCTTCCTTCCTTTATCAAGGGTACACTTGGTTCTTTGTGGTTTGACCCACCAGTAGCTTTGCTTGGACAGTTTCTTGGTGGGCCAATTGCTCTGTGGTTTTTAAACCCTCCTTCAAACACTGTTTGCTCAAGCTTAGGCTTTTTTGGTGGTTATATCATGACATTTTTTTAGCTAACTCTGCCGTTACTTTAGACTGTGTACTGTAAGAGCAAGTTTAATAGTATAGACAACTACTAGGTCCAAATCATTTATAACAAATGTAATAGTTATTTCATACAATAGTTGCTTACTATGCTATTAATGCATGGCCCTACCTGTCATACACACATTACGTTTTGAAGTCCGTGCTACAGCTAGCTATAGATTTGTAGTTCACTGCTCTTCTCTCTTATACTTTATCTCTTTAAAATATGTTTATAGCTAGTTTATAGCATGCTATTATACCTGCTCTAAAGCTGTCCGTGCTACAGCTAGCTATAGATCTGTAGTTCACTGCTCTTCTCTCTTATACTTTATCTCTTTAAAATATGTTTATAGCTAGTTTATAGCCTGCTATTATATCTGCTCTAAAGCTGCGTCTCTCTTTAAGCCTCTCTCGTTTCACAGTGGAACAGGTAAAGACTAGAGAGTTATATGCTGACGGTATGTTTCAGCTAAAAGGGTTGTTCTAATAAAAGATAATTTAGTAAGAAGGATTTTGATATGGTAATACTAAATGTTGTTTTTTATGCATGATGAAATTATCCATTATTTATTCTTAATTTGTTTGTTATTTTTCTAAAATTTCTTTGGATAATTATGTTTGTTACTTTTGATCTGAAGATATTAAATAGTTTTACTCATCTGTTTAGAAGTTGGTTTGAATGTATTAAAAGATATATTTTACTCGGAGTATCTACTTTATGCATGGCTATATAGTTTAGTAGGAATGATTTTTTTTCTTTTATAAAACTACATCTAAATCCTATATATTGGCTTCGGTTTTGAGCCAAGTTACAAAGGTGTGATAAGGACAATCAATTAATTTATTTTTGCATGCCAAAAATTAGAGACAACAATCATGCACATATTTGTCAACTTTGGAGATATAGAATTGAGTTTTGAATAAGTTGTATCTCTTCATTTTAATGGCTAAATTGTCTTTTCGTCATTATTTATTAGATACTACTTTTGGCTCATGTGTGTCAAAGACAATATAATAAGTGGCTATAACTTCTATTGAATGGATTTTTCCATTATAAAAAAATGTTTGTTTGAGCTTTAGGGCCTGTTTGGGGAGCTTAAGATTATAAGAAGCAGCTGATTGGTAGCCAGCTTATGAGAATCTAGAAAAGCTAGGTTTTCCAGCTTCTGAGTTCTAGTTCATTTTCTGAATTCTACAGCTACAGCTTATCAGAATCTAGATCAAAAACTGAACTGTTTGGGAAGCCTATGATTCTGAGAGAAGCTACAATAGCTAGATGCTCCCCTAAACATGCCCTTAGACATAGCCAACTTTAAAATTTTTACTTATTGTCCTAAAATATAGTAATAACTTCACGAGTCAGGCATAAGTACATGGAAATTAAATAGAATAATGTTATAATTAGTTAAAAAGAGAATGTAGACTAATATATTAAATGAGATATTGTTGTGATTGGTTAAGATAAAAGAGCAAGTGTGCTAGGAGTATTATATTCTGGATAAATTTTGAAGGGAGTAGTACTTGATTATAGGTTTCTTTGGAACAATAGAAACTAAAAATTATAGGAATAGAAAAAACACATGATTAAAAAAGAAATATATATATGAAAATTAAGACTGTATGGTGATATATTAGATAGAGAAGGGAGAGAGAAGTTGCATGGGAAACTCTTAAAAGAATATGAAAACATAAGGTTAGACCTTATGCTCGAATTCATCTAAAATGTGAAGGTTTTTTTCCTACCTTTGAAATTCATTTGAATCAAATCTAAAAACCAAATGACCTACATAAAAACTATTCCTTTGGATTGAATTTCTCTAATTTTCCAAAAAAAGAATCCTTGGATCCGTAGAAGTACAAGCGGTTTTTTCATCTTTTTCTATCCAGTCTTGACTTTTAGACTAGTAGTACAATTTTGCATAACATTTTTATCCTAAAATTATTTTTAGTTACATGGTTAGTGCCTTCTGCTTTTAAACCTGAAAAAAAATGTGTAGTGCAAACTTCGTGTGTAATGCATACCTAGAAACTGTTGTAGGAAAGTTACTCATAGTAAAAATTTACTCATAATAACATGGATAAATCCCAGACGAATATTTTTATCCTAAGATAGTCTTTGGTTTGTATTATATAGACATACACGGAGTTCATTTCCCTTTAAACCTTTACCCAATAAACACCTTCTATAGAAGTTGGAAGTTTGCTAGCAGTCTATCAAGTTTCACACTGTCATGTGTGTGATCCTTTCTCTCTGATAGTCTGACCAGTGCTAAAAGTGAAAAGAAAAGGGAAAGAAGAGAAGGATGCTGGGTTCAGTGGGTTCCATGCACATGCAAAAGCCTAGCCTTTGGAAGTTACAATGGCAGGCTGCTGCTTCTTTAGAAAACATCCAGGCTATGGTGCTTTGCTGCAAGCAAGATGCTGCTGAATCGAACTTTTCTGTTTTCTAGTAAAAATAGCCATATAAAACCAGGCCAAAGAAGGAAATGAAAACACAAGATATGGTCAATTGAAATTCAAGTAGAACTGACCAATGATCAAAGCAAATTGAACTTAATGTACACCATATTATACAAAGGATAAATCAAGCAGATCATCACCTAGTCCCGTCTGAAGGAGCTGGGGCAAGGTTTTTGGAGGAATTATTTCAGTTCTTATTGAAGATAGAAAAAAAAGTATTTCAAACATAACCTTTGAATTTAATTTTCATACCATTCGAATGGAGGGCGAGAGTTCAATCCTGAGATGGGTAATAGTGGGATGGTGTGAGGAGAGAGAAACACAAAATATGGCGTGCGATCATGTCAGATGGAGGAGACACTACTTTTGGTGCTCGAGATGGCATGTTTGCGGGTTTTTCGCTCAGACGTGCTATCTTCTGGATGGCATTCGTGATAGCTTGACTGTTGTTGGAGATGCTTTTATGTACGTTACAAATGCGAGCAAATATATATCAATTCTTTTTAGAAAAAAGAGTGAAGGCATTAATACTTCAACGTTCTCGAATAAATGACACTGGCACATTCATGTTTGAACTTTCATCACTCATCTTTTTTGAAAAAAAGAGAAGAGAAATACTTAAAAAAAATATTCTACATTATCGAATTGTTTAGCGTCGTAAATGTAATCAAACAACTTTCATTCACTTTAATGTAATTACTAAAGGTATTTTGTGATCATTAAAGGAAATTTGTGATCAAAGTGAGACGGCTATAGTAAACAGTAATATTTATTCGAGAACAAAGGGAAATTTAAGATACCATCTTTGTCGGACAAAAACAATCTCGAGTGTATACATCTGATCTGTTTTCTCTCTACATATGCTAGATGGAATTTATCCTTACATAAAAATCTACATTGTCACTTTCTTTAGGATTTCTTTTTGACTAATTGAATGGCATATACAAACACGAGAGCATGTGTAAACAAACTGTCTAAAACGTCCAACAAGTATAAACAAAAGCAAATTGGAATCGGATATGACTGCCACGAGGCAAGTAAATGGAATAAGAGAAGATAATTGAGTTTTTCCCTAATTTAGCTTAAGATAAAAACAAAACACAACCCACAAGCATTAACCAAGATTTTGAAACTAGAAAAAGTTGGAACATTAGCCTCAAATTATCACACAAAATGCTTGGGCTAACTGATCGATGCACCTCACCACCCTTTGAATTCTACTGATATCTTAACTCGAGCTTAATTTGCTTCCTTGAGGTCACACACCATTTCCCATATTTTCTCCACAATAAAATCACAATGAAAAGGTGAAACAAAATTACAAGACTAGCCCAAGAAGAGCATTTTCCGCTAATCAATTGCACGAACTCGCGAAAAACCTAGCTTCCCTAGAGATTGTTAGGTTGAAGAACGCCATGGATGATTCAGCTCAGATCATGATCATACGCCGCCTGCCCAGGCGTATGGCGGCGAGCGGTGGTCGGGGTAGGTCGCGGGCATGGCTTGAGGGTGGTGCGAGGATGGCGGCAATGGCAGCTGCTGCTGTTGCACTTCTTGCGGCGCCGAGGTGGACGTGGCGGCGGCGGCGGCGGAGGAGAGGTCGGGCTTGACGTCGGCGACGTCGGCGGCGTCGGCGAGCGGGAGGCGCTCGTAGACGGCGTTGGCGAAGGTGGCGGCGAAGAGGGTGACGGGGCCGGCGGCGACGAGGGGCCCCACGACGCAGCCGCCGACGACCTGGCCCTGGCCGGCGGAGAGCAGCACGGAGAGGCCGGACGCGCCGGGCGGCGCGGGGGGCGGGAGCACGGTGCCCGTTACGGAGAGGAGCTCGAACCTTCCCGGGAGCGGCGCCGCCGCGCCGCGCACGGCGACGTCCGCGACGGCGCCCGACGCGCCCATCAGGCACACCCCGCGCCCGCGCCGCCGCGCGTACTCCGCGACGCACGCCGCCACGTCGGCCCCCGGCGCCACCTCGATGATGTGGGAGTGGAGCGCGTCGGGGCTGTCCCGCGTGATGATCACCGGCGGCTTCGGCTTGTTCTTCGACCCCAGCGGCCTCCCCCTCGGCCGCCGCAGCGGCACGATGGCCCCCGCCGCCGCCTGCTGCTTGCTCTCCGGCGACGCGGCCCCCGCCGGAGCCGCCGCCGGAACGTTCACCGGCGGCGGCGGAGGCGGGAAGTCGAGGGCCGCTTGCCACCACTTGTTGTTGCTGGCGGCCATGCACGTATCGATCAGCTTCTCGCGCTCTCGCTGCTCTGGCGTCGCCGGTCAGATCTCGAAGGCGATGGCTATAGAGATAGAGTGTAGAGAGAGAGAGAGAGAAGAAAGAGTGAGAGATGGGAGATGGGGTTGGGTCGTCTCGTCTTGGCTGGCTTTGCTGTTGCTGCTGCTTTGGTGCGGCTGTTTCGGGTTGGGGTTGCCCTTTTGCTTGCTAAGTTGTAACCATGAGAGAGAGAAGCATATGGAGGGGAGGGGAGGGTCGCGACGGGGGCGTGGACAGGTGGAGGGCGGTGTGGTGTCCAGTGCAGCAGTTCGCTGCTGCAGTCGCGGGACACCGGATACGTGTCGCCGGAGGCAGACACCGTCCCGTCGGCTCGGCGCCAACCTGTAAACGAAACGACGTCGTCTCCATCCGCCCCCCCGCGTACGTTTCCGGCGACCCTTTTTCACCACCCGACGCAGAAACCGCCGAGAATTGTTCGTTTTACATCTTTATACGGATCGACGAGTTAACTTTGGGGCTGTTCTGATTGAGGCTGTGTTTAAATTAGGGGGTAAAAAGTTTTGGTGTGTAACATCAGATATATGAACACACATTCAAAATATTAAACGTAGATTAATAATGAAAAAAATTATAGAATCTGCCTGTAAATTTTAAGATGAATTTATTAAGCCTAATTTATCTGTCATTAGCAAATGTATACTGTAGCACCACATTGTTAGATTATGGAGCAATTAGGCTTAAAAGATTCATGTCGCAATTTACACGCAATATGTGTAATTAGTTTTTTTTTTTGCATATATTTAATATTACATGCAGCATGTGTCCAAACATTCAATGTGACATGGTGAAAAATTTTGCTAGGGGATCCAGACCATGATACCATTTTTCCACCATATTATTTTTTGGGTAAAGTTGCTAAAGAGTATCTATATTTGGTTTGTTGTCAAACTTTGGTAAATAAATAAGTAATCCTATCAAAATTTTAGTAATATTGCTAACTTACCATGATTTTGACATTAACAAAATTTTGTAAGGTTTATTTTGGCTATAATCTAAACAGCCCATTTATTTTCCTTTCAAAAAGAAAAAAAAACAACCTTGTTGTGCATTAATGGTTATAGGTAGATCTCTATTTTTTTCTTTCAAAACATCATATGGAGGTACCCTCCATCACATAATAAATTAATCTAGTACCGTTCGAAGTAGACGCTAGTACAGAACACATACACTCACTCCAAATTCTCATTGTTATAAAAGTTACGATATAGCAGAACGATGGTTAAACTTCTCGATCGCTCCCCAGACACGTCAGATGACGATATAGGAACACATGATTTTATTAACGAAGTTCAGACAAAACCTACATCTCTGGAGCTAGATTAACACTTTGTTGTACATTATATATTTTACAGGAATTTTACGCTGAACAGTTCGATTTAAGTGATTTAACCATAGTGTAGAGAGTTCCTTGGTTTAGAGGGTGAGTAGGACAGATATATCTGATTTGATGGATATGGTTAGTGATCTGTCTGGGATGGACGGAGCTAAAATACGTACAAACCTGTCAAACTGACCGCAAATGATGCTAATCCTCTGTACCTGACCTTGCATTCTGCATCTCTTGGCCTATAATAATACGAGGTCCTAAAATATGATTATCCTTCTCGTTAATCTATTATTGAGTGCAAGTGGCTCTTAGTCAACTGGTTGATCCAGGTTTCAAACTATTCAGGCCGCGACAACCAATCTCTATCTAGCTATTGCAATTTTGTTATACTCGAATTGAGTTCACAGAATTATTACTCCATAATATAATAAATCAATCATTTTGTAGTTTACACACAGCGACAAGATTTTACTTGCACCAATCAGATGATAGTCTATCTGATAGTACTATGATTCAATGGTACTATCAGAATGCAATCCGCTGCAACAATCATAATGTTCAGCTGCCTTGTTCCCTGCAGTCTTCAGTTGATGGTTACAAAATCAATAACTACCTGCTGCTGGAATTGGACAAAATTAACAGCGACTGTAATCAGCTGGCTGGGTTAATGGCTTAATGACTTCATGGAAAATAAATTAAAGATATTCAGGCCACTGATCTATGCTTGACCGTTCAATGCGTGTTTATTGAAGAACTGGTCCGGAATATCGGCGTCTGATCATATGACTTTTCCATATTATCTTCAGGTATAGTCTATCTATCCCTGCTCATAGATAATGACCCTAGTTTGTTGCCCTATCAGGAAGGCCGTACGTTGCAAACATCCACAAGATAATAGTAACATTTATGGAGTACGAACACTTAAAAAATCTGAACATATAGCATCTAGATTATGACTGGTTTAGATATCTTCAAAAAAATATGCTTTCTTAAAAAATAATTTCTTAAACCACTTGTTTTATCATGATAATACTCCCCTGTCTTAGACAAAACTATTTTTAGAGTCCAATATAGACATTCTCGATGTCCAGAGTCGAACTTATCAAAAGTTCAATATTTTTTTTCTAAAACAGATAGAATATTGTTAAGTTTTTTTTAAAAAATATTTAATTTGTCTATACCATCGACTAGATAATTTGTAGTAATAATGCACTCAATAATCTAAATCAAACTGCGCCTTAGACCCTATTTAGAAATCAGAACAGAAAAGTTTTTTTTTCTGTATATGCTGAAACGAGAACCACCAATTCCACACCCAAAAAAAATAAAAATATTAGAAAGTGCTTAATTTCATAGAACTTTGATGCCTTCCTTGAAACAGAGAATTACTGCAAAAGCTAAACTGGTATGATGTGCTTAATATCTTAAAATGCATGAGTTCCAAAAAGGAAAAAAAAAACCCTTGATCAAATTGAACCATCCTGCATCCTGGAATCTGGACCATGCCAAGCATGCCCTTTTCAGCTTTCACCCACACCACACCATGTCACCACCATGCACACACAGCTAGCAGCTAAACCACTTCACAACTCCACTCTTAATTAACCTTTCTTCTCACACAGCTGTACACACACAACCAAAATCTTTAAATTAATCAGCCTCATAACATGCCAATCATCCCTAGCCCTTCGAACTCGGCGACAAACAGATCGAGTCACCCCCGGGCAGGGGAGATTAAACCCTTAATTAATCCCCATGGCTAACGCCTAAACCCTCCAACGTGTCGTGTAATCGCGTGTATTATAGTAGGCGGCAGCGGCGCCGTGCCGTGCCGCGAGGGTGAACGCCCATGTGCGCGAGCGAGCCAGCCCGATGCGATCGAGAGAGAGAGATTAGATTAGCGACAAAATCATCATGGCCATGGCCGCCTCGGAAAGCGTTTTCCAGGGCCCTAATCCATCCTGTGTTGCTGTCACAGCTTGGGGGGTGTTGTTCTTGGATTAGTTTAATTGATCTGCTGCGTGATTGAAAGCTAATTAAGCTGTGGTTGAAGTGGTGCCCCATCAGGGCTTTTGTGCCGACCAGTGTGTGTGTGTGTGTGTGTGTGACAATGTGAGGTGATCTCTGATCGATCTTAGGTGGATCTGGCCCCTTTTGCAACCTCTGTCAGAGTTGGCCATTTGGCATTAGCTGGGAGCACAAGACAAGGTATCTTTGGTGATGTACTAGTATTAGCTTGGTGTACTTGCGTGATGAGTTTTATTTGGGGACCTAGTCCGAGAGTCTGGACGAGTATTCATTCCAGACCTGGGTCGCCATCGGTTCCCCTAATGCAGATTATAAGCCATATGGCTTACTAGAGAAAAACCATTAGTGAAATACTTATATATGTGTTCTATGAGATTTAAAAACTTATCAATGTTGTACAATAAGGTATGGTGAAAAGTCACAAAATAAATTTAAGTTTTAAATTTTAACCTTTTTAGTAGCAATTTATAAGTTGTAGGACAAATAATGGGAGCCTTGAAGTTACAACTTCGGTCTGCCTTTTGCAAGTTCAAGAAGTGATACACATGTAAATAAACTAATCTGCTTACAAACTATATAGGTACATTGCAAAAGAATCAAAAGCACACAGATAATGCAGAAATCTAACATATATCCTAAATCTAAGTGCACAACCTAAATAATCTAGCTGCTTTTGACGACTCCGACATACGGCAATTCAACATTTCCCATGTATATTTTGCCATCCTTCCTCTCCATCACTTCGGTTGGCCTCAAGCTCTTTGGTCCTCTCATCTGTTGAACCAGCTTCCCACCAGCACTAACCCTCATAGCAACCAAGTGACTATCCGGACCAAAGGGAAGCTCATACTTCTCGCGATGAAGCGCTATCCAATAACCACCTTTTCCATCAGGCCTCACATTATCAGGATAGCCTGGCAGGTCAACAAATGGTTCAGATTTGCCAGTCTTCGGGCCTCGGATCCAATGCCTCATCAACTTACATGGCCCGGTCAATGCAACGATCAGATGTGTTCGGTCAGCGCTCATGGCGACACCGTTCGGGTAGGTTATGTTGGATTGAAGAACGGTGACTTGGTTAGTTCGTGGGTCATACTTCATGAGCCGTCCGGTCGAATCCTTGGTCGCCGTGACTTGCTCGTGCTGAGATCGTTGGTAGTTCATGCTGCTGTCGGTGAAATAAACATCTCCGGTAACCTGATCAATGTCCACCCCATTGGTGAAGCGAAGTGGCACGCCATCAGCCTTCATGGCTAGCACGGTTGCCTCCCCGCCTTTTGGACCAACTCGCATCAATCCCATGTAGGCGTCGGCGATGTACAGGTTGCCGGTTTTGTAGTGAAACCGTAGGCCTAACGGGCGGCCGCATTTGCTCTCGGTCTGGACCGTGGGGAGAGTCGATGCCGCGCACTTGTTTTTCGTGTAGCTGGGGCTGTACGTGTAGGTGCTCCAGCCAGCGGCCTCGCCGTTCCACCTCATGATGCGGCCGTCGGAGACGCCGCTGTACGGGCCGCGGCCTTTGCCGTCGAACGCGACGCTCTCCGGGCCGACCAGTGATCCGCCGAGGTCCAGATGCTGGCTCCGCCGGGCGTCAATGGTCTTGAACATTCTCGTTGTGGCTGTGGCGGCGGCAGTAGGGGACGGCGAGAGCAGCACGAGGAAGACAATGAGCGCGAACGCCGCCGCGGTCGCCGCTTGCCTCGCCGTGCTTCTCATGGCTGTAGCCTGTAGGAGCTCGGCCGTGTACGCGCGCTGTCTCAGTCTGATCAGTTGGCTGCACTGCACGTACGCTTGGCTCTCGTGCTGGTGCTCTCGTTCGCTGCAGCTGCAGGCTTTGGTTTGGTTGAGAGATTGGAGGAGCAGCGTGGTGCTTATATAGTAATATGCGGCTGGGTTTTGTCAGCCAGGTCCGAATCGGAGCTCGGCCGCGGGGTGACCTGCGATCCGAGCTCGATCGATCGCAAGGTATGTTCGCTCGATTCGGACTCCGAGTTTTGAGAGATTCCGAGTCGGGAGAGGCCCGGTTGCAGAGGGTTGACAGGCCAGATGATAATGGACTGTTGGGCCGGACCGGGCTCGGTTTATTGGAACATGGACCTGCGGACTCCGAAGCCCATCTCTCAGAATTCAGTTATTCAGCACAATCCGTTGCAGTCTTGCAGAAGTCCAATTTCTATGGAAGTATATAGTTTCTCGTTAACTTTTCTTAGCATACATAACAAAACTCATGTACCATGAACTCATGTATAACAAATCTATTATTGTAAAAGTGTGGTCTGACAATATTATGCAACATGGTTGTCGGTTACAATACTCTTGTCTATAACAGCGTTGTTGGAAAAATAGGTCACCGACTAGGCTATCACCTACTTAATAAATAATACCCTAAGCTGTTGGATTTCATTTGAGCTGTTGTAAAAAACTGCAAATTCATAGAGATGGTACAGTCGTTGACACTAGATTGCAAATTTGTACTCTTTCCGTCCGATAAAAAAATCAATCTAGCACTAGATTTTATACATCTTAGTACAACGAATCTAGATAGATATTTGTCTAGATTTATTGTACTAAGAAGTACCATATTCAGTTTTAAATTTGTTTTTTTTACGGAGGGAGTACTGAGGAAGGACTTGGGATGGCTAGCCTCCACACCTTGCTAAACTTGGTTAGTTGACTGCAACTTTTAGCTAACGAGATAGCTAGCCTGGACCCATTTTTTAATGTTGGCTACAATTTGATATTATGGTTTTTTTTCTTACATAATAGAAAAGGGCTATATCTCCGGCCTCTGCTCATGGACACACATCCAACAAGTCTTAGAAGAACTTAAAAAAGATGTGATGGGACAAACCCCCCAACTCCCGCCCGCCAATAAAAGGGTCAACTGAAATAACGTTTTCAAAATTACGTAGATTCTAGCACGAAATTCTGTAGGTACTGTACCATCCAAATTGGAATAAAAGCTCCTTGGCTACCAATTCTAAACATGTAGCACCAATGCGCATAGTATCATGTTATTCCTATAAAACATCGTACCCAAGAATGGAGTAAATTGAAACACATGAAGATAACCTATAATGTTAGACAATTTCTTATGGTTAAAAAATTTATCATTACGGCAACGTCAGATTGACCAACAAAGCGCACTAGCTTCAAATGAAATTATTATTTTTTGGGCCTAGGCACTCCCTTTAGCCATGATACTCCCTCCGTCCCACAATATAAGGGATTTTGAGTTTTTGCTTGCAATGTTTGACCACTCGTTTTATTTAATTTTTTTTTTGCAAATATAAAAAACGAAAAGTTGTGCTTAAAGTACTGTGGATAATAAAGTAAGTCACAAATGAAATAAATAATAATTTCAAAATTTTTTGAATAAGACGAGTGGTCAAACATTAAAAGCAAAAATTCAAAATCCTTTATATTATGAGACGGAGGAGTATTATGCATTTGGTGACTACCCATAATTATTCTCTTTTTTTTTCTAGAACACAATAATTATGACGACCCACACTTCTCATTATGTGCCAACAATAATGCCGTACACTATAATGGGATCCGAAGAAATAGGAAATAATTACTTATGGGAGAAGGTGGGCATGTTTGGTTTTTTATGTTTGTTTTTTCCCTTTGTGCGCGGTATGGTGGGAGGGGATGTGCAGAGGGCGACTGTGTGAATAGGATGTGCAGACACTCCACATGTTAAATTTTAAGGCTGTGTTCGTTTCCACAAGAAACACGGAAAATGAAATATTCCATTAGCGCATAATTAATTAATTATTAGCTATTTTTTTAAATAAAGTGGATCAATATGATTTTTTAAACAACTTTTATATAGAAACTTTTTGAAAAAAAACGTACCGTTTAAAAGTTTGAAAAGTGTGTGCGTGGAAAACGAGGGAGAGGGGTTAGGAATCATGAGAAACGAACTCAGCCTAAGTCTCAAGTTTGTTTGTGGCTAGAAACCAAATAAACTTCATGGTTTTACTATTGGTCCTTTACATATTAAAGGTTTCTTCGAAACACGTGATTAAGAAAACGAAGGAATAAGAAAAAAAATATAGTTGTGCAATACAGAAAAAGAAAAGAAAAAAATAATCGTTTGATTGAACCATAAAAAAAACATTAGAATTGGATAAGAGAGATAGATCCATTCGAAACTTTTCATGAGACTGAATCTTATGTTAAAAAATCCTTCAAAACTTATGTGGATAGAGGGCATTTCTTAGAAATTTCATATGATCTAACAAATTGTTATTTCCAAGGATCATATAAAAAAAATCCAATATGATATGTTTTTACTTCGAATTAAAAATGGTCTAATTAGGGGTTCTCGAGATGTGAACCTGCAGTGCTATCCTTATCCTCTGTCCCAAATAATTATACTCGTCTCTATCCAGTTCAGTTTTTGAAAAAAAAAAAGATCACTATCCAGTCCCAATCAGCTGCTACAACATTTGTCAACTCTCACGTTCTGCACAGGCTCAATAACCAGTTTGTCTGGTGAGTTAATTAATCAGTGCTGCTCGAAGTAGACTAAAGGTGACATCGGCTGGCCAATTGCTGAAACTATATCGTTTAACGTATTAGCAGAAAAGATAATTTAGAATTTAAACTTTTACATACATATTCTTAATTATTTAAGCGTTAATATTAAAAAAGAAAACTACAATGAAACAAAACCTTTAAAATTAATCTCAAAATTAACTTGTATAAGACTTAAATTTTGATATCCATGCGACATAATATAGTAGAACTAGCACACTACCGGTAGACGGTAGTACTACAACTCTACAAGCCACAGACAGGAAACAGGATTTCTCCTCTTGGGTGACACTGACACGAGCTAACCGAAGTCTAGACGTCGTGCTGTAGCAGCAGTTGTACCATAGCAATGTTGGGCGGCGACGGGAGAACGAAGACGGTGTGCGTGACCGGCGCCGGGGGCTTCGTGGCGTCGTGGCTCGTCAAGCTCCTCCTCTCCCGCGGCTGCTACACCGTCCATGGCACCGTCCGTGATCCAGGTATACCCTCACTTCCTGGGATCTTTGACGAAATCGATCTCCTCCTTGCTGAGTTCTTGGATGAACCATTCAGAAATTTCCTTCTGATGCTGCTCAGAGATTTTGATATTTACGGCGTTCTGCTCTTGTTCTTGATTGATTGATTGGTGCGCGTGTGCTGGCGATTTTGTGCGAAGGCGACGCCAAGAACGCCCACCTGATGTCTCTGGACGGCGCCGCGGAGAGGCTGCGGCTGTTCAAGGCCGACCTGCTCGACTACGGCAGCGTGGCGGCGGCCATCGCCGGCTGCGACGACGTCTTCCATGTGGCCTGCCCCGTGCTCCTCTCCGCCCCCAACCCAGAGGCACACCTCTCTCTCTCTTTTTCAGCAAAACAATTCCTTCTCTTCTCCATTGACTTGTTCAAACTGTAGACTGCAGTTACTGAAAATCGACAAAATCAACAGTTTCTACTAGAAATGATTTGTTGAAACAGTTGATTTCTCAACAAGCAGTAGTAGCTGAAGTCTGCAGAGAGTTGTAAACCGTCATGTTCTTGTAGCTAATGAATTGATGTTGCTGTAGGTTGATATACTTGCTCCTGCTGTAACGGGCACGACGAATGTGCTGAAGGCTTGTTCAGAAGCTAAGGTTGGGAGGGTTGTGGTGGTGTCATCTGTCTCTGCTGCGATGGTGAATCCTAACTGGTCTGAGGGCAAGGCCATAGATGAAGATTGCTGGTCTGATGTCGATTACTGCAGAGCCACTAAGGTGATACCAACCAAACCAACACAAGGCTTATTGCTCATGTACTATATGCAATGAGATAAATGACTGAGGGGCCCCTTCGAATCGTAGGAATGAAAAAACAAAGGAAAAGGAAAAATATAGGATTTTGATAGGAATTTAATTGTAAAATAGAGAATTGCAATACACAGGAATGACCGTTTGATTAGACCGCAGGAAAAACACACGAATCGGATTAGAGAGATAGACTCAAAGGAAATATTCTAAGAGGTTGGAGCTCTTGCTAAGTTTCCTTCAAAATTTCTATAGGATTATCCGTTTCATAGGAATTTCAAATGATAGGATATGATTCAATCCTTTGTTTCAAATGCCTTCATAGGAAATTTTCCTATAGGATTAAAATCTTTCCAAAATTCCTATATTTTTCCTACAAATCAAAGGAGCCTTGAACTCTTGACAAGTACTTCCCCCGTTTCACAATGTAAGTCATTCTAGTATTTTCCACATTCATATTGATGTTAACGAATCTAGACATATATATAAGTCTAGATTCGTTAACATCAATATGAATATGAGAAATGCTAGAATGACTTACAATGTGAAACGGAGGGAGTAACAGATTTTGCTTGCAACATGATGTTGGATTTACTAGATAAGTATCCAAAAAAACTTACTATTAGAAATTACAAAGCAAATTTGCATGAATAAACATCTTGATAGTCAACGCTAGTTGGAATACTGTTTCTGTTAGTTCACTAGTTTTTGCTGTTGCTTAAATATTCGGTGCCTTGAGACTTTAGTCTGAGATGATTAATTCAAGTGAGCAATAGTGCAATACTTTGCCTTTTTTCTTCTTTACATATCTTGGTCATGTAGGCATATGGTTCTCATATGTTCCAATTTCGCTTGATACATCGGTTTGGCAGAATTGGTATACCCTTGGGAAAACACTTGCGGAGATTGAGGCCTTTGATTATGCGAAGAGAAGTGGATTGGATCTTGTGACACTCTGCCCATCGTTGGTGATTGGACCTTTGCTGCAACCAACTGTGAATGCGAGCAGTACAGTCATACTTGGATGTCTGAAAGGTTGAGCATTTTGCCTCACTTTGCTATGCTCCAGTGATTCATTATACTCCCTCCGTTTCAAAATGTTTGACACCGTTGACTTTTTAGCACGTGTTTGACCGTTCGTCTTATTCAAAAAAATTTGTGAAATATGTAAAACTATATGTGTACATGAAAGTATATTTAACAATGAATCAAATGATATGAAAAGAATAAATAATTACTTAAATTTTTTGAATAAAACGAACGGTCAAACACGTATTAAAAAGTCAACGGTGTCAAACATTTTGAAACGGAGGGAGTATAAATTATCTTTGTTTCTGTGGCTGCTTCAGATTGAGATCCATTTTATTATCTCTCGGCAGGTGATTGTGAGGTAAAAATCAAACTGAGGAACTTTGTGGATGTCAGGGATGTTGCCGATGCTCTTCTTTTACTGTATGAAACCCCAGGGGTCTCCGGACGATACATCTGCAGTTCACACGCAAGAAGGATGCCTCATATCATTGACTTACTAAAGAGCTGGTATCCCGGTTACAAATTTGCCGACAAGTGAGCCTCTGCTCTTGGGTTGAAATGTAGAATAGCGAAATCTTTCCTTCGTATGTATGAAGTATTGCACTTTGCATCTGTAGAACACGGCAATCGTTATGCTTTTGCTGCATTTTGAATTAGTAAAGTTTCCATATGAATTCTATGAAACCCCTACATTTCAATTACAGGTTTGTGGAAGTGAGCGATGAGCCGCAATTCAACTCGGGGAAGCTAGAGAAGCTAGGATGGAAAATCAAGCCATTTGAGGAAACACTCAGGGACAGTGTTGAATCTTATAGAGCTGCAGGTGTCCTGGATTGAGCAAATGGTGTCCTGTGTATATACCAACACAATTGAAGGAATTACCAACACATTGATCGGGTTCTAGGCTTAGTTTAATAGATCTACTACATAGGTGTTTGTTTTGATCGACCTTAATTGGATCTGGCCTCTTTGGCAACATCTGTATGTAAGAGCTGCCTATTTGGCAGCAGCTGGGAGTAGAAGATAAAATTATCTTTTGGTGATGGATTTGCGCTGAGAATTATGCCATTTATGCCCTGAACATGAGAGTGACTTGATGTACCTGTGTGATAAGCTTTATATGAGGCCTTACGGGAGAATCTGGATGCATAACCAGAGGAATGAAAATCACTAAAATGCACATGTAACCAAACTAATCTGCTTACAAATTACAGTACACAGCAAAGGAATCAAAAGTACACAAATTACGCATAGATCTTACACATGCTAAAACCTAAGGCATCGTTCGTTTAGGGGTGATAGGGGAGATTGGCTCTCTTTTTCCGCGCGCACGCTTTTCAAACTACTAAACGGTGCGTTTTTTGCAAAAAAATTTCTATATGAAAGTTGCTTTAAAAAATCATATTAATCCATTTTTAAAATTTAAAATAGTTAATACTCAATTAATTATGAGCTAGTGGCTCACCTCTTTTTACGTATCTTCCCAATCTCCTCAATCCACTTCTCCTCAAACACTCCCTAAGTGCACATCCTAAATAAATCTAGGTACTCTTCACGACTCCGACATACGGCATCTCAACATTTCCCATGTATATTTTACCATCCTTCCTCTCCCATCACTTCAGTTGGTCTCAGGCTCTTTGGTCCTCTCATCTGTTGCACCAGCTTCCCACCAGCACTAACCCTCATAGCAACCAAGTGATTGTCCGGACCAAAGGGGAGCTCATACTTCTCACGATGGAGGGCTACCCAATAACCACCTTTCCCATCAGGCCTCACATTATCAGGATAGCCTGGCAACTCGGCAAATGGTTCGGACTTACCAGCCTTTGAGCCTTGAATCCAATACCTCATCAACTTACATGGCCCCGTCAGTGCAACAATCAGATGTGTTCGGTCAACACCAATGGCGACACCGTTCGGGTAGGTTATGTTGGATTGAAGCACGGTGACTTGGTTGGTTCGTGGATCATACTTCATAAGCCGTCCCGTCGAGTCCTTGGTCGCCGTGACTTGCTCGTGCTGAGATCGTTGGTAGTTCATGCTGCTATCGGTGAAATAAACATCTCCGGTAACCTGATCAATGTCCACCCCATTGGTGAAGCGAAGTGGCACGCCATCAGCTTTCGTGGCTAAGACGGTTGCCTCCCCTCCTCCTGGCCCAACTCGCATCAATCCCATGTAGGCGTCGGCGATGTACAGGTTGCCGGTTTTGAAGTGAAACCGGAGGCCTAACGGACGGCCGCATTTGCTCTCGGTCTGAACCGTGGGGAGAGTCGATGCCGCGCACTTGTTGTTCGTGTAGCTGGGGCTGTACGTGTAGGTGCTCCAGCCAGCCGCCTCGCCGTTCCACCTCATGACGCGGCCGTCGGAGACGCCGCTGTATGGGCCGTGTCCCTTGCCGTCGAACGCGACGCTCTCCGGCCCGACGAGTGATCCGGTGAGGTCCAGATGCTGGCTCCGTCGGGCGTCAATGGTCTTGAACATTCTCGCTGTGGCGGCGGTGGCGGGGGACGGCGAGAACACCAGGACGACGATGAGCGCGAGCGCCGTCGCCGCCGCCGTTGGCCTCGCCGTGGTCCTCATGGTTGCACGATCGAGCTCGCGAGCTCGTGATCGTTGGCTGTTGGTGTTGGTTTTGGTTGGCTTTGGTGGAGGAGAAGCGTGGGGATTATATAGCTAGGCCGCGGCGCGCGCGTTGTGCCATTGCCAACAATGCCAAGCTCCGAGTCGGACAAGTTTTGAGTCGGAGAATCCGAGTAGGCAGGCAGCATGGCTCGCTTGACAGTCGACTCGGATTCGGGGCTCCCAGAGTTTGTCAGAGTTTGCCGAGTTAGAAGGCCCAGTGAAACTTTTCCTAGGCTAGTTTGGACAAGTAGCCAAGTAGGCCAGATGATAATGGGCTGGTTGGGCCGGATCAGCTCGGTTTGGGTGTTGTGACATGGGCCTGTAGAATCCGAAGCCCGCCTCAGAATTCAACACAAATTGGTCGGTGAAAATGGTTTTCTACGCATGATTAGCAAATGGATACACTGGCTCAGTTGGTTACCTCCCTTTCCAACATCTCTCCATTGTTTTCCAAGTGTACGCTTTCAAACTACTAAACGGTGTGTTTTTTGCAAAAAATTTATATACGAAAGTTGCTTTAAAAAGTCATATTAATCCTTTTTTAAAAAAAATTAGTAAATACTTAATTAATCATACAATAATATATGCTTTGTTTTGCGTGCTGGGGAGAAGGGTTCCCACCAGCTTAGTTCGTATGTAGTAGTTGGTTGCTCATTTTGGAAGTTGGGAATGTCTAGCACTCTAGCATTCTTGCTGGGGCCAAGGATGGCAAGGAACATGATTCGTATATGGATGAGAACTCAGATGCTTATAATTCTTTTTGTTCATTTGTATCTAGACATATCTCTGATCTCAGAGGCGGATCTAGTATGGGACAGTGAGGTCTTAAGCCCCAACCGATGGCGCGAGTACCATAGGAGCTCTCACAAAGTCCTAACTTTTTGCTATATATAGATAGGAAGGGGGCTCTAACTTTATCTAGTTTGTTTAAACTTCCCAGCTATCTCTTCCTATATCCACCACTATCTGATCCGTTTGTTCATTCCATGAGGTGTCGATTTCTTGTTTCTGACTAGCAGAACAGATATTACATTGCTATATGAATATATGTATTTTATAGCTTATTATAAAATTTTAAAATTTTATTTGACTTACTATACTTATAAGCTAAATTTTAAATTTTAAAACTTAATTATTTTATTTGACCTTTTGGTTTTTTTCATCATAATTTTTTTACAACATTTGCTTTTGAACCATAAAGGACACACATATAAAATTTTCGTTCACAAATTATTTTTTAAGTTGATAATAAGCAATTCAGATAAGTATATGCATAAGAAAAAGATAAGACTGGAAAAATTGAGTAAGGATCTTGGCCAGGCTGAAATTGAGCGAAGATTAAAATTCCAGGTCGTATTTTGCAGGATGGAAGCATAAAAACTTGTGTATTTGTGCAGTTCTCTCCCCGAAACACCATAATATATAATCAAATCTTGTATTGTTCTCATATTCCGGTGTGGCCAATAGGCAACATATCCTATGTACACAGGCCCTCACGTGTACACACGTGCACACCAATTAAAAAATGTCACCAAAAAATCTAGAAAAAATCATATATATATTTTCAATTGTATTACACCTAGGGTTAAAATCTTAACATCAAATTCATTATATTTTAGCCGTAACAAAAAAAAACAAAAAATCTGACAGTTTTAAGGTTGCAATTTTGTCAGAATTTTATCTTTTTTGTTATTCTCTATGTAGAATGAATTTGAAGATGCGACTTTATACGTAGATGTAATACTATTGAAAATACATGTATGAATTTTCCTAGAATTTTTTGTGATAATTTTTAGTTGGTGTACACGGTGTGTACACGCGAGGGCCTGTGTGCATAGGATATGCTCCCGTGGCCAATAATAATTTAGTACTGGAGTGTTTTACTTGATCTTGTTGTTGAGATTTTTTTTATATTGTTTAGTGTTTGGAAATGAATATCTGCAACGGTGCTCACAGATCTATGAGCACCGTTGCAGATATTCTAGAATAAGATACGATTGACTGCTTGTACATGGTTTATATGGCTGGTGTCTGTTGTCCGTCTTTACCATTGAAAAGAAAAAGACATAATACAACGGTGGAACAACAGCGCTTGATATGTTATTACCAAAATGTATAATACGAACATTGAACTTTTTGTCATTTTTTTTAGTAACATTTACAGTCAACAACGTTTACTCAGTATCCTTATATATAGTAGCAAAGTCATTTTGATGCCAATAAATATTCCTCATTTCTCGTATGTCATTTAAATTAAATAGGTATGACAAATTTTCACATGCAAGAAAGGATAAGAGAGATAGACTTAAAAGAAAAATTTTCAATAGGTAAAAACTCACGCTAACTCTTCTTTAAAATCTACGTGTATTGAGCCATTCCTTAGAAATTTCATAGGATTTGAGAAACTACAACTCTTTTTTTGAAAGGATTCATATAAGATTTGAATCTTGTAGAATTTCTCAACAAATCATTTGTTTCAAATAGGGCCTGAAGATGTCAGTTTGCCCTTTGCAGTATTGTTCTCTCCAATCAGTTACCACAACGTTTGACAACTGTCACATTTGGCGCGAGCTCAATAACGAAGTTTGAGAAATCACACATGTGCTCACATTTACTCCTATTTATTCTTTCAGTGGTAGGCGACATACCCGTCGACAGCGAGACGTCTATGGTGACTTCATCAATATAAAAATATGCCGACCGATTCCTTCGAAGGTGCTCATAGGGATAGGGTGTACGTGCGTTTTTAAGGGTGGGTGTGCGTGTGTTGCGTGTGTTCTAAGCACCTACGTTTCTAACTTTGTACTGTGTTTCTAAAAGAAAAGCTAGTGCACTACTGTAACAAATCAGATCAGTTCATACTGGTGAAGCCTGAAAGGTCCAAGCCGCAGGATCTTCTTCCCCTTTGGGTGACATTGACGCGAGCCCGCTGAAGTCTAGACGTTGTTGCAGTGCCAATTTGCCATTAGCACTGACCCAACATATCTGATCGTTGCGTGCATTGACCGATGCCGGAGGCTTTTGTGGCGTTGTGGGCTCGTTAGCTGCTGCATCCTGCATTTCAGCATTCACTGTAATTATCTGATCGCGCCAAGCTCGTTGGATTTGCTCAACGTCTGAAACTCTGAATCCTTGTTTAGAAAAAAAAAAAAACCTGTTGTATTGCACTTGTAACACTGAACTTCATTGAAACCCATCGATGATTTTCTGTTAGAAGACTCAGTCGTGTAAGTTCAGTTCTAAACGGGCTGGGCTTGTAATGGAGAGAGAAGCCGCCCAGTTAGGCCCACCAGGCCCATTTATCGTTATATTCCATGACAGGCCGGGCCCACGATCGGCTAAGTACACCCGAGTCCGAGTCGATCGAGTGCTCCGCTCGTCTTCTCCGATTCGGAAGCTGGCCATTGGCAACACGCCAAAACCCAGCAGTATATAATCACCACGCTGCTCCTCCACCAGCAGCGAACGAGCACGACTGCACGAGCACCAACCGTACGTGCAGCAACAGAGATCAAGCAGACGAGACGCGTGCACCAACGAGCTCTCCCTCCCCTGCAGCTAGCCATGAGGACCACGGCGAGGCCAACGGCGGCGGCGACGGCGCTCGCGCTCATCCTCGTCCTGGTGTTCTCGCCGTCCCCCGCCGCTGCCGCAGCGAGAATGTTCAAGACCATCGACGCCCGACGGAGCCAGCATCTGGACCTCGGCGGATCACTGGTCGGGCCAGAGAGCGTCGCGTTCGACGGCAAAGGCCGCGGCCCATACAGCGGCGTCTCCGACGGCCGCGTCATGAGGTGGAACGGCGAGGCGGCTGGCTGGAGCACCTACACGTACAGCCCCAGCTACACGAAAAACAAGTGCGCGGCATCGACTCTCCCCACGGTTCAAACCGAGAGCAAATGCGGCCGTTCGTTGGGCCTACGGTTTCACTTCAAAACCGGCAACCTGTACATCGCCGACGCCTACATGGGATTGATGCGAGTTGGGCCAGGAGGTGGTGAGGCAACAGTGCTAGCCACGAAGGCTGATGGCGTGCCACTTCGCTTCACCAATGGGGTGGACATTGATCAGGTTACCGGAGATGTGTATTTCACTGACAGCAGCATGAACTACCAACGATCTCAGCACGAGCAAGTCACGGCGACCAAGGATTCGACCGGACGGCTCATGAAGTATGACCCACGAACTAACCAAGTCACCGTTCTTCAATCCAACATAACCTACCCGAACGGTGTCGCCATTAGCGCTGACCGAACACATTTGATCGTTGCG
Organism: Oryza sativa Japonica Group; assembly: GCF_034140825.1. Taxonomy (NCBI): domain Eukaryota; kingdom Viridiplantae; phylum Streptophyta; class Magnoliopsida; order Poales; family Poaceae; genus Oryza; species Oryza sativa. The sequence continues at coordinate 25,943,715 of NC_089040.1, read as the reverse complement.
TTGACCGGCCCATGTAAGTTGAGGTATTGGATTCGAGGTCCAAAGGTTGGTAAGTCCGAACCATTTGTCGACTTGCCAGGCTATCCTGATAATGTGAGGCCTGATGAGAAAGGTGGTTACTGGGTAGCGCTCCATCGTGAGAAGTATGAGCTTCCATTTGGTCCGGACAATCACTTGGTTGCAATGAGAGTTAGTGCTGGTGGAAAGCTGGTGCAACAGATGAGAGGACCAAAGAGCTTGAGACCAACTGAAGTGATGGAGAGGAAGGATGGCAAAATATACATGGGAAATGTTGAATTGCCATATGTCGGAGTCGTCAAGAGTATCTAGATGTAGCATTAATTTGTACTTATATCGTGCTAGATTTATGCATTATTTGTGTGATTTTGATTCCTTTGCCCGTGTATCATAATAGTAATATACAAGTGTATCAGTTTGTTTTTTTAATAATGGATTTTCAGTAATTCAGCCTCTATATCCACGAAGGATATACACAACAAAATGATACAAGAGTTCTTAAACTCACACCTCAACAAGGAGGAGAATACAACAAAAAAATGAAAAGAAAACCAAACGACCTCAGCACGTACATCATGCTTCTCTGCGTCCCGCCATATTCTCCTGAAACGGCCAGATTTGACGAGTGGAAGTCTACCAGTCGCGGCCACCCCTAGTACGCTGTCGATGCAAAACTCCATTGGTGCTAAATCAAAATCAAACAGATTCAAGAACCTAAATCAAACAGATTCTAAGGGCTCCATTCCAAAACCCCTTACAAATGAATCTTACAAAGTCCTTAAAATTACAATAGAATGGCTTGTTTCGAACGAATGAGGCTCAAAATTTCTATGCCTTTTCAGTGGTATTACCAAACAATTTTTTTAAAACAAAATCTTCTAGATTCATTTTTCTGTCGGATTCGTTGAAGCATGATATTTTACTCATGGCATTTTCATGTTTCTGTATTTTTCGGAATCATGTACTCCAAAGGATATATTCCTGAGTAGACCAAATTGTTTGTTTGGTTAATAATTTTGTAAATCTCACTAAAATTTTGATGATAGCAGTTTTTGGTGGCAAACTAAAATTTCATTTACTTAGGGGTAGCAGTTTGGATGGCTCGAAAGAGCATCGAACAGTAACCCAGATCCCAACAGTCACCATGCGAGGAAGGGCCGTCCCTAGGAGGCAACGAGCACGGCAGGGAGGGGGTGAGATCGAGAGGAAGAAAGTGAAGGAGAGAATTAAATTTGAAAATATGCTATTTATTTTTTCACAAATATTCGGGATGTAATTCTTTTAGTAAAAATACTAGCCACATGGTTGCGCTTTGCGCAACTCTAAATACATGTTTAAGAACCTGTGTCAATGGCATCCACCCATACACAAACACAATCATCTACGTGGCCAAGACCCCTAAGTAACAACTTGATCCTAAGCATTTATATTGTGATACGTAGTAGTACATTATAATGTACATGCCCACAAAAAATTTGATCCCAAATCTAATAAAATAACAAAAACAAATGTAGTAGCTTTGTGTTCTTCCACCAAATGCATGGTGGTACCGTGGTATTCACCTGGAAACATAAAAAATATAATCTTTTTAAGAGCAAATCATAGATTAGCAGGACCAGTTGATTTATGTTCTTCCACCAAATGCACGTTGGTATTCACCCACAAAAACAAAAAGTATGAAATTCTTATGAGCTAATCTCATATGAGAAGGACCAGTAAGGACATAGTCTCATGTAAAAATGATAGAAAGATATGCTCCTCAATTTGTACAATGATTAATGAGTACGGAGTACTACAGTATTACAGATATAGATAGGTGCCATATGATAATCCAATATCTAAAGCTCTGCCAAATATTCCAATAGCAGTATGCATGGTATTGCCTTTGGATTGATAAGAAATGCACCTAGGCCTATTAGGACAGTAAAGAATCTACGGGTTCGTGGAAATTACCATAATACCGTTAATTAAACTTCTAAGCAAGATTTATGGGTGGTGCATAATCACAAAGCTGGCAATTAACGTATTATAATTCTTTCTTGTAAATATGCCTTGTTTAATTTTAAACGAGAACCCATTCTTCCTGTCGACACATCATTCACACTTCTACACATACACAAAATATCATTGAAACTCATTGCTCTTATAGCTCAATTCTATGCTTGATCAAGTAGTCTAAGACATTTTACTGGCACTTGGAAAAATAAGGATAGGTGTAAATATTACTTACCGATGGTCAGTACAGATAATTTATTTCTCCCTCCTCCGCTGCGTACCCAAGCATAAGGCCCCACCACTGATGTCGATGATTTAATTACAACGCTGCAGCTGTGCAGTGCCTGCTGATGCAAAATAAAATAGGATCAGAATGAAGCATCCTAATATGGGCCGATGTTGGCCAAAACTACATCTTGTGTGAGTTAACCTTTTTTGTTTAAACAGTTAGGGTTATCCCTAAATCAACATGTACTACTGAACTTTCTACTGTTGCAGGCGCAAGGAAAAATAATTTCAGTCGAGATGTCTTCAGTAACAGCGATATAAATAACTTCTAGAAAAAAAATTAACTTAGAAAATATGCCATTTCAATAGTTAACTTAGACTATTTTGGCTTCAATCCAAACACAACTTTGTCTTGCCAAAATTAGCCATGCCAAAACTTGAAAAAATTTAGCATTGACAAAAGTTGGTAAGGCCAATTTAGGTCACAAAACAAACCAGCCCATTGTTTTCACACATCGGTTATGTGAGATGAATGATATATTTCTGTCAAATAAATTGCATCCCGAATATTTGTGGAAAAAATTGAATGAATAGTGTATTTTCAAACTTAATTCGTGAAGGAGATACATGTGGGTGTTGATGGTTCTTTTATTTTCCTTAAAAAAAAAGTTTTGCATGTAATGAGATGTGACACGTCATAATTATCATGTAAATGTCACGTAAGGATGAAATTATCATCTAGACCACTCGGGAGACGAAATGAATTGGTTTTAGCATTGAAAGATGAAAAGAAGCTTTGTATCTGGTTTTGAATTACTCTCTTCGTCCTATAATATAATATAACAGGTTACTCTCTTTATTGTAAAAATTAAGGATGTAAAAAGAACGCGAAGTACAATTGATGGTACAAAAGAGATGGTATAAACTAATTTAAAAATGATAGACGTAGAATAAATTAGTACAAAAGTGGGTGGGTAAGTGAGAAATAAAGAACTCCCTCCGTAAAAAAAAATAAAAGGCCAACCTAGTTTATACCATCCCGCTGTCTAGATTACTTGAGTAGCAGGGGCAGGGTTTACGATTCCGACGAAATCCGGTTGGATTTCGCGAAATTTCGGCGAGGCTCGAAAGTAGAAACCATCTAAGATTTCGAGGAGTGTCATCCAAATTCAAATTTGAATTGATAAAAAAAGAAAAAAATCTTATAAATACTATGATATTCATAGAACTTATTGGGATATAAATTTTCGAAAAAAATGATGTATTGTGTGTATTTACTAAAACTTACATCAGGAAAGAAAAAAATAAAGAATTAAAAAAAGAAACAAATTACCGATCGGAATTTCTATGATTTCGATCGGAATTTCGCCAAAACCGATCGGTTTTCGAGAACTTGTCGGCAAACTCAGGGATTTGTATTCAAAATTTGGTTTATGAAATTTGTTCAGGATTTACCGGTTTTTCACTGTATTTCATGAAATTCCGAATTCCGCCGGTGCCCGAAACGGAAGGGCCTGTCGGAATCGTAAACCCTGAGCAGGGGTCACATTTTCTACAGGTTGGCTTTTTTTTGGGTAAATAGCCAAAGTGATCCTCCAGGTTTCATGCAAGGATCAATTTAGTCTTTAATGTTTCAATCTGTCCATATTAGTCCTTCAAGTTTTTAATTTAATTCAAACTTATAATTGAACCCACATAACCAATAACTCTCTTAATAAATGACACTTATACCCCCTCATTCACATATATAAGAGAAAAAATTGCATGCTATGAATTCTTTTTATAGATAATACATAGCAATTTATGTAAAACAAAAACAAATTATGTACTTGCAAGTGTATTCGATAGCCATGAGGCTCAAGTTCATATGCACATGTTGAAATAATGGGAAGTATATATGCAATGTTGTTTATTCATTTTGGTTTTCTTTTTTCTAATGTATAGTTGTACACAAATTAAGGGCAAAATGGATATTTTCTAATATAATTGTTGACTAGAAATAGTCATATGGCATATTAAGTGGGCCCAAGGATAATTTTAGGCCAAAACAAATACTTAGAGCAAGTTCAATAGTATAGCCCACTGCTAACTTCAATCTATAGCCAATCTAATAGCTAATTTATACAATAGTTACTTACTATATTGTTAATATATGGTCCCACCTGTCATACACACCTTGCGTCTTGGAGTCCTTACTGCAACTGGCTACAAATCTGTAGCCCGTTGCTCATCTCTCTCATCGTTTATCGCATTAAAATATGTTTATAACTGGCTAATAGCCTGTTATTATACCTGCTCTTAGAGGACCTATGTGAACAAAATGAAACCTGAAAGACTAAATTGAGACTTCGGTAAAACTTAAGGGACTAAATTAACTATTCACCCCTTTTTCTTATATTTAATACAAATTTATTTCCCATAATCAAGGAGGCGATATCGACTTTTTTTTTTCCCAAAAACGAATGGGAGGCCATAATCGAGACGGCGCCGTGCGGCCAAACCGAGCTCCGCAGCGAAGAGGAGTGTGGGGTTGAGGAAGTCGGAAGTCCGAAGGCATGGCAGCGGCGGCGGCGAGGCAGACGGTGTGCGTCACCGGCGCCGGGGGGTTCATGGCCTCGTCGCACGTCGAGCTGCTCCTCTCCCGGGGGAACTACGCGGTCCGCGGCACCGTGCGGGATCCAGGTGAGGCCGCTCACACATACACCTTCACAGCCCCTCCAAACCTCGCCTTGCTTTTTTGATTCGTCGCCCCGGAGTTGGTGAAATTTGGGGCGGAAGTATGCGAGGTGGAAGCGTGGATGATGGAGTTAGGTTTCAGAGGGTATTATCTCAAAAAGAAAAAAAGAAGCAAAAAGGGTTCAGGGGTGCAATACTCAAATAAATGAATAAATAAATAAATAAATAATGATCCGTATGTTGCTGGAAGCAAAGAGGAGAGTTTCTAGTTCCTAATTTTGAGTTTTTTTTGTTGGCCTGAAATGTTAGTTTGGTCTTCGTACAACTATTTGTTTATCTTTAGGTCGAATCACAAGAATTTTGAAGGTCCTAATCTTTGAAGTTATTTTAAAATTACATTGTATACTTATTATGGCGGGACAAAAGTTTTGCTATGTATGATGGTGGTGACGTGGTGTGCCTGCTTCTGTATGCTGTAGGTGATGCCAAGAATGATCATCTCAGGGCGCTACAAGGTGCCGAGGAGAGGTTGCAGCTGCTCAAGGCTGATCTGTTGGACTATGACAGTGTAGCTTCAGCGGTTGCCGGCTGTGAGGGCGTCTTCCATGTCGCCAGCCCTGTACCCTCGGGCCGATCCACCAACCCTGAGGTTAACATTTGACAAGAACATATATTTGTTGTCAGTTGGGTTGATGTCGAACAATGGAAAATAGGGTGATTTTTTTGTGTTGAATCAAGGGGCCATCGCTGGTTATGGTTTTAACATGGTGAAATTGGTGATATTAGTATAAAGCAGTTGATGTTAGATCAGAAGTGAAGTCACATATTTCAGGATATCTGTGTTCCCCATAAAATTAATGATTACAGACAATTCATTCTGATTTATGCTTTGCACCATCGTTGACTCCTGGCTCTATGATCTTGTATTCCTATGTCGACATTATATAACTATTGTTGTTTTGCAGGTAGAGGTCATAGCTCCTGCTGTAACAGGCACACTTAATGTGTTGAAGGCCTGCCATGAGGCAAAAGTTAAGCGAGTTGTCATGGTGTCTTCCATTGCTGCCGTGTTCAGTAATCCTAACTGGCCAAAGGATAAGGCTTTCACTGAAGACAGTTGGTCAGATGAGGAATTATGCAGAAAGAATCAGGTAATGCTCTTAATCCTTCAAGTAAGCCAATGCCTTTTCCGTTGCTAAATTTATATGTACTAATGTCCTTGAGAGGAGCAAAATTTCAGATACCTTTTTCAGTATATGTTGCTACTGGGCAAATTGATTGCTATGACATATAGTTACTTTGTGCTTTCTCATAATAAATGATCTTCCTATATTGACAAAGAATATTCGTGACTCTTGTTGTTTGTGGTACATAACTCCCTGTGCTGTATTACCCACTCAAAAGAAGTTATCTGTGTTGTTATTCTGGCAGGATTGGTATTACCTTTCGAAAACGGTGGCAGAGCGTGAGGCTTTTGCTTATGCAGCAAAAACTGGGCTGGACATTGTAACTATTTGCCCATCATTGGTGATTGGACCCTTAATGCAATCTACAGTAAACGCGAGTAGTAAAGTTCTCATTAACTATTTCAAAGGTAACCGTGTTACATCGTTATATTAGTTTCCTCTTGGTTTACATGGAGTTAGATAGTTAAAATCATAATTCTAAGCAGTATTATGTTTGAGCTGTGTTATCAGAAATGATATCCACCTTCTTGTGTTCCAAAAAGGAAAGCTTACTAACGAATAGCGTGAAAGAACTTAATACTAAGATCAAGTTATTTCAATCAATAAAGTATTTTAGGCTTTAAGCTTTCTGTTAAAATGAAGTACTCATCTTTTGCAGGAGATCGTGACACTGTCGAAAATAGACTCCGGAATGTAGTGGATGTTCGTGATGTTGCCAATGCTCTCCTTTTGGCGTATGAAAATCCAGCATCCGGACGATACATCTGCAGCTCAGCTCCAATAAGAGTCTCTGATATGATAAACATTTTAAAGACCTTATATCCAACTTATACTTATCCCAAAAAGTAAGCCCAACCCCTCAACAAGTTACTGGATGTGTTTTACCTGTGTTGTAGCTGTTAACTCTGCATTTGTACAACAGATATGGCTGGCATTTCATAAAAGGGGAGGGTACATAAACTTGAGATAGCTAGGTAGAATTGAAGATCCATAATATTTTTCCTGAATTCATACACCCACATCACTTGGTTCAATAAAATACAACTGAGTACCAAGTTTATCAAAGCGGTGTGAAATTTTTATGGGCAATTATTTCACTAGACCAGTAAATGCTTCTTTTTTTTACAAGAACTAGATGCGTCATATTTGTTCCTATCTTCAGCTTCTCTATGCTTAACTTTCATGCAACTTATTCTCCTCTCATCCAATGATTTTGTAGCTTTGTGGATGTGGAAGAGAACACCATATACAGTTTTGAGAAACTTCAGAAGCTTGGCTGGAGTTTCAGGCCTATTGAGGAAACCCTCCGGGACAGCGTGGAATCCTACAAAGCATTTGGCATCCTTGATTGAGGATCCAAACTGTGAGAACTTCAGTGTCTGTTAAACTCTCCATGATTCATGTAATCTGTGTTGAGATCAACCGGGTCAATAAAGAATCGTTATTAAAACCACCAGTGCATTTCCGTAAAAACAAAACAAAACAAAAACAAAAACCACAAGTGTATCGGTGTATCCTGATTCCTGAATCTTGTCCATTGAGCAATGCAGATATATATAGTTGACAGTTGTTGGCTCGGTGGTGAGGACGGCTTAGGCCCTCTTTGTTTAGGCTTAGGCTTATTGGTTTAGACTTTTAAGTCAGCTTATAAGTTTAGTGGTGGAGTCATACATCTACCTCATATAAGCTAAAAAAGCTTCTCCAACCTAGCTTTTGGCTTAATAGTGTTAGAGTGGCTTATGTCTTTTAAAAAGCTAAACGAATAAGCTGCTTGTTTGTTTAGGCTTAAACTTTTCGGCTTTTAAGTTGGCTTATAATACTAAACAAAGAGGGCCTTAATATAAACTGGTTTGTTCTTGCGCTAATTCAGTTGGTGATGGATTAGTTTTGAATCTTGCCTATATGAAGTTATGTACTAGTGTGCTGTGCACATTAGTTCCGTAGTTACTTGGCTCAAGGCATCATACTCTTTCCATGTTCACCTAAATTACCAACGTTCTCTCTGCCATCTTCTTTGCGTGACCTTCCCTTGATGACCATTGCAATTTGCAAACATTAAATAAGGCAACAATTAGCACATTCCCAATTAGGTGGACTGAGGATCAATCCTAAGATTTCATTCGTGGCATGTACTTAACTAAAAAAAATGTTTTTTTCCCTCAGTGTTTGTCCCAATTTCACTATCATATTAATCTGTTTCCGCAAAACTAATATAATAATAATATTATTATTACAGATGGTTACTGATTTCAAATTTTAGTTTTTCCAATTTCTGTCGGTGTGACATTGAAGTTGACAGTTTAGTTAAATTCATAAATATGAAAATTTCCTAATTGTTTCCGTTCATTTCCGAAAATAGTAATGAAATAATTATATTGTTTCCATCCTTAGCCCGTGGTGATTTTATTAATCTCAAGATATATCAGCTAAGTCTTTTGGATGTACTCATAGGGGTAGCGTGTACATGTCAGCATGTGAGCACCTGCGTTTCTTCCATGTTTGAAAAAACAAAACAAAATCTTATGCTTTTAAACTTTATATATATACTAGAAAAAAATGCTCGTGCGTTGCAATGACCAACGGGAGAAGTTTATTTTAATCTTATTATTATTGTTATATGGTTTAGTTAAGATAAAATTCACTGTGGGAGTTCGCTTGGATATATATATATATATATATATATATATATATATATATATATATATATATATATATATATATATATATATATATATATATATATATATATATATATATATATATATATATATATATATATATATATATATATATATATATATATATATATATAGAAAATCATGAACTGCAATTAAGAGTCCGATCATCTCAAGTTAGCATGCAAGTTTTTTTAAACAGATTTCTTATATGATTCCTTCTGTATTACCAAAAGTAAACGATCTTAAAAATCGACTCAAATAAGGATATGTATTTCCAAAAGCAAACGAACTTAAAAACCGACTCATACATGGATGACGTACTAAATTACCGGCAAAAACATCTTCAAGTTTTATAATAGTAGAGATTTTAATTTAACAATGAAAGATAGAAAAGTTTTATTAAGAAAAAACTAAAACGAAGTAATTTAAAATGGTGGTTTGTTCAAAAAACGAAATTCTTAAAAAATATAGTCACAATTTTTTTTGTCTATGATGGGATTTAATCTATCTTTTAAAAAACGAAGGGATGTAATCCATCTTTTTAAAACTAAAATGTCCAATCTAGATTCTTTTTAAAGGGACCATCTACTCCTCATTTGATAGAAACCCCTCCTAATATTTTGTAAATTTAGACCGTTGGATTACGTTTAGATTCGTAAGAAGTCCACAAAACCCTAACTCTTTTCCTTTTCCCTCCTCGCCACCGCACAAAGCCCTTGAGTGCGCTGCTTCCCGACGCCTCCTTTACACCACCTCCTGCGCCGCTACTTCGGCTTTGCTGGCTAGCCGGAAAGCGTCAACCACCGGCGAGGCCCTCCCGGGCCCCGACTGGCCCCTTCCCCCTATCTTTCCCCCTCTTTCTCCTATCCTTTTCCTCAATCGGTGGTGGCGAGCTATCCTCGCATCGCCGTCTTCCCCATCTTCGACGACGGGGCATCACCACCGGCCACCTCCTCCTAACAGTCCTCCTGCTTTGCCCCCGCCGCCTACACCAGCCCACTGCTCGCTTCCGACCTTGGCGGCGGGGCTGCCGCCTCCCACGACCATCCTATAAAGACAACGAACTCCCCCCTCTTCTCCCTTTCCCTCCCACCTCAACCTGGGACCCTAATTCGTCGGCCCTCCGCCAGAGTTTGGGTTGTCGCTAGGATCGGAGTTAGAGAAGAAACACCTAAAACACAAATCACGAAGCACATCTAGTGATCCAAAATATGTAAGATTGGGACTGAATTTTCTGTCGAAAAATGATTAGCAATTTCATTCCTTAAAATGGGTCAAATATTTTGCGGAGGAATTAGGGAATATGCCAGTACATATCACCTACGAAATGCTATCCATAGAGGGAGCAGCCGCACAGGCTGTACGGGCGGCGTGGCGGGCGCACGTGTCCCGGCAGCCTGCGATACGTGTCGCGCGCGCGTGCAGCCGGGCAGCCACCGCTCGCGTATATAAATGGAGGCTTCCGGCGATCGAGGGGACGAGGAGAGAAAACCACCATGGACGACGGCGCTGCCGCCGCCGCCGCCGCAGGGAGGGAGACGACGAAGAACAAGAAGAAGACGGTGTGCGTCACCGGCGCCGGCGGCTTCGTCGCCTCGTGGCTCGTCCATCGCCTCCTCTCCTCCGGCGACTACGTCGTGCATGGCACCGTCCGTGACCCAAGTAAGATATCGCGACGACCAATCGAATCGAATCGAATGCACGCGCGTTGATGGCCGCCGGCCGTTAGTGCAGGTGATGCCAAGAACGGTCACCTGAGGGAGATGGACTACGGCGCCGGCGAGCGGCGGCTGCGGCTGTTCAAGGCCGACGTGCTGGACCGCGCCAGCGTGGCCGCCGCCGTCGCCGGCTGCGCCGGCGTCTTCCACGTCGCCAGCCCCGTCCCCGCCTCCAAGCCCCACAACCCCGAAATCACATTAGAAACTAAACCCGGAAGAAACGTCGTAGAAGATCTAAACACGATAATAACACCGAGGCACGATATTTGGTAACGGAGTCCAGCAGCCGAGACCAGACCTGACCGGCGACGTACGGCGTCCCGTCGCCGTTTGATTTTTAATTTCTCCGGCGCTGGCGCTGGCAGGCGGAGGTGCTGGCTCCGGCGGTGGCGGGAACGCGGAACGTGGTCGAGGCGAGCCACGAGGCGGGCGTCCGCCGCGTCGTGGTGGTGTCCTCCGCCGCCGCCGTCATCCTCAACCCGGCCTTCCCCCGCGACGCCGTCCTCGACGAGGACGCGTGGTCGGACGAGCACTACTGCCGATCCATAGAGGTAAACACAACCGAAATGTGTCAAAATGCAACACAAACAAATTAAACCATCGATCAATATTCAAAAAGAAAAATAGAAATAAAATCATTCGCACGTATTTTGAGTTGCCATGCATCGAACTGAAATTATGAGACGATCTTGGTTAGAACTGGTACTGCCTCTCCAAGACGCTCGCCGAGCGCGAGGCGTGGCGTTTCGCGGCTGACAACGCCGCCGCCATGGACGTCGTCACCGTCTGTCCGCCATTAATTCTTGGACCTCTGCTCCAATCGACCGTGAACACCAGCAGCTCCATCCTCATCAACCTGATCAAAGGTAATTAAGAAATATTCAGAAGACTGTCTTTTACATATATTCAGAAATTGATTAAGCTCGATCATGATTAAACAGCAAATGCATCTGCATCTGACAGTAATACCGACTGAATTCCAAGAGCTAGTAGCATATGAACATCTGACAGAAACTGAATTCCTAGATGTGTTTCTCACCGGTTAATTGCTTTTATGCACGTGCTCGCCGGCGGCGGCGGCAGGCGGCGGCGGTGATGATGAGGAGAAGGCCGCCACCACGGACAAGAGGAGGAACGTGGTTGACGTGCGTGATGTCGCCGCCGCACTCATCCTGACGTACGAAAATCCGGCGGCTTCCGGCCGCTACATCTGCAGCGCATACGACATCAAGGTGTCTGAAATGGTTGACATCGTCAGGCGCTTCTTCCCGGATATCAACTACCCAAAGTAAGCACATACTCTACGGATTTGGATCGTCTGCCTTCGCAGAGTGAAGGCACGAGCATGCAGTCAGCCCCTTATCCACCATTGAAGTAATCCAACGGCTTACGTCGCATGTGCGCTTAAAAAGACGAATAAATTTGTCTGTAAAAGACTGCGATGGTTCTATCGCAAAAAAAAAAAAATCCCACGATGATTGTTTTGGTCTGGGAAGTATACGCGAGCTGAAGAAACTTACAAACTATATTAGTGCTAATACACATAAAAAAAATGGATGATATCACTAAATTAAAAATACAAGAAAACCGAAAGTTTCAAATAACAATACTAATTCATTACAAAGTAGTTCTCCATCTTTTTCATATTATAAGTCATTTGACTTTTTTCTAGTCAAAAATCGTTAAGTTTGACTAATTTATATAAAAAATAGTAATATATAAAATATCAAATTAGCTTTATTAAATCTAACGTTGAATATATTTTTATAATATATTTATTTTGTGTTAAAAAGTTAAAAAAAAGAAGTTTGACTAGAAAAAAAAAAGTCAAGCGACTTAGGCCTTGTTTAGTTTGAGAAAATTTTTGGGTTTGGTTGTCACATCGAATATACGGACACACATTTGAAATACTAAACGTAGTCTAATAACAAAACAAATTACAGATTTCGCTAGGAAACTGCGAGACAAATTTATTAAGCCTAATTAATTCGTTATTAGTAAATGTTTACTGTAGCACCACATTGTTAAATCATGGTGCAATTAGGCTTAAAAGATTCATCTCGCAATTTACACGCACACTGTGTAATTAGTTTTTTTCCACATAAAAAGTTTTTATTTTGGGAACTAATGGGGGAGTATGACGCAATGTCAAGTCACATCATAAAAGCAAAAGAAAAATTATGATTAGAGCATAGGATTGATAAGAAAAATTACGAAACTTATAATGCAAACATCATTGGTATTCGGACTGAAATATAGCAGTAGTGCTTCGTGGGCTTTGACAGACAGATATCCATTCAGACGTGCACAGGCGACGTGAGCCATTGGATTATTTGAACGGTGGATGAGGTGCCGACTGCACGCTCGTGCCTTCAAGCCGTGAAGGTAGAGGATCCAAATCCATACTGTACTCCCTCCATAGGATTATGTGGTTCGAATTCTTTTTTCTCCATTGATCTAAGGGTTATGGAATACTTCATCTGTTTTTTCATTCATTTTATTTTTTCAGAAAAACATCAAATATAAAAAATAAAAAAATATGAGTTCATGCTTAAAGAACATTTAATAATAAATCAAGTCACAACAAAATAATGATAATTACATAATATTTTTGCATAAGACAAAATGATGTCATATCTTAAAATATCAATGATGCCATATATTAAAAAAAAGTAAGGAGTGCTATCTTTCAATCTATCCAGTCACTTGAGTGCTATCTTTCAATCTATCCAGGCACTTTATCTATTGATGACGGGTAGCGGCTATTAAGTTTGACTAAGTTTATAGAAAAATTTAACAATATCTAAAATATAAAATTAGTTTCATTAAATATAGTTTGATAACATGTTTGTTTTATGTTGAAAATACTACCATATTTTTTTACGTCAGCGCCCGATTTACGTGCAAAACTGCTTTAAACTGATTTTTCTCCTAAATTACTTATCCAAATCATGATCTGATTGTTCCATTAAATTCGTTGCAATTAAATCTTCAAAACAAGACCACACATGGATATATTTCGATGAAAAAAAATTAGCTTATTATTGAATTATTTTTAAATGTTGCACGATGTTCCACCAGGTATATCGGAATTGTTTCACTAAGAAGATCGAAAATATTTCACTCGTTTAAATCGGGTGTTGTTTCACCTTATATAAAAACAATGTTTCAGCAAATAGCGAAAGAATGTTTCAGTTCACTGCAACATTAGATCTGTACACAGTGAAACATTGTTATTATACTAGGTGAAACAAAAAATAAACCAAATTCCCTTAATAGGGGTTTTCCAAAATATGTGGATTTTTTTCTTGCAATGGAATGTTTCGTTCATTGCAACATTAGATCTATACATAGTGAAACATTGTGAGTACACTATGTGAAACATTTTTGGTGGAACAAAAAATAAACCAAATTCCCTTAATAGGGAGTTTCCAAAATATGTGGTTTTTTTTTTTGCAAAAGAGTATTTTAATTCACTGCAATATTAGATCTATAAATAATGAAACATTGTAATTATATTAGGTGAAACATCTTTTGTGGGAAAAGGGAAGAGAGAAGTGAGTGGGCCCATAGGTTTGCACGTGGGGGGAGGGGCGCGCGGGGGGAGCGCCCGATACAGCTCCCCCCACGCCGGACGCCCGGCTCTAATCATTCTCATATTTTTTTTTCATAAATTTGGTCAAACTTAAAATAATTTAAATAGGAAAAAAAGTCAAATAACTTATAATATGAAACGGATGAAGTACTAAACAACCTGAAATCTCTTATATTTATGGACAGATGGAGTGTATACATATCCCCAATGCACCTGTGAGGCTGTTGTCATGTCAAGAGCTCTCCCTCTATTTTTATTTACATGACGTTGGTTAATTAGTTCGATAAAATAAAAAAAACATTGTTTAAATTGCTTGATATACATGTGAGTGAATCATATAAACGTAAAACTTGCAGTTTTTTTAGCTTGGTGATGATTAATTAATGGCAGGTTTGTGGGAGGGGAGGATGAGAGGATTTTGAGCTCCAAGAAGCTGCAGAAGCTGGGGTGGAAGTTCAGGACGGTGGAGGAATGCCTGAGGGATAGCGTTCAATCCTACAAGGCTGCTGGGATCCTGAAATGAGCTAGATATTGGGATTTGAAAGAAAAATTTTAAACTAGCGTAGTGAATTGTTGAAGGTTGGAATAATTTCATCTGTGTGCAATGCAATAAAACTTGTTAATTTACGAATTGCATCGGTAGGCAGTTAAATGTGTGTGCACTCTTTTCTTAGAGGAAAGAAAAGGAGAGATTTTAAGACTGGAGAGTGCATTGTATGTTGATTGTGAAACCAGGTTGCCTGAGGAGTGAGAGTTTGGTTCCCTACCTCTTGGCAGTAATAAGTAATAACAACAATTTGATAGGACCACCGACCACAGCAGGAGTGCTTGTTTTTCCGGTGTGGTTTATGCATGTAAAGTATAAAACTAAAAAATATAGTTCGTTCTTGTTTTGGGTGTTGTTCATGTACGTAAGTAGAAAACCATAACAGAAACCCAGGAAAAAAACAAATTATAGGTTGAGCTTGTTTTGGGTGTGGTTAAATTTAAACAAAGGAAAAAAGGCTGTGTTTAAATTAAACAAGGCAACAAAAATTTTTGGCTGGGTGTAGTTAAATTTAAACAAAGGAAAAGAATTGGGTGTGGTTAAATTTAAACAAAGCAAAAAAAATTATCCATGGTTAATTTTTTAAAAAATATTGTCTGGTGTGGTTAAATTTAAACAAAGGAAAAGAATTGGGTGTGGTTAAAACAAAGCAAAAAAATTTTGTCCGTGTTAATTTTGACCGTGGTTAAAACAAAGCAAAAAAATTTTAAAATTTTTGGCCGTGGTGTGGTTAAAACAAAGCAAAAAAAATTAAAATTTTTGGCCGCGGTTAAATGGTTAAATTTAAACAAAGGAAAAAAAACAATGTCAAGAATGGGATTCGAACCCAACCCAAGGTCAAAAAAAATATTGTCAAGAATGGGATTCGAACCCATGCCCTTTCGGACCAGTACCTGAAACTGGCGCCTTAGACCAACTCGGCCATCTTGACTTCGTGCCAAGTGAATCAAGCTTGGCTATAAGATCAATAAGTGGACCGGTGTTGCGTCGCGTGCCGCGCGATGCAGCAGGGAAACCGGATGGGCCGTGTGCGCGTTACCCCAAAAGGCCCGTGACCACATCGTGCGTCCCAATTAGGCCCTTCTCGGACGCTCTCCTGCTAGGCCACGGTGCTGACCGGAAGCAACGGCGACTACGGTCCCTCCAACACAACAATCTCAAAACTAATTCGTTTGTTGTGAGAAGTTGGTTTTTCTTAAAACAAAGATCTTAAGAAATATGTCGCATATGTATGTAACACGCACACTCACCTACTTCCAAAGATTTAGCGATGTCTTACTGCTAACGGGTGCATCGTCTATCAATAAAAACCAGGTGGACTAAAAGTATAAATAGTCATAAATATAAGGAAAAAGTACTAATTACCCCCGAACTATCGCGGTTGTCCGAATTACCCCCCCTAAACCACAAAATCGGGCATTCTTCACCCCCAACTATGCAAACCGGACAAATTACCCCCCTCGACCTAATCTGCGGTGGTTTTGGTCTACGTGGCGTACGGTGGCGGTCCAGTCAGCATTTTATTTATTAAAAAATATGGAGCCCACATGTCATACTCATATTCCACTTCTCTCTCTCACTCTTCCTCTCTCTTCTTTCACTCTTTGTCTCACATGCGCACGGCAGCAGAGGAGACGGCAAGCGGGGGATGGGGCGGCGCGCGGCCGCGGGGTGCGGCGGAGGAGGCGAGGCAAGACTGCGGCGGTGGAGGAGGCGAGGCGGCGGCGGCGGGGTGCGGCGGAGGAGGCGAGGCGGCAGCGGCGGCGAGGCGGTTGGCGGGGGGCGACGGACGACGGCGCGCGGCACGGGCGGGGCTCGAGGGGAGATGACGACGGCGCGCGGGCGGCGGGGTTGAGATGCCGCGGATCGGGTGCCGGCGGTGGTACTCGCCATCGCAGCCGACGATACGGCGGGACCTCTTAGCGGCGATGGCGTGGCCCGAGTAGGAGGCGAGGCTGCGGACGGCGGGGTTGACCGGCTCGGGCGCGTCGTCGTCGGTAGTCACGTAGCTCCGTGCACCCGAGACGTCGCATGGTTGTTGAGCTCCGCTAGCCGCCGCGACTCGGCCACCGCTCGTGTAACACCCTTAAAAAAAAAAGGAAAAGCTAGCAGCAGCAGGCCATAGAGTGCATGCGTGCATGCGGCCCAGCAGCGAGCAGAGCAGCAGCGCTACAGTATTGCGTGGTACTGTAGCGGCCTGTTTGGGAAATATGGACTTATTTTAAATCCATGTCACATCGGATGTTTGGACATTAATTTAGAGTATTAAACATACACTAATTATAAAACCCATTCCATAACCTTGGACTAATTCGCGAGACGAATCTTTTGAGTCTAATTACTACGCCATGATTTGACAATGTGATGCTACAGTAAACTTTTCATAATTATGGATTAATTAGGCTTAAAAAATTCGTCTCGCAGATTAGCTCTCATTTATGAAATTATTTTTTTTATTAATCTATGTTTAATACTTCAAATTAGCGTCCAAACATTCGATGTGACATGGACTAAAAAGTTTTAGCCCCATCTAAACACCCCCTATATATAGTCCCACCTCGTTAGTTTGGAGAGGTGGAGAGCAGCTTATAAGGATGAGCTGTCCGAGACTGTAAACTCCGATTTCAGGATTTTTGCGTTAAAGCGAGGACGAAAAACGCAGTGAGTTGCAGTGTTAGGTGTGGACCAACTGAGATGGACCAATGCTGTTTTCGGACCCTGGGCAGGGAGGGGGGAAGCCGCGCCGCCGACCCGTGAGAGAGAGAAGAGAGAGTAGTGTATGACAGGTGGGTCCTACAATTTTTTTTATAAATAGAATGCTGACTGGACTGCCACGTGTACGCCACGTAGACCAAAACCACCATGGATTTGGTCGAGGGGGGTAATTCGTCCGGAATTCATAGTTGGGGGTGAAGAATGTCCGGTTTTGTGGTTCGGGGGGTAATTCGGACGACCACGATAGTTTGGGGGGGGTAATTTGTACTTTTTCTTAAATATAAACATTCGTACTGAAACCCACGAACTTATTCCACCACGAGAAATATAACCAGTTGAGCATTTCCAAGTTCCAACCATCTTGCGACTATGTACCCAACAAAAAAATGAAAAAAAAAAAAGAAGAAGAAGGTTCCAACAATCCTGGGTGAATCCTGACCTCGAGTCAAGGTGTTAATCCCAGCAACTATCCGTGCCAAACCGGCAAATACTATCACCATTGCAGCAACATTCACAAAGTGCTACCCATGTACTAGTAGCGATTACGTAAGGTCAAGCAACAGACTCTGACGCCAGCATCAGACGTGACGGCATGTTGCATTGCAATGCCCCTCAAATTATTTCACCAAAAAAACTGGACTGTGATGTCAATAGCACCGGCACTTTCTGTGCAAGCGTGTTCCTCTAGCTAGGCTGTGTTTAGTCCGGCCAAAGTTTAAAATTTAGTTGAAATTAAAAAATTATGACTGAAAAGTTATGTGTGTATGAAAGGTTTGATGTGATGGAAAGTTGGAAGTTTGGAAAAAAAACTTTGGAACTAAACACATAAACACATAGTCTACCTCCACTTTTTTTCTTTTTTTTTTGGAATTCTTCTCGCTGATACTAGTGCTATTCACTCGTACATATGTGCCGCTGAAGTCAGAACGGCAGAAGCAAGAATTTGGTTCAGCTTGCAACCTCCCATTCTCTGCTGCTAAATCGCCTGAAGAGAGAACATAAACATCAAAGAGCTCTATTGGTTGCCATAATAAGCCAACGCTAAAATTTAAATTTTTAAACTCAATTTTGAAGAAGATTTTAAGCTATTTTCAACGTAATTTCTTCTTCAACATTTGGTTTTAAGTCGCAAAGAACACGTAGTTTTGGTTTATTAGGGAAAATGAGCGACCCATGGGAGCTCAACTGTCGCAAAGTCCGTACTTTACCATGCATGGCTATGGACCCAATTATATGACCTGTTTAGATTGTACTAAAACTTTTAAGTCCCTATCACATTGAATGTTTGGATATTGATTATAAATATTAAATATAGACTATTAATAAAACCCATCCATAATCTTGGACTAATTCGCAAGACGAATCTATTGAGCCTAATTAATCCATGATTAGCCTATGTGATGCTACAGTAAACATTCTCTAATTATGGATTAATTAGGCTTATAAACTCTGTCTCGCAAATTAGTTTTCATTTATGTAATTAGTTTTGTAAGTAGTCTATATTTAATACTCTAAATTAGTGTCTAAATACAAGGACTAAAGTTAAGTCCCTAGATCCAAACACCACCATAGTGTCTGAGAAAAGAAGGCAATTAAGCAGAAGGACCGACAACTAATTTCTTTCACCAAATTTACCTCGTCGTGGTCATTCATACTACGTTCTCTATAATACTCCCTCCGTCCCATAATATAAGGGATTTTGAGTTTTTACTTATAACGTTTGATCACTCGTCTTATTCAAAATTTTTTGAAATTATTAATTATTTTATTTGTGACTTACTTTATTATCTACAGTACTTTAAGCACAACTTTTTGTTTTTTATATTTGCAAAAAAATTTAAATAAGACGAGTGGTCAAACGTTGCAAGCAAAAATTGAAAATCCCTTATATTATGGGACAGAGGGAGTAGTTGGCTATATCTTCTTTAAAACATAGACCGAAATAAATTTCACTATATTTAAAATAAAAAAAAGTTACCTCAACTCCAGATGTCCTGTTGCATACCTGCATGGTGTAGCTGCATATTTGTATCCAGTTCGAATTGGGTCAAGAATCTTTTTCTGTGTGGTACGTGCAAGCATTACTATCTCGATTGGGATATGGCACTTCGGCAAAGTGGAATGGAATTTGCATACGCAGCAGAATATAATAGGTTCATTGGGAGTTTGGGTCAAGAAGCTTCTTTAGTTCTTTCCCTGCAGTTTTTTTTTTTCGAGGAACCCTTTCCCTGCAGTTTTGGATAAACATACAGAGACCATGTCTCTTTAGCCCCTTTGTTTTCTCATAATTTATTCAGAACTCCTCCACTCTTTACGGCAAAAGGGGGAAGGGTGCTTCTTCCTGCAAAATCTCGATCGCAAATCCACAAAACTGTTCAAACAGAATTAGTAGCCCATCCTTTGACATTATAAACCGTAACACTTATTAGCAGTAGAAAAAGTTTTACGCAAAACTTTTTTATATATGCTCTAAGTGACATGCTAAAAAATAAACTACAATAATAATATTGAAACCAAATCCAAAATTAAATTTTAAAATTTAAATTTTAGTTACATTTTCTATGCAAAAATAAATCTAAGCCTAAAGCAAAGTGAGGGGTTTTTTATAGTGGAACCTGCTTATTACCCAGATTCAACTTGTAAAATTGACATGAGGCTAGTTGTTCTTTCAACAGTGGATGACGTACTCATCGATGGTAAGACACATGTGATGATTTGGTTAATCTCACAACATTTACGTGTGTTACGCATATTGTGCGTGTATTGTCAGCGCATATGTGGTGTACGGTGTTTTAGAAAACAAACTCTAAACCTAAAAAGAGTAGAAGCCTGTATTACACACATCAATAATGGTAAAATGATAAAATAGTGAAATGCCGGCACTTTTTTTCCGGACAGGAGACCTTTTCACACAAGAGGTGGATTAGTAAGCATCATTCTGCAAAGATGAGTATTGGCTGAGATGGCATGGACATAGACGTCTAGAAGTATCAGGACACAAAGTAGGGGACCACTTAATTCAGTTACTCTAATCAGTGGATATGTTTATTGTTCTTTCATCCTTCCGGAATGACGTGCACTAACCCAAGTAGTTCCTTTTTTCTGGAAAATCAAAATATTAGGCTTGAACAATCCATGTGATATGCACTACTCAATTTATAATTAAAAAAATCGAGATTTTGACTGCCAAATCCTAGTTTGATGATTTAACACTGCTGAAGAGCTGTGTTATCATTTTTTCACTATGTTATATAATTATAACTAAAATCGAGATTAACTAAAATACATTTTTATATTAGCATATTCGAAAATTGAATAAAAGGTGTCCCTAATATTTTAATTTGTGCTCGTTTGTTCAAGACATGTACAACCTTTTGCTTGTATGGCGAGAATAAGTCAGATGTTGTTAGTACACAAGACATATCAATTTTTTTTTGTTTAGTCTCTCACTGCAATGTCAGGTGGATCCTGCTTTATGCATTCTGAATTACTACTTGCTCCCTCTAATTTCAGATACTAATCATTTTAGTTTTCGTAATTTTTTCTATAGTAACTTGTGTTAAACTTTTAAACACTGTTTCCATCTTTTATTCTATGCCTACCTTTGATACATAAATGCTATCGTTCTCACAAACGAGCAGTGCTATACAAACTTTTTTTTAAAAAAAATCTTATAGAACTTTTACAAACTAAGATCTCAACCATTAAATCTACTTAGTTCGTGGTTATGAAAAAAAATATATTCATAGTATGCCACATCATTTTTCTTTCAAGTTTATAAGAATTTTTTTTACGCGTGCCGATGATTTGTCTTCATGATTTCCAATGTTATATATTCAGGGCAATAGTGTCATTTGAGTTACTAATTCTTGTGTCACTTGTGTACAATTCTAAAATAATTTATAATTCAACCATATGGAGTAGGGCAATGCGATTGTGCTTTGGATTATAGGGCTGGTTTGGTTTGTGGCCTAAATTGGCCTTACCAATTTTTGTCAATGTCAAATTTTGGCAATTTTTGGCATGGCTAATTTTGGTAAAGGTAAAATTGTGTTTGGATTGAAGCCAAAATAGCCTAAATTAACTGTTTGAATGGCCTATTTTCTTAGGCATGCTAAAATTTGGCTCCAAACCAAATAGACAATAAACACTATTGAAATTGACAAATATTGGTAAAGCCAATTTAGACCTTAAACCAAACCAGCTCATAGTCCAAATTTATCTTGAATTTGAAAGCTTAATTTTGAAGTACAATAAGACAGATTTTTTTCATGTCTTCGTGGTATTATGAAAATATTATGAAAACAGATGACGTCGATAAATAAAATTCTAAACTTGAGAATCAACTTGGCATTAAAGCACAATAAAGCATTGCATGTAACGCTGAGCTTGCTCCACCCCCAAGCTCCATCACATCCTTTTTTTTTCACCTATACTATATAAAGGTGGAGGATTTAATAGAATTAATTTAACGTATAGATGTTATTATATTTTAAATTTTATAAAGTTTAACTTAAGACAAAACCAAAACTATCTTACATTGTGAAACAGGGAAGCAGGATATATATAAATCAATTTAGCCATGAAGGATATTTCGTTGAAGGTAAAGCAATTATATTACAAATACCTTGGCACCAAGAAAATTTCAGGGATCAATTTATAAAAATAAGATTTTTTAAAAGGACTAAAATATACATAAAAAACCCCCCAACTAAAACACCAACTAAAACAGGCGAGTAGGATATACTACCTTCAATTATATTAATAGATAATGCCGTTGTCACATGTTTAACCATCCGTCTTATTTTAAAAAAAATACATAATTTATTTTGTTGTGAGTTGTTATATCACTTAAAGTATTTTAAACATGATTTATATCTGATACGTTTTAATAAAAAAATTTAGCAAGGAAGGAGATATTTTGCAATTACAGATACAGAAAAGCACAGAAGCAGAAACAGAAAAAAGATCATCCAGGCTGAGAGAGTCCATATAAAATCCAAATAACAATAATTAATCAGCACGAGACAAGTCCCTATCCAACCCAAAAAAATATAAAATCCCCAAACCACCCTCTCTCTCCCCTTCTCTTCGCGTGATCTTTCTTCGCACGCAGTTGGCACCAACTCCCCACCACTTCGCTTCGCTTCCCTTCCCTCCTCACCTCTCCCGCGCGCGCGAGTTTAACCGCTTAATTATAACCGCCTCTCGGATTAGCGCGGCTATAATACCGCGCGCGATTGGCTGATTAGCCCTAGGCAACGCTCGCTAACACGCCACCACCTCGGCTTCGCTGTTTGCTGTTTGCTGCTGCTGCTTCTAGGGTTAGGGTTTGGGGTGGGGAGGGGTGGATGCGCGTGGGCTGGTGGTGGTGGTGGGGATGACGCCGCAGCGGTCTCCGGCGGCGGCGGCGGCGGGGGGAGGGGGCACGCCGGCGCTGCACTACCTGAGCGGGCCGTACGGGGACACGACGTACACCAAGGTGTTCGTCGGGGGGCTCGCGTGGGAGACGCGGAGCGAGGGGCTGAGGGCGCACTTCGAGGCGTACGGGGAGATCCTCGAGGCCGTCGTCATCACCGACCGCGCCACGGGGAGGTCCAAGGGCTACGGATTCGTGAGTCCTCCCCCAATCCTCCTTCCTGTGTTTCTCTCTTCTTTCTTTCTTTCTTTTTTCCCCTTTTTTTGAAGCTAGATGTTGCGGGGTTTTATTTTTTGTGGCTCGGGGATTGATTTTGGGGTTGAATTGGGAGGTTGTGTGGTGGCTATTGGTGGTGATCGGCCGGGAAGGTTTGTGAATCTTTTGGGAGCTTTGAATTCCCTGGTGGTAATTTGGGGAATTTTATGATTGTGGTGCGGAAATGGGGAAAGCGTTTGAAATTTAGTGGGGAATTGGAGTCCAAAGCCTCGCTGCTAATGAGGTCTAGGGTTTGGATGTTGCTATCGTTTTTAGTTCGTTTGCTACCTTTCCGAGCTTCCAAATTGGAGTTCAATTTCGCGTTTTTTCCAGTGTGAATTTGGAATTGAAGAGGGAATTTGAAGCAATTTCGTTCCGCAAGGGGAAATCGGGTCTTCTGGTTTTAACGTTTAGTCTTAATTTCGCGTGGAGGCTTGTACAGGTGACCTTCCGGGACCCAGACTCGGCGAGAATGGCGTGCATGGACCCGTACCCGGTGATCGACGGGCGCCGCGCAAACTGTAACCTTGCCATCCTAGGCCGTCCTGGGCCAGACATACCTTTCGGTAGGTCTTCTAGCTTAGTTTTCAGCTACCCTAATTGCATAACTGTCATATCCATATACTATTGTTTCCTCCAGCTTAAAATTTTGTTGTAATGCATATTTTTTTTAACCATTATCCGTTCCCAACAAACTGGAGTTATCATGATTAGATATTTTGTACCATGCCAGAGTTGTTGCCCATAGCTTTTTCTTGTTACATCTTTTCTTTCATTTGCTAACTAATGGTTTTTTTTTTCATTAATTATAATTCTAAAAGAAAAAAGGGACTTGTCATTGTACGATTAATAAAAGCAAATGTGTAGAGTCTATTAAGTTATTTATGATATGAAAGCTAGTTGATATAAAAAATGTCATCCAAAGCTGTAGAGTCTAGTACAAAATCAATTTCTGATAGAAGCTTGATTTTTTATGGGAAAAAAATGGAGATGATCAAGTGCTACTAGTCCTTTTTCTTTTATAAATTTTAGAGGAAAGGTATTGCAGGATTTGGTTTAAATGAAAATTAGGTAACAGAATCGATAACAGAAAGGGGACAACTCATGACTCATGATTTGGTAGTTGGTACAATCATTATTGCTTTTCGACAAAATTGGTAATTTACAAGCCAGACATCTTTTTCATGGCCTGCAACTTGCAATGACAGATGGATTCTCAGATTTTGCTGGAAAGTTAGTGATCTGGCATAAGATGGAATTCCTGTCTGGAATGTTTCTCTTGCACCTAGACCAACCAGCCAGTAACCAATGAGTTATTGTTCAATCTTGGAACAAATTCAATTTCTACCCAAATTTTTGGTGAAAATTTCTGAAAATGTGAACTTCATACAACACATAATAGTAAATAGGATTAAAAAAAATCAAGTATACAAAATAGCGTATAGCTCCTGGTATCCACTGATTTTTATCCCTAACTAGAAAATCTTTACATCGCAAAAACTCAGATAGAGCAGTATGCATTAGTAGAAAGATCAGTTGCTAAACAGCTCATGGTTACCCTGGAAAAGGGATGAAGTCCTTGCTTTATTCTTAAGTTTCTTTTATATTCTGCCATTGTCAGGACTCTACAACAAAAATATATAGTTGCAAAGCTCTCTTACTGGTTTATGCATGCTTAAACACCTTATGAGGTCCGTGTGTATGTTCAATTATTGTGATAATTTGTTCCCTTCTTTGTAATGTGGTAATAGCACCTTTAAGGCCGGTCATCCCATACAATGGAGGTGTGGCGGTTCCAGGGGGCATGTATGTGCAAAGCCCAACATATCAGCAACCCCCCTACAACTATCCACAGGCATTTGTATATCCTTCTTATGGGTAGGTTAACAGCTCATTCAACGCATACTTTGCAATGATCATGCACAGCTAAGGATCTGATCTCCTGTTAGGCTGTGAATATCTGTCACATTGTTAAAGTCATAGCTAGTCTGGAATTGTGCTTTGTGGGATTGTAGTATAGATAACGTCTTTGTGTGTTTCTTTTGTTTTCAAATGAACAACCTGTCTGTTGCAAGTAAATGATCGATTGTTTTTTCAAATGCAGACCATCAACTTATGGGCCAGAATACATGTATCCTCAGGTTGAGAACTCCAGAATCTTTTGTTCCCATTTTTCTTGGTATATTATATAACGTGTTCCTTCTTAGCAATTACTTTTGCTAATTTATTATACTTTTAGTTCTGTAGAATGCATATGGTTCATATGTTGGGCAACAGTATGTTCCAGTATATGGCGGTCCCAGGACAGTAGGCCCAGCAGTTTACCCATATGGGCAGTTTGGCCAACCTGTGCCAGGTGATCAACCGTATTCACCTGGCTATGTACCAGGTCACATTCTGCCGCTATCTAATCAGAATGCTGCAAATGTTGTACGCATGTCAACAGTTCAGCAACAATATCCTCCAGGCAAGAAGTCAATCTTTGATGAATGGATTGAGAATACTTTTGCGCGCACACCCTATATTATTAATATTTCTAACATCTGCCACTTTTGTGGAAACAGGAGCTCCACGCCCTCAGCAACAGCTCTTGATCCCTGCTCGTGCACAATTCACACCAAACAACATTTCGGAACAAACGTCGGGCTGACATAAGGATGCCAACAAGTACAAATTTGAGGTGCATCCACCTTGTTATTATATGTTTTCAGCTCCTGTCAGATATAATATTCTGACACTTGCCTTTTGTCATTGCAGGTATCCTATAGTCTGCAGCAGGACTAAGAACAGCAGAACTGCTAATTGGGCGGCATGCTTCTTTTCTTGCAAACTGTCATCTTTTGCATTCTAAAGGTTGGTTATCCAAATTCATCTAACCTGACCATGCTTCTGTTTTATTTTTTTCACCTGGAGAATGCTACATCTATATTCTAGATTGAATCATCTGTTTATCGCTTTATTCCACAGGTTCTCCTTATCCATGGTTACCTGATCCATATAAAATGTGAATGTCAAGCTGCTCCGTTGGAAGGGGCAGGAAGGCGTGAGAGTTTCGAAGCCACTCTTGCGCTGCTTCTGTCAAGTGTCTGTGCATTCCCCATCTCCTGCCAGGAATTCTGATAGCTGGTGGCCTGTACATGGACCAAAACTGGATGCCGGAAATGGAGTCCGGAATCCAGCCCTGTGTATAATAGCTCAAGTAGGGTCCAAAATCGTAGAGCTAGTCAATTCTTTCAAACGTTGCTGATGCGTCTGGTTACAGTTGTGTATAGCCCAATTCTCTCATCTTCGTCCTTCTCGTCATCTCCAATGCATGTGATTGTGTTGCATTATGTACAGCATTAGGGCGTTGGGTCGCGTCCTCGGCTGGTTGTGTAAATTATTCATCCCAAAACTGTAAAACTGTTTATATCACTTTATATGCAACGTGTAACTAAATAATGGCAGTTCCAATCCTAGAAAATAATCAACTGCTCCTACCTGTTAATGATTCTCTGGCGTTTTGTTTCTGTAGCTTAGCTGATTTGTTGTCAAAGGGTGCAAATCCATTGACGTTGTCATATTCATCTAGCCTTTAAAAGACAGTTGTTGTCTCTAATATGGAGTACTTCACATCACCTATATTGTCTTGTAGATAGTTTGGAGAGCTGTGTCCGAGACAAATATTTTTCCACTCAACACTAGCAAAATTCTATATTCATTGCCTTTAAAAACGCTCCTAGCAATCTGTTTGATCCCAGTTTGCATATGTCAGTAGCCAAAACAACATTCTTTTCGCTATATTATGCATTAAACAAAGGAATACGATACAAAACATTGCTCATTTTAGGTACAAGGCTAGTCTAGCTCTACTTTAGTTTCACAACAAAAGCTATTACAAAAAGAAAAACAAAAACAGAATTTCATAGAGCGAATTCATCTAGTAGCTCAGGTGTTTCCACGGCACATGGTTGAAAGTACTATGGAACTAGTAATATACATGATGGATTGTGGCTTTGCGAGCAATGAGCATGCTGTCCTTCAGTTTGACAATAACATATTACCTCCACACATCGGGTAAATCTTATGTCCGCATTATAGGGTTGCGAAATATTACCTCAACACATCATCGGTCTCAAGAGAGTCCAGCCATAAGGGGCAAATTCTATGTCAGTCTACAATGTTCATTTACTGATAGTCTCGTATTGCCTGAAATGAATGCTGGCAAAATCGATTCTATTCCCTCACGTATCTGGATTGATCATATTAAACTGCAAAATATAAGATAAGCAGGTTGATCTCAGTTGAATTTATAACATACAGCATAATATGCAAGTGCACAGAACTAATGAATTTTTACCTTGAACTCCAGGATTTCGAAACAGATAAGATAAATCAAGGATGTCGAAAGATAGTCCTGGGCCCCCTTAGTTAACTGGAATAACGTGAACAAAATAGAGTAACAAAATCGTAGACCTAGCAGAACAAATATGTGCTATTATACTGTTAGCATGGGGCCTATTGATGATTGGAAGATTTTGTACAGTGCATGTTGAACTTCTCCAGAGCTATGCTCACAACGGATCAGATCAACTAGCAACGGGAAAAACCAGGGCAGTACTCTCCTAAATGAATCCTCCTCCAGGTTTCCCAGTAACTGCATCACGAGGAGGACCAATGAAGTCCTAGCAGCCAATTCCTCTTTTTTAGCAGCACCCAGTGGCACTATGCAATGTATAGATGCGTTTCTGTGCAAAGCTTCATTGGATGGTTCTCGCTGTGCACACTGTAGATATATCCGAAGTATTTTCTCACAAACACGAAGTATTTGTGATTCAATGTCCATTTCTTCCGACATGGATGGATAGTCACGAAACAGCGCTTGCAGAAGCTTGAGGTAGGTCTGGTATGACTCATTTTCGAAATGGACAATTGCTGGCTCAGATACTTCCATAAGGGAACATGCTTTATGAAACTTCAGCAGCAAGGAAGATTCAGAGCTCACTTCACTTGCATGTGTCGCAATAGCTGATATCATCTCCAAAAGAATATTAATATGATCGGAAGACAGATATTTTCTGTGTTCTTCATATAATTTAATTATTCCCTGCAAAAAAGGGCAAAAGACTGAGAGATACAGTGATGTGGCTGGAAATGTTAGAGCGAAATAGAAGCCACAGCAAATGGCACATCTGGGTCACTTGTCCTGTTGTCCACCTAGGAAAGGACAAGAGATTCCCAATTATCACCTAGAAAAGGAACATGCTTCGTAACCCTACTTTGCCATAAGAACTGGCATAACCGTTAGGTAAAAACCAAACTGTTCCATAGAGGTAGCTAGGCAAGGTCAAGATATGTAGTGATTGATTATTTGATTCTCACACCCTTGCTTTTCGTAATAACATCATTATTCCACTCTGCTCTTTCAAAAGTTACTGCCTTAATTGACGACTAAAATTTTCAGGTCATAGTCACTAGAGCATTGGAGTATTGGACGGCAAGTAAACAGCCTAGGACTAGGTTCCCAATTGTAGAGTTAGGCCCAGAGTCGACGTGAATAAAAAGTGCCATTAATCAAACTTAACATGTTATGGGTGGATTAACAAGATAATTTGTTTAACAGAGAAAAGTACCTGAACAACTAAGAGGAGCAGAGCCATATGATTCTTCAGTTTGACAATAGCATAAGAAGTTGTCTCCATATTAGCTTCCTCTTCTTCATTACCATAATTTTCATGATCTGAGTACTGATCATTTTCTGAATAAGATTCAAATCTATCAGGAATTTCAATATCTTGCATCATTCTCACAATTTTGGAGAATACAAGAAAAGTATGTGCCACCGATTCCTTGAAGCGCAGCAATATGTCTTTCCATTCCTCCTTGGAAAGTTCACCACCAACTCCCTCAATTAAGCGCATCAAAGCAGATACACCTATGCTAGCAGAATGTTTGTAGGGACTTCGGATAAAATATGTGACTATAGATGCAACCCTAGCAAGTTCTGGACGCATCACATCAAAGAAATTAATAAACAAACCCACTAAACATTTCACTGCCAATGTTTGGGTTTCAAGATTTGAAAAGTCATCCTCAGGGATACTCGGTGTTGAGGTCGGATCATTTGATGAAGACCTTTCACTGCTAAATAGAGGATAAATAACAGATTCAAGGATGTTGGTCCAAAAGGACTCTGAGAAGAGTTGTCCATGATCCTTCAAAATGTCAAAAAGTACTCCCACAGCACTTCTCTTGATGGTTGATCTTGAATCACTAGTCAATTTAGCTAAACCTGAAAGGTTAAAAGGAAATATAAAATAATAATCTTACAAATGAACCAGTCCTTACGTTTTTTAATCCAACAAGATTCACACTGCATGATAGTAACTAACACTAAAAGATTGCCACACCTGCAAGGAGAGGAATCCATAAGGAAATAGAATCATCCTTGTCCACAGTGGCATTTCCATCTGACATGCCTAAATTCCTGGGTTCATCAGTACACTTTTCCTGACAACCAAATCCTTCATCGGCAAGTTTAACAGCACAGAATCGGAGAAACGCAATAGCATTGAGATTAGCATCACTATTAAATTGGCT
Organism: Oryza sativa Japonica Group; assembly: GCF_034140825.1. NCBI lineage: Eukaryota > Viridiplantae > Streptophyta > Magnoliopsida > Poales > Poaceae > Oryza > Oryza sativa. Next base: position 25,914,105 of record NC_089040.1, on the reverse strand, counting down.
GCTTGTAAACGCAATAAGACAGTTAACACAATCAGTGAATGTGGTGTTCTCCGTCTCAGTTATGTATGGAAAGTAATCTCGAACAATTTTTTCCATAGTTTCAAATGCCAATAGGACAATACTTTTTGTATCATCAGCTGCAGCAGAAGTAAATACCTGCACAGTGCAAAAATAATTCAATAAACACCATAATAATGCATATTTTAGTCTTCTTTTCATGAGAGAAACGTTGCTGCAATACATACCATAAAAACACCCTTCCAGCCAGATTTTATGTTGTTGACACGACTTAGAACCATCTGTGAGACACACCGGACAATCAGCTCTCGTACTTCTGGAGCATTACTCTTCTGCATAACAATCACGAAAGGTCTAAGGAACTCATTCTGGAAGTTATAGTTTGCCAGTTCCTCTCTTTCCAGAAACTTCATTGCCAGCTGCCTCAGAGAATCCATCACAAATATTGCAACAGAAAGATTTTCTAGCAGTCCAACAGATACAAAAAATTCTGACAGAACTTTCCAAATTCGAGACCACACCAAACGTATGCGGTTCACGTTGTAATGCCTGCACGAATTTAGTTCAGAATTAGAATAGTTGACAAGTACTGGGTCACAGCTACTATCTGCTAGTGAAAGGTAGGTTTTACAAGTGGATCTAGGAAATTCTTACGCGATTTCTACTATTTTTGTAAGGCAGAAGATACGAGGATCCGTTGGAGACTGCAACTCAGTCATTGAGACCTTGCAAAGAGCTTTCACAAAAGCAACAATGGCATCACTGTTTAATCTTTGGCTGTGGGTAAATATATGATTTAACTCAACAATACCAATCTGGTCCAACAAATTTAAGTTCGATATGAAATTACTGATCTGTTCAGGAGTAACCAATGACGAGGCACTGGTTTTTGCCACTGTGCTGTCGTAAGAACCTCCTCTAACAGCAGCCATTACAGCAGGATTCTGAAGAGCATTGGTTCTCTTTGAAGATAGACCAGAGCTGGACTTATGATTTTTTTGTTCGGACTCAACTAAGGGTACTGTAAGAAACGACGAGTCAGTAGGTACCCCTTCTCCAAGCAGGTGCAAATGCTCAAACCGTGACAAACAAGTCAATACATGTTCCCATGCTTCCTGCAAGTAATTGCCATCTTCGATTGCGATGGATATAATAGCCTGTCGAAATTATAGACTAAGTATATCATTCCACTGTTTCAAAACAGTCAGATATGCCAGACATGGAATGCACATACAGAACATATGAGCTGAAATCGTTCAAACACATCTAATATGCTCCATCTATATGCTTCAAAGATTATAAATTTATATGCTTTTTTTAAAGTAGAAGTTGGTTACTTGGAAGTCAGAAGCAACATTTTTATGTAAATTGCACAAAAAAGGGTAATGTTTTTGTGTGGCCTTTTACCTTCATAGCATCGACATTTTTTTGTTTCATGTCTGCAGCAGAATGGAGGGATGTGAATTTGGCTATGGTTGTCAAAAAAGCATCTCTCTGTGTCTGCATGCACATAACAGATGTGATATGCACAGCAAATCTTAATCCCTTTAAACACTGCGCTGCAGAAGCCTTATCATCGCTTTGGTCTAGTGTCACACTGAATGCTGCCATCATAGGAGCCCAACAGGCCTCCATCATGAATCTTAAAATGGTTGCATCAGAAACAGTATAGAACACAGACCTGCATCATGCACAAGCTTAACCTCATCAAATATCAGAGCATATGAGTACTTAACAAAGAAAAATCATGTTGATCTTACTCCGATTTCCTGCATTTTGCTTTAAATTTCTCCTGTATGTGCTTAATGAGCAAGTCATTTGCACCTAATGCTTTGTCTTCTGCCTGTCCCCAGTTGACAAAATTGATGATATTGTCTAAGCCAAGAAGCTTGCTTATGCTATTGGGTTGTTTGATTTGTGTCGTTGAAGAATCAGCACTCATTTTAATTTCCTTATTGACAATTTGGTCATATAATGCACTAAGATAATCTTCAGGTAAGTCCTTCCCATCATCAATTCCTCGGTTATTGCGCATGAAATCAGCCTTAGACATCTGCACAAGAAATCTTGCAATATAAGCGAGCCATTCCCAGATGACAAAATAGGAAGATCACCAAAGACTAACCTTATCTTTCACCATGACACTGTGAGCATCAGTGTTTAGCAAGATAACAGAGTAAGCAAGAATATAGGCAGTATCTGCACTAGTAAAAGCATTTGGATTGCATTTACAGTAGCGTTCAGCAAATTTTTCCATGATCCGGTCAATTTTCTGTGCTTCCCCTGGTAATCTGAAACCTTGCAAGAAAAACCTGATTGCTTCACCGAAGTCCATGCCTTTAAAGTTCAGTGCATCCACATAAGCATGCATGACTTTTAGGGGGAAGTCATCCCTTTCACCCAAATAGTCTCCTACCATTGTTGCATTTAAGCCAGCAGTGTTTTTCAAGAAAAGAGCCACATCTTCCGGCGAATGGCCTATTTTCTTGCTGCGGACAAGAAAATCGATACCTTTGGAAGGCTTCCTGTTAAACAAGGCAATTCCTTTCTGCCAAAAGAAATTGTAGGCCCATCAGTCATCCAAAGTACAAACTATTGAACAGAAGAAAAAAAAAACACTTCAGCCTAAAGAAAGAGAGAAACAACGTAAAAATTAGGAAACCTAATTCAAATTGGAAAAAAGTTACACCTGAAGTTCTATTTTATAAGCACGTCGTTGCTCAAGTGAGGAAGAATCAGATATGTCAGAGCTGCTTGTGTCAGGTTGCATGTCATAATCCATTCCACTTCCATCTCCATTGGTAGTATGATTGTCCATTGAGCCTGGAGTTTCTGAACTAATCAGGGAAAATTCACCAATTCTCAGTTGTCGGTCCATCCATGAACACATTGACTTAACAATAACTGCAAGGCACTTGACAGATTCAATTCGAAATGTTTGGTCTTGTGCAACAGTTAATGTTGTTGTTGATCCAGCAGGGACACCTAAAGCAGTCTTTACTAGTCCATTGACAATCCTGTGAAGATCTGATGGAATTAAAATTGCTTTACTAAGAAATCATAGAGTGACATATACTTTTAGTAGAAGTGATGCTAATGGCTCTTATTGATAGGAAAGTTATAAAGAGAGTGACAAATATTTTCAGTAGAAGTAATGCTAATGGTTCTTATTGACTACAAAACAAAAATAAGGGTGTGTGTCCATCAAGAAGAAAAGTAGAGTACCTTTCAAAAATATTTGGCGCATCAACATCACAATCATAGTTCACAAAAATATCAATGATAACCTGAGGCTCTTTACATATTTTCTCCAAAAAGTTTAGAACTGTCATTTTCTGCAGAAAGCTAGGCTGAAGGACATTTTCAAGAACTCTTAGGATAAGCATAGGAAAAAATAATCCAATTTCCTCTTTCAAGCCAGATCTAAACCTTGACAGCAGACCAACAAAAATGGAGCACAGAAGCTGGAAAACACTCATTGCTGACAAGGCACTGTTCTTCAGCAATGATAAAAATAGGTGCTTCTTAATCGCTTCAAGATACCTGCATCAGTAGGGGAGAAGGTCAGTATTACTGAGCTATACCTTCTGTTGAACCCAATATTCAGTTCAACATTTAGACATGGAATGACCCAAATTCCTCATGCATGAATTTGTTTGGGTGCAATTATTTGATGCATTCCTATATGTATGAATTGAATATTAAACTTTAAACTATTGATGAAAAATGATTTAATACGCAACATGAAGTGGGGACATCAACATATAAACTAAAACCCCACAACTTTAGATTGGTAACCATGACTTCATAAGTGTCAAGTGACATTTGCTCTTCTTTCCTAACAAATGATCAGTGCAGGTCTGCAAGTCACAGGGTGCATGCGCCACTGTCTCTACATGGTCTGCCAGCGTTTGGAACATTTATTGAGGATTTGAAGGGATGCCACAAATTGACTAGAAATTGAAAATCTCCAATAGAACCCAGAATCAGTTGCTCAATAATCGGTATATCATTTGGAAGAGCTAGAAGATTCATTATCTAACAGTAATTCCTTACGATTCTGACTCTAACTATAAACAAAATTGATCTAATATCAGGAATATTCTTTTTAGATTGATCAAGAACTTATCAAAGCATGCATAGCTAAAAGTATATTTCTAAACACATCAGTCTCCACAACAACTGCCTTGTTCATATGCGACATGCATCTTCACCTGGCCAACCTATCATGCAGAAACAACACGGGCAGATGTCATCTGGCTAGAGAAATAGTAAATACTACTCTCCCATACCCCAAATCGTAAACCTTACCCCCCCCCCCACCAAAAAAAAAAATCCACTATTGTTAGCTGAAGTTTTTCTACATTTGGCAAATCCACCTTAATTATCGTCTTTTAGCACATATCAAGACTCATGGCAAAATTAATGAACAAAATAGGCAATGCTGAATTCTAATGGATATAATTAGCACAAGCATGTATCAATCCAAAACATACATACATTTCATTTGATTTCCAGAATGGCCCTGCATTGTCAACGACTGTTCTAAGCAGCTCAAGTGACAAAACCTTCCCCCGCAGCAGCACCGGATCATCGGGGTTATCCGGCGTGGCAAACTTCATCGACAGCTTGCAAAGGTTTTTGAACAATGCCAGCCCATCCTCCCTGATCCTGCTCATCCCCACATCATCTCCATTTTCATCTGCCTCAGCTGGCAAATCCGATGGGGGAACCTCCTCTGGCACATCGCTCCCCTCCATTGCCTCGTTTATGAACGCCTGTGCCGCCTGCACTACGCTGGAGTCATTCAGGCTGCGATCGGAGAGGTCCATCATGTCGGCGGCGGAGACGGTGCGCACGCGCACGTCCATGGCATCCGCCTCGACGCGCGCGAACACGATGGCGAGCACCTGCGCGAGCGCCAGCTTCGCGCAGAGCTGGTTCCCGCCGCTCGCGCTGCCGAGGTATAGGTTGTAGCACGCCCTCACGACGTGGCCCAGGCAGTCCCCGGAGACGGAGACCGAGGGGCACCGCGCGAAGGCGACCAGCACGCGGAGCGCGGCGAGCTCGAGGCCCTCGTCCCCGAGCCCCCCGCAGGAGACCACGGCCGCGAAGAGCTTGGATACCGGCGAGGCGGCGTCGTCGGCGTCAGCAGCGCCAGCGGCAGCGACGGCTACGACCTCGCCGTGGAGGAGGCGGAGGGAGAGGAGGGTGGAGACGCACTCCAGCGCGGGCTCGGCGACCTTGGGGGAGGCCGGGTCGAGCGCGATCAGGAGAGCGCGGATTGCCGCGTCGGCGGCGGCCGCGGCGACCCCCTGGATAGGGGAAGCGGAGGCGGAGGCGGCCTCGTCGACATCCGGGGAGGCGGAGAGGAGGTCGAGGGCGGACTTGGAGGCGGCGACGAGCGCGGAGTGCTTGCGCCAGGAGGAGTGCTTGATGACCTTGTCGAGGGCGCGGGCGAGCACGCGGGCGGCGGCGTCGGCCTCGCCCGCAGCCGGCGACGACATTGCGGTGGATGGGAAGCTAGGCGGCGGAGGTCATCGGCAGTGGAGGTGGGGGGAGATCTGGGGGAGCTCGCGCTGATGGGGGGTTGTGGTTGGAAGGGGAGAGTGGAGGTGGAGGTGGCAGGGGAGGGGGGAGGGAGATGGGAGGTTTGGTTGGAGCAGATCAACGGAGTAAACTACAAGTCTTGACACTTGCCGTCTTCTTCTAGAAAGTCCCCACCACCACGGCGGGTGAGCTGAGAACCAGCAGCAGCCACCAGCCCAACATCTGATTCTCCTTCAGATTATAAGTAGATACTGTACCTTTTGCTTAATAATAGCATGACCAACTTAATGGGCTCGTTTAGGGCCTATTCACTTTGATGAAAAAAAAACCTACCAAATTTTGGCATTATAAAAATTTTGGCAACTTATCAAATTTTGGCATGATTTCTTATATAGTTACCAAAAAATTGGTAGCAAACTAAATGTAGCTATTTTTTGGCAACTTTATCAAAATTTATTAAGGTTGAAAATGGCATCAAAGTGAACTGGCCCTTAGTTTCAAAAAAAAACTTTTCACTCATCACATCGAATGTTTAGATGTATGTATGGAGTATTAAGGACTTATTTAGTTTCTAGAACAAAAACTTTTCACCCATCATATCGAATGTTTTAGAACATACATGGAGTATTAATTTTGGACAAAAAAAAAACAATTACACAGTTTGCACGTAAATTGCGAGATGAATCTTTTAAGTCTAATTGCGCCATGATTTGATAATGTGGTGCTACAGTAAGCATTTGCTAATGATGGATTAATGAGGCTTAATAAATTTGTCTCGTAGTTTCCTGACGGAATCTGTAATTTGCTTTGTTATTAGACTACATCTAATACTTTAAATGTGTGCCCGTATATCTAATGTGACAACTAAATCTAAAATTTTTCCCCAACTAAACAAGTCCTAAATGTGAAAAAAAACAAACCAATTACACAGTTCTGACGGAAATTGCAAGACGAATCTTTTGAGCCTAATTGCACCATGATTTGACAATGTGGTGCTACAGCAAACATTTACTAATAACGGATTAATTAGGCTTAATAAATTTGTCTCGCGGTTTTCTGGTGGAATCTGTAATTTTTTGTTATTAGACTACGTTTAATACTTCAAATGTGTGTCCGTATATCCGATGTGACAACCAAGCCCTATGCGTATAGAAATTAGTTTGTCTTTATTAATTGTGTAAAAACCACAAATTTATGGAATGGCCTAATATCAAATAAATAGAATGGGGTGAGACTTCGAACCCAAACCAACTAGTCCACCACTGTCCACCATCTTATGAAGCTAGCTGAAAAACCCCTAAACGTTTCTCATTACTTGTGTAGCTTAGCCCGTCTTCTCAGTTAGGCCCTGTTTAGTTCAAAAGTTTTTTTTTCCAAACTTCCAACTTTCCATCACATCAAACCTTTCATACACACACAACTTTTCTATCACATCGTATCAATTTCAACAAAATTTCTAAACTTCAGTGTGAACTAAACACAGCCTTACTACTTGTGTAGCTTAGCCCGTCTTCCCAGATTTTTGCTAAGATCTTTGCTACAGATTATTTGCTTCACGTTTTTAAAAAGATGATTTTTTTAGAAGCTTTCTTCTGCTGCATTAGACTGTCTATCCTAAGCTATTTGTGAATTTTATTTTTCTAATTTATCATACTAATCATGTGTAAACAACCCGTATCAATAATCTAAGGAAATACAGTAGCTGTTTCAAACAGGACCTTAACCTTGAACAGTTGAACTGTCAACACCATGGCCAACTTTGTTTGTGTTGCGTAATCACAGTTCGGGTTAGTAGTAGCTACGAGAAACTGTTTATCTTACTCAATGGTGATTTTGGGTGGTCATACAATTAAGCTTTCGACAGAACTATAATGAACTGAAGCAAATGGGAAAATTTCCCTGAAAATCATACCGGACAGGAAGTTGCGTTTACTGTCGAAAATTTATGGTAGATTATATGTTCACGATTAATGATTAATGGAAAGCAAAGATCAACTATGTTTGCGCTTGTTTGTTTATTTGTTTCATTTACTCACATCAAGGCAAATACTGCTGAGGAACAATATATCTGTTTTTTACTGCCATACACTTCCAGAGAGCCTGGCAAGTAGGAGTGTAGGAGCAACTGTAAATCTTCCGACAAGATGAGAAGCCAGCAAACAACTCAACAAAGCCAGATTTCAAAACTACCTGGATAATGCATTATGCATAGGAGGATATTATAAAAACAAGGGGGGAAGGAACCAAAAAAAGAAAAAGATAGTCCATGGATAAGCGGCAGCACGACAGGCGATAGACACGCCAATTTGATTTGCTAGCTACAATACAGACTGGAAACAACTTTGCAAGGAAGCGGCAGCCTAGCAAGCAGCTGCTGCTAAACGGAACGGTCCGGTATCTAGCTTGATCCTCGCCCTCGAGCCCTTGCAACGCCTCCCATGGAGTAGTAATGTTTCTTCTAGCTGTTGTTCACTGCTTGTCTTCTTTCCGGTTACCGTCGCGAGATCTCTTCCGGCGCTGCTTCGAGCCACCGGGTTTCGGTTGGGTAGACCGGGCACCGGGAGTAGGCACACGATGCTCACGAGCCAAAGCAGGGAAACCAGCGGCAGGGTTTCTGCAAACAGGAAAAGGTTACCTTTAGCATCAGGTTTATGACACAAATATACTGTAGGAGCATCAGGATTATGACTCAAGCATACTGTAGGATAGCAAAGAAACCATGTTCCAGTTAATGTCAACTTCGGTCGGTGACTGATTAGGTCCAAAGTTGGAAAACAAAAGGCTAAGCAAGTGTTATTGTATAAACAATGCAGATTTGTGCATAAACCACGCATACTTGTACACAGAAAATGTAGTCAACAATTGGCTATAACTACAATAGCTAGCTGTTTGATTTCATGGGAATTCAACAAAAATTAGCTTAGGCGGATCATCCATGAGACCACACCGAATATATTGATGCCAAGCACAAGTTTGTCAGCATACTGAGCAATTCAAAATGATCGGCAAGAAAAGATTTGTTCATCCATGTCGAAATAGAAGTATGAAACAGAAAATGTTGTCGATATGTCTTACCCGTGAGTACGGCAGACTCCTGCATGGCTGTGGCGGCACCGACAGGCCTATCCTTCAACAAGCTCTGGCGCAGCGCCATGTTCTCAGCTGCGCAGCACTGAAGCGCGTAGCTGAGGCGACGACACTCGGCCTCTAGATACTTGCTCTTAGTCTCTAGGTCCTTAACATACATCTTCTTCCTCTCCCTCGATTTCATGGCAGAATCCCTATTTCTCATCTGCCTGATAAATTCATAACACATACTATTAGATTATTGTCTAACTAGAACATCTTTGATTACGGAAAACATCTTATAGTTGAAAAGACCATACACTCTTATAATTGAAAGCCTAGCAATTTCTTACAATTTCACAAAGGATTAGCACTAAAAAGACCATGCATCTTATTACGACAAATTAGATCATATACTCATGTATGTACATATATAATGTTTTAATTAATAAAAAAAATGTACTATGGGTGTAGTGCGGTTCTGGACTTCTGGCACTCACTGAATAAGATCAATTGTGTTGAACTAAAACCTGACCATTATTCCTAGCTACCTATGTAAATTCACAAATCTTTGTACACACGAAATCCCCCTGATTTTTAGAAATCCCAAGTTTTTAGGCAATTCATACATACCTCCTCTTCTTCTTGCTCATGGGATCATCGCCATCCACCTCCGCCTCCACATCCTCCTTCTCCGCGTCCGGGGTAGCCACCTCATTCTCCTTCCCGGAATCCCCATCCGTGCTTCCCCCCGCCTCACTCCCCTTCCCCTCTTCTTCCTCCTCCTCCTCCCCGCCGTCGACGAGCAGCGCGTCGAAGAAATCCTCCGCGCCGACCCCCTCCTCCGCCGCGGGGCCCTCCTCCATCAGGAACCTCTCGATCTCCGACAGCGCCGCCTCCCGGGAAGGGCTGGGCCGCCGGGAGCTCACCGACTCCGGCGACCCCGCCTCCGCATCGTGCGGCGGTGACGGGGCGAAGAGGCCCGAGACGCCGGAGCCGGCGGCGGCGGCGGAGGAGGAGAAGGAGGCGAGGAGCGCGTCGAGGTCGAGGTCGGCGAAGAACTCTACATCCATGGAGATCGCGATGGAGATATTTTTGTCTCTCGCGGTGGGTTGCCGCTCGTGGGTGTGTTTAAATATGGCGGACTCGTCGGAGATGCTCGGATTTTGCTTCGGGAGGAAGGAGGAGGGGAAAGTTTCGGCGAAGGGAGGTGGTGGGGCCCACGCGGGGTGGTGCCGTGGCATGGCCAATGGGAGGGCTTGAATGTGCCATGTCATCTCGCGTGGTTTCGTTTGGTTTATGTGGGCCTTTTGGGCCAGAGAGACCCATGTAAGTCCAGATATTTCAGGCCGGGCTTAGGAATTGGGCCGAGAAAAAGCCTTGTACGAACTAAACGGGCCTGGCCTAATTAATATTGTCCTGAAAGACTTCTAAGAACAAGTTCATTTTAGGTCTTATTTTTGACGGCAAGTTTAACAAAATTTTGACAGCGAGTTTAAGAATGTTTTGAACCGCAGTACCAGATATAATACATCCTGGTCTTGCAAAACCATCTCAAATGGAGTCCCAAGGCCATAGAAAGGTAACGGTTGTGGTATAAAAAGGTAATAGAAACTTTGGATAGTATTTAAGTGCATCGGAAACTCTCGATGTGTAAATCAAAACCCGGGAACTTTTGAAGGCATGGAGCCAATTTTGCAATTATATACTTGTTGACAGAAAACACGAGGCCTGGGAGATCTGCTTAACTCCAGTGCAGGTCCAAAGCTCGCCTTCGGATGTGCTAGCGTGCCAGTTGATTTGATCCTATAATCAACAAGAAATAGAAGCAAAGAAAGCGTAGTTAAATCTATAAATGATAGCCGATCGGCTAAATGCTGATGACATATCATTTATGTTTGAGCCGATGTCCTATGTGTATCGATCGGCAATCTTGAATAAGTAAGAAAGAACTAAATCTACTTGATTGGCTGTAGATGTTAACGATATGAACTCCTTATATCGATATATACTTAAATCAAGTGATTGGGATAGATCGGTTGCCATACCGAGACAGTATAAATCACTTAGACCGAAATATATATTAATAACATGACTATATATGTTTATAGCATAGCCGATCAGATAGATATAGCATGTATTGGCTAATACTCCGATACTACTTTATATCAGGATATTAAAACAGGTATAGAATATCAAGCAAAAGCCTAATATATTCAAATACAGTAATATCTTGGCATAAAGGGCAGATTTAACATGTCAATAAAACATATAGAGCAAATATAATTAAATCAGATAAGATCGGCTGAAACTCCGATGCTACCCTAATTGGCAACCAGAAAGCAGGCTAGAGATTGATATTCTAAGCACGACTTAATATATCAAACTCAACTGATGCAGCATTAAGTATGAAAAGAATATCAATATCTAGACAATCAAGCCGCTAGAAGTTTCATACAGTGGTAGATATCTTATATAATCTAGGTCAACGTCGAAATCTAACCTAATCGACTGCCCTCTTCGACGGACGTTAGCCGATTGTAGATTAGATAGCGGTGTTGCCAGAGATTATATAAAATATATGATAACTCGACGAATTACATAAACAAGATTAGAGTGTCATAAAGATGGAAGCACTAATCCCGAGAATGCAAGCCGTCATAACAAGTTTTACCTCTTGTTGAAGATCGAAACCGATGCAGCTCAACCCGAAAGCAAGAACTCGTCGAAATAAAACTAAAGCAAAAAGGTGGCGATGCGCCGAAATTGTATTGAACGTGTGTGTTAAAAGTTACATAGGGCTCGGGTCTATTTATACCCGAGAATTACAAGATATGTCCATAACGGACACGACTACTGTCTCTAACAAACTCTAAGATACTATAAGTCTTTGCGGCAGACTTTTGCCCAATCATATCTCTAAGGAAATTACATAAAACATCCTAATTAATAGATACAATTGCCTCCTCAGGACTTTATCCATGTGCGGCAATCACCTTGAAGTACCTCAATCCAACCCGACATCACACATCAAGTTGTATTGCTAGGATCGGCTACATCAGCTTACCTAGTCCGACCCAGACTCAGCCGATCTCATCGTAGCCGATCTGGACTCCAGCCGATCCCTGCTCTGTTTTCGAACTCGATCTCTGCCTCCGACTTCGCTTCAATCTAATCTTCCTTTCCAATGCCGATATTACCAAATTTGGTTGTTAACACATGCCCCCTAAGTCCGGAATATTTGGTAATGTTTCGGATTTGCTGTAAATCAACTCCGAGCAAGTTTCACACTTTGCCGTTTTCCGACCATTATTGCCGTGCTTTAAATACTAACCGTCACCCTCGAGGAATCTCACACCGTGACTTCCGTTTTCACCGCTCAAGCGAAACTTTATCCTCTCTCTCTCCGGCGATTCCTCCGACGCAAAAGCGACTCCCGGGCGACTTCATCTCCGACGAGACCTCCGCCTGTAGCGATGTCGTCTTCCACCAATCCATCTAATGCGCCATCAGCCGAGTATGCTGAGGTAAGTCCCCATCGGCTAGATCCCCTTTCTTAGCAGCAGATCGATTTTCTCCTATCTTACATCGCTCTCTTTCTCTCGGTTGTCTTGGATTTGTAGCATCTCTCAAACCAAGTCGCGATTCCCAGCCTTTCACACAAAAACCACTATTTTCTCAGCCCAATCGGCAATCTCGACCCCACTGATTTCATCATTGGTGAAACCAACCGGATCCCCTTCAGGCTAGCCAACCCTGACCTGGGTCACTGGAAGAATACCTTCAAGTCTTGGCCATATCTCGAAAAACCCACACCTGATAAGAGCTGGACCACCTGGTACCAACGCGTATCGGCTAGTAAGAAAGTTCACTGGGATGAGATTGGAATCGGCCAAGCACTTGCTCTCACCATAGCCAATTCTGTTAAGGATGAACCTCTGATGGCTGCCACCACCTACTTCTGGTCGAATACCATCAATGCTTTCTTATTCAACCAAGGGCCGATGACTCCAACTTTAATCGACATCACCATGATTACTGGATTAGATGTGACTTCATCGGCTAACCCCATGAGTATGAACACTAAGAACCAATTTGACTTCAAGACCAAAAGCATAGGTGGTTAGTCTGGCTATGTGGCGGCATATATGGGCCAAGGATCCGTTACCCCTCGAGAGCATGTAGCTTTCTTGCTTATGTGGCTGGAAAAGTTCCTCTTCTGTGGATCCAGCTGTGGCCCTATAACCAACTGGCAGTTTGTAGCCGAAGCCCTAGAATCAAAGAAAGAATTCCCTTTGGGCAAAATACTTCTCGGCTATCTGTATCAAATGTTGAACAATGCATCGGCTAAAATAGCCGTCGGCTCAGTAGTTGGAGCAGGTGGACCATGGTGGCTGCTGCAAACTTGGTTAAACCTGATAGTCATGAAGGTTGTCAATCGGCCCTCTGTAACAGAAGCTGAATTCCCACTGCCAGAGCCGATTGTGGAAGATGAAGGAGAAGAGCGCACCCATCGCAGATGCATGTCATATGGAGAATATGCATCCACACCAACCGATGCTGGAGCAAAGCTGTCGGTCGAGCTGCTCAAGGACTGGTTCTGCAGCTTCTACGAAGGTTTTAAGAAAGATGCACGAATCTGGTTTCCTTATGAAGATACCATATAGTACTATAGATATGGGCATATTTTAGGACAGATGGAGTATTTGCTTCAACTTCAGCTGAGAGTTTCACAAAAGTGCATCAATGATTTTACCAGAGAATTACAAATGTTTAACCGGCTCCACCTATCAGGCACACTGTTGAAAATTGGGCTGACGTAAAAAAACATACGTCCTATTTAGTTGGAGGAAGTTGGTGATAGGGAATAGGAGTTTAAGTTTGTAGTTTGGTTCAAAGACTTGGAATTCGAGAGGGTTTGGGATGGAGAATTAAGGGATCCAGCTCCCACCGATCTCTTACTGGGGAGGCCTGTTAATTCATGAGACTGGGAGGGAATTCCATACAAAAACCAAACAATGGATGGGGACTAAAAATGTACTCCTATGACCAATCCCACGATCAACTCCCTCCTTCAAACTCCCATTCCTTTTCCCTTTTCTTGCCAAATAGGTTGATAGGGGATTGAAAATACTTTGTTGTTGCAGCTTTGAAAAATGTCTAACTAAAGTTGTAGCAAAGTAATAGTTTTGACAAGAAATTTGTAGTTATGTGAAATTTACTCTTCTAATTTTATAGTACCAGGCTAGCAAGCGAGTTAAATTTTGGTTTATTCATGAAAACTAGTCCATCTCTCCAACCAAATGACTTAGGCTTGTCTGGCAACTTGAAGGAAGGGGATTGGGAGTTTACACGAGGGAATTGATGGTGAGATGGGAATTTGATTTTTAATCCCAATATCTTGTTTGGTAGAGGTGGTGGAAATTGGTAGGGAGTTTAGTTGGAGATTAGTTCATTATTGAAAACGGATAGTTGAGATTTGTTTAGGCTAAGTAAAGGAGGAATTCCCTCGCAATTACCACCCCTACCCAGGTATTGAAAAGGAGGGAGTTACTTCCTCAATTCCCCATCCCCATCCTACCAAAAATCTCATGTCTCCCAACCAAACAAAACAGTTAATAGCATCATCCCTCTAAACTCCCAATCTCTCCTAAAAACTTCCTCCAACCAAACGGAATTATAGCAACCCATATACTCTTCTGAGAACCATATACTTGTAAAGTCGCCACTCGAGGAATCGATGTTCGAGTGGATTTTCTCAAATTAATTTTAAGATCTTGTTCTAAAGTGCTGATGGATGATGGATAAAGTTGACTTTATAACAATTAGAGGACACAAACGAACGAACTAAATATTATAGATTTGAAAAGCTAATTTAAAGAGGCATGTTTATAAGTGTTGATGAAGAGAGTTCAAAGAAATAGTACAATTTAAAGCTTGAAAAGTGTACCTATGATAATTCATAATCCATAAGCCAAAAAGATATCAGAGGTAGAAACCAAGATGAACATAGAAAAATGATTCGATAAGCAATAATAAAAGCCGGTCAAGATGAACAACATGATGCCATGAGTTTATAAATATAGTAAATTTCATAGAACTACAGATATTTTGACTATAGATTGAAGACGTTGTATGATAAAACTACATATTTAGCGGTAAATTTATCACACAAGTACATATTTAATGCCAAGTTTCGTAAAATTACATATTTTATACTGAAGTTATGATGAAACTACATATTTAATATTTAAGTTATCACAAAACTACAATTTTTAGAGTTTAAATCCATGGTACTAACATTATGTTAGAACTTATAGTTTTGGGATAAATCGACACTAAACCTGTAGTTTTGTAACAATTTTGCTACTTAATCTTTATTTTTGTGACACTCCATCCAAAATCTGTAGTTTTGTGAAAAATTTTGCTCTAAATCTGTAGTTTTGTGATATAAGACCTTAAATCTATTGATTTGTGATAGTTTGGTCCAAGTATCTATAATTTTGTGAAATTTACTCTTATAAATAAGTACCATTAAGAATACTTTTAGTGTGCACTTAGGGAATGTTTGGCTCATGGTCTCATCTTACCGCATCATATTTTAGTCATGCTATAGTTTATTATACATTTCTTTGCTTCAGTGTCATAAGTTAGCTTTACTATACTTTCCTCTAAATTTGGACTCATGAATCATCCACTTAAATTTCTAGGCTAACCATGCAATACCGGTGACCAATAAATTCATGGGCGCACTTCTATATTATGTCATACTCACCGAACATTAGTTGTGCAAACTTAGGCAACAAGCAAACAACCCCTTAGAAAACCACTACACTCGCTCCACACTCATACAAGCATGTTCATTTACACATGCTAAAGGAGAGATCAAAGGACTAACACCTCCAATACATGAGATCGAAGCAAACAACCCTTTAAAGACACACAAAACACAACACCACCACCCTTACTCAAGAGTCAAGACACATGCGAGCATGTTCTTTTACACATGTTAGAGGTGAGATCAAATGACTAACAATACCTCCAATGCATTTATCACTTAGTTCTACTGAACGCGCCCCACGTGTTTGTACTTATAAAGAAAGCCCCAGTGAGGCAATACAATTTTAATTCCAAATTCAAACTTGTGTTGCCCAATTGTCACCATTATATTTTAACTGAACACTGAGTTACGGCATAATCGTAAGGTAAATTACATTATAGTTTAACTAAATAAACGAGTTTGGGTTGAGGAGTGCATGGTCGGTCCGTGCCCATCCATAAAGAACACGATCTAGCCAAACACGGCGAAGCCTAAAAGCAGGTACAATAGCAGGCTATAAGTAAGCCAGCTAGGGAGAAAAGCAGCGGGCTACAGATTTGTAACTAGCTGTAGCACGGACTCCAAGACACGATGTGTATGATAGGTGGGATCATGTATTAATAGTGTAGTATGTAACTATTGTATGAATGAACTACTCCCTCCATACTCATAAAGGAAGTCGTTTAGGACAGCGACACGGTCTCCAAAACACAATTTTGACTTCTTATTTCTATAAAAATATTTATTAAAAAGTGATATATGTATACTTTTATGAAAGTATTTTTCAAGACAAATCTATTTATATAATTTTTACATTTTCAAACTCAACAACTTGAGAGTTATTTATGATTTATATTCCCAAGTTTTGACTTAAACATTGTCCTAAACGACTTCCTTTATGAGTACGAAGGGAATATTAGATTGGCTATAGATGAATTGTAGCTAGTAGTTGGCTATACTATTAAACTTGCTCTAAGGGTGCGTTTGTTTCAGCAGTTGTGTGGGGATTTTCGGTGGCTCGCGCAACGAGATAAATCATTAATAGTGCGTGATTAATTGAGTATTAATTATTACCACAAAACATATTTTATACTAGCAATTTAGGAAGCATGCTAACGGAAATCTAGAAGGTTGTAGTTTGGATCTTAAGGCTAATGCCCTGTTTAGATGAGATTAACTAATTTTAGTCTAGTCCCTCCCATCCAATGATCCAAACAGCCCCTAAACTTGAACCAAATTCAAATCTCACACAGCCTGCCCCACATCACACATCACAGTGGCGCAATTCAAAACAACCAACCCCGGGTCCCACATGTCACAGACGCACCAGACAAATCCCCCGTGTCCGCGTAGCCGCGGTTCCCCCGCGCCGCTCTAATCGCCAGCACCACCGCACCAGCCAGTCAGCCCACCATTTCAAACGCCACACTCACTCACACCAACGCGCACAGGCGCAAGCCCAAACTCCGATCCGTTCGTCCGAATCCCCAATCCAAAAAAATCAAAAATCCCAACACAACACCAAAAAAAAAAAAATCCCCCTCGAATCTAACCCAACCCCTCCCCTCTCCTCCTCCTCGATTCAAACGGTGCCCACCCTCGCCGCCGGCCGCCGCGCGCCGCCGCAGTAGCCCGACACGCATCGCCGCCGCCGCCGCCGCTGGAGCGTTGGCGGCGATGGAAACCCTAATGGTGGACCGCGTCCACGGCAGCCTCCGCCTCTTCATGCACCGCAACGCCGTCTTCCTCTGCGAGCGCCTCTGCGCCCAGTTCCCCGCCGAGGTATGCATGTGTTTCCCTGGGAGTAAGCGCGGTTCAGATCGGGTGCTTGGTCGGGGGGTGGGGGCGGCGATTTGGGGTGCGGGCGCTCGCCTGCGCCGGGGGGGTCGATTTATTGGCATTGTTTAGGTTTTAGTGTTTAGGCGTGCGCCTGGAGCTTCAGTGGTGAGATTTGGGCCAAGTTCATGGGAAGGTTGAATGAGAAGGGCTTCCTCTAGCTATTTAGCCATTTGGGGAAGTGGTTTCAGTAATTCAGTCTGTAGAGAACTAGAGCTACTGTAATTGGTTGCCATAGGGTTTATGGATAATCTGGGTGCCGAAAGACTTTTATGGCCTAAGATAGGATACGATTTCACTCTTGCAGTCTGTTTTAGTGATTTGGTTGGGAAATAGCTATGGTGATGTGTTACATCTTATTATTTTACTGGGTGTTTAGAACACTAGCCATTGTAAGTTGCAAAGGCTAGATTAATTGTACGTTAATACTATGTAGTTAGCTACCCATACTACCATGCTACTCCCTCCGTTTCAAAATGTTTGACACCGTTGACTTTTTAGTACGTGTTTGACCATTTGTCTTATTCAAAAAATTTAAGTAATTATTTATTATTTTCATATCATTTGATTCATTGTTAAATATACTTTTATGTACACATATAATTTTACATATTTCACAAATTTTTTTAATAAGACGAACGGTCAAATATGTGCTAAAAAGTCAACGGTGTCAAACATTTTGAAACGGAGGGAGTATCTTGCAACGTGGACTACTGGAGTGTGTGGATTTAGCTGCTTTAGCTTTTAACAATTCGAGTAGGACTATGTTTGGGCAGACCAAATATTACTTTTTTCATGTGTTCAATTTTCTTTTGTATATGACTTTAATTGTTTGGCAGTTATTGAGATGAAGCTAGATAGTGAGTAAACTGAATCCGATACTTGTTTGCTGTAATAAGAGTCTTTTCAGTTTTCTCATCGCTGATAGCGTGTAGTTTTGTTCTCTTAGTTCGTATATGACCAGGATCACATGTTGTACTAAATGTATACTACTCATGTGCACAGACAAATGTCCAGTTGCTAGCGACTTGCTACCTTCACAACAACCAGCCATATGCTGCATACCACATCTTGAAAGGTAATAACATATGCTCACCACGTGACCACTTATTATTGTGTAGAAGTGAAATCACATTATTTAAAAATCAAAGAAATGTGAATATAGTATCTGTCCATCTTTTTGGGCACATTTCTATCCTGTTTTGTGATTTCAGTATATTTTATTCTGTGGTCGCAAAGTGCTTTGGTCTTTGGAGCGATTTCTGATTTTTATTTCTGATATAACATAAAGGAAAGAAGCTGCCAGAGTCCCGGTACTTGTTTGCTATGTCATGCTTCCGAATGAACCTCTTACGGGAAGCTGAAGAAGCCTTGTGTCCTGTCAATGAACCAAATATTGAGGTATATAGCATGTTTTTAAACATTATTTGTTCATTGTGTTCCTGAAATATATTTCATCCAACGCTCTTAATTTTTTCGTAAGTGCTTGAACTCAAGTTTTGTTCTGGACAAGGGGTCGCATGATGTATCATTTGTTCCATGGTGTCTTCTGGATTCCAAATCAGAAGTAGAAAATGGGATGTGCAGCATGTTTGATTATTCATGAATTAAGAGTTCCAAAACTGGTGATATACCATTTGAAAACATTAAGATTGGTTGCCTGTCAATGAAATCGTATCAACAATGTTATCAATGTGAAAACAAGAAGTGTATCATGTCTTAAAAGAAAATATGCATGTATGATTAAGTGATGTACACGAGAAACATTGTCACTACAAGTTGATGTTTTGCTTGCATAGAAACGTCTGCAGACATCTTTTTTTTCTTTGGGTGCATGACAGCATTTTGAGGTTGTCCACTAACTGTTTGATTCCACACGGGTGAAGTAATGATGTGGAAAAAAAATCAGTTTGCATCTTTGCTTACTGTTATACTTCCTCCCTTTTTTGCAAGGCTTCTTCAATACTTTTCCAAAATATAAGGAATGCATGTGAGTTTATTGCTTTTATTCCTTGTTTACCCTCATTTTTGACATAATACCTCTTAAATTAATGCGAATGAACTCACTAACCATCAGCTCTATATTTCGAATTTATTTAAGTACGGGTAGAATGGTCATCTACTCATCTTAACCTCTCTTTCTCATGGTTTTAGACTCTTCTTAATCTTGTGCCAACTTGACAACTCCTAATATGACCTATAAATAGAAACTGAGGGATTGTTATTTTGGTAACTTATTTCTTATATGTTGTTTCGTTCCTTTGTGCAGGTTCCAAGTGGTGCAACAGGGCACTACCTTCTTGGAGTAATTTACAGGTTTAATATTCATGTCATAACTCGTAACTAAATCTATAATCACAGCATATCTTGATCCATTAGTTGTGTCAGATAGTTCATTGTATTTACCACATCTGCATGTAGGTACACTGGCAGAGTGGAAGCTGCAGCTGAGCAATTTGTACAAGCTCTGACTCTTGATCCTCTTCTATGGGCAGCATACGAGGAATTGTGCATACTAGGTTGGTGCGTTAATACACTATGAGTGAAGTTTTTTAGCACCTCCATTCCTAGTTTTATACATTAGAATTACATGCGTCAAGTGTTGCTTCACCACAAAGATTTATTTCCTAAATGTCTAGTAGTAGGAAATGAAAAGTACAGTGTTGATTTTTCTGAAGAAGAACACGTCATCCAAAATATGTGACTTGCAGTAGACCTTCAATAGGCCTGTTATGTGTTTTGCATCATAGTAGTTTTATTCTGTCATTCATTATTAGCTTGATAGATCAATAAACAGGCATAATATTTTTAGCCATTATGTTCATTACTCCCTCTGTCGATTTTTTGACCAACAAATAGTCCAACAATATGCAGAGGCTGCGATACAGAATTGGTGTCATTAGATTCACTTTTGAAAGTACTTTCTTGTTATCATGATTTTCACATTTAGAGACCTTATAAAAAAAACAGGGATTAGTTCATTGCCATACATGCCCATTGATATGCCTAATGTTGATACATTATTATTTTTGCATACCGTTGCAGTTACACTATGGCCCAGTAGTCCTTATATTGAAGGCCTCATACTCACTAAATATAAAAGCAAGCATATACCATGTGTGTCACTAATTAACTATCTTGTAGGTGTTGCTGAAGATGCAAATGAATGTTTCAGTGAAGCAACAGCTCTACGTCTTCAGCAGGAACTCACATCCACATCAAATGTGGAAAAGTCAAACTTTGTTAATGAAAATCGGTTTCTATCTTCCAATGTGTCAGCAAGTTTTGGTGATAGTCCTAAGCAAATTAAACAGCTGCATGCTAACACCACTGCAGAAGTATCTGGTTATCCTCATGTAAAGTCAACTGCATTGCATATGCAGAACGGTGCACCATCTAATTTATCACAGTTTGACACTCCATCGCCAACTTCAACGCAGGTCAGCAAAACTTGTTTGGTTCTTCACCCAGTAGGATTAACCAGATACAATCAATTCGTACTTTGAGGAATTCTCCAGAATCTGCACATTTGGTTTATCTAGATCCTCTTCTTACCTTTGTTTGCAAGAAAGATTTGGCATATTGTCATTATTGTTTCTCTGAATCACATGCTTTCAGTTGACCTTTTTGCACATGAAGAGTAACAACTTGGTGTTAGACAGCAGCTCTTGAAGTGCAACATACCCTTTGTAGTGCAGTTGTGCACTTTCTTGATGTACTTCTCATTTACTCTGACTAGGTGTAAAAAAATCAAAATCAAACTAATTACATGTTATGAGTAACAAAAATGTAAATAATCTGCCAAATGTTAAATCACAAGGAAAAGGAAAGCGAAAAATCAAATTATACTCACAGCAAAGTTTGTATCTTTTGGTTCACTGTTATATGCTTCATGGTGGATATGATGATGAGCAGTGAAAGAGTGACAGAAGCATATAGCACACTTTAAACAACATCACAATACAGTGTAAAGACATGTGATCTATGGTTGCGCTATCACAATTTTCTATTTAATTAATTTAATTTTTGCAGGCTTCTGGCATTGCTCCACCACCACTCTTTCGGAATATGCATGCTTATCAGAATACAGCAGGTGGCAATGCTCCTTCCAAACCAAAGGTTAATGCTCCGAACCTGACACTCCGAAGAAAATACATCGATGAAGCAGGCCTAAAGAAGGTTGTTGTTTCCTCAACTGAAAGATACTGTCTTGCAACTTCTATAATTTCTACTGATCTCTTGAGCTTCTAGGTTTCTCTCGGTCGACTGTCCTCTTTCAATAATTTAAATTGTTAGATTAAACCTCTCGGAAAATGATACGTGTTTGGAGTAAACCACATACTTGCTGATCCTCTCCAGTTGTGCATACTAGCATTGCTTGTTAATGCATTAGTATTCATTGGCTCATTGCATTTACAGCCTAATACTTCCTGGTTGTATGAGTCTGTAGAGTTTCAGTCATGGCTGTTCTATCAGGATTCAGGATGTTGATCCCTTGCTTCTACCTAACTGCGTCTGCATTGCAAAGTTTGTGATTGCGGTCTTCTTTTTATTTGTTAGTTTGTATTGCCCATTAATTAAGATTCATTGACTATGGATAGTTCTGTTTGACAGTACCAGACTACCCATCAAGTTTGTACCAACACCCAGCCCCAGCGACGAGATAGTTTACCTGATAATAGCTGATTTGTCAATTTTTGATAGTTTACCATTCATTAACTTTGAAGTATATCTCCGATGGTGTTTTTGTAACATTCTAGCTGCTAGATTGTTGCCTCATTTTCATCTTTGCATAGCGCCTTACGTTCTTCACTTTCCATCAGCATTCTTTTGTTCAATAATAGTGGGATATTATCATTGTTTTCATTTTGTTTTCACAGGTTTGTCCATGTAGTACGGACTGTGGAACCAGCAAATATTTTTTGTAGTTTCGTTCTTTTCATCTTTGATTTATTATTGCCTTCGTTAGAGCTCATCTCGTCTAATATTGGACCTATGTTTCTATTGTTCTGTTGCTTTGAGGTCTGGCTGTATAGTCTCTTTTATGTTCTTTCTGTTGATAGTCCTCACACCATGCTCATACCCCACTTTAGATTTGACTTGTGATGATACCAGACTTAAAAGATTATTTTTCTCAGTTAAAAGATTATTTTCTCAGGTTTCTGGAAGGCTGTTTAATCAGAGTAGTGATTCAGTTCCTCGAAGAAGTGCAAGACTTTCTAGAGATACAACAATAAACTCAAACTCAAATATCTCTCAATTTGGAGGGAATGGAACAGATCACTCGTCAGGTAAATTGCGAGTAAACTCGTCCACACCATCAAAATTGTGTTCAACAGCTCTACGTTCCGTGCAAGTTAGGAAAGGGAAACCACAGGCAACAGAAAATTTTGATGAAGGTGATTACCATTTCGACATGGATGACTCATCAAATTATATAAGCCTCAAATTATATAAGCCTCAAATTATATAAGCCTCGCAAAAAATGTGGTTGATATGTTGTTATAGACACTGCAATCAGGATATATCTGCATGTTTGCTTATATGTTCATGTGCAATGGGTTCACATTAGTAAAACTCACTCATCAATATTGTATTGATTGTACTTGAAAAGTACAATAATGACACCAAGCCACAACTCACAAGGCATTTAGGATGCTAAGAAACATCATGCAACTACTCACCGAATTTATTGGCTGTTCATGTTAATCCATATACCTTTTAAATATCTCTATTATTGAGCTGAAATTTTAAGCATCTATAATACCACCAGAACATTATCAGCTATCATTCAACCCTTGAAGTGTCTCCGTTATCATATTGTTTTTAGTTTCTTCTTCATGTAGCATATGAACTGCAGAATTGCTTATCCTTTTCTTTGGCGCCTCATGTTAGATCATTATTCCTAAAATACATAAATATTTACATCCAGATTCATACATTTTTACTGTATCATTGCTTGTTTGAACTTTTCACTCCTATGGATAAGGTTTCCTGATTATTGTGATAAAAAAAAATCGAAAGGAACTTCTTGCACCATGAATCCTGTTTCAAGAGCCCTAACACTTAAGACTTTTAAAATGATCACACATCCTTCTCCTTCACTGGATGCAGGATCATCCAATCCATCAACTTATCCTTTTCGATATCATAATTACGTGGTTTGTGAAATTATAATTATCATAATAATCGCATCAGCTTTCTCTATATGAATGGTGCATTAATATTCACGATGGTTTTATTTCCCCTTCTGAACCATAGGAAACAGGTACCACGTTGTTGATGAAATGTGGACAGATAATGTAACTTCAACTTCGTCTTCTACAAGTATAGTTGATGGAAGATATCCCGAGCAAGAGAAATCTGAACGAGTTCTGTCACAGGACTCCAAATTAGCTATTGGTATCAGGGAGCTAATGGCACTCTTGCGGACACTAGGGGAAGGGTATAGGCTTTCTTGCTTGTTTAAGTGTCAGGTATGTTCACGATGTTTGTGTTGGAAATGCTAACCTACTATCCTGTTATGTGGTTGATTTCATTCACTTAATGATCAGGAAGCATTGGAAGTATATAGAAAGCTCCCAGAGGCACAATTTAATACTGGATGGGTTCTTTGCCAGGTACAGCCCCTGCAAAATGGTTGGCGACTTATCTTCATGCTTTTGATTTTGTAATGAAAAACCTTTAGTTTTGTACATGGTTCAAGAAGGTGGTAGGCGCTAGAGGGTCTGCAGGGCCGTAGCCTAGGTCCAACATGATTAGTAAATCCCAAGCAATTAGCAAGTATATGACATAGAAGTTAAACAATAGAACACTAAAATAGCTACACCAGAACCTTCATGGATAGTTTGCCGCCTAATTGACAATCTAATGCCTAATTGGGGTGGTTACTCTGCTCCTAGGGCTAACTTTTGGAAAACTGGTTTTGTATGAGTGTATCTACGTTATTCATGAGGGCATGAGGCATAGGGACTGTATAGTAATGATTCAGGGTCTGTATCGTAATGTATAGCATATTTGTTTCCTTCGTTTTCTAAAAGAAACTACGAGTTTATTTAAATTAATCTGATACGTGATAATGTGATGAATTCATTATGGTAATTGTATATATGTTAGTTGGGTCAATCTGGAGAATTGACATTAGTAAAATGATAACTTGAACTGTAGTTGAACATTGGCCCTGAATGCTGATTGTTGGAATTTCCAGTCACTCAGCATAACCATGTTTACTTGCACATGAGCCACTCTACATCTGGTATTTCATTTCCACTTCTATATACTCAACTTAATAATAAAAAGTCACGCCATAATATTTTTTTCACTGTACAGATATTAACAGTACCCTGTAATTTTGTTCCTTTTCACAATTAAAAATTGTTTTCATTTTGGTCAACGGTGCAGGTTGGGAAGACATATTTTGAACTCGTCAATTATTTAGAAGCCGATCATTTTTTTGAGTTAGCGCATCGACTATCACCATGCACGTTGGAGGGAATGGACATTTACTCCACTGTTCTTTATGTAAGTGGACTAACTGCTCTTGTACTTGAGAGTACTTTATTCCCACCTTTTGCCTCAAATTTCACCAGCTTTGTTTCTCTTTTGCAGCATTTGAATGAGGAAAT
The DNA here is from genome assembly GCF_034140825.1 of Oryza sativa Japonica Group. Taxonomy (NCBI): domain Eukaryota; kingdom Viridiplantae; phylum Streptophyta; class Magnoliopsida; order Poales; family Poaceae; genus Oryza; species Oryza sativa. The sequence goes on along the minus strand of NC_089040.1, from coordinate 25,889,190 downwards.
GCGGCTAAGTTACCTTGCTCAAGATCTTGTTTCTATTGATCGACTATCTCCCCAAGCATGGTTCGTCTTTTTATGCCCAGCAAGTGAATGATATTTTGGACCAAATGCCAAAATGGAACTCTGCAAATGTGCTTTACTGAAAGTAATTAATAGATGTTAAAGCAACACATCTACTTGATTGATTTTGTTAGTCCATGATAACTTTGTCTTAGTCCTGATGCTGTGCAAAACATCTGGATGAAGCAAGGAGACAATTACAGATCTTTAGTGGAAATGCTTTTAAGCTGACATAATATTGTGTTACATTTTCTAATGTATCTGTTTTTAAATGTTCAAAAGGTGTGCTGTGGGAAATTGCTTTGCCTTGAGGAAAGATCATGAGACTGCCTTGAAGAATTTTCAACGTGCTGTACAGCTTGACTCAAGAGTTGCATACGCTCACACGCTATGCGGTCACGAGTATGTTTTCGTTCACACTATCTTATAACTGGTGCACATATGAGTTTCTTATCTTGTATTAATGTTTGAGATCACCTGTCGAAAATTTCTAACTATACTGCCATTCCTTTGAACTGTAGGTATTCTGCATTGGAGGATTATGAGAACAGTATAAAACTATACCGCTCTGCACTTCAGGTAGATGAAAGACACTACAATGCCTGGTATGGCCTTGGAGTGGTGTACCTTCGCCAGGAAAAGTTTGAGTTTGCTGAGCATCATTTCAGAAGGGCATTCCAGATAAATCCTTGCTCTTCTGTTCTTATGTGCTATCTTGGGATGGCCTTGCATGCTTTAAAGGTGATATAATACTCCCTCCGTTTCGAAATGTTTGACACCGTTGACTTTTTAGCACATGTTTGACCATTCGTCTTATTCAAAAACTTTTGTGAAATATGTAAAATTATATGCCTACATAAAAATATATTTAGCAATGAATCAAATGATAGGCAAAGAATTAATAATTACTTAAATTTTTTGAATAAGACGAACGATCAAACATGTGCTATAAAGTCAACGGCGTCAAACATTTCGAAACGGAGGGAGTACCATATACTAATTTTTGGTTTCCACTTACCCTCAAAACTAGAATTTTCATCATCATCTGGACAATGATTAACTATGAACCTTCTTTCTGAATCGAAACTTTCAGAGGAATGAGGAAGCCTTGGAAATGATGGAGAACGCTATATTTGCTGATAAGAAGAATCCACTCCCCAAGTATCAAAAGGCTTTAATCCTTCTAGGCCTACAAAAATACCCTGATGCTCTGGATGAGTTGGAACGGCTAAAGGAAATTGCACCTCATGAAAGTAGTATGTATGCACTGATGGGAAAGATTTACAAGCAACTTAACATTCTTGACAAGGCTGTATTTTGCTTTGGCATTGCCCTGGATTTGAAACCTCCTGCTGCTGACGTTGCTATAATCAAGGTATAGTACACTATCTTTGCTTATCCCACTCCCAAAGCTCCACCTGCCTCCCTCCACCCCCATTTTGTTTCCTGCACTACATATTATTTTAAAGAACTTATCTTGGTGTCTCTTCCTACGGTGGTCCAGCAATCATTGCTAGTTAAAATTTTGTTTCTCAGTTTTAGTATCTTACCATTATCGTACAAGTCTCAATGCTGCAATTCATCTGCGTCTGAATAACCGAGTCACAAGTCCATGTCCATGTCCATCTGATGTTTAACAGTCTGCAATGGAGAAAGTACACCTTCCAGATGAACTTATGGATGATGATGATGATGATGATGAGATTTAAGCTCACTCCGAAGAACAGAGGGGAGGAACCAACATTGATTGGCATGCCTGTGCTTCCCGAGTTTGTAGCCAGCGTGGCTGCGTGTGCTTCACTGCTTCCCGAGGGAACCTGGAGATTCAAGGAAGAATGCGCACCGTGTGCTGTTCGTAATCTGCTTCTCCTGTGGACTAACTCTCTTTGGGGCGCGACCATGTACCATTAACCTTCCAGTTTTGTAGCAGTAGATGTAACATGTAAGAGCCTAGATCACACAAGGCACACCAGGGCATTAGTTTAGATGTGTAAGTTAAGAGCGTTGGCAATGTGATCTGTATCATTGTAGAATTGTCAGATTACTGAAAGAAATCATTGACAAATAATGGTAATTATCGGAGCGATCTGCTGACTGAAGCAGATCGCGTATCGCATGAACTGTTTTACCTGGTGTCATATTCAAGGTTGTTAGCATTTCTGCTCAAGTCAAAAGAAATGGAGAAGGCACAAGGATGGATTGCTTCAGTGAGTCAGCTTTGTTCCACTGTAAGTGGTGCATAGATAAAGTTATGAAATATGAAAGCCTTTATTTTCAAGCAAAGTCTAGCCTTCGTTCTCTTATCTTGGCAGTAGCCTTGTGATTGCTGCTAGCCCATTATGATTAGGAAATGATTAAAGAAAAAAAGTAATAGGGATAAGCAATTACTGGCAAAGGTGAGTTTACTTTTAGATGCTGTGAATCTGTAGTGTGTGGAGTACTTATTTAAAATTGGTAGTACCTGTTTAAAATGATCTGGTGAGATCTATTCTTTTGGTCCCCCCAAATATGGCGGCTGATCAGGTGCACAAAACACGAGGTGTCTGTATCATTTGAAGCTATTTCCAGACGAATTGTTTCGTTCGTTGTCATTTGAGATGGTAGATCTTGCCCAATGCTTTCACGTAATGGTGAGTTGAGTACCATTAGTTCTCTCCCTTTTCTCTTACCTAAACAGGGAAAACACTGGGTTATACTCGAAACACTCTCCTGATATTACATTTGCTTTCATCAAGAGACGAGAGACCAACAGGTTGTTGCTGTAAACATTTCTTTCATTTTCTTCTTGTTTCTTAGCTAAAAGGCCAGAGCAATCATCACGATGGCGGCCGGCTCGCAATTATTGCTCATGTACTTGCTACTAGCTAGTGTATTTGTGTTACTAACTGACTATATATGCATTGGCATTGCAAAGGAGTTCATAATTTCATTCGAACTCAAATGACTAATATAATTGACCTACCAACACGACGCACTGATGCATATTATGCATGCAGCAAAACCGATTAAATTAAGTAATTAGTGTGCATGCCGTGCTGGCACTCACTAATTAATCACATCCAGATCGATGTATATATATGCTTCCTCTTTTTATCTGTACAAGCAATTCAATCGTACGTGGGCTTCCCATTGGCAGGAAGTCAGGCAGAAAGCGTTGTCGTCGACAAAACAATTAGCGATCTAACAAACAGCTGCGACTCCGATCGAACAGAAATCAAATTAACCACGTCGTCGTCGTCGCCGCCGCCGCCGCTAGCTGGCCTCGTCGGCGCCCGCCGTGATCACAGTGATTCGATCTGCTAGTTGCCTCGTTCTCACGTACGTGAGGTTTCTTGCTCTTTTTTTTTTACTGGATTTTACCCAGAAGCATGGGTGGAGGTCTAGTTTACGGATTAATAGCCACTAGTTTCTGTCTTTTGTGATAGAGAAGTCTTCTTAGATCTAGTTTTTTGGCTGTGTACATTCTATGCAGAGGCCGGGGATAGACTCGATTGAAATATATCATCTTGGTGTATTTAAGCTTTCATTATCTAAAAAGATCAACGGGTGCTGTGTTGCATGGTTTTTGCCATGCTTAATTGCATAGTGAAAGTATCAAATCTGAGTGTTATTTTTTATTACTACTTACGGATTTGATGGGTGGTTTTTCAGAAAAAGGGGAGTGGTTTTCTAGGGAGTTTTTTAAAGGAAGAAGAGGGCGCGGTTTTTTACAGAGAAAGAAGACCAACTATGGTTTTAAACTAGTAAAGAAAGATATGGAAAAACATGTATCAATATGTGCACTCACCACTATACATCACATAATTGGGGTGCTAATACCTAGTTCCATTTCGAACCGACTAAAACCAAATCGAGCAATCTTAAGCCCAAGATTAGAAGAACAACTCAACGGCTAGTGGATTAGCTCATTGGCTCTCAAAATAAATAGTTCACAAATGAACAGCCTAGCCATACACCCCGGCGAATGTCTCAAGATATGGAGACTAGCTATAAATCCCTTATCTTGCTAAAATTTGTATTGGCTCTCCACAAAATTAATAGTCCATAGATAAACAACCCAGCGCCACGTCCCTGCGAACGTGTCTGCAAGAGATGAAGACCAACGATAAATCCTCCACCTTATTTAAAAATCTTACTAAAAGCGTGTACATATATGCACGTAATATTTATGGACACCAATATTTAAATCTTGGTGGGTAGACTCATACATTACAACTTCACCAACATATTATCGGTGCTTCTCCCCTTGTATCAATCATATAATGTGTATATGAAATTGATTAAACCGTGCAGTGTTGTTCATTTGTGCTTAGCATGGTGACCCACTGGTTTTAACTTCTCATGGTACTAAGCCTTGATATAAGGTAGTGTTTACCTTCAGATATTTTAAAGTGAAAATCAGTCCCCACCGCCGTTTGCCAAGAACTAAACGAAAACATGCCAAAAGTTGTTTGACTGTTAGTCAACTCCATACAAATTAATCGGTTTTTACAAACCAACCGCTGACAGTTTCATGAAAACCGACCGATTTTGTTAACCTGTTATGGTTACGGGCATACTTAGAGAGTCATGGATTCCTATTGATTTTGCCGGGTTGGCCAAAAGTTCGGTCGACCAATTTCGTTAAGATTGGGAGATGGATTCCAATTGATTCCTTTTACGCTATGTGGTCATCCTTGATGTTGAAGAATGGCTACTACCGTAGCCTATGTAAGAGTATATATGCATGTATTTGATTTGTTGCTAAAGCAAAGAGGCACTGATTGATCGATGACCCATGCTGGAATTTTGCAGCCTTTTTCCAAGAAAGCAAAGGATATATATATTGTAAGACAATGGTCTGGCACATTTTTTATACATCCGTTTCATAACCTATAAAAATCTCCAAATTGGTTATGAGCTCAGTGATCACCATCTATAAATCATCTGTCGATCTGAGATACGTCAGATAATTAACCAATCATACACTGTCACTGTGTTGTTCAGTTCCTGATTCCGAAAAGAAAAACCTATGGTCCGTGAAAATCATTTCTGTAGTAGGACGGACGCACACATCCATCATCGCTTGTAGCATAAGCGATTTACACGGACTCCTCCACTTCGCCGACATGTTCTTACCGATACAAAGTGCATGGATCTCTATACTCTATAGTGCTCTGCTCACCAAAGTCGCCCTGAAGGCTATAAATACGCGAGCCAGCCACCCCAAAATGGCAGCCTAGCTCATCACACAGCTGCCAAGAAGGCAAGGGGAACTAGCGAGCTAGCTAGTGTGTACGTGAGGCAATATGGGCCAGAGGAGGAGAGCTCCGTGGCTCGGCCTGCTCTTCCTCGCCGCCGGCGCGTTGCTCCTGCGGCTCGCGCTGGCGGAGGAGGAGCTGCAAGCGGCGACCTCCGCCGTGGCAACTCCAAACGGCGGCGTCGAGGAGTGCGAAGATGAGGTGGTTCTCAAGAAGGGGGAGAATGCGGTGCGCGGGGACGTGGACGATGTTAAGCGCCATACGAGCTTGCGGGGATGGGGGGTATGGAGCGGTGGAGGTGGAGGAGGCGGTGGTGGTGGCGGGGGAGGTGGTGGTGGTGGCGGCGGTGGCGGTGGTGGTGGTGGAGGAGGAGGAGGAGGAGGTGGTGGTGGTGGTGGGGGGGGTGGACGAGGAGGGGGAGGTGGCGGTGGCGGTGGTGGAGGAGGAGGTGGAGGTGGCGGCGGTGGCGGAGGAGGAGGTGGGGGTGGAAACGGAGGAGATGACGGTGATAATGGTGACGATGGTGAAGATGGAGATGGAGATGCGGGGGGAAGAGGGGGAAAGGGGAGGGGTAGGGGTAGAGGTAGAGGTATGGGCAGTGGCATAGGTCGTGGAAATGGTCAAAACGGAGATCGAGGAATCAACAGTGGTGGCAGAGGCAAAATAAAAGGATCTAATGGTGGTAGCAGAAATGTCATCGGTGGTGGAAACAAAGGAGGTGGAGGTGATGGCGGTAGCGACAATGCGCAAAGCGGTGATGGCGGTGGCGGCTGGGAGAGTAGTGGTGGTGGCGGTGGCAGAGGCGATGTAAGTGGCGCCGGAGGAGGAGGAGGAGGAGGAGGAGGGGATGATGCTAATGGCGTTCGTCAATTCATTGTACCTGGTCCGAGCATCTGTAGCAGCCACCGTTGCAAGCATGGTGGAGATGGCACAGGCAATGGCCAACGTAAGATCACCACAACCGGTGGCAACCACGGCAGCAGCGGCGTCACAAAACCAAAAGGGGAGCCATGAGGATGACCAAAATAATATCCATCTCGTAATTATGCGAAATTGTCACGTGATCTAAATCTAATCAAGCCGTACGTAAGCATAGTGGCTAAACAAAGTTGCTCCACGTAACAAGTTTAAAGTTTGTGTGTGATTCTGGTGGTGTCTGTCTCTGTCAGTACGTAGTGCCTATCAGCGTATCATGGGTGAATAACGAACCGTGTACCTCGTGTTCTACGTTGCAATTGCAGAATTTCTTAAGATTGTTTTCAACATCATATATTTGTACCATGGTTTTGTGTTTGTCGTTTGCTAGTACATTCAGCACCTTGTAGTTAAATAGTAGCTCTTGTATTGTGATAGACTGATAGGACAAGAAGAGCCCTGAAAGGGTAATTTCATTTGCTATCACTGGCATGAATAACACAATAATGAAACAAAATTTCTGCAATAATTTTGAAGATATATTATAAGCAATGTAGTACTAGTAAAGCAACGAGGTTCTGAATCCTCTGCAAGCACCAAGGCCAATCCCCAAGAAAAGAGAGAACAGCATTGTTCTCATCTTTTAACTGACTTGACAACGCTGTGATATTTCACTTCACGTAGTTAGCCAATTAGAACTAAGACTCGTTTCAAGATAACACTAAAAACAATTGATACACCATCAGTAATAGTTTCAAGGGATGGTCAGGCACAGTTGTCAATTCAGTTATACAGATACAACAGCAATGCACAAGGCAACAGTTACATCCAAGAATCTATCTTGTCTTCATGTTCTGAGTAGTATGAGAACTGAGTATTAGGAATAACCTCACAAGCTACATGCTACAAATTATCACCTTTTCTTTAGTTGAGAAAAAAAAAAGGAAGAAAGAAACCATGAACATGTTTAGCATCAGGCTATTAACATTCTAAACTAATAGAGCTGAACTTAAGCTACATATCACAATTAACGAACTACAAGATACATAACTAGACCATCTAGTTAACTAGAATTAATCAATACAGAATAGACAACATGGCAGGAGTAATGAAGCAGAAAGTAACTAGTTTGCAACGAAGATCAGGATGAACAGGCCCAAGTCAATCACATAAACCCCCACCTACAAAAGCAACCCTGCAAGAAAGGAAGTGGATTAGTTCAGGTGTGTCCTAGTCTCAAAACATGTGCTTAATTTAACTCGAAAATAACACTAAAGAATGCAAATCATAAACCCATTGCAACTTACTACTGTCCAGCAACAACAATGTTGAGTTCTACCATTTATGACTCAGGAAACAAACAGATTACAACAGTTCAATGGCATTCAACCACAAGAAACTATCTAAACGACTACACAAGATTTACAGTTCACTAACATCCTCTGCGCCCATCTTAAAATTTTACCAGTTCACTAACATGCTTTCATTTTCATTACTTTCATACAGACGACAACTTCAGAACACGTAAGTTTGCAGCGCATCTTTAGGGAACAAGGGCATACTTGCATGTTGCGCTTCATCTTGTAGAGCACCATTTACTTTGACTGCTCGAATGGTGCACGGACAAATAGCTGTCCATGGAGAGTGACAACTGCCGAAGTTTGATGAGGATCAATGCGGGAGGGCAAACTAATAACCTGAAGTAAGTGTACCGTTTTCAATGCCAAAGAATACAATTATAAAATGAAACATCAAATAAATTCAAAAGGTTAACACTTGACAGACCTTCTTGAATGGAGTAACACCCCAAGGATTGTCTAGTTGCTCAGGCTCTCCAGTAACTATCAAACGGCCAGCAGGATCTGACTGAACATGTACCTGCATCAATGTATTAGATATGAATAAGGAATATCTAGAACCAAAGTACCAAAGTCATTCCAACTTTTGCAGTATGAGTCTAAACTTGAAATTCATAGATAGGTGGAATAAGATTACAAGTATACGCAGAAATTCTTTTGGATTCTTTTAGGGCATCTCTCAGTTGGTGTGCACAGTTAGTGCAACCGGAACTTGTGTGCATAGGACACGTTGCCAACTTATGACAGAGGAGTGCTTGGTAAATGATAACTGAACCAAAAGCGTCTAACTGCATGCTTGCTAATTGAATGGTAGAATTTATTTACCTCCTCACGCAGAAGGCCAGGAACCAATGCATAGACTTCATAGCAATCTTTCTGCAAGAAAAAAGATATTTTCCTTTACAAAATGACCATGAAAAATATGTTTCCCCTGATTTCTGGTTAACACATGCTGTTTCTAACTTCCACGATAGTTCTACAGATTTCAAACATAATATGCGTTTCGCTAGCATTGTTTTTCAGAACTTCTGTGGAGAACTACTAGAACTGGAAAATATGGGCAAGTGGCTAAAAGAGGCCAAAAAAGCATGAAAAAGGTAAAATATGATGATCCAAATGAGATACTTACGGTTCTCCGAACGTTTATCTTTACCCAATCAGCTGGAGGGCCAAGGTCAAGAACCATTGAGTCATTTCTGCCAAATAGAAATAATTGAAATCAGTTCACAGTTTCACATCCATACAAATTGAGGGTGGAAGAGTGAAAAAATCAATTGGCATGCCAAAACCCAAATAGTTAACTGGATGAGCCTTATAATATCATCGTGACATTCAAAAGAACAGACTGGTGCCTACAGTAATATTACATGATTCCTGTGGATGCTCGATGACAAAGGAAAGAGAATCATCTGCAAGACTTACTGTAGCTTGTCAGGTTTATATGGTACAATCCTGTCATCTTCCAAGGTCGGTGTCCTTTTCCTCTTGGCAGAACCTAAAAAAAGCAACATAAGTAAATAATAGCATGATGATGTTTAAAAAATAAAAATCAAGAAATGGTACCGCTGCTTTTAGGAGTTTTATCCTTTTTTAAGACAGACACCGTCCCTTTATCCTGGTAAAAACAAAAGGTTACTGATACAACAAATTGCAAGTCACTAATGACAATTTGACTTGAACGAACACGTACTTTAATTATTGGATCAGCAATTTCACCATTGCCAAGCAAGCGCTGAGAGTGCCAGCCTTGCATAGCTCGGGTTGCAGATTCTCTTCTAGCTCTTCCAGAACCAGAAGCATGGATGCCAACCTGTATCAAGATTATAAGCTCATCCTTTTTAAGATCCTTACTTACACATCTCAAAAAAATAACATATTTCCTGCTGAAGTATTTAACACAACTAAACAAACATCTGCAATAAAGGAAGTCAAAAATTTAAATGCAGAATGAATCTTCATTCCATCTGAAATCAGTTCCTTTTAAATTACTCCCAAAATATAACTTCTAGCATTTCAAAATTTATTCCAAAATATAACTTCTCTACCTACATTCTCTTCTCAACCAATCACAATCTTTCCCCATTTAATTTCACCTACTTTCTTACTACCCGTGTCTAAGCCCAAAATTTCTTATATTTTGGGACATAAATAATAGTTAGAAACAGGACCCATTTATGTCTGATTTCCACAGGGATCATGGAAAACTTATGCTAGCCGTCATACTACTGTACCTGACTTTCAGAAGTAATCCTCTCTGTTAAATTAGATGCAGCAACTTGAAACTCGCCCGTTTCGATTTTGTGTTTCTCATATTCAAGGAGTGCCTGCATGGAACAAAAACAATAAAGAGGGTCGGTGAGACAGAAGGGGGCAAAAATAAAACCAATGCTGATTTAAAATACAACACTACTCTTGACAAAATGCATTGGTGTTTAAATTTTATTATACACGCAGTTTCCCCCAGATAAGAACCAGTGTTCCTGCTGCATTCTGCTTGTGCAATTCAAAGAGAAAAACAAATCATGCAAACCAGCACCTGTGCTTATCTACCAAGTAATATAAACCAAGAGAAAATAGCCTCAAATATGATCCACATCTATGTGACGGTCATCGAGATGGGATCGCATTTAAGGGCATAATCTTATGTTGACAGTTTGGCAAAACTTCCAAAGTATTGCGTGTACTTTTGTTTCAAGACTCCTTTTACAAGAATCATGCAAAATCTTAGAATATGTTAAATGAATTGATTTTTTTTCTTCAATTAACTACTGTGGTTGTCATTGGCTCATGACGTGAGAGGGGAATACAGGATTCAACCACAACAGTGCTGCAACTAGAGAACTAAAACTGCAGACAAGGTTGTCCAGGCTCTGAAATCTACATACCTTCTCATAGAAGTTACGGAAGGTCCATGAAACAGTTGTGCATGTCCTGCATAAAACATAAAGAGTATTCAAATCTGAGCTTATGCCAACCAAGTTCGAGCTTCCATCATTGCACAATTCAATTGAGATTCACCAAATGGCCTGAACAGAATGCAGAAGAAATCAGATACATACTTCGGAGGTTTGAAAGACTCTCCCACTTGCCGCCACAGTTTGCACGATGTCACCTGTTGATGCAACTAGTAAGCAAGCATGCAGTGCACATTACCTAAAGATTATACAACAATGTCACGAAATCACAATGCGGCATATAAATATTTTAGTAACACAAAGAAATTAATAATAGCTTAGAGATATCAATTTGGTGAACAAGAACTGAACTTATATATGGTCAGTCTCACTACTGTGCAAATGGAACTGTCATCATGATTGGTGTATGTACTGTAGGAAATAGAAGTGTCGATTTTGATCTCTATTTTCTTGACTCACTTAATCAGGTCAGTTGAATATTTCAGGAGAAAAGGTCCGAAAACAGATTAGATTCAGAAATAATAGTGGCAGACACTTTGCACACAATGCATCAAATTAATAGGATCTGATGGTATATGGAAAGAAAAATAGGTAGGCAAATTAAAATCCACATCTTCCACTTTATATACAGGTGTGGAATCAGATATGCACGTTATGATAACAAACTGGCATACCAAAAACTCATTACATGCTAAAAGCCTAAATCCTTTTTTTTTTGTTGTTGTTTTGCTTGGCTTATAGCTTGCTGTTGGAATCATTTTCAAAATTCCAAATGGGCCTTCCATTCTAACATAACAAAAGGAAGTAACAACTGGATAAGCATATTGCCGAAGTGCCAAAAAAAAAACTCACATAACCAACCCTGTATGATACATATATTGGATTTGTTTTCTTGAACTAGTTTATAAAGGGAAAAAATAAGTAAAACAGTATATTGTAGTCCTATAATCTTAATGTTCCCAGCTCATAAATACATAATATGTGCAGAAAGTAAATATTTAATCTTACAAAAGGACTTGGAACCTTTTGGGAGTGACAGGTGTGTTCTACAGCCACCCTCAGTTCAGAGGATCTTCTGTGGCTATATATACGTGGTAGACATGGATGTATTGTTTGCAAGTTTTTTTAATAAGGAAAAATGCATCATTTTCACATGATCATATATAGGCCAAATGATCTCATGTGGTCATACAAGTTTTGAGTTGGAAATATTTTTTTCGTATTTTTTGTTTTGAGTTTTGTAGTCTATTTATTTGCTGTCCATTGCAATGCATAATAGCAAGCAAGTAATCCAAAAGACACTATAACCCAGATGGTCAGATATTATTCAATAAGGCATCAAAATGAGTACCTGATCATAGCCACCCAACCCAGTCACTTGTCTCCACAACCTATAAAAAAAATTAAAATCAAGATAAAATTAGTTCATGTCCATAGCACATAACAAATTCTAACATACAGACAAAGAGGTCCTTGTACTAACTTGAGGCAATTCAACCCTTCACCATAGAACTTCGGGGGCTTGAATTCCATAAGCTTCTCCCTGTAAAACCGCTCAAGTTCCTTCATGAAAGCAGCCTGCTCCTCCTCAGTCCCCGAGTCATCACCACCACAGCTGTAATCAAACATGAAGGAGTTGCTTGCAAGCTTGGACAGCACCGGGTCCTCCACGTCCTCCCCAGCTGACGCTAACATAAGCTGTTTCTCACCATCAGCACCCTTGTTATCACCATTGCTATCGCCGTCCGCCTTCAAATGCCCATCACCATTCTCCAATTTTTCAACCTTCATTTCAGCCACCTCATTTCCGCCAGCATCCGTCTTACCGTTACTAGTCACAGGAATATCCTTTGCCTTATCCGCTGCGGCCCCACCCTCCTGCTCCACCGCCTCCTCCTTTGCATCCATGCCTTCAGGCTTTGCTGAATCCTTCACGGAATCAACGGTATCGGCAGCCTCCTCAATGCCATCCTCACCCTTACCAGATTTCTCCTCTTCCACAGCATTGGCTTCATCCACAGGGCCATCGGCGCCTGGCTCCGCCTCGCTTTCCACAGGCGCAGACCTAAACTGGGCCATGGGGGTTCAGCTGTACCCCAAAATTATTTTTGGAAACAAACAAACTGCCATTAGCACCACACCACGCATGCAACAAAATTAAGCAAATCGAACGAATTGGAAGTGTTAATTAGAGAGAAACAAATAAATCCAAGCCCATATCGCATAGGAGGATGAACAAAATACCTTCAATTAGGCTCAAATCCAGATGCTCGCCGTCCGGGCGCGCGCGCGCGACGACGCCTCCACACAGCGTAGAAGGCTAGGGCAGAGAGAGTGAGATAGAGAGAGAGGGTCGGGGAAGGAGAGGAGGAGGGCCGTCGCCCGCACCGTGCCTCCGAGGAGGAGCCGCGACGCCGCGGCCGCGCCTCCGCCCGCCGGAAACAGCGTCCCCGCGGGCGAACAGACACGAGCCGAGGCGGGGAGGGTGTAGAGCCGTAGCCCGTCGGGGTCGACGGGGAGAGAGAGACGGGAGCGGTGAGGTGAGAAGGGCTCCCCCTGGCGAGCGGCGGCGGCGGAGGCGGAGGCGGAGGCGAGGGCGGCGAGCGGCCGAAACCCTAGCCGGAGACGGGGGAGACGACGACGGGAGAGGAAGAGAGAGGTCGAAATGAACAGGGGGAACGCTTTGAACTGAAGCGGGTTTGTTTCACCCGCTCCGGTTTATTGTTTTTTTTCCCTTCTTTTTTTTTACTGTTTCTGCATTTTTTTAACCGCTTCTGGTAAAGAAAAATCTCGCTTGGGAGATAGTGGCTTTATGCTGCTTCTGATCTTCGCTATGAGAATCGGACGGTGTTGGAAGCTTTGCTGTTGTACTCCTATTTTTGGTAGTACTTTTTCATATTCCTTAGGAAAGCCACTTGGCGCGTTTTATTGTATGAAAATACAGTTACATCGTTAGCTAGAATGTTTAGCAAAAAAAATTATGAGGCTCATCAACCTAATCAAGAACACTTTAAAATAGACGTATGTTTAAGTATATTTGCTAGAAAATTAGCTTCCCTATTATAGCGCTCGACAAAGACTTTTATAATATCACATTAAAAAACGTTGTCCAAAAATATTCGGGTTACATCGTTTCCACCACTTGCAAGTAGTATGTTTGGGTAATAATATTTTGACAACCAATTTGCTAATTTGCTAGGTAAGAATGTATCCTTCCCTGAGGACGTAGCCTTTAGTCTTCTACCATGGCTACATCAAATAGTATGAGGTAAGTACATGCAAGAACCAGCTATAAAATTTCCTTGTGCGTCTTGTATGATTGCTCCGGCTCCTCCTCTACTCGAAACAATACCAAAAGAAGCATCTACATCCTTCATATGTGGTTTTGCATCCATGTTTTTCCTTACCATTTTATAATTTAGTGTAAGAGCAACAATAGATATAGCTGATGTAGCAATCATCTGAATCATTTCACCATTTGCCTCCTTTCCCACCAAATGTACCATCCACTGTCAAAAACAAGTTCAGCGAATCCCAAATCATTAAGGTGTAATAACGTACCTTCCCTCATGATTATTTGGTAATATTGTTATACCGGTTTATAGTAGTATTTATTTATTTAGTGGACTATCTAAGAAACTGTCACAAGTTTTTTCTATACAAAACATTCAAATGTAACTATAGTGTAACAAAAGTGTAAGTATATTGTAACTTGTATATAACTAGGATAAAACTATCACAAAAATTGTATGGCGCGATGGCAGCATAGATCTTCAATGAACTCAAGGGCGTGAGATTGAATCACAGCAGCTGCACTTGCCAATTTATTTGTTCTCATACTTGCTAGCATGAATTTTAAAGCAAATATAATAGTCCAAAAGTTAACGGAGCAATGTCGATGGTAATCTAGAAATTCCCTTTATTTTGTTTTTTGGTTTTAACGGAGAGGAAAAGTTGGGCCAATTCCTTTTTTTTTTTCGTTTTCTAACGGAGAGCAAAAGTTGGGCTTATTACAGGGCGGCCTGCTAAACATGGGCCATTACGAACACATAGGGTCGTCAATTTTCAGGGAGAAGTTGCCGTTGTTCTTCTAGCCTATTTTTATATGCCATTTAGAGCATTTTTCTGATTAAGATACATATTTTATCTCTTTTTTAAGCACGGTTTGTTGGTTCTGCAAGCCTGTGTGACTGGCTGGTTTTGCTTTGTTGGTTCTGCAGATTGTTATTTTGGATCACTAAAGTTTAATCCCAAACAGAAAAAGAGTAGTTGGCACAGCCTTGCTGGGAGATCATCTTAGTTTTGCATTGCCAAAATGATAGATACAGACTCCACGACTCAAATTAAGGGCCTGTTTGGTACAGCTCCAACTCCTAAATTTAACTTCAGGAGTTGGGTCTGGAGTAGAGTTGTGGAGCTGCCTAAACCCAACTTCACAACTCTAGTTCATTTTGTGAGACAGCTCCACTCCCAGTTTTAGTGGAGATGAAACTGTTTGGCTGAGCTCCAGCTCCAGGAGGGGTGGAGCTGGAGCTGGAGCTGTGCCAAACAGGCCCTAAGGGATGGAATGCAAAGGCTCGTCGACTGAAGATTCGACGTATTTCTGAACACAGATGTGAATTGTTCTTATGTATGGCTTTTGATTACAAAACAGGCTATAATTCGAATTCTCGATGGTTCCTCCAATAATGGCGAAGAAGATACTCCCTCCGTTCCTAAATATTTGGCGCCATTAACTTTTTTAAACATGTTTGATCGTTCATCTTAATTTAAGTAATTATTAATTCTTTTCCTATCATTTGATTTATTGTTAAATATACTTTTTATGTATACATATAGTTTTACATATTTCATAAAAGTTTTTGAATAAGACGAACGATCAAATATGTTTAAAAAAGTCAACGGTGTCGAATATTTAGGGATGGAGGGAGTATTATATAGTTGGCAATGGAGGAGATCGACAGGCACCGATCACTGTTAGTGTCAACCTTCATCTCAAGATGGCCATGCTCCATCTCAGCACTTTTGCCGCGACTTGCTGGTCTCTCGCAAAAAAGAGAGAAAAAAATTGTAGGAGCCATCCAATTCGATCAGTAGCTTGATTGAGTGAAAGCGATAAATCTCTAAACCATACCCTCGATAGGAAAAACAACAAAAAAAAGAAAAAGAAAATCGGTCGGAGAATAAAAGTCCGACCCCCTCACTCGTCCAGGTTTGCAAAATCACTGAATCCCAGAGTCTCAAATGAAATGTAAACAGTTTGGAATTGTTGATGCTTGCAACAATGGCGATAATGTAGCACCGCAGAAGACAGGAAAAAACAGAGGTGGGCTAGCCCGTCTAGGTCCTCACCCCTTCTAATTATTTAATATCAGACCATTTCATAATATTCATGTTTTTTATTTAATTGGAGTGGTTTATGCAATTTTACCTTTTTTCTGAACTAGAAAAAAAAGCCCGTGCATTGCAACGGGTAAATTCTATTTTAATTTTATTATTGTTATATGGTTTAGGTTTGGTAAAATTAACTGTGGGAATTTGCTTGAATATTTCTTTTAGAAAATGATGAGCTGCAATTAGGATTATGTGTTTCATCTCAAGTTAGTATGAGTTTTTTAAAAGAGATTTATTATACGACTCCTTTTATATTTCTAAAAGTAAACGAGCTGAAAATCCAACTCAAACACGAATATGTATTTCCAAAGGTGAACAAACTTAAAAACTGACTCAAACACATATGACATACTAAAATACCGGAAAAAACATCTTTAATTTTTATAATAGTAAATAGAAAAGGAAACCCTCAATAAAAGACCTGGGACATAGAAACGTCGTCGAAGAAGGTGACAATACAGGCTGCAATAACTAGGAGAAATAGGGAAAGAAATTTCTGACCCGCGGGGTTCGGATAGAGAAACAAATTCCGAACCCCCTTGGTCGTCCAGTCCAGCGACCAATGCTAACTCCGATTCAGATCAGGTGCAGTTATAGCTATGACTGCAACTTAAGAACTGCATGCAATTTCAGCCATCCATTTCTGTGATCAACGGCTCAGATCTAGTCATCTAGCGATACAGTGACCACACCAACAGTATTCTGTGCTACAGTGTTTTCTGCTACAGTACGATGAACAGTGCGCCTGGCTGATCTGGACCGTTCCATCTGCATCCGTTAATAAAAACTGGTACTGCCTAAGAGCACCCGCAATGGTAAAGTAAGTTGCTCTCTATAAAACATGTACATCTCAGCAATAGACTAGATTAATAGTAAATCACCTCAATAGTATGTCTACATCGGTATCTATAGCTCTCTAATGCATTGCCTCGTTTTTCTCTATAGACTATCTCCAGGTTAGTAGATAGTTTTGCTCTCTCTCTTCATTTAATATCTTCCAAGTAAGAAAATATGTTGACATGGATCTCTTGTAGAGATTTATAGGCTCTCTATAAGATTTTTATGTCAGCATATTTTATGTCAGCATATTTTCTTACTCGTTTGCAATGCTCTGCCGAGAATGCACCAAAGGACCGGAATGCATAGTTTCTTAATCACAATCTCGTTTGCAATGCTCTGCCGAGAATGCACCAAAGGACCGGAATTCATAAGCTCGACTGAAGATTCGATATATTATATACTCCTATTTGTGAATGCATGCAGAGGACCAACTGAAATGTGCTTACGTGTAACTTCGCTTAGAGCAGGTATAATAGTAGACTATTAGCCAGCTATAAACATATTTTAGTGAGATAAAAGATAAGAGAGAAGAGCAGCGGGCTACAAATATGTAGCCAACTACAGCACGGACTATAAGACGCGGTGTGTATGATAGATGGGACCATATATTAATAGTATATTAAACAACTATTATATGAATTGACTATTAGATTGGCTATAGATGAATTGGAGCTGGTAGGTTGGCTATACTATTAAACTTATCTAATTACCAGCTCCAATTCATCTATAACCAATCTAATAGCTCATTCATACAATAGTTACATACTACACTATCAATAACTGGTCCCACATGCCATACACACACTGTGTCTTGGAGTCCGTACACTGCATCAATTTATAGCCCGCTGCTATTCTCTCTCCTCATTTATCTCCTTAAAATTTGTTTGCAGCTGGCTTATAGCCAGCTATTGTACCTGCACTTACAGGAAACAGGCTTTAATTAATTCTTCACACTTGAAACAATTGTGAAGAAGATAGTGGTACTGGAGCTTGAAGAAATAAACCAAAAAAAATTCTAGACCATAGGGGTTCCCCTCCTAGGGTGTGTTTAATTCCTGAAAAAAAAGTTGAAAGTTTGAAGAAAGTTGGGAGTTTGAAAAAAAGTCGGAAGTTTATGTGTGTAGAAAAATTTTAGATGTGATATGATGTGATGAAAAGTTGGGAATAGGGGGAACTAAACACGGCCCTAGCCTTCGCTTGGAAAAAGCAACTTAAAAAGATGGAAAAAGTCCACTTTGACTCCCTTAAAAATAGACCGAATCTGATTCATACCCCTCAACCAGAAAACCGGATAAAACGACTCCCCCACCTATTGAAACCAGTGCAATTTGACTCCCTCAGCGGTTTTGGAGAATGGTTTTGCTGACGTGGCGCTGATGTGGTGATGTTGACCTGGTCTTCGTCCTACATGGCGCTTACGTGACATTAGAATTAAAAATATATATGTGGGACCCATTTGTCGTTCACATAGGAAAAATACTTGTGGGACCCACAGCCATATCATCCTCTCTTTCTCTCCAACCCTTCTTCCTCCTCCCTCTCCTTCCTTATCTCTCTTTTCTTATCCCCTTGGCTATGGCAGCGACGTGTACTGGAGTGGCGGCGGCGGCGAGCTGGCGAGGGCCAGAGCGGGGCGTCGGCCGATTCCCCTCCTCTTCCTTGGCTCCCCAAAATCCCTAATCCCTGCATCTCATTTCGCCTCTTCCCGCGTGCAACCTCCATATCGCACGCCGTCGGCCGCCGGCGTCCACTCTCATCATAGATTACCGCCTGCGCGAGCCATGGACCATGTCGGGAACTCGGGGTTGGCCGCACTCGAGGGCGGGGGAGCGGGTAATCCGCCGGAGCCGGCGCCGCACCTGGGTCATCCTGCAAACGAGGGGAGCACAAGCACCAAGAGAGGAGTGCGTGATGCTCGGGGAGGAGATTCGTGGTGTGGTGGCGTGCGAGGGGGTGGAGCTGGTGGAGCGGCACGAGCGGGCGCGGCAGTGGGCGGCGCGGATGAAAGCGGACGGCATGGAGCCGGTGGGGTCGTACGGCCATGCCTTTTTCTTCTGCTGGCACAAGAGGCCGCTTTGCGCCATCTCTGCGTGGCGGCCGGCGGCGGCCAGCTAGCTGCTCGATCGATCGAGGTGCACGTGCATGTGTTCTATGTGTGAAATTGACAGTTTGTTTGGATTGGATCATTGGAGTGGAGAACTGCATTAATCAGCTTGCGTTGTTCACTGTGAGATTGTTGCTACTTGCCAGCATCATCATCGTCATCCAAGATGCCGCACGGTTGAATTTGCAACCTGCCCGCCGTTGCCACCGCTCCAGCCCTCGCCCGCTCGCCGCCGCCACAGCTCCAGCACCCATCATCCCGCCCGTCACCGCCGCAGCCGAAGGGGATAAGAAAAGAGAGAGATAAGGAAGAGAGAGGGAGGAGGTAGAAGGGTTAGAGAGAGAGAGGATGATACGTGGCCCCAAATGTCTGTGGGTCCCACAATATATATATATATATATTGTAAATGATAAATAGGTCCCACATATATATTTTTAATTCTAATGCCATGTAAGTGCCACGTAAGACGCTGACCAGCTCAACATCGCCATATCAGCGTCACATTAGCAAAACCACCCTCCAAAACCGCTGAGGGAGTCAAATTGCACTGGTTTCAATAGTTTAGGGAGTCGTTCTATCCGGTTCTGTGGTTGAGGGGTACGAATTAGATTCGGCTTACTTTTAAGGGAGTCATAGTGGACTTTTTCCTAAAAAGATCAGCCATGATGGGATTGGGCCGGTTGAGAATAGCCCATCAGGACATTAAGCGCTTACTTATTTAATAGGCCCCAACTTATTCCCAATCACACCAACATTGGAAGAAATATATTTTGTCCCAAGTCCGATATCTCTCTCTCTCTCTCAACAAAACAATATATGAATTCTCCCTAAAATATCAAAAAAAGGTTAATTTTGCCTCTCCGAGATATTTAACGGTGGTTTCATTCGAGGTGGTGTATACGTGCAGTACAGTCAAGGAGAAAATAATAAAACAAAGGTGGAACCTATATATATGTCACTAGCCACCTCTCTTCTCTCTTCCACTCAAGCCTAGCACCTCCATTGTTAGCGAAGGAGAGCAAGGAGACCGGGACTAGAAGGTGGAGAAGGTAGGCGATGATGGCTGGGAATAGGCGCCTAGAGAGGGAGGCGGGAGGCGGGAGGCTCACGGTGCCGAGGGGAAGGTGCTCGTGGCATCATCTGCCTTGGTGTAACTCACAACACTGTCCGACCATCCTCCTCCATCTCTAGGCTATCCTCCACTCTCTCGTCCTCACCTTCAACCCACAATTGAGTTATCTTCATATTAACAGTGAAATTTGGTAAGCCCAAAGTCATCATCGGCTTAAAGTCAGTGTCGGCTTCGAAGTACTAAGATTAGCCGATGAGAGTTATCAAGTCGTCAGTTGTTAGATTCTTGCTATATTCGGTTAAGGAAATTGATCTACTAAAGGAAGCTATCGAGAAGAGACCGAGCTCAAAGAGAATGCGGCATGGCAAGTTACCTATTAATTAGGAATAGTTTGTTAGTTTCCTTTTATCTTTAGGAAAGTGTGTTTAGTGTCCGATAAGGACTCTATGTTTTTCTTTTATCTTTAGGAAAGTTTCTTTCTTGTCTGACAAGGACTTGTATCAACCCATGGGTATAAATATGTACACCCGGGGTCTATGTAATCTATCCTCACGATCAATACAATTCGGTGCATCGCCACCTTTTACCTTTTTACTTTATTTTATCGTCCGGCGGGACTTGGCACCTGACGCGGGGCTGCATCGGTGTTCGATCTCCGGCGAAGGGGTAAGTCCAATGTTCCGTCGGCCCAGGCAATTGTATCGTTTACGTCGGCGTCGTTCAAGGCTACATCAGTACATTCGACCTCTTGGATTGCTCTGGTTTGGATGATATATTTGCCTACCTATTTATCATGTCTCTGTTAATCTAGTCTTAGCATATCAATTTAGCTCTATCGGCTGTCTCTCGCTTTAGGGTTTCTGCCAGTATCGGCTAAATCGCATTGCTAGATTAGATTAGCCTAGGCATCTATCACCCTGAAAATCAGTCAACGGCTTTATTGTCTAGATATTGTGTTTCTTTTCATACTTAGTGTTGCATCAGTTAAGTTTGATCTACTAAGTCGTGCTTAGAACCATAATCTCTAGCCTGCTTATTGATTGCCAATAAGGGTTTCATCGGGGTTTCAGCTGGTGAGTTATCTGGACGTTGCATCGGCTCGTAAGGATTGCATATACATATAAGTTGGATTTAGCCGATGACAACAAAGGTTTCACTGTTTAATCTAATCTTGTGGATTTCATGACATCGGACCTCCAGCCGATGTGTGCTTTAATATTCGGATCGATGCTTATTTATCATATCATTATTTGCCGATTGGTTTATATTGGATTATATTATTATTTTATTACATCATCATCAGCCAATTGCCTTTATAGCATTATCTACATTGGACATATAGCCGATTGCTTAAACCCTATCGCTATTGGCTGGTATCGGCATCGGCTATTATCGGTTTTCGGCTGGAATCACTACATCGGTTGTTTAGCCGATCGGCTATTTTATCTGCTATTTGCATATCTTGTCAGTTGCAGGATCAAACTAACTGGCACGCCCACATCTCATCAATCTTTGGACCTGAACTGGAGCTAAGCAGATCTCCCAGGCCAGTGTGTTTGATTTTTCCGTCAACACTTCACCACCACTGCATCCTTGTCGGAGTTTCACCAACCATTAACCTAACCTCTTCATCTATTCCTCATTGAGACCTCGTCAACTCGGTATATACAAAAGCGAGGAAGTGGCAAGTGGTGAGTTCAAAAGCTTGAGCTGCTATTCGGTGATGGCAGTGGCGAGAGAGGGAAGAGATACCATCTCCATGGTGAGAAACGGCACGCATCGATCTCATCCCTGACTAATACCTCTCCATCAAGACAACCTCAATGCATCGCCTCCCTGAGCATTGAGGAAGGGGGAGCTTGCCGTAGCCACTCGCGCGAGGGGCTTGAACTCGGCAGTGGTTGTGCTGTATAGGAGGAGGGATCACAGGAATTAATGGGGAATGAAGGGACATAGAGGACTCCACCACCCGTAGTCAAGCATGGCATTGTGGCGAATGGGAGTTGCAGTCATGGCTTTCAGTGGAGATCTTGGCCTTGGGTGAGCTCGAGCCGATGACACCTCCTTTGTCACATAGCTCTCCCTTAACCAAGCTCGATGTCTAGGTCGGAAAAGGAGAGGAAGGGAGAGGTCGAGCTACGCCGGTGAGGAAGGTAGTATGCTTTAGGTTGAGGGATGATGACAGTTGTCGGAGAATGAACTCCTCCACCAGGGAACCATGAGGCCCCCCTTTGTGAGTTCGGCTGGGGGCAGCGGGTGAGATTCGAGGGCTTAGTGAGCGGAGCTGTGTGATCTTGAGGGGGTTAGGCCCCTCCAAGACGATGAGACAAAAGAGGTTTATACAGGTTCGGGCCACTATGAAGCGTAATACCTTACTCCTGTGCATGATTGATTGAATGTAGAACACCGGTGCTTGGGCTTGCGAGACCCAAGCGCCAGTTCGCTCGGAAGTCCCCCCTCCACCACTAGGCCTGAACCTCCTTTTATACCTAAAGGGGTTACCACATGGGCCCAACAACCTAACCTAGCTCCGGTGGAGAAGTATTATAATCTTTGCATTAAATGCATGTCTTGTCTCTTGACTTGGGAAGCCAAGCACACGTCGTCTTGATGATGGGGCCTGTCAAATCTTGTCGCCTGACACGGGGGGTGCCCCTGTCAGTCACCATTTAATGGGTGAAGACTTCTGGGCTCTTATTACACCGGGAAACGGGAGCCTTGCTTTGACCAGAGCGGGAGGACCGACTCCGGCTGGGATAAGAGGATGAGAACCTCTCACCATCATTATTTGATGGGATATGTCGGGCTGCACATCGCCTGACACACGCGATGGTGCGCCTGACATCTTGGGTCCCATCAGTCATTCGACCGGTCACAGACCGGTTGAGTGCACTGCACACCGCATTAAATGCGGCGTGGCGCGACCGCTCAGGACGCCATAAATGTGGGTAAGTGGGCACCTGGAGGCGGACACCTAACCCACCATATGTGGTGACCTAGAGAGGGGGTCGGGAAAGCCCGACCCCTAGTCACGGGAGGGGGCGGCCGCCACCCGACCTCGGGCCCGATCCCCCCTCGGGGGGGGAGCCACGTGGCGCCTGGGGCGGCCTTCTCCCTTTAGTCTCGGCCAGGGAGTGGCCGCTGCCCTACCTCGGGCCCGACACGTGGCATTGGAGGGTAGTCTTCTCCATCCAGTCTCTGGGAAGGAGTGGCCGCGGCCCTACCTCGGGCCTGACTCCCTTCGGGGGAGGGCCACGTGGCATCGGGGGGCAGCCTCCTCCGACTAGTCTTTGGGGAAGGAGTGGCCGCCACCCCACCTCGGGCCTGACTCCCCTCGGGGGAGGGCCACGTGGCATCGGGGGGCAGCCTCCTCCCTCTAAACCTGATACCCCCGGGCCCATATCACCGACAACAGTGAAGGCTGGTGCCGAGGGAGGGAGTAGTGGGGAGGTCAGCGAGCTTTGGGACAGTCATTGAGCGATGCTAGAGAGAGGAGGTAGGGGAGAAAGAATTAGAGTTCGGTTCTTACTGGTTAAATTCTTTTTTTTCCAATTGTGATGCCACGTAGTCATGTAGACACCATGTCAGATGAAGCCACCTTCAAAACCAAGGTAAACTGATATGATTTGATATTTGAGGGAGGTATTATGCCTAGATTTACGGTTGAGATAGGAAAATTAGACATTTTCCTAGCATAGTTTCTCACGTCAATTTAAAAAACATAGTTTCTAATGAAATTATTGTGAGTTTGCACGCGAAGCCTAGTTTGTAGCTCCCTTGGCGGGAGGACCACGTACTATGTTTCTGGGCGATGATCTCCTCGCCCTCTCGTGCCATCAAGGTGTTGGGGGGAGGGGGGGAATCAAAGAACTCCTCTTTTTTTAGTGTGAAATTTATTTGAGACTTACTATGATATTTCTATTCTCTTTTTCAAAACAGGGTCAATATATATAACCTTCTCTAATTTTTATAGTAATATCCTTTTTCGCTTTGGCCCTACTTTAAGTTTCACATTGGCTTGACGCAAACGAGCTCTTAGCTACAAATATGCAGACAATAGCCAAAGGTCATCACGTATGCATTGTGGATTCTTTTGATATTTTCTGTATCTAATGTGCCTTCTCGGAATCTGCACCAATCCTTCGGTTCTTCCTATATTTCCAGATTGATTATCACAAAGATGTACATCATCACCCAATAGTATTACTATTTTAAAACATCTTAATTGATTATCACAAAGATTGATTATCACCCAAGACTGTGTTTGGCAGCCATTGCTGTGCAGCCGCAGCGTTGCATCTCACGTCTGCAACAACTGAATCATCAATAGTAGCATTGTTTAAGCTGCTACAGCCCAGCCGCGTTAACGGGCAGCCGAACATGCCCTTAAATATCGTGCAAACATAACACACATCATTAACATTTCATTATAGAGTTCAACCTATACAAGTATATCAAATCATCATCTTCATATTCTTTATATAATTTTTATATAGTTAACATACATTTATTCGTGTGATTCACAATAAAATATAGGGTATGATACTAGTAGTATTAGTATCACTAGAAAGTGATTATACATATTTCTATGCTCGATATATATAAACAACTAGCGTTCCAGGAACGCGTGAGAGGATGTTGAATTGTCTGGCTACTACTCGGCTATTCCATCTCTGTCTGGGTTAGCACGGATCGTGCATAGCGAGAGCAGGTTCGTTGAAAATCCCAACTTATCACGTACATTACGCTATACCTTACTTATTCCTCATTAGTTATATATTGGATTTATTGTCTCAGTTACTATTGCCATAGTATTTTCTTAGCATCTTAGCTCACATGTTAGACTTATTAAACGCTTAGCTAACTTTATCTTAATTGTGACCAACAAAAAACTGTGGCAGCCTTACTGGAGTATAAGAGCAAGTTTAATACCCCTCTGTCCCAAATTACTTGTCTCTTCAGCATTTAAACTTTATCCTAAAATAGTTATCACAATGAAATAGTATTTGTCCCATCAATCACTTCTAATTCAAATTTATCTCTTTTCTACCCCTAACCACCCTCCTATATCCAACCATACAATATTTAATTAGAGATACTATAGTCTTTTTTTCTCAAACCTTAATCGATGCTAAATTACCTGGAACAACAACTAATATGGGATGGAGGGAGTAGTATAACCCACTACTAGTTTCAATTCATTTATAACCAATATAATAGTCAATTCATATAATAGTTGTTTACTATACTATTAATATTAATATATGATCTCACTTGTTATATATACATTATGTTTTGAAGTTCGTGCTGTAGTAGCCCACTGCTCTCCTCTCTTATCTTTTATCTCTTTAAAATATATTTATAGTTGGTTAATAGTTTATTGTACCTAATCTAAGGTGAGTTGTGACAGTATTAGATACTATTCCTAACCCCTTTCCATGTGCTTGTGGCTATATAGCCTATATTTTGTCCTCCATACCATACGAGGCCATGATGACTCATGGACTCTTTTCCAATGAACTGAGGCTCGGACTCTACGACGAAAGTTTCCATAACGCTAATTATAGCGATTCAATGACTGCTATGGTAGTTAGAATGATAGCTCTACATACTACTAGTATGATCTTATTAGGTCGTGATTTAGATTATTATACTATGAATTATTAATATATTATAGGTATAAATGAAATATTGTAAGAAATAAACTTTATAGATAGTTTATAACAAGTAATTTAAGAAATGAGGTAGATTTTTTTAAAATGTACATATCGAAGTGTGGAGTAAATAATCCATTTTAACAATTCGATGTTACAGTTGAAAAGAACACGGCCTTAATTCTCGCACTACAATTTTTAACCATTATTTTTGGGACTATAATAATATGTTGAACTTCTCATAAATAAATGCCCAACAAATATAGTAGAAGAAGCCACAAATAATATCTGGTGATATAGTAGTGAAGTCATGGATACATAACTTTAAATTTATAGTATTTTACTAAGGCTAAGATATGCCGTTTGGTCTATACTCCACCGTTTAAAAAAAACGAATCTAATACCGGATGTGACGCATTATAATACTATGAATCTGGACAGTGATGAGTGAATGTGAGTGGGCTGTGGGTAGAGGTGGAAAAAAAGCTCGGGCGCATGAACTCATCAGCTCGGGCTTGGTTGGCTTAGCTCAGCTCGTAAGTCAAATGAGCCAAACCTAAGCCTCTTTTTCAGCTCGTTGCTAAAATGAGCCGAGCCCGAGCTGACTCGTGAGCTGCTTTGTTTGGCTCGTGAGTCTAGGCCATCATGTGCTTATATGGATTATTTTATTTTTTATAGAGTTATTATTTGTCAATTTGAAATTTTTCATTAAGATATTAAGAATTGAATATATAAACTTATTTAAATTTTATATGTTGATGATTTGTTCTTGATTTTTTTAATGATTACAAAATATATATGAAGAGGTGTTTCAATAGGAAATCTTGCAAGCCAGCTTGAGTTGGCTCGAGTCAGGAAACGAGCCGAGCCGAGATCAAGTTTTAGCTTGGTTTCCTAATCGAGTTGAGCCAAGCCAAGCCTAATTTGTTACGAGTCACCGCAAGCCTGACTTGGCTTGGCTCGTTTTCATCCCTAGCAGTGGGATGTATCATACCTTGGGATCCATGGTTGCTCTTTTCCTTTTTTAATCAAGCCAACTAATTTATCGAACTGTTGTTATTCGACAGGCGTACCTGTCGAACACAGGTACCTTATCAAACTACGGTTATTATATAGGGTGCTAAATTTGTGATTTGAACAATCAACATCTTTTTTTTTGACAATTTTCCATTAAAAGTGTATTATTTATAATGTTGTATTATTTCTAAACCTTGCCACAAAACATTAGAGCATTAAGTGTGCTTGGTTAGTCATAATTGTCAACTAATGTGATTATTAGAGGAAGATAATGATACCGAAGTTTACCCATCTTCTCCTGCAAAACAACGTAATTTCAATTAAAACCAAACTACGGAAACAAGCACCTAAATTTCACCTGATCATGCCCATGCACACAACACACTTAATTTTGGTGGTTGTGAGGCACTCATGGCGGTTAGTTAGACAATACACAAGGTATGCACGGTGATTTCACGCGGTGAGATAATAAAAGTGTAGATGGCAAACCCAATAACCCAATTAAATTTTAAATAAATTAAAAATGTATTTATTATTTTAATATAAAGAGTAAATTTCACAAAACTACAGGTATTTTGCATAATTTATCACAAATTATATATTTAAGAACTTGTTTCATAAAACTATAGATTTAGTGTACAATCTATTACAAAACTACATATACTTTGTATAATTTATTACAAAACTATATATTTAAGAACTTGTTTTACAAAACTATAGATTTAGTGTAAAACATATAGCTTTGTGATAATGGAGACACTAAACCTGTAGTTTCGTGATAAATGAAGATATTAAATCTATAGATTTGTGAAACAAATTCTTAAATATATAGTTTTGTGATATACTGTGCAAAGTACCTGTAGTTTTGTGCTAAATGAAGACACTAAATCTGTAGTTTTGTGAAACAATTTTTTAAATATATAGTTTTGTGATAGATCGTGCAAAGTATCTGTAGTTTTATGAAATTTACTCTAATATAAATTGTTTCATGACTGGATGATTAATTATTCTCTATCATAACGACACTACCATTATAGCCATTAATATGTGGGGACCGTATATCTTCCAATGTGGGTTCCCTCGTGTCAATCTTTAAGAGCAGGTACAATAGCAGAATATAAACAAGCTATAACCACATATTGAGCTATAACCACATATCCAGAAGAGAGAGAAAAAAGCGGGCTACAGATTTGTAGCCAGCTGCAACATGGACTCCAAGACATTATATGTCAACATGGACTCCAAGACATTATATGTGTATGAGAGGTGTGACCAAATATTAATAGTGTAGTACTCTCTCCGTTCTATAATATAAGAGATTTTGAGTTTTTATTTGCATTGTTTGACCACTTGTCTTATTAAAAAAAATTGTGCAAATATAAAAAACGAAAAGCTACGCTTAAAGTACTTTGGATAACAAAGTAAGTCAAAAAAAATAATAATTCTAAATTTTTTTTGAATAAGACAAGTGGTCAAACAGTGCAAACAAAAACTCAAAGTCCCTTATATTATAAGACGGAGGGAGTATATTTTTATAGTTAACTATTATATGAATAAGCTATTAGATTAGCTATAAATAATTTGAAGTCCGTTGTTGGCTGTACTATTAAACTTGCTCTAATACTACTGCCGTTATGGTAGAAGAGATAACCTTGTGACTTGTTTTGACGTGTGACGTTGGCGGACGGTCAAAATTACTGCAACGGTGAAAAAGAAAAGACTTGTTTTGATGTGTGACGTTGGCGGACGGTCAAAAATTACTGTAACGGTGAAAAAGAAAAGACTTGTTTTGATGTGTGAGGTTGGCGGACGGTCACAATTACTGCAACGGTAAAAAAAAAAGAAAAAGAAACAAAAAGAACAATCCCACGTGGCGAGGCTATATAGGCTTAGGGCTTATTCGGAATGGAGGATTGAAAAAACACAGGAATAGGAAAATCATAGGAATATGATAGGAATGCACGTGTAAAACAGAGAATTGAAAAACATAGGAATACTATATAAACATGCGTTCGGATAGAGCGTAGGAAAAACATAGGAATTTTTAAAGAACCTACCCACTAACTAAAATCATCATGTGTCAGAGGAGTGAAGCTTGTGAAGATTAGTTTGTTGATTGCCTCGTTCCCATGCACAGGAAAAATAAAAAGAGGTTGGAGTGGATTGTTTGTTTTCCTGTGGAATGGATGGCCAAGGAAATTTTCCTTCGAATTTCCTCTGATTTTCCTACAGGGGATTCCTTTGATCCGAATGCTGCTACAGTACCCGAATCCATAGGAATGCAGATCCTATGTTTTTCCTGAGTTTACCCTCCGATCCGAATAAGCCCTAAGGCTAGTAGGCGAGCGGAAGCGGCGTCCGCCTTCAATGCTCCTTCGTATCGCCAGCACAAAACACGCCCCGCTTCGCCGCGCCCAAAATCCCACCGCCGCCGCCTCCTCACCCGCTGCGCGCTCGCCGCCGTGGCCGCCGCCTCCGTCTCCGCCTCGCCTCCGATCCCTCCCGGTAATGCCCGCCGCCACCGCCAAGCCCTAGCTTCCTTCCGCTATCACTCGCGCTTCGTTTTTTTTTTTGGTGGTGGGGGGGTTGGTTCGCTACCACCGCCGTGGATTCCGGTGGTTCGTGTGTGCGTGTGTGCATGCGCTCCGCGGCCGGCGCCGGAGTGCTCGTGGGTGGTTGTTTTTTGCGAGAACCGGGGCTTGGGGGGGTTTGGGGTTTTGAGGCGAAGTGGGGTTTTTGGTGGTGGTTTCACGACTCGCTTGCGTGCAGTGGTTTGGTACGCGATCGGAGGCTCGATTTTTTTTTTCATTTTCTCCCTTGAGAAAAATGTGTCTAGTTCAAACCCCTCACCGCTCTGATTTTTTTCTCCTGTTCTTTTTTTTGGGGGTAAAAGTTACTGTGCGTGGCCTTTGACGTTTGGGTTTTGAGGTGAAGTGGGTAGTGGTGGTGTTCGTGACGTGCTTTGCGGTTGCTCGCGTAGTGGTTGGTGCGTGATCGGGAGATTCGGGTGCCCAAAATTTTCTCTTGGTTAGAAATGTGTGGAGGTGGTCCATTCTCTCTCCGCTTTCAGTTTTATTTCTCTCTCTGTTTTTTTTGGTAATTTACTTTGCAATCCTATTGATGCCTTTGATGCGCATTAAGAA
The DNA here is from genome assembly GCF_034140825.1 of Oryza sativa Japonica Group. Classification (NCBI taxonomy): domain Eukaryota; kingdom Viridiplantae; phylum Streptophyta; class Magnoliopsida; order Poales; family Poaceae; genus Oryza; species Oryza sativa. The sequence goes on along the minus strand of NC_089040.1, from coordinate 25,859,481 downwards.
CTTGTTTTCTGAGATTTTTTTTTTGGGTGCTCATGGTCTTTATAGAAGACGGAGTCTTTTGGGATTTTTGTGGGGGTTGAAGGTGGTGTCTTTTACCGAGCTCGGTGTGTAACCAAAGTATTCACTCCTGCAATAAATGCTTAATGTTTCGGACAAGATTTGGTTAAACTTTTGAAACTTTGACCATGAGTAACTTCTCAAATGCTTAGTTTTGTGTAGATTTGCCTTGAAAAGTTCTATCATAGCATCATAAGCTTATTCTAATGGTGAATGTTTTAAAAGTTTAATCAAATCTTGTCCTAAATGCCAAATATTTATGATTGGAGGTGTTAAGTGACATAAATCACCACTTTGGACCGTGATCTCAAGTACTTTTTGTTGCTTTCTTTCTTCTATAGTGGAATCACATTAATATGTTGAGTTATGCGAGGCTGTAAGGAGGGCATTTGATGAGTCATGGCCTTCATTGAAGCCTTGGAGCTGCATTTAACATTTTAATATACTGGAGAGTTGAGCCTCGTTGCTGCTTGCTTGTACCTGACTTATGTAGTTATGTAGGGCTGAATCTGATGTTTTTATAATTTGTAGCATTGCTTAGTTCGATTCATCTGGATAGTTTTAAGCATGTTATCTGGCATGTATTTAGCATTCTGGGATATATTATTCACCAGCAAATTCTTGTCGTGTTTGACCTTTGTGATGAGTTTTGGTCGGATTGGCCTGTTTGCCCAGCTGATTTTTTTTTCTTTTGGCATTATTTAATAACTTATAGATGAATAGTCATGTAACTTGGGATTTGATAAGTTTGCTTCCTCTAGTTTGAACAATTAATGATGTACGATACTGTGAGTCTACTATACCACATTTCTGGATCTACTGGCTTGTTTAATGGTCATATGTTACTCCAGAATGACAATTGACCTGCTTAGTTAATACTCATGCTTGGTTTCAGTTTCAGTTTACATGCATGATGATCTTTTGCTTTTAGAAAATATAGTTATCATTTGATGGTTGTTGCTGTTCATAGGGGGTGAAGAGAAGGAGATGGCGGATGAAACACTTGATTTGAATGAGCCGCCACATGAAAATCAAGGTATGATTATATGAGATGCGTTGCCATAAAGGATGGCCAATTGGCCATATCCTTTCTGTAGACCAGGTTCCACTGCAAAATTAAGAGGAAACTGCACCAAGTCCACTTGTACCCCTGAAACTTCACATATTGCAAAATCTGTGGAAACTCTATCACCTATACTCCTAAGTTTATATTAACAGCTCTAGTTTTGTACTTTTAACTGATCAACAGTGTTGATAGATGTGGATAGGGTCCTAGTACCTCACTTTAACATGTGATGAAGTGGCAAACCTGTCCAGCCTTTTTTTATAACTTAAAAATGGTAGTAATGCCAATATGTTAACATTTATTCACATCAATTATGAATGATGCTTGCTTCTTTTATATTGTTGTTAGAATTATCCTTTTTGGTAGAATACATACTGTGTGAATTTTTGCCTGAAGGATATATTTTTTTGTGGTAGGTGGTGGCTTGAACTATGTATTATTACAAAAAGATTCTAAGAACATATGCCGCACCAAAGTCTGTGATATTCCAGTTAAAGTGTAAGTTGATCTCTTTTTCTTTTCCTGATCTGTGAATACTTTACAAGTTTTACATCATCATCCATTGGCCAAAACTATTGTCAGATAAATATTGTTGATGTTCTCTATCGCATACTGTCATCGATTGGTTAAATCTACAATCTACAGTGTGTATTAGTGGGTTTTCCTCTTCTGTTATAAAGTTCAATGCTGGTGTGTTCATGTTTTCATACTAGCATCATCTGACTGCTCCCGCTGTTTCACAGTACTTGTCAGAGACCCTGAGCCCTCCATTGCTCTCAGTCAAAATAAATAGTCACCAGCAATGATTTCAACCATACATACCCCCTGTTAAATGCCATGCTACAACTACCCAATCTCATATGCTATCATCAAAATAGTGGTAGAGCTTTTGTAAAAATATATACTACTAAAGTGAATTGCTGCAGCTATACTGTTAATTTACTCAAATCTACAAACATTTAATCAACATGTCGGTAAAAAAACCATGACTTTTTTTTGGGTGTGTTGTTGTGGGGGGTGGGGTGATTTGTTTCTTAATTTCATGGAGGTATCTTATGTCTGTGCTTTTCACATTTACAGGCCCTCGGTTTGGTCAATTGTTAGGTTTGTGCCAACTAAGGTGTACCAGCAGTGTGATTTCCTGAAATTTTCACTGCTTCCTGAACCTGAAGATGATCGTCAGAATATTGAATGGGGAAAGTTCATGCGTTTCCTCTGGGACAATCAGAGGGTAATTATTGTTTCTATTGCATGTCATAATTGCTAATAAAAATATACAAGATAGGTGCTCTAAAAAAATATATACAAGATATTTTATCTTTTTTTGTTACTTATTTGTTCAAGTAAAATGGGGCAAAGGATTGACCATTTGGATACTATCGTACTTCTTACTGAGAACCCGCACTAGGTGGGGTAGGTGTCGGACATGGGACAAATAACAGGGACATATAGGCTGATAGGGGGGAGGCCATGCACTGTAGTACCTTTTATCTTCCAATTAATCAACTTTTGTCAGGGTTTTGTTCCCCTGCAAGTCAGTAGGCATGTTGTATTTTATTATTAGCACTATTAGCATTGTTCTGTTCTCTACTTGCCATTTTGTATTTTATTATTAACATCATTAGCAATGTTCTCTGTTCTTTTCTTGCCTGTAATGTGGGGTCCTTGTTCTTTTTCGGTGCTTTTTTGAAGGTTGCTGTAGTTAGATTCAGCTCCTTTGCCTTACATATTTTCCCTCCTCAATCTCATGAATCTCATGAACGCCCTAACTTCTCACATGCGGTGGTCATGTATGAGCAAAAAGATCCTGGAGACTGCAAACCGATGGCTGGAGTATCTGGTGAGAGTTTTCCTATGCTGATTGTTGAACAGGAATGCTATGCTTGGATGGTTTACTTCTCCTTTTATTTTGGCTGACCCTATGCTAATTTTATATAAAAAAAAACTTGAAATTTAACAATTGGCAATACATTCCAGTAATCTTTGTTTCATCAATATTGGTCTATTAATCCCCAAGAGTTGCAATTGGAGTCCCTTCTTTTTTTTTATTACTTCATTTGTATTCTCACTTGTCCATGGTGTTGGAGGAAGCTCTCTCTATAGTTAACATCAAAGATATACACCATAATATGCGTGTAGTCAGCTATGAGCTATTTGCTGATTCGTTTCTTTGTGGTATTTAACTTTATTCACTTGTCTATTATGCCACCAGAATGACACATGAATATTGCTATGACAGATGCTTTAAAAAGGTCATACAGAAGTGATTTCCAATCTGGCTCGATGAATCCAAAGTCATATTTGAGAGAGGAGATTTGTGATAGTGGCCCAAATCCTAAGGAGATGAATGCCTCGCGTGTCACAGAGCTGCACAAATCAGTTCCAGAATCATCACCATGTGAGTCTGTTGAAGATGGCCCTAGAATTTTAGATCCAATAGTGAAAAAGAGAACCACCACTCTTGCAAAAAATTTTGTCAGCACGGATCCTAGTTATCTGCGAACACTCAGTCAGACACATGCTGGCTGGGTCTTTGGAGCAATAGCAGAGCTCATTGACAACTCTAGAGATGCAGATGCATCAAGGTATGCCCATTTCTTCAAGGTTGTGTAGCCAGAGATTGGGTGCTGTTTTTTCTTGAGATAATTTTTAGGGCTGATTTGGCATTTCCGGTATTGTGCTGTGCTGCAACATGCGATCTAATTAGTTAAGGGTTTCTTTACTGATTATAGTTACAAAATATTTCTATTGTGGCAAAACAGTGAACTAAAGCTCTAGACTACAATCTTCCACTATGCCAAACTAAGTTTTCTTTATTGTCTTGTTTTACATCTCTTCCAGATGAATATGCACATGCCCATTCTATTAGTATACAAACTTTACATATTTACTGCTTTTGTTGTAGTATTTACAGAATGTAATCTCAGTAATATGTGTAGTTGTGTAGGAAGCATTTCCTCTCTGAGGGTAGTGTTGTATACATAATTTAAAGACTATTTGAGGCTTTTGCTAATTTGACTGTGTTGTTAGCGTATTTTGAAGATTACCCCCCCTTTTTTTTTGGGGGGGGGTGCATTTGTGTTATTTTGATTGAGCTGACTTCTTATTTGTTCTCCTACCTTTCTTGAAGGTTGAATATTTCAGTCAAATCATTGTTTTCGAAGAAAGCAGACAAAAAAATCCCTGTCTTGTCTGTAATTGATGATGGGCATGGAATGACTTGTGCTGAAATGATGAGAATGATCTCATTCGGTCACAAAAGACCGGATAAGCAACGCCAGGATCAAATTGGGAGGTTTGGAATTGGATTTAAGGTAACCTGTTGGCGTCATCCTCCTCTCCGGTTATCAGTTTCTTAACATTTCTGATATTTAATAATTTAAAAAATAATTTATTTCACATCTCAAGCCGATTTTATGCTGTATTGATGTGGCATGTCTGACTTGTTTAAAATGTACCGGGAACTCTGTTGTCTGCATTCCATATACAAAACTTTGGTTATCGGCTTATATGATGCATTACCTGTGAGTAAATTAGAACTTGTTTCTGTATTATCCAATACACTTCTGAACATGCTTTCTGCAGCATATTATTCACCATGGGTGCTAGTTAGGTAGGTTTTGTGTAACACTGTAGCCCGTTTGCCACCTGTAGTGTGGTGTAGTTGAGGCCCATGGCCCAATTGTGGTTGTAGGAGGTGGTTTAGTACCATCTTGGAAGTTTAGGTGGGTGAGGGTCAGCGGCTTATAGCCTTGGTTCTCCAACCATTGTACGAGCCGGGATGAAAGTGTAAGCGGAGTGCTATGCAAACATAGGCCTGCTCCACATAAGAACTGCGCTAACACGGATTTTGGAGGCAGAGTGTAACATTTTGCTATGCAGTGAACAGCATCTCAAAGCTGACGTCCTTTCATTTCTTTTTTCTGTCTGTAAGCTAGCATGACTTAAAAGTCTTGGACTGTACAGTATTTAACTGCTCAACCAATGAACTTGAATAAATGTTAGTTATGTCAATTAGAAGTTAGGAATATCTATTCAGTAAACACACCCTCTGTTCATGCTCCTTTAGCCCTTTTATTGATTTTAAGAGGCAAATCCATACACTTCATGTGCTAGTGTTCAAAACAGTTACCGTATTGCATTCTTGTTCGACCTAAATTTATACTTGCAGATGTTTGTTTATGTGAAAAATTGTTCTTATTCTTGTTGAGTTTACTGTTTTCTTGGTGCTTATTTTGTAGACTGGTGCTATGAAACTTGGCAGAGATGCAATTGTGCTAACCCAAACTTCATCTTCCAGATCAGTGGCCTTCCTATCTCAGTCTTTTAATGAAAATAAAGATGTAAGCACGGCTCTATGTACTTCATTCTTAGTCTACTGGGAACTCTAAAGCTAGGTAGCTCAGTTGTAAAACGTAGCTAACACAGTGCTATTTGCTGCAGAATCTTGAGATACCTGTGGTGACATATCGTAAAGAAGGGCAATACATGGAAGTTGATTCAAGTGTCCAATCTGAAGCTACTGCTGAATATAACCTGAATGCTATTAAGGAATTTTCTCCCTTCAATGAGTATTTCATTGGAGAAAAGCTAGGGATATTTGGTGAAGACGGTACTGGAACACAGATTTATATATGGAATTTAGATAGATGGGGTGCAGATTACACCTTGGACTGGAGTTCAGGGAAGCCATCTGAAGATCCTGTCCACCATGGTCGTGGAGACATACTAATCCGTTCAAGAAGAGTCAGATTGCGCCCAGGACAAACAAGTAACAATGTATGGATTACAATCTTTCCTTGACAAATTTCACAAAACTACAGATACTTTGACCAAACTATCGCAAAACTACAAATTTTTGAAAATTTGTATTACAAAACTTCAGATTTAGCGCGAAATTTGTACCAGAACTACAGATTTAAAGCATCGTATCACAAAACTACAGATTTAGTAATGAGGTTATCAAAGAACTACAGATTTTTAGAGTTTATATCCATAGCACTATTGTGGTTACAAAAGTTGTAGTTTTGTGATAAAACTGATGTTAAATCTGTAGTTTTCTGATATATTGATCAAAGTACCTGTAGTTTTGTGAAGTTTACTCTTTTATTTTTAATTTTTATCTTGTAGATGGGAGCCAATTATCAGTTTCAATTACATATAAACCTGAAATTTATTATATCCTTCTGATGGGTTGCTGTGGCATTGGGAAATGTAAATTATTTATGGTCTGTATATTGCCCTTGAAGGTTGATTAACCTTGATGAGATGTAGCCGCATAGGCTTCACAATCTGTACTCTTATTCTGAATGTACTGTGTGTGTGTGTGTGCATGATTTTTAATCAAGACATCAGTGTTAATGGCTTATTTTTCCAGTAAACTTTGTTCCATGGAAATGCTGAAAACATGGTCTGGCTTCACTAATTGTTTCATGGTATTTTTTAGGTACCATTGGACTATTCTCTTCAGTCCTATTTGGAAGTTATGTTCCTGAATCCTCGGATGAAGATCTCTGTCCAAGGGTCTTCGGTAAATACCCATATGTCATTTCTCTCTATGTTTTGGCACATTCATATTCTTTTCTTTTACTGTTTATTTTCTTGGTAGGTCAAAACTCGCCCTTTAGCAAAGACCCTTAACAAGACATCTGTTATATCTGGTGAAATAATGGGTAGGACTATTCAATTGACCCTTGGAAGGAGCAATGTAGAATGGGACAGAATGAACTGTGGAATTTTCTTGTATTGGCATGGCCGTCTAATAGAGGTAAAGTCAGCATTTTTGTCCTCTTCCGTTCAGCATGTTCCCCTACAAAATTCTCCAAAACCATTTTTGCACTAGAATAATTTCTCCGTGTTGAAGCACACATGCAAATGCAACTGTTCAAGATCAACATTTGATATAGAACAGTAGAACACAAACCGTAATACATTTACACAAACAGGCTGCATAAAGTCTCCCTCTCCCTCTCTCTCTAGTGTAGAGTTGGAGGGCAAAATTTAGCCCCATCTTTGTTGATCATGGGAAATTTGAGGTCTGTTGAATGCTATGCAACAACTATCTGCAGGAATTATAATGAGATTGTGCCTCTTCTTATTGAATTTTATTTAGCTGTAGTTGCAAACAGGTCTTAATCACATATTTTGTTTAATGTTTAGTTGTGGAAACTATTTGCACTTTTTGGCTTTCATGTTGCACAATAAATAAATTAGTATGAACGATAACCTTCCCTCGTGACATGTGCACCCTTATTCTGAACTTCTATTTTGTGTTCTCTTCTCAGTCTTACAAACGAGTTGGAGGTCAAAAGCATAATGCTGACATGGGACGTGGAGTAATTGGAGTTGCAGATATCACAGACCTTATTGTATATTTCCAAATATACTTATCTGCCATGTAATTCAGTTCCTGTTACTTTTCCTTGTGGTGTCCCTTGAACAAACTTTTATGTTCCTCTTTTCTGCAGGATGATGAAGATGGTAATTCATGGGTTCTTAACAGTAAACAAGGGTTCCAAGATTGTGAAATGTATGCTAAACTGGAGGAGTGGCTTGGTAGGAAAGCGGATGAATACTGGGATACAAATTTTGACACTCTCGAATTGGTATGAATGCATGATTTAGTTCATATTTGAAAATATTTTAGATAACACTTGCATCTCTGGCCATGAAGTCCTCTTTAATTTTTCTTTGAATTCAATGGTCACTAGATCTCCCAAATGACAATAACAAGGTATAGAGTAGCTGACAGCATATGCTGACAGCTGACACAGCTTTTGATCATGCATATATGGAGTAACAAGTTAACAACCCTCAGTCAAGAAAAAAAGGAGAAAAAGTTGTCCTAACATGGCTGCACTCAGAATATTTAGGATTAATGGATATTTAGATGGGCTGTGTAAAAAAGGACATGAGCAGATTTATTTTGAAAATTACTGAGACAGAATTTATTATAATCAGGGGATAGCTATAGTACATGAACCTTTAATTAAAAATGCTGTCTCAATATTTCTTTCACTATTGTAGGTTGATAAATGGATAATGGGTTAAGTTTATGTAAAAAGTGCATAGATTATGTTATATGTACTATAATCGTTCTCGTTATAGCATGCTCTCAAATCCAGTTTTAGATTGTTGTATACATTAGTTAAGTCCTCATTTTGCCTTCCTTTTCGGTACAGAGCACAGAGAAGACACGCCTCACAAGCACCCCACTTAAGCTACATATAAATTGCATGTGTACATGTGTTAATAATTTTGTAGATCAGGAGATGTGCTTTCCTGTTGAATGCACACAATTGCATTGGCACACTGTCGATCTTGGTCATGACTCATTCCCTCCCACCACCAGGCTACTAGTACATCCTACTGGTTTGACTTTCAGAATATTCCATTCTCTTCTCTTTTTAAGCACTATTCACTCCATTTAACTTTCTTTATCCAGAGAAAAGGGAGTGAGCGCTATAAGGCTGATCATGAGTGGGTTCAGTGCTACAGCTGTCGTAAATGGAGAATATTGAATGCAGGCTTCGATACAAAGTCTCTGCCAGATGAATGGTTTGTATCAACCAACCATTCTCTTTTAACATTTGGGTTTGCATTTTCTATTGTAAGGGTATTTTTTGTGGCATACCAATGTTATATCAGCTATATGTTAAAGTTCATTTCTTAGTTTGCAAGATCAATTGCACCCTTCTGGGGTGAACTTGATGAGAGATTTCTGTATAGAAAGAATACTAGCCAAGTTCATCTTGTTGGCTCACCAGTTCACCAGTTGAATATTCAGGTTGCAGTTATATTTGGTATAATATAAGATAAAATGGTATTTGCATTGGGAATTCTATTTATTGAGAAAGTTCTGAAATTTCAGGTTTTGCTACATGCCACCATTCAATGGGAAATGTGAGGTTGCAGAGCAACAAATGGCACGTGGTGTCATTGTGATAGGTGAGAAACGATCTGAACATGATAAGCGTGATAGGATTACCCAGCAGGAAGAGGTGGCTAAGGTAAATGCAAGAGAAACTAGGTCCGATGACAGCCAGTCTCAAAAATTTACTCAAGATGAAGATGTGAAGGTAACTAGAAATCCAAATCTTGTACAATTTGTTGGAGGGTAAACTAACGGAAGGAAATAAATTATTCTTGTTATGCCTTCAGGACGTCAAACTAATCTCAACGGTTGTCAACAAGAAAAGGAAATCATCCAATGGGACCCGGTCGATGGACAAAAACAACAGCGAAGATAAGCATGGTGTGTAGACGAAAACACAATCAATGAAAGTGCATATTTTCTGCTGATCTCCTTTTCGTGAACTAACAATCTGCTATCAGATGATGCTGAAGGCGACTCCTCACAAACTCAGCCTGGTACCCCTCGCCCTGTTTTGAAGAGGATACGTAGGGGCCCTGCTAGAAGTTGTAAGCAGTCATGAAGAACGAAAATTGCCAGGTACCTGTTCTTTCCCTTTTTTTCAGCTGTAACGAGGCTTGAGCATTTACTCTCTTGTTATGTTGGAGTCAATTCTCAGAGTCTCACTCACCGTAATATGAAATCTTGCCTGTTCTCTCTTGCTATCTGCTTCATGCCTCTGATTAGTTCTTTTCTCTGCAGCTAGCAATAGATTCCTTTGTTTAGATGCCGATGCGTGATGCTTCTCTTGCCAAAGCAGCTCTTCCCGTGGTGTAGTTGGTTCCCGATTTGTCTCTGCTTGCTTAAGCAAAACTCAACTCATCAATCGTAGCGGCTTGTTTATATATGAAAAAAAAACTGCGACCTCGTCTGTAAGTAGTGTGCATCCTCGCTCATGGAAGTTCTATATATAGGCTTTAGCTTTTAGGTGCTGAAATGTGTACAGTAGCCTGTCAGCAAGCTAGGCGCGACAGTTTCGATAGCATGATTGTTGTGTGATGATCATCACCAGTATGACTAGAAAACTTCTTCACTGCACTAGCGTGTGCTTTACTGCTACTCTCTTCGTAGTTTTTCGTCACTGTGCCTGTGGTGAGTGTGAAACCCAGTGCCATTTGCATGTTCACCCAATGATTCATTCACTCCAGGCCTCGCGAATTGATTCAAGAATACTATGCCACATGACATGTCCTACCACAAAGCAGTGTTTTCCCTGTTATTTATTGTGTACTCTACATGCACTTTTTTATGTAGTTTATGCACCTCTATTATGTCACCAACCAAAAAAATGGTACTCCGTACTCAATTGTTTTTTCTTCAGATGATGCTACTCCAACACTGGACCACTGATAGCACATAACTGCTCTGATTAGCCAAACATTTTTTTTGTCAATCCTTCATTAACTGATTAACTCTATAATAATTTCGTTTGCCATGCTGAGCAGATCAAACAACAACATCCAAACCAAAACCAAACCAAAACAGTTGTTTTTCACCTGTATAATATAATTATAACCATAATAATTACAATCATTCCAAGAATGACACCCACATCGTCGACACCTACTCGACGAACTGCTTGCCTTCGAAGGTCTGCGCGAACATCCAGTCCGGCGGCGCGACGCTGTAGGCGACGACCGTGCGGCCCCTCCCGCCGGTGACCTCGAACGACAGCGGCTGGCCGCGGAGGTCGGCGTCGCACTGCCAGTTCTGGCCCCAGTTCCTCCCCATCGGGATCCACCCGGTCCTCGACCCTTTCACCTTCACCGCCGCCACCTCCCCGTCCGCCGCCACGTTCGTGATCAGCACCTGCAGGAAGCTGGCGCCGCCGGTGATGGTGAACCTCATCCCCCCTGCCCTGTCACAGCTCACCCTGCACCACCACCACTCATTTCGTTCATTCATTAGATGGAACCCGATATGAGCAATGTGCCGATGTGTTCTGGGGCGGAGCTAGAGTATTAAGGTGGCATGCCCAGGAACCTGGTCAAAAAAAAATTATAGCTATACCTAACCTATTTTCACCGTGTGCACCATTCTCAATACAAATTTAGACATCCGCATTAGCTTAAACTTAATATAAGACAGAGTAAATTAAACAAGTAGCACCCCCCTCAATCTCACTCTAGCTCCGCCGCCCATGGATGTGTTTGATGCTTTGATTCACGCAGAGCTGATCAGTAGTTGCAGCTAAATTTTTGGTTCTCTTATTGGAGTTGTAGTACTATCTAGAGTTCATCCATCAATGGCTAATGTCATGAAAACCCAAATTGCGGTAGTTTGTTATAAAACTTCATACTGTTTAATACGAGTCGTTAAAAAAAGTGATGCTTTGACTCATGCGGAATTCAGCAGATTGGCAGTAAGATTTAACCTTATCTTGTTAGAGTTGTAGTACTACTACAGTTCTAGAAAAATGGAATACTTGGAGTGTACTCCTGCATCAGCAGTTGGGGCAATGGGACACACTCATGGCAATTGTCTGAAACTGTGGAGGTGCTCATAATTAACAAAGCACAAGTCAGATTTAAAAAGGGGGAAGCTAGCAGCAGTGATTAAAGATTTAAAGCTGCTCTTTGCTCCATGCAAAGCAGCAGGAAACACGCACTGTCCGCATATTCTGTGTTCCATCTCCAATGATCAAACATCATTCTGAACTTTCGCAAAAGCAGCACTGGTTCAGCCTAGAGAAACACACTCCAAATGCACTACTCAAGAATGATAGCGCCATGCCCTTTTTGCATGGTCAGAATTCACACATCAGCTAGTTGCAGAATGATACGCTACAAGTGATCAATGACCAGCGAGCAAATCATGAACATGATGTGTGCAGTACTAAGAGCAAGTTTAATAGTAGCTCACTACTAACTCCAAATTATTTATAGCCAATGTAATAGCTAATTCATACAATAGTTGCTTACTATACTATTAATACTTGGTCCCATCTGTCATACACATATTACGTCTTGAAGTCCGTGTTGCAGCTAGCTACAGATCTATAGCCCACTGCTCTTCTCTCTCTTCCTTTATCTCTTTAAAATATGTTTATAGCTGGCTTATAGCCTGCTATTGTACCTGCTCTAAGAGCAAGTTTAATAGTATAGCCCACTACTAGCTCCAATTCATCTATAGTCAATCTAATAGCAGTTGCTTACTATACTATTAATATATGGTCCCACATGTCATACACACACTGCGTCTTGGAGTCCGTGTTGCAGCTGGCTACAGATCTATAGCCCGCTGCTCTTCTCTCTCATCTTTTATCTCATTAAAATATATTTATAGCTGGCTAATAGTCTGCTATTGTACCTGCTCTAATACTCCCTCTGATAGATGAAGTTCCAGAATACGGGCAATCAAACTTAAAACTGCTTGGACTACTCAATCGTACTAAGATAGTACTCTCTCCGTCCTAAAATACAGTAATCTAGTAGTATTAGATTAGACACAACCTAGTACTACAAATCTGAACACAACTAATTGAGTCCAATCTAGTACTTTTTTTTGCCGCGCCGGCTTTTCCGACCAAACATTGTACCAAGAAGGAGAACATTCAGAACAGTACAGGGAAAAAAAACAAGAGTCAAAACTCTCACACCAATAGGATCGATAAACAACCCATACTAGCAGAGCCGAAGCTAACACACACTAGATCTAATCTAGTATTAGCTTGCTATATTTTGAGACGAAGCAAGTAGTGAATTTGTCCTAAAAATGTATATCTCCATGTCGCTCTACTCGTTTCACTTCACTAACATATAACTATAAGTAACAAAAACATGTATTGGAGACTATGGTGATGTAAAAGAAAAGTGTGGGAGAAGCTTATTGTTTTACCTCCGGAACTGCACCGGCACAATGTCGGCCTTGGCCTTGGCGACGCGGAGGAACGCGGCCTCCGACATCTCGAAGTGCTCCTTGGGGAAGTTGCACCAGCCGCCGTAGTCGTCGGAGAGTCCGAGGTTGGGCGCGCAGAAGTCGGTGGCCGTCACCACCACCGTCGGGCTGCCGCGGAGGCACCACAGCACGTGGTTCACGCACCGCACCTCGTAGCAGCCGCCGCACGCGCTGCCGCGCCCGAACAGCGCGCCGCTCACGCCGGCGGTGTACCTCCCGTACCTGAAGATGTCCAGGTCGCCGTACCCACAGGCTCCACCACCTTGCATTTGCAGGTTCAAAGTTCAGACTTCAGACAACACATTGCATTCAGACAAAAAATTGATAATTTTTGCTCCGTTGTCAAGTGAGATGGAGATGATCAGCTTTACAGTAGCCAACAAGATGTCAAGATTAAGGCCCTGTTTCAAGATAGAGTTTTGAGCAGATTATTGCCGTGGATTATTGATTTGATTATAGCAGCAAATTAACATTTTATTTCATTTTTTTTAACAATTTCAGTAATTCAATAGAAGAAAGTGTTTTTTTTTCTTTTTATGAAACAAGTGGTTTTGTATTGGTATGTATGGAATGGATGAAAAATGAACTTATTTGGAACAAAGGGTGGTACTAGATAGTTTGATCATGTTGAGATGTCCTTGAATTCAGGATATCCCAAGTGAGGAAATGCAGTGTGGTTGGGCTGCCATGAATCTTGATCTGACAATATATGTTGCGTTACTTTGACACTTAATAATCCATGGAGCAATTACTGCAAATGTACTCTCAAGGACTTAAATGTGTACTACGTCATGGACAGTAAACAGCAAGGAAATATCATATGATAGTACCAGATTGCCTGTCATAACTATAGTAGTATTATTGTCAAATGCATTCAATGTGCCTCAGCTTTTCTATAACCTACCTAAAAGGAAAAAAGATAACTGGTACTACTAGGACAGCATTAGTCCAATAATTTAAGGCCCACTTAGTCCAATAATGTAGTATTATCGTTTGTTTTTTTCGTCCGACTAGGAAAGCATTAGTGCACTAATGCACATAAAAGGTTTTATCTAATGATATTAGACAAAATATTTGATTGGAATGATAGCTTTATTAGCATTGGCACCAACATTCTTTTATAACCCTGAAAGAAACCTTTTTACTAACCTTTTTTACAAATTAAAACAAAATGGACCTGCCAACAACAGGACACACATTGGAAGTTCAGTTCGAAGAGTCACAATCTATCTGAAGAAAGAGAAAGGGAAGAACAAGTTTCAGCAGTGAATCTTCACTCCTGTTTCCTACTTCTAACTTGAACTTCACTTCCCACTATGCCGGATCTGCACAATACTACACCATCTGCCCACCATTCATCCTTGCAAACTACATTCACCATCTCCATGATGAATCCATCCAAAGAAAAATGCAGAAAAAGGGCATATGTTCTTGATCCTACCAACTGACAAAGATTCAGAAGCTTAATCTGTTAAAAAACACACACACAGATTGCACATACCATCATTCAGCGGGTGCCCCAGGGACTCCTTGATGTAGGTCGCCGAGCCCATCCTCCACTCCTCATACCCGCCATTGCCAAGCCTTATGCAGCCACTCAAGCTCACTCCAGAAAGCAGCAGCAGAAGCAAGAACAGCAGCACTGAGCTCATCACACACACACACGCCCTGGCTCTACTCTCTGATGATCAATGCCTCTCTTGGAGGGAAGAAAAATGTCTGTGATGGATTGGAGGAGAGTTCTTGGTGCTGTTCTTTTTGGTATTCTTGTGTTCTTGGTCTGAACTCACTGTGAACTGTGAAGTCTGAAATGTTGCAGTGTTTTGGCCTGTGGTGGGAGACTGGAATCGTGGGTAGTCAAAGATGAGAGGAGCACAGGCACAACACAGGGGGAGAGTGGTGGAAGGGGTCCTTCCTTTCTGCTCTCGCTTTATTGGGATTTGCAGCAGCTGCAGACGCGGCGGCTTCCCTTTTAAGGACGAGTAGCGAAGCAATTAGCAAAGGTTGCCTTCTTTTGCTATTGCACCCTCGGCAACTTGTGATTTTGCAAAAGCAGTAGCACCTCTCGCTGATCCGTGTTTCTGCAAGCTCCAAGATCCCCAGCTTGCAGTCAGAGCGATTGTGAGACTTGAGAGTTCTGCTTATCTTGTCACCTCACCAAAACGAAGGTTGGTTTTTACCCTGTCTTTTGACATTATCGATATTTTGATAGTAATATTTACTTGTTGCTGTAGGAAACCAAACATAGCCAAAATACTATTCAAAATGCCGGCATTTTGGTAACGGAAGTTTTAGCTTCAAACCTAGACGGCAAAAATCACTACTCAGAACTTGAGAGTGATTTTTGGTTGGAAGAAAAAAGAACTGTGGTGAGTGAGAGTGACTCGAGTGTGTGACCGGATGACCGGAGAGAGCAACTGTTTTTTACCATCGAGATGACACGGTATAGAGAATATACTCTATAATATTGAGTTTATCATAGTTTAATGATTTATAATTGGCATTAATACTCCCTCCGTACTCGTAAATGAAGTCATTTTAGACAGCAGCACGGTCTCCAAAACACAACTTTGAGTTCTTGTTTCCATAAAAATATTTATTGAAAAGTTATATATATATATATATATATATATATATATATATATATATATATATATATATATATATATATATATATATATATATATATATATATATATATATATTCTTTTATGAAAGTATTTTTCAAGACAAATCTATTCATATAATTTTACATTTTCAAACTCAACAACTTGAGAGTTATTCATCACTTATATTCTCAAGATTTAACTTAAACATTGTACTCAACGACTTTCTTTACTAATATGAAGGGAGTATATCATTAGGTTGGCCTTACATGTAAGATTAACTATTGATTTATCCTATTAAAAGTTTTTAAAAAAAATTATGAATTTTTTTAGCCTCTATACACAATGTGAAAGTTTGTGTATAAGTTTAAAGATTTTTGTATTTCATTTTTTATAAAATATTATAATTTATCCATTTATGCTATATAAAATATTTTGTCTTTGTTTTTAATATAAATCATATTTCATATCCTACCCAACATAATTTTATGCTATTATATTTTACGTAAGCAATTTCTCTATCAGTTATCACATAAAATTATTTCTTTTAAAAAAATAAAAATGCCCCAATAACTTGAAAATCTATATGCAAACTTTCATATTGTGTAAGGATGCTATATAGACAATTTTATATCTTATTTAAATATTGATGAAAAACACGAGGCCTGAGAGATCTGCTTAATTCCAGTGCAGGTCCAAAAATCGTCTTCGGGTATGCTAGCGTACCAGTTGATTTGATCCTGTAATCAACAAGAAATAAAGACAACTATAAATTAAACCTATAAATTAATGCTAACTTCGATGTCTTTAAGGGTATTCTGCGTATTTTTCATAAAAATGATCTAGCCGAATGGCATATTGGAGAAGAATTAATAAACTCATCGGCATATTGCAGAAATAAACAACATCAATAGTATATTGTCGAACTGGAACAAACTCTGTGACATATAATACATTCTATTGGATGTAAAATAAATTTATCTAAAATACTTTCTTTGTCCAAACAACGAATTTTTTTTGAGCTTAAAGAGGGAAACTTTATTAATCACGGAGAAAAGGATTACATTCCTGGTCTATTAGGTCTATGATTCCTGCAGGAGCACACAACAACGAATTTGGATAGGTTTTTATTCATATTTGTTATATTTGGATATATTACATTCAATTCTAAATTTAATTTTTATGGGATAGAGGAAGGAGTATAGCACATCAACAGTTTCGATTGATCTACATTCGTGCTAGGCCTTTTCAGGCCTACGGGCTACGGACTCGGGGTTGGGGGCAGCATGAGCATGAGCATGAGCCAGTAACAGTGATTGTGAACTGAGCAGCGCAGTTACACTTACACCAGGATTAGCTGCGATCTTGATCCGAGCTTTAGGGAATGTTTAGTTCCCAAACGAAATTTTTCTCGCTGTCACGTAGCTGCAATTTTTCACGCGGTTTGGACACATGTATGGAGTATTAAATATAGAAAAAAACCAATTACACAGTTCGCCAGGAAATTACGAGACGAATTTTTTAAGTCTAATCGTGTCATGATTTGACAATGTGGTGCTACAGTAAATATTTGCTAATAACGGATTAATTAGGCTTAATAAATTCGTCTCGCACCTAGCGGAATCTGTAATTTGCTTTGTTATTAGACTACGTTTAATACTTTAAATGTGTGTGAGTGTGTTCATATATCTGATATATGCGGGGGCAATTTTTTTTTTGGACTATTAAACAGGCCCTTAGCTCGTAGTACTAGTAGCTCTAGACTTCTGGACAAAGGCCAGGCATGTAATTGCTCGAAACCGTACTTGGCGTCTGATCCATCTCACGCGGTACAAATTGCAAGCAACGCGATTACTTTTTCTTTCGCGGCCATGGAGGAGTCTGATGGTGTGATACCGTGGGATAGTGTGTTAGTAGGATCAGTGTCACCTGGCAAGACATCCTCCTTCTGTTAATATGTTTTACAATATGAATTAGGATATGGTTAAATCAGGCAACAAATAAAGAAACAGTTGAACACATCAACCGAGCACAAACTTGTGGAAACATTTGATTGCATTGATCTTCTGGTTCAACTTCTGAATATTTTGGTGATTGGCATACAGAGATTATTTTTACAGTCTAGTCTACCACCTTAATTTCCTTATTCTTAAGTATGGAGAATACAGGCTGGTTATCCACCAGTAAGGTTTGTTTGGATTCCTCGGTGTCAGTAGATCTCAGCATTGCCATATTCCACGTTGCTACACGCTCCATGCGACCATGCCCTGTTCCTGCCTCCTGCTCTACTGTTGTATCCATCCTTCTCGGAAGAACAACCATTTTTTTTTTCGAAAATAGGAAGAACAGCCTTTGTTCCCATGAGGCCATGACAGCCATGCCGACATCTCTACGAAGTTGCTAGCACATCCGTTTCATAACAACTGATACTAAACGGTGAATGCTTCACTATAGCCAATGTAATAGCTAATTCATACAATAGTATAGCCCACTACTAGCTCTATATCTTCTATAGCTAATGTAATAGCCAATTCATACAATAGTTACTTACTGTACTAGTAATACCTGGTCCTACATGTCATACACACATTATGTCTTGAAGTCCGTGCGTCCGATTTCGATTATTATTTGCATTTATTAATTTGAGGAATTAGCTCTAGATTAAATTGAACAATTTCTTCGGACGATTTATTTTACAAATTTTAAAGCTGGAAAGGGGAACTTCAGGGCGTGACACCCGCTGCTCTTCTCTCTCTTCCTTTATCTCTTTAAAATATGTTTATAGCTGGCTTATAGCCTGCTATTGTACCTGCTCTTAAACTTTAACCACTCATCTTTCTTCTTAAATAATTATGAACGCTAGAAATGATGTTATGGTATTAAAATGGGTTATTTCCTAAATATACACATAAAAAAAAGTCCATTTCGATCCAACAATATATAGGTAATTAATTGATGGTTAAAGTTTAAATGAGAAAGTCGAAATTATCAGTTGCTAAAACTTGGAAGGGGGAGTATGTTTTGGACGTCTAAAACTTGCTGGCGGTCATGAATGAATTCAGCCCACTATTTTCTCGTCAATGAATTCGGTCCACTGACTGATTCCAATGAATTCGGCTTGGTTAGTTCATGTCAGCAATTTGGGCCCAGAAGTGAATTCAGCCCACAAACATCCCATCAACAAAGTCAGCCCAATAAAGGCTAAAATGAATTCGGCCCACTTAAATTCCCATAACAAATTCAGCCTACAAAAGAAATTGGCCCAGCTACTGCGTATGAACGAATTAGGCCCATGAATATTATTGGCCCAACTTTAATTCCAATCTACGAACTGGGCCAAGAATAAATATGGCCCACCTAATTGCAGTCGACAATTTGGCCCACCAATGAATTTGGTCCACTGAATTCTCGTCAGCAAATGCAGCCCACGAGGGAATTTGGACCACAAAATTCCCGTCACCAAATTCAGCCCACTGGAAAATTTGGTCCACCTGTCTCGTCAACAGATTTCATCGCCCGCGGCCACCGGCGGCCGGCGAACGCCTCCGTCGCGGCCGGCGCAGGCTGGGGAATTCCACCGGCGGGTTCGCCCATGGCCTCCCCTCGCGAACCGAGATCCGGGAGCGCTGCACCGCCGAAAGGGAAGAAGGCGGCGGCGGCGATGGCGGCGCCTCCCAATTCACCGATTGGGTGGTGGCGCGAGGTGAGAGCGCGCTTGTGGCTGCACACGGTGGAAGTATGTCCCCCAGACCAATGGCTTGTTTGGCGCCGCTCGGCTCCGCCGTGCCGCCGCCACCGCCTCGTTTTGCAGAGCCGGCTGGCCCGCCCTGGTAACGCTTTTTCTTAATCTTAGGGTAAAGTCTCCGTAGAGTTTTTAAATGTCGCACATCGGTGAAGTCAATCATGTGTTGTCCTAAGGGAATGATTAGTGGATTAGTGGATTATTGAGAGGGAATGAAACTAATAGGAGTTGAGCGGGTTTGATGTTATTATTAACATTTTTTTTTCTTGTCAGTGGATGGATGTAGGAATTTAACAGGGATGGAAAATATAAGGGATTGATACACCATCATTTCAATACCATTTTTTTTCTTGTCTGTTGATGGATGTAGGAATTCAACAGGGATGGAAAATATAAGGGATCAACACCATCATTTCAATACAGGAGAGAAATCCTTTTTTTTTAAAGCAGAGAGATGAGTAGATCTTAGCTCCTTATGATACTACATCCAAGCTAATTTTTTTATAACCAACCAGATATTTTATATTGTAGTTGCTTGGTAAAACGCAATCAGCATTACACACAGAGCTAGGATTGGTAATAGAAGATAGACTTTAATCCCACACCAACACTTTCATCTAAACTCCTCCCCTTCCTCAAGACTCTAAGTGGCAAAACAGTCTGTATATTATTTTCTTGGCATCTCATACGGAACAATTTGTTAGTAAAACTTTCTCCACAGACCGACTGCCACTGCCTGCTTTGATGCATCGGAAGCCAAACCGCTGGAATTTCACGGTGATTCCACCTATTCTGCTAGGTGGAGTGTACCTACCTCCGCTCTCCAGCTGTTATAAGATTTGGTTGGTCGTCTCTTTGGTCAACCCGGCTAATAAAGCCCTCCAGCTGTTGTTTGTGTGAGAACGTGGGATGCATACAAGATACGGAGTAATTCTTTACTCAAAGTTGAAAAAACCTCTCCTTTTTTCTTTGTTTGAAGAGGTGGAAGTCAACTTTCTTGCACATCCATTTGTGGTTTACTCCCATTTCCCTCTGTTTGAATCTGGCTCTCCTCCTAGTTTCTCTCTGAAAGCAGCCTTGCATTTGATCAGCAAGAAGAAAGATCAAGGGCCTCTTCTTCTAGGAGTGAGCTGCAGTTCTGATCTTACTACTAGTCAGGTAAACAATATTTCAATAATCACTAGCTGGCAGTTGTCCTATTCTGTTTTCTGACTGCATCATTGAAGAATGAAGACAATATTTACTCTTACTCGTGTATCCAATTTTTGCCGTTAAAGTTGCAAATTTGTGTTTGAGGCCCATATTTCGGTCTTCTTATACATGGCCTGATAGAGTTTAAGAGTAGAGTAGCCCATATTGACTGCATCTTTGAGCAATAATTTCTTATTTTGGTTAGTTCTAATTATTTTCAATGTTTATTAGGTGAATGGATTATTGAGTTTCAAGCTGTAATGGTCATTTGAAGAAAACAGTATATTTTGAAAAAAAGGGAAATAGGTTTGTACATTGACCAACATGGCTACACTACCAATAGCCACCGGCATTGGGTGGGTAGTTTGTCCTATCATCAAGCTTATCTTTGAGAAGGTCCAATCTTATACATCAACCCAGTACAAGTGGCAATCTGACTTGGAGGATGATCTAAAAAAGATCGAATCCACTTTGATAAAAATCCAATTGGTGCTGGGTGCTGCTGAAAGGTCGCAAATGCTAGATTGCAACCAAGAAGCTCTACTTTGCCAAAATGAAAGATTCTGCCTATGATGCCGACGACGTCATGGATGAATTTGATTACCTGATTCTGAAGGCAAATGCTCAGCAGAAGAGCAAGCTAAGTAGCTTGGCCTCCAGTTCTCTTGCCATAGGAAAGCGTTTGGTTGGCCAAGACAAGTTCAGATCCAAGTTAAGGAGGGTCCTCAATAGCCTGATTAGAGTAAAAGAATGTGCTGACATGCTCATCAAAGTGATTGGGGCTGAAAACTCTAATTCATATATGCCTCCTCAGCCACTTCAATGGCGTGTCACCAGCTCAATTTCTCCTGGCCAAATTATCATTGGCCGACAAAATGAGCAGGATGATCTAGTGCACCGACTTCTGAGAGAAGCTGATGGACCAGAGCCAAGCAGAGGACTAACAATATCACCAACACCATCTATAATTACCATAGTTGGCAGTGGTGGCATTGGGAAAACTGCATTAGCTCAGCTTATTTACAATGACAGAAGAATAGTCAGTGGTTTTGATCTGAGGACATGGATATATGTTTCAAATATCTTCAATAAGGTCAAAATCACCAAAGAGATTTTGAAATCAATTGATAGAAACAGTGATATAACAAATTTCAGTTTTAACATGCTCCAGGAAGATCTTAAGAACAAGTTAACAGCAAAGAAGTTTCTACTTGTGCTAGATGATGTGTGGTATGATGAAAAGATTGGTGAGCTTACAAATGCTGATAGATGGAGAGAATTGTTTGCTCCTCTATGCTATGGAGCTAAAGGAAGCAAAATTCTTGTTACTGCTCGAACAAATATTGTTTCAAGGATTTTGGGTTGCCCAGCACCATTCCATTTGGAGGGTCTGAAGGGTGAAGATAGTTGGAACCTCTTCAGGATCTGCGCATTTGGCGCTGAAGATCCAGGAAATTATCCAGAACTAGAGTCTATCGGTGAATGTATTGTCCAAAAGTTGAATGGCTCAGCATTAGTCATAAAGGTTGTTGGTGCACATTTGAATGCTAACCTCAACGTTGAAGAGTGGACACGAGTTATGAAAAGTAGTTCATCAAACAAGGAAGACATTATGCAAATTTTGCGTCTGAGCTATGAATGCTTGCCAGGTCACCTCCAGCAATGTTTTACTTTTTGCAGCCTGTTCCCCAAAGGCTATTCTCTTGAGCCTGACTTGTTGGTGAATATGTGGATAGCCCATAAATTTGTTCATGGTCATATAGGCACATATGAAAGTATGAGAGAAACTGGTAGAAGTTATTTCAATGAACTATTATCTAGATCATTTTTTCAGGAACTTCAGTATGGCCATACAATACGTTATGTTATGCATGACCTCATGAATGACCTTGCTTCTCACATTTCCAGAGGTGAGTACTCCAGAATAGAAAGAGATGGTAATCTTGCAGAAATTTCAGGAACAACTCGGCATCTGTCTATACCTGTCGAAAGAGTAAATGAACTCCATGGATTCCATAACTTGCAAAGGCTGCGCACGCTAATAGTTTCTGAACGAAGGCAGGTCTCTTTGCTCAAAACTTTGTCTGCAGGCGGATGTTTTTAAGGAATTCAAGTGCATAAGAGTATTGGATTTAAGTGGCTGTTGCTTAGAATTTCTGCCTACATATATTGATCATTTGATACATCTCAGATTTCTTTATCTCCAACATGTTGGATAAGTCTTTGTGATCCTTGGTTGTGATTCTTCTTTTTGCTTTTGGATAGTTTCACCTTTTTCAGGACAGCATCTACCCTTTAGCATATTTTTCAGGTGCTAGGACAGCTGCGGTTAGTAGGACAGCAACAGTTAGCATCTTCTTTATGCCTCCTTTATGCTTTATTCAGTTTGGATGCCCTCTAGGACAGCATCCCATTCAAATTTCGAATTTTAGACTAGGAGGGTGTAGCAATAGGCTAGCAGCCAGCTCTGGCTATATATATGTATCCAACCTCCCTCGGGTAGGTATGGCTTTTGTGTTTTTGTGAATGAAGAAAACCAGAAAATTGCCCCATCTCGAGTGCCATCCTCTTCTCAATGAGAGTAACCATTGAAATTCTAACATCTGGTATCAGAGCCACACTTTCCTGTAGGCTAAACATCTCTTGTTCCACCCCTTCCCAAGCTCGGTTGAGCTCTCAGCCAGCAGCAGCAGCACTGGTTGCTCCTCCTTCCCCTTTCCCTTCCCCCTCTCCACGCAGCAGCCCCCCGGAGGTGCGCCATGTCCGACGCTCGGTCTCGGCGTTTGGTCGCCTCGAGCACTTGGCGTCAGCAGGACGCCGAGCTCGCCGCAGCAGAAGAGCGCAGGCGAGCAACGGCTCAGACCGCTGCAGCAGCAGCAGCGAGGGTGGCCAAACTGGCGGCAGTGGAGTTGGCAGCAGCCAGGGCGGAGGCGGAGGCGGAGGCGGCGGAAGATGCGGCACGTGCGGCGGAGGTAGAGGTTGAGACCTTGCGCAGCAGCATCAACGGCTCCATCGCCGGCGACATCACCGCCGACAGGGAGCTTGAGGAGTTGGCAAGAGGAAGGGCATGGGAGCGGGCAGAGCGGTGGGCAGCAGCCCACCTCCACGGCGGCGGCGGCGGCCCAAGGGACCGCGCGCCCGCCGACGGGAACCCAGACGGGCGCTGGCGTGCCGGCGGCAGCCCGGAGCCCGCACGCGGCCCTCGCAGGCAGCGCGGCTCTCTCTCCCCTGACTGGCGCCATGGTCACCACGGCGTCCAGACGGTGGTCAGGGACTTTGGTCCCGGCGGTGGGTGGCCTACCCTCACCAAAACCAACTACATCGAGTGGGCCGCGGTGATGAGGGTGAGGCTCCAGGTGCGGCACATGTGGGAGGCAGTCCGGTACGGGCGACGTCGACTACGACGAGGATCGGCGGGCACTGGATGCCCTCATCGCTGCAGTCCCGCCCGAGATGCAGTTCTCGCTTTCCCAGAAGCGGACTGCCAAGGAGGCCTGGGACGCCATCGCTGCGGCACGCATCGGCAGCGACCGCGCCCGCAAGTCCACACTGCAGGCACTCCGCAAGGAGTGGGAGAACCTGCCCTTCAAGCCAGGTGAGGATGTTGATGACTTTGCTCTCCGTCTCAACACTCTCTTGCAGAAAATGGTGCAGTACGGCGACGACACCTACGACGAGGAGAGAGCTGTCGAGAAGCTCTTCCGCTGTGTCCCTGAGAAGTACAGGCAGATCGCTCGCTCGATCGAATCTCTGCTGGACCTCTCCACGATGTCGATCGAGGAGGCGTTAGGTCGCCTCAAGGTCGTCGATGGTGATGAGCCACAGCCTCTCTCGGGGCCCATCAC
The DNA here is from genome assembly GCF_034140825.1 of Oryza sativa Japonica Group. NCBI lineage: Eukaryota > Viridiplantae > Streptophyta > Magnoliopsida > Poales > Poaceae > Oryza > Oryza sativa. The sequence goes on along the minus strand of NC_089040.1, from coordinate 25,835,165 downwards.
CATCGGCGGGAAGCTCAATCTCACTCGGGAGCAGTGGGAGGCCTCTCAGGGTGACGGGAGGAAGGGGGAGTCATCTTCCCCGACAGGCGGCCGTAAGCCGCGCAAGGCGCGGGGAGGTGTCCAGCTACGGTGGGCGCGAAGACGTGCCGAGGGTGGCGCCCGCAGAGGCGCCCAGGGCGTTGCCACCGGCAACCACAAGCCGGCACGAGACAACGCCTGCCGCAACTGTGGCAAGCTTGGCCATTGGGCCAAAGACTGTCGACAGCCACGACGTGGCCAGGCCCACGTCGCACGGGTGGAGGAGGAAGAGCCGGCTCTGCTCCTGGCTCATGCAAGCATCGAGCTACCTCCAGCGGCACCGGCCGCAGCGGCTTTCCTCCACCTTGATGAGCCGAAGGTACTCGTCTCCCTCTGCAACGGCTCCAGCAACGACAAGGCTGATGGGTGGTACCTCGACACCGGCGCCACCCATCACATGACCGGCTGACGGGAGTTCTTCACCGAGTTCGACTCCAGCGTCCAAGGCTCCGTCAAGTTCGGGGACGCCTCCGGCGTGGAGATCAAGGGTGTTGGCTCCGTCACCTTCACTGCCAAGTCCGGTGAGCACAGGCTGCTCACCGGAGTCTACTACATCCCCGCGTTGAGGAATTCTATCATCAGCGTGGGACAGCTGGATGAGAACGGCTCACGCGTGTTGGTCGAGGACGGACTCATGAGGATTTGGGATCGCCGTCGTCGCCTTCTTGCCAAGGTAACCAGAGGCACTAATCAACTCTACATCCTCAGCGCGCAGGTCGCACAACCAGTTTGCCTCGCCGCTCGTCGGGACGACGAGGCGTGGCAGTGGCACGAGCGCTTCGGGCACCTCCACTTCGAGGCCCTGAAGCAGCTCAGTGCTAAGGAGATGGTGCGAGGCATGCCGTGCCTGGACCACGTGGAGCAGCTCTGCGACGTTTGCGTGGTGACGAAGCAGCGGCGGCTCCCCTTTCCCCAGCAGACGAGCTTCCGAGCCAAGGAGCGGCTCGAGCTCGTGCACGGGGACTTGTGTGGCCCAGTGACAGCGGCCACACCAGGAGGACGACGTTACTTCCTGCTGCTCGTCGACGACCTCTCCCGTTACATGTGGGTGATGGTCCTCGGCAGCAAGGGAGAGGCTGCGGACGCCATCAGGCATGCGCAAGCTACTGCAGAGGCGGAGTGCGACCGCAAGCTGCGCGTGCTGCGCACCGACAACGGCGGCAAATTCAGTTCGCGTCGTACTGCGCTGATGAGGGCATTCAGCGCCACTACACCACGCCGTACAGCCCGCAGTAGAACGGCGTCGTCGAGCGGCGCAACCAGACGGTTGTGGGGATGGCTCGGGCCCTCCTCAAGCAGAGGGGGATGCCGGCCATCTTTTGGGGGGAGGCGGTGGTGACGGCCGCCTACATCCTCAACCGCTCGCCTACCAAGGCCCTCGATGGCAGGACACCGTACGAGGCTTGGCATGGGCGCAAGCCGGCGGTCTCCCACCTATGGGTCTTCGGCTGCCTCGCGTTCGCCAAGGAGCTTGGCCACATCGGCAAGCTCGACGACAGGAGCACCCCAGGGGTGTTCATCGGCTACGCGGAGGGCTCGAAGGCCTACCGCATCCTCGACCTGGAGACACAGCGTGTGCGCACTGCGCGCGACGTTGTGTTCGACGAAGGGCGAGGGTGGGTATGGGACAAGGCGGTGGACGATGGTTCGACTCCGATGTACGACGACTTCACCGTCGAGTACGTCCACTTCGAGGGAGCTGGGGGAGTAGGCAGCTCTTCTTCATCGAGCGTGTCTACCCCAGCCCCCGAATCTCCACCGACTCCGACACCAACACACCCTCGGGCCACGACTTCGACTACGACGAGCTCTTCGTCGACACCACCCCAGCCAGTGACTCCACATGCTCCAGCACCAACAGTCACTCCTCCAAGCACGTCTACTTCGACGCCAGCTCGTGTTGAGCGCAGCCCGGTGGAGTTCGCTACTCCGCTCTCCCACGACGGGGAGCGCATCGCATACCACGACGGTGAGCAGCTACGGTACCGTACGATGGAGGATCTTCTCGGCGACCAGCCGGTGCCGGGACTGGTGCCTCGCGACCTAGAGGCGCAGTTGCACCTTGCGTGCGACGACGGTGAGCCTCGGTCTTTTGCAGAGGCCGAGAAACACGCGGCATGGCGTGCCGCGATGCAGTCGGAGATGGACGCGGTTCAGGAGAACCGCACCTGGGAGCTTGCTGACCTCCCTCGTGGTCACCGCGCGATCACCCTTAAGTGGGTGTTCAAGCTGAAGAGGGATGAAGCCGGAGCCATCGTCAAGCACAAGGCTCGCTTGGTGGCACGCGGTTTCGTGCAGCAGGAGGGGATCGACTACGACGATGCCTTCGCTCCCGTGGCACGGATGGAGTCCGTGCGACTCCTTCATGCGCTGGCTGCTCAGGAAGGCTGGGGCGTCCATCACATGGACGTCAAGTCGGCGTTTCTGAACGGCGACTTGAAGGAGGAGGTCTACGTGCACCAGCCGCCGGGATTTGTGATCCCCGGCAAGGAGGGCAAGGTGCTACGCCTGCACAAGGCCCTCTACGGCTTGCGGCAGGCACCGAGGGCGTGGAATGCCAAGTTGGATTCCACGCTCAAGGGGATGGGCTTCGAGCAAAGCCCACACGAGGCGGCCATCTACCGGCGGGGCAATGGAGGAAATGCCTTGCTGGTGGGTGTCTACGTCGACGACTTGGTGATCACCGGCACCAAGGATGCGGAGGTCGCGGCGTTCAAGGAGGAGATGAAGGCCACCTTCTAGATGAGTGATCTGGGGCCTCTCTCCTTCTACCTGGGGATCGAAGTGCACCAGGACGACTCCGGGATCACGCTTCGACAGACCGCCTACGCCAAGCGCGTCGTTGAGCTGGCTGGGCTCACCGATTGCAACCCAGCTCTCACTCCGATGGAGGAGAGACTGAAGCTGAGCCGCGACAGCACGGCGGAGGAGGTGGATGCTACACAGTACCGGCGTCTTGTGGGGAGCCTTCGCTACCTCACCCACACACGGCCGGACTTGGCCTTCTCCGTCGGCTACGTCAGTCGGTTCATGCAGCGACCGACGACGGAGCACCAGCAGGCTGTGAAGAGGATCATCCGCTACGTTGCGGGGACTCTCGACCACGGTCTCTACTACCCAAGGTGTCCTGGCAAGGCACACTTCGTCGGGTACAGCGACAGCGACCACGCCGGCGACATCGACACCAGCAAGAGCACGAGCGGGATTCTCTTCTTCCTCGGCAAGTGCTCGTTAGCTGGCAGTCGGTCAAGCAGCAGGTGGTGGCCCTGTCCAGCTGCGAGGCCGAGTACATGGCGGCCTCCGCCGCTTCGACCCAGGCGCTCTGGCTTGCTCGACTGCTTAGTGATCTCCTCGGCAGAGACACTGGAACGGTGGAGCTCAGGGTGGATAGCAAGTCCGCTCTGGCCCTGACAAAGAACCCCGTTTTTCACGAACGGAGCAAGCACATCCGGGTGAGGTACCACTTCATCCGAAGCTACTTGGAAGAAGGGAGCATCAAGGCGAGCTACATCAACACCAAGGACCAGCTTGCGGACTTGCTCACCAAGCCTCTTGGGAGGATCAAGTTCCTCGAGCTCTGCTCCAGGATCGGGATGGCCCAACTTCCCCACAAGACGACGCACAAGACTTAGGGGGAGAATGTTGGATAAGTCTTTGTGATCCTTGGTCGTGATTCTTCTTTTTGCTTTTGGGTAGTTTCACCTTTTTCAGGACAGCATCTACCCTTTAGCATATTTTTCAGTTGCTAGGACAGCTGCGGTTAGTAGGACAGCAGCAGTTAGCATCTCCTTTATGCCTCCTTTATGCTTTATTCAGTTTGGATGCCTTCTAGGACAACATCCCATTCAAATTTTGAATTTTAGACTAGGAGGGTGCAGCAATAGGCTAGCAGCCAGCTATGGCTATATATATGTATCCAACCTCCCTCGGGTAGGTATGGCTTTTGTGTTTTTGTGAATGAAGAAAACCAGAAAATTGCCCCATCTCGAGTGCCATCCTCTTCTCAATGAGAGTAACCATTGAAATTCTAACACAACATACGCAAAACTCGCTTCCAAATTCACTCTGTAAACTTCACCATTTACTTGTGTTGTCCATACGCTGGCATTCATGTTTCATGGACAGGCGACTTGTTACTTTTCCTAAGTGCTTGGGCACCTTGAGCAGCATTTTGTGTATTGATGTTCATCGTATGTGCACTGTTGATTTAGCTGCCAGCAGCCATATGCCATGTCTTCGAGCGGCTGGGGAATTCTGTGTTGATAAGAGTAAAGTGCAGGGACTAGAGGTGCTGAAGCAGATGAATGAACTTCAGGGGTCGCTTGCTATTACATCTCTTGAGAATGTGAAAAGCAGGGATGAGGCAACTGATGCTCAACTATTCAGAAAGAGTCAAATCTTTAAACTGAAACTGCAATGGGGTTCTTCTAATGCTTCTAGCAAGTCTGACAAAGCGAATGATGTGTTCGATGCTTTAAGACCTCACTCGGGCCTTGAGGAATTGATTGTTCAGGGATATCCAGGGTGTGTGTCCCCATCTTGGTTGGAGTCAGAGTGGCTCTCTAGACTGAGACACATTAGCATTTCTGATTGCAAGTGTTGGAAGTTGCTTCCATCTTTAGGCCAAATACAATCTCTCAGGACACTTCGTATTGCTAGACTGAATGCAGTGGTTTGTATAGGCCCCGAGTTTTATGGGACTGCTGGCTTTCCCTCACTGGAGATTCTGGAAATGATAGAGTTGCCAGAATTGGCAGAATGGTCTTCTGTGGACTGTTTTTTTCCTGCTCTTCTTGAGGTGTGCATCAGAGGATGCCCCAAGCTGAAACAATTGCCACCAGTTGTTCTCCCACCTGTAAGAATGAGTATATATGTATCTACCGAAGTTTGCAGGCTGCGAAATCATAATCGCCTGGAGACATGTTTTACTCAGGAGGTGAGCTTAAGCACACTCTTGGATATGTTGCATCTTCGTCGTCTGGAACCTGTGAAATGTGTAAATATCATCTTTGAAGGAGCAAACACTCTGGAAGATGGACTTAAAGATGTAACAACAAATCTGCCATCCCTTGAAGAGTTGGTTATCAGGGGATGTTCTGATCTGCAGCATGCTTTTGCAGCTAGTAAACAGCGGGAAGAGGATGGGAATGTCTTTTCTTCGGCATCTATTCAATGTCTCAAAATGATTGGCTGCAACCTGACAGTGGACATTTTTCTTAGTGTGTTTCAGAACATTAGTTTCCTTTCATTGTGGATAAACGATTGCAACATCACTTATTCAACTCCTGAACGTGTGTTGGCCATGCCAAAGTCAGTGACTGGAGTACTTGAGAAGCTGTGTATTTTAAGCTGTGATGGGTTGACAGCTTTCATGGGCCTAGAAACATTCTTAAGGTTAAGCACAATAGAAATTGCAAGTTGCCCCAAGTTAACGTCAGTGCCAGACTTTAGGTGTCTTCCAGCCCTCCAGAACTTGATCATAAAGAATTGCCCTGAGCTCAAGGAACTACCTGAAAATGGTAACCTAACAACATTAACTGCACTGGTTGTGGAACACTGCAACGCGCTAATATCACTGAGGAACCTGCGAGACCTTTCTTTCCTCTCAAAACTGGTGGTCAGAAATTGTATGAAGTTAATGGCTTTGCCTCAGATGATTAGTTTCTCTTCCCTCAGAGTCTTGATCATAAAAAACTGCCCTGAAGTAGTTTCTTTACCAGAAGATGGTCTTCCTGTGTCCCTTAATTGTTTGTATTTGGCTGGATGCCATCCAGTGCTGGAGGAACAGTTTGACCAGAAAAATGGTAGTGAATGGGAGAAGTATGAAGTGTTGCCGTTTTGTTTCTTTGCTGATAAATCAATAGAAGATATCGAAGGTAAACATCTCCCATCCTCGGATTGCTGTCTGTGAAATTCAGGCACATAATATTTGAATTTTGATGATGATGAATCTACAATTTCTTTGTTGCAAAAATAAAACGTCAATTGACTGACTCCTATTGATTCCAATCTACTGCAGAGATAGCCAAAGAAGTACTTATGGCGGATGATCTTACCAGGATTTCCATTCAGGGCAATCGAGTTCATGCAACTGATTCTGCAGCAAGCTCGTCCAGTTTCCCTTAGTAAGCTCTCCGAGGGTAATATGAGCTGTTGTGATATGTTGATCATTTTGCATCATGGCCCTACCTGCGCAACTGTGCAGCTGCTGAAATTCATGTGCTTGTATATTTGTTCCATTTTAAACCGGACTCGTTTTTCCTAAAAGACAGGAAATCGAACATCGTATTACCAATTTATCATGCTGGTGCATTTACGGATGTTAACACATTGGATGCACCACACACTGTTCAACCGAATAATGATTGTGCAACTCATTAAAGTTAGTCACGGTTATTCCTCATCAAGGAAATTATTTTTTATTCTTGAAGGATAACTTGATTGTGATTCTGGAAGAACACATTGGATGCACCACACACGTTGCAACTTATGCTTTATTAGTATCAGTTGATGTAACAGCCCTATAGAACCGCGTAGCCTAGCCCAACCGACGGGTGGGCCCAATTACACATACCATTTCACACTTACATTTTCGTCCTCGCTTCGTGTAAAAGGGTTAACCCGAGAGTGGCATGGTTGAAGAGACAAGGCTTATAAGTTGGTTTCACCTTTACTAAATTAGCAATGTGTTAATAAACATACGCACACAGCTCTCATGGGCCACACATGCCGCATCTTAATTGGACCAGAATGTCACGTACACCTCCCTCAAAGGACTTATGTCCTGTCGGTCCAACTCACCACATAGCCACACAAGCATATAGGCAAATGTACAGGAACACGCTCCCTCTTAGCATTGGACCAACTCACCCACATAACCACCAAGAAGATAGGCAAATGTCCAGAAACATGCCCCCTCTTAGCACTGGACCAACTCACCCACATAACCACACATGCAAATGTCCAGAAACATGCCCCCTCTTAGCACTGGACCAACTCACCACATAGCCACACATGCATAATGTCCAGAAACATGCCCCCTCTTAGGAACACATGCATACATCTCACCCACATAGCCACACATGCATATAAACTCACCCACATAGCCACACATGCATATAAACTCACCCACGTAGCCACACATGCATATAGGCAAATATCCAGCAACACGCCCCCTCTTAGCACACGTCCAATGCTGGTGCTATATGTCATGCCATGTGTCTCACATAGAAGCCACATGCGCCATGCACCATAACACACTAACCCGCGCAACCGCGAGGGTCGGCTCTGATACCATTTGTAATAGCCCTATCTCCAGAACCGCATAGCCCAGCCCAACCGACAGGCTGGTCTACTTACACATACCACTCCACTTACACATTCGTCCTCACTTCGTGTAAAAGGGTTAACCTGGAAGTGGCATAGTTAGAGGGACAAGGCCTTATAAGTTGTTTCACCTTGCTAAACTAGTAAGGTGGTAATAAACATGCGTACACAGCTTTTATGGGCCACGCCGCATCTAATTGGGTTAGGATGTCACGGTTGATTGGTTGGTCTCCTAGCGGTTGTATCATAATTTCTCCATAAATTGGTCATGTGCTGTCATTTTTTTTCTGTACGATTGATTTAAGTTTTTGTGCATGTAGTTACTCAAAGTCATAATGAACGTCTGATCCATCTCTTGCAAATTACAAGGGCGTTATGATCAACGCGATAAGTTTTCCCCCCTGCAGATATGCAGAATTCTTATGGTTTAATTGCACGGTGATACTGAGATAAATACCATAGCAGACGTAGTTTTGCACTTTTGCTCATGTTTATCCATATAGCTTATCAAAAACTTAATAATACTGAATTTCTGAGTAAAACTTTTATATATATGCCATGATTAAAAATTCAAAAGTTAATGTAGTAAAATAAACTATGATTAAAAATCATAAAATTAACTCATGAGATTTAAAATTTGGCTTATAGGTATAGGCACAATTAAAATGATGCTCATTAAACCCAGTGTAACAGTGCAATATGGCAGGATCAGTTATCCATGAAGGCTTAATAGTTCTTTGAGCACTCTTGCCCCAGAAACAGGAGACCATCTGTTCGTGGCATGTCATTTTACTAAGCAAGTAAAACGAGAATCTGCTAACAACTTTTCCTCTAGCGTCGTCTCCTCTCGGGCGGCACGGGAGGTGCCCAGGCCGCCGTCGCCCGCCCTCCCTCCCTCCTCCTCTGCCTCCGCCGCCCGACCGGCCGCCAGTAAAGCCGCGCAGCGGCAAGGACAGCGGCGGCGGGGCTTCGCTTCGTCTCGCCGCACAAGGGCAGGGGGAGGTCTGCCGGCATCGGGAGGCAGAAACCGCCCAGATCTGCGTCGGCCAGCCGGAGTTCGCGGGGAGTTAAGCCGGCGGTGGGGCAGTGTGCTCGGGCGCGGCCTTTGGCGGGGATGGCGGCGGAGCTTTGGAGGCGCTGGCGGCGGTGGAAGAGGCCGCCAGATCCGGCGCGGATCTGGCGGGGAGGTTTCCGGCGGCCCCCGGTGGGGGTCCGGCGCCGGCGGAGGAGGTCGGCGTCCTCAGGGCGATAGCGACGACGGTGCCGGTGCCACGGCGGCCGGAACTGGCGGCGGTGGAGCCGGACGACGACTGCCGAGGAGGCGGCCGGATCCGGCGGCGACGGGCGTGACGGCGCGGAGACGCTGGAGAAGGAGGTGCGGTGGCTGCGACGACGGTCGAGGGGTGGCCGGGTTTGGTGGTCGGCTGGCGACAGCAGCAGCGGCGGCGTCGGCTGGCGACGACGGCGGAGGGCATGGAGGCGGCATCGGGGCGTTGCTGGCTCCTTGGTGGCGGAGAGCGACGGTGCAGCAGCGGTCTGCGGAGGCGATGACTGGTGCCGGTGGCAGCGGCGACGGCGGCCGTGACTGTGGAGGCGGTGGTGACGTCGGCGGCGGGGAAGGAGTCGGGTGCGAGTGGCTGGGCGTTCGACAACAGTGGCTGTGGTGGTGGTGACTGCGACTGCGGTCACCGGAGGCATGACAGTCTCGGACGGCTAGCCGAGGGCGTGGGAGACGGCTGCTTCTGGCAGGCGCGGCATCGTTCGGTGGAGGGGTCGGAGACCGGCTTGGCGCAGAGAGTCGCAGTCGATGGTAGCGGAGGCCGGCTCGGCGCGAGAGGCGCGGGCAGCGGAGATGGAGGCTGGCTTGGCGCGAGAGGCGTGGCCGGCAGTGGAGGAGGCGACCTAGGTGTGAGGAGGAGTTGCCGGTGGATGTGGCGTGGTCTTCGACGCATGAAAGATGGCCGGCGGGGGATGCCGGTGTAGGGGTCCCACATGTCGGCAAAGCTTATGTGGTGGTGGAGCATCGGTGCGTCAGCCGTAGATTTGCAGCCGGTGAGCGGCGGGTGAAAACCCAGTCCGGCCTTGGCTGGACCGACAACGATCCTCTTGAGGGCGTTGTCGTGCTGTCTCACCCCTCAAGGGTGATAGCCGGGCGAAAGCCCAGTCTTGATTGAGTCCCGACGGACGGCGGCGGCGGTTTTTCCGTCGCTTCTCTTCTTGCAGACATCGTTTTGGCATTCCTTAGGGGGCGATCTCGTCTGTGTCCCTTTGTTGGTCTAGTGGCGGTCGGTCACGCTTAGCGGTGGCCGCTCCGGTGCTAGCCTTCTCCTGGGCTTGTGTGTTGGCGATGTCGGTGTGTGGGTGGTGGTATTCTTTTTTCTTTTTCCTGGTTACGATCCTACAGGGTTGTAATCTCGTTTTTTTTTCCTGCTCTATCAATATAACTTCGCACCGTCTCGCGCGAGCCGTTAAAAAAAAATTTACTAAGCAAGTTTGGACCTTTGAGGGGTCTTCCACCGAGGGTATGCCACCTTCTCAACCACCTGATGCCATCGATCTTGCATCTTGAGGCCTGTTTAGTTTGCAAAAAGAAAATTTTGGGGTGTCACATCTGATGTTTGACTGAGGGTATACCACCTTCTCAACCACCTGATGCCATTGATCTTGCATCTTGAGGCCTGTTTAGTTCGCGAAAAGAAAATTTTAGGTTGCCATATCGGATGTTTGACTGTATGTCGGAAGAGGTTTTTGGACACGAATGAAAAAACTAATTTCATAGCTTGCCTGGAAATCGTGAGACGAATCTTTTGAGCCTAATTAATTCGTCATTAGCACATGTGGGTTACTGTAGCACTTATAGCTAATCATTGGCTAATTAGGCTCAAAAGATTCGTCTTGCGATTTTCATGTAAACTGTGCAATTAGTTTTTTTGTTTAATCTATATTTAATGCTATATACATGTGTCCAAAGATTCGATGCGATGGTTTTGGGAAAAAATTTGGGGAACTAAACCATGCCTTGGTGGCTGGATGCACGTGCAGGGCTTGACAAGCTGGGCAAGAAGGCGTTTGATGCGGCCTTTTCCCTGTTTTGATGGATGATCTGGAAGGAATGCAATGCGCGAGTGATGCTCCGCCCTTTGGTCTATGTTTTTTTGGCTTGTGATTGTGCTCCATAGTATCTTAGCACCTTGATACTAAGATTTTCTTTTCATCAACTGTGTTGTTGTTCACAGCAACCAAATTTCTCTTTAATCTTAATAAATTTTGGCCGGTTTCTCTTTGCGGACCCGACAAAATTTTTTTTAATAAATTGGATTAATTTGATCGTACCATTGTAAATGTGCCAATTCCTATAAATATCATTACAATTCGTCTATTCGTAACCGCATCACTCAAATTTTACAAAGTCGGAACCATGCCTTCGCTGTCACATTTTGCATCTTCTTCCTCATCTACACGTGGGGCCCATCTGTTAGATTCATCTTCTTTCTCCATCATTCCCTCTTCTCTTGGGGCATGTGGGGCGCACTCAGAACGCCACGGGGGCGTGACCGTCCCGGCATAGCTCCCGCGTCGACGACAGCGAGGCGGAGCGATGGGGACGACATGGAAGGATCGCGAGGCGTGCACAATTTCGCTTCGGATTTCTGTTGCACCGGAGCGCGCTGCCCACCGATGGGTGGTGATGTTGTTGCGAGCCGTGGGAAGATGATAGATTGGTGGAGAGGAGGCTAAGAAGGAGAGAGATGGGAAAAAAGAGAAGAGGCGGGGATGGAGGAAGAAGATGAATCTGACAGGTGGTCCCACCTACGAATGGGGAAGAGGAGGAAAACATGACGACGATGGCATCATTCTAATTTTATAAAATTTTAGTGCCACAACTACGAATAGATGAATTGTAACATTTTAATATATGACGACGTTGACGACTATTCGTCTTATTAAAAAAATTTATATAATAATAATTTATTTTATTGTGACTTGATCTATCATCAAATATTATTTAAACATGACATAAATATTTTTATATCTAAAATGGTCCAACGTTAAAGAAAACCAGGGGAGGGAGTAACATTTATCATCTGGATATACACATTTGCAGTGGCAATGGTTCAAATAGTTAAATGCCCGGGTTCATCGCCTGGCGCTGCGCCGCCCCGGCCAACGGCGGCGGGCGAACGCCTCCGTCGCAACTCGCAAGCCGGGGGATCCGGGAGCGCTGCGCTGCCCGACATGGATACATGGAACGGGAGCTCCGGTTCACCGGCTGGCCGGCGGCGAGGGGAGCGGCCGCATCGATCCTCCGCTTACGCCGGAAGCAATGTCTTGTGTGGTGTCGCTCGGCCGTGGTAAGGGTTTCGACTGCAATCAATCTCTCCACCCGTATTTTAATGATCTAATCAACTGCGTAGACAGCTTTTCAGGGCCCAGCGAAGCAACCACTACATTGGCGTCGTCCCGCTGCCATTTACGACCAGATCGGGTTCTTCGCCCTGGCGGCTAGCGCACGGGCCATGAATTTCGGTGATTTTCAATCGCTCTCCCTGTCTCATAAAAAATACCTAACCTCATAGTAAAATGAGACGCATCCTAGTACCAGTGGCAAAGCCAGAACAAATTGAAGGGGGTGCACCACTCAACTGTACATGTAGTGGCACGTAGAATTTTCAAGCCATGATATATAAAACGTACGATGAAATGTGATTAAAAATTCCTACTTAAAAATGTAAAATCAAGGGAGCCATAATAAAAGAGATACTCAGTATTGCATCGAACCATTAAATAAGGGTGTGTTTTTGTGAGGAGAGGAAAGTAGAAGAAAGCGTATGATTAATTAAATATTAATTATTTTAAACTTGGAAAATGAATTAATATGATTTTTAAAGTAACTTTTCTATAGAAGATCTTTGCAAAAACACACGGTTGGGGAAGTATGTGCGCAAAAAACAAGGGATTTTTCTCCATGCTTCAAACCAACGCACTCTAAAACTGGTGGAGTATGAATACTAGATATTAGAATGTGATAAAATTCAAAAGTCAGGGAGCTAGTGCCATAACTTCTCAAATTGAAATTTTAGTACTTAATTAGGATCAATATACAATTACTCCACTTTCCTAAATCCCAACGTAAATCCTAAACTAGTATGTAGAACCATTAAAATAATAACTGAAATTGAACTCTATATTTAAACTTTAACTCTTTAAGGTTTGAAGTGAAGAATTCAGATAAATTGAGGAAATACGATGAGGAAGATCTATGCCCTTGCCTCTATGTCATTAACATAAGCACATACGGGAGATACACATGATCAATAAAACGATAAAACAAATGAACAAAGCAGTACGCTGATGCAGCAAATTGGGCACCAACTGAACGCGTGCGGCCAAGTGACCTCGCGGCCGTGCGTCCGTCGTCCTGCCGCGCTTTGGCCAGCCGTCGGGGGGTGCACGTAAGGGAGCTGAGGGGGGTGCACATGTGGCAAAAACAGGATATCAAGCACTGTACAGCCAATATAACTTCGCCCCTGCCTAGTACAACGAATTTAGACGTAGAGTATATCTAGATTTATTGTATGAGGTTGGTTTTTTTTTTTGGGATAGGGAGTATGCCCCCATCTCTGCACTATTCAATTCGAGTCTATTCTCACTTATTAAATTGTTCACACTCCACACTGCAAACTAATCATGCGCCATTGTGAGGATTCTCCACCTAACCTCAACTTGGTCTGGTTCCGAGTTGCTTAGTGCTATTGCTACTAGCTAGAACCAGAACACGCTCTGCCTTTCTCCTGCTGGCTGCTGCTCTTTGGCCTGCTTCAGCCTTCAGCTTCTCCATGGTTTTCTTTTTGTTTGCTCCAGCTTCTCCATGGTTTTTTTTGTTTTTGTTCTGAGAGGAAAAAGGGATTTTATATATTGATAAGGTATTATTCTTGGTTTCTTTCACTTGATAGCATGAGTTCAGCATTTGTAGGCTGTCAAATTTTTAAGGATTTCTCACCATAGTAAAACGATTATATTGAATTTACTTGGTGGATCTTGATCCGTATGTAGCTCCTCTTTGCTTCCCAGGCATATGAGTTATCTATGTTTCCCTTTTGCTGAAATACATATGGAGTTAATTTTGCAAAACCATAGATATTTTTGTCAAAACTATAGATTTATGCCGCTGTATTGCAAAACCACGTACTCCCTCCATTCTAAAATATAATGGATTTTTGGAGGGATGTGACGCATCATAGTATTACAAATCTAGAACATAGTATTACCACGAATCCGGACAGCCTCTCTATCCAGATTCTAGAACTAGAACTAGGATGTGTCACATCCCTCCAAAATCGCTTATATGGGACATAGGGAGTATTTAGCATATGGAGTTCCATAATTCTTGACGTTTGGACAAAATTGAGGGCTATCTATAACTTTTAAAATATTTAGTTTGAAGAAGCTAGAACATGATATAGATTATTCTTAAAAGTATTTTAACAAAATTAAATATTTCATAATTTCCCTCCTAGGAAATTTTAGGAACTGAAGTCTACTTAACAAAAGACAACTGCAGCTGAGACACAGAGAGTCCGAGATAGCTGCAACATTAGTACTAATTTTTTTGGTGTCTAGGGGTCTACTGGTTTAACTAATTAATGGAATCAAGGAATAATGGGAAATTTTATATAGTTCCATCTCTGATAGTAATCTTACATGCATTTGAATAATGCGGATTTTATTTCTGAATTGTTCTATTAAATGTACTGACTAATGGACACCAGTATGCCTCACTTCGACATGTTTTCTTTATGTTCTTATATTTAATTAATTATCTTATCAATGCTAGGTACATCAGTTGAAAGCTGTAAGGAGAAACTGAAGAGCCAAGAGACAGTATATTGAGCAACATGGCCACTTTACCACTAGCCACTGGAGTTGGATGGGTAGTATCTCCTGTCATCAAGCTTATGTTTGAGAAGGTCCAATCATATATATCAACTCAGTACAAGTGGCAGTCCAATTTGGTGGATGACCTTAAAAAGCTGGAGACTATTTTAACTGAAATTCTCTTGGTAGTAGGCACTGCAGAAAGGCGGAGAACACTTGATTGCAATCAGCAAGCTTTACTCCGCCAGCTGAAAGATGCTGTCTACGATGCCGAGGACATCATGGATGAATTTGATTACATGTTTCTGAAAGCGAATGCTCAAAAGAGAAAGCTAAGAAGCTTAGGCTCCAGTTCTATCTCTATTGCCAAGCGTTTGGTTGGCCATGACAAGTTTCGGTCCAAATTGGGAAAGATGCTCAAAAGCTTGAGTACAGTAAAGGAATGTGCCCATATGCTCGTCAGGGTGATGGGAGTAGAAAACTTTAGTTCACACATGTTACCTGAGCCCCTTCAATGGCGTATCTCCAGCTCGATTTCAATTGGTGAGTTTGTAGTTGGTCGTCAGAAGGAACGGGAAGAACTAGTGCACCAATTGCTGGAACAATCTGACAAACCTGAATCTAGAAGCAAAGGAGCAAGGTCAACATCATTAGAGGTAATTACTATAGTCGGCAATGGCGGAATTGGAAAAACTACTTTAGCTCAACTTATTTACAATGATAAAAGAATCGAGGATAATTTTGATATGAGGGCATGGGTATGTGTATCACATGTCTTTGATAAGGTCAGAATCACCAAAGAAATCCTAACAACTATTGATAAAAGCATTGACCTAACGAATTTTAATTTTAGCATGCTGCAAGAAGAACTCAAGAACAAAATAACCATGAAGAAGTTTCTACTTGTATTGGATGATGTTTGGTATGATGAAAAGGTTGGGGTACCCATAAATGCTGATAGATGGAGAGAATTGTTTGCTCCTTTATGGCATGGGGCGAAAGTAATCAAGATTTTAGTTACAACTCGAATGGGTATTGTTGCAAATACATTAGGATGTGCCACTCCATTCTGTTTGAGTGGTCTAGAGAGTAAAGATAGCTGGGAACTTTTCAGAAGATGTGCATTTAGCACTAGAGATCCAAATGAACATCTCGAATTGAAGTCTATAGGTGAACACATTGTGCAAAAATTGAATGGATCGGCATTAGCTATAAAGGCTGTTGGTGGGCATCTTAGTTCAAACTTCAACTATGAAGAATGGAATCGAGTTCTAAAAAGTGGTCTATCGAATGAGAAAGATATTATGACAATTTTACGCCTAAGCTATGAATGCTTGCCAGAGCACCTTCAGCAATGCTTTTCGTTCTGTGGTTTGTTCCCAAAAGGTTATTATTTCGAGCCTGACATGTTGGTTAACATGTGGATAGCTCATGAATTTATTCAGGATCGTGGACGCACCTATGGAAGCTTGACAAGCACTGGGAAAAGTTATTTTGATGAGTTGTTATCAAGATCATTTTTCCAGGCACTTCGATATGGAGGTACAGTGCATTATGTTATGCATGACCTCATGAATGATCTTGCTGTCCACGTGTCCAATGGTAAGTGTTACAGAGTAGAAGCCAATGAACCTCAAGAGATTTTTCCAGAAGTTCAACATCTGTCTATACTGGCTGAAAGAGTTGACCTTCTTCGTGCCTGTAAGTTGCAAAGGCTGCGCACCCTAATAATTTGGAATAAAGAAAGATGTTATTGCTAACGAGTTTGTGTGGGAGTAGATTTTTTCAAAGAGTTCAAGAGCTTGAGATTATTGGATTTGACTGGTTGCTGCTTAAGATATTTGCCGGACTTAAATCACATGATACACCTTAGGTGCTTAATTCTCCCAAATACTAACCGTCCTCTACCTGATTCACTCTGCAGTCTTTACCATTTACAAATGTTGTTTCTACACCGGCATTCATGTTTTATATGTGCAAAACATGTCATCTTCCCCAAAAACCTGGATAACCTGAGCAATATTTTGACTATTGATGTTCATAGGGATCTTACTGTTGATTTGGCTTCTGTGGGGCATATGCCATACCTCCGGGCTGCAGGGGAATTCTGTGTTGAGAAGAGGAAAGCGCAGGGGCTAGAGGTGCTGCATGACATGAATGAAAAAAAAAACTAGAATATTAGGGAAGGACCTAATATCAAATAATTAGGAGGGGTGAGGCTTTGAACCCAGGTCGTCTAGCCCACCACCTTGTGGAGCTAGCCGGAAGACCCCTGGGCATTTCTCCTGCATGACATGAATGAACTCCGAGGGTTTCTTATATTTACATCTCTCGAGAATGTGAAAAACAAGGATGAAGCAATTGATGCTCAGTTAGTCAACAAGAGTCAAATATCTAGGTTGGACCTACAATGGAGTTTTTCTAATGCAGATAGCCAATCTGACAAAGAATATGATGTGCTCAAT
This sequence comes from Oryza sativa Japonica Group, assembly GCF_034140825.1. Taxonomy (NCBI): domain Eukaryota; kingdom Viridiplantae; phylum Streptophyta; class Magnoliopsida; order Poales; family Poaceae; genus Oryza; species Oryza sativa. The sequence goes on along the minus strand of NC_089040.1, from coordinate 25,818,420 downwards.
GCTTTAACACCTCATCCTTGCCTTGAGGAATTGAATGTTGAAGGATACTCAGGCTGTACATCTCCATGTTGGCTGGAGTCCAAGTGGCTATCTAGATTGCAACACATCAGCATTCATGATTGCACATGTTGGAAGTTGCTTCCACCTTTAGGTCAGTTACCATCTCTCAGGGAACTTCATATTGATGGAATGAAATCATTAGAGTGCATCGGCACATCTTTCTATGGAGATGCTGGCTTTCCCTCCCTGAAAACACTAGAATTGACAGAATTGCCAGAATTGGCAGATTGGTCTTCAATCGATTATGCTTTTCCTGTTCTTCACGATGTACTCATCAGTAGGTGTCCAAAGCTGAAAGAACTGCCACCAGTCTTTCCTCCACCTGTAAAAATGGAAGTGCTCCCATCCACCATCGTTTACACACAGCATACTGATCATCGCCTGGACACATGTATTACTCAAAAGGAGGTTAGCTTAACTAGCCTTTCGGGTATTTTTCACGTATGTCACCAGGAATCTGTGGAAATTGCAGAAATTAGCTTTGACGGAGCAGACATGGTGAATGATGGGCTTAGAGATCTAGGCCCCAATCTTCCATCCCACCAAGGACCATTTATCTGCTGGTATGCTGATTTACACCGTGCGTTTGCGAGTTTAACAGAAATGAAAATTGTTGGTTGCCCCAACATAACATCGTTGTTGGACTTCAGATATTTTCCTGTCCTCAAGAACTTGATCATACAAGATTGCCCCGAATTGAATGAACTACAAGAGGATGGACACCTAACAACCTTGACAGAGGTTCTTATAGAGCACTGCAACAAACTGGTATCACTGAGGAGCTTGAGAAACCTTTCTTTCCTTTCCAAACTGGAGATCAGAAATTGCCTGAAGTTAGTGGCTTTGCCTGAGATGTTTGACTTCTTCTCCCTCAGAGTCATGATCATACACAAATGCCCTGAAATTGTTTCTTTACCGGAAGATGGTCTTCCTCTGACCCTTAAATTTTTGTATTTGAATGGATGCCATCCATTGCTAGAGGAGCAGTTTGAATGGCAACATGGTGTTGAGTGGGAGAAGTATGCCATGTTGCCGTCATGTTTGTTTGCTGGTGAATCGATAGGATATGGTCAAGGTAATTCACAGCAGCTTGAATTTTGAAAAGGATAGGTCTAGCAATTATTTGTTGCAAAAATATTACCACAATCCACTGATTTGTGTTAGTGCCAACCTATTGCAGATATAGCTGAGGAAATACTTCGCGAGAATGATATAATCCAGCGGTCAATTCAATCCAGTCTACTGCATCCAACTGATTCTTCAGCAAGTTCTTCCAGTTTTCTTCAGTAAACTATCTGGGCTGTCCTCCGAAGCTGTAGGCCTGCCGGTGATCACCTACAGCTTCATCACATCTACCTGTGTGGCTGTGCTGACCTGGCCAAAAAAAAAAAAATTCCACCTGTGGGTTCTATTTTAATCAAGCCAACTTATTATGAGGCTTGTGCATTTTCACATCTAAACCTATTATTTATGCATTACAGAACATTCACCATTCATTGCTTGCGTTTTATACTTTTTCTACAAGATGCAATGTTGCCATCTGCTCACCAGGAGTATCTTTCTTGTGGAGTTATTTTTTCCCTTTTCTTTGGAATAATCAGATATGTATCACACAATATGTATGCTGGCTTTTGAGATAAATACCGGAGATTGAAATGACATTTTGAGATTTGAGCATATCACATTAAGTTGAGAAAACTCGGCAGCCTTTTTTGCCTGCATCATGGTCTTTCTAACCATACTTTCTATGCTACTAATGTATTATATATGATATACTGCTAGTATGTGATCATGAGGGATCCAAGCTGCATTTATAGAAGTCGTAGCTAGTTCGCAACATTCTTACTGTTTGTCATTCACAGAAGTCATTTATATCATTTACAGAAGTTATACTAGGCTTGTCCGTGTAGTTGTAGCCTGTTTATTTTGCTGCCATGTTATTAGTAGCTTTCAGTATGAGGATCAGCAAAAAGATGATGGTCCCCCCTTGCAAAATACAGTGATCACTGATCAGGTTGATCTCCTGAATCCTGGGTAAGGTCAATTTTGTTGTCTGCCCGGCTTTTTTTTTTTGGTTGTCTGCTCAATTTTCAGGGAAAATACCTCTCGGCTCGTTAAAACACTTGCCAATTCTGATGGTTTTTATTGCACGGCGTGATATATAGCTAGATATATAGCTTTTGCTCGTTAAACCCGTTATAATGGCAGGATCAGTCAACAGGCAACCCAATCCTCCATCCGTTAACATATACGAGTATATGATTCAAGAAATAGGTAAGGCAGAAGAAAATTTAAGAAACAGCTGAGCAAATCAACCAAGCAGCAACCTTTTCGAACTATATTTGACGAAGCGAATACTTTGCCATTTTGCCAACTGACCTATTTCTGCCACCTCTTTAGTCGTAACTACGGTATGGTCTTCTATGTTTACATAGGGGAGATTTGCTCTGAACCAGTAAAAATATCTTACGGTACCAAATATTCCTCTCAATATATTCGGCCCACAAATGAACTTGGCCCACCTAATAGCCATCAAAGGATTCAGCCCACCACTGATAATTCCCGTTAACAAATTCAGCCTGCGAGATAATTTGGACCACCTAATAACCATGATTGAATTTGGCCCATTACTGAATTTGCCCCCACTTAATTCTCGTCCATAAATCCAGCCTACTAATCTATTTGGCCCATCAGTTTCCAGTAACGAATCAGGCCTACTGGATTCAGCCCATCTCTTTCTCCTCAACAAATTTGGCCCACGTGTTAAAAAAACAAAACGGCCCATATACAGAAGAGAGTGAACTCATGGGTGTATTTTTTGGCCCACGAGAACGTGGCCGACGTGGCCACCGGCGGCGGGCGTACGCCTCCGCCGCGGCCGGCGCAGACCGGGCGAATACTCCGGCGAGGTCACTGGAGGTCCATGGCCTGCCCTCGTGAGCCGGGATCCGGGGGGCGCTGCACCGCCTACGTGGTGCGGGTGCTCCGGTTCACCGGCTTGGCCGGGCGGCCGCTGGCGGCGGGGCGGGCGGCCGTATCGATCTACACGCTTTGTGGCGGAAGCATGGCTTGTTTGGCGCCGCTCCGCCGATCGCCGTGGTAGGGTTTCGAATGCAATCAATTGCTGCATCCTTTCCCCCATTTTCTATATGGATTTCGAGACACCACCCGTATTTTAATGAATTGCATAATGTGCATAGGCTTTTTCAGGGCCCAGCTAAGCAAAATCATACAGCTGCCTTTGAAGACTAGATCGGCGTCTTCCCGTGTGGCTGGCTGCTGGCGCGCTTCCGACCAAACCGCCCAGGGATTCCGTGCATTTGTTATGTAGAAAAATATATGTGAGAGGAAGATTGAGATTAATGGGACAATTGTGGCTTGGTGATTTAGTGACCAATCCAATTCTCTAAAGATAAGTAAAGACCAAATCCCATCAAATTAGAATCGATCATAATCTGGTATAATTTATTTATTGAATTAGTGTTCACATGACAAACTAATCATGTGCTGGGGGAAGAAAATGACAACTGTATGGCTCACCATTTAACCCCATCTTGCTTTGGCCAATGCCCACCACTTTGTCAATCCCCATTGCTTGCAGTATCGCTACAGCTTCTTTATGGTTTCTTGTTCTGGAAGGGAAAAAAGAATTTATGCCATAATACTGATCAGGTATTATTCTTGGTCTCTTTCGCTTGATAGCAGGAGTTTATGCCATAATATTGATCAGGTATTCTTCAGAGTTTAAAGGCTTCTAAATTTCGAAGGATTTGTTTTTTGAAGCAGGAGCAGTGCTATTCATTAGCTTGACGGAAGTTTATTTACAAGGAAAAACAAATCAACTAAGACATGTACTTAGAATTGAAGTTCAACATTGCTACGCTATTGCTTCCTAGAAGGTTTCAATTTCTTCCTTGATCATGAAGCGCTCATCTACCATCTTCAGTTGATGTTCAACAATTTTCCTATTTGTCTCCTTCCATTATTCCAAACTGTGTATGTTCCTATTGTTATTATCCTCCTTCTCCTGCTTTATTTTTCCTACCGTCAGTGCATTCCCATGATGCCAGAGTATAACCATAATTTGTTGGATAGAGATTAATGTCCAGCCAAACAGAGATCTTGGGCCAAAGTTGTTTGGAGAATGGCCATTGATGAAGCAAGTGTTTTGCTTTTTCCTGTACTTGATCACATAATTGAAAAATATCATCATTCAGAAATCATCTTGCTTGTAGTTTGTGAGCTGTTAATATTTTCTCCTGCAATAGTAGCCACATGAAGAACATAAGGTTTTGTTATGTTTCCAACCTCCAGATACTAGCTAGGCATGTTTGCTGAACAGCGCAACAAATTGTACTCTATAATCTGATCTAGCACTGTGGATTCCAGAATGGCAGAATGATGTCCATTTCCAGGTTATGGAGTTTGGATGGTCATTAGAACTTATATTTTGCAATTTTATCCACAAGTAGAAGATTGCCAGGAAGTTAACATTTTTACTTCTATGCAATCCTCTCATCCTTTTGTTGCCTGTAAAATTTCGAAGGATTTCTCAGCATAATAAAACTCACAAAATCGAAATTTTCGAAGGATTTTTCAGGACATATGAATTATCTATGAGTGTGCTGGATTGAAGTTGGTATCCCCAGCAGTTCATGTTGTGCCCATGCTTTTGTTTTGTTTGGGCTGTATAAGACTCTCTATTTGTTCCTTTTGGCTTTCTCCAAAAAACCGGGTAATTAAAATTACCTGTTATCTAAAATAAGTATGATTTATCTATGCTTTACTTGGTCGAAGTATATATGTTGAACCTAATTCTGTCTTTTGATTACTCAAATAGATTTTGTGAACTATAAGGAACTTGTGAACCTGTGTGGTTTTGCATAATCAATATGATTGCCCTTCTGTCTGGACTGTTTCACGGGGAGAGGATTATTTATGTCTCAGTAACAGTTGCTGACAATTGAATTTGTTGGTCCCAATCATAGTTTAGTATCTTTGTTCTGAAACACCTAAATCAGGCTTACACAAGCTTTTATATTTTACACATTGGGCTCCTAGGTTGTTTCATCCTCTCTAGAAATTAAGCTTCTGAAAATTCTTTGCATACTGTGTTTTCGGCTATTTTGGTCCCCATAGTTATAACAATTCATTATTTATGATATCATGCAGGGAATTTCTGATTACATGGCTGAGTTTTCAGCAATGAGTTCTGTAGGATGGATTGTTTCACCTATCATTCGTAAAATGGTTTCTGTGGTGCAGTCCTATATATCAAGCCAGTTCACCTGGAAGTCTGAGATGATGTCTGATCTCAAGAATTTGGAGTCCACTTTGGTACAGATTTTGTTGGTGGTTGGCGCAGCGGAAAGACGAAGTAGAAAAGACAGTAGTCAAGTGATGTCATTGCACCAAATGAAAGATGCAGTCTGTGAAGCTGATGATGTCTTGGATGAGTTTGACTATCTGATCAAAGAAAAGATTGAAGACCTAGGCATGTTCTCATCTGTTCTCTCTATTGGCAAGCGTTTAGTTAGCATTGATAAGCTCAGATCAAAATTACAAGAAGTTATAAAAACACTGGGCAGAGTTAGAGCTTCCGCAGAGATGTTTGCTCAAGTTATGGCAGGGGAGGTCTCTAGCTTCAGTCAGTCTCCTGAGTATGCTCCAGCAAGAGCCACAGGATCTCTTTTGCGTGAAGATACAATTTTTGGACGGAAGAATGAGATTGATGAACTAGTAAGTATATTGGTGAAGGATTGTGATGAACATTTGTCTTATGATTGTCAGTTATTTAATACAGTGGTGCATTCTATTGTTGGTGTTGGGGGCATCGGCAAGACTACACTAGCACAAGCTATTTACAATGATGAGCGGATTACTGAGATTTTTGATCTGAAGATATGGGTTTGTGTCTCCCATAATTTTGACAAAACTAGACTAACTAAGGAGATCATAGCATGCACAGCTGGCACAGAACATATTGAATTGGCCAGTTTCAATTTCAGTATGCTCCAAGAAAAGCTTCGAGATAGACTGATGTGCAAAAGGTTTCTTCTAGTGCTGGATGATGTGTGGTATGATGAAAGAGTTGGAGAGCACATGAACAGAGAAACGTGGAAGGAGTTGATAGCTCCCATAAGAAATATATATATAAGTTCTGAGGCTTTAGAGAGAAAGAGAACAGGAAGCAAAATACTAGTGACAACCCGGGCAGAATTGGTAGCAAAAATGCTAGATTCGAGAAGCTTATTTTTCTTGCAGGGCCTTGGAAAAGATGACAGCAGAATGCTCTTCCGGAAATGTGCATTTGGAAACAGGAATCCAGAAGATTACCCAGAGTTGAAGATAATTGAGGACCAAATTGTTGAAAACCTAAAAGGCTCAGCTCTAGCCATTAAGGTGACTGGAGGCCATTTAAGTGGCAAATACAACGCTCTGGAATGGAACAAAATTCTTCAGAAAAGTGTACTCAACCCTAATGACATTATGACAATCTTACGCTCAAGTTATGAAAGCTTACCAAATTATCTTCAGCAGTGTTTTACGTACTGCAGTTTATTCCCTAAAGGTTACCGCATTGATCCAAACAGGCTGATCCATATGTGGGCAGCTCAGGGTTTTGTTCATTCAGACAGAAATATCAATACTAGTCTGGAGGATATTGGCAGAGGCTATTTCAATGATTTGCTACAGCGCTCATTTTTCCAAGTGTTCCGATGTGGAGACCAAATTTACTATATTATGCATGATGTATTGAATGATCTGGCACTTCATGTTTCTGGGGGCGAATGCCATAGGATTGAACATGGCAGTCCGAGTGAGTTACCCCATCATATTAGGCATTTGTCTGTTTCTGCTGAACTCCTGGAAAATTTTGTGAGTTTTGGTAGTTTGGGAAGATTGCGTTCACTACTAGTTTTTAACAAGTCTTGGTTTTGCTCAAAACTCAGCCTCACTCATGGTATACTTGCCAAGCTGAAGGGGGTGCGGGTGCTGGATGTAAGTGGCTGTTGCATGAAACGCTTGCCTGATGCTGTGTACAATCTCATTCACCTCCGTTTCCTAGCTATACAGCGGACATGTTACACACTACCTAAAACAATTTCTAGACTTCATCATCTAAGGGCCTTGTTTGTACAGTATCATTCATGTTATTCCTCTGGAAAATTTAGCTCACATTGTTCCTCTCACAAACTTTTGAATCTTTCATGGGGGCAAGTGAACATAGCTGGAGGTTGTTTCAGTCTTCCTGAAAGCATTAACAGACTCAGTAACTTGGTGCATGTTGATATAGAGAAGTCATATGCTCTCATGCTAACAGGCATGCATCAACTTCCATGTGTTGAAGGTTCAGGAGAATTTCATGTTGGCAAGAAGGGGCAAAGTATTGTTGGGCTGAAGGATCTGAATGAACTTCGTGGAGAGCTTGCAATTAGATTGCTGGAGAATGTGAAAACAAAAGAGGAAGCTGCTAAGGCCAATCTTGAGCTAAAGAAGCACATAAGAAAGCTGGAGCTAGAATGGGGATCGGGTGACCATGATGGTCACACTAGCAATGGTTGTGATGTGCTTAATGTGCTAAAGCCGCACCCTAATCTTGTCGAGCTAACTATAAGTGGATATCCAGGTGCTACTTCTCCCACCTGGTTGAATTCTGGTTGGCTGAGCAGTTTGCAATTGATTTGCTTACGTGATTGTAAAAAATGGGAGGTACTTCCACCTTTAGGGGATCTACCATTGCTTAAAGCTCTTGAAGTTCGGAGAATGGATGAATTAAAAATACTAGATCAGGAGTTCTTGGGCCGTAAAGGATTCCCCTCATTGGAGAGACTGCTGCTGGAACGCTTGCCCAAACTAGAATGGAGTATTGTAGAGAACGACCAGTTGTTTCCTGCTCTCAGAGATCTCTCATTTTCTGGATGCCCAAGGTTAAGAGAATACCCGACCTATGTGCGTACCCTCAGACATATTGCTATACTTGATAAGGAACAAATCCACTTCAAGGTTTTTATGGACAACTTTGAACTCACAAGATCATTTTGCTGCCTGTTGTCAAGCTTCTTCTATGTCTTGCGTGTTCATCACCTAGAGTTTGTTGAAAAGCTGAAGATCTACGTAGATCATTTGAGAGACATTCCTAAGGTAGCCTTCAATAATATGAAGCAACTCAAAGAGCTCACAATATTTGGTTTAGGATCATCTTGGGAGAATACATACCCCATAATTAGCACATTGTGGGATGAGGATGGGGTTACTGTGCTTCCTACATCACTTCAACGTCTTGAACTAATAAAGTGTCAGTTGCGAGCAAGTTCTTTATCCAAGTTGCTGAACAACCTCGTATGCCTCGACACACTAGACCTTGGACCTTGTGATACAGTTGGAATGCCATCTCAATTATCATTAAGCATGCACCAGTTGAGGATGCTCAGACAATTAAACATATACAAATGTTATTGGCTGATGTCACTCGAGGGATCACAATCCCTTGTCTCCCTCAAAGAGTTGAGATTGGAAAATTGTGATAATTTGGAATCTGTACCAGACATGGATAACATGCCATCCCTCCAAATTTTACTTTTACGAAGTTGCCCCCAAGTGACACGACTATATCAATCTGGTTGCCACACAGCTTTGGAGGAATTGAGAATTGAATCCTGTGATGGGCTAGCATCACTAGAAGATTTGAATGAACTTGTTTCCCTTAGAAAGATGAAGGTTATAGAATGCTCTGCTCTCATATCGCTGCCTGATATGAGCACCTTTTATTCACTAAAGATTCTTGTAATTGGTCGATGCACTCAACTTAGGGCACTGCCGAGGAATGGTCTCCCTGTATCACTTAAAGCTTTCTTCTTGATAGAAGGCCATCCATTATTAGGCAAGCAGTTTGAGCTGAAAAATGGTCCTGACTACAACAAGGTTGCTGCCCTTTCTGGATGCATGCGTCATACAAATCAGAGTAATATTACTTTTTATTCACTGTTCTGAATTTAGTATTGGAATTTGGAAATTGAATATGTCATTTATTTATTCTGGAATGTCAAATTTCTCGTTGATACATAGTACATAGATCTAATTCTAGTGCCATGACCCGTTCCTTGTAGGGAAAGTTTGGGAGTACTGGTCGAAATTCTGAACTGGCAACCAAGCGAAACTGTTGTGGACAAGTTCTGATCTGGCAACCAAGCTAAACTACTGTGAGTATAATAGTTCCGAGTTCGTAAGAAGTGATACTCCGTATTACACATACCGACACACCTACACGCACCAATTACATGACCATTTTGAAACGCAAGTTAGCGCTTACATTTTATATATTTTTGTATGCAGATCGCTTCTTAGCGTTTACATTGACTGTTTATGGGGATCGGAGAATTTGAAGATCACCAGAGTGGTCAGCACTTGTTAAGTTGCATGTTTTCATGAGGATTATGATGGGTTGCACTGGCTTGAGGAGCGATCTAGTTACCCAGATAAATTTGGGTGTCAGGGTGGCAAATGGCATGCGTCCCCTGCGTTGTGCTGCTGTTCCTGTGCAAATTCCAATTGCATGCTGCAATTTGGGTTTTCCATGTGCCAATGTTACTGAAATGGTGCACCGTTCGGTTTCTGATTATGCAAATGTGCTCATGATTCAATCGGCAAAATCCAATGCCCACGTTGTTCTCTTCGCTCTATATTGTTCCTGTTTAAAATGTAGAAAAGCTCAGTTGTTGCTAAAGTGGAATTACTGGATTTCAATTCAATGGCTATAATGATTATTCTAGGGGTATGCAACTAACAAATGTTGATATTTAGAAATAATGGGTAGAAATCCGAACTCTATATCCACAAATGGATACTCCCTCCGTACTCGTAAAGGAAGTTGTTTAGGACAATGTTTAAGTCAAACCTTGGGAATATAAATCATGAATAACTCTTAAGTTGTTGAGTTTGAAAATATAAAAATTATGTGAATATATTTGTCTTGAAAAAAGTATACATATATTACCTTTCAATAAATATTTTTATAGAAACAAGAAGTCAAAGTTGTGTTTTGGAGACCGTGTCGCTGTCCAAAACGACTTTCTTTACGAGTACGGAGGGAGTATACTCTATCAATAAATATTGATAGCAGCTGTCTATGCGACGATCGTACTCTTGACAGGCAAAGTAAATGAGAAATTTCCTCTCAATTCTAAGGCATTTAGCTTTTTACCACTTTTAAGATGTGGTAGTTAAGAATATGCCACTCACAGTATATGACATGTGGGCCCTCATGTGTCTGTAACATATAAGTTCAGTGGCAATTTCTTAATGGCCACTTATGAAAGTGGTAAGCCAATAGTTAAATACTCCCTCCGTACTCGTAAAGGAAGTCGTTTTGGACATGGACACGATCTCCAAAACACAATTTTGACTTCTTGTTTCTATAAAAATATTTATTGAAAAGTGATATATATATATATATATATATATATATATATATATATATTTTTATGAAAGTATTTTTTCAAGACAAATATATTCATATAATTTTTACATTTTCAAACTTAACAACTTGAAAGTTATTTATGATTTATATTTTTAAGGTTTGACTTAAACATTGTCCTAAACGACTTTCTTTACGAATATGAATGGAGTATCTCTGTAAACTCCCAATACCTCCTTAGGAACTGTCCTTCAGTCAGTGTCGTCTGTCGTGTCGTCCCCTTCCTTGATCCTCTGCTCTCTTTCCCATCCAGCCTCCGGGACTCCGGTCTCGCGTCAAACGCGGATTGATCGACAAGGAGATTGGAGTTCTGATCCTGCCAATCAGGTATGGCGTTTGTTTCCCCTGTAACCTAGCTTCATTAAGTTATCCTAGGACTCGTCGCGCCGCCGCGAAATCGTGCTTAGGTACTCCAGTGGCGCAGGATTCAGTCCTTATAATATCCTCTATTTTTTTTTAAATTTTTCGGAGGAAATACAGATACTTCGGGTTTTCGGGATAGTACTTCATACATGAAGCAACGAAGTTTTTGAGAACTTAGTTTATCTGGGGCAGCATGGGCCATGGAGAGATACTCCAGTTGATGCTTATTTGGATTTCGGAGAGGGATCTGCTCTAATTAGGAATGGAACTCCTACCAGTTTGGAGGCAAATAATTTTGGATGCGTGTATGACAAATTATCAACCCCCCCCCACCCCCCCCACCCAAAGAACTTAAGTTTCTTCTCTGTTTGGATATTTGTCTTTTAGCCTCTTTAACCGGGAAAAAAACGAGATAGTTACATCATTTGTACTCCTACCCTTATTTTGCCTAGGGGCCTAATGATCTGATAAAACAAAGCAGCAGAATCAGAGCATAATGGGAAATTTATGTACTTATAGTTCTAGTATCTCTGGCAGTAATCTTACATGCATTTGAGTAATGCGAAGGTTATTTCTGAATTGTGCTATCAACTATATGAACCAGCACCAATATGTTCCACTTCTACATGTTCACGTTATGTTTTTCTCTTTGGATAATTGATCTGACCAATACATGATAGGTAGATCAGTTGAAAGCTACACGGAGAAACTGAAGAGCCTTAAACACTATATTGAGCAACATGGCCACTATACCACTAGCCACTGGAGTTGGATGGGTGGTTTCTCCTGTCATCAAGCTTATGTTTGAGAAGGTCCAATCATATATATCAACCCAGTACAGATGGCAGTCCAACTTGGATGATGGCCTTAAAAAGCTCGAGACTATTTTAACTGAAACTTTATTGGTGGTGGGCACTGCAGAAAGGCGGAGAACACTTGATTTCAATCAGCAAGCTTTGCTCCACCAGCTGAAAGATGCTGTCTATGATGCTGAGGACATCTTGGATGAATTTGACTACATGCTTCTGAAAGAAAATGCTGAAAAGCGAAATCTTAGAAGCTTAGGCTCCAGTTCTATTTCCATTGCTAAGCGTTTGGTTGGCCATGATAAGTTTAGATCCAAGTTAAGAAAGATGCTTAAAAGCTTGAGTAGAGTAAAAGAATGTGCTGACATGCTTGTCAGAGTGATTGGACCAGAAAACTGTAGCTCACACATGTTGCCTGAGCCGCTCCAATGGCGTATTACCAGCTCATTTTCACTTGGTGAGTTTGTGGTCGGTCGTCAGAAGGAGCGAGATGAACTAGTGAACCAATTGTTAGAACAGGTAGGCATACCTAAGTCAAGAAGCGAAGGAGCAAGACCAACATCATCAGAGGTAATAACCATAGTCGGTACTGGTGGAATTGGAAAAACTACTTTAGCTCAACTTATTTACAATGATAAAAGAATAGAGGATAATTATGATTTGAGGGCATGGATATGTGTCTCACATGTCTTTGATAAGGTCAGAATCACCAAAGAAATTCTAACATCTATTGATAAGACCATTGACCTAACAAATTTCAATTTTAGCATGCTCCAAGAAGAACTCAAGAACAAAGTAAAAATGAAGAAGTTTTTACTTGTGTTGGATGACGTTTGGTATGATGAAAAGGTTGGAGGGTCTATAAATGCTGATAGATGGAGAGAATTATTTGCTCCTTTATGGCATGGGGTGAAAGGAGTCAAGATTTTAGTTACAACTCGAATGGATATTGTTGCAAATACATTAGGCTGTACCACTCCGTTCCCTTTGAGTGGTCTAGAGAGTGAAGATAGCTGGGAACTTTTCAGAAGATGTGCATTTAACACTAGAGATCCAAAAGAACATCTGGAATTAAAGTCTATAGGTGAACACATTGTGCAAAGGTTGAATGGCTCAGCATTAGCTATAAAAGCAGTTGGTGGTCATCTTAGTTCAAACTTCAACAATCAAGAATGGAATCGAGTTCTAAATAAGGGTCTATCAAATGAGAAAGATATCATGACAATTTTACGCCTAAGCTATGAATGCTTGCCAGAGCACCTTCAACAATGTTTTTCTTTCTGTGGTTTGTTCCCAAAAGGTTATTATTTCGAGCCTGATGTATTGGTGAACATGTGGATAGCTCATGAATTTATTCAGGATGGTAGGCACACCTATGGAAGTCTTAAAAGCACTGGAAGAAGTTATTTTGATGAGTTGTTATCTAGATCATTTTTCCAGGCGCTTCAGTATGGAGGTACAGTACATTACGTTATGCATGACCTCATGAACGATCTTGCTGTCCACACATCCAATGGTGAGTGCTACAGATTAGATGTTGATGAACCTGAAGAGATCCCGCCAGCAGTTCGACATCTGTCCATACTGGCTGAAAGAGTTGACCTACTTTGCGTCTGTAAGTTGCAAAGGCTCCGCACACTAATAATCTGGAATAAAGTCAGGTGTTTTTGCCCACGAGTTTGTGTGGATGCAGATCTTTTCAAGGAGTTGAAGGGCTTGAGACTATTGGATTTGACTGGTTGCTGCTTAAGACATTCACCTGACTTAAATCACATGATACACCTTCGATGCTTAACTCTCCCAAATACTAACCATCCACTATCTGATTCACTCTGTAGTCTTCATCATTTACGAATGTTATCTGTACACCCACATTCATGCTTTATGGATACAAGACCTATTATCTTCCCAAAAAATCTGGATAACCTCAGCTGTATTTTTCATATTGATGTTCATAAGGACCTTTTTGTTGATTTAGCTTCTGTGGGGAATATGCCATATCTTTGGGCAGCTGGAAAATTCTGTGTTGGAAACACAAAAATGCAGGGACTAGAGGTGCTAAAGGACATGAATGAACTCCAGGGGTTCCTTACAATTACATCTCTCGAGAATGTGAAAAACAAGGATGAAGCAACTAATGCTCAGCTAGTCAACAAGAGTCAAATATCTAGGTTGAAGCTGCAATGGGGCTCTTGTAATGCAGATAGCAAGTCAGATGAACAGAATGTGCTTAATTCTTTAATACCTCACCCTGGCCTTGAGGAATTGACTGTTGATGGATACCCAGGTTGTTCATCTCCGTCTTGGCTGGAGTCCGAGTGGCTATCTAGATTGCGACACATCAGCATTCACAACTGCACATGTTGGAAGTTCCTTCCTCCTTTAGGCCAGATACCATCTCTCAAGAAACTTCATATTGATAGAATGGATGCATTAGAATGTATAGACACATCTTTCTATGGGATTGCTGGTTTTCCCTCCCTGGAAACACTAGAATTGACACAGTTGCCAGAACTAGTATATTGGTCTTCTGTCGATTATGCTTTTCCTGTTCTTCGTGATGTATTCATCAGTTGCCCAAAGCTGAAAGAACTTCCACTAGTCTTTCCTCCACCTGTAGAAATGAAAGTGCTTTCATCCAACATTGTTTGCACACAGCATACTGATCATCGCTTGGACACATGCATTATTCAAAAGGTTAGTTTAACTAGCCTTGTGGGTATTTTCCATCTTTGGCACTTGGATTCTGAGGAAATCGCAGACACCAGCTTTGACAGAGCAAACATGTTGAACAATGGGCTTAGAGATTCAAGCCCCAATCTTCCATCCCTTGAAGGACCATTTATTGGCTGGTGTTCTGATTTTCACCATGCATTTGTGAGGTTAAATGAAATGGAAATTGTAGATTGCCCCAATGTAACATCATTGGTGGACTTTGGGTGTTTTCCTGCCCTCCAGAATTTGATCATAAGGGATTGCCCCAAATTGAAGGAACTACCTGATAATGGCAACCTGACAACATTAACAAAGGTGCTTATAGAGTCCTGCTACGGACTAGTATCACTGAGGAGCCTGAGAAACCTTTCTTTCCTCTCCAAACTGGAGATAAAACATTGCCTGAAGTTAGTGGCTTTGCCAGAAATGGTTAACTTCTTCTCCCTCAGAGTCATGATCATACAAGATTGCCCTGAACTTGTTTGTTTACCAGAAGACGGTCTTCCTATGACCCTTAACTTTTTGTATTTGAGCGGATGCCATCCATTGCTAGAGGAGCAGTTTGAATGGCAACATGGTGTTGAGTGGGAGAAGTATGCCGTGCTGCCGTCATGCTTCTATGCTGGTAAATCGATGGAAGATACTGAAGGTAACCCATCACGACTTGAATTTTGATGAGGATAAGTTTAGAAATTGATTTGTTGCAATAATATTACCGCAACATACTAACTCATGTCCTTTTGCAGATATAGCTGACGAAATACTTCTTGAAAATGATATGATTGAGTGGTCAACCCAGACCAGTCTACTGCATCCAACTGATTCTGCAGCAAGCTCTTCCAGTTTTCTTCAGTGAATTATCTGCATTGATCAAGACTTCGGCATGGCCATTGGGCACACCGCGCACCGACGCTGTTGGCCAGCTGGCCACGGCTGGCCATTCATGCCTGTGCAGCTCAGCCACCCTGGCATGAAATTCATTTGCATATTCCATTTTAATCGGGCCAACTTATCATGAGGTCTGTGCATTTTCGCATCTAAACCTACTCTTAGAGCACTACAGAACATTCACCGGTCATTGCTTACAGTTTGTACCCTTGCCGTAGGATGCAATGTAGCCATGTGCTCCTTTGAACATCAGGAGCATGGTTCTTGTGGAGTTTTTTTTTTTCTGAAACAATCGGGTATGTATTTTTTCTAGAAATCAGATCGATAATCGGGTAAATACCCATAAACAGGACATGGCCTTTTTAACCATACTGTCTGTACGTGTACAATATTAGTGTATGCTACTAGATTGCTAGAGTGATGGCTAGTTCTCGACTGCCTACTGTTTGTCATTTACAGAAGATACGTTAGGCTCATTAGATGTAATTTTGTAGACTGTACATTCTTTGGGATGTTATTAGCTTTGTATCTGGGGTTCTACAAATACAATGGACAGGTTGATCCCATGATTCCTGTGTAAGGTCGTGCTATGTGCTCAGTTTCTGTGTTTAGCATCTTCTTCTCAATGTCTTTGCTTAATTTTTTTATTCTCTGCGCAATTTCAGGGACAAAAAGAAGGAAATTTTGTGCTCGTGAAAACATGGGCCAATTCAGCAATTCTGTTTGCTGAATGTTTCCATATTGGGAGAGTTCAGCTAGAGTTGACGACGAGAAGATACCCTTGAACGGAAAATTGGAAGCTGCTTCCCAGTTGAATTCTCTTGTATGTATTCTGATTTCTGAGTTGAAGTCTATGCTACTAGTTAAAAAGATCTGAAATAGTATAATGCGTACTCTCTCCGTTATATATTAATTATAAGTCATTTTGATGAAGCTTATAAAAAAATTTAGCAACAATGTTTCATTAAAACTAACATTTTATATATTATTTAATATGTTTTGGTAGTAAGTTTGTTTTGTGTTGAAAATATTATTATATTTTTCTGTAAACTTGATTAAATTTAAAAAGTTTGACTAGGAAAAAAAACAAAACTACTTATAATATGATAAATAATGAAAAGGAGGTAGTAATATGTTGCAGTGCTCTCATGTTTTGGGGAGTGATCTGCTCACCCTTGCTTTTGATTCCCAGCTGATGGCTGATTTTTTTAAATATAATTCTTTCATGTATAAGAAATTGAGAACATTTTGTATTTTGTGCAGGCTCAGGCAGTGCAGGTATTGGCATAATTATTCGTGATAACTTCGGCTCAGTCTTGTTATCATCCTGGAAGTACATTCGACATGGAGCATCAGCAGAAGAATTGAAACTATTGGCTTGTCGTGGAGGTTTAGCTCTGGCCACTGAATGGGTTCATATGCCAGTAGTGCTAGAAACAGATTGTTTATCCGTAGTTATGCACTAAATTCTCATAAAGAGAATCGATCTAAATGATGTCATATTATCATTGATGTGCAATGTACAAAGGAGTTGCTTTCAGAGGTGAAGATTTGTCATGTTGTAAGATGAGGTAAGATGAGGCAACAGGGTAGCTCATGAGTTAGCACCACTGGCTAGCAAAACGAAGTATTGTGCAGTTTGGCGGGAACATGTTCCTACTTGCGTACAAGGCTTTGTTCTCAACGATTGTAATAACTTTGTTACCTATCAATGAAGCTCTCTCTTCCTTGAAAAAAAAAAGAAAATAAAAAGAAACTGAGAACATTATTTTCATGTTCGGATATAGTATGAAATTGTATCCGAGATATATTAATATCGTTATGATTTGATACGATTTGGTCTTCCCTTATCTATAGAGAGTTGATTTTAGACCGGACAATTTAGGAATCAATTTGGAACAAGTGAATTTTATTTTACAGAAAAAAATGTAGAGATTTTATGACCATATCCTTTGAAATTAACTACTCCAAAAGATGCTTTGTCAATGAAATGGAAATATCTGATGATTTACGTCAGCGAAATTGTTGTGAGAGAGAGAGAGAGAGAGAGAGAGAACAGTTGGTTTGGGCTCTACTTGGGCCGTGACTGGGCTAGGCACACTTCCACGGCGAAGCAGTTCGTCTGGCCGGCGGGGAAGCCAGAAGGAAAAAGTACACCGAAGGTCCCTGAACTTGTCATCGAGTTACAAAAACGTCCTGCAAATAAGATATCCGACGTCTCTTAACTAATCAAAATCAGTCACAATAAATTCGGTTTTGATCCCGGTTTGACCCTACGTGGCGGCTGAATCGGCATGGGACCCACGTGGACCCATATGTCAGCATGCCACGTCAGCCTCTTCTCTATTTCCCCTATTCTCTCCCTTCCTCCTCTCTCTCTCTCTCACTCCTCTGTGGGGCTTTGGACGGCCGGCGGTGGGGACGAGGTCGCCGGGGCATGGAGGTCCGACGGCCGGCCGGCAATGAGGCGGCGGCGACCCAGAAGGGAAGGGCGGCGGCGGCGGGAGCACGGAGGAGCAACACCAGCGTCTTGTGCCGCGTCCACAACGGCGTGCCAGCGCTGGCGGCCGGCAAGCAACACCAGCGTCTTGTGCCGCGTCCACCGCGGCAGCCGCGACCGCGGCGTGCCAGCGCCGGCGGCCAACGAGGTCGCGTTGGCGGCGCCGGACATTGCTGCTGCTGCCTCCCGGAACTCGATCGAGACACATCAAGGGATCCACCAGCTGGGATTTATCTACGGCCATCGCAGCCATTAAATCGGGAATCAAAGCTTGCAATTTTGGCATCCAGCAGAAACAGGCAAGAAATTAATCTCGTGCTACAAATGCCATCTCATCATACTCATCTCTTCTTATCTCATCCAACTAAGAGGCCATAGAAAATCAGTGTCATTCTACTGGCAAATCACAATTAGGCAAAAAAAAAAGCAAGAAGTTAATCTAGTACAGCTACCGCAGCTCGCATAAGGGCACCGGCGAGGAGCTCGCCGGAGCGCCACTGCCGCCGCTTTGCCTCAGGGCCCTTATCAAGGGCTTGGTCGCCGACCACGACGAGGCTGCGTCGGCCGTGCACGCACACGCGGCCAAGCTCGGCCTCGACCACCGCCTCGCCGTCCGCGATGGGCTCGTCGAGCTCTACCTCGCGCGCGTCGAGCTCGCCTCCGCGTGGGCGCTCTTCGACGGATTCCCCGCCGGCTGGCCGGGACGTCGTTTCTTGTACGGTCATGGCGGATGATAGCGGCGTGTGCATCGACACCGTCGCCGCCGCTGCGGCGTTCTCGGCGTGCGCGCAAATCGGGGGCCTTGCGCTGGGTCGGGAGCTTTAGGGGGATGCCCGTGAAGAAGAACGTCCTCGTCCCGGCCGCCGCCGCCACGTCGCGGCCGGCCGTCGGACCTCCTCGCCCCGGCAACGACCTCCCCACCGCCGGCCGGCCTGCCCAATCCAGAGAGAAGAGTGGGAGAGAGAGAAGGGAGGAAAGGAGAGGAAGGGAGAGGCTGGTCGCTGACGTGGCATCCTGACGTATGGGGCCCACGTGGGTCCTACGCTGACTCAGCCGCCACGTCAGACAAACCGGGGTCAAAACCGCTGAGGGATCTTCGGTGGATGCGTTATATCCTGTTTTGCGGTAAGGGGACGATTTTGTAACTCGAGGACAAGTTGAGGGACCTTCGGTGTACTTTTTCCAAGCCAGAATGGGGGAGGCGGCGGCGCTGGATGCTCGCTGTCGCTGGTGACACTCGCCGGCCGGGAGTCCCGGAAGCGCGCGGGAAGTAGAATCGGGGCGCTCCAGTTCACCCCACCTGGCACCTGGCCGGCGGTGAAGCGAGCGGCCTTATCCGCTGCATACGGCGGCATGTTATCCTCCCCGGCGACGGCGATGGCCTGTTTGTCGTCGTCCCTCCGCCGTAGTCTAGTTCAACAAGGTAAGTTTTAGTACTTCGTTCCAATTACTCGAGGGCTTCACAATGGCAAATTTTCCTTTTTTTTCTAATATTAGTGAAAAAAATTTGCTGATCTCACTGGCTTCCGCTCTTCTGTTTTATACGGGCTAGCTTGGTCTGACCTTACCAAAATTCTACTCCCTCCGTCCGTCCGACCTTACCAAAATTCTACTCCCTCCATCCCATAATATACCATCCCATAATATAAGGGATTTTAACTTTTTCTTACACTGTTTGATCATTTGTTTTATTCAAACAATTATTATTTATTTTATCTGTGACTTACTTTATTATCCAAAGTACTTTAAGGATAACTTTTGTTTTTTGTACAAATTTTTTAAATAAGACGAGTTGTCAAACAGTGTAAAAAAAAGTTAAAATTCTTTTAAGTAGTTTGTGGCCAACTAAACACACCATAAACAACAAAAAAAACAATACCATTTCATAAATTCTTTTAGTATTACCCATATATTTATATATCTTGTAGGAGTACATCAAATTTGTTTTTTTTTATCAAATCACACATGTCAACTTGACCCTGTCAAATTTTGGTAGGCAATATCATACCACAAACCAGCACTATATGTCTCCGGTTCTTCAAGATTTGGAAGAGTCGAAAGCCAGAACCTTCCGTGTTCTGTTCGTCCCCTTTGATCCAGCTCTGTTTCCGGTTTCTCCTCCGGGCTCTGGTCTCACGACAAAGGCAGCTTGATAAACAAGAAGATATTTTGGGAGCGTCTTCTTCTTGGAGGAGATTGGAGTACTGATCCTACCAATAAGGTAGGTGTTCATTCACTACCGTCGTTTTATACTTTTTACTAGTTACCCTAAACGTTTGTTTACCTGCGACCTAGGTTGATAGCTTCCTAGCTGTGTGCTCTCATAATACCAATCAGGCAGACATGCTCCTTCACCTCATGCCTGTGTGCGACTGTGCGTACGACGACCTATCTTCACTAGTTTATCCTAGAACTCGTCGCTGTGCGGCGAAATCGCGCCTAAGAACTCGATCTTGCTGCAGGGATTGGGTCTTTTTTGTACGCTTTGTGTTTTTCTTTTCTGTGAGGAATTAAGGATATTTTTGTGCTTGGATCAACGAAGTTTCCGAGACTGATTATTTGGAGCAGCATCGAGGCATAATCCACAGTTTGATCCGTATCCATGGAAGGCATATATTATCTAATTAATTATTAGGACGGGAGATATCGGTTTGTAGGTCCAATAATTTGAATACATGTATGACAAATTGTCAAAAGGCTTCCTTTTTGGGATAGTTTTGGGACTGAAGTTACTTCATCAAAGATAACTGTCTTAGGCCGGCCTGGTTAAGTGAATTTTTTTATGTGTACTGGTTCAACAAATCAAGGAATAATGGGGAATTTCTATAGTTGTCTATGACAATGATCTTACATGCTTTCGAGTATTAATTATACTAATGGGCACCAATATGCCTCACTTCTACATGTTCTCCTTATGTTGTTACCTTTAAATAATTATCTTACCAATGCATATTAGGTACATCAGTTGAAAGCTGTAAGGAGAAATTGAAGAGCCAAGACAGTATATTGAGCAGCATGGCCACTTTATCACTAGCCACAGGAGTTGGATGGGTAGTTTCTCCTGTCATCAAGCTTATGGTTGAGAAGGTCCAGTCATATATATCAACCCAGTACAAGTGGCAGTCCAATTTGGAGGATGACCTTAAAAAGCTCGAGACTATTTTAACTGAAATTTTATTGGTGGTGGGCACTGCAGAAAGGCGGAGAACACTTGATTGCAATCAGCAAACTTTACTCCACCAACTGAAAGATGCTGTCTATGATGCTGAGGACATCTTGGATGAATTTGACTACATGCTTCTGAAAGAAAATGCTGAAAAGCGAAACCTTAGAAGCTTAGGCTCCAGTTCTATTTCCATTGCTAAGCGTTTGGTTGGCCATGACAAGTTTAGGTCCAAGTTAAGAAAGATGCTTAAAAGCTTGATTAGGGTAAAGGAATGTGCTGAAATGCTTGTCAGAGTGATTGGACCAGAAAACTCTAGTTCACACATGTTGCCAGAACCACTCCAATGGCGTATTACCAGCTCATTTTCAATTGATGAGTTTGTGGTCGGTCGTCAGAAGGAGCGAGATGAACTAGTGAACCGATTGTTGGAACAAGCAGACATACCTAAGTCAAGAACTGAAGGAGCAATATCAGTATCACCAGAGGTAATAACCATAGTCGGTACTGGTGGAATTGGAAAAACTACTTTAACTCAACTTATTTACAATGATAAACGAATAGAGAATAATTATGATATGAGGGCATGGATATGTGTCTCACATGTCTTTGATAAGGTCAGAATCACCAAAGAAATTCTAACATCTATTGATAAGACCATTGACCTAACAAATTTCAATTTTAGCATGCTCCAAGAAGAACTCAAGAACAAAGTAAAAATGAAGAAGTTTTTACTTGTGTTGGATGACGTTTGGTATGATGAAAAGGTTGGAGGGCCTATAAATGCTGATAGATGGAGAGAATTATTTGCTCCTTTACGGCATGGGGTGAAAGGAGTCAAGATTTTAGTTACAACTCGAATGGATATTGTTGCAAATACATTAGGCTGTACCACTCCGTTCTCTTTGAGTGGTCTAGAGAGTGAAGATAGCTGGGAACTTTTCAGAAGATGTGCATTCAGCACTAGAGATCCAAATGAACATCAAGAAATGAAGTCTATAGGTGAATGCATTGTGCAAAAGTTGAATGGCTCAGCATTAGCAATAAAGGCCGTTGCTGGGCATCTTAGTTTAAACTTCAACTATGATGAATGGAATCGAGTTCTAAAAAATGGTTTATCAAATGAGAAAGATATTATGACAATTTTACGTCTAAGCTATGAATGCTTGCCAGAGCACCTTCAGCAATGTTTTTCATTCTGTGGTTTGTTCCCAAAAGGCTATTATTTTGAGCCTGGCATATTGGTGAATATGTGGATAGCTCATGAATTTATTCAGGATCATGGACACACCTATGGAAGTTTGAGAAGCACCGGGAGAAGTTATTTTGATGAGTTGTTTTCTAGATCATTTTTCCAGGCACTTCAGTACGGAGGTACAGTACATTATGTTATGCATGACCTCATGAACGATCTTGCTTTCCACACATCCAATGGTGAGTGCTACAGATTAGATGTTGATGAACCTGAAGAGATCCCGCCAGCAGTTCGGCATCTGTCCATACTGGCTGAAAGAATTGACCTACTTTGCACCTGTAAGTTGCAAAGGCTGCGCACACTAATAATCTGGAATAAAGACAGGTGTTTTTGCCCACGAGTTTGTGTGGAAGCAAATTTTTTCAAAGAGTTCAAGAGCTTGAGATTATTGGATTTGACAGGTTGCTGCTTAAGACATTCACCTGACTTAAATCATATGATACACCTTAGGTGCTTAATTCTCCCATACACTAACCATCCTCTACCTGAATCACTCTGCAGTCTTTATCATTTGCAAATGTTATCCGTACACCCACATTCATGTTTTATGGATACAGGACCTGTCATCTTCCCAAAAAATCTGGATAACCTCAGCAGCATATTTTATATTGATATTCATACGGACCTTCTTGTTGATTTGGCTTCTGCGGGGAATATACCATTTCTTCGGGCAGTCGGAGAATTTTGTGTTGAAAAAGCGAAAGTGCAGGGATTAGAGATTCTAAAGGACATGAATGAACTCCAGGAATTTCTTGTAATTTCGTCTCTTGAGAATGTGAATAACAAGGATGAGGCAGCTAATGCTCAGTTAGCCAACAAGAGTCAAATATCTAGATTGAAGCTGCAATGGGATTCTTCTAATGCAGATAGCAAGTCAGATAAAGAGTATGATGTGTTCAATGCTTTAAGACCTCACCCTGGCCTTAAGGAACTGACTGTTGATGGATACCCAGGTTATAAATCTCCGTCTTGGCTAGAGTTCAACTGGCTATCTAGATTGGAACACATTAACATCCATGATTGCACATGTTGGAAGTTGCTTCCACCTTTAGGTCAGCTACCATGTCTCAAGGAGCTTCATATTGATACAATGAACGCATTGGAGTGTATAGACACATCTTTCTATGGGGATGTTGGTTTTCCCTCCCTGGAAACACTACAATTAACACAATTGCCAGAACTGGCAGATTGGTGTTCAGTCGATTATGCTTTTCCTGTTCTTCAGGTTGTATTCATCAGGAGGTGCCCAAAGCTGAAAGAGCTGCCACCAGTCTTCCCTCCACCTGTAAAATTGAAAGTGCTCGAATCCATCATTTGCATGTGGCATACTGATCATCGCTTGGACACATGTGTTACTCGAGAGATTAGCTTAACCGGCCTTTTGGATTTACGTCTTCATTATCTGGAATCTATGGAATCTGCAGACATCAGCTTTGATGGAGCAGGCATATCAAACGATGGGCTTAGAGATCGAAGGCACAACCTCCCAAAGGGACCGTATATCCCTGGATTCTCTGATTCTCCTAGCACATTTCTGAGGATAACTGGAATGGAATTTATAAGCTGCCCCAACTTAACATTGTTACCGGACTTTGGTTGTTTTCCTGCTCTCCAGAACTTGATCATAAATAATTGCCCCGAATTGAAGGAACTACCTGAGGATGGAAACCTAACAACCTTGACACAGGTGCTTATAGAGCACTGCAACAAACTGGTATCACTGAGGAGCCTGAAAAACCTTTCTTTCCTCACCAAACTGGAGATCAGAAATTGCCTGAAGTTAGTGGTTCTGCCTGAGATGGTTGACTTCTTCTCCCTTAGAGTCATGATCATACACAATTGCCCTGAACTTGTTTCTTTACCTGAAGACGGTCTTCCTCTGACCCTTAACTTTTTGTATTTGAGCGGATGTCATCCATTGCTAGAGGAGCAGTTTGAATGGCAACATGGCATTGAGTGGGAGAAGTATGCCATGTTGCCGTCATGTTTCTATGCTGATAAATCGATGGAAGATACTGAAGGTAATCCATCACCACTACAATTTTGATGAGGATAAATCTAGAAATTTGTTTGTTGCTAAATATTACCACAACCAAGTAACCGACTGATTCGTGTTAGTGCCAACCTTTTGCAGATATAGCTGAGGAAGTACTTCGCGAGAATGATATGATCGAGTGGTCAATCCAGACCAGTCTACTGCATCCAACTGATTCTGCAGCAAGCTCTTCCAGTTTTCTTCAGTGAGTTATCTGGGAATCTAGCACTTGTGGCATTGATTGCAACTTGGCCACTGGGCACACTGCGCACCGGTGCTGTTAGTCAGCTTGTGCTTGCCCATGGCTGGGCATTAACTGTGCAGATAAGCTGTCATAAAATTCATTTATGCGTTCCATTTTAACCAGGCCAATTTATTATGAGGTTTGTGCATTTTCGCTCCTAAACTACTCTTTATGAGCTGCAGAACATTCATCAGTCATTGCTTACAGTTTGTACTCTTCCACAGGATGCAATGTATGTGCACCTTTGAACATCAGGACCATGGTTCTGGTGGAGTTTCTTTTATTTTTTTTTGGAAAGAACTGAGTATGTATTTTTTGTTTGAAATCAGATGGATAATCGGGTATGCATTACATCATATGTATTTTTCTGACTAGTTAAATACACCAGAGATTCAAACATGAGATGGCCTTTTTAACCATACTGTCTGTACGAACTAATGTACAATATGTGCTGGATTGCTAGAGGGATGGCTAATTCTCAACATGCCTATTGTCTGCCATTCACAGAAATTATATTTGGCTCATTACTGTTGTGTAATATCCCTGTACATTTTTTGCCATGTTGCTTTTGATCTAGTGATCTGCAAAAAAGTGCAGGCTCCCAGCTGCAAAATACAATGCACAGGTTAATCTTATGATTCCTGTCATCCTGTGTAAGGTCATGCTATGTGCTCAGTTTAAGTGTTTAGCATCTTCCTCTCCATGATTCCATGTCTCTGCTTTAATTATTTTTTGTTCTCTTGTCAATTTTCAGAAAGAGGTTCTGGTGCTCGTGAAAACATTTGTCGGGTTCAGCAATTCTGTTTTCATGAATGATTCCATATGCAAAATGGGAGAGTTTATCTAGAGTCGACGGGGAGAAGATGCACTCGAACGGAAATTGGAAGCTGCTTCATACCAGATCTAGGTGGCATGCCATGACTTCAGAAATTAGATTTGTACCACTGCCCTCAGGTGATGCAACATCTGGCCACCAGACAACGTTGAAGGAACTGAACCTATGATCTTGCATTGGCCTATCATCTATGGAAGGGTTGTGTGATCTTGTTTCCCTTACAAAGCTGTATGTTATTGATTGCTCTGATCTGTTGCAGCTTCATGATATGGATGACTTTTGCTCGCTTCGTTTTCTGAAGATCGATCAGTGCCGTCAGTTGAGGTCACTGCCCTGGAGTGGTCTTCTTGTATCACTTGAGACATTCATCTTGTTTGGATGCCATCAAGCGCTGGAGGAGCAGTTTCAGCGGAAAGAAGGTCCAGACTGGGACAAGAAGCGGGGAAGAGATCCGGGCGCCCAATGGCATTCATCACAATCCAACAGAATTGTGCGGATTCCGGGCAGAAGATCAGGATGTGGTCAATCGTTTCGTCGTGCTGGTCGCAAAGCACACACCTCGCCGGGTGAGGAAGGCAAGCCTCGCGGCCTCAGTCGATCCGCTGTCCAGCAACGACGATGAGCCACAAGCCACATGAAGTATCGGCAGCGGTGCGGCGTTTTGTTCCTCCAGACCAAGTTCACTGGGAATTTTTCTCTTCCAATGAATGAACATTGCCAGATACGCCGATCGAGCCGTGTAACATCCTGTGGTTGTCCAAGTCCAAATTAACTTATCTGGCTGATTGACGATCAGGGTCGTGGTTGAGACGGCAGACCATAAGTGCAGGTATTCCAAGAATCTGCCCCCTCAATCCGTAGCGAACCCAACTTCTGTGTCGCAAAGCATCAGCCACCGATATTTGACGGCGAATCCTCTTGGGAACCATGTCGTAAATCGACGGCGCGATCGATCTGATGCTTGTTCCTCCCAACCAGTGATCTTCCCAGAAAAGGGGTTGAGGCTGCAACCAGATCTTTTTCACGTGGAATAAGTTCACTTTAGGTCCCTCTATTTGTCGTCCAGTCCGATTTTTGTCCCTTGACCGCAAAACCGGGTATGACCCATCCCCCAACTTACGAAAATCTGTTAAACGTGGTTCCTCGGCGGTTTTGAAGGCGGTTTTGGCTGACGTGGCATCTACGTGGCTTGTTTGACTAGGTCTTCATCTCACGTGGCATTGACGTGGCGCTTACGTGGCAATTATATCTCGGAAAAATAATAAAAAGCGTGGCCCCACATGTCAGCTGTAAAAAAATAATTTTAAAATAGTGGGGCCCATGTGGCCCCACATGTCAGCCACACTCCTCTCTTCTTCCCTCTCCCTCTTTTTCTTCTTCCCTTTCCCCTCTCTCTCTCCCCTTCCCGGGCAGCGGACGGTGCAGGTGGGCGGCGGAGCAGGCGAGCTCCGGCGGTGGCGGAGGGCATGGTCGACGCTGCCCCCTGACCGGAGCGCCACTGGTCCGCGTGAAGGCAGATCTGGGGAGGTCCGGCAGCCAGCGCTACGGCAAAAGCTCATCAAGATGCTGCTCGATCCCAACCCGGGCACCCGCATCACCATCCCTGGCCTCTTCGAGACGCCGTGGTTCTGGAAGACGGCGCCCGTCCTACGCCCCATCATCGCCGACCTCGTGCCGACGCCGGTACACACATGGCAATGCCACCCGAGGTCTGCACGCGGTTCCACCTGATCTCCCTGTCCGAGGGCTTCGACCTGTCGCCGCTGTTCGAGCATGACCCCGCCGCGTTGCCAGGGCGAGCCACGGCGCGCGCGGGCGGCACGCGGTTCGCGACACGGGAGGCGGCAAGCGGCGTGGTCGCGCGGCTGGATGCGCTCACAACGGGCGGCGCCACGCCCACGCGCGTGACGAGGAGCGGCGCGCGCGGGGTGCGGCTCGCCGTGGCGGCCGATCGACGTCTTCAGCATGGCGCCGTCGTTGCTCGTGGTGGTCCTGGTGGACGTCAAGAGGGATGGCGGCGACGCCATGGAGTACCAGTCGTTTTGCAGCGAAGAGCTCCGGCCGGCGCTCAAGGACATCGTCTGGTCGCCTGCGGCGACCTGACGACACGGCGGGACGTCGTTGCCGCCATTATTGCGCGTCATCGAATTGTATCCGTTGCTATCCATCGGGGTGCATTATTGTTTGTGTGAGAAGATATGACTCAACGCAATAGATTGAATTAATCACGGAGTGCGTACATATATAGGCATAACCAACCATATCTACTCAACCGACTTATAGCAACAGAATCGGGAGGATAGGAATTGGTCCCATTGTGTTGGTGCACCAGGAAACCAACCCATGGGCTGCGCCGGCCCGTGAGGTGTGCTCGGCTGGCTTGAGGAAGACAGGCCGACTTGGAGCTGGGCCTGCGGGAAGGTGGCTTGGTAGGCAACCGGCGTCACGCCGATTGGGCCGTTCGGCGGCCCATTGAACGCCGCGCCAGCAAAAGGAGCGCCTTGTGGTCGTGGGCCGAGCAGTCCGCGCCCCGCTGGACCCGGCCACATGTGGATAGTGCCGGCCCAGGGGTTCGCGGGAGTGGGCCAGCCGGCCTGGCCCGGTGCGCCTTTGTAACGCCCCGATTTTCGTTCGGAATTAAAAATCATTTAATAATGCATTTCCTAGAAATTAAATAAAAAGTTAAGCAATTTATCCAAGTGAATTATTGGGAGAATTAAAATTTTCCCTTTAAAAATCATTGGCCGGGAATATTTTGTAATATTCTTTGTGCCCTAATGTACTCTCCGGAATTTTCCGTGAATTTTCGGAGCTCGAGAAATAGTTTTAATAGCACAAAGATCATTGCATCAATTAAAATAAAAAGAAAACAAATAAAATCCCCCTTCCTCTCTTTGGGCCATTTTCGGCCCAAGTCTTCCTTCTCTCCCGCGGCCCGCGCGCCCCTTTTCTCTCCCTCTCGGGCCGGCCTTCTCCCTCGGCCCGCTCGGCTCTCTCTCTCCCTCAAGTCTGCTTTACCTCCCTCGCCCGTTTTCCCCTCTCTCTCTCCCCGACAGGTGGGACCCGAGGCCCCACCTGTCATCTTCTTCCCCAACCTCCCGTCGCCCCAACCGCCGCCATGGCCGCCGGATTCGCCCCACGACGCCGCGGCTCCCGCGCCCCACCCCGCCCCACGAGCGCGTGAAATCGATCCCCTCCACCTCCTCCACCTTTCCCCCCACTCTCCCCGCGAAAATCGGCGCCGGTTAACCCCTCCACCACCCCACGTCGGCGCCCCACTTCGCCGGCCGATTCCGCCACGTCCAGCCTCGATCCCGCCTTCCCGAGCCCATAACAAGCACCCCCGTGCTCCCCTCGTCCATTTCCCCTTGTTTCCCGAGCCCGGCACTCTCTCCCTCGCTCTCCCCACGCCGCTCCCGCGCGCCGCCACACTTCGGCGAACTCCGGCCGCCGTTTCCCGTCGCTAGGGTCGCCGCCACACTGCTCCGCCGCCACCGCCAGCTTTGCCACCGCCCGGGCAAGCTCGGCCACCGCTCCATTTCCCCCCTCCACCTCCGTAGCGCCGTAGCCACGCGAACCACCTCTCTCCGCCGCCGCCGCCGACTCCAGCCGCGTCGCGCCGCCGCCTCGGTCGACGCCGACCCGCGCCGTTGCCTCCCTCAGCTCCGCAAGGACGAGGAGGACCTCGGCCGCCGCCCCTCTTCGCCGGAAATCCGCCGGAGCTCCTCCTTCCTCGGTCGCCGGTGAGATCCTTCTCATATTGTCGCGGTCGGCAGTCGTTACCGGTCACCACGCACCAGTCCTCCCCTCTCTAACCCCTCCTTTATCTACCTCAGATCGAGGCCGAGCCCGTCCGCCCCATCCCGAGCGACGCCCGTCGCCGGAGCTCCGTCGCGTCGTCTTCCTGAGGAGCCCCGTCGCCACCGTTCCTTGCCGTCGGCCGCTCCTTCGCCGTCGTGCATCTCGGTGAGCACTCCCCTCCCTCTCCCTTTTCCTCCCCTTCGTCGGCCGCCTCCCGGGCGTCCTCGCGACGCGCTGCCGCCGCCGGTGGCCGTCCGACCGGGTCGCTGCCGCCGCGCTCCGGCGCTCCGTGCCCGCGCCGTTGCCGGTGGTGTCGCCTCCCCCTTGCCGCGCCGCGCCGCTGCTCTCTCGCGTGCGCCGCTTTCGCCCACGGGAGCTGTTGCCGGCCGTCGCCGCGGGTGGCCGCGCCGCCGCGCGCCGTCGTTTGGCCAGCTGGCTTTGTGCCGTGCTGTGCCCAGTCGCGCCGCCCCTGGCCGCCCGATCGGCTTGGGCCGATCCGGACCGTCGGTTCCCGTGGACCGGCGGTGGACCGCCTCGGTGGTCCCGGTCCATGGTGGACCGGCGCCCTTGTGTCGCTGACCGGTGGGACCCGCTTGTCGGCGCCGGCCCCCTCTCTTGCTGACGTCAGCGGCAGTCCTTTTCCTTTGTGAAAATATTTAATAATTGCGCAATAATTCGGTAATAATTATAGATATTAATTTAATGGCTCAAAACCTTCTAAAATTCATATCTAATTCATTCGAACTCCGAATTGAGCCATTCAACTTGCAAAATTCATCTAAAATTGAGCTCTACATGTTTGTTTACTTTTTATGTACTGTTTCCTTGGTTTTTATTAGAGTTTTTCCTCGTTTTGCGTGCCAGCGTGTAGAATCCGTCCTTTCAGAAGATCGCGGTCGCGAGGAAAAGAGTTCAGAAAATCCAAGTGAAGAAGCAAGGCAAGTCACACATTCCCCTTGAGCATGTTGTTCCCAATTTATAAATGTTTTACCGTTTGCAAATAAATATGCATGTTTTGCTAATTACATGGGATCAGGGTTTACCTATCTGCTCGCTTGTGCCATGTTTACTTGATATCTGTCCTTTGTCAACCGTGGGTAATAAATCGCCTAGCTTGTGTTACTTTGATGACCTAGCTAGAACTATATGCTTAGCCATGCTTAATTACCACTAGCTCAGTCGATGGGATAATTGCAGTATTAGACATTCTAGTATCTTGTTGAGCCGCGTGCTCGAGACATCTAGCCATGTTTTATGGTCGTAATTATCCAACTAAAATGCGACTAAATGGTGGGCTGTGGGTGCATGGTTTTGTGAGTCGCACCCATGGCAATTAAGGACCGGTTCACGGGAAACCCTGGAAGACTTACAGCGCTTGCCACAAGCGGGAGTGGGTAAACTGCTTGATCTGAAGTATAGCTCGACCCTTTCCTAGGCACCGGTGGCGAGGGTGGGCGTGATGGAGTTGGGTCGGCCGGGGTGTCCGGTTGTCCAGCTGCCGGATTCACCGCGGCGCAAGAGGGGACCGCCCACTGCCTTTTGAGGGGTGGGGGTGAAACCTTAGCGTGGTGTGGATGGTTAGGGGAGGGTTATGCGAAGGGTCTCGTCACAATCACTCGACATGGTGACGTGTGCATCATGGGCACATGATGACGCGGTGACATGTCGGTGGGTTGTGTCTTGTGGGTACAGTTGTGCACCTCTGGCCAGAGTAAAACTATTCGAATAGCCGTGCCCGCGGTTATGGGCGATTGACCAGATTCACCGTGATTAGTCTCACACTTAATAAATCGACCCAATGCACTGTAGTATAGGTGGGTTGGTTGGGCCTGTTCAACGTGGTGTAGCGTTGATCAGTGGAGATCTAATTTACCTTAATTATTCAACAGTGTTACTGTTTTGCTCAACAAAATATTTTACAACCGCCTTTATGCAAATAGCCACAAACCCCTCCTTGTATCCCCTTGCACGTCTGCATCGTTGGTGTGGCTTGCTAAGTACGGTGGTTGTACTCAGCCTTGCTATTATCCCCCCTTTTCAGAAGTGTAGTGCTTCTGAGCTGAAGACGAAGTTAGAGGACCAAGGCTCAGACCCCAGTTGAGTTTTGCCTGTGGAGTGGAGCTGAAGCCCCGCTAGGATCGCCTTTTTCCGCTGTTGCTGCTTTTGTTTCTGTGTGAGGACTAAGTGCCTCTTCTGTAAGTATTTTACGCTTTATTTACGTTTGGAACTGTATATTACTTGTCGTTTTGTGTACCCTGGCTGGTCCTGGACAGGGATTTAATACGCAAAATGGTCTGGAAATTTGGGGTAAATTTCTGGGCGTGACAGCCTTGCGCTGGAGTCTTGGGGCCGCATGGTGTGTTGCCGCCGCCGCCGCCGCCGCCGGTGTTCGTCCCGCCGCCGCTGTTGCCACTGCCGCCGCCGCGACGACGGCGATTCTTGTTGTTGGAGCTGTTGCCGGAGCCGCCGGACGCGCCCGCGCCGTAGCCGGTGACGTGGGCAGGGTTGGGCGTCGATGGCGGCTTGCCTCTAGAAGCGCCGGCGAGGAGGACGGTGGACTGCCCGGAGGGGCGACTGGCCTTGGTGAGTTCTTCTAACAAGAGTTGCGAGCGAACGTCGGCGAAGGACGGGAAAGGACGCTGCATGGTTACGAGGCTACGCAAGGTATCAAACTTTTCATTCAAACCATTGAGAGTAGCAAGAACCAGAGCACGGTCGGTGAGAGGATCGCCAAGGTCACCAAGTGAGTCCGCCATCGTCTTCATGCGCCGGCAGTAGTCGTTGACGGAAAGGTCGCCTTGGTGGAAGGTCCGGAACTCCGTGGTGAGGTTGAGGGCGCGCTGCTCACAGTAGCCGAGAAACTGTAGCTCAAGGGCGCGCCATACCGAGCGGGCGGTGGCGTCGTGCGACATGACCTCTTGAAGCAGATCGGAGGAGATGGTGCCATAGAGCCAACCTAGCACCACGCAGTCCATCTGGATCCATTCAGCGAGGTCGGGGCGGCGCTCGTCGGAAAGAACGTGTGCCGTCAACGCATACTTGCCGAGGGCGATGAGGAAGAGGCCGCGCCAGCGCGTGAAGTTGGCGGTAGCGACGTCGAGGGTGATGGGAACTAGGGCCTTGATGTTGAGGACTGAGACGGCCTGCGCATGGAGGGCCGCGAGGGCGTCGGGGCCGAGCGCCGGCGCAGCAGGTGGGCACCGTGAAGGCTGTTGAGGAGTGCCAGGAAACCGCACCGGGTCGAGGATGGCTTCCAGGGCCGGCAGGAGCAACACCGCAGGATCCGGTGATGATGAAGTTGGAGGAGGAACTGCCGGGGCGGGCGGAGTCGAGGAAGAAACCGGAGCCGACGTCGAGGTCGAGGATGAAGTCAAGGAAGAGAGCACCGTATCGGAGGTAGACGCCGAGGAGGAAGCAGATATCGGCGATCCATCGATGTTGGTGGAGAGGACAAACGCGGTGAGGGCGTCGGAGAGAGCGGCATGCGCTGCCTTGGAGGCCCGGTTTGCAGCGAGGTTGGCAACGGAGGACCCGGTGGCAGGGTCGACGGCGCTGCCTTCACGGGGAGTAAAGGACGTGCGGACGGCGTCGGCGACGGCTTGGACGGCGTCGTCGAGGGCCGCGCGAGCGGAGTCAGGGAGGAGGGTGGGCGGCGCCATGAGAAACGCCGGGAGAGAGGAAGTGTGCGGAAGCTAGATGGAATCTGATACCATGTGAGAAGAAATGACTCAACGCAATAGATTGAATTAATCACGGAGTGGGTACATATATAGGTATAACCAACCATATCTACTCAACCGACTTATAGCAACAGAATCGGGAGGATAGGAAGGAAGCCGGAAACTACACATGTACATATATCACGCTAACAGTTTGGTGCCGAGGTGATGTCTGGCTCGCTCGTTTGTCCGTAGCAACTCGAAGTCAATGGCTGTTGCAGCCTGCTAGTGTTGCTGGCTGGAGTAGCTTGCTGCCGTGGATGTAGTAGTAGGTCGGTATCAAGATCATGGGCCTTTTCATCTCCAAACGGCGAGGGCGGGGACACGGCGGTGGAGGCGGCGAAGCAGGCCATCGCCATCGGGCACGTGGAGGCTGAGAGCGCGGCGAACGGCGTAGGCCTCACCACCGGGGAGAAGGGCGGCGGACGGCTAGGCGAGTGGCGCGCAAGAGAGAGATGGCCGCCGCCACCCCACACGCCTCGCGCGCCGTCGCCCGCCGCTGGCCATGCGCTGTCCATCTCCGCGCCGCCCGCCGCTGCCGTGGTCCGCCGTCGCCTGCCGTGCTGGACGCCGCCTGGCGAGAGGAGGGAGGAGAGATGGGGAGAGCCGGAGAGAGGAGGAAGAAGAGGATTGGATTTGGTCATTTGAGAATGGCATGTGAGGCCCACGTGGGCCCCACCATATTTATTTTTTTAGCTGACATGTGGGACCCACCATTTTTAAATTATTTTTTTTCTGTGGCTGACATGTGGGCCCACGATTTTTAATGTTTTTCCAATATATAATTGCCACGTCAGCGCCACATCAATGCCACGTGGGACGGATAACTAGTCAAACAAGCCACGTAGACGCCACGTCAGCCAAAACCACCTTCAAAACCGCCGAAGGATCTCGTTTGCCCGGTTTTCGAAAGTTGGGGGATGGGTCGTACCCGGTTTTATGGTCAAGGGACGAAAATCGGACTGGACGACAAATAAAGAGACCCAAAGTGAACTTATTCCTTTTCACGTTGAGAGACCGCCATGGACAGACCTTGCCACGGTTTCTCAGCCGCTGTGCGGGCTGACCAGACCCAGCGAGCGCGCATAGCGCAGCCCATCAGGTCGAGGTTGTGCACCCTAGTCCCAGCGATGTCAGCTTTGTCAGTGTGCTGTAAATTGTAAAACGATCGAAGACATATTTTCATTGCAACTCGTCTGGGAAAAAAAAAAGGGATGCTCCATACAGTTGTAAGCATCCCGATAGTGGTGCGGGATGTTTCTTTTCTTCTTGAAGGACAATTTGATTGTGATGTTGGAAGAAGACAAAAATTGGATGCTCCATGCTCAGTGTTACTTAAGCTTTCGTGGTAGTTGCTGGTATGACCTTTGGATGTGTTCTTCCCCATTATTTCCTGACTCACCTTTCTCTTTTTCCACATGCACGTTTTTCAAACTACTAAATGGTGCGTTTTTTAAAAGTTTTTCTATAGGAAAGTTGCTTTAAAAATTATATTAATCTATTTTTAAAGTTTTTTAGCTAATACTTAATTAATCACATGTTAATGAACAACACCGTTTTATGTGTGGAGAAGTGGAGATGAACCCAGCCTAAGAGTTCGGGACTGTTCACTTTGATGTCATTTTCAACCTTACCAAATTTTAGTACAATTACCAAAAAAATGGCTATATTTAGTTTACTGCCAAATTTTGGTAGCTATATAAGAAATCCTACTAAAATTTTGGTAACTATGCCAAAAGGTTTTTTTTTTATCAAAGTGAACAGGCCTTTCTTGTATCATAATTTTCTGTCAAAATTGTATCCTAATTGAAAAGCTTTTGTACGATAGATTCAAGCTTTTGCGTCTGTCAATCTCCATTGCTGACAAGTCAGCAACTGGGCATAACAGTCTGTTAGAAGCTGAGGACATATGATTTACATTTCTTCAAAGGGGGGAGAGAGAAAAAAATTGAGAAGATTTAGCAGATGTTCCTCTGTGGTATCACCAACTACACATCTTGGACCCTTGGTGTGATCACAAGCGAAAACCGAAGCGCAGGAAGAAGAAGCAGAGGTTGGCGAGGACGACGACCGACTCCACCACCCACAGCACGTAGAACACCACATTCTCGTACACTCGGACCCCAAGCCCAAGCCCAAGCCCAAGCCCGAGCCCGAGCCCAAGCCGCCGCCTCCGGTGCAGCACTGCCGTGGACACCGCCCGGACACGCCGCGACCACCGCGGCGACCCGCTCCCCGCCGCCGCCGCCGCCACCTTCCTCCGTATCCACTCCCGCTTCCTCCCGCCGCTCATCGCCGGAGATGCTTCTCTTCTCTAGTTCTCTTCTTCTTCTTGGCTGCTGTGCTGGTGGTCGTCGCCATGGCGTGCTCTGCCTTCGAGCTTTTTATGCCGGATTAACACGCGGTTTTGCGGTAAAAAGAAATGATTCCTGGAGGCGAATCAGCCAAGCAGGTGAGACTTTCTACTCACTAAAATTCTTGGAAAATGAGGTTGGTCAAGGGATAAAAGTCGCGTGGACTCGCGCGCCCGGCAGCTTCCTCCTCCTGAGAGGATCATGGAGTAGGTCGCCGCTCACTCTCACCTGACGAACACCATGGGCTAGAGCGCGCACGCGTCGTGGGCCGTGGCGCGGGCGCGGCGGGCCGACGAGGGCTGAGCCCAACGTTGGAACTGCTCGAGTTCTCATCCAAGAAAGAGATCCAAAAAGGCCCACAGTAATTTTGGATCGTATTCAATGGTTGCGATCCTTTAGACCCATCATAATGTTTGGGCCGCTAACATTTCAGGCCCATTATAGTTAGGCCCATCACGAGAAATATCCATCCGGCCCGAGTAGCGTCGTCTTCGTCGGTTCGCTCGACTCGACGTGGGATTTGCTCCTCTTCGCTGCGACGCGCTGCCTCCCTCTACTGCTGCCGCCGACGAATCCCAGCGGCGCCGCGACGCCGCCGGTGCGCCGCCGCAGGTGAGGGTTTCTTCTCTTCGTCCACCTAGTTTGCCCTCCCCGTAGGTATTGGTCCCAAATGCGGGGATCATCCCCTAGTGCGCGTGAGGGCCGAGCGAGCAGTAAACTGCCGCGACGGCGTGAGGGTTTCGTGGCCGATGCGAGCTTTGCTGCGTGTGCGCAAGGTCGCGGTCTTCTCGAGGGAGGCCGGCCAAGATCGCCGGTGCCATCCGAGATTCGGGGGAGGGGAGGGGGGGGGGGGAGGGGATGCGGTCCCAGATCTGGTCGGTGAGCGAGTTCCAGATGTTTTGGTCGGAATCTTGGGCCGTGAGGAAAGCGCAGGAAGGTCTCAGAATGGTTGGGGATGCAGTGATTGATCTTACAGCTCAAATGGAAGGATCATTTGGAGAGGGAGCGAATTGCAACGGGAATAGTTCTTCCTGCTTTTGTTTTTTTGGATTTTTCCCATTACATTCCCAACCCCAAGAGGCAAGCATTATTGTGCTATTTTTGAATCCTAATCCAAGAAAGTCTAGTGCATTAGTAGCTACTGTCCTGAATGACATTCATTCAGAAGGTACATCTCACCACTCCAGTTGTCTATTGAAAATGTTAAATGTTAGACGTGTTACTATTTTGAGTACAATTCTAGGCTACCTGTTGATCATCATGTGTCTAAGCCTTTTTTTTTAATCAACTGTGTCCAGTGGTATCAATAATCGTGTTCTCAGTGTTACATTGAAGGAGGTATTTCACTTGCCGTTTATCCGTACCTAGGGCTAGATGCCATATTTTGGTTGAAGATTTGGTCAGCGTGATAAAAATTTTGCTTTGGTGGTAGTGCAGAAACATTTTTGACCTGCTGTTGTTTCAATTGACACTGGATTTGCCATTATTTCAGTAGACTATGGATATGCAAATCCACGTTGGTTCTCCAAAAGCATTTGCTAGTTTTGTTTTATTTTATGGCAATGGCACTTGGTGAAGGTTATGGTACTATGCTAATTTCCCCTTATTCAAGTATATGTTTATGATACATCTTCTCCTCAGCATATCATGCTCAGTTGGTAGCTTGAATATGTCTATCTAATGGATAGGACATTAGTAATTGGTTCCTCAGCATGTTATTTTCCGTTTGTTTCTGAGAGCCACCGTAGGGGATATTTGTTAAGGTTGTAGACATAAGACGTTTGAGCTGACCTGAACATTGATACATTATTTTTTGAGTCTTTTTTTAGTTCGTTTTTGTTTATGCAGTTAGCATGGCAGCGATGAACAATGATCTGGGAGGACTGGGAGGCAGACCTGCTACTTCACAAGCTAATCCTTTTGAAAGTGCTTTATATGGAGCTGGACCTGGACTCATCCGAAGTGGGTTAGGAGCATACGGCGAGAAGTTTTTAGGTTCAAGCTCTGAGTTTATGCAAAGCAATGTAAGTCATTGGTAAAATTTCATCAAGGCAAATGTATGCTTTCTATATTTTGTGTACCACGTTGTCATCAACACACGTGTTTTCCCCGGAGACATTGAATCTTAACTTTGCTTCATCACATGGACAGATCACTCAGTATCTGTCCAATCCTCAGTACTACTTTCAAGTCAACAGTCAGTATGTGAGAAACAAGTTGAAGGTGATCTTGTTCCCTTTCCTGCACCGGGTAAGATTTATCCACCTTTTTGTAGGTATTATATGCTTATTGTGAAATTTCTTACAAGCCATTTACCAATTTACTTCCTTCAGGGGCACTGGACAAGGATAACTGAACCGGTGGGAGGAAGGTTGTCATACAAACCTCCAATTCAAGATATCAATGCTCCAGATCTTTACATTCCTCTGATGGCTTTTGGGACGTATGTTGTAATTGCTGGATATGCTTTGGGTGTTCTTGGGAGGTAACGACATATTTAGTCTCATTCAACTTTGTAGTGCTGACTTGCTTCTTCTTTAGTAGTAAAGAAAGAACGCTATGCATAGTGTGTTGAGTGACGGTAAGAACAGTAGTTATGTTGAGAATTTGAGAAGAGAAGGATGTGTGGAGAATGGACAAATGCTAAAGCGTGGGAGTATCTAGAAATTAACTTCTGTGGTGCACTGTTTTTCTTGAATGATGAATTCTTGAAACATATTTCTAGTTCAACCAAGTGCCCAAGTGTTAAATAATATTCATTTACTCATGATATTCTTGATTCAGTGATGCATGCATGAAACACATTTTTGCTGATTGCAGGTTTACCCCAGAGGCACTCACTCTACAGTTCACAAAAGGATTACTTGGCTGGTTTCTGCAAGTAATCCTGATCAGAGTTCTACTGTACACGCTGGGAAGTGGTGAAGCGCCATTGCTGGACATTGTGGCCTATGCTGGGTATGGATTTGCTGGTACATCACTTGCAATGCTTGTCCGCGTCTTCTGGAGCCCGTCATATTATTTTGTACTGCCATGGTTCTCAATCTGCACCGGAGTTTTCCTTGTCAAGACGATGAAGAGGGTTCTTCTGGGCGCACCAAGGAGCTATGAGAGACACCCCAGCCGGAATCACTACTTTCTTCTTTTCCTCGCGGTTGTGCAATTTCCCATGCTCTTCTGGCTAGGCAACATCAGCGGGTGATATTTCAGCCTTATTTTAGAACTACATAACTCGATTTATTCGGTATTACTGGAATAGGTTTGAGATTTAGGCATATATGTCGTTCATATTCTTGTGGAAGTGGTAAATTGCTGGACAAGAAGTTGCATACCAAATGTCTGTCCTTCGCCCTTGTCTGTCCGGCATTAACTGAAGACCAATGGATACACGAATGTTCTTATCGTACATCATCGCTATTTTGCCTTCTGTATCTCATTTTTGTTACTTAGTCACCGCGATCGCCTTCAAGCTGTCTTACGACCTGAGACATGTCTGTATAAAATCAGATGATAATGTTCCTTGTCGTGCACTTCAATTGCTTCTGAAATGTGATTCTTCAGTGGACTGGGGATATGGGAGTACATAGGACCAAGAGAGTGTTGTGTAATTCCTTACAAACTCCGTCTGAAATTTTCCTACTTACAAGTCAATACATAATCTATAATTAGCAAATCTAACTTTTTGTTCGCTTTTGTTTATGCTTTCATGGGTTCGTCCAAATGGGGTTTTATGCTTCTCCAGGCTGTATCTCTATTCATATTGGTGGAGGTTTTAAATATTTCTAGACATGTATTTGAGTTGAAACATATTTGTCTCACATTAAGAACAAAAACTGAAAATGCACGATGATATATGGATTGAAAAATGTGATTGATACAAAAGAAATTAAACAAAAACAATCACTTGATGTATGGTGGTCTGAAACTCTGAATAACAATCAAACCCTGTTATTTCCCGCCACCACTCATATTCCCCACCCGTGGACCTATCCTCCTCGATCGCCGGCGACGACGGGGCAGCCAATCACGAGCACCGCGGCGTCGCCTGCGCGGCGGCGAACTCCAGCGGCTGCTTCCACGCGTAGACGAACGTCACCGGCGAGCCCTTCGCCACCGGCATCCCGTCGTTGACGAGGCAGAGCCCGGCTTCGTCGGCGCGGATCTTGCTCTCGTCCACCGGCTCGACGCTCGGCACGCCGCCGCCGCCGCCGCCGGGGCAGCTCACCCTGACGCCGTTCTGCGGGCACGCGCACCCGTTGGACACGGCCACCTCGTACTCCGGCTGCCCCTCCACCACCTTCCCCGTCCTCGCCGCCGTGACGGTGATGTCCGACAGCTTGCAGTCGCCGGCGGCGGCGGCGGTGGCGGTGGAGTTGCCCGCGCGTGCTGCGTGACAGCTAATGACGGCGGCGGCGGCGAGGAAGAAGAAGACGACGGTGGCGTTGGCCATGCATGCCATTTCTGTTTTGCTGATTCTGTGCTGTGATTATATTCTGATTTGATTTTCGTTTGATTTGGAGTGGAAGAAGGGGATTATATGTACAGCGGATTGATCATTGATGTGGTAAAGAGTCAAATTTGGTGTGTGATGATCCGGAGGAGAAATGTATCAGAATGCACTGATTTTCTGCCGATCGCTACTGCTGCTAGTTTTCTCGAATTATTGCCTTCCTAAAGTGAAAAAGTTCCTGTATTAGTTGAAAACTTGAAACCAGCTGATTCATTCGTCTTAATTTTAGAGGAGAGCTGAACCTATTCCAAAATATAAATCGAACTTAATTCAGCAGTAAACCGGGAGCAGCTGCAAACGAGCGATACCGACTTACAAAAATCGCTATCGCCAGGCTGCAATATGATGATGTGGAATAGTTTTGCAGCTCGCCGAGTCAAGTTATTGTACCTGCTTCTTAGGGCACTCACAATGCGTCCTGAAAATTGCTACACCTGGACTACCAACTGGACTAAGGAACACCAAAAGACACTTGAACCACAATACATGGGACTTAAATTCGCACCTGCAAAGTCTGAAGACACAGATGGAGGCTACTCGGCCAACAGTGGGCATGGCACAGCCCACGTTGCCCAAATGGCCAGGAGGGTGTGAAATTTCAGTTTTACCCCCCCCCCCACCACCACCGGATGCGAGCCCACGACTCATCTGCTCTGCCTCGCCTCCATCGCGTGCCGTCTCGCCTCCATCCCTCCTCTCGCGTCTCCTCTGCTTTCCATCCTTCGCTCGCTCTCCTCCGTGTGATGGCGAGGATGAAGCTCCGCAGTGGCTTTCAGTACGCTTGCCCTAGCCCATGGCCATGGGCAACCATATCGGCGGCGGCACAAAACATCACTTCAAAAAAAAGATCTTTCCCAAGAAAACATATAGGAATTAGATATATATTCATCACATTATGCATATGTACATCACTCATAAGTACTATATTTGAGCATAACAATATGCACTCAACTCCTAAAACACAAAATTCACTTAATACATTGAATAATTATCGCTTATACACCATTTATGTAAGAATAACACCTATACATCACATATACACACAAAATTCATTCAATTCCAAGAGTAATCATTATTTATAATGTTGTAATCATTAAGGACAAAAATTGAACATCACTTCAAAAAATTTGATCTTTCCCAAATAACATATAGGGATTAGAAGTTTGTAAATTAAAATATATTGTCCAGCAGCTCCAGTCAATTCCATCGACAACGAACGACATCGATCTGACTCGTGCCTATAACAATATAGAACTTGTAGATTGTACGCCGTTGTTGTAGCCATCCATCGTGC
Source organism: Oryza sativa Japonica Group (assembly GCF_034140825.1). NCBI lineage: Eukaryota > Viridiplantae > Streptophyta > Magnoliopsida > Poales > Poaceae > Oryza > Oryza sativa. Next base: position 25,777,401 of record NC_089040.1, on the reverse strand, counting down.
ACCACCTTGTCGTCAACACATCTCCATCAGTACCAAGGATCCGCCCGCTCCGACTTCCGATTGAACGCCATCAATCTAGTCGAGAGCCGAAGCCGACAAGTCGCATGCCATCTTCCCAGCCACCGAACGACCCGAGCGTCACGTCTAGCCATCTCCCCATCGAACGCAGCTCATCGAAAGGCCCAGGCCACCCTGCCTAGAGTGTTCGAATCCATCGACCGAGAACACCGATCGCCTCCAGCTTCAATCAATCCCGAGCGTGAGGCCTCATGTCTCCTTGTTGAAAGTGGCTCACCGGAAAGTTCAAGACACCCGCCTGAAGTGTCCGACCTACCGATTGAATCGCCAATCGCTTCCGCCGCCATCAACCCGAGCACCACGTCTGGTCATCTCTCTGTTGAAAGCAGCAATCGAACGGTTCAAACCGCTGCCTGAAGTGTCCGATTCCACCGATCAAATTCCGTTGACCGCTGTCGTGCTCTACCTTGCGTCCTTGTCCGTCCCTGGACATCCTGTGTAGTTTTCGTGGCGTGGAGCACCTCCCTCGCACCTCTACCATGGATCTCCCGCAAGCTCTGATACCACTTGTTAAAAAACTAGTCTTGAAATCACATTGGAAACCAAACTCGGAAGAAAACGTCATAGGAGATCCAAACACGGTGACGACACCGAGGCATGATATTTGATAATGGAGTTCAGCCGAGGCCTACATCTCCGGGGGACTGATTACGGGCGCTCCTCCCCGATCCAGCATATTACAGCGTATCAGAGTTACAATGACTCACGGCCGGTCGCCGCTGGCAGCCGCTCCCTCTCGCTATGCTAAGTCGCAATACGGTTACAACAGGTACACCCCTCTATTTATGAGAGATCCTAGGATAGAGTCTGACTCTTACTCTAATCCTATACCTAGTACAACTCCAAGTCCTAAACTATAACCGACTACGTTTACATATTCAACATAAACTCTATCAGCATCATCCTGTGCTGCCACTTTTCTATGAAACCCAAAATAACCTTGCTTGGCGTGAGAGTCTTCACTCACAAGGAACTCTCCAAAGCAACAAACGGGTTTACAGAGCTGCTGGGGCATGGTGGTTTTGGCAAAGTGTTCAAAGGGATTGTGCATTCACTGGGACCTCCTGAAATTGCAGTGAAGGTACTCGACCAGTGACCACCCTGGTGAGTTTAAGGAAGAGGAGTTCATAAACGAACTACAATCCATCGGTCCAATCCACCACCGAAACCTAGTTCGAATGATTGGGTACTGCAAGGAGGGAAATCATAGAATATTGGTGTTTGAGTTCATCCCAGGAGGCTCCCTTGGCAGCTTCATATTCGACCAGCCGGAGATGCCTCCATGGAGGTGGCGAGCGGAGACAGCAATAGGAATTGCCAAGGGGCTAGAGTACCTACACTATGGGTGCACCTTCCCGATCATCCACTGTGACATCAAGCCCGACAACATACTCATGGATCACATGGAGAATCCGAAGATCACTGACTTTGGGAATCGCCAAGCTCCTTAACAACCAGCAGGTGCACTACACCATCACCAAGATCATGGGCACCAAGGGCTACGCAGCGCCTGAGTGGTTCGTGGAGATAATATGCTGCGGGAGGCTTCCTCCCGATAATCATAGGATCGGCACAATGGTGCCGCTGCTAAACTGGGTTGAGAGCCTTATCGAGGACGGGAGAATGTCTGAAGTCTCAACTCGTGGGGGAAGAAGAGAGAGGGCCGGGGCACCCATGGTGTTAGGCTCGAGCATGGCTGATAGCGCCGAGAGGTACGCACGTGTGGCGTATATGGTGCATACAGGTGGACCCATCTATGAGGCCAACAATACGCGAGGTGGTGCACATGCTCATGGATGTTGCCCCTCTGCCAGCCTTATCTAGGCCTCCTGACTTTTCGGCATTACTCCACCTCCACGGCGGTAGCGGAACCTATCACAAGTTCACAACAACACCACGGGTCTTGGTCTCCAGATCGAGTGAGTGAATGAGTCTGAAGTTTACTATAGTCTGTTGTATTTCTTGTTTGCTAGTTTGCTACTATGTTTATGTTCCTTATAAGATGTGGAGAACAGACCTTATAGGGTTCTTTGTGTCAACTGTTAGGAAGTTTCCATTGCTACAATTATTACTTCCATGTTCCATTCTGTTTAGATGCCTGTGTATGTTTATATATAAGACAACTGTCCTAGTTAGCATTAATTACGTTGTGTTTGTGTCTAATGACCCAGAAGTTTTCTTTAGCCTACGCAAGTATAACAATGGAAGCCAGGCGTCCCTTTCCAGGTTCAGAGTTAGTTGGAGCATCAACAATATCTTAAACCATCCTGATAAGGCTACTATTATACTCCCTCCATCCCAAAATAAACGCAACCAAGAGTTTCCACATCCAACTTTAATTGTCCGTCTTATTTAAAATTATTTTGAAAAACTAAAAAGACATTAGTCACGCATAAAGTACTATTCATGTTTTGTAATCTAATAACAATAAAAATACTAATCATAAAAAAAATTCAAATAAAATAGACGATCAAAGTTGGACACGGAAACTCATAGATGCGCTTATTTTTGGGACTGAGGGACTACTTTTACTATATGCTCCAGCGAAATTAAAAGTACTACCTACTACATACGATTACCAGTAGCCCACATATTAGAACTCCCGTGACCCCCGCGTCGCCCACTCGCAGGTGACACGGGGGGCGAAACCTAGTGCCGCCCCCCTTCCCCCACCAGCCGCCGCCGGAAAGCCTGCCGGTGAGCTAGGAGGGTGGCGGCGGGGCCTTCTCCTGCGGTAGCATCTCCTCTTGGCGCGGGGGAGGCGGTGAACACCGGCGGCGGGGAGTGGTGGCGGCGAGCTCTCTGAGCAAAACGGCGACGGATCCACAGCTGCCGTCGCCGTATCTGGCCTGGTCCAAGCCGGATCTGGCCGAAGCGGCCGGCGCTGTGGCGCAGCGCGATTGGAGGCGGCATGGATGGCGGCGGAGACGGCTCGCGAGGTCGATGCGTGCACCGGTGCACGCAAGCGGCGCGCAAGGCGTCGCCCGACATGGAGCCGTGCTGTCGTTGGCGGGGGGCGTCGGCGACTCTACAGTGCAACGGTGGATGGGGCGACGCTGTCCTGGCCGCCGTGCCGTCCGCCCCCTCCGTCCTGCCCCCCTTGCTTGAGTTGGCGGCAGGGTCGGCCGGTCGGGCGGATCTGTGGCGGTGGCCTAGGGCTGATTGATGAAGAGTTGATGTGGCTTGCGACGTTCCTTCTTGTGCGGGTTGTGTGGATTTGAATGGGGAATCACTGGCGAAAGCTTTGCCGGGCCGTTGGCCGGCTTGACGACGGCGGCGCCTTTCGGCGTCGTTCCTCTCCTTGGAAGCGTTGTTATAGCGTTGACCCCGTGTTAATACATCTTCTCATTTTTTTCAATTTTTTTCATAACCACTTGAGTGACATGATGTAAACAACGAGGGAACATCCTCTCGAGTAATCAGAGTAATCAAAATAGTTTCCTATAAAGGGAGTCGAGGAGTGCACAGTAAAATTGCATTGCAAGTTTGCATTATACCATCATCTCTATTTTTTAATATATGATGTCATTAACTTTTTAACATACATTTAATCATTGTGTAAATAGTATTTAGTGATAAATCAAGTTACAACAAAATAAATGATAATTACATAATTTACTTTAAATGAGACGAATAGCTAAACATATGTTAAAAAATGAACGACATCCTGTATTAGAAAACAGAGGAAATAGCAATAACCAATTAAGCCTATATTTATGTCTATACTTTGGCTCTCTTTATTTACGCTTAGACTTATTGGCTTAGCATTTTAAGTTACTTGTTGGCTTATATGATTTATAAGCCGGTGGATTTAATGTCGTAAGTTTAATGGTGGAGTCATGCATATATCTCACATAAGTCAAAAAAGCTTCTCTAACCTAGCTTTTGGCTTAATAGTGTTAGAGTGGTTTATAGCTTCAAAATAGCCAAACAAAAAAGTCACTTGTTTGTTTAGACTTAGATTTTTCGACTTATAAGTTGGCTTATAAGCCTAAACAAAGAGGGCCTTTATACCACCTCTATTTTTAATAGGTGACACTGTTAACTTCTGGACACATATTTGATCATTTATCTTATAAAAAAATTATGTAATTATCTTTTATTTTATTGTGAGTTGTTTTCGTACTAAATATAATTTAGGCATGATTTATATTTGATGTATTTGTATAAAATTTTTGAATATGACGAATAGTTAAACGTGCGATCAAATTAAAAAGCAATTATTAAAAAAGAAACAGAGGGAGTCCAAGGGTGTGAATTGTGATGCTTGACCTTGACAACCACATGAGACCACGTATACAAACGACGAAACCGCCGTCCGATGCAAATTTTTTTTATCAGCTAACGTGTATATTGAACAAATGAACTATCACGCGCATCCGATTTTATTGAAAACATTATTTTATAATAAAACTATTTAGATTAATAATCTTAGAATATGTCACTTCCATTTAAAATTCTTTATATTTTAAGATAGAGAGTACGTACTACTCTATCCATCCACAAAGTTACACCTATTTCACATTAAAGTTTTTCTAAATAAGTCGTTTCTTTTTTTAGTCTTTATACATTCAAGACTTAAATGAAGAGATAAATTAAATATTTTATTAGAACTGAAGGAGTCATCTAAATACTCATTGGTTGCATGCTTGCATTCATTCTTTAATTTTGTAACATCTAAGGTGATTTAATTTCTCTCTGGTCTTGGTGTCAAAAGTAATACGTGTAACTTTTGTGGACGAAGGGAGAAACATTTTTTTTAAGTACGATGAAACAGGACGTCCGGAGATGTAAAATTCGGCCAATCAATGCAAGTTACTACTACATGACTATGAAGAAAGCTGGCACTGGCACCACTATAATCACAATCACAAAATTGGTGTGACCAGCTGCAATAGCAGCTTATTGAGCAGAAATGAAGTCATTCTCGTTCGTCCCGCTGCTTCTGATCGCACTGCTGCTGCATCAATCATCCTGTCTGCTTCAAGTTGAAGCAGAAAACCTGACGGCAGGATCGACTCTGAGGCCTCCTCACTACATCACCAGCCCGTCCGGCGACTTCGCCTTCGGCTTCCGCGCCCTCGGCTCCGGCCGCCCGGATGGCTGGTTTCTCCTCGCCGTTTGGTTCAACGACGCCGTACAGGAGAAGGCGGTGGTATGGTACGCGAGGGACCCGGGCTCCGGGTCGGCGGTGACGGCCACGGCGCAGTCTGTGTTCAGCGTCACCCTCGCCGGCCAGCTGTCGCTCGCCGACACCGCCGGCAGCAACGTCTGGACGAACGCGAACCCGGGCCAGCAGTACGGCTCCGTGCTCGTGCTGCTCGACTCTGGCAACCTCCAGTTCCTCGCCGCCGGTGGCCGCGCCGTGGTGTGGGAGAGCTTCAGGGACCCGGCCGACACGCTCCTCCCTGGCCAGTCCATGGCCACCGGAGCCGGAGCTACGCTTGTGTCCAAGCGCTCCGATGCCGACTTCTCGGCTGGCCGCTTCAGCCTGTACGTGCAGGCCGACGGCAACGTCGTCCTGTACCTCAACCTCGCCGCCGGCAACGTCGACCCGTACAACGCGTACTGGGCGACCGGCACCAACCAGCCCGGCAACACCCAGGACGGCAACACCACTCTCTTCTTCGCCTCGCCGGGGCGCGTCTATTACCAGGTCAAGGACGGGACGGTGCACGACCTGACAACTCCCATGGCGAAGGCGAACTACTACCAGCGCGCGACGCTCGACCCGGACGGCGTCGTCCGCGTGTACGTCCGGCGAAGGAGCCCGACGAGCTCCACTTCCACCACCACCGCCAACGCGTCGTGGGCCGTCGCCGGCATGTTCCCCGGCGACGGCTGTAGCATGGGGACCCGTGGCCTGGACGGTTTCTGCGGCCCCAACTCGTACTGCGTCGTGTCCGACGACGGCCGGCTCGACTGTGCGTGCCCGAGCGGATACTCCTTCGTCGACGCGCAGCTACGGTACCGCGGCTGCTCGCCGGCGTTCGCGCCGCCGAGGTGCGACTTCGTCGGGGACGATGTCGCCAACCGCTCCGGCGAATTCGTGATCGCCAAGCTGCCCAACACCACCTGGACGGCCTCGCCGTACAAGGTATACTCCTACACGGCGGAGGAGCAGTGCGGCGGCTTGTGCCTGAACGACTGCTTCTGCGTGGCGGCGCTGTTCGACGGAACCCGCTGCACCAAGATGGCGTCCCTCACGGGCGCCGGACGGCAGGGGAGTAACGTCACGGGGAAGGCGCTGATCAAGGTTCGGACGCGCAGTACCCCTCCGGCGGCGGCGGTGGCGCGGAGGAGGGCGCCACCGCTGCCGTACATACTCCTCCTCGGTTTCTCGGCGTTTCTCCTGCTCGCCTCTACGACCAGCCTCGTGCTCCTGCACCGCCGCATTAGAAGAAGAAGCTCCAGCGACCATGACATGGTGATGAGACTCTTCACCAGGAAGGAGCTTTACGATGCCACCAATGGTTTCCAGAGGTTGCTAGGAAGAGGTGGCTTCGGCGAGGTCTACCATGGCGTGGCGAATTCGCTGCATCTGCTGCACTCACCTGACACTGACATCGCGGTGAAGAAGCTCATCGTCTCCAACGAGTACACCGAGAGGGAGTTCGCGAACGAGGTGCAGTCCATCGGGAGGATCCACCACCGGAGCCTTGTCCGCATGATCGGCTACTGCAAGGAGCGGGAGCAGCGGATGCTCGTCTTCGAGTTCATGCCGGGGGGCTCGCTCCGGAGCTTCCTCTTCCACCAGCAGCCTCGACGACGGCCGCCGCCGCCGCCATGGACCTGGCGCGCCGAGGCGGCGCTCGCCATAGCTAAGGGCATCGAGTACCTGCACGAAGGGTGCGCTTCGCCGATCATCCACTGCGACATCAAGCCGGACAACATACTGCTGGATGACAAGAACAACCCAAAGATAGCCGACTTCGGGATCTCCAGGCTCCTCGGCGATGAGCAGCTGCACACCACGGTGACCAACGTGAGGGGAACCAGAGGGTACATCGCGCCCGAGTGGCTGCACGGCGACAGGCGCATCGACACCAAGGTGGACGTGTACAGCTTCGGCGTCGTGCTGCTGGAGATGATTTGCTGCAGGAGATGCCAGGACCCGATCACCAGCCAGCTTCATCAGGATGACAATGGCGATTGCGATGATGACACCGTCACTCTGTTCGGGTGGGCAGCCGGGCTGGTCAGCCATGGTAGGGTGGAGGTCCTCCTGCGCAGCGACGATGATGCGGCGGAGGATCTGGAGAGAGTGGAGCGGTTCGCTCGTGTGGCTTTCTGGTGTATCGTGCACAATCCGTCGCTCCGGCCGACGATCCATCAAGTGGTGCAGATGCTGGAGGGTGTGGTCGAGGTCCACGCGCCGCCTCATCTTCCGAGCTATACGGATTCATCGTCGTCCTCGTTCATCCATACGGATTCACCTGCTCTCAGGCCAAGAGGCTCTTCTTGTCCAGTCGAACTCGATTTGATTTGAGGGCGTAAACTAAGCTAGTACTGGGAGGAAAATGTGGTAACTCTCGAATATCTTCTCAGACTATAAATTTCGTAACATAGGCTGTGTTAGATCCATAGTCTAAAGTTTTGGCGTGTCACATCGAATATATAGACACACATTTAAAGTATTAAATGTAGACTAATAACAAAATTAATTACAAAATCCACTTGTAAACTGCGAGACAAATTTATTAAGTCTAATTAATCCGTCATTAGCAAATGTTTACTGTAGCACCACATTGTCAAATCATAGAGTAATTATGCTTAAAATATTTGTCTCGCAATTTTACGTGCAATCTGTGTAATTAGTTATTTTGATGCGATAGGGTATAAAATTTTGCCAATAGATCTAAACGAGGCCATACTAACATGCATATTGGATTCATCACATTATTAAATAACGTTGATGGGGAGGACTCCTAATACGCGCAGTGGCGCAATTGCGTTAGTTCGCTTAGAGCAGGTACAGTAATGGGCGGTGGTAGTTCCACCTAGGATTTTGGGATGATTTGGAGGAGAGAGGGGAAGAGAGAGAGAGTGTGAGCCGGCGACTAATTTATCGCCGGGCTGCACGCGCCGCTCGAGATTGTGGGGCCCACCTTGTGCTGCCTCTTCTCACAGCAAAGTGCAAGGCATGGAGAAGCATCGGCCATGCCTTGAGCTGCATGCCTCCGTCACCAACTCCCACGGCCACCGGACCGCCGCCCACAGCCTCGCCGGCGCCGACGCACGACCTCTGCTGTCTCCCACATCCGGCGCATGGCCTCCGTCGCCCCCGCTTGCACGGTCGCCGCCGTCTTCCGCCTCTGCTGCGCGGCCCACCGCCGTCTTCCGCCTTAGCTGAGCGGCCCGGCCACTGCTGCCTTCGCCGCCCGACACGGCCGCCGCCGTCTTCCACCTCAGCTGAGCGGGCTGGCCGCCACTGTCCCCGTCGTCCACTGCACGGCCGTCACCGTCTTTCGCTTCCGCCGCGTGGCCTGGCCATCGCCGTCTTCCGACGTATGCCGCACGGTCGCCGCCGTCTTCTGCCTCAGCCGAGCGACCCGGCCGTCGCTACCCCTGTCACCCGCCGCACAGTCGCTGCCGACTTCGCCTCCGCCGTGTGGCCTGGCTGCCGCTGCCCCCGTCACTCGCCACATGGCCGTCGTCGTCTTTCGCCTCCGCCGCGGCCCGGCTGCCGCTATCTCCGACGTCTGCCGCACGGCCGCCGCCGTATTTCATCGTCAGTGATAGGTTATCGAGGGGATAGGAGAAGAAGACGAACTGTGAGGGGATAGGAGGGAGAAAGAGGATGTGAGGTAGGAGAAGATGGTGGGTCCCACGAATCAATAAAATATGCGTGTTACAATATTTCTATTGTAGACATTAGCTACACTGTTTTATATAGATGATATGGCTATTTTTTTTGGAGTCAACAGCGGTCTATATTATTGACCTTGCTCTTAGTACACCGGCTGCACGCTATCACCCCGTTAACCCCCCTATTTCTATCTCCAATTAGACCTCTTTAATTTCTTTCAGCAATAAAATAATAATATAAAGTTGAATCGGAAGTTTTATTATCTAAACACATATTAATACAAAGTTGAAAGTTTCAAAAATTTTGAATTTTCAGAAGAAAATTTTAAAAATTCAGTTAAACGTTTGAAATTGAGTTCAAACTTTAAAATTCCAGTTGAAAGGTTTTTATAAAAAATTGAGTTGAAAGTTTAAATTTTGGTTAACATTTTGAATTTTGAGGTGAAAGTTCTAAAATTTTGTTGAAATTTTAAAAATAATTGTTCAGAAATTTTCAGTATAAAGTTTTAAATATTCAGTTGAAAGTTTTAAAACTTGGTTGGAAGTTTTTGAAATTTAAACTGAATGTTAACTCACTTTTTCAAGTTTCAATTCACATTTTTTCATTGGAAAAATAAAATGAGAGCGAAGGATCAGGCGCGGCTACACGGACACCGCATCCGCTCTACTCCGTATGACCATATCAATAGACAGATATGCCATGAGCCTGTTGGGCTCAAAATGTTGGCACGTAGCGAAGCTGCACAAATTAGATTTCTCGTATAACGTGTACAGCTGCACTAAATGTCTCTATCTTCAATCGGTGAAATTTGACTCGTCAAAGGTAGCAAATTTTTAAGGTAGGTCGATCAGTAGTGTACTACTCCCTCTGTCCCATACTCCCATTAGAGCAAGTTTAATAATATAATCAACTACGGGCTTCAAATGATCTATAAACTAATCTAATAACCCATTCATACAATAATTAACTATAAAACTATAATACATATTAATATCTGGTCTCACATCTTATACACACATAATGTCTGGAGTCCGTCTTGCGGCCGGCTACAAATATGTAGCATGCTTTCTTCTCTCTCTTCTCTCTTCACGTCAATATGTGGTTATAGCTGGCTTATAGTCAGCTATTGTACCTGCTCTTATAATTATAAGTGCAGTCATAAGTTTTCGTGTCCAACATATGATGTTTAAAGTTTCACCGTGGCCGAGTTTAGTTACAAACTTTTTCTTCAAACTTCCAAATTTTCCATCAAATCAAAACTTTCCTACACACACAAACTTCCAACTTTTCCATCACATCGTTCCAATTTCAATCAAACTTCTAATTTTAGCATGAACTAAACACACCTCGTGTTTAGTTTCCTACACACATAAACTTCCAACTTTTCCGTCACATCGTTCCAATTTCAACCAAACTTTTAATTTTGGTGTGAACTAAACACAGCCTTTCTATGATGTTTTTTAATAAAATCTAGCAAAGCATGACACCCAAAAAGAGTTCAAGGAGTTCAAGGGTCTGTAGCAAGTTTTCAAGCAAGCAAGTTTAATACTATAGCCAACTACTGGCTCCAAATCATCTATAGTTAACTTAATAGCTAATTCATACAATAGTTACATATAAACATATAGTACTACACAATCAATATCTGGTCCCACCTATCATACACACATGTGTTTTGAAGTCCGTGCTGCATCCGGCTATAAATTTGTAGCCCGCTGCTCTTATCTTTTTTCTTTTATCTTTTTAAAATAGGCAGTGTATCCTATGCACACAGGCCCTCGCGTGTACACACCGTGTACACCAACTAAAAATTATCACAAAAAATTCTAGGAAAATTCATATATGTACTTTCAATAGTATTACATCTACGTGCAAAGTCGCATCTTCAAATTCATTCTACATAGAGAATAACAAAAAAGATAAAATTATGACAAAATTGCAATCTTAAAACTGTCAGATTTTTTGTTTTTTTTGTTACGGCTAAAATACAGTGAATTTGACGTTAAAATTTTAACCCTAGGTGTAATACAATTGAAAGTATGTGTATGATTTTTTCTAAATTTTTTAGTGATATTTTTTAGTTGGTGTGTACGTGTGTACACGTGAGGGCCTATGTGTATAGGATATGTTGCCTTTAAAATATGTTTGTAGTTGACTTATCTATCTATCTATCTAGAGCTGGCGGGTCTTCCCGCTAGCTGATTGGTGGAGATGACGGCTTGTATTTTCAGACACGTGGCGTGAACCAACAACGTATAGATGATTCTCCAGCGCGGCTGCTGTTCTTCTCTATCCATCGCGTACGTACGCGTGCATCTGGGCCTAAAGCACCTCCTGCATAAGAAGCCCATTATCTAGCCGCCCTGCGGTATGGAAAAGGAATAAGTTTATATGGGGTCCCTTAACTTGTTAACGAATCCGATTTTCGTTCTTCTACCGAAAAACCAGATACAATAGGTCCCTCAACTATCAAAGCCAGTGCAGATGAGATCCCTCGGCGGTTTTAAAAGTGGTTTTAGCTGACGTGACGCCTACGTGGCTAATTTGACTTAGTCTTCATCTGATGTGGTATTGACATGGCGCTTACGTGACAATTCAATCTCGAAAAAATAATAAACCTTATGAGACCCACATATCAGTTTCACATAGAAATTAATAAAAAATGGTACGGCCCACGTGGACCCCACATGTCATTCTCAGCCCCCTCTCCTTCCTCCTCTCTCTCTCTCCCCTTCTCCCTCTCTTCAACTCTCTCTCCCCTCTCCTCTCTAGCGACGGTGGCACGGCTCCGGCGGCTGTGGCCCTGGCTGCGGCACCCGGCGGAGAGGAGCTGGGCGTCGGTGCCCATGCCACCGCCTCCTCCATTGACCTCGCCGTCGCCGACGACCTCCCGCCCAAATCCGCCGACCTGCTGCTCCCGAATGGACGCGAAGTTCTGCAGCGTGAGGCCATGCTCCCGGAGCGCGTCGACAAGTTGCAGACTTGCAGCAATTTGCACCAATCAGATTAGTGCAATATGATCCATAGTTATCTAAGAAAGAGAGGAGTATGTTGTAATCATGGCCTCCAGATAATGTTTTATACACCAAGATGGTAAAAGCAAGTTTAATAGTATAGCCAACTACTAGCTCCAATTCATTTATAGCCAGTCTAATAGCTAATTCATACAATAGTTACATATCACACTATTAATACCTGGTCATATCACACTATTAATACATGTTCCCACTTGCCATACACACACTGCGTCTTAGAGTGCGTGCTACAGCTGACTTATAGCCTGCTACTGTACTTGCTCTAATATAATGCATTTGGAATGAGGCATCAGAAAATGCGCTTTAGGAATCAGGTCAAGAATATCCTTGATCCTTAATTACTCTTTCATTTGCAGAACTTTTCGAGTATACTCAACTGCATCAAGAGGTATATACTCTTTCTAAGAAAAGAATGGCAAGATAAAGAGCTGACATTGCAGAGTAACAACACTGCTACTCCAGTAAACACTGAGAGGCAGAGTGTACATATGTAAATCCAACTCATTTTCCCATTCAACTGCTAATTGCCATGCTAATTACTAAATTGAGCATCGAAAGGATCAAAGAATTAATTAACCCGTCGCCGCCGCGGCTCCTGCAACCAACCTGCACCTTCGCGCTGGTGCCGGCGATCAAGAAGCACCCAGGCTTGCTCCCGAGCTCGAGCGAGACGGAGCCGGGCTTCCCGTCGAGCCCCGGCACGACGTTGAACATGGGTCTGAGCTTGCGGCGCTCCTTGTGGGCGGTGGCGAGCGCGTCGTGAAGGGCGGGGAGTGAGTCGGGCCAGCGGCCTCCCGCCCAAATCCGCCATCTCCGCCCACCCCCGCGGCGGCGCCAACCACCACGCTGTCGGTCTCCTCCACCCCGCCACCCTGGCCCCCACCGCGGCGCCCACCACCCCAGGTCCGGCCACCGCGCCACCCACCAAATCCACCAAGGCACCCGGCCAAGGCCACCCCGCCGCCGCCGGAGCTCGCCCACCCGCCTCGCTCGCCTGCTCCGCCGCCCACCCGCGCCGTCCGCCGCCCGGGAAGACGAAGAGAGAGAGAGAGAGAGGGGGGGGGGGGAAGAAGAGAGAAGTGAGGACGAAGAAGAGAGAAGGGAGAGGGAAGGCAGGACTGAGGCTGACTCCATCTGAAAAAATCCTTCCGAATCCGCCTCGGCCGATGCATGATTTACCAATTTTGGTTGTTAACAGATGGAGACCTAGTCAAACTAGCCACGTGGGCACCACGTCCGTCAAAACCGCCTTCCAAACCACCAAGGGACTTTGTTTATACTGGTTTTGACAGTTCAAGAACCGGCTGTATCTGGTTTTAGGGTTCAAAGATGAAATTGGATTCGATGTAAAATTAAGGGACCTCGGATGAACTTATTCCTATGGAAAATTAGGGGAAGGAGCAAATGCCTATGTCAGCCCACTTGCCCTACATATACACGTTCAATAGTCATTACTATTCTATAGTACATTTACAAAAAAAAAATGTTGAATGCATATATATACAACTACTCATATTCATACATATCTCTATGAGTATTTTTGAAATATTGAACTGCATATCTTAAAATAAAAAACATATTTTATTTCTTCGTACTAATTCAATAGACACTATTAAAAAAATCTAATTTTTGGCTCGGTTCACTTTACTCCATAATAGCACGTCTCAATTTTATTACTCTTTGTATTAATTGTCTTTTAAACTGAACCATACATGGGATCATTATTAAAGTTCATTTTTTTAAAAAAAATGTTATGGATGTTTGCTTGAACTTTAAATTGTGATGTTTAAATTAGTCTTAAGTGCTTTCAACCTACATAAACAATGAGAAAAAAAATAAAAAAAAATGTTGAGATGTATGTTTGTAAATGCATGCAAAATATGACTTATCTACCCTATAATTCACTAACTTCACCAACTGATCTACTCATTCATCATTGTCCGAATCTAACGGACGGTATTATCTGTATTCGATCGAACGACCGAGATTGCTTGGACGTCCCCTCGCAGATCGCTCCCACCCACGCACGTTTCTCCGCCTCCCTCACAGATCTCGCTTCCCTCCCACACGCCACGCGATTTTCTCCGCCTTCCTCGCCGCCTCTTTCCCACAACCGCTCCACGCGCTTATCAATCGCACCCGCCCGCCCTCTCCTGTCGCCGCCTCCTCCGCTCCCCATCGCCGCCTCTCCCTCCACCGCTCCGCCCCCGATCCGTGAAAAAGGAAGAACGCCGCCAGCCGCTCTGCCTCCCTGCAGTCCTGCACCCACCATTCCACCAATCTGTGCGGCCACGAGTACCACCGCCGGCACAAGGTCTTCTCCAAGACCCGTCGTCGTCGCCAGCCAGCAGCAATGCTTCGATCTGTCAACAGTGCAGCAGCCAGCAGGTGCCTACGGTAACTGAGGCTACCCGGGCCATGCATTTCTTCATCATATCTTCTGTTCCTTTCTTCAAAGCTGAAGTCAAAAACTGATTTTGGACCTACTAATTGGACCATCCGTTATATTAACTCATTACTTTTTCATTCTTCATAAATAAAAATTTTAATTTCTGGTAATGGAGATTGGATTGCTGGCTGTCCTCCATGGCATCTCTACTGCTCACTGAGCCCACTGGATCATCCAGTTTGCCACCAGGTACATTGCTTTGTGTATATGCTTCCCTACTGCTCGATAATATGATTCAATGGTTTAATTAATCTCCTGTATATACGGAGTTCATGGTGTTTTCAACAGCTCAGATTTATTTGGTGTATAGTGTGATTCAGTATCTGAAACAACAAACTTTCTCTCCTCGGTCCTCTCATATCTTGATGGAGGACACAAATGGTACCGTAATCCATGGCATCACGGTGTATTGTGTCCAAGTTGGGAAAAAAATATACATATAGTTCTGGGTTTTTTTCTGGGTGGCAACTAGCTTGCACATGGTAATAGTAGCTCCAAGGTATTATTTCATATCACTCTTGAGTACATGAAGAGTTTTTCTTTAAAAAAAATATAGATGTAGTTGTCGATCTGTTTACCTCTGTACAATATTCAAGCGTCATTCAGTGTCTGAGGCATTCAGTGCTGATTTATCCTAGATTTAGATTTGGCTGTATGTAAATACTTAACAAAATTGATGTGATTTTCCATTGGAGAAAATTGAATCTACGGTGACACCTGACCTGCTAGGCGGTGATGCTGCCCACTGGTGTTGCTGAATGTTTTGTCGCAGTGAGGATGGAGACCTCTTTAATCAGAATAATGACTTTGCAATCAGCCAGATGACAAACTATCAGCTCCGAGATATCCCATGAAGTAAAGCTTGCCTTACCTATCCCCTAAATTGTTTGCAACAAGCATAAACTGAACAAAATTCAGATAGCAAATCTAACTAGATTGCTCCTTTTTCTACACCTACTCATGTTACATATTGTTTTCTAGCTTTGTTTCTGTTTTAGTGCTTACATTATACATCAACCTTTTTATGCTTTTGTTTGGCGGATGAGGAGCAGTGTGTTGACCTGAAATTTTACGCAATCCTGATGGAAAATCTCCAATGGCTACCAAGGACCACGAGTTCTTGGTATGCAAATAATGCTGCAATCTATTACTATTAAATCCAATGATTTTCTGCTATACTATCTAATGATTTCCCTTTGATCCGGCAAAATCTTGTGAAATTATTTCGTGTCCAATATTTTCTTATATCATGCCCTTTATAGTTACTTGACGAGTGGACCAAACAGTTTAATATAGCTTTTAGCAGTTCATTGTTGTGATATTTATCCCCTATGCATAGAGCTTTCTGTTTGTTTTGAATCCAATCGCAGATTACTCTTCAGATTTGGAGGTAAGTAGTCCACTAATTTATTACTCACATGTTCTTCTAAAGCAGATTTGAAAACATATGTTTCCTTGATATGGATGGCAAGATGGGCACGATATGTTGCCTCTGCTACTGTTTTGGAAGTATTTTTTTGCAGCTTTCCCTGTTTTAGATAAAATAGCATGCATTTTCTGGATTTATCAGTTGGCCCTAATCCGATAAATCCTCATTCAGTGTTCAGGTGTTGTGGGGTTACTAATTAATGTGTTCAACTTAATGCAGCCTAAGTAATTTGTTAACAAATCAAAATTATAGCAAACTGATGGATGAACTTTGATAGGTTGCTCGATAAAATTTGATAAACAGTCCTGTACAAATTTGAATGCTTACAACTCTATGAGATGATCTGATAAATGAATATAGCAGTTCAAAGCTCAGATTATCTACATATAGCAAGATTTTAATATATAATTGCGAGAAAGTAATGGTCGGTCGCCTCCACCCCCACCCCCAACCAGATTCTTTTTTTTTGGGTGTCACACAAATTTTATTTTCCTTTCTTTTTTTTAACTTTATATGCCCCATTTGGATTCAAATATTTTTTATATAGAATATTTTCTGGGTATGGGGTCGGTTCATTAGTTGCAAATATTTTTGTATTTTATAGAATACGTATATTTGGACCTGTTTATGCACACTGTAGGTTGATAAATGGTTGAGCAATATAATTATCTCACTTGTTCTTTTTCTTTTCCAATCTATAAACTATCTGGAGCATCGTAGTTTTGATTGCCAAAACCTATATTATACTTTGGATGTTTGAATTACAATATCAAATATCACCGTAACGTTACCCATGCGGAGAAACATGCGATCTCCGCCCCCTTTCCCTTGGACATCAATATCTACCACATCTTCAGCAAGAATTGCGTAGCTTCAGATGATGTTGTAGCTTGTGCTGGTGCCCTCAGAGAGGGCATGCAACATTATTCCAACAGTTCTATATCAAGATACTGCTCTTTCATGTGATGCTTGTAGTGACAAACGACATTGTTTCGATCGGATTGCCTAAGGTGATCCTCTTTGTGATTGTTAAATATGGGGTGTCACGCAACAAAAATAAATGGATTGTATCAAGGAGATGAACAATTTTCATTCTGTATATAGCAATTACAAAGTATGGCTGATTTGACAATTTGGATTGACACTAATGCTATACAGATCTTTAGTTGACATTTCTTAGTTCTTAAAACTTATCTCATTTTATATTTGATTGGCAAAAGATACATTATCTTTTGGTTAATTAATAAAATATCGCCGTAGCGTTAGCACGGGCATGCTACTAGTATAGAGAAATTAAAAAAGAGAGAGAAATACCATTAGGGAAGTAAAGTGAACTGTTTTCAATAATTCAGGATGTAAAATGAGTAAAAAAAAGTTTAGGAGGTTAAGTGCTCTGGCGAAATAGTTCAGAGGGTAAAATAGACTTTCTCTTTGAATAGATTAAATCACCATATATAACTCATGGTCAACCTATATATCACCTACCACTAATTAGCCATCAATACAAAACATTGTGACTCCTAACAAAACGAAATTCTAGAACACTTTGTTTTTTTAAAATAAAAGAAATACCGACACCTATTTTATCATTAGCAAACAATTTAATTATAAATTTAGACAAATAAAAGAAGAATTAATAGCAATTTAATTATAATTTTAGATAAACAAAAGAAGAATTAATAGTATGGTTGGAAAAAAGAGAGAAAGTTTGACAAATTTCTCTACAATATGATTGATTATGTTAAATAGGAACTCTAAAAATTCCGTTCAACTATGATTTTTACATGAGTTTCAAGGAAACTAAACTGATTTCTGTAACTTTTTTTTATGAAAAATGCGTTAATTAATAACACAAAAATAACATACATAGGCTATAAATCGAGCGCGCCAACTGTCGCGCTTATTTTCTAGTAGTCTACTATTGTAACCCAGCGAGCTGCAAAACTATGCCACATCGTCGTATTGCAGCCTGGCGTAGCCATTTTTTTAGTCGGCCGGTATTCAGCTTTTCTCTAAAATTAAGACGGATGAATCTGGTTTCAAATTTAACTAATACAGGAACTTTTACACTTTAGGAAGGCAATAATTCGAGAAAACTAGCAGCGGTAGCGATCGACAGAAAATCAGTGCATTCTGACACATTTCTCCTCCGAATCATCACACACCAAATTTGACTGGCTGTGTTTTTCCTGGGTGATTTTGAGTGAGTTTGTTTCGTTTTTTGCGTGCACGTTTCCCGAACTACTAAAATATGTGTTTTTTGTAAAAATTTTCTATAGAAAGTTAATTTAAAAAATCATATTAATCTATTTTTGAAGTTTAAAATAGTTAATACTTCCTCCGTCCTATAATATAAGGGTTTTTGACTTTTTGCTGGTACTGTTTGACCACTTGTCTTATTCACAAAATTTATGCAAATATAAAAAACGAAAAGTTGTGTTTAAAGTACTTTAGATAATACAGTAAGTCACAGATAAAATAAATAATTATTCCAAATTTTTTTGAATAAGACGAATGATCAAACAAAACAATAAAAAATTAAAATCCTTTATATTATGGGACGGCAGTACTCAATTAATCATACGCTAATGGCTCGTCTCGTTTTGTGTATCTTTCCAATCTCCTCTATCTTCTTCTCCTCAGACACATCAATGATCAATCCTCTCACCCACATATAATCCTCTTCTTCCACTCCAAATCAAACGAAAATCAAATCAGAAGCAAAACAGAAATGGCATGCATGGCAAATGCCACCGTCTTCTTCTTAGTTCTTCCTCGCCGCCGCTGCCATCGTCATTAGCTGTCACGCAGCACGCTCGGGCAACGCCGCCACCGCCGCCGGCGACGGCAAGCTGTCGGGCATCACCGTCACGGCGGCGAGGACAGGGAAGGTGGTGGAGGGGCTGCCGGAGTACGAGGTGACCGTGGCCAACGGGTGCGGCGCCTGCCCGCAGAACGGCGTCAGGGTGAGCTGCCCGGCCGGCGGCGTGCAGAGCGTCGAGCCGGCGGACGAGAGCAAGATCCGCGCGGACGAAGCCGGGCTCGGCCTCGTCAACGACGCCATATGCCGGTGGCGAAGGGCTCGCCGGTGACCATCGGTTTTCAAGTTTTCACCTTAAGTAAAAAATTGCAGCATGGTCACCTATCAGCGACATTTCATGAGCCAGTGGACACATCAATTACATTGGACCGAAGAAGCCGAGAGACATTTTCCTCTTTTTTTTTTATATTGTGGGCCTGGGCCCATTAACTATGCTGAGTCTGAGTGATCTGATCATGCTGCTTAACAAGAACGATAAAAAAAAAAGTACCCATCGATCGATCAACTGCGGCAGCTCGTACCCATCGATCGATCGATCGATCCCCCATGGCGCTGCCGGTGCCGGACGACGCCCTCGCCGACATCCTCCGCCGCCTGCCGCCACGCAGCCTCGCCGCGGCGCGTTGCGTCTGCAAGCCGTGGCGCGACCTCGTCGACGGCCGCGCGCTGCTCCTCCCGCGCCTCCTGCCCCACTCGGTGCACGGCGTCCTCATCAACTACATCGACCACGACCGCCCCCACCTCTTCTCCCGCCGCCGATCCCGGTCCCGATCCCGGTCCTCCTCCTCGCCGGCGGCGTCGAGCGGCGGGGGGGATATCGACGGCAACCTCTCCTCGGTGCCGCCCAAGGGCGACATGGACTGGTGGCACGTCATGGACCACTGCGACGGCCTCCTCCTCTGCGCCGTCGAGTGGGGGAATCGTCTCTGCGTCTGCAACCCGGCGACGCGGCGGTGGGCGACGCTGCCCCGATGCCCGGAGTCGCCGAAGCCGATCCGCTACGGCACCGGCGGCGCGTACCTCGCGTTCGATCCGGCGGCCGCGTCGCCGCCGCACTACGAGGTGTTCTTGATCCCCGGCTTGCCGGAGAAGCCCCCGCCGCCACCACCAAAGCAGAAGGCGAAAGCAATCACCGCGCCGCCGTTCTGCCTGGATTCGCTGCTCGCATCGCTGGACGGCGCCTGCTGGACTATGGAGGAGGTGGAGCCGCCGCCGCCACCATCTCCACCGGCGTCCTCCATGGGTGATGCTGACCTGTACCGTTTGATGGAATGGCCGCCGTCGCCGTACAAGGTGTACGTGTTCTCGTCGAGGAGCGGGCGGTGGGAGGAGAGGGCCTTCGTCAGGGAAGGCGGTGAGACGGCGGCGGCGACGACGACGGTGGATGACATGGAACCATGGGAGTGTCCTCTTGAAGGCCCTCGCCAAGGGTACACCGGTACAGCGTGTCCTGGCAGGGAGCACTGTATGTGCATTCTCGTGGTACTTCTGTTACCAGGTAAGTTCATCGCCAGCAGATCACGCCTTGGGCCCTCGTTTCTTATTTCACATTTGGTTCATTTACTGATCCTAAAATATATAGCAACTTAGGATGTCCACTAGAGAGATTCTAATCCATCTTCAGCAACTTAGGACCGGATTAGATGTATCAGAGCCTGTCTAGATTCGTAGGATCCCATCTAAGCTCTAGCATGTTATATTTTGGGACGGTGAGAGTATATATTTTGGTACGAGAAAAAAATCCGAAATTTCGGTTATTTCGCTCCCCTCCGGCAGAAACCCTTCTTTCGAAATTTGAAACCTGCTAGCACTCTTACAGAAGTTATTTCAGTTGCAACCAAAATCAGGTAGTGTTCATAATTTTCAGTAAAGGACACAAATGCTATGCTATGGAAGCTTAATGATTAGCAAATTTAGCTTCAGTACTGCTACTACTGCACATACAAGTTGGATGTGTTTATTATCCTTGTTTATGCTCACGTTATTCTATACGCTGAATATTTTAATAACTTGTAAGATATCATATGAATTACTTATATGTTGTAAATTGACTCATCTTTTCTTTTTCAGGTTTTCACTGTCAAATGACAAGTACCAAGTAATCAGTACATGATTATGCACACTTAGATATTCTTGGATTTCATCCTTATAAGGAAGCTATTTTCTTGGATGAAACATTCAGAACAGTAGCCTATCATTTGGATAGCTCGAAGGTCCAATATCTGGGCTACTCACGCCCAAAGTGTTACTACCGAAACTATACAAATGGTATATATGAGTCATTTGTTTATACTCCTTGCATGATTGGAGAGCTTCATGGAGATCACAGTGGGCAGAACTCATCTTTTAAATAGAACCAACCTATGTACAACTCAGGCAGTTGAAGAACATACCA
Organism: Oryza sativa Japonica Group; assembly: GCF_034140825.1. Classification (NCBI taxonomy): domain Eukaryota; kingdom Viridiplantae; phylum Streptophyta; class Magnoliopsida; order Poales; family Poaceae; genus Oryza; species Oryza sativa. Next base: position 25,756,385 of record NC_089040.1, on the reverse strand, counting down.
GGCTGATCACTGGGCACAATTTGGTTTATTATTTATATATTTTCTCCAATCTTAGTAGTTGTTCCTCGGTTTGTGCTACAAGTCCTAAGTACTGCCCTGTGTCTTTTTTTCATTGATCGTGATCATACATTTTATTAGTTTTCCTTTTTTTTTTTTGCTTTTCCCTTTTGAGTTTCTACCTCTTCAAATTATATGTACACATCTTTGCTATCAGATTCTACAGTTAAATACGCTTTCACCTTGTTCAGTTGTTTGACTCATGGCAACCCAATGAACAACGCATTGGACCAAACGGAGATAACTGAACAATTCTCCCGTAACTTCAGAGGGCTGCAAGACCGCCTTCACCCAGTGGGAATGTGGGATTGTCAGTCACTTTTATCTCCACCATCAGATCATCTTCTTTCTCGAGCAACCTTGCTGACCTTCTTCTCTGTCTTGTCGTTCTCCCATGGCGACGAGACTCCCCTGTCCTGCCTCACCTTCGTTGTCTCCCCACTACCTCCTAACCGCTCGGCATTTGTCGGCAACCAAATTTAGCATCAGTCTCAATATAGAACGATTTTGAGTTAAATTTGGAAATATTCAGAGCCTTACACCAAGGCCTGTCAGACTACTAGTCATGTGAAGGTCTGACTGGGCCACGACCGGTCGGACCACAACTTAACTACCAGTATATGACCGGCGGCGCAATGGCGATCTGACCGGTCTTGTCCCAATCCCAACGGTCTGAGACCCAGTTTAGTTTCCAAAATTTTTTTTTTCCAAAAACATCACATCAAATCTTTTAACATATGTATGGAGCATTAAATATAGATAAAAACAAAAACTAATTACACAGTTTGCATGTAAGTCGCGAGACGAATCGTTTGAGCCTAATTAGTCCATGATTAGCCTTAAGTGCTACAGTAACCCACATGTGCTAATGACGGCTTAATTAGGCCTGGTACGGGGATGGGGGAGGACGGCTGGAGCGGCGGCTCGTTGGGGACAGCCTCACGGATGAGCAAGGGCAGGAAGGACAACGACGGCGGTGGCGACAGCGTGTCGGCCGGCCAATTCCCTCCTCGCCGCCTCCATCCCCACCTCCCTCCCGCTGCCGCCGTCTTCGTCTTCTGCTCCTTCCTCACCCTAGATGGGAGTTTAATCAGAGTGGCGTCCTCCTCCTCTGCCTCGCCACCGCTGCTCACCTCCAACTCCCCTTCGCTCTGCCCCTATGGTCCCGCCACTAACGCCCCTCCCCGCTTGCATCCGCCGATCTCGTCGGCCGGGAGGCCTTTGATGGGGCACACCGCGTCGCGGACGTCGTGCTCGCTGCCGACCCTTGGGGCGAGGAGACAAGGGAGGCCATAGCGGGGACGAAGGCGCGGCGGAGACAAGGCAGGCCATGGCGGCGCCCGACCGCAACGTGCTCCTCTGCACTGGCGACCATGCCTGCCGCACCATCCTGCCGTGCCCTGGCTGCTCTCCACCGGCCACCGTCCGTGGAGAGGGGAGGAGAGACGAAGTGAGTTGAGGGGGGAGGGTAAGAAGTGGCTGACGTGGACAGTCTGACATATGGGGTCCACGCGGGTCCTACATTGACTCAGCCGCCACGTCGGAGGACCTAAAGTGAACGGTTTTGTAAGTTGAAGAATGTCATATATCTGGTTTTGTGGTTGAAGGATGATTTTGTAACTCGATGTTGAGGGACCTTCGGTGTACTTTTTCCGTCCAGCTAACACCTGAAAGCCTGATGTCTTCGTCTAACGGGCCAAGCCAAAGTGAGCCCAACTTCCAAACGATACATATCACTTCCTGCTCCCCCGGTCGTTTCCACGTTTGACGCGCATAGCAGGGCAGGAGCCAAGCGCCGTCGTCCCGCTCCCCCCTCCCTTTTCCCCCTTCCGTCGATTCTCCTCACTCTGCGTCCGTTTCTCTAGCAAGTGGCAGTAAAAGCAATCTTATCATGGCACAAGTTGATAGAAAAAGGTCGATCAATTTGGCCAGGCAAGGTGAAAAGCTACTGAGTATGCTCAGTCTTAATCCTAGGAATATAATGGCCAGCACTTACTACTGTTACATTTTCCTTATTTGCAGCAATGTATCCTATTTCTTCTGTACTTCACAACATGTCAATATATATCCACAACTATTTCCTTCAGGATTCCAGGCAAAACACTAGATGATGTTGATTACTATGCTAGTTCCATGAGAAGATCCAAAGAAGATACATGGATGCAATTAAAGAACCGAAAGTCCAATTTGTGTTGTATAACTATCAACAATGAATGGCCGATAAAAAAACAGTAACAATCTTCGTACAATTTAGTCAGGTTTGCAGCATCACAAACAAACATATTTTTTTATAAAGAAAAAGATAGGAATTAGTATCCCTCCTACATTTCAACTACTGTCTTATACTTTACAATATTACACAATTACATGTTTTTCTGTTACTGCATGCATTTACTTAAATCATACGAATAGTACATGCTATAATTTACCGTATTACAATCAACATTACTTGACATTTTGTTCAATATTTTCATTGCCCTTACTAATATATCTTAAAAAGTCATATACAAATTATATGCACAAATTCCCACAGCAACGCATGGGTATCATCTAGTTTGATGTATGCGGCTGTTATTTATTACAACGACGTGTCTTGTTTACCACACCATAAAACCGTAAATGCTCAAAAAAAAAAACAAACTTAAATACACAGAATATGAAGCGCATATCAAAGTAGTAAGATTTCACACAGTGTATGCTTTTGCTTGCCTTCTATGTTCACATAGGCTGAGACTAGTCACGGTATGGTATCAGAAATAAGTGAAGCCATGAGATGAAGGCTGCAGTACGTTCTTGTGAGAAATCAAATCGAGTTCAACTGGAGAAGAAGAACCTGGGAGTACGTGAATCCTTAGAGATGGACGGTAATGTATCTATAGAGCTCGGAAGATGAGGCATCGCGTGGACCTCAACCACACCCTCCAGCATCTGCACCACCTGATGCATCATCGGCCGAAGCGACGGATTCGTCTCGATACACAAGAAAGCCACACGAACGAACCGCTCCACTCTCTCCAGATCCTCCACAGCGTCGTCATCGCTATGCAGGATAACCTCGACTCTGCCATGGTTGACCAACTGGCTTGCCCATCCAAACAGTGTGACCACGGAGTTGTCATGATCGTCACCGCCCTCGCCACGGCTGGTTACTGGGTCTTGGCACCTCCTGCAGCATATCATCTCCAGCAGCACGACGCCGAAGCTATACACGTCCACCTTGGTGTCGATGCGCCTCTCGCTGTGGAACCACTCAGGGGCAATGTACCCTCTGGTTCCTCTCACATTGGTCACCGTCGTGTACATCTGCTGGTCACCGAGGAGCCTGGCGATCCCAAAGTCGGTAATCTTTGGATTGTTCCTATCATCCAACAATATGTTGTCGGGCTTGATATCGCAGTGGATGATCGGTAAGGTGCACCCTTCGTGTAGGTACTCGATCCCCTTGGCGATACCGAGTGCGGCCTCGGCACGCCAGCTCCACGGCGGCCGTGGGGTCTGGAAGAGGAAGCTCCGAAGGGAGCCGCCCGGCATGAACTCGAATACCAGCATCCGCTGCTCCCTCTCCTTACAGTATCCCAACATGCGGACCAGGTTCCGGTGGTGAATCCGCCCGATGGACTGCACCTCGTTCGCGAACTCCCTCTCGCTGTACTCGTTGGAGGTGACGAGCTTCTTCACCGCGATGTCAGGTGGGTGTAGCGACTTGGCCACCCCATGGTAGACCTCCCCGAAGCCTCCTCTTCCTAGCAACCTTTGAAAGCCATTGGTGGCTCGGTGGAGCTCCTTCTTGGTGAAGTGTCTCACAATGTCATGGTCGTTGTTGTTAATTCTTCTCATGTGCCAGTGCAGCAGAAGACTGGTCGCGGCGGCCAATATGATCAGAAACGCCAAGCAACCGAGGATTATGTACGGCAGCAACGGTACCCTTCCCCGTGATGGCGGCGCCGGAGGACTGCGGCTCGTCCGAACCTTGATCAACGCTTTCTGCGTGACGCTTCTCTCTTGCCGTCCGGAGCCCGCCAGCAACGCCATCTTGGTGCAGCGGGTTGCGCCGGGCTCGAACAGCGCCGCCACGCAGAAGCAGTCACGCAAGCAAATGTCGGCGCACTGCTCCTCCGCCATGCGTTCGTAGATCACGTACGGTGAGGTCGTCCAAGTGGTGTTGGGCAGCTTGGTGATCTCGAATTCGGCGGAGCTGTTCACCACGTCACAGCTCTGCGGTGCGAACGCTGGGCGGCAGCCCTCGTAGCGTATATTCTTGTCGATGAAGGAGTAGTTGCTCGGGCACGCACAGTCGAGCCTGCTGTCGGCGCCGGACACGACGCAGTACGAGTTGGGGCCGCAGAAGCCGTCCAAGGCACGGGTTGACATGCCACAACCTACGGCTGGGAACAGATCGGCGACGGTCCACGACGCGTTGGCGGAGCTCCTCGGGCGGATGTACACGCGGACGACGCCGTCCGGGTCGAGCGTCGCGCGCCGGTAGCTGCCGCCGGCGGTGGAGCTCGCCATGGGAGGTGTCAGGTCGTACAACGAGCCATTCTTGATCTGGTAGTAGATACTCCCCGTGGAAGCGAAAAAAAGAGTCGTGTTGCCGTCTTGGGTGTTGCTGGGCTGTTGGGTCCGGGTTGCCCAGTACGCTCTGCTCGAGTCGGCATGGCCGCCGATGTACAGGACGATGTTGCCGTCGGCCTGCACAAAGAGGCCGAAGCGGCCAGCGGAGAAATCCGCATCCGTGCGCTTGGACCGAAGGTTTTCTCCAGCTCCCATGGATTGACCAGGAAGGAGCGTGTCGGTCGGGTGCCGGAAGCTCTCCCACACCACGGAGTTGTCGCCGCCGGTGAGGAACTGGAGGTTGCCCGAGTCCAGCAGCACGAGCACAAATCCGTTCGGCTGGGCCGGGTTCACGTTCGTCCATATGTTTCTGCTGCCGTTGTTGGCGAGGGAGAGTTGGCCGAAGTTGACGCTGAACACGGATTGTGTCGTGGCTGTCACCGCCGATCCAGATCCGTCCGGATCCGTCGCGTGCCATACCACCGCCGCCTTCTGCTGCACGGGGTCGGCCGCAGCCGTGTTGTCGTTGAACCATACGGCGAGGAGGAACAACAAGCTGTCCGGGCCGCCGGAGTCCAAGGCGCGGAAGCCAAAGGCGAAGTCGCCGGACGGGCTGGTGATGTACTCCGGAGGCCTAAGAGAATTTCCGGCCGTCAGGTTGCGGTTCTCCGCTTCAAGCTGGTGGGGTTGGTGCAGTACGAGCAGCAGCAGCAACGGAGCGAGCGAGGAGACTGATATTCCTGCAAATGGCTTCATTTCTCCTCAATAAAGCTAGTGCCTTCATTATAGCTTTCATCTTCCCGTTAATACGGTAATACTTATAGTTTAGGACAAGGATACGGTCTTAAAAAAATAAATTTGACCACTATTTTCTATCATAATTTATATAAAAATATTAACAAATATATGATTTTATTCAAGTATAATCTATGCACATGGTCTTCATATTTCTAACCTAAATATTTTAGAAATTATCCATAGTTAAAGATTTTAAAGTTTGATAAATGATATCACTCTTATCTAAGATAAAAAGTATTATCAACCCAGAAGAAGTAACTATGCTAGGTGATGGGTGGTAGTACTAATAGCTTTCTACATAGCCATACAACCTTGCATTAGTTTTCTTCATGGAGATGGTTTTTCATCCCACGGAAGGACATTCCCATTGTTTTTTTATGTCAGCTAAATAATAATAATTTTTATAAGAAAAAATAAGATAGATTAATATAATATATATCATTTCATAAACATGTAAGATCAAATTCGACTTGCATATGTTGTAGCAAAAACAATAAATAAAACTAAAACAAGTTAACGTAAATTCACGGTTATATTTGTTATTTTTGTTATAATTTGTAGAAGTTGAATTTTAAATTACATGTTTGCATAATGATATGTCATATTAATCTATAATATCATTTTTTTATAACTATTCAAGTAATATACCAGAAATGAGTAGATACTTTCTTTAGGCATGAAAACGCTTTCCCTTCTTCATACTCTCTATCCTTCTTCATACATAAGTATGGAACACTGCTGTCCCCTTCCTCGCCCTTTTTTAAAGACTAGTTAAAGTCGTCAAAATCTGATAGGCCCACACTGACTGCGCTGCAAAAGAAATTTTTTTAATGCATCAGAAAAATTCTAAAGAGGCCAAGAGGGGGCTGTGGCAGGTAGCACGTACTAGGAGATGCGAGTTTTGAGGCCACGTCACATTGAATTTTCTTCCGCTGCGCAATCGAACTATAGATGATTGGGTTCCAAGACGGCACTCGTCGATGCGTCATCACGTATTGTTGTTAGAAATCGACAGTGGAATAAACGAATATAATCAGGAAGAAGAAACAGTGAAACTAACTCAAGATCGAGGCCAAGGTTGAAAATTATAGCAGATGATTTTGATAGATAATGCGATCACTAGCAGACTTGGCAGCTATCCTGTGGGCGCGAAACCCACAGGAAAATTCGTTTTAACATCAGAAATTATTTTTTGTGGATGGACGACAGGAATCGCCAACAGATAAAACGGTCCACGGAAAAATCAATTTTCCTATGGGTTTTCCTACAGAAAAATCATCTCCGACGGCTTTTTCCTGTGGATGCAACATAGAAAAATCCACGGTCATCAAGTTTGTGAGATAAATTTCTGACGTGCTAACCGACAGGGAAAAAATGTTCACACCGTCAGAAAAATTGACTTAAGGACAAAAAATATATATAAACATAATACAATTCACATTGCAACTTGAAATAGTAAATGAACATTAACCACGTACCATAACATGTACATCAATACATCCACAAATATCGAAGCTTGCTAAGCTTATGTCAGACATCCATCAATTCTCAATACTAATGCATAATGCATTCTTCCAAATTGAATATCAGTTCTCGTGGAAGTTTGGTGGAAGGAAAACTCAGCTTGGCTCGGATCGCTAGTTCAGCTAGAGCAGCACCAGCTTATAAGGATGGGAGTCTGATTTCCGGTTCGAACTTTTTCGTGAAAGCGAGGACAAAAACGTAAGAGAGTTAATAGTGTAAGTGTGGTCCAACTAAATGAGATGGATCTAATACTGTTTTCGCGCCCTGGACGTCATGGCTTGTTAATAGGCTCGAGCCAGATCAAGCTGTCTCGCAAGCCCTAGCAACAAGTAAACCTGAAGCAGGTCAAGGAGAAATCGAGCAACATTTTAACACATAGAATGTGTAGTAAAGTGATTTTTTCTTCAATATGTCATCCTAACACATGAATAGACAACATGGTAATCAAGATTATCATTTTCAACAAATCTTAATATATGAAAGTTGAACCCCCAAAATGTAAAATTGTAGCGCCACGCCATTCAGTAAACATAAGCCGTCAGATTCTACATTTGGACGCTACTGGCCGTCACATTGCTTGATTCGTGAAATATCTTCTCGATCCTTTAAGAAGTTTTTTTTGCACACAGGTCCCTCCACCTCCACGTTCGTACGAGAAAAAAAATTGTCGCTTCCCCATCTTCACCGCACGCGGCGGCGCCGCGATGCGTCCATCCGTGTGGACCGCCCGTCCGTTGCCGCCGCTGCAGGGCCGGTACTGGGGTTTTGGGGCCTCAGGGCAAAAACTTATATGGAGGCCCTTATTGACACGAGCGTGGCTACTGGCGAGCTACGATTTGCTGTGTCCACTTGCTGTTTTCATTTACGAGACTGAGAAGTCGCCGCGAGCGCAAGAGCAGCGAGTAGTGTGATGTGATCGAGGCGGCGCGACGCGAGTGGCGTGATGTGATCGAGACGAAGCGACGGGAGTCAGATGAATATCTCTTCGGCTTCACTGAAACATGCCTGGCGATGGACTAAAATTCATTTTCTGAATTGGGCTATTCAGCTGTCTAACTTAATATAGGCACATGGCCCATAGATTAAAATTATACAATATGTAGTATATATACACTATATGTGTGTAGGGGGCCCCTAGATTTTGGGAGCCTCGGGCGGCCGCACGGCCTGACCCCCCTAGGGCCGGCCCTGTGCCGCCGCCGCCTCCGTTTCGACTGCTGCCTCCCTATCCTCTTCCCCATCGACGGTTGTCCTCCCACAGGATCATGGAGAGTTGGAGGCATCAAATCTGGCCATCGAATACAGCCACCGTGGGTGTTCGTCACGAACAACCCCACCACCCAACAGAGAGGAGAGGGAGGAGGAAACGATGCAACGATGCTACTGGTGAGGCAGGTCGTCGACGGCTCCGTCTCCGCACGGAGGCTACCCTTCCAAGCCACCTTGCATGCCGCCATGGCAGCGTCAACCCCTACCTGCTCCTTGCCACCCCGTCACTTCCTGCCGCAATGATGGCGTTGCAGACGACGGCGTGCCCCTCGAGGGTATCATCCAGTCACATAAAATTGGATTTTCTAACCAACAGCGATCGATGTGTCTTGCCTCCCTATCTTCGCTGATGAGTGATCGATCACTTGATTCTGATGAAGATTCAGGCATTCAGCCATTGGTTGCTCCGTTCTTGGCGTGGAGACGCTCAAGATAGCTGATCCCTTCATTGATGGCCAGGAAAATTTTGCCAGCCTTTCCTCCAGTTTAACATCTTCTAGAAGATGGATTGCTTACCAAATCGTCTATTGCAGAATGGTTGCTCAGTGCCTACCTCCCCTCGATTTGAGGATGATGCAAAAGATGATACAGCATTGTGAATAAAGCTGTTATTGTTGTGGCCGGCCAAATCCTGGGCTATTGGGATACCGGTAAATATCAGATCTATTTTTAAAAATATGCCGGTAAGACAATCACTGTTATATTATGTTTGCCTGTATGACATCTCAAAGAAGGATAGGGGAAACTACTTTGAATGAATGATGACAAGGAAATAAGATGAGCCAGTCAGCGTGATTTGGTTTACTGGAAAAAATTAGGGGGAAACTATCATAAGAGATGGTTTGGCTTGCATAAAATTTGCGCATATTTGAATCAAAAGCATTTTATATATGGAATTTGACTTTCTGTTAACCTGTCACGCAGGGCAGCAGACTACAGCGTGTGTTGAGGTAGGAGAGTACGAATGTCCACACAGGGCGACAGATATAGTAGTGACGAAATTCTAAACATGGTTAAGACCATGCTTATGTGATGTATTCATGACCACTTTTTCAGCTAGAACCATTAATTGTGCCGAGGGATCAAATTAAAGCAAAACAAGTTAGCTCATCTGCTTTTGATTGACACTAAAAGCAGTCCCAAATTTATTTACTGGAGTAATATCTTCTTCAATTACAGTAACTAAGGCATGCAAACAAATGTCATTTCCAATTTGAGTGTATATCACTGAATATTCTAAATGCTCTTTTCTGTATATATCTTATCTTCACAAAGCACATAACAAAATGGTTAAAGTCGCGCAGATGCGCAACTTCATAACCTAATAAATATCTTGAAAAGATGCAAAATTATTGTATATGACCCTATTATACTGAGCCAAATGAGCTCGCGAGTGGCTCGTGAGACAGCTCAGGCTTGGCTCGTTTTAGAAACTAGATGAATACCCCGTCGCGTTGCTGTGAAAAATTAAGTTGCATAATATGTACAGAACTAAAACAATTTGATACATTTTTGAGCCTAAAAGTAATTGAGATTGTATGTTTTTAAGAGAGAAAAAAGAAGAGACAATTTGGATCATAGATCTATCATCCAAAGGTTAGAAATAATTAGGGTGATGTGGCTTAATGAGAGAAGAGAGAAATAGCATTGACTACACTTAGTGGGGATGAACTATATAAGTATATAGGATGAGCTAGGAAAGAGGCTTGGGCTTGGCTCGTTTGGCTTTCGACCGAGCCGAGCTATGCGAGCCCAAACCAAGCCCAAGCCGAGCTCTCCTCGAGTTTTTTTTCCACCCCTACTCTCTTCATCCCAAAATATAAGGCAACCATTTTTCTCATATATCATAATATAAGACGTGCATGCATACATACATTAATTAACACCTCTTGGTTCTCTAAATTTGGTTTATTTTAAATCCTCTACAATCAAGCCCCTCAATCACATTCATTGCTTGCTTGTATTGAGATGATCAAATTGAGGAGGTGATTAGATTTTTTTTCTTCGTCTTTGCATTCCAATGCAAAGTCAGTCAAGCAAATGCTGCGTAAATTCGACTAGGATAGAAAAGAGGCTATCTGAGAAGAGTTCAACAAGCTCCTCAAGGTCGGCTTCATCATAGAAGTATTCCATCCAAAGCAGCTCGCTAACCTAGTAATGGTGCACAAGGCCAACGACAAGTGGAGGATGTGCGTAGACTTCACCGACCTTAACAAAGAGTGCCCCAAGGACCACTTCCATCTTCCTCTCATTGACCAACTGGTGGATTTAACCGCGTTGTGAGTTGTTGAGTTCCCTCAATGCCTACTCTGGCTACCACTAGATCAGCATGGCCAAAAGGACGAGGAGAAGATGTCACGTCCCGATTTTCGTATGGGATTAAAAATCATTTAATAATTCATTTCTAGAAATTATACTAAAAATTAAATTAATGAAGTGAAATTAATGAGAGAATTAAAATTTCCTTTAAAATCATGGCTGGAAATATTTTTGTGATATTCTCCATGTCCTAAAATACTCTCTGGATTTTTTTTGTGAATTTTCAAAACTCAAGTAATAATTTTAAAGGCACAAACAACATTTAATCCATTAAAATAAAAAAACAAAGAGTACATTTCAGAAAACTGCAACTATAGTGACAAAACTATCAGTTTGCTACAACATTAGCAACATATTTCAGTTTGCTGCAACGATAGCGTGGAAAATTATCACAAAACTACAACTTTTACGTGATATGTTGCTATAGTTGTCACCTACATGTCCTGTAGCAGTTTTTTTTTGATGATTTCCTACGCTATCGTTGCAGCAAACTGATAATTTTGTCACTATAGTTGCAGTTTTCTGAAATTTACTCGAAAACAAATTAAAATCTTTCCCTTCCCCGCCTTTGGGCCGTTTCGGCCGAAGTTCGCTTTACGTCCCTCACAGCCCGCTCTCCCCTCCTTCCTCTCTTCCCTCAGGCTAGGCCACCCTCATCTCTCTTCCATCCGCCGGCCCACCTCCCTCCTTGGCCCGCCTGTTCCTTCCCTAGTGCCACCGACAGGTGGGGCCCATCTATCGTGGCCATCTCCTACCTCCAGCCGGCCACGGGCAACACCATCCCGTGCACCCCGGCGCCCCCACTTTGCCGACTTCCCCGCGTCACCCGCAACTGCTACACGTGCACCCACTCCCCCGCACCTCCCATGCCCGCTCTCCACTCTTGGGATTCGATTTTCGAATCCATCGCCGCTGTATCTCTCACCTCCCCCACATCACCGGCTTTTCCGCCCCTCTCCGGCCATGATCTTCGCCTTTCGAGCCCATAAAACTCCCTCCCGGTTCCCGCTCTCTCATTTTCCTCATTCGCCCGAGCTCACTGCGCGCTCCCTTTTACTCCCCGCTGCACTCCGCCCATCCATCGCTTGTTGCCGCCACTTGCACCACTGGCATCTCCGTGCCAAGAGCCACCGCGGCAACCCCTCCGCTCCTCCAAACTGCCACCGTAAAGCTAAAGCCGCCTTCCCTATTGACCCGAGGCCACTGTCGTATTCGTCATATCCAGCCGCTCGCCGCCGATGGGTGGGGCCTCGCGCAACAGTGCCGCCGCCACCTCCAACCACTCTGCTTCCCCAACCCACTGCCAGGATAGCTTTTTCCTCACGGAGGTGAGCTCACCCCTCGCCGCCGCCGCTCTGGCCGTGTTTTCCCGCAACCCGAACCACGCCTTCCCTCTCTAATCACTCCACTTCCTTCCCCAGGTCATGGTCGCCCCCGTCCGCCTTTCGCCTCCCACAGAAAACCACCGGACTCCCGTCATCGTCGTCGACCTGAGGGCGCCGCCGAACTCCTCCGACCGTCGTCCCTCACCTTGCATGCCTAGAGAGCCTCCAACTCCCTGCATCCCCCGTCTCCTTCCGCAGCGTTTACCGCCGCTCGTCACCGGTATCCTTTGGGACCCGCACGCCATTGTGTGCTCGCGCCACCCGTGCAGGCCGGCTCCCCTTCACCCGCAGCCATCCGATCCGGCTCCCCTCGCATGTGGTGGCGGCGGCGCATGTGAGGGGAGGAGCTGAGGAGGAGAGCATGGTGGTGCACAGAGGGAGGAGAGCGTGGCGATGCGCAGAGGCTAGGGTTTGGTACATGCCAGCGAAATCCGCACCGTCCGTTGCGGATCCAACGATTTCACGGGTGCGGAAGGGCCACCACAGTTGGACACGTGTATGGCCAGATCTACCCTAGATCGAGATCGGACGGTTTACGGTGGATAGCAGCGGGGACCAATGCGTAATTAACAGAACTGTGGGGCTTTTTTTTTTGCAAAAGTGGCATCTGACGTGGCCCCCCTAACTCTCCAGCAATCCCACAATGTTTAAGTAAACAAATATAAGAGGAGAGGTATACTGCGTAACGTGGATTATTGTATTGAGTCTCAAAGGGCCGGTACATATAGGAGTACTTGGGTAGGAGATAAGGAAGGATTATAGATATGGAAGTAATCCACACAAATCAATCCTATCCTAATAATATGACTATAACTACCATATACTCTAATATCCCTCCGCAGTCCAAACATGAGCAATGCAGACGTCCAAACGTGAGCAGCGTGGACACTTGGACTGGAGAAGAAACCGACAAGAGTGCTCAATAAGGATGATAGCCCTTTGTGCCATAGTTTACGTAGTCGAAGCAAAGGGTGCGAGGGAGCCGTAGTCGATGAAGCCGTGCGTAAAGTAGCCATGGTCGATGTAGCCGAAATCGGGTGTGTTGATGTCGAGATAGCCGAGCTACAAGGTGCGCATGGGGCGCCATAGAGTAGTCGTGCGTGAGGACGCGCTGAAGATGATGACGGTGACGCGATCAAGGCAATCGTTGAGGAAGATGACACCAAAGAGTCTATGCTGTCGAACCGTGGAGGATGAGACGTCATGCCGGGTTTGCCAGACCTGGGGACAACTTGGGACGAACGCGCGCAATGGTGTTGCCAATACCGCGCGGGCGAGGTTGGAGACCACCATGAATCATACTCCAATGTCGGAGGAAACTAGCAGAGAAGGCCTCCAAGACGGTCACGACACGAGAACGGCATAGAAGGAGAATTGCCGGAGCAGCGCGGTGTTGTCAGAGAGGAGCGAAGTGTAGTCGAGGAAGATACAACAACGCTAGTGATGAGACATGCTGGATGAAGACGAAGGCGAAGTAGTGGGACCAACGGCCGGGACGACGTCGTCGGTAGCCATGTAGAGGTAGCGAGACCACCAACCCAGAGCGGCGAAGGTGGCAACTTGGAGACGCGGCGGCGATGCTCGAAGTAAACGAAGAAGAACCTGACGGCTGAAGATGACCAGTGCGGATGACGAGGAATCACGGTGGATAGTGGTCTTGAGCATGCACGTTGGAGCCGAGCGTTCGTGGTAGTGGGAACCGGGGCCTCACGACGCCTTGCCATGCTTGTGGAGGTCGCAGTGGTCTTGCCGCACCTTAACTCGGGGACTGCAGCAACACTGCTTGGACACACGAACTGGGCAAGTGCAGATAGGAAACAATGGCTTCGATGAGAAAAATGTGGTCAGAAAGTGGAAAAAGAGAGGGGGAAGAAAATAGAGATCCACCGCCACCGTGCACCATCGAGGAGCACATCCACCATGGAGCTCGTTGCCCTTCGCTACGCAGAGCTCACCATCAAGACCACGACACCAATGACGTTGGCGCTCACGAAAAAGTTTCATTCCCGAAATAAGTTTTTTTAGGATCTGTTTGTAAAATAAGTTTTCACAAGGGACAAAAATTGAAAAATCCAAACTCATCTTATATGTGGTTGATTACTTAATGGACTGTTTCTTTCCGGTTGAATATCCTTGCATTTCTTTCGTATATCTTATGTGGGTCATAAGATAGATAAATAGATATGTGAACACGCAATTTCGCTTTCATATTAATCTGTCAGCAATAAATTGATGTAGAATTGTGCCAAGGGAGTAGCTATAGAACTGTCGACAGTTTTTGGGATGAAAAACTTTCAAATGTAACTACTATGTAATTACGTTGTAACTACTATGTAACTACTATGTAATTGATATGTAACTCAAGTGTAACTCAAAAAAGCATGATGGAGCAATTGGTTAGTTGAAAAAAATCCAAGTTGGAGGTGTTGGGTTCGATTCCATACCTGCTGTACGCGTCTGATTTTTTTTTCGTTTTCCTTCACCAGCAGTCCAGCATATTAGACGGCTTAAAATTTGAAAGTTTTCACCCCTGTTAACTGTCGACAGTAGTATAGCAAATCCGTTGTGGCAATGCAAGGTTGCATGCCTATGAGGAAACCTATTAAGCGTATTACTACAACTCATCACAACAAGGCGCGCGTGCCGTAGCTTTATTGAGAGCAGAAATGAAGCCATTTGCAGGAATGTCCCTCTCGTCGTTCGCTCGGTTGCTGTTGCTGCTGATCGTGCTGCACCACCAACCCCGTCTGCTTGAAGCGGATAACCTCAACCTCACGGCCGGATCCACTCTGAGGCCTCCTCAGTACATCACCAGCTCGTCCGACGACTTCGCCTTCGGCTTCCGCGCCATCGACGCCGGCCTGTTCCTCCTCGCCGTATGGTTCAATAACGACGACGACGAGCACAAGGCGGTGGTGGTATGGTACGCGACGGATCCGAGCTCTGCGTCGGCAGTGACAGCCACGGCGCAGTCCGTGTTCAGCGTCACCCTCGGCCAGCTCCTCCTCGCGGACACCACCACCGGCGGCGGCGTGGGCGGCAACGTTTGGACGAGCTCGAATCCAGGACAGCCGAACGGGTTCTTGCTCGTGCTGCTGGACTCGGGCAACCTCCAGTTCCTCGCCGCCGGCGACAACTCCGTGGTGTGGGAGAGCTTCCGGCACCCGACCGACACGCTCCTCCCTGGTCAGTCCATGGGCGCTGGAGCAATCCTTCGGTCCAAGCGCTTGGATGCGGATTTCTCCGCTGGCTGCTTCGGCCTCTTCGTGCAGGCCGACGGCAACATCGTCCTGTACCTCATAAACCTCGCCGGCGGCGGCAATGCCGACTCCAGCAAAGCGTACTGGGCAACCCGGACCCAACAGCCCGGCAACACCCCGGACGGCAACACGACTCTCTTCTTCGCCTCGACGGGGAGCATCCAATACCAGATCAAGAATGGCTCGTTGTACGACCTGACACCTCCCGTGGCGATCTCCACCGCCGGCGGCAGCTACCGGCGCGCAACGCTCGACCTGGACGGCATCGTCCGCGTGTACATCCGGCCGAGGAGCTCCGCCAACGCGTCGTGGACCGTCGCCGATCTGTTCCCTGCCGTAGGTTGTGGCATGTCAACCCGTGCCCTGGACGGCTTCTGCGGCCCCAACTCGTACTGCGTGTCCGGCGACGACGGCCGGCTCGACTGCGCGTGCCCGACCGGCTACTCCTCCGTCGACACGAAGCTACGGTACATGGGTTGCCGGCCGCTGTTCGCGCCACAGAGCTGCGACGTGGTGAGCAGCACGGCCGAATTCGGGATTACCAAGCTGCCCAACACCACCTGGACGGCCTCGCCGTACGTGATGTATGAGCGCACGGCGGAGGAGCGGTGCGCCGACATGTGCTTGAGCGACTGCTTCTGCGTGGCGGCGCTGTTCGAGCCCGACGCAACGCGCTGCACCAAGATGGCGTCGCTCACGGGCTCCGGACAGCAAGGGAGAAACGTTATGACGAAAGCGCTGATCAAGGTCCGGACGAGCAGCCCTCGGAGAAGAGCGCCGCCGCTGCCGTACATACTCCTCGCATGCTCGGCGCTTCTCCTATCGGCCGCGGCGACCATCCTTCTGGTGCACTGGCGCATCAGAAGAATTAACATCACCAACCATGACACTGTGAGGGTTTTCACCAGAAAGGAGCTCCACCGAGCCACCAATGGGTTCCAAAGGTCGCTGGGAAGGGGGAGGCTTCGGCGAGGTCTACCATGGCATGGCCAAGTCACTGCAACCACCTGACATCGCGGTGAAGAAGCTCATCACCTCCAACGAGTACAGCGAGAGGGAATTCCTGAACGAGGTGCAGTCCATCGGGCGGATCCACCACCGGAACCTAGTCCGCATGGTTGGATACTGCAAGGAGCGGGAGCAGCGGATGCTGGTATTCGAGTTCATGCCGGGTGGTTCCCTCCGAAGCATCCTCTTCCAGACTCCACGTCCACCATGGAGCTGGCGCACCGAGGCCGCACTTGGCATTGCCAAGGGGATTGAGTACCTGCACGAAGGGTGCACCTCTCCTATCATCCACTGTGACATCAAGCCCGACAACATACTGTTGGATGACAAGAACAACCCCAAGATCACCGACTTTGGGATCGCCAAGCTACTTGGCGACCAATAGATACACACGACAGTGACC
The DNA here is from genome assembly GCF_034140825.1 of Oryza sativa Japonica Group. Lineage (NCBI taxonomy): Eukaryota > Viridiplantae > Streptophyta > Magnoliopsida > Poales > Poaceae > Oryza > Oryza sativa. Next base: position 25,739,808 of record NC_089040.1, on the reverse strand, counting down.
AATGTTAGGGGAACCAGAGGTTACATCACCCCTGAGTGGTTTCATAGCGAGAGGTGCATCGACACCAAGGTAGACGTGTACAGCTTTGGTGTCGTGCTACTGGATATGATATGTTGCAGAAGGTGCCAGGATCCGGTATCCGGCCATGGTGAGGACGGCGAGGATGATTCCGCCACATTGTTCGGATGGGCAGGCCAGCTAGTCAAGCATGGCAGAGTTGAGGTTCTTCCGCATAGCGACGACGATGCCATGGAGGATCTGGAGAGGGTGGAGCGCTTTGCTCGCGTGGCTTTCATGTGCATCGAGAGGAATCCATCACTTCGGCCGACGATGCATCAGGTGGTGCAGATGCTGGAGGGTTCGGTTGAGGTCCATGCACTGCCTCAATTTCCGAGCTCCACGGATACATCGTTGCCTATCTCTATGGAATCACATGCTCCCAGGTTCTTTCCTAATCTCCAGTTGAACTCGATTTGATTTCTCCCTGAATGAAGGTTTGACAAAATAACTACAATCAAGGGATGCCAAAAATATAGCAAAATTGTCAATGAAACACCACTGTGGAAAGAATATGAGTTTAGGGTTCTCTTGGCCTTCTTGAACTCTCTTGTGTGCAAGTCTTCTTAACCCCCCTCCCCCCCCCCCCCGTTTCTTGAAATTCCCAAGCATTGAACCATGAATTATTGACAAATTTGTATATGTGCTTGAGATTGTGATGACCTGTCGATGGAAAGTATGGTTTAAAATTGTGAAAGCTCACGATCTCGGGTGATGCTAATTCATAAAAGCTCATGGCATGCATAAGTATCGCACACGTCCCACCTCACCGCATGTGTTTCCTGCCCACGACCTATGTCCCGCTCCACCTTATCCTCTCGCCAACTCCAATGTTATCTGCACACGAGAAAGTACGCCTAGAAAAAATCAAGATGGTTTTGTCACTCTGTGCTAGAAAAGTCCCTAACAACACCGATGAGCTCGACCTCCTCGATGATGCTGATAGCTCAAACAGCTCTCCAAACCACCTTCTCCATCTCTCCAACCCCACCCCCTGCCTTGTTGCCATCATCCGTCCTCTCCCCCACTTCCCCTTCCCCTCTAGCCGCACTTCCCACCTACCTTGTAACCCTCATCTATCTGGGAATTGAATCGACCAGTTGCACCACGGATCGCAAACAATGACTGCTGGGAACTATTCGTAGTGAACGAAAGCACGTGTGAATTAGCATTTTTTGACATAATCTCACCCAACCAACACAATCCAAACACAAGTACTCCCACCACCGATCGCTTCAGCATGGCATCCGGACCGACGGCAACATCGACCTCGTCACCAACAATAGCCTGGACAACACTTACTCGCCACCGTTTGTTTGTCCTTCATGTTGCTAGCCACCGTCATCGTCGGAGGCTTTCTGGCACACAACTGGCTCAGTAAGTACACACAGAGCCGGCAATTGGTGATAATGACGAGCGTGAGAGCTTTCAGCAGCAAAAAGCTCCACCAAACCACCAATGGATTTTTGAAGCTGCTTGGCAAAGGAAGCTTTGGCGGGGTGTACCAAGGGACGGTGAGATCGTCGGAGCCACGGCTCATCCGGTGAATTAGAGACTGATTGGTTCAAATGTGTGCAACGAGTGGGAGTTCACCAACGAGGTCCCCCACTGGAACTTACTCCACATGATCGGATACATGCACCGAAGGCACTGAGCGGATGCTAGTGTTCAAGTTCATGCTAGGCGGCTCGCTCCGCGGCGTCCTCTTCAGGCCATCATGGAGCTAGCGTAGAGAGGCCGCACTCGGCATCGCCAAGGGGATCGAGTACCTACACGAAGGGTACTACTCACTGATCACCCACTGTGATATCAAGCCAGACAACATACACCTTGATGACATGAACAACTCGAGGATCACTGCTTGGGGATCGCTAAGCTCCTCGACGACCACACCGTGCACACCACGGTGACCGATGTGAGGGGTACCACAGAGTACATCGCGCCAGAGTGGCTCCAACGGCGATGTGCACATACATACCAAGGCATACATGTAAAGCTTCGGTGTCCTGCTGTTAGAGAGAGAAAATTGATATTTTGCCATTGTCAAAACGGGGTTTCGCTGGAATGCCACTTCCAAAAGTGGTTTCGTTAAAATGCCATCCTCAAACAAGGGCAACATGTTGCAATGCCATTTCATCCATTCCTTCTCACTTTAATGATTTTTGTAATTTTTTTTTGTTGAGATGACCAAAATACCCTTGGATCCTATCTCATCTCTCCTTCTCTCTTTCTCCTCTCCGTTGCAGACGGTGGGCGGTGCCGGCGTGGCTCGACTCGGCGGTGCGGCTAGGGCAGGGATGGCGGCGGCGCGGCTTCCCCACCCACGCCGGCGCCGTCCCCGTCCCTAGCCGCGCTGCCGCCGTCCCTGTCCCTAGCCGCACCACTGAGCCGAGCAGCCTTCCCCACCCACGCCGGCGCTGTCCCCGTCCCCGTCCCCAGCCGCGCCGCCGCCGTCCCTGGCCAGCCACGCCGAAGAGGAGGAAGAGACAGAGGGAGAGATAAGATAGGATCCAAGGGTATTTTGGTCATCTCAGCAAGAATAAACATTACAAAAATCATTAAACTGAGAAGAAATGGATCAAATGGCATTGCAACATGTTGCCCTTGTTTGAGGTTACCACTTTTGGGAGTGGCATTTCAGCGAAACCCCGTTTTGACAATGGCAAAATTCCAATTTTCTCTGCTAGATATGAGCTGTTGTTATTTGACATCCTGGCATACTTTCATTCACTCATATGGTTCCACATGTCATCCTCACAAGTGTCAATTAAAGCAATTGGACAACGAAAAAAATGTTAAATTATCAAACTTTTCACCACCCCCATCACCATGACAGCAACACCGACACAGTGATCACACTTTTCGGGTGGGCCGGTCAGCTGGTGTGCACGGGGAGGGTACAGAGCTCATGCTGCACGGTGACGACGACGATGTGACGGCATTTGACCTAGAGAAGGTGGAGAGGTTCCGCGAGCGTGGCACCTGCACTATATGGTGCACAGGGTTTACCTTATCGTTTGGGTCGGGGTTATCGTCACCCCGCGGTAACGCGATAACCGTGATAATTGCCTAAAATCGCACAAAAATCACATCCAAAAATTCGAAAAAAAAAACTCGGCGGTTTCGTGGTTTCACCATGATAATCGCATGGTTTACCGCAATAACCGCGATATTCGCACGGTTATCGCGGGGTTGTGTAGCTAAAATAAGTGTAAAATAAATAGGGAAAAAATCAAAAATACAGTTGAATATGTGTAAAAAACTAGAAATTAAAAATAATTGGAAGAATATGTAGGATATTTAAGGCCCAATATTCTCTTCCCTTTTTCAATTTGTAAACTATGTTTTGGTTTGCTCTCAAATTTGAATTTAGCTTACTCTATTTCAAAAACATTCTTCACTATTGGTAATTACAAATTAAGAACTACATCCATGATTTTTTTTTATTTTTTTTCGATTTTTTTCAGAATTTTGAATTTGATCAAAATTCATCCAAACTATATCGCTGGTTTCCCCTACCGTACCCCATGATAAGCGCGATAACCGCGATAGCATCGAGCCGAGCCCGGCAGTCCGGCCGGCCGACGATGCACCGGGTGGTGCTGTGGTGCAGCTGCTTGAGAGCAGCACTGCCGGTGCAGAGGCGTTTTGCCTCACCCATCCGACTGCCACATGGACTCGTCGCCATTAATTAATCCTCTGAGATGAAGTGTCTGTGTCTGTTTAAACCCTCCTCAAAGTACGGCAAGTCAACATGACTACTACTATTTTAAAGCAGTTGATTTCAGGGTGAGTTATTAATGCTTAATTTGAGAAGGGTCTAAACAGATTAACAGATGTATTTTAACAAGTTGATGAGTACTAGCTTTTTTTAGGAACAGGAAAGTGTGCATATTACTCAACCCTGAGGGGACTAACCTATTGATTTTTCGGCAGTTAAACTTGTTAAAGAATTCTTCGACGTGTTCCTACAGATATGGAGAAGAAATGTCACCCTAACTGATGGAGTTGAAGACACCATAAGATGGCGATGGACAAATAGTGGCATATACAACACACAATCGGCATACATGGCACAATTCAATTGGAGGATTGACTCAGCAGTGGCAAAGCTAATATAGAAAGGATGGGCACCGTCAAAATGCAAATATTTCACATGACTCCTTCAAAACAAAATCTGGATGGCGGATCGGCTGCAAATCCGTCAATGGCCGAACAACTATTTATGTCAGCTTTGCTATGAAAACCTTGAAACGGCACAACACCTTTTCAAGGACTGCACCTTCGCACACCAAATCTGGGAGAAGATCTTTCAACAGCTGGGACATGAGACACTAAACACATACGATGGCGATGAGCCACTGCTTGACTGATGGATCAAGTGGACATCCCAAGGGGAAAAACACAAAATGAAAGCAATGAAATCAATTCATATGATGGTGGCTTGGAAAATCTGGTGTGAACGAAACAAATGACTGTTCCGCAATCAGGAGACTGAATTGCCTCAACTAGTGACCAAAATCACATATGAGATCAAGGTGTGGATTATGTGCGGCACCAAAGATATTGCGAGAATGTCCCAATAAAACACATGCGAGGCTGTCGGGTTTTCTTGTTGTTCCCTTCTTTTTCAGTTTCTTTTCAGCTTTATCTCTTTCACCTTTGGTGAGTTTGTAAATAATTTCTATCCTACTTAATATAACACTAGCAAATGCTGGCTTCGGTTTAAAAAGATTGGCAGATTTTGAGATTTTAATCTTAAAGAAATTTTTAACCAGCGGATACAGCCTGTTTTGAACGAAATAAACAAAAAGGGACAAACATGCCAAAAATATCGAGACAAAAGCAGTTGTAAAATCTAATTTTGGCGCACTGTAACTAAATTTAAGTGGTATGCAACTGAGTATAAGTATAAGTTGGATCTACAGGAACACAAATCTTAATGTAAGACTCTACGGACAAAAAAAATCGAAAGTGAAATAGCAAATCCGACCCCGAATTCCCCCTCCAGGATATGCGGCCTGTACCGCCAAGTAGTTATATACACGAAGAATGGGAAAACGATTCTGCTAAAGAAAGCGACGGGAAATGTTTTCGCACCTAACCTTGGGTTATTATTCTAGCTAATTAGTTTCATTCGCACTGTGATAGTTGAGTGAGATTGTAAACCTCTACGATCTTAAAACATCAGTTCCATCGACAGGTTGTCACAATCTCAAAAGTACGGATACAAATTTCTCAGCAATTTTTTGGCTTCATGCTTGGGAATTCAAGAATCTCAGGGTCAAAAAGACTAGCACTGACAGGAAGATTGAAGAGGACCAAGAGAATCTACAGAAAGAAGAGACGGGACTGGTGAAGGTAAAGATTAAGTTGACGCGCGTGAAACGAGAAAGCTATTAGCATATGATTAATTAAGTTTTAATTATTACAAACTTGACAAATGGATATATTTAACATTTTAATGCAATTTTTATATATAAAGTTTTCACATGAAACGAACCGTTTAGTAGTTTGAAAATTGTACTAACGGAAACCAAGGTAAAATCTGAATCTTAATGAGAAAAGAACATGACATGACTAGGACATTACCTCACCCGTTAATACAAAAGTTAGATCAACGTCTAAGTTTTGAATCACTCATAGTACAGAAAGACTAAGAGTTGTTTGGTTGCTTGTTTCTATTTACCTAACTTTTATAGAGCCTTTTTGGGTAGCTTAAGATTATGAGAATTAGCTGATGAAAAATCAGCTGGTGAAAATCTAGAAAAGATGGGCTTTCTAGCTTCTGGTTTCGAGTTCATTTTTCTGAATTCTACAACTATAGATTCTCAAAATCTGGATAAAAATCTAGATTATTTAAAGGAGTTTCTACCAATTGAAAATTCTAGGAGAAACTGTAGCGGCAAAAACTCCTCCAAACATGCCCGTAGTTAAGGTAGGGCATACCGCAATTTATGTGGCTAAAAACTTATTGGCCATAAGTTAGCTATGTTTTGGTAAAGATGAGCCTATGACAAGTGGAACACAACCGAAAAGTGTGGCATGACAAACATATCGCAACAAAACAAACACTAGACTAGGTTGGTCAAAGTTGCTTGCCAAAGTTATGATAATGACTGTAATAGAGAGTTGTCAGGAGTTCAACTGCTTGAATTCTAAGAGAGGAAAACAAAGGAAAACAAATGACATAGTCACTTTATAATCTGTTCATTATACACGACATTTAGAGTTTTTCTAGTTGAGATGTTGCGTACCATTCAAAATGGTCTAAATAGCATTCAGCTTGAAACAACCTCTACTTCAGGAATTGGCAGTTTGGCACTGATAAACTGCAAAGGTAGTAATGCCCATATATGAGTTTTTGTGAGCCTGTAATGAAACAAAAGCTTATGAAAATTTTGCTATGCTCCCAACCCCATGGTCCCCATAGAATAATTAAAGTCACATACTTACATGACTAGTAGTTATTCGGTTGAAGTAAATGTAGTAGAGTGGTTCAGGAAGGCATACCACACGTCCAAAAATGACAACACTCGTCAGAAAGAACTGGATGGAAACAGTGTCAACAAATCAATTAGCTCTACCTGCAAGAGGTTAAGTATTAGTACAAGACTGAACTCTGTCAAGGAACTATATGCTAAGACAGTTAGGACTTAGGTGTGCCATTATGAAACTTCATGATATTTTTGCCAAAAACATCTCCAGAAGAATTTGCAAATCAAATAGCAAACTGAGATACTTGACACTTATTTGTAGATCATGATTCATAACACTGAATCACTGATAATAATGCAGCTTGAGCAACAACCACACATATATTTACATGACACAACACTACATACAGTAAGTAAGGCGATATGAACAACGAACCCCATCAGAATACGATGGAAATAAATAACAAGCACTGCATACCTCTAGTTTCTTTTCAGGAACATGAGCAATCTTGTCCCATTCAGTACCTTCCCTCCTTTGAAGCTGTCTGTCTAACTCTGGATGCAACAGTGACAGCAAAATTAACTGTAGAGAAGCTGGTACGCCATTCTGGGGGAGAAATTTCATCTTAGGGCACCCATAAATGGCTAATGTTTTGAGAGATATTAATGCATTCAGATCAGCTGGCAAGAAACAGAAATTTTTACAATCTGCTACCACTAACTTTCTGAGAGCAATCAGATTTTCAAATCCATCCAATGAGGATAGGAAAATACAGTCTTTAATGATTATGGCTTCTAGAGAAGTAAGGTGATGGGTTCCATAAGCAAGAGATAGCAAATCCATAGAATCACAGCTATTAATCACCAGCACCGAGAGGTTAGTTAGGCCTTGCAAGTATCTTGGTAGCAAACTGGACTGAATATTGCTATCAACTATTTCAAGTTCACTTAGTGACTGAGGGAAAAAACATGTGTCAAGTTCTTCACCTGCTTCCACACAAACTGACGATAGTAACGCTGAACAGTTGCTGATTCTAAGCACCTTAAGGGAGCTAAGTCCGATAAATCCACAAGCTGGCATTGGATCTGTGCAGCTCTTCACGTTCAACTCCTCAACATGACTAAGTTGGTCAGTATTCAGGCTGCTCAAGAAGCTGCAGCAGTTGACAAGTAAGATCAGATACGATGCCGATGCCATTAGGGAGTCAAATAGACACGAACTTGGTAAGGAATCAGATGTTATCGCCACTTCAACTTTTGGTCTTGCATTTAAGGGTGGTGCTTCTTGAAGCTTAGGGCACTTAGCTATGTAAAGTCTTGTGAGACATGGAAGCAATGAACCATCTTCAATTCCAGACCATTTCTCCCAGTTGGGCATGCCATCAAATACTATTTCTTCCAACTTTGGAAAGCCCTTCATTTCACCGTTCCCATAGAATTCTTCACCTATCTGCCCAACAGCATGCATGTTCCTCAGTACAAGATCCTCCAGTAGAGGAAGCTGTCCAAGAGGAGGCAATTGCACCCAACCCATGCAATTCTCAAGGATTACAGAAGTCAGTGCTTTCATCCAATTGGTCTCAAACCAAGTAGGTGACCTCAGTCCCTTGTAACCTGTGATATTCAGCCGGTCAAGATCAGGGTGAGGTCGAAGGGCCTCAAGCACATCAGAATCCAACTCAGAAGTAATAGGCCTTGGAAGGTCACTCCACTCTAGCTGCAAGTGTTTGACGTGCTCTTTACAATCTAGGTGCGCATCAACAGCCTGTTGCTGATGTTCCACGTTCTCAAGAAACCTAACACTTAATCTTCCTCGGATATTGTTCATCTCCTTTAACTCTCCAAGTCTGTGCCCACTCTCCTTCTTGACATGGAATTCCCCTGGGCCATGCAGAAGAGTTTGTCCACCAAAACCAGATATTGTGGCACCCCCTACATTGAAAAGGTAAGCTTTTCTCAATTTGAGTAGGTTCTTCTTCATGTTTGTTGGAAGTTGGAAACATTCACTTCCCCGACAAGAGTGACCTCTTGTGACTAGAACCTCTAGGTGATAAAGTTGGACCAATGCTGTGGGCAATGGTTTTTCAGGAACCCTAAAAGCAAGATAGCGCAAATGCTTCAAATTTTTCACTGATGTTGGCAACCTCTCCAGGCAACAACCAGTCAAATCTAGCACTCGGATGTATTTGGATTTCTTGAACACATCATTTGGAAGGGACAATTTCCAGCAAGGCCATGATTTGCTCCAAACAAGTAACGTGCGCAGGTTTTTCATCTCTGTTTTCTTCATACCGGCCCACAAATGTGCAGATATAGATAAATGGCGAATGTTTGGTGGGATCTCCTTTTGCTTCTCACTCTCAATTCTGGTATACTCGTCCTTTGAAACATTCCTGGCAAGGTCATTGATCAAGTCATGCATGACATACTCTATTGGAAGGTCTAACAAAGATCTCTCGAAGAATGATCTTTGTACAAGATCATTAAAGTAGCCCTTCGCAACATCTTCAACATTCATGTCATTGTCAGACTCATCCTCCTTCTGAACAAAACCCTGTGAAATCCACATGTCTGTAAGCCTCCTGGGATCAAAACGCCAGTTCTTCGGGAATAAGCTGCAGAAGCTGAAGCATAGTTGCAAGTGGATGGGCAAGTGTTGGTAACTCAACCTGAGAACCTTCATAACATCACCTGATATGTCACTCTCTAGCACTTTCTTCCAATGACTTGAATCTAAATCAACATTCAATAGGCGACCGATTACCTTTGCTGCTAAGGGCAAACCATTCAATCTTTCAGCAATCTGCATTCCTATTTCCTTAAGTTCTTGAAACAGTCCTGGATGTTTCTCACCAAAGGCACAGCTTTTGAATAACATCCAGTAATCATCTCTATTCAATCCCCCTAATTGTAAACAGGCTCCAGCACGTAGGAGTTCACTGGCTTTGTTGGTTCGAGTCGTCACCAGAATTTTGGATCCTCCCAGTCCAGTATCCAATGTTGATAAAACTCCGTCCCATACTAATTCATTCTCCCAATTTGTCCTGTTCTCATCATACCATACATCATCCAATACAAGAAAAAAGTTCTTTTGACTTATCTTTTCTTGAAGAACATTCTTCAATTCATCCAATTTAGTAACACTGCGATAATTTTCACCTGTTACAGATTCTAAAATATCCCTTGCCAATGTTATCTCATCATAAATATCGGATACACAAACCCAGATCCTGAGACCAAAGCTCGCACGTATCCTTTCATCTCTGAAAGCTAATTGTGCTAGGCTTGTCTTCCCAATCCCACCAACACCAATGATGGATATAACAGGAACACATGAGTTACTAGGTCCAGGTGCACTACTATCACTTTGCATAAGCAACAAATCTCTCAGCCTATCAAGATCATCTTTTCTACCATATATGTGGTTCTCTTCCTTCAAAGGAGACGTTACACGTGCCTGTGTGACTGGGAGCAGCTTTGCAGTAGCACTATCAAAACTAACCAATTTGAACAAGGTATCCGCAGTTGTTTTAACCTCATCCAATTTTTTCAACATATCGGTTAGCTTCCTCCGGAACTTATCAGTACCTACTACGCGCTTACCCAAGTAAACACAGGATGAGGTAACGCGACTCACCATAGCTTGGCTGTCGACTTTAGACTTGAGGGCCATGTACTGGAAGCTGTCAAGCACATCAACGGCGCTGTAAATGGCATCCTTGAGCTTCCGGAGCAGCTTCCTCTGATTCCCATCCTTGATCTCCCGCTTCTCGATGGCGTCCACGATGGCCAAGATCTCTGTAAGGATAGTATCAAGACGCTCAAGGTCCTTTTCTTGATCCTTCTCCCAACTGAATTGCCCCCTTATGTAGGACAGTGCAGTATCTTGCATTTCCCGTATAATAGGTGACAAGAACCATCCTGTAACAGTTAATTCAGTGCCCATTTTGGAGAGAGAGAGAGAGTTCCTGCTGATAGCAAGAAATCCAAATACAAAGAAGAATCAAGAAGAATTGATAGTGCAACTGAAATCAAGGTATCAAAGAAAGAAGCAAATGTTATGGGATCAAGGAAGGTGTTGGAAAGCAGAGGAAGTAATCTTGTAGGTGTGCCTGTTAGGGTGACAGTGACACAACAAGTGTGAATCTGAGCCCCAAAAGTCAATTGTGTTTGTCTATATTCTCAATTTCTTTTCATGCAACAGCCCTCAAGTTGATAAATAGACAGAGTAACAGACACAGACCCACCAGGTTGACTTGACCGACCAATTAGTAGACATACCTACTGATTATCTAAAATTGTTTGGTTATTTGACACAGGCAAAAAATAAGCGAAAAAGAGAGAGAATTCAAAATAGAATCATAAGATAGCAGAACCTAATAATGCAACTCAGGGTTTCTAAGTCACAAGAAAACCACAAGTTAGTTCTTAGTTTTAAATGCCCATACGTAGTTTCGAATGCTCATACATCATCATATGTACCGTATATGCTATCAACTAAGGAGAACAAGTTGCTGAAAATTAATATTTTCAGAAAATAATATTTTCAGAAAAGAATCAACAAAAAATGACTGAGATTTCAGAACCGCACCTAAAATATATCTAAAGAAGATTGGAAAATATAGCAAATCAGTTGCACTTTTAATTTAGCAAAGGGTGCTTATGAATATAAAGGACTAGCTGCATGAACTCTTTCAAACACTCAAAAGCAAGGGCAACGACGGTCAGGGAGGGAATCAATAGTTCAACCTAGAGATGATAATATTATGCCCAAGAAGCATTAGAAAAGAAAAATAAAAACTACTACTGTCATAGCATGCAGCTCTGCAATTCGTGTGAAGTCTAAATTAAATATTCAAGGTTTACAAATTTTCCATAGGATATTGAATGCAGGACCGATTTGCTAGAAACCATCAGCCATAGGACTGATAAATTGATTCTTTAGATCTGTAGCTACCTTTCCACCATTTTCAGCATTACATATCCCCAATTCCCATTAATACATTTCGATCCTGTTAGATTTCACATACTACTATAGATAAAGAAGGAGAACAAGAAACCTAGTAAGACATGAACCAAAACTAAAAGAAATTGCATCCAGAGTTACTGAAGAAGCACTGCAAAGCCCAACCAACTTCTTAGACACAAAACGCCGAACACTTGGTGCGCAACTTATTGATCCAAGTAGAACTTCCTTTCCTTCTCCCAACTAAATTTCCCCCTCGATGTAGGAGTCAGAGAACACACGGTTCATGGATCTATCAGAGCGTACTGTTTATGGAACGCACCAAAAGTCAATCCAAAAGCAAAAACCCAACAAAAGTAAGGGCAGAATTCACGTAAAACGACGGGAGAAAAAAAAAAGGATAGAATTTCAAATTCGGGAAAAAATATAGAAGATGCTATAGGAACAAAAGCGATCTGGATTGTCAAGTTCCCACGACCAAAAATCTGAAAGCGACGATCAAACGCGCTTCGCCTTATCCGCAGAAAGACCTCCGCGAGAAAGAAGTCCAAAAAAAAAAAGAACAAAAGAGAGGAGAAATAAGAGGAAAATTGTTTTTTGAGAAGAGGAGTTAAAATTGTATGGGCCGCCATCCTTAATAGCCCAGTAAAACACTAGGCCTTGTGACCCCTCTAGAGGCCCTTTTGGGTTGTGCGAAAACGAGCAACTTTTCTTGGCCTAGTCCAACTCTAATTGGGCTGAAATCAATCACAGCTTCGAAAATTCAGATGGCAAGGCAGCTGCTTTTTTTTAAAAAAAAATCGCTTGAAAGTTGAAATTTCCATTTGATCTTTTTTGCATTATGATTATTGTTATTATTATTTATTATTATTACTACTACTATTAGTATTAGAATACATTACAAATGCAGTTACTCGCAACACCCGTACCTGTATATCCTCTCCTATGAGTACCTTGGAAAGTCAACACATCTTCAGATTGATGAAGTTATCACGAGCTTCTCGATAACATCTTGAGAAAGGCCTAGGGTCTTCCCGGCTAGCCGGTCCGGGTTCGAGCCTCACCCCCTCCTTAATTCAAAATCAATTAGTCATTTCTAGATTGGTCCCATTTTATTTTATAACAACGGGTATATCGTCAATCACTGAAAAATAACTATCCCTTAATACAAGGACCCATGTCTAGTTGTTGCATTATTATAGCCTCATCACTTTTACTGCTTATAGCTAGAATAAGGGCATATTTGTCACAACTCTAGCTCCTGGAGCTGGAGCTCAGCCAAACAGTTTCAGCTCCATTAAAAATGGGAGTGGAGTTGGGTGGAGCTCTCTCACAAAATGAACTAGAGATGTGGAGCTGGGTTTAGGCAGCTCCACAACTCCACTCCAAACCCAACTCCTGAAGCTAAATTTAGAGGTTGGAGCTGTACCAAACATGCCCTAAGTTAACACGACACGTGCTAATAAGATATAAACATTGTCAATTTCAAAATGGTAATCTTAGCGAAATAATATTCTCAGGCACGCAATTGGTATATATATGTTTATGCTCTGAATGCAGTGTGCTCGCCGACTAATCTTTCATCTTCTCATAATCAGAAAACAAATATATTGATTTTGGCATCTTCCTCATGTCGATCCCATATCCCAATTCCAATTAATCTTGGCGTCACCTTTTCCAATAACTCGTGAGGCGATGAAGGGACAAGAAAGAACGAACTGAGTCCTAAACAATAATCACATTATGTAACCCCCCTCAACACAAGTGGCTTGATAAAGAAATAACTGCGGATTAAGCTGCCACCAATCAGGCAAGCATGTCGCATTCCTAATGTCAACCTCGGTATATATATCTCTTTAAATTTCAGTACTTGTCCCAATTATCTCCCTTTAAACTGGGATTAATTTGTGTAGTTCGAGCGCTTAATTTAGGTTCATTTAATGCGCCGGTGTGGTCAAAATATCAATGGTCGAGAACTGAGCATAGCTCTCAGGTCCAGACCACCTAAATTTGAATCTGAAACTGGCGTCTATTTTTATGGAGTTCTTGTGCCCTATTCTATCTTAATTCAAGGAGCTCCTCTTTGATATTCCTTTTTTTTGGCAAAAAATATCAATGGTCACTAGGTGATCAAATTATTATTATTATTGTTGTTCATAGGCGTATGTATATTGTTGATACTGATCAGTTATTCTACATGATTGGTATCTCTAGTATTTTAGGACAGGGCAAAGATGTTGCCAAAGCTACATACACCGATAGCCAAAGTTACTTTGCACGGCGCCATGATTTAGAAAAGGGGTAGTTTCTTACTATCAAAAGATTTATGTCATCTGGGACACCGGTGTCTTGCTGACATGGCCTACTCCGTTTGTCATAAAAAAACTGAATCTAAAACTGGATGTGACATATTCCAGTACAATGAATCTGGACAGAGATATGCTTAGAGGTATATTTAGGGCATCCACAACGTGCTCAAAAACTAGGTAGTAAGCAATAAATGCAGCCTTAATACTAGGTAGTAAACATTGTGAAGGTAGTAAGCAACAAATACCAAGCAATAGCACTATGTCCTGCTAGTAAGGAATAAAAAATCATTGATTCTCTCAGCTATGTATTGAATCTTTCTTCTCTATCCATACTACCGTATGCTTTTAGATTTTTATATACATTGTGAGATCTTGAATAACAATTACCTGCTTTGGTTGGTCCCACCTTACTTACTACTTGGTAAGGATACATTGCTAATGCCCTTAGATTGTAATACTCGGATATGTCACATCTAATACTAAGTTGGTTTTTTATGGGACGGAGGAAGTATTTGTCATCGATTTTCATTGATATGTTCCCTCTAGGCTGTGTCTGTTAGTGTATGAAAGTAAAGTAATTCTATAGTACTTAAGAGGTACCGGAAGGTAAATATTCTTAATGTAAATTTTAATATCTTTTAGTACCAAAGATATCGAGATATATTAAATTTTATAATAGAAAATAGATTACCTCCTAAAAAATGTAAAATCATTCATCAAAATAAGAGCTTGGATACAATTAATTTTGGTGGTAGATGGAGAAATTCATCCTTAACTGAAACTTGGGAGCAAGAGGTACTGAGCATTTATGTGCACAATAAAATAGGCCAGGTTTTACAATTCCAAATGCAAATAAAATTGTGGTGGCCGGAAATTTCAGAATTCCGAAGATCTTGGTAACTTTATTGCAAAGTTCTGAACAGGGGCTGAGATTAATCGCAAGAATTAAACAGAGAGGGAGACAGAGATTAACCCACAACTGTTTACACCCAAATTTGGCACCTAGGCTTAAAATAGGAATTATTGCCAAAATTTGGAAGTCTACCGGTTTCCTTCGAGGTAGGCCGGTCTAACCGCCGTGTGTTGGGCGGTCAGACCGGCGGTGTGTGGCCGGTCTGACCGGCAGGCCCGAGTCCGATTCTGTTGCGTCGGGTTTCGAGGTTTCCTTGCTCGGGAAGGCATGTTTCGGGTTTCCTTTGGTTTCTACCCCGAGTTGGACGTGGAGAAAGGCCTGTAGAGGGCAAGACCAACCCCTATATAAGGGACAAGGCCGGTTCATTGTAAAAATCAATCTACTATCAATCAATCGAATCGTTCTTTTCATATTGCTTTTAGTTTTCTCTTAGTTTGTCCATCTTTGTCGGTTTGCGCCGTAAACCGTCCGCCGCCGCTGCGAGAGTGCGACACCTCTTTGTAGGTTTGTCCTGAAAACTTTCTGTTTTGCCCACGAGACGGGTAGTTATCTAGAAATCGGCTCTGCTAGCCGGTTTAGTTATCAAAACCCATCTAGGTTTAGCTCTTTGCTAGATCGAGGTGGTTGGCGACTCTAGGATCACCGCAAGGCTTAAGGTGCTGCGATCGTGCTTGTCAACTTGTCAAAAAAAGTTGCTAACAACAACCCGATGGAAAGCGAAGTTGTGCAACATGCAACATACGAGAAAACATCCTGCAACCAAACACGGCCAAGATTTCAATAATTTCAGTCTCAAACTTAACAGCAAGTCCATCCACAAACAACCAGCAAACAGGTCAAGTACAACCACAGATCATAAATCTCTGGAAAATGACAGACAATTTAAAAATCGATTACCAGTTTGCGTCGTTTCTGCAGGGGTTGACACGACCAGATCGAAACAGTGTCTCTCTCTCTCTCCCTCTCTCGTATGCATCTACAGTACAATATCACTGCAGCCGCCACTGAATTCGTCCATACGACACAACTCTACTGGTCAGTGTTCAACTGTTCACCAGTACACCCCAGGAAAAAATGATAGATGTACAGTGTATTCTGTATTGACGCCAATTTGGCAAATGGAAAAAAAAGATTCGTACTCGTACTGCCAGTGTGTACTCCAAATTAAACTAACCGCCGTTAATGCTTGTGCATGCATCTGAATTTGGCAAGCTCTTTTAACTAACTGTCCAGTTTAGGGATCGGGATCCTTCTACATTGAAGAAGAAAATTCAGAGGTGCTAAAGTACCTTGCATTAGCTCATGTTTTAATGCGTTGGATCTTCATTGAACGGTACAAATCATAATGCTATGGTAAAGAAGTGTTCGGTGGTAAATTAATTGTTGTTAGAACACTATTGTTACAGTGTCTAGCTAATGTGCTAATTTAAATAGCTATAGCACAAGAGTTAGATCATTGTGTACATATAGAGTTGTTTGCAATCACTGTAGAGGGACCTGCATCCCCAGTTTAGAGGCTAATCTTACGGTTTAAAAGAACCACATGCTTACAGTTTGAAAACCATACGGTCACCGAATACAACTCTTAAGGGTGTGTTTAGATAATGGAAAATGGAGGGTTGGATTCGGATTAGAAAATAAATAAAGGGTTAGAATTAAATGAAAGAGGAAGAATGAATGGTTAGGATATAAAGATAGGTGGGAAATCATTTCCCTTTTCCATTTGACAAACACTGCCTAAGCGACTTTGTGTAGAAGCACATGTATGTACCAAAAAACAGGTGAAACTCATATACTTTTTAGTAAAACAAGATTTTGATTTACCGAGTAGTTTCTTGATTCGTACCGGCACTACACTGGTCAAGGTCACCTGTGACGGGCCCAAACCCTCACCTTTGACGGTTTTGGGCTTGGTCAGTGATCAGTGGTCACTGGTAAGTCCAGTCACCTTTGACGGGTGGCCGGCCGTCAGTGGTGACATCCACCTCTGACGGGCAAGTTAATAGAAGGCCGTCAGAGGTGTTGGTCTAAGCTAGACTAGGGCTTGTTAGGACCCGTCACAGGTGTCTCATCTCTGACGAGCCCCTAAATAAAGGCCCGTCAGAGGTGATGATCTCCGGTATATAGTAGCCGTCACAGGGTGACCCACCTGTGACGGGCCCTAAAGGCCCGTCACAGGTGGGTCACCTGTGACGGTCCGACGTTTGCGAGTCCGTCACAGGTGAGGTTACCTGTGACGGATGTTTCTTCCGAACCGTCACTGATGAGTTAATTCCAGAAAAAAAATAAATGCTAAATATTGGCTAGCCTCAGGAATTGCTAGCCATGCCCTCTGAAAAACAGAAACATCACAGGTGCCAGTCACCCCCCCCTCCATATCACATATTCCCCAACTGCCCAACATCACAGATGCATCACATATCACAGATCCATCACAAAGCAACAATTTACAACATCACATATGCAACAATTTAATTTATTATAGCACACAATTCATACCCCATGAAAGTCCTCAAATGATTACCAAAATTTCTTGTATTCTGTTCGTTGTGAACCTCCACAACCTATCAATAAGGGAAAAAAAAGGAGAAAACAGATGAATAGTACAACATAAATCGTAGTTGATCAAATGTGATGACAATTTAGTAAAGTACCATAAATATTGCACATATGAAAGTAAATTACATTGCACTCTATAAAAACATAATTTTTTACATCGCCAGAAATTATAAAAACATCTTTTTTACATCACAATAAATTATCTAGCCAAGTTCATTAGTCTATTTGGCATGAAAACGTCCTTTCTTGTTCATTATTTCTGCAAGAATAAAGGCGCACACTTCGCCTCTGATAGCAGGGGGGTTGATAGGTGAGATCTTGAAGCCAGCTCTACCTTTCTGTTTAATAAATAAGAGGTTAATTAGCACGTTTTGAATAGCAATGTAGATATTGAAATGAGCTTATTCGCCATTAGCAACAACCTCAGGGTCGAAATCTTTCACCTCTCTTAGAAGTGTTGACATGTTGTGGCACACATGGAAACCACATTGGTCTCCGATCTGTTGTGCGCATGCAAACTTGGTGTCATGATAAAGTTCGTTCTTGCCCTCCTTGTGCCTACCACCCTTTTCCACATATGGGCCCCAAGCCATATTTAAGGCCTTGGTGATTTCACTGAAATCATAATCTTTGGACTTATTGGAGTTAAGGTAGGTAACCCTACTCCACTTAGGTACGATGACTAGGAGAATCCAATGTCGCCTGCGCAGTGGTTATGTAGCGTTAGTACTAAGAACCTTAACTTCAAAAACAATATACACGAAGGGTATTGTCCTCTTACTCTTGGTTGTGTGCGCACATGATGTACTCCTTGTCTTGATGGGCCCATAAACACCGGTTGACATAGTCAACCACCTCAGTGAAGCTCTGTCGTAAATTAACCTCATTCACCATGGATGGATCAAGGAACCCAACCTGATTACCATGGCGACGACTCTCGATCCAACACAACCTTAAAATATTTACGTATTAGAACTAATTTAATTAGGAGATATAGTCCAGTCATATCACAAGTATAGAAGGTATGCACTTACAAGGAGTAGCATTTTAGAAGACCAGTGTCCAACTTCCGGATCCTGAAAAGGTCGAAGAGGTCATCAAAGCCTATAGTTATATAGGCAGGCGACGATAGGAACGGCTGGTGGTCGTGATGTCCAACTATGGATGACTCCCTCATTTTCCGCTTGGCATTGCTTAGCTCCATGTATTGCTTATGTAGCTCTCGGCAAGCAATACCCATCACAGCTAACACATTGTCCTCCACCAATGGCATGCCTAGCTCAAATTGGGCTGGCGCCCTCACGACCTTCCCCGATTTGCTCACTGGCATCGACGTCGCAGCCTTGCCCCTTTTTGGCTCCGGCGCCAACTCCCCGACCTTCCCCTTGCCGCGTTCACGCTTCTGGTCCTTGACAAGTGGTGGGGAGCTATCGGCCTTTCTTGTGGTCTTTATTGGAGCCAAGCTTTGAGCTATATCTGCCAAGTCCATATCAGCTCCACCGGGAGAATGAGGTACTGACAATGCCGGTCCACGGGGAGCCTCAATTGATAGCTTAGACTTGGGAGGTGTAAGCTCCATCGGTCGACTTGGACGAGGAGTCATCTTCACAACTATGTCTTCTTTGGGCCATTGTATGAACGTCTTGCGCGCATCGCCCAAAGTCATGATTTCATCATTTGGGGGCACGGGCAGCGGATAGCCTGACCAGGTGTCCTTTACTGTATCGATGGACACCTTGGCATACCCAGCTAGCAGGTCTGCGCCGTGGACCTTGTCTGTAACCGAGGGGTTGAAAGCCATGCCCTCAGCGACTTCAGGAGCGAAAGTTGGGTGGACTCTCGCTAGTAGGACACACTGTGCTGCGCCCTGCATAAGGTGAAAGTTTGAATTTAATATTGGAATGTGTAAATGTCTTTTATTAGATATGGATCGGATAACAACAATTACCTCGATGTGGTCCACTGCAGCTAGTGGTGCGATCGGGAGACCAGGGGCCGGCACCTCTGTGGATGCACAACTACTCCTATGCTGTGACGGACTCGCGTCGTGTTGTACACGAGGAGTTGGTTGCACAGCAGGTGTTGTGACTCGGGGTATATTCATGTCGGCGAGCACCTTGTTAACCCTTTCTTCCACCCTTGCATTCATGCTAGCTTCTAGTTCTTGAATGACCTCAACCTTAAGTTCGGCCTTCAAACGAGCGTCCCTCTCTTCCTTGGAGACTTTCCGTTTCCTGTATTGGGAGCTGTACTGAGGGAGTCCATGCTTCCAGGGCACATCGCTACCAATTCCCCGAGTTCGGCCAGGATGTTCTTTGGTTCCGAGCGCCTTTGTGAGGATGTCATCTTCGCGCCTCTTCGGCGCGGACTCAACCTCGCTTTGTGAAGCTTGTTCAGCAACCAAGCCCAACTAGAAAAGAAGATAATCGTTTATACGAACTTGTACTTTATACGAACGGAAATTAGTTAGGTTAAGTAGTGAACTCACCAGTTCCTGATAGACGACGGCATCACTTTTGTTCTCAAATGTGACAGAGCCGTCCGGGTTGACCTTACCCCTTGCCCGCGCCCAGTTGCGAGCTCTTTGCTCAGGGATGTCTGAAAACGGGGTAGGGACATTCGCTGCTGCAGCGGCTGCATCTTCTTGGGCCCATATTGCCTCCTTGCCGATGTACCCTGCGGTGCCCAGCCGATGCGGGTGCTCATTCCGCTGTTGCAGTACGCGATGTGCCTCGCTTGATTCCCTAAACTCTTGGGTGGTCTTGAGAGAGCAGAATTCCTCCCACACCGCTTCGGTTATTTGAGGGTATTCATCGAACGGTGTATGATTGCCGGGCGGGTTGACAAACTCGGTGAAGAGCTTCGACTTCCAATTCTTCCAAGCTTTGCCCATCTTTTGGAATGCCTTCCGCTTGAGCCTATCCTTTGCTTCGGCTGGAAATGTGAACCATTTCTCCATTGCCGTCCAAGCTCGCTCTTTCTCGGCTTCTGTGACCTTGCCGATATCTTTATGGAGGATCCCGAAGTTCTCACGTGCCGCTAGCCCGCAGCAGTTAGACCATCTTCCAATGACAGTCCTAGGCGCCGTGGGCCTACCACTAGCGTCAACCTCTCTTATAACTTGCACTGTGGTCGGCCATATATTTTGTGACCGCGGATTTCTACTAGACCTACTTGCACTTGTCCCGCCCGACATCGACGTATGTTGTTCCTGCGGCAATTCTGCAGCACAAACAGAAGGCAATATTTGCTAAGGGGTGCTAGCTAAAATTTATGTGGTCATATGGTGAAAATTTATCCTATAAATTACCATGAATTTCGGGTTGTTGGACCGCCATTGTCGCGGGATGACCTTCGGCAACTGCCTCTGTGGCTGGGTTTGCTTCTTCCTGGATCCTCGCAGGTGTTGGGGAGGGCTGGTTTGCGCCGGGCGTTGACATGGTTTAACTTTCGCGAAAAAGATTATAAATTTCCTACCATTAGACTAAATAGCATTAGATCCAATGTAATACGGGGTATACTATGAAAGATATGGCCTCAGTTTTGCTGAGAAATATGCATCAATTACAATCATTTGCATGAAGGGATAAAAAGAGGAAATCATAACATCAAAAGAGCAAGTGCAGAAAATCTGTTCTTATGCATAAAAAAAGAACAAGTGTAGAGGTATATAACCACTGAATCAATCATGCAAATTTAAAAAACAGCAGCAGCAAGGGTACAGAATTTGCATGATTGACATAAAACAGCAGCAGGAGGAGTATATATGACACAGGGGTAGCAACAGCAGGGGCAAATTAACTAAAACAACATGTCTAGATATACTCCTCTTATCAATCCAGAAGAAAAGAGCAAGTGCAGAAAATCTGTTCTTATGCATAAAAAAAGAGCAAGTGCAGAAAATCTGTTCTTATGCATAAAAAAAGAACAAGTGTAGAGGTATATAACCACTGAATCAATCATGCAAATTTAAAAAACAGCAGCAGCAAGGGTACAGAATTTGCATGATTGACATAAAACAGCAGCAGGAGGAGTATATATGCCACAGGTGTAGCAACAACAGGGGTATATAAATGAACAAGTGTAGGGGCAAAAAAATGAACAAGTGTAGATAATCTATTCTTATTGAGCAATTCATCACTGGCCATTTAATAAGGAACACATTGGGCAGCAGCAGCAAGGGTATATAAATCATCAAAGAATGACAGAAAACAAGTGTATATAGTCTCCTCTTATTAATCCAGAAAAAAGAGCAAGTGCAGAAAATCTGTTCTTATGCATAAAAAAAGAACAAGTGTAGATAATTTGTTCTTATTGAGCAATTCATCACTGGCCATTTAACAAGGAACACATTGGGCAGCAGCAACAGGGGCAAAGATACTCCACATGGGCAGCAACAATAGGGGTGTATTAACAAGTAGCCCACAATAACAGCAGTGGCAGGGGTGTATTAACATAAAACATCACTGGCCATTTATCTAGTTAAAATCATGCAAAATTCAACCAATGCAGCAAAATTAATCCTAAAATCATCTAATACAAAAAGACTAATTCATCTAATACTGCATATATTTCATCCACAAATAGTCCAAATTCATCACCTCATATATTTCACATCTCAAATATGCATATATTTCATCAAAAAAAAAGGAGACAGTACTACTAACTTCATGTAAACAGCAATTCATCCATTCAATTCAATCAAGTGTAGATAATAAAACAGCCCACAATCATTTATGTGGCAGCAGCAGCAAGGGTATATAAATCATGTATATAAACAACAATTCATGCAATTCACCTATTCATAGACAAAAAGGGTATATAAATCCACAAGTTTAGATAATCTGCAAAGTTCCTTAATCATCAAAGAATGACAGAAAACAAAATGCATGGAGAATTTTGGTGTCTAGGTCGGTTCCGTCCATGGACTACACTGACCAATCCACCAAAATTCCCCATGCATTTTGTACTCTGTGATGGTTTGATAACCTCAGAACAACATTAAATCTGCGGCCAATCAATCAATTCTTCCATTTGAACTAAATTTCAAACCCTAAACCTAATAAAGTTCCTTAATTATCAAAGAATGACAGAAAACAAAATGCATGAAAAATTTTGGTGACTAGGTCGGTTCCGTCCATGGACTACACTAACCAATCCACCAAAACTCCCCATGCATTTTGTATTTTCCATTTGAACTAAATTTCAAACCCTGTATATGCTTTATTTATAGGAAAAGGGAACATAACCCCTAACTAGCTAGCTAGATAAACTATTTCTAGCTAGCTACCCTACCAAGCTAGAAACACTGTTGCCAATCTATCAATCCATCCTTTTTCAGCTAAATGTAAACATTATCCCCAAAATTCAATAGTTCTAGCAAAAGGGAACAAAACAACATATAAAGCAGTACACACTCCATGAATGGTTACATGTCAAAATGGCACTTAAATCCACATTCAAGTTTCAAACTAGCTACACATTCAAGTTTTAAATAACAGTTGCAACAATCTGAACGGAATGACAAAATTCATCGTTCATCCAAAGTTCATCATTCATCCAAAGTTCATCATTCATCCAAAGTTCATCATTCATTCATCCATTCCATTGCATCATTTATTCATCCATCCACTGCACCATTCCATTCATGGGCATGAGAGAGAGAGGGGTACCTGGAGAGGAGACGACGAGCAGAGGAGGCGGCACACGGCGACGACGAGTCCCGGCAGGCGCACGGCGCACGGCTTCTCAGCACGGCGGCGCGGCGGCGGCTTCTTGGCACGGCGGCGCTGAGGAGGAGAAGAGGGGGTTAATCGGCGACCAATAGTAAACGAGGGGAGGCGGGGGGAGTGGGCTCACCGTGGAGGTCCGGTCGAGAGGAGGAGGCGGCGGAGAGGAGATCCCAGTGGCGGCGACGACGGTCCTGGCGTGGCGACTGAGAGGAGGTCCCGGCGGCCGTCGAGAGAGTGAGTGAGGCGGCAGCGGTGGAGAGGTCGAGGTGGCGGTGGGGAGGACGGCGTAGAGGGCGGAGATGGCGGTAGAGAGGGCGGCGGAGATGGCGGCGGAGAGGTCGATGGAGATGGACGGCGGCGGTCGAGAGAGTGAGTGAGGCGGCGGTGGTGGAAAGGGCGGCAGAGAGGTCGAGGCGGCGGTGGGGAGGGCGGCGTAGAGGGCGGCGGCAGAGATGGTGGCGGAGAGGTCGAGGTCGAGGCGGTGGAGAGGAGGGCGGTGGATCTGGATCGAGAGAGTGAGTTAGTGAGAGTGGGTGCCGGATCTGGATCGATCTAGAAGATGTCCAACCCTAGGTCAACCCTAGTCAAACTCACCTGTGACGGGCGCCAACTATGTGGCCGTCACAGGTGGCCTCACCTGTGACGGGCGCCAACCGTGGAGCCGTCACAGGTAAGACCACCTGTGACGGGCCCAACACTCTAGGCCGTCACAGGTGAGGTCACCTGTGACGGCCCTACAGATAGAGCCCGTCACAGGTGAGTTTGCCTAGAGCAATTTTATTTTATTTTATTTCACTTAGTTCTTTTATTTTCCTTAACATATTTTCACATACACTACATATTTTTTTGTACTTAATTATTTTATTTCACTAACAGTAGTAATTGCACTTCATTATTATACTACTTTAATTATTTTATTTCCAATGCTTATACTTGCTTAATTATTTTATTTCACTTCTAGTGGGTGCTTCACTTAATTATTTTATTTGACTATTTCATAAGCAATATACTATTGATCATTAAGAACATATTAGAGTCATATAGATAACAGACATGTAGACATAAACTACGTACATAAATTACAAAAATAATCCTTCCTCATGGTCGACACGTGCATATTGAACTTCATCTTCTTCTTCCTCCTCTTCTAGAGGTATTTCTTGACCTATGCCGTGGACGTGCTGGTTGTAATCATCCTCGTCTGCAATGTTGTCCAATCCAACAATTCTCCTTTTCCCTTCACGAACAACATGTAGTTTCTTGTTACACGGGTCAACTATGTAGAACACTTGAACAACTTGTTTGGCGAGAACGAACGGTTCATCCTTGTACGCGTTGTTAGCCAAGTTGACAGTGGTGAAACCTTCATTGTCAACTTTTACATTGCGAAGATCGACCCATCGACAACGAAACAACGGGACTTTGAACTTCAAGTAATCTAGCTCCAATATTTGCTCAACTTTACCATAGTATTGATCACGACGACCACCGTCACTAGCAGCCTCGATGCGTAACCCACTGTTCTGCACTGTGCATTTGCTGTCTTGCTTTACCGTGTGAAAGGTGTATCCATTTATGTCATATCTTTGCCAGGTGGTGGCACTCCATTCAGGACCCTGTGACAACCACTGAAGTGTTTCACTAGACAAGTTCTGCAACCTGGCAATTCGGTTCTTCAGCCACTCGTTGAAAGAAGACATGTGCTTATTCCTGACCCAACTCTCTGATCGGCCTGGGTTCTCTTGTCGGATAACTGCAAGGTGTTCGTCAACGTACGGCACCACCTCAGTCATATGCTGTAGTACCGTAAAATGAGCTTTATCGTACACCTTCCGATCCAACCTAATAGTCTTTCTTCCAACAGTACCAACACCGTCAAGCCTCCCTTCGTGATGAGATCGTGGTAATCCAATTGAAGATGTTTCTGACATGTAGTCCACACAAAATTCGATGGCCTCTTCGGTGGTGTAACTCTCGATGATACTCCCCTCGGGGTGTGAACGGTTCCGTACATAACCCTTAAGGATCCCTAGGTACCTTTCGCAAGGATACATCTGCGTCATGAATGCTGGACCACAGCACTTTGTTTGCCTCACAAGGTGCACCGGAAGATGTTCCATTATGTCAAAGAAAGTTGGAGGAAAGTACATCTCAAGATGACATAGGGTTCTCACAAGTTCTGCCTGTAGTTCATCTAGTCCCTCGGGATCAATGATCTTCTGGCCGATTGCATGGAAGAAGGAACACAACCGCTGGATCGTGTGTCGCACCTTAGGAGGCAAAATATTCCTTATTGCAACGGGCAACAGCTGTGTGATAAGAACGTGGCAATCATGCGACTTCATTCCAACCAACTTAAGATCTTGCAGTGAAACGAGCCTACTGATTCTTGATGAGTAACCAGATGGAACCTTTATACCACTCAAACATATTAGCAAATCAATCTTCTCTTCTTTTGAGAGAGTGTAGCAGGCTGGAGGAAGGTAAACCCTGCCGGATTCCGTGGTTATGGGATGTAGCTCCGACCGAACACCCATATCTTCCAGATCTCGTCGGGCGTTGAGACCATCCTTTGTAGTACCTGGGTTAAGCAGTAATCCCATTAAACTCTCGCATACATTCTTCTCGACATGCATTAAATCTATGCAGTGGCGAACTTCAAGATCCTTCCAGTATGGTAGTCTCCAAAATATTGACTTCTTTTTCCACATGCTCCTCTCTTTTGTCTTTTGTTTTTCCACATGCTCCTCTGTTTTTTCCTTCGATGTGCTCTTCTCTTTTCGCTTTCCAACTTTCCTCTTTTTTCCAAACTCGTTGGTTATTCCCATCACTAAGTTGTGCACCTCTGTCCCTGTTAGCTCTGTCGGGGGTCCGGCTGTATCTCTGTGTCCACTGAAATTCTTTCTCATATTCCTATACGGGTGATACCTTGGGAGAAATCTCCTGTAACCCATGTAGACCGTCTTGTGTGAATGCTTCAACCATTTGCTTCTTGTTTCCTCCATACACTCCGAACACGCCCATTTCCCTTTCACAGTTTGGCCAGAAAGGTTGCCAAGGGCCGGATAATCGTTGATGGTACAAAACAGCATCGCATGGAGGTTGAAATACTCTTGTGCATATGCGTCCTATGTTCGTGTGCCCTCATTCCATAGCCTTTCGAAGTCATCGATTATCGGTTCAAGGAACACATCGATATCGTTGCCAGGTTGTCTCGGTCCTTGAATGAGCATGGCAAGCATAATGTACTTTCTTTTGAAACACAACCAGGGAGAAAGGTTATAGTTAACAAGCAGAACTGGCCATGTACTGTGACGACTGCTCAAATCACCAAAAGGATTAATGCCGTCCGTACACATTGCGAAACGCATGTTTCTTGGGTCATTTGAGAATTCCTGGTAAATCCTATCGATTGTCCTCCACTGGACTGAATCTGCTAGGTGCCTCAGCATAGTATCGACTTTCCGTTCTTCGGCATGCCAGCGCACAAGCTTAGCTTGTTCCTTGTTCGCAAACATTCTCTTCATGCGCTCCGCAATTGGGAGATACCACACCACCTTTGCTGGGCCTCCCCTCTTTGACTTACTTCCTTCACCTTCACTCTTTGCTCGTTTGTATCTTGATGCCCCACAGATAGGGCAGACATCCAAGTCAGTGTATTCCTTGTAATACAAAATGCAGTCGTTCGGACATGCATGAATTCTTCTGACCTCCAGGCCCAACGGACATAATACTTGCTTCGCTTCATATGTCGTCTGAGGTAAATTGTTCCCCTCTGGCAACAGATCCTTTAACAACTCAAGGAGTTCTGTAAAACTCTTGTCCGACCAGCCATTACTAGCCTTAAGCTTCATGAGTTCCAACACGCATGACAACTTGCTATGCTTCGACTTGCATCCATCATACAACGGCATCTGGCAATCTTCCACCAACTTACTAAACTTCTCATAATCTCTGTCGTTGTCCTCTGCGTCTTCAATGTCATGCAACATTGTAGATAGACATTGAGTGTCCAAATCTATGGTCTCTCCACCTAAAGGAGAAGGTACGAACATGCCTTCTCGAGCTGCGGCGGTGTTCTCTACATCCTGATCCAACACTTCTTCAGCTGCGACATCAGGCGCCTCTTGCTCTCCATGCTTGGTCTAGCAGGTATATTTCTTCATGAATCCATTCATTATCAAATGAGCATGCACTTCATCCTTGTCTTCGATCATCTGTTCATTCTTACAGTCTCTACATGGGCACAACATGTGCATGCTCATCCTACTTTTTCTGTCATTATCCGGAAATGTGACAAATTCAGTGACCCCCTCTCTATACTCGGTAGACGAACGATGCGCATAGTACATCCATCTACGATCCATCTGAAATCAACAACATACGAAGAAAAATAAATGATGATCGATATGTTGAGAATGAATGGAGAATAATGTATTTTTTACCTTGAATTTTAGCAAAAAAATCGCCCCCTTGCCCTCCCAACCGATTTGTGAACAGTACAATGGTCGGGATGGAAAGCAGTTGGCAGTTTGGGGGTATTTATAGACCCAACACACCTCAAACGAGTTAGATAAAAAAAGCCCGTCAAAGGTATTGCTCATACCTTTGACGGGCTTCTATTCAACGGCCCGTCACTGGTATCCGCTCACCTGTGACGGGCCAGAAATGAAAGCCGTCACAGGTGGCGGCCCATCACCTCTGACGGCTTCTAATGTATCGGCCCGTCACAGGTGAGGGGATACCAGTGACGGGTTGGAAGCAAAACTCGTCACTGGTATACCTCTGACGGGTTTTCCTTTCGGCCCGTCACAGGTGAGGGGATACCTGTGACGGTCCGCGGCCGGATGGCTCACCGGTGACGTTATCCCGTCTGACCCGTCAGAGGTAATGGTCACTAGTGACCAAATCGTTTGCCCGTCACAGGTATCCCGTCAGAGGTGTGAGGATCTGGCGTAGTGCGGCTCGACAAGACAGATAAAACCGCGACAACAATGGCCGAAGAAATAGATTAAAGTAATCAAAGGTCATCACGATAATTAAGCTCCTACGGAATGGCGAGTGGGATTAGAATAGTAATAAATCCCAGCAAATGGTAGCCGACAGTGTTTCCTTTTCTGGATGTTGACCCTGATCCTGATCGATGATGCAATTAGCAGAGAAGATTAAGCCCAACTTGCTCGGAACGCCTCCCTGCTGGCTTCTGGCTTTTGGATATGATCCTCGATCGATCCGGCCATCTCGTCACGTCAAGAGACTAAGGCCATGTTTAGAAGAGCTTGTCCCAGCTACAGCTTTTCTTAAAAGCTGCTTCTGCTAGAAGCTGCCCTAAACAGTCTACAGCTTCTAAGAATCTGTAGTTACATATTATGAAAAATGAACTAAGAAATAAGAAATCAGAAGCTGGAGAAGTTGGGTTTCAGAGTTTTTCCAGATTCTCAGAAGCTGGCTACCAAACAGCTGCTTCTCAGAATTTAAAGTTCCCCAAACAGGCCCTAAGAGAGTATGGGCGGCTCCTTCATGTCAGCTTCGTCTCATAGATTGATAGAGTAGCTTTCATGTACAATTATGTTACTAGTAATTTCGCTGTTATTATAAGACGAGACGAGACGACTTGGAAAAGAGGAGCCAGCATGACGAATGGATTTTACTATTATATATCACTTCTCTTCCCGGTGATCAAGGACGAGATGGTGGAGTACGTGCAAGCGCACGTATCCAAGAGCACACGCGATAGGCAAGTGAGACCAATTGACATTTGTTAAAAGGTGTACTTGTTTTATTCTTTTATTTAGTTGCCAATTACTATAAAATGAATCATGTAACTTCTTTCTTTTAGAAACACAGTACAAACACATACGCTCGTAACATGCGCATATATCTCTGGAAGATTGTGCCGGTATATCTTGAGATTGACGAGCGTCTCGCTGTATACCGGTACGTCGTTTACCACTGAAAATAATGTGAGGACTTGAACTTGGATGGGATGGTTCCACCACAATAAATCTTACCAATTATGCTATACTCACTTCGCATGAATCATGTAACTAAAGCAATGAAAATAAGAATTTCAACTCATTTAAAAAAGAGAGAAAAAAAATAAGACTTTTAGCATATCCAATAATCAGTTAATCGCTATTTTACTTATGACGTCGTTGACTTTTCACATAATATTTGAGCATTCATTTTATTTAAAATTTTAGTATAAATATGTAAAAGTATATGTTAGGCATCAAAAATAATAGTCTTCTCTTTTATTTATATTTACATAAAGTTCACTTTTCACTCCGTTATATTTCTACTCAGGTTCAGTTTTTCAACCAAACAACAAAATCAGGCATGCAAGACCAAAAAAAATCATCACAAATTTTCTACCGCACAGGCACGTATTTTCCTTGGTATGATCCATCGGGATCTTGGTGATGAAAGGAAAAACTTTGGCTAGGGTCTACGGTGGATTGAGGGCGGAAAGGGAGAAGAACGACATTGCTTGCAAAAGGAACTCCAATAAATCTCGTAAATAGGTCTTATAAACCACGAAGTGATGGTTCATATTTCGAGAAAGCCGGAGAAATTTTCTACATAAATTTAGCGGTTTCCTATCTATGAGGGCTGTTTTTTTTTTACCTCAATCCAAATTCAAAACTTGCCAATGTTGCGACCTATGGTCGAGGAGAACTTGTTCAAGGATTACAAGCCTTCTCTAATTCTCGAGTGATCAAATATCCCAGCAAAGTTAACTTTCTCGAATTATATAGCCGGGAACGTTGTTTCCATCATTTGCATTGAGATCAGGGACTACTATCAATGTTTCAAATTAGGTATATTTTTTATACTTGGGTTCGTAATCTCCTAAAATACCGTATACCTATATACGAAGGAGTGTTCAAATATAGGAATGTAGCAGATAATAAACAAAACTCCTTCCGGATCGTAGATCCATAGAAGAAAGTCAATAGCTAGTTGTTGGATAGTTCTCGACGAGTATTAGTTGGAAGGCTAGATTAATTAGCTAGCTTGCTCCACCACTGTAATATGTGAGACATTTTAAAGCTATATATATAAACTAAATTAAGGATATTATTTATCTTGTTGGTCTAAATTGGTAAAGAAATCCCTTATTTTCACTTACTTTACCACAATCTCATGTATACTTTCGTACCCGCATTTCTCATGCTATACTAATAATGTAGTCGGGTACATCCAATCAACAATGTATACGTTATATCAAAATCAAAAATCAACAGAGTTATCTATTGGTAAAATGAAGCAAGTATACGCGAGCAACGCACGAGGGCGAAGAATCCTCTACCAAAATTATTAGTGCAAGTAAAACTTAGAAAATTTGCATGCCAACGGCTAAAGCCGAAACAGAAACGTGCAACAACCAGGCTGTCCGGAGACAGACGGTGAGAAATCCATCCCAACCGCCCGCCGCTAGCGCCGTACGATGCCTCGTCCGCGGCTCTCGCTGGCGCGCAACGCTGGATCAGCAGTAATCAAGCGCCGAGCATCACCAATGATCCTCCTATTTCACCCCAAAACCAATTTTGAAGGATTTAAGGCCGAGTTTAATTTCAATTTTTTCTTTCAAACTTTCAACTTTTCCATCACATCCAAACTTTCCTATACACATAAACTTTCAACTTTTCCATCACATCGTTTTAATTTCAACCAAACTTTCAATTTTAACGTGAACTAAACACAGATCCCTTAATTACTGCCTTGCATGGATTATCCGCTTTGTTGCTATGCAGGATATTCGCTCTGTTGCTAGGCATGGCGTGGCTTCAGGGAGAAGCGCAAGGAGATAGCGCGCCATTAACGGAGGAGAAGGGAAATTCTGTTGGTAGTTTAACAGAAAAATTCAATTTTAGTTTTTAGGATAAAATTTAAGATTTGCTTCGTTCCAATAAAAAATATCTTCAGGTACCGGGACCTCACACAAACAAATCATTTTCAATTATTGGATGAGCATTGTTAGATCAAATGATTGAAAAGGATTCTACCCAGCTAGATCCAACGATCGAAAATAATTTACGGACTATCGCAAAATATGCAGGGGCTATGCTATTTTGCTATACTATCCCCAACCCTATAATTTTGGATTTCTGGAAAAAAAAATGGCTCCATTCCCGACTCGTTCCCAATCCGCGGATATCCACTCTCCACAAGTCGAGAATTCCACGGATTTGAGGGTGAGCTCGGGGGGTCATCAGCAGTAACGGCGTTTGGAAGGATTGAAAAATCATATTTCGAGCCCACATGCATTTCACTTTTAAGAGGAGAAATATGTAGCGCAAATCATATGTATTGTGAAAACCTAAAAAGTATTGTTTGATCTAAAAATAGACATATGGGATTTGTCCACGTTACCTAGAGTAAAAATTTTACTCCCAGATTCAACTATGAGTACAAATTTTATTGAGTAAAATTTTTACTCCTGATAACGTAGACAAATCGCATACATTCATTTATGGATCCAACAATAGTTTTCATATTTTCACTATATATGTGGTTTGCAATATATGTTTTCCCCTTATAAGAAATCAGTTTTAGACATATGTTGGAAAGATAAATATTTTCACACTTCAAATTTTGCTTATGATTTCTGAAAACAAAATTGTGGAGATTGATTTTAGGATATCTCTCGGTGATGCCCTATCCGGTTTAGCGGAGCTTAAAATTTTCTAGTGAAAATTAGGTTGCGTAGCTAGCTTTGGAAATCTGAAAAAGCCAATTCCTCAGTTTAGTACTTCTAGTTTTATTTTTTGGCTTCTGTCATCTGGATTCTACACTTACAATTTTTTTAAAGTTTATGTGAGAATTTATCATGTTTAGAGAAGGTACAACTGGCTAAAAGTTCTCTTAAATATGGCCTTAGTTACACGGCTCCAAAGCAGTGGTTCAATCTTCAACTTGAAAATATTTTTTTCTCTCCACGATCAACTTGTTGCGTCATAGTTCATATGTGCACGTATATACGCTGTGAGCCTATCGATGTATGTATTTACTTGTAGTAATAATAATCAACAACAAAGTCCAAAGGGCATGTGTGTGATATATGTATGCTCTAGGGATAAAATATGAGCATGCTAGTTATGTTAGCATGTGTCACAACTTGATTATATGTTAATTAATTAATCACCTGAAGAGGCAACTATATGATCCATACCCACATGGCAATCAAGGTGCTAGCTACCTAGCTATCAGCTAAGTACATGATAGTAGTGCAAAGCAACACCAAACATCTCTCTTGCTAAACTACTCTCAACTTACATAATACTATAAGAGAAAAAATTAATTAATTAACCATATACCACCCTTACTGTCGACATGCACCTAATTCAGGATACTGCCCTGGCCTAGCTAAAGGTCGACATGTATCTAATTCTAAAACCTTGGCATCCTTGTCGACGCTGGAGTTATGAACAGTTTTAAATTTTGAGAAGGGTATCTGCCTTTTTTTGTACGTATCCTCTTGGTGCTATACACATTTCATTGTCATTGTCATTGTCATGTTCATCTCTCCTCTCTCGCCCAAAAAAACCTTTAAAACACTAATAGTTTTCTTCACCCTATCATACTCAATTTGCCACTTGCAAGTTGCTCAACTCCTTGAAATTTAATCTCCTTTCTTTTTCCTTTGCTTCTCCAACCATATATACCCCCCCTAAAGTCCAAACACCCAAATCCTCATCTCCTCTCTTAGCTAAGATTGTTTGACAAAATAATCTCTAGCTTCTACATCACATCATATCACTTCCCTCTCTCAATCTTTTTCTCTCCTATCCTCTCCTCACACTAGCTTAGCTTAGCTTAGCTAGCTACCATCGTCTTCTTCGTCTTCGGCGAGATATGGGTGAGTGCAGCTACAACAGCATGAGCCCATCGACGCCGCTGCCGCCGCCGCCATCGGCGGCGGCGGCGAAGAAGGGCTCGCCGGAGGCGGCGGCGGCGCACAAGGAGAGGCCCAAGATAAGGATCATCCACATCATTGCGCCAGAGATCATCAAGACCGACGTCGCCAACTTCCGGGACCTCGTGCAGCGCCTCACCGGCAAGCAGCAGCAGCAGCAGCAAGAATCGGCAGAAACGACGTTGCCGCCGCCATCGCCGGTGGCGGTGCTCGACGAAAAGAAGGAGAAGGTCACCACCAAGAAGAGGCCGGCGCCGGCGGAGGACGAGAGCATGATGAGGAAGAAGAAGAAGAAGAAGATCAAGTGCGAGGTGAAGGTGGAGGAAGGCCATGGATTTGGCTACGATCATCCCGATCACACCGACCTGTGGATGGATCTGAATCCGGGAGGGTTCTTGAGCTTCTTGGAGGAGGAGGACGTGTTCCAAGGCATGGCTGCCGACCTGTTCCAATCGCCTCTTGGTTCATCGAGGATGGATTTCGTTGGTGAAATGTACGCATCTTAATTAGTATTTGGGATTAGAGGTTCAATTTCCTTTTGGTTTACTTTGTGAGAATTTTTGCATTTTGGTTGAGAGGTTTGGATGGTCTTCAAAAAAGAAAAAGAGAGAGAGAGAGAGAGAGAGAGAAGGGGATAAACACAATGGTGATGATGGTTAAGTAAGTATTGCACCCATGGTTGCAATAATTGGTGATGTGTATGCAAGGGTTATTGGTGGGATATTTATAGAAGGAATGATCAAATTTGGGTGCTTAAATCTGTCTGCAGGTCTCTCAAATGTAAATATGTAATTGTTCTTTCGCATATGGAGCTCTCCCTCTTGATCACCATTTTTAAGCTTGTTTTCAGAATGGAAATTGTACTCATCCCTTCCATGGCTGGCAGTTGAAAATATTGTCTCCGTTGCACAACATGGATCTCCATGATCTTCCATTTGTTCGATCTTGCACAAGAAATGTGCAGAGAAATGTGGTTTGTTTGAAGCCACCAATTATTTTTGTCTCGCTTTCAGAGTTTCACTGAACACGGAAAAAGGATGGTATGATTAAGTGTTTGTTTAAGTTTACTAATTGCAAAGGGATGTGAACAACAGGTGTCTATGACCATGAACAGCTGGAAATTAATTACCTTCATGAGACTAACACTAGATTTTTTATAGTACTCTTGTATGTGAAGTTTTTTTCTTTTTTATGGATGAGTGTTGGCCTTCACATTTGCAGAGGTGTGTAAGTAAGCTGGCAGAAAACGACACTTACATAGGTTATTAATCTTGCTTGGTTATATAATAAGCATTCTATGTCCTGTAATCTTAAACAAGATCTAGTTGTTCTTTTGATATTCATCACTCAATTTGGAAGATCTATATAGTATTGATACAAGATTTATATATACTTTTTTCAGATGAAAAAGACAAATGGCAGTGCTAAAGGCTATATATAAACTCAGTAATCAAAGGTTTTGGATGGAGAAATTGGCTTTATCTCAAACAATAGCTACAAGCTAACAAAATTCTTCCTTTTCCACATGATTGACTTTCTGTTAATTATCACCAGAAGAAAAAAAATCCTAGGTTGTTGTCAATAACAGTGACCTACCTTTGGTATCATTTTCTTCCTTTAATTGCTTGGAAGAAATTGCTCTCTGCATTTACTAAATTGGTGCCCACATTACACTTCTCTGAAAGAATTGAACTCATCATCATGCACCACTGTCTGCATAGTATGGTATCTCTCTATCTCTCATCTACCAGCCTTTTTCATGGCTTTAATTCTTCAATCAGTTGTGGTGCTAGATTCATGCATCCCCTGCAAGAGGCTAAGAACAGCACATGTATTTCTTCAGATTTTTTTTAATTATAATTGGTGAGGTATACTTCTGCATCCACTCCATTATCCATGTCCCTCCAAGATGTTGGATATCCATCTCCATCCTGCCTCTCAGAAAGTCCAAATGTACATTGCAACTATTGTAGCCAAAAAAGAACTTTTGGGTGGGAGGTGTTTCTTCGTTTTCTTAGTACAGTTGTCACCTCACAACTAACAAACAAAAAGGTTGGCCTTAAAAATTTGCAAGTGGATATTTTCTTTGGCAAGTTTCTAAGTCAGATACTTCTTTTATATAATAAAGTCAGATACATAGGATCCTAAAGTAAGTTGCTCCCAATCGTAAAGTAGGATTTTCTGAACATTTTTAGAGCAACTACTTCTTCTTTTCTTTTGCGAAAAAGGAGCAATTACTTCCTTACAATTGATGACCTTGTTGCCTTACCATTCAGCAATTGCACATCAAATGGACTATCATGTTCTTATCCATTCTTCTTCTTGTTTTGATGATATTTTGTTTTGCTTGCTTTCTGGATATGAGATCATGTGAGCTATATATGGGACAGAAAATGATTGTCGAAACTACCAAGTATTGATTAAAACTACTCATTTAGGGAAGATGGAAGATTAACAAAGAAAACTATATGATAAATAAATTAAACCAACGGTATTTTAAATTACCTAATTAGTAATTGGTTGAAAACTAGTCTTGATTGGAGCACCCCAAGTTGGTGTCCTTTGAGGCTGTACCAACGGCCAACCACTGCATCCTGTCCTGATCTGCTGTGCTAATTGCTATCGAAAGATATGCTAACTTTGTTTTTTTATTGCTAATGCTTCTCTTACATTGGTTGGGTCCATGCCCATCAATGCGAAGTTTTAGAAAAATAACAACAATTATTCAAACCCTCGTGCTCTCAAACTGTGACGTCATGCAGTCGACATCAGCAAAGGACAATACCCTTGACATCCAGTGGACATGAACACAACGATACGCACAGTGCACTAGAAATAAAATAAGCACTACATTATCAATTATTGTATACTATCGTTTGTTTCTTAGCAACGAGAGGTGTGACTTGTGAATAGTAATCCCTCCGTTTCATACTACATAAGTCGTTTGACTTTTTTTAATCAAACTTCTTTTAGTTTGACAAGTTTGTAGAAATATTTAGTAACGTTTTCAATACAAAACAAACATATTATCAAAATATACTCAATGTTAAATCTAATGAAACTAATTTGATGTTATAAATATTGCTAATTTTTTTTATAAATTTGATCATGCCTAGATAACTTTGACTAAGAAAAAACTTGAACGACTTCTAATATGAAAAGTATAGAGTAGAGAACAAGTAGCAACAAGAAATTACGAAAAGGAAAGTTAAAATTACCACATATGGTAGAAAACCTCGTGCACTTGTGAATGCTTCATCTCATTGTTTTTGTCTTGAAAATATCTTCTTTTAAAAAAGTCTTATTGCGTTAGTCTTCAAAACTAAAAACTCATCGTTTTACTTTTAGAGAACTCTGAAAAGGATAGAGGGAGAGAAAACCAGAGACCAAGGGAAGACGACTAGCAACGAAAACAGGACAAAATACCGGGATCAAAGAAGCCTGTTTCTTTTCTCTCAGCTCATTGACCAGCATTGTCAACCACTAATTAATCATGCAAATGTGTGTGCACTATTTAGTACTGCTAATTAAATTACTACCCAAGTTGGTTGCCACTGGGACAGTGACAACCCCTTTCTCTGAATTTCTTTATTTCTTTCTCTGATCCTTCCTCCTGGATTCCTTCCATCCAACTAGATGCAGGCCACCACACCACACACCCAAACCGCCTTCCAGTCGGCTTCGATCCCGGTCAGGTGAGCTTTCCGGTTTCCGGTAGCTTCCGGCGGCGGCGGCGGCCGGACGACGGCGACCGTCTTCAATGTCTCCGGTCACCATCGGTGATTGAGGCAGCAACTTGTGCAAGAAAACGAGAGAGAAAGTCTGGCATTGGAGAGTGAGGCCGTGTGGCGTTTGCAAGGTGGTGATAGATTGACAGGGCACCTAACTGGGGTTAATAAACTGATAAGTGTGGCTAATTGCAGAGAAAAGAAACATTGGTTGTTGGTTGCAAGTGCACGTGGTGTGGTTGTGGCTTTTGTGTGCACATTCCTCTGCTCTTGCGTGTGTGGTGCCTAGAAGGATACATATATAATTACTATGAAATTGAAGGCTATGGATTGGAGTACTATGGTGGATTGATTATTAATCAAATCTGTGATGGAAGATGATCGTAAGTTGTATTTCACATGGATGCTTGTTGGCATATGTTTAGTTGATGGAGGAAACATGGTGTGCTTGTGCTGTTGTATGTGAAGCATTTCGGAAGATGGATTTTTGTTGTTTCGATTACTTAGAAGACACGCTTATACGAATGTGTTCTTTTATCACATGCTAAAGAGACAAAGGCCAACACAACAAACCCCCTAACCTCTACGATGATATTCCGATGAGAACAAAACGGTGTTTGTTGTCACAAGAATCGGAGACCAAAAACTGATGGCTCGGAAGCAACACGACGGCAAGAAACAATGTAATCAAACTAGTTGTCACACACACGAACGGAAGCACGCAAAGCTATTATTTTCCAAATGGAGACATGATTGAGCAGTATGGTATATGCATGTTAATGAAACAGTAGCTTGTACGCTTGCAGAGCCTTGAATTTGATTGTGTGCACATCTAGCTAATGGCAAACAAAATGGACCATGGAAGATTTACTGAAACTCTGCAGCAAGAATAGTCTCAGAAACAGGACGTGTGTAATCTGGATTCTGGACAACCAGCGTACTGCTATATGTTTGGTTTCCACAAAAGAATTGAATTACAAGGCAGATGTCTCACGTATACACATACCGAATGAAAAGGGGTATAACAGCTAA
The DNA here is from genome assembly GCF_034140825.1 of Oryza sativa Japonica Group. Lineage (NCBI taxonomy): Eukaryota > Viridiplantae > Streptophyta > Magnoliopsida > Poales > Poaceae > Oryza > Oryza sativa. The sequence continues at coordinate 25,702,156 of NC_089040.1, read as the reverse complement.
TCAAGCACCCCAAAAGTTTTGTCCCTCTATCAAAGGAATGCCTATAGTACATCAAGGTAATCAAGCAGTGCCGATGTTACATCAAGGCACAGCTGCCTGTTCTCAGGTGACGAACTCTGTGATTTGCACACTTGATCTAACACAAGTTTGTTCTCGCTTTATGTGTTCCGGATCTCCCATGTATTTTAGAGGTATGGAACTGGCCAGCTGTGCAAAGTGAACTACAGAGAATACTCGTCGAAGCTCATCGGAAGCAAAACTGGTAGGGGTTTTGAAAAGAACAGCAGAACCTTGTATGCACATCTGAGCTTGAAGGCAACAGGGTAAGATATTCAGATCCCCAATGTTCATCAACTAAAGAAATAAAACTACCATAGCAGTTGGTTGAATATTGGTACAAAAATAGATGAATAAGCAAAATAAATAGTTTGATTGAATTATAGATAGGTGCCAAGAGGAAAGAAATTCAGCCTATCAAATTTATACTACTCCATCCTATAACAGCTTATAGTGAGATTACTTTTGCCTTCATTGAAACAATAAAAATTACTTCTGTATTCTTATTTAAAAGAAACTTAGTTTTCCCTTTCCAGCTTCAGGAAACGCCAATTTTGTCCAAAGAAAAGGCATGGCCAGCTGAAAAGGTCTCAGCCAGCAACCGGATTTCTCAGTGATTTCAGTTCAAATTTGGATTCTTTTTGCTAAAATAGGTTTTGTTTATAGATTATATGGAATCTACATTTTAACCTTTAAATCAAATGTATCGCAAAAATATTATTCATGTCACAAAAAGTTCAAAGTTTATTTGAGTGTTTTGGGTGATTATCGATCAGAGACTTCTGCTACCACGGAAACCAGAAATCTCAGTCTCTATTGTGTTCTCTTTCATAACCGAGATGTAAATCCCTAGCAGGACAGGTGAAAAGACAGGCATATGCAAGAAGGCTGCATACCTTCAAGAGTTGAAAAGGTTCCCAACTAAGACAGATCTATCATTTCTTCCATGAATTGCTTGCCTACGCAATGGAGGTGCATAAACAGTTATTGGAAGCACCCAGTCACCCTTCTCTCTTTTCTCGACGAGAAGTGGATGTTCATACCTGCCAAAAGAGAGAAACCAGAATTGCTGATTCAAAACTAACAGCAGCAGACTAGAAAAGATCACCCTTTCCCAGTATGGCAGTACCAGATAATGGTTGAAACAAATTGCTTAACACCAATAATTAGCATAGTTCTGAAGAAACTAATTGTAGCTGTGGTGATTATAGCTTGTGTATTGCTATGCACATCTAAGGACGATGAGCATAAAACATATCTCCTATTTCTATGAAGGAATCATTCTACTATTGATGTAAATTATGGAAACAGCACAGAAGGTACGAAACAACTCGTGGCCTACTTAGCAATCCAACCCTGCGCTGTTAAGAGACACGGTGTCCAAGATAATGCTATCAGGCTACAGCACATAAAATTGTTAATACTGTTACATACCTAGATGAATCAATTCCTTCGGGAGTTGTGAAGAACTCAAATCGAAGAGACCATTGCACAGAAACTTTTGAAGTGGAAAATGACATTGGTCCATCAATTGGAACTGAAAAGAGAAAGCTTGTCTGGTGAAGATCCGCAACAACTTCATAGTGCTCACTGTGTACCTTTGCAGAGAGTCCAGAGAAAAATGAGTGAATCATTAAAATCAATTTGCTGATTTTACAGTGTAAATGACTAAATGTTTTTTAGACCAAAAGGCAAGCAAAGTAACCCTGCTTCCCGTCGAAAGCAAACAGTGTAAGTACATAAAGACAAAAGGTGGTCTTTTTGGTGAAAAAGAAGCTAGCAGAATACACAACATTTGATATTGGCATGTTACTAGAATGCACTAGATTTATCAATAGCAGGTAAAAGTCTAAGACTCAGAGGTGCTTATAGATTCTTGATGGCCATGACTAATATTTTGTGTTTGAGGGCAATTAGCACATGCCCTTTCCTCGACAAATAAAAGTGTTAAGCACATCCCTACTGTTCGAATGGCATTGTCCATCATGCTTATTGTTCCATAGTTACTGTTTGCTGCAATTGCTGTTCATGCACAGGTAGTTTGTTTTTCCAAAGGTTAGGTTATTTTTTCTTTTGGAAGCTTTACTACTAATGTACTCCATGTGTTTTCTAAAGACTATTTCTACATTTCCTAGGTAGAGTCATCACCACAGAAGGGCATTGCACCTTCTTTAGTCGAGCAAAGATGAGTAAACAAGTTCCTAATCCCTAAAGTCCCATTGTGGTCTCCCTTGGCCAGTGATTGTACTCCCGACACTCCTTCCCCACGGTAAAAAGAAAAAAAGAAAAGAAAAGGTAGGGGTCCTTCATTAGAGTAGCTTATCAGCTCTCCCACCTCCTTCCAACAGATGCTTACCCCATATGTTTACACGGGGAAAAAGGATGGAAGCAGTGTCATGAACTAACAACAAAAATTGTGCAGATGTTATTGTTATCTGATTCATGGTCATCCTTGTAGCTAACCAACATAAGATTGGTTTTATGAGGTTGTGAACACTAGTGTGTATGTCAGATCGCATCAGTATATTGTAATTGTATATAAATGGCTGAGGCTTGAGGAAAATAACTACATCATTGGAATCAAAGTAAATACTTTATGTAGGTAAGAACAGAAGTTCAAACTGATTCCGTACAAACTATTAATCGGACTAAAGAATTGCTCAAGCTACACAAATAAACCATTGACCAGATGTTGGTACATAATATCAAAGTGGTCCAGAACACTAGTGCAGAAAATATACCTTGGTTATTGAGGGTGAGCTCCTTCTCGAAGGATGTATTACACGAGGATTAACCGTTTCTGATGTTTCCAAGGTAACAGATACCTGCAAGTACCAAAACATTCCCAATATGAAATCCCACTCCAATACACATTTTACTCAACTCAACCTTTTACCTCTAGGCATCTTCGTGTTCCAGATCCATGAAAGAAGGTGAGTGCTCCACCAATCTGCAATTAGAAGAACTGAGATAATCAGTTATAAGTTTCTAACATTGATAATGCGGTTACACATGTAATCAAATCAGACAATACCATATCACCAAAGTAATAAGTTGAGTCAGAATTCTTTGGTGAGAAGCGAAGCAACACTTGGTCATCTATTCTTATGTTGTACGATCTTCCTCTCATAAAGCCTTCTGCTGCAAAAAATTGTAATGGCAACTTAGTACTGCAAATCAATATTGACTACATGTTATGTAAACCTATAATAAAGAGAATAGCGAGATATAGTAACTCCAGATCTGAAACAGTATGTGAGGATGGCTTACATCCAGCTGGTTCAACATATTTTGGTGTGAGAGGTGGTCCAGCATCATCATTTGAGCGGTCAGGATCTAGAGAAAACATCTGTCCATTTGATGGATGATGATCTGACAGCAAATGATTTAGCTTCCTTTGAGGTGACACCACACCTGCTTGTGCCATTGATCGATTAAATTAAACGACCATCATGAACTAGAATAAGGATATCTTATACAAATGCTCTATCAGAATTTTGTATTTGCAAATGGCAAAATCACGTCAAAGCTGTGGTTTTAGGAATAGCAAAACAAATGCTATGAGATGCACCACAAATATGATCAATTTGTAAAAGGAAAATCCACCGGACATAAATATTACAATCACGAACATTACTAAAAGTATGACAAGAGCTGAAGGGCAGATTAATCACTAGGAAGAGACTGATAAAGAATCACATAGGGAAAAAAAACTTGAGACTATATTTAATATTTCCTTAAGAATATTGTTGATTTGTACCTCTTGAACAATTCAAAAATTCACGTCAAAAAAATAAATACTCCACCTTACCTCCACCATGATCATCTGAAATCTCTGATACTGATAGTCGAGGAATTGGACTATAAGATGGGAAACTGGGGCGTTCTCTAGAATACAATGGTTCACTAGTGGAAAGACGTGATGACAGGGAGTGCATCGACACTGAGCTCCTGAGGGAGCTTTCTGGATTTGCTTTGTTGTAGGAGGAAACAGATGAAACTTCATCCTTTGAACTATCATATCCTTCTTCTAAATCAGTATTATCATTTGCTTTGCTCTGCAAAAACAATTCGATGTGTCAACATAAGTGCAAAGAGCGATAAATCAAGTGCATGTATACTGATGCACGTTAATCGTTAGACTCAATGGTTCAGATGAGGATTACTAGAATTACTTTGTATGCATAGATGCAAAATATCATCTGTTGGAAAATAGTTCAAGATTTATGAATGCTTTCATCTTTTATGCTTAACAAACTATGATGCATTTCTTTGCAAAATGCTGCTGTACTTCATCAAAGTAACGAAAATATTTGCCAACTCATGTAAGAAAATGTGTAAGAAAAGGATCAAGAAATAATTTAGTATTGTGAAATATGGGAGGTGCAAAACAGCTTATATAAGGACCCACCCATTCTGAATCTTCGTCCTTTTCCCTCCAAAATATATCCGGTTGCTCAATTGGGAGTGGAAAGTTCACTGGGACAGGCACAACATGGTCAGCTATGTATCCCAACAGAATAGCAAGCTCAATGAGCATACACACAAAAATGGAGTGGAGTAAGCATCATTAGAAATAAGAACATATGAAATATTATTGTATCATGATTTTTCAGTCAGTACACATTCACAAACAGTTAGTGAAGTTTCAGCACCTCAAGTTGGTAAATACACACCACTGACCTTCTTCATTTAGTAGGTTGCTACTTTTCTGTGAAACACATATCTGCAATGGGACTCGAGCTTCCTGCAATAACCATGTTGATTTTAGTCTTACTCCAAGGTAGAGTATTTACACAATTGCACTTATATGAAATGCCAGAAACACGGATAGGCAAATTCAGATTGAGTTCATGATTATAAAAATAAAATGAAGAGGTGGCATCAGGTGGTTTCCAATACAATAGTAAATTGTAATCATACACAAGCACTGATAACCTCAAATGTAGCTTAAAAAAACACTGACGCAACACTTTAAGAGGTGGTTGCAAAGAGCTAGAAGAACCAACTCTAAACGTGTGTATTTTATCATGCTCTAAGCCTCTAAACTTGTCTGATAAGAAAACTTAACAAGAACAAGAATGAAGACTGAACGCATGAAACTGAAACAAATGTCTTAAGCACAGACAACACAAAAATCATATTGATCCTTGGTAGTCCACATAAATACTAACGTAATGACATTACTACCAAGATATGGGTTTGATACTGAGCTAAAATCGAGCATTTAGGGCCTGCAAAGCCAACACAGACAATCGCACCAACCAAAACCTACTCAAAAGAAATTTAATGCAAGCATTGAGCACATGCATCTATTTTTAACATATCAAATGAGGGCTGCAGGCACAATTTGATGACAACCCACGTATTCAGCGCTTAGGCTGATACGAGAAATACATAGAATTGTAATCTCATTCTAGATTGAGAAAGAACAAGGCACTAAAAGAGACAAATGATATCCTAGTAGTTTTGAATGGTATTTATACCAAACAAGGTACTGCTAATTCTCTACCTAGAATACTTAGATTGAGGATCCAACTTGATGTCTAACTAGCACATCTACTAAGTATGTCCTCAGACAAGTTCTTCAACACAAGTCACAGCTTCAATAGTTGATAGTAACTTCGGCAAAGAACACACAAATTGATCACTAGATCAAAATTTCCACAATTAAGCAGAGATAATGAAAGCTTAAGGAGAACAATTTTAAGGCTGGAATGGACGTACAGAAAACGAGCATGGAACTCACCAATTGAACTGCGGTATTTACAGGGGCAATATTTTGATCTCCATTACCCAATACAATCGATCTTCCAAACAATATACTTTTAACATAATAAATATAGCGGACACTTATACCCCTATATGATGGTGGTAAAATCTTCGGGAGCTCCACACGTACAATGTCTGCAGATAACTTTTAGCTTAGTTAAAATCCTTGATATGGTTCAGATAATTAAATTCCAGATATTACACAGAAATTCTATAAGCATTTCCTTGGAATGAAGCTACAAGAATAAAACTGATGCTTGCCAACAATCCATTACTAATGGAAGAATATAGCAGGTTCATAGAGGAACTAGAACGACTGGTTAGAAAAACTTAAGGAGAATACTGCTTTTAATATTCACTACTCCTTCCATTAACAAAAGGCATGGTATGATTTGGCATGGCCTCCAACATTAAATTTTGAATGTTAGTTTCTTTTAGAATGCATCAGCAAAATTACCAAATTAGCATAATGTGAAAGTATTTTTTAACATGAAGCTTAACGGTATCCCTGGTACGCTACCTACAGATATGTGTTGTTGGACTAATTGTTAGTCAAAAGTTACAAAGTTTGAACCTTCAAATCAATGTGGGCTCTATATTTATCGACAAAGGGAGTATTAACTATGCCAAGAGTGCATATTAGTCACTTCATATATCTGTCTCTTACGGGCTTGTTCGGTTAATCCACATGAGGAATGGATTGGATGGGATTAAAGGGGATTAATTCCACACCTCAATAGGTTTGGAATTATTCCCCTCCAAATCCCCTTGGGGGAGGGATTAACCGAACAAGACCATAATTAGTTCAAGACTGTGAGGTATGTCTAAAATGAAGAATTTTAATCATTCATATTTCCAGAACTATCATGCAATACTAGGAAAAACTGAACTGAAACACACAAATGAAAACCAATTCATTTTTTATGACATTAAACTAGATCAGTCCTTCAAAACAAGAGATGACTTACATGTTTTTGTTTGCCCCGAAGCAATTATAACTTTAGGGATTAGCGAGGGTGCCGAACAATCCAGAAACAAATGTTCACCTACGTATGTAATGACAATATAAAAGAAGATTATCAGGAAGAAATAAAAACAGCAATTAACTGTTTCCAGAGATGATAAAAGAAACTTAAAGGGATGCATAGAGAATTGAACAAGCATGGCGCAAACTTATGAAAGGGACAAAACTACAATTTCTTAACTTAGTTTCTAAAAACCCCATGCATAATGTTCTACTACTATCCAATGAATAGAACATAAACAGAAATGCTAGCTACAACAAATTTGTAGGTTAATTAAACTGACAGCAAATGCAAAATGGCAAATGGATATAAAATCAACAGAGGTGAAGTACATATGATAGATGAAACGTAGTAGCACTGGTACAGTGGCACTGAAGTCAAAGATGGTTACAATCATGTTTGAAGTCGATTGCAAGAGCGTACCTCTCCTTTGCTTAGACCCTGGTAAGGGCTTTGAAACAGAGAACCACTGGCTATCCAACTTCTCAATCCCTTTGATCTCGAACGAGAGCCCATCCACCAAGAGCGAGGGGGCATCCTCACCGGTCTCCGCCGACGCCGCGTCATCCTTCAACCCAGCTGGGGTGCAGATCTCTATAGTCGCGGTGACCGAATCACCGGGTCTGTACACCTCCCTGTCCGTCTGGAGCTTCAATCTCGGGGAGTGCCGCTGCCTGGCCGCCGCGGCATCGGCCTTCCTCTCCTCGAACCACCCGACGCTTCTCAGGAAGGAGAGCCCTTGCGGGATCGGGAGCTTCAGTGACATTTCATCAAACAGGTTGCCTCCGATTCAACGTATATCCCCACCGCCGCATCAACCTCAAAACGAGAACAACAACCCAATCCAATTATCCAAATCCCCCAAGCTAACAAACCGAACGGATTCCCAATCTGTATACACCACGCACGCAGGGCGGCTCATCAATCGAAGTGGCGCGTACGAGCGAGCGCTACAAGAAGAGAATGGGGATTACCTTCGATTCGATTCGAAGTGGGAGGTCGTCGCCTCTCTCTCCGAGCCTGCTCGCCGGCCGGCCGTGCGCGCGAGGGGCCGGGGAGAGGCTCGGGCGGCCGCGGCGAGGAGGAGGCGGGGCCGCGGGGGCTCGTCGGCGGCCGCGCGCGAGACGCACCGCAGATCGGATCGGAAACAGAAGAGGGGAGAGAGAAGAGTAATGGAGTCGAGAGATGCGGGAAAGAGAAGGACGACATTTGGTCACCGGCCGTTTTCCTAAAGTTCGTTTTTGTTTGAAAAAAAAAAAGAGAATTCTAACATTGTTTAAACCATTGAAATCGATGTGAATTACTCCATCCGTTTCACAATGAATATTTTCCACATTAATATTGATGTTAATAAATCTAGCCATATATATCTATCTAGATTCGTTAACATCAATATGAATGTGGGAAATGTTAGAATGATTTGCATCGTGAAATGGAGGAAGTAGAAGGCAAAATGATTGGACATTAGGTTAGCAATAATATAATGCTTAGTGTGGCCAATTTTAAAACAAAGATTGATGATTTGCTACATTGAAGATTGTTCGTTTGATTATGATACCACTTCACGATCATGGCATATGGGACTATCTGATCATGAGGCAAAATGGAAAATAGTTGAAAACTATTTTGTGGAGTGGCAAAATAGCAATCTCCATGTCTTTGGTAAGGTTTGGCTACAAAATGGTAAGACAATTACACAATTGCAATCAAGAGATCCAAAACATTCTTATTAACATATATGTTGAGCAAATCTCTATTATGCACTAGCTCTTAGATGTGATAAATCAGTGACGTCACTTGCAAATCCAAGAGACATTAAACGATTACGTAGTTTAGTAGCTTCTCTTAGATATGTGTAGGGAATACATATCCTCTACATTACTACATGTCTTTAAAAACAAAACATTAGTACATTACCATAGAGACACTCTACAATAATAGATTTTTTTGGGCTATCACAAAACTATCAAAAAAAATATGTAGCATCTTCTCCTAGTGGTGAATGCCACGCTATTGTTTATATAATTGTTGAGTAGGAATCCGCCAAATTTGTTTTGCACCCTTCATGGTTCTCTAAATTAATCTCAAGCATGCCTATAAACGGATTGGGATTCTCCACCATAGAGGTCCTAATATAGTGGATGAACAATCCTAGCTGCTTATCTAATCAAAATCCGTTAGTTAAGATCGTACTACGTAATTAAGGTGCTACAATATGAACTTGTGAATTAGCCCTTGTAGTATAATTATAGTAACAGGGTTACAATTCACCTGAAATTTGTCTTTTTTTTTCTCATAAACTAACTTGAGTTTGGAGTTGAGATTTGGTGAGAATGTATTTTATATCTACACCTATCTCTAGTATTTTTTTCATAAATTTACGAAACTTTTAGGTATGATTTTCACGAGTTTTCAACACTTGGCTCATTTTCACTGGATATGTCCTCTAATTATAATGCCCTTATAATTGCTACAAGCAAAATGGAACCGCTATAGAGTCATATTATTAATTATGCAAATGCAAAACCTATTGTAAGAGTTGTCTATATATCAATCTATATAGGACATGGAAAGATCATATAGAAACGAAACCAAAATTGAGAGTTTTTTGTCAAAAAAAAATGAAGATCTTGATCACACAAAACTAAATTATTCATAGGCTTATAAAATTTACTATTATGTACAAAATTACTGGCTGTGAAGTGGATGCAAATATTTCCGAGGGCATGGTAGAAATAGGAAATGTAGCGTTCTGGAGAGGCAAACAAACCATTGGCAACCTTTTTAGTGATATTTCGAATTTACGGTTAGTCGCAGGGTAACAGACACTTAAGCATACAGTTACAAATGTCACTTCCCACCTTCTTATAGATGTTCATCTGAACCTACAACTTGCTGTTACAGTTACAATAAGACTAAAAAAGGAGCTTTTTTTTTCTTTTCACATTCTTCAAACAAAACACTTGCCGCGTTCAAATAATGCCAGGAATGCCGGATTGTTATTTCTCAAGTACATGCTGGTTGTTATTTCTCATCTACTTCTGAAGAAAGGATCTGGGACTGCTCTGAGCCGCTAGGTATTACTCTGCAAATATACGTGAATAATAACAGTCAGATCAAATTCAGCTTAAGAAATTACAATTCCTGTTTATCTTCAGGATGCCATGAGAATCGGCTATTACAGAAAATCTGAGATAAATCGGGAAAAAAAATGCTGAAACAGAACTTTAGTACCACATGTCCACAATCCCTTATCTAAAACTTCAACGCACGGGTCTTTTGTCTTTCTCGAGTCTTTTCCTGATAACTTTGACATCCAAAGTAATGTGAAGTGCACAGTTGCAGGTATATTTTAGTCTTTGTTAGCACAAACTTTTTGGTTCCACCTACACTACTGGTGCGTGTTGAAACCATAACATTTACAGCTGGTAAATACTAATTACCTAATATTTTACAGCATTTGTCAAACCATGGAAGTTGTGGATAGTCAGTATAATTTGTTAGGTAATAATATGATATTTTTTCAATCTCAAACAAATTATGGTTAGTGTTTTACATGCCTAATGTACAGAATAAATACCGCTATTAGTCATATAAATTATAAAGGGTAGAGGTGCATCCTCTTTGATAGTTAAATCTGTTAGGCAATAGAATATGCCGTCTGTGGATATCCCAGCTGCTATAGATAGCAGATGTAAATCAGGGATTAGCTACTATAGATAGCAGATGTAAATCAAGGGAATTATCCTTGCCTTGTACAGCAGGCCAGCCGGCCCTATATAACAGAAGGCGCCCCCTCCCATTGAGGCGTGGCCAATTGCCCCCTAATCCAATTCTCTACATGGTATCAGAGCTCCGGGTCCCGATCCCCATCTAACCTCGAGATCCTCTCCTCCAGCGCCGCCCCCTTCCTCCCTCCCTCCCCATGGGAACCCAATCGGACCTCCTCTCTGCCACTAGCGGCGCCCTTGGGGCCAATTCTGCCCCCGTGATCTGCCCCTTCGCCACCATCAACATCAAGCTCCACGTCCCCATGACCCTCGAGTTGAAGCCCTCCAACTTCACCAAGTGGTCAACAGCGTTCCAGGCCACGTGTGGGAAGTTCGGGCTGCTGCATCATCTCGCCACCGCCTCCACCTCGCGCCCCACCGACGAGGCCTGGAAACAGGCTGACTTCTGCGTCCGCGGATGGATGTACAGCACCGTCTCCGACGCCGTCCTCAACCTTGCCATGACCGATGACACGCAGACAGCGAGCGTTCTTTGGACGGCCATCGGCGGGGTGTTCCAGGCAAACAAAGCTCCTCGCGCCATCTTCCTGAATCACGAGTTTCACTCGATGACTCAGGGGGACCTGTCCATTGACGCCTACTGCGTTCGCATGAAGGAGAAGGCCGACGAACTGCGCGACGTCGGGCAGCCCGTATCTGAGCCCAACCTCGTCCTCAACCTCCTGCGCGGACTCAACGAGGTCTACTCCGGCGTCGCCGACAACATCGCCGGACAGCAGCCCCTCACCCTCGCCACCGCACGCCATCAGCTCCTCCTCAAGGAGCTGCGGCTGCAAAACGACGAGAAGACGCGTGCTACCGCCGCCCTCCTGGCTGCTGCCTCCTCTAATGGCGGTTTCCAGCAGCCGCAGCAGCAGGGTGGCCGGCGCCCTAACACCAAAAAGGGCGCCCAACAGCCCTTCCCAAACTCCTCCGGCGGCTTCTCCAACAACTCCGGCAGCCCCGGCACCAACAAACGCGTTCCCTGGGGCTTCAATCCCTGGACCGGCGAACGTGTGGCCCCTGGAGAGCGCGTCACCCCCCCTGGACAGCGCCGCCAGGGAGGTTCTGGCGCCCCTGGAGGTCCTGGTGCCCCGGCTGGGCGCAACCAGGGCATCCTCGGGCCTTCCCCGCAGGCCCACACCGCCTTTGCTCCACTCCAGGCGTCCTCCAGCGGCTCCAACACCTCCACCAGCACCTGGGATGCAGCCGGCCTCATCGCTGCCCTGCAGAACATGCAACTGCAGGGCAACTCGCCCTAGGTCGTTGACTCCGGCGCCTCTACGCACATGACGTCCTCGGATGGTATGCTTACCCAACGCCTTCCCCCCTCCATCTCCTCAATAACAGTAGGTAATGGCACTAGTATTCATGTTACGTCTAGAGGTCATTCCATCCTTCCTACACCTACCACAAATTTCGCTCTTAATAATATTCTTGTCGCACCATCCATAGTCCGCAACCTGTTATCCGTTCACCAATTCACTCGCGACAATAGTTGTTCCTTTGAATTTGACGCCCATGGTTTTTCTGTTAAGGATCTCAGGATGGGACGCGTGATTCTCCGCTGTAACTGCGACGGGGACCTATACACCATGCCTCCCTCCACACCTGGCGCCCCACCTCATGCTCTCCTGGCTGCTTCGTCGACTCTGTGGCATCAACGTCTCGGTCATCCAGCCCCCGCCGCATTAGAGCGTCTTAATAAACTTCATGCTGTTTCCTGTCATAAAGTAGACCACTCGCTATGTCACTCATGTCAGATAGGCAAGCATACGCGTCTACCCTTCAGTTCTTCGCATTCCATAACTCATGCACCCTTTGAACTTGTTCACTGTGATGTATGGACTTCCCCCATCAATAGTCTGTCTGGTTTTTCCTATTACCTGGTCTGTTTGGATTCACTCACTACTGTTGGGTTTTTCCGCTCCGAAAAAAATCTGATGCCCACCAACACTTAGTTGAGCTTGCTGCCTTTGCCAAAACACAATTCAGCCTCCCCGTCAAAAGTTTTCAGGCTAATAACGGCACTGAATTCGTAAACACCGCCACCATCAAATTCCTCGCTGCTCAAGGTACTCACCTTCGCCTCTCCTGCCCCTACACATCACCCCAAAATGGCAAGGCTGAACGCATCATCCGCACACTCAACAATTCCATTCGTACCAAGCTCCTCCATGCCTCCCTGCCACCCACATATTGGGCCGAGGGGCTCATGACCGCCTGCTACCTCCATAATAGGCACCCATCCTCCTCCATTCAGCATGAAATTCCCTACACTCGTCTGCACAACCAGCCGCCAACCTATAGCCATCTGCGTGTTTTTGGGTGCCTCTGTTACCCCAACATGCAAGCAACCTCCAAACATAAGCTCGCCCCTCGCTCCACGGCATGCGTCTTCCTCGGATATCCCCCCTCGCACAAAGGTTACCGCTGCCTTGACCTATCGACCCGTCGCATCATCATCTCTCGCCACGTTACATTTGACGAAACCACCTTTCCCTTTTCAGCCACCTTAGCCGCCTCACCCTCCTCCGCTTCCCTAGACTTCCTCCTCGACGACGATATGGTTTCGGTGCCTTGTCCTACTGTTGTTGCAGGTGGGCTTCCATCCTCGACGCCCGTGGTCGCTCCATCCCACTCGGATGTTGAGCAACCGCCCTCAGATGCTGCGGCCTCACACGGATCGCCTTCTTCGACACCGGGCAGGCGCGGTCCCGTGCCCCCGCCTGGACCCAGCGTGGTCCCCTTCCCACGAGTCTACGTCCGCCGCTCCCGTACGGCGTCTACGTCCGAGCCGGCAACTGCCCCAGCAGCCCCTGTGGCTCCTGACGCCCCGGCGCCACCTACGGCGCCCACACCAGCACCGGCGGCATTCCCCGTTCCGGCACCGCCACCGCCGCCACCGCCGCGCGCCACTCGCACCATGACGAACTACCGCAGTGCCCTGGCCGACGCCAACTGGCGTGCCGCGATGATGGATGAGTACCAGGCCCTCGTCGACAACAACACCTGGCAGCTCGTTCCGCGGCCCCCTGGAGCCAACGTCGTGACGGGGAAGTGGATCTTCCGGCACAAGTTTCATGCCGATGGGTCCCTCGCCCGCCACAAGGCTCGCTGGGTTGTCCGCGGCTTCTCCCAGCGCGAGGGCGTCGACTACGACGAGACCTTCAGCCCGGTTGTCAAACCGGCCACCATTCGGTCTGTACTCACCATCGCCGCGTCCCGCGCCTGGCCCATTCACCAGCTGGACGTGAAGAACGCCTTTCTTCACGGCCACCTCGAGGAGACCGTCTACTGCCAGCAGCCGCCAGGATTCATCGACCCTGGCGCCCCAGAGCATGTCTGCCGACTGCAGAAGTCCTTGTATGGACTGAAGCAGGCTCCGCGGGCCTGGTACCAGCGCTTCGCCACCTTCGTCCGGAAGCTCGGCTTCGTCGCCTCCACCTCCGACACGTCCCTTTTCATTTTACGAGAGGGGACGAGTCTCGCCTACCTACTGCTGTACGTCGACGACATCGTTCTCACCGCCTCGTCCTCGGCCCTCCTACAGCGCATCATGACTCGGCTGAGCTCCGAGTTCGCCATGACAGACCTTGGCGCTCTTCACCACTTCCTCGGCATCGCTGTCACGCGCTCCTCCGATGGTCTCTTCCTCTCCCAGCGACAGTACGCCGTCGAGCTTCTCCAGCGCGCGGGCATGGCTGAGTGTCATCCGACATCGACACCTGTTGACACTCACGCCAAGCTATCCGCGACCGACGGGGATCTACTGTCAGAAAAGGATGCATCTGAGTACAGGAGCTTGGCGGGAGCTCTCCAGTACCTGACGCTGACTCGTCCTGATCTGGCATACGCTGTTCAGCAAGTGTGCCTCTTCATGCACGCCCCACGCGAGCCTCACCGTGCGCTCATCAAGCGCATCCTACGCTTCGTCCAGGGGACTCTCTCCTCGGGTCTTCACATTGGCACCGGGTCTGTCGACAAACTGACTGCCTACTCTGATGCTGACTGGGCAGGATGCCCAGACTCTCGACGATCCACCTCTGGCTTCTGCGTCTATCTCGGCGACACTCTGGTTTCCTGGTCTTCCAAGCGCCAGACCACGGTGTCCCGCTCCAGCGCCGAGGCAGAGTATCGGGCTGTGGCTCACGTTGTGGCTGAGTGCTGCTGGCTTCGACAGTTACTCCAGGAGCTCCACATCCAGCTGCCCTCCGCCACCGTTGTCTTCTGCGACAATGTCAGCGCCGTCTACATGACGACCAACCCCGTCCACCACAAGCGAACGAAGCACATCGAGATCGACATTCACTTCGTCCGCGACAAGGTGGCCCTTGGTGAGATTCGGGTTCTCCATGTGCCCTCCTCTCACCAGTTCGCCGACATCATGACTAAAGGGCTTCCGACAGCACTCTTTCGAGAATTTCGATCCAGCCTTTGCGTCCGGGAGCCTCCCGCTGCGACTGCGGGCGGGTGTTAGGCAATAGAATATGCCGTCTGTGGACATCCCAGCTGCTATAGATAGCAGATGTAAATCAGGGATTAGCTACTATAGATAGCAGATGTAAATCAAGGGAATTATCCTTGCCTTGTACAGCAGGCCAGCCGGCCCTATATAACAGAAGGCGCCCCCTCCCATTGAGGCGTGGCCAATTGCCCCCTAATCCAATTCTCTACAAAATCTCCCATATTTGAATCAAGCATCATGACTAAAAAGCTATTCATCATTCTAATTTGTTAAACCCAATCTAACCTTTATATGACATATTGCCTTCTAATCCAATCTCCAGGGTTTGATCATATTTTGTGCTCTTCAGCTGTATAACTCCAATCTCAAATATTGTGAAGATGCCAAAGAACTAAAGTCAACATTATTTTGGGAAACTCAACACAATTGGCACTGCCACTCAATGTTTATGGCCAAATCTTGGAGCTGAAAGCCTGACACCCACCTTTTAACAACTCCATTATTGATTATATCAGTACTCAATACCTAAATTTGTTAATTTGAACTTCTTCCCTTCTAACTTGATGATCCTGATACTCTAGCTTTACTATGCCTAGTGAAATGTTGCACCCTTCACGATATGACCTAAAAAAAGGTCTGTTGTTCTGGTAATGCTAGGTCTAGCGTATTACCAGGAACTACCAGGATAGTTAGAAGCTATTTCCTTTGTTTCACATTACAAGACCTTTTGGGTTTTGAATAGATGCTTGCATGGATCTATGTATGTGCTTCATATATGTGTCCATATTCATATGGAAGTCAGTGAATCTATACGAGGGATGGAGAGGCTAAAATGTCTTATAATGTGGAATGGGAACGAAGGGAATAGCAACTAGCACGGCATCAGCACACTAAAAAAAATTGAACCTGCCACACCAGATCCCAATCAAACGAGGCTTAGACCAGGGAAAATCTATGATAAAAAGGTCCATCAAAAGGATCAATTTGAGCATCGGATTGCAGCATTTACCTTAAACACAAAGGAAAGCTAGCTTGTAGTAGAAATCAAGTAAGTAAATTATTAGTACCTAAATGAAGGTCATGAGTCCGGCAAGAGCCGGGCCTGGTCCTTGTGCTGCAGCGCCGCCTCGTCCTGCAGCCGCTGCTGCGCCTCCTCCTTCCCCTTGGCGACCATGCTCATGTGCGCCTCGTACTTGCGCAGCCTCTCCTCCATCTTCGCCTGCACATAGCACCAAAAAAAGCAGTAGCGAGGTGAGCTTCCCCCCGGGAGAGAAACGCGCGCGGGGAGGAAAGCGACGGGGGGCAGGGGCAGGGGCAGCGAGCGTACCTTGTGGGAGGTCTCGAGGCGGTGCATGACGTAGAAGCCGAGCGCGCCGCCGAGGATGGTCCCGGTCATCACCCGCACGCACGCCCACCGCCGCGATCCCGGTGGCGCCATCTCCCACCAAACCTTCCGCCGCCGAGAGAGGAGAGAATACGAAGGGAGATGTTGCTGCCGCAGTGGCAGTGGTGCGTGGTTGGGCCAGATGACCCGGGCCGAAATCTGAAGTTGTCCTAATATGTAGACAAAACCGAAACGATACCGAATCCCGATCCGTGAGTTAGAGCAGGTAGAATAGTAGACTATAAGCTAGCTATAAACATATTTTAAGAAGATAAAAGAAGAGAGAAGAGCAGTGGGCTATAGATTTGTAGCTAGCTGCAGCACGGACTCCAAGATGTAACATGTGTATGACATGTGAGACCAGGAATTATAAAAGTGTAGTGTATGTTTATAGGTACAATTGGCTATTAAATTGACTATAGATGATTTGGAGCTAGTAGTTGATTATACTATTAAACTTGCTCTTATAGTATCTTATGGTACTACGAACTCACAAACCGAAATGATACCGATTCGATTTATAGTATCCAAATTTTCATAGTATGTTGATTTTACTATTTATTTTCACAGAATCCTACGAAATATGATAGTATCCCGACTCCACGATCCTTAGGATCTTATAAAATATTGTTTACAATAAGAAGAATTAAAAAAAATAATGTGAATAAGTATGCTCAAGTTTACATAAAAACTAATTAAATTTATCAAAACCAATATGACATGTTTTAACTTTTACAACATACTAGCAAAGTGCATGTGCATTGCAAGGGAAGAAAATGTGTGATCCAAATATCTATGCATGACATCATGAGAATGAAAACGGTCACGATAACATTTATTCGGATTTTTCTTTCAATTTGTAGAATTTAACTATTTAGTGATGACTTCAATTCAACACTAACAAAAATTAGAAAATTTATTTTTTTATATATAGCTATAAATATGGATGTTTGAAAACAATATCACTTTAACAGAAGAGGACTCGGTACTGTCTCGTTCATCCAACTTGCCCTCCTCGATTGATGGGAGAACCAGGCACCTCCCTAAGGCCTTATTCGGTTCCTTGGGTTCCAATCCCCAAGGGGAACCTATCCAGGGAGGGATTGAGTGAATCCCTCCCATATCACTCAATCCCTTTGGGGGTTTGAATCCCTTGCATGTTCCTAATCCCTCTCCTAAATCCCCATGTTCATTTTGACTGGGAATAAACAGCTTGGCTACAATCCCACAATTACGGGCCCAATCTAGTGACTGGCTAAATAAATAGTACCTGCTGTGATTGTTTCCAAGTCCGGCATAATTTTCTACCAAATTTTCATTCAAAATCAGTTGAAATTCAGAAGTTTCTGCCAAATGTTAATTCAAAATCAGAAATACCTTCCGGCAGCAATTGGTAATTCAGTTTTTCTTAGAATACCAGACCCTGCAAGTTCCGTAATTCAAACTGCATCCTAAAAAGAATTAGAAACAGGCGAGTAGCTTCAGATCAAGCTCAGCTCAACAGGGAAAATAATACAAATGAGGATGAAATTGTTCAGAAAATTCCCATTGGTAATCATGTGCCCAAGCCAAACTGACATAGCGATACACGGTTATCCCATAGTCTTTCAAAGGACAAAGTACCATGCATACAGATCACACGACCACAGATTTGTTGACATTTTAAAAAGATGATAAACCAGGCTGATAACATCAGCTTGTACCGTCGGAATACAAACATGTATCTGATATAGAGTATTTCATTATTGTAACTGAATGAGATAGTCCAAAAAATAAGCTTAGATAAAGACAAAAATATCTTTTACTTGAGAATCTGAGCATTGAATCTGAGGCAGACTGCTAGGATTCAGAGATGAAGCTATCAGATGATTAGTCACCATGCACAAATGCGGCACGATAAAAATACACACAAGGGTATAGCAAGAGTTTGAACTTCAGAAAGTCAATAAGCAAAGGGAGAGCATTTTGAGTGGTTTCTATCAGAGCATGATCCTAAGCTCTAATCCAATGTCTTCCGATTCCAGTTCAAGGGTAGAGAGCATTATTCCAAAGAATAAAAAAACAATGTATAAGATTTGTTCACATATTATATGCATGGTATGCGAAATAAAGTAACATCCTAGGGTGAACAGATACTAGTATTAGTAACAATTCAAATTAAGCATACAAAATTACTATATCCAAGAAATGGTATTCTCATGTGAAAGAACAGCAAGCAGTTATATATCTTCAAGCAGCAAGAAATGGTATAGTTTCATAGTTACCTTCTTGGTCACTATATCTTTTTGTTACAAAAAAGAAAGTTGTAGTGCTGATTCAGTTAAAATATAACAGGGGGTAAAAATGAGGGAAAACCTAATATGAGAAAAGGAACTAGTTTGCACAAGAGAAGCAATTAAGATATAGTTACAACACTATTATACTGTGCCAATTCCAACTGTTATAGGTTTATGTGGATGGTACCTAAAACAAAGTGTGTATCAGACTATCAGCGAACCACATTGAACGAATGATCTTGAAAAATTCTGGTTGCCATAATTGTTTGGCATTTTTTTAACATACTGAATAAGCACAAGCTAGAACTTAAAAAAATGCTGCAAGCGCCAGATGTGCAACTCCAGGAAAAAATGATATCGATTGATTTTTTTTCTCTTTGAAACCAGGTGTTGATTATTAACTCAATACGAAAGCTGCAAAGCAGCGGACTGCAGCAATTCTTGAACTTGTTCGATAGCACGAGCAAACAAAGAAAAACTTATAAACTTGTTGCTGGATTTAACCACTGAAATCTGAATAGGATGGCCTTGGCGTTTCTTGCAAAGGCACAGTCTTCACAATTGCATTTCCACGACTGCCCAGCATAAACGACGCAATAAGTAGGAAAAGATTTAAGATTCAGAGAAGAGAGGAGTGTGAATAGCATCAAGGCTGAATCTTTGAAACCGATGAACACGATTTACACGCGAATCTGCAGAGCCTAGAAGGCCAGAGAATGTAGCAGCGGGTTAGATCTGTGGCTCGCGATCAGACGATGGTGCAGGAGTAACCGGGGTGGTCGTCGACGGCGACGTAGTAGGGCCGGCACGCCCTGCAGCACTTCGTCAGCTCGGCGCACTTCTTCTTCTTCTCCGAGGGCGTCACGGCGGTGGCGCCGTTAGTGAGGGCGATGGGCGGCGGCGGCGGCGGTGGCGGCGGAGTGGATGCGCTACGACCGGGAGCGAGATGGCGGCGACGACGGGAAAGGGAGAAGAGAAGGAAACCTAACCCTAGATTTGGAAGAGGAGGGGAGAGGGGGAAAGGCAGCGTGCTCACCGGAGAGAAGGTGGCGGCCGGAGGAGAGAGCCGTGCCGTCGCCGTCGCGTCTTCGTTGCGCCGCCTCCTCCTCTCGCGGCTTGTTTGGAAACTCCAGGGAGGGGACTGGATTTTACGCGAGGGAATTAATGATGGGATTAAAATGGGGATTTAATTTTTAATCTCAATATCAATATCTTGTTTGTTTGGTAGGGGTGATGGAAATTGTTAGGGAGTTTAGTTGGAGATTAGATCATTAATAAAAACGGATAGCTGATATTTGCTTAGACAAAGTAAAGGGGAATTCCCTCCCAATTACCTTCCCCTGCCAGGTATTGAAAAGGAGGGAGTTCCTTCCATAATTCCCCATCACCATCCCACTAAAATGCGCCCAGGTATTAAAAAAGAGGGAGTTCCTTTCTCAATTCCCCATCACCATCCCACCAAAATTAACATATCTCTCAACCAAACAAAACAATTAATAGCCTCATCCCTCTAAACTCTCAATCCCTCTTAAAAACTCCATGCAACCAAACGGTCTGTTGTAGAAATTTTCCACGCCCTACGAGGAGTAGATTCTTTCCCGGGCCTAGAGAAAGGGAAACCTCGTGGTGGGCCAGGCTAAAATCCACACTAGAGCTTAACCGAAGGAAAAAGTACATCGAATGTCTCTCAACTTGTCATTGAGTTAAAAAAAACCACAAAACCGGATACAACACATCCTCCAACTTACATAACCAGAGCAAATTAGATCCCTTAGCGGTTTTTGACTCTATTTTTGTCCGATGTGGTAGCTAACTCTGCGTGGGACCCACGTGGGCCCCACGTTTCAGCATATTCTTCCTCTCACCTCTCTTCCATCTCCACGGTCGGCGGGTGCAAGCGAGTGGTGGAACAGCGCGTGGGCGGGCGTCAGCGGCGGGGGAAGTAGCTGCACGGGGGACGGCTGGTGGGCGCAAGCTGCAGGGGAGGAGCTGCGTGCAGGCGGCGTGCGAGCGGGCGCCGGCAGTGGGGAAAGCAGCGGCACGGGCGGCGCCGCTTCGCTGCCTTCTCCATCCTCCTCGAGTTCGTCCTTTCTCGCCCTGCCCTTGCACCGACGGCCATTCTCGCCTTCGCTGCCTCCAGCGACATCCCCGTGGCATAGACATCCGGATGGACACGGTGGCTGGAGGCCATCTCGCCGTAGAAGCGGACGATGTCTTCTGTGGCGGCGGAGGCGGGCGGTAGCGGAACAACGCAAAGGAGATGGGCAGCACCAGCGCAAAGGAGATGAGGTGCTCGTGTCGATGCATCGATGTGGCACCCGCAGCTCCTCCCCTCGCCGCCGGCGCTCCGCTCCTCCCCCCCGGGCAGCGTCACCGCCATCACCGTTGCCACGTTGGTGCCTCGCACTGCTGACCTTGAGAAGAGAGTGAGAGAGAGACAAGGAAGGGAGAGGAGGGGAAAAGAGAGAGGAGGCTGACGTGGCCACGCTGATATGTGGGGCCCACGTGGGTCCCATGCTGACTCGGCCGCCACGTCGGACAAAACCAGGGTCAAAACCACCGAAGGACCTAAAGCGAACGGTTTTGTTAGTTGAGGGACGCACGGTATCTGGTTTGCGGTTGGGGGACGATTTTGTAACTCGATGACAAGTTGAGGGACCTTCGGTGTACTTTTTCCTTAACCGAACGCACAATTTCGTATGGCCGGGATTGTTTCCTCGCCAAGGTGATCCACAGAGATTGGGCCCCGATCGCGGCCGTTCCTGGCCCAACCGAACAAGCCTTAAAGAAGAAGAACTACAGCGAGGGCAAGGGAAAGGGCCGGGAGTTGAAAACTACTGTATGATTTAATGTAGTTATCAATTTCGTTCATTTGCTTGAATTGGACAGATAAGGGCCTATTCAGTTGGTAAAATAAAAATTTTTAGTTGTTACATTGGACATTTGGCCGGATATCGAAAGAGATTTTCGGACATGAATGAAAAGCTAATTTCATAACTCGCCTGGAAACCACGTGACAATCTTTTGAGCCTAATTAATTCGTGATTAGCCTAATGACGGATTAATTAGGTTTAAAAGATTCGTCTCGCGATTTACCTACAAACTATATAATTAGTTTTTTATTCATATTTAATACTTTATACATGTATCAAATATTCGATGTGATGTTTTTAAGAAAAGTTTTTGGAAATAAACAAGGCCTAAAATTACTCCACAAAGTCACAGCACTCTCTGACTTTACAGGATCCAAATCCTCCTCGAGGATGGAACGAAACGAAGTGATTAGGCCGCTTAATCAAATCGATTAAGCAAACCACTTCCCTTCCGCGACGCGGCGGCGACTCCGGCGACGCGACATCGGCGATGCTCCTCGTCGACGGCGAGCCCGTCTCCGCCTCCGCCTCCCCCACCTTCGGCTCCTCCCGCGGGGTGCGCCTACTTGGTTGTTGGAGGGATTTCTTCCCACCCCGTCTCTCACCCTCCCGATTCTTGCAGGGGAGCGGCGGGAGGGAGCTGGTGGCGGCGCTCATGGGGAACCCCGGGCTCCGCGCCGCATCGGAGAGGCTCAGGGCGGAGCCGGAGAGGCGGATCTCGTCGGGGCCAGAGGAGGATGATGCGGACGCCGCGGCGGCGGCGGCGCCGAGGCACGTGTACGTGTTCCAGCGGGAGTTCGCCACGGTTGATCCGGCGCGCGTCGAGGTGCGTGCGTGATGCCCGGGATTTCACCTCGCTGTAGTAGGTTCAGGCCTCGCGGTTTGATTGGGTAGTGTCGTAGAGATGGGGGGGGGGGGCACTCAGCGATTAATTCCGGCGTTTTGATGATGAATTGTTTGAGTTAGTTGTTGCTTAGCAGTAGCGCCATGAAATGCTTGCTGTCAATATGGATTTTGTTTCACTAGAGGGGATCATGGGTTGCTTTCAATATAAATGCTGGGCATTTGACATGGAGTGAAGCTCTCAGTAGTTTACGCATGATTTAGCTTGGAAGCAAAGGTGAGGCCTTCTGGGAACGAAGGATAAGGGCATAAGGCCCTTCTGGAATGCGGGAATTTTTCCCGATTCTCGTACGAAATTAACTGATTCCTGTGAAATTCCTGCGACAAACCTTGAAACTACTGCATTCTAACCGAAGCTTAAAGTTGCGGTCCTTATGTTTGGAGGTTTGTTTGGGGACATTGTAGGCAGTAGCTGTAGGTGGTAAACTTAGTACTAGGCTACCAGCAGAAGTTTCTTTATGCGATTTCTATGTAGCTAACGAACTACCAAGTCCGTTGTGCTGTTTAAGTGTTTATTAGTTGACTTTGTTAGTGACCATAAAAGGACTGTTGACATCTTTGAGTTGAAAATGTTCTGAATAAGGATATAAGTTGTCTTCGACTGGAAATGCCGATTTGTGATAACTCCAATCCATATTAAAGTTCCATTTGGCTTAGAGTCTGTTCATCGACTGTTGCTGTTACAGTCCCTTGAACATTTTGATGGAATTTTTTCCTTATTTCACTTGGGTCTTTTGCATGTCTGTTGCTAAAAGTTAAATTATTATTCCTGGACCATTCGATGTCAGTATATTGCACTTTATATGTTAATCCATTCTTTTGCATCTGTAGTTAGTGGGCACAGATGAGGTGACTACATGCGTGGGTGTAGTAATTCGCAACAACAAGACTGGAATGTAAGTGAAAAAGGAAGTGAGCATTTAAGCTGAACCTGTAAGGCTTTTGGTTTCTTGTGTAATTTAGTACTCTTATTTATCTTTTCCATCACTTGATGATACCTCTTTCTGGTATTCTTAACTAATTTCAGGACCTCCATTAGCCACATGGACTTCCCAAAAATTGTGGAGGGAGGGCTCAAACAGATGTTAGAATTACTTGGTGATGACAATGCACCGTTTGATGTTTGTATCTTTACCCCCTTTGCCCTCCAAACATAGAATACGCACCCTTGGTGAATGGTGATATTCTTACTACCATTTGACTACAGGTTCACCTGATTGGTGGCTTTGATGATGTTTCTACAAAGGTTGAATTTCAGAGCGTACTGTGTGGTTAAACTTCCTTTAATTTTTGTTAGCATGATACCTATAGGATCATGTAATTTACTATATTTTGCACCGCAGGTTGTACATTCTGCTGGAAGGAAGCACATCAAACAGGAAGGGTATTCCTATCCACTATGTTGCAGGATACTTGAGGTGTTGTATAAGTCCCGGCAGCAATTCCATCTTCGTACATTTTGTGTCCTTGGGAGCAATACCACAACTGATTCATACGGGAATACACGGCCAATAATCGGTGGATTTGTGGTTAGTGTTTTCTCTGCATCTACTACAGCATTTATTCGTAGTTTTGCTTCCAGTTGACTCCACATCCATAAGAAAAGAAGAGCATAAAAAAAATGTCTTTGTCCACAAGGAACGAACCTTAAATGTTAATCCAAACTGATATGCTATTACTTATTATATGTGCATAATGTTTTAATACTGAAACTCTTGTGCAACATTGCATGGATCAGGTGCAGAGTGAAATTATTCATACATTTAACTGCTTTTACACTATTTATTTGAAAATATTTCTCACATACATACCCACATATTGTCTTCAGGTGGAGACCTCATCTGGGGCTGTTAATCCAGCAAGCTTTGAAATGAATTCAAGGTGTCCAGATGAAATAGTTAGGAGAATTCGTGTGAGCGTTTCTTCTTATGATCCAAATTGGCAAGGAAGGCTACTAGAGACTTATGATACTCACAGTGATGCTTTTGAAATTGCACCTGCCTGCTGGTGTGTATCTTAAAACATTTCCATCCAATTTACGAAGGAAAGAGTTTATTCCACAACCTCAATTCTTCTGAAAGTCTAGAAATCAACTCCCTCAAATTCTTAACACCATCACTTTACCCGCAGTAGTTTGGGTAACTGAAAATATGTGATCAATTTGTTGTTATAATGGGAATTTTGATAGCTCTAATTATTGCTTAAAATAACGGTAATCATGTGTCATATTTTCTGTTCATTAGCGAATCAAACCCTGTACAGGACTACAAGAAAATTCCTTCCTTTCAGCTGTGTTAAAAAATGGTACCTCCCAATCATGCAATAGTTTTTTTTTTAAAGTCCGTCAACCATGCAATAGTAACTCAGAAATATTGTGATACATCACATGTGCATAGGAACACACACTATTACAATTCAAAATACTAGCACATGCATACTTTTCTGGGTAATCACTTAATTGATGATCCTATATGCTCTATCGATATCTTGTTCTGCTCGTATAGGATGCCGGATTGGGCTGAAATGGCATCATCACTTAACCAGCTATCGGACTCTGAGGTCTTGTTGCAGTGCTCCACCTCTCCAGCTGCCGAGCCACCACATTTTGTGGAAAATGAGAGAAGGTTTGTGCCCATATTTTTCTACAAATTAAACCTGTCATCCTGACAGATGAGAGACTGATGTGGTTTAAGCTTTTCTTTATACCATCTTGATGTAGGATATGGAGATACTTGATTGAAAATCCATATTGGCAAGACACATTTCCGAAATACAAGCCTCGGGTCTTCCATAGGACCAGTGATGGAAGGTGGTCACGTTACTCAATAGTATCATCCAGCTAACATTGGTGCTCTCTCTACATGCGGAACAAGGGGATATATACTTCATATATAATCTCTCCTTTGTTAGAACCTGTGATAGATTGTGGTGTGGCAACACAGGATTTCTTCTGAACAGCGGGCATCAATCCCAGTCGATTCTAGATTTCTTTCTCCTGTGAGTTGTCCCATGTAATCATCCTTGGAAGGTGAATGAGGAATTATTCAGATTTTCCCCGTAGACGCACAGAAGTCTCAAGTTGATGTATTAGCACAGAACCTGTGTTAGGATTGTTGATTGATAGGCAACATGGATGATGGCATTCCGTTCTCGTCTCATATGCTCCGACCATTGTTACTTGGTATTTTCTGAAGGGAACATTTTTCATTTTGGCAGTTGTGCATCCTTTCCTTGTTCTGTACGGTGCAAATAGT
The DNA here is from genome assembly GCF_034140825.1 of Oryza sativa Japonica Group. NCBI lineage: Eukaryota > Viridiplantae > Streptophyta > Magnoliopsida > Poales > Poaceae > Oryza > Oryza sativa. The sequence goes on along the minus strand of NC_089040.1, from coordinate 25,676,374 downwards.
AGGTGATTCATGCGATACCTGGCGTGTTCGTTCCCGCAAGTATTTACGTTGCCTCTTTTTTACCAGGTGTCTGTGTGCTGTGGGCCAATGTCGTTTTCACTGCACGCTGCTCCTCGGACGTAATTGTGCCTCCTCTGCATCTACACAGCGTTTTGCCATCTCCACCGTTTGATGAGTGGGTCTGTTGCTACGTGGGAAGGCATGTTGTACACGGTTGGTGCATAACAGCCTGTGAAAATCGGCCGGATGTTGCAGCCAAGAGAGATTTTCCCCCTCCAAATGAGAGAGATTTCTTCCCCGCAACACCTTGGTGCGCATGGTCTATGGTGGACCCTGTGGTTAAGCGCTTCTTATCCTTTTGGTCCGGCGTGCACCGAGACCACCGTTACAAGGGTTTCAAACATATCTTCTTGGGATTCATATGGTTATGTGGACATGTTCCATTGTATGGTTATATGGTAGATGGATGAAAAACAATAGGTTCTTGGTGCACTAGGATCGTGTGTGGGTATAGCTAGCCTACTGCTCAGCAAATTAGCGCTTAACAACAACCCCTCTTTTTCAGCGTATGCTATGATTTATCTCCCTACTTTTCCCTTTCTTCAGTTTCTTAGGTATGATGCCTCGCAAAAATAATTGGAGAGGAAAATATAAAAGAAAGAGCAAAGCAGCAAATAGCAACCTAGTGCTGCGTTGTAGTTCGTGGCACTTTAGCTGCCGAACAACAGAGAAAATCACTTGCTTATAAGGATTTGAGGCTAGCCAAGAGAGTTTGGACTTTTTGCGCGAAGCGAGAATGGAAGTGCAGTGCGTTGAGTGTAGGTGTGGTCCAAGTAGATGAGTTAGGCCCGATAATGTTTTCGGGTCCTGTGTATTACATTTGGCTTATGAGACAACCAACGACCATGAAGATATCTCGGTAGGTGTGGTCCAACTAGATGAGTTGGCCCAATATCGTTTTTGAGCCTTGGGCATTACATTTCGTGTGTGAGACAACCAACGACCATGGAAATACCTGGGTAGCTCTGCCTCTATGCATGCTACCTGTATCTTTGTTTGCCAATTCTAAGTTACCCCATGCGTCTTACAAAGATGCTGCCTCTGGATGTGCGGTTGCCTCCGCCTAGGAATCAAGCTTGACACAACAAGTTTTAACAATTTTTCTTGGTGCTTGTCGCCGACGAGATTCGTTCGTCAATTTATTGTTTTTTGTTAAGGTAGCAGGTCGTCTTGACTTAGCTGGCACCCATCTATGCTCCCCTTGGTCCGTGGTCTCTGTGATCCCCTTTCGACAAATCGTCTTGATGTGCTGCTCTCCTCCGCTATCTTCCACGTCAGCTCTCCCTAGCCCCAAATCCGCTCCCGACAAGATAATACTATTTAGTTTTTGGCTTTAAGTTGCTTTCTATGTGCCTTTTTATTGCTATTTTTATTGTATTTGGTTTGCTTGGAAATTGGGAGTTGGTATGTGAGCAGCCATATATGGACAAAGCCCATGTTTTTCCTCTGAGAAAATCAAACAGTGATGCCTTCTTGCTGGAGAGATTTATTAACTCTGATTAAATAAACCGGAACTTTGCCTAAAATTATCACCTTTGCTACTAATCACAGAGTTGATCTATACACCGCTCATTTTGTATAGCCATTGATTCACCTTGATTTATTCTTCGCTTTGTCTCCTGTTTCTTTAGTAGAAGCAGCAACTAGGGGCGGAGCTACGGTGAGCAAGGGGCAGGCACACGGTTCCAAAGATTATTTTATCTATAGTAATTCTATGTTTATCAATTGTGCATCCTCCCTCAGTTCAGTTAAGTATACTGTAGAAATTGTTACCTCTCTAGAAGTTCGAAATCGTTTTCCTTTTTTTTTTAAAGAAGTTACCCTGTCACTCAGAGCAAGAGAACACCCAAAAGATGGGAAAGGCTGGGTCGAGCACGAATGTCGAGGCGGTCCCAACGGCTCCTCGTACCGTCCCGACCCGATTTAACCTAACCCACCACCACTCGCCCTCCGGTTCGCTCGTCGCCTCGCGTCTCGTCTCCTGTTCGGCTCGACTCCACCCGCCGCGAGAGAGAGAGAGAGAGGGAGGGAGCAAACCCTATCTAGGGTTTTGCCCGCCCACCGCCCTCGCCGTCGACGCCATGGAAGCCGGAGGAGGCAAGCGGGCCGCCCCGGAGGGCACCAACGGCGCCGCCAAGCGCGCGAGAGGTGAGCCTCTTCGTGGTTTCCTTCTTCTTCTTGTTTTTTTTCCCTTTTCTTGGTTGCTGGCTCTTCCATTGGAAGGATGGCTGGTTCCTAGGGTTTCTCCAGCCGGCTACCTTGTTGGGGGGCTCGGATTCTCGGCGGCGCTCCGGCTTGGTTTTGAGCTGGGTGGTGATTGGTGAAGACGGGAGACGAAGATTTGGGGGGTGTTGGGATTGGGGAGCTTGTGGCCGCCTTAAGCCTTTCATGTTTTTTTTTCTTGTTTTGTTCGTTTGGAGATGATGACGGAAGGCTCGCCACTATTTTTTTAAAATTTATTTTTGGCAATATTTCGCAAAGAGATCTAGAAACGCGATTGGTGACCTAGTGGACCTGCTAAATATGTGAACGGATCTAGCTGCTCGTCGAATTTTCTTGAGTGAGTTGAAAGAGATGTCCGATTTCTCAAGGCGTTAATTTGAAAGTGAAACTCATTAAGCTCTGGATACTGGACATTATTGTATTGTACCATTTACCTTTTTTTTTTCTTTCTGAGAAGGTAATGCTCAGTGGATTTTGAAATGATTAATGTGTACATGTTGTTTATATACATGCCATGTTTTAGTAAAAATCAACGCTATTAACCGGCGGAAATAATAAATTTGGTGTAACAGCATCGGAGTCGTCTCAAGTGGGTGTAGGAAGCAAATTGAAGCCATGCACCAAATTTTTCAGGTTCTAATCTAACTTAAAATGAACTATCACCTGTTTACACATGCTATTCTGCACTTTGCTGTGGTTTTGCCTTAAATAATTATAATTTGTTATTTTGCTAAGAAATTGTTGTTGAGGGGTAACAAATGGGTTAAGTAAGATTTTTCTACAGGTTTCCATTGTGTATAATGGATAACATAGCAGCTATATGTAAAACTCCATTTCTGATGAACAATCAAATCTATCTGTTACACTGTGGTACCATATCACCTGCAGCAATCAAGATAATAGTATTAAACGTTCCATATGGGATTGCAATTGACTTGCCATTATGGAATTATACTACTTACTAAATGATAACATTCAGTGTAGCAGCTTATTTTCAGTACACGCACAGTGTGTTTACCTTGAATTTGAACTTGGAGAGATGTTTTTCTTTTTATATTCTACTATTGATTGATCATGTGTTTTAGTTATCACATCGATATAAGCTACTCCTTCTGCTACACTCCTGAGTTGCAAAAGATGTTCTTATTATATACAATTGTGAATGAATCATGCAGTAAAGTGATAATGTGTTGTCATGTTCATATAAGTAAAGTAGCTATAAGACAATAGGGAAATAACTTCTTTGACAAACTAAAATTCTATTATTTTTTTTAAAAAAAATGGTGACACACTGATAGGCAAATTATTCTGTGTTGCTGTATGCCTTTATTAATATGTATGCTATATTTACTGTTTACCACAGTATATGTTTGCTTCTGTATTAATATGTTCAGTTTCATGTGATGCTACGAGTGCTTCTTAATAATTAGATAGTATTCACCATCAAGCTTTGACCACTGGTAAATCTAGATTGATCCCATTGAAAATAACTTTGTAGATTTACTTAACCTGTGAAAATAATTTTACAGATAAGATATCCACATAATGATTATAGATGTGTTTTGTACGTCAATTATTAATGTTTAATGTCATTTATATGAATCAAAAGAGAGAGGTGGTTTCATCTATTTTGTGTTGTTTACTCGTATCTGTTAGCAGTGACCTAATAAGGTTCCATCTTCAGCTAAATATAACATTACTTGTTTCATCCATATTGGGTCACTGTAATTTTCCTTTCGTACACATTTGGTCGCTGTAATTTTATTCCTTAAATGATGTTTTCTTTGTGCAGTACTTCTGGCTGTCCTTTTGGTTCAAGTTGTCATTTTCTCCATAACTTCCCTGGTGGCTACCAGGCTGCTGCAAAGATGACCAGCCATGGTGGGACAGCTGTTGCAGCTCCTCCTGGAAGAATGCCTTTAGGACCTGGTGCTCCTAATGGGCCACCTACATCCAGCGTGAAAACTCGCATGTGTAACAAGTACAACACTGCAGAAGGATGTAAATGGGGTAGCAAGTGTCATTTTGCTCATGGAGAGAGGGAGCTTGGAAAGCCGATGCTGCTGGACAACTCAATGCCACATCCAATGGGATCAATGCCGTTTGAGGCTCCACCAATGCCTGGCCCGGACATCGTTCCTCCCTCAACCTTTGGTGCCTCAGCCACAGCAAAGATCAGTGTTGATGCATCCCTGGCTGGCGGTATCATTGGGAAGGGTGGAACCAACACAAAGCATATATCCCGGATGACTGGGGCCAAGCTAGCCATCCGGGATAACGAGTCCAACCCCAACCTCAAGAATATCGAGCTTGAGGGTACATTTGACCAGATCAAACATGCTAGTGCTATGGTCACGGAGCTAATCGTCCGCATCAGTGGTAATGCCCCTCCAGCCAAGAACCCGGGCAGGGGGTCGCATGCTGGGGGGCCTGGAAGCAACTTCAAGACCAAGCTGTGTGAGAACTTCAACAAAGGCTCCTGCACGTTTGGAGACAGGTGTCATTTCGCCCATGGTGAAAGTGAGCTGCGCAAGCCGCCGGCTGCTGCTTGAGACATGCGTGTCGTGGCTTGGACTAGACGGCCAGCATACCTGAGCTCCAAATATGAAAACGATTGCACACAAGGTGAAAATGATATGTGCATTGTTGCTGCTTCTGCAGCATGAGATATTTTGTCATGGGAGGAAACTGGATGTAATCTGGGAGGAAATAGATAACAGGGAATTTCGGTGTCTTTGATTTGTAGAATTACCTTGGAGTTTTTCCCTCGGCGCTTCAGTCAAATTTTGTAATGCTTCGAATGCACTATATAACCTAGCAAAACTACAATGATTCCATTTACTTGGGTGCTTTCTGATGCTTCCACCGGTTTGTTGATCTTGTTTTGCCCATTGGCATTATATTTCATAATGAACCAGAATTTGAGTGGCACCAAGTCAGTACAGGTTTAGAGCTGATATGAATCAGTTTTCCATGGAGTAAAGTACTACTCCAACTTGGTACCACTGATTCCGCTCCTCCGGAGCCAAGATGTAACAACACCTAGACCAAGAACACTACTTATCAGAACGCTATTCCTATATAAAAAAAACAAATATCTACTGCCAAACACTACCTTTATAACTTGACTTCAATTTATCTGTAAAATAGCGTCGTCCAGTTCATACACACTGGCCTAAATAACCAAAAGACCTTAAAACATTCAGCGCCACACGCCCAACGATCCAAAAACTGACACGGGCCGTGCAATGCCGCTAAGCCGTTTCATCATTTCCTAACAAGACATCCCAATGCTAAGCTAAGCTGATTGGCTTCTCTACCTACATAAAAGGCTTTCCCTCCTCCTCTACACGCCCCCCCCCCTCCTACCACTACCACTACCACCATGGCCACTGCCCTCTACTCCAAGTCGCCGTCGTCATCGTCGTCGTCCTGGAAGAGGCGCCTGCGCTTCGACGCCAGCTGAGACACCTGCGCGTCCATGGCCGACCTCTTCTCCTCCATGGTGGCCGCCTCCTCCTTCATGTCGTGCATGACCAGGCCTCGGTTCCTGCAGAGCTTCCTGATCGCCGTGCTGTGTGCAGGGGCTGCAGGCGTCTCGGTCTCAGGGCCTTCATTCGCTCCTCCGGTGGTGGTGGTGGTGGTGGTGGTGCTGGAGCCGTGCGTGCCGACTTGTGGAGCCGGAGGCCTGTGCTGCATCAGCTCCTCGCCGTCGACGACCATGTCTTTCATGAGCTGGGAACAAACGTGAAACAGGAAGGTTAGAATAGATTGTGTTACAAGTATTAACAGTTATGCTGCTGATATATCAAACGTAGATGTCAGATTGGGTTACATTTCTAGTAGACATGCTAGTTCAAAGTCACTAAGGAGTAAGGATAAAGAAGATTAATTGAAGTTGTATATTATAGTTGGCTAGTTACCACTGTAGATTTTGCTTACATCACCGCTGTACTAGTTTAGCATGTTTGATCATCTAACAAAGGTTTTTTTTAATACTTTTTAGCAAACTTGTCAGTTTGTCATACAACAAAAGTAATCGATATTGCACATACTCTGCAAAACAGGATGTACAGTAGCAAATGTTAATTAGCTAAGTATTCCAGGTTATGATTGTTGAGATGGTACCTTCCAATCCTTGAAATCGAATCTGAATACAAAATGATTGTATACTACTTTTCCTGAGGTTATGGCACTAGCAGCAGGGGCATTTCTTGGATCTGCAGTAAACATAATAACATCAGTTGCGCTATGTAAAAAACATATTTGCAGCAACAAAAAGAGTGACCAAGTAATGGAAGCCCTTACAGACAAGATGATGGTCCTCATCATTGACACTGATTTCCACCCTGCCATCTTTCACTAGGAATGACAAGGCAAAGATATTCTCCACCGTTTGGGCAAAAGACTTCCTGTTTAAAACAAGGTTTTCCAGCCTAGCATTTTTCTTCTTTCTCAGGACATCAAATATGACAGACATGTTCCTGTCAGTATCCGTCTTTGCTGCATTTGATGAATCTGGGAGCTGCACATTAAGGGGGGAACAAATCAACACATTGCTAGAAGTTGACAAGCTAATTGCCTTCATGTGAAGTCATTCCTAGAACCGAAAATCATCTAATTGCAAATCAAAATTGATCTTACAACAAGAAAATGCAGATTACAAAAAAATTGCGCGTCCATTGTGCAAATCATCGTACAAGAGTTCTATAATAAGGCAATTTACTAGTCCTACTGACACATTACATGCAAGCATATAGCAAAAGTATTGAGGAACATTATTTAGTATGTAGTAACTGCTGTTAGTATAAATATGATGTATCAAGCACAACTCTGTTCAGTAAAGTATGAGCAAGATATGGCAACCTGTTCAGGGCATTCACTTCCACGAGGCTTAGCCGTCCTCTTTCTACACACACGAACCCTCCGTGGCAACACTTCTGTATTCATTGGACCAACCCTATCATGATAAGATTATAATAATCACGAAATCAGACTACTTCAGGTCTTCAGCAATGCAACTCTAAATCAGCAAACATACGAGAAGCTAAAAAAAGCAGTTGATCTGCATTTACATTGTGGAGCATCCAGGCACGGCCATGAAAATCCGAGAAGTGTAGAGGCCTACATCGAGCCAGCGCAACGAGGCAGCCTCATCATCATCCCTCCTCTTCTCTCCAAACTTCTTCAGCATTCCGGAAACGAAATCAGAGGGCGTGATCCCCAGAGCTGAATGCGTCCTTACTGATGCCACCAGACTGGTGGCGATGCCAAGCAAGGCTTCCGCATCGGCGATCTGCTCCCTAGGCCTCTGAACTGCAGCACGAGAGACACCATCGATCAGTTTGCGATTTTGCCAATAGCATCAGTAATCAGTACATTTCAAAAAAAATGCGAAAAAATGGACACAGTTTTCGTTCACTATAACTGAACATTAATATTACCAAAGAGCAAGTTTCCTTTGTATCTAGTAATACATTTTCAAATTTTAGCCGAATGCTTTCTTAACAAAAAGTGTGGAAAACAAATTGCACGAACAACATTGAAATTCAAACTCGTTTGCGCCATCCTAACTAGATTACACGCCGTCCAATCACACCAGATTTACCGACTAAAGAAAAACTGAAACCTCCAAACTTCTTGGGTGCGCGAGTGAGTGATCATTCATACCAAGCCTGTGGAGATCCTCCACCTGCGTGAAGACTGCACGGAACTTCACCGAATCCGCCCTCGCCATGTCATCCTTGTCATCTGCACGCACAAACACAAAAATAAAATCCCCAACACCGAACTCCAAAATCAAAATGCCATCCGAAACACAATTCCCTCCAAGCCGAGAACGAACCCCATCCAAAACCGACGCGATCGCCGACACAGAAACACCACACCCACCCCACCCCCACCCCCACCCCCTTACCGCTGATGCGGCTCTTCACGGCGAGGTACCGCGACCGCAGCAGCCGCCGGTCGTCCGTCGCCTGGCTAAGGTCCGGCGCCGGCGTCCCCGGCGTCACAGGCTCGCCCCCGCGCCCCTCCGCCTCCACCGCCGCGGCCATCCGCTGCGTGCCCTAGGTTTTCTCGAACCTTCCAGAAGACGAAGCAGCGGGCGAGTTGGAGAGGAGAGGAGAGATTTTGGTGTGCGATGGAAGGAACCGAGGGAAGAGGAGGGGGTTGGGTATTTGAAGCCGAACCACCCGCTCCGCCAAAAAACCACACCCGGTCTCACCGACGCGTGGGCCCCACACCGGGTGGGCCCACGTGTCAGTGAGGCGTATGTGGGGCGGGGGAGGCCTCTCTCGCTTCGGTTTTGAAAAGGGTGGGAACCGAAGAATGAATTTTCGCCGGGGGGGGGTTGTGGATTTTACGATTCGATGGTGGGTGGACGCGGTGCACGTGAGCCTCTCTCGCGTCACGTCCGATGTGGGGCCATGGTGTCAGTGGGAGAAAGGGCTGTGGACTTGGTCTATTCGGAAAATTGCCGCGCGCTTCTCGCGAGAGGGATGGGGGATTGGGGGGTTCCCGCTCGGCTCCGCGACCGATAGTGTTTGTACGCTTAGCAGCGTTCGAGAGGGTGAGAGGGTGAGTTTGTTTGATTCGTTTTTCTTATGTATGTTTTCCAAACTTGTGTTTTTTGTAAAAATTTTCTATAGGAAAGTTGCTTTAAAAAATCATATTAATTTATTTTTGAAATTTAAAATAGTTAATACTCAATTAATCATGAGCTAATAGCTCACCTCGTTTTGCGTATCTTCCCAATCTTCTCAATTCCCTCTCCTCAAACACACCCTTTGTATTGGTTGAGTTTTACCGCTGGTTGCTTTTGGCGCCCGCGGTAAAATTTTCGGCCGAAGCAAAATTTTCGACGAGTTTTTGCCGCCTATTGTCTATTGAAAGGGTGAAAAACAGCGTGAATTGAGGTGAATCCTACTAATTCCTTTCACAGATAACGTGGGAACTTTCTATAGGTGTTGGTGGCCTTGTGGGCCTAAAGGCGCTACGAGCCCAATTACAATGGCGCATATGTTTTTGGAGGAATAAGTCTACTTTGCCTCCTCCCTATCTTGTGTCTGGTTGAATCATTTCCCTCAACCGTAAAATTAGGTATGCATCCTTGTTTTTTAAAACCAATAAAAATCAACTCTCCCGATGATTTAGAAAGTGGGAAAATAAACTTATTCCTTTTTCTTGATTTTACATGTGAGTTAGTGAGGATTGCCTCCGCAACGGCCTTTGGTAATCGAAGATTGTTCGGTGGGGTTAACTTTGTCGACAAAAACCAATGGAAAACATGGGATTTTGAGGTTTCAATGCAAGACGGTACTCCCTCCATCTATTTTTTATAGGCATATTTTCAAATCTGAAAAAATTATTTTTGATAGGCATATTTTAATCCAACAACTTATCATCTTAATGACTTTCTCAGATTTAATGCGTGACTCTCCATTCTTCCACATAAGATCAGCTACATGAGCATCGAAAAATATAAATATTAATGAATCGCTTGTTTAAGAGGAATGACTATTAGCATGTTTAAATAGATGATAAGTAGAATTATTTATTCTTGGTCTGTGTGCCAAGATAAAATATGACTATCAAGAGTAGATGGAGGGAGTAACACTTGGTATATTTCAAGTAAAATTTTAAATGGTTTTCAAGAATTCAAATTTGAAATAGTAGATTTGATTGGAATCAAACCAGGAGAAGGATGATAATCTTTGATACAAGTAGGAGAAACAGATACCCTTGATGACGTGGTCTTCATGTATTTAAGATAGAATTTTCAGTAAAATTTGCAGTTGCGTGCTTGGTTTTCGTCTCATTAGCGTGGGTTGCATGGTTCAAAAATATTCACCGCTTAAGCTCTGTACGGCCCTGTTTAGATCGCACCTACTCCACATCAAACGTTTGAATACCTATCACATCAAACGTTTGAACACTTGCATAAAATATTAAATATAGGCTAAAAAATAACTAATTGCACATATTGCGACTAATTTGCGAGACAAATCTTTTAAGCCTAATTGCTCCATGATTTGATAATATTGTGCTACAATAAACATTTGCTAATGATGGATTAATTAGGCTTAATAAATTCATATCGCGGTTTACTGACGGATTCTGTAATTAGTTTTTTTATTAGTACCCGAACACCACATGCAACACTCTATATAATACCCGATGTGGCACGTCAAAACTTTACACCCTTAAATCTAAACACCTCTACGTGAAACAACATATGAAAAGAAAGTGTGCACTACTCTCTCCGTCCCAAAGTCCTGAAATATAAAGAGTTTTAGTTGAACGAGACACATTCTAGTACTATGATGTGTTCCATTCAACTAAAAATCTTTATATTTTAGGATGGAGTAGGATGGAGAGGGTACTTTATATGAAAAGAAAAAAAATTAAACGGTATAAGAATCTATCGAAATAGCATGGATTACAAAATCTTAGTCATAATCCTCAAATTTTCCAAGACTTTACCATAAAAGCGTGGTGGAGTATCAATCACATCAATACAAGCTACTACTATAATGATTTGTAATAATTATTAAAGAGTACAAATAAGCATATCAACTATTAGAAAACAGATTTTAAAAAATTATAAGAAACTCACTTGTAAAAAGGTTTTTACAAGAGTCACTAACATTTAGAAGTTCAGAAAAACTTGTGTATTAATCTGTTTCATCAGAAATGGAAGGGCGCACCTAAGATTATCGAAACCAGATTTTCTTGACTTCTTGCTTAATACTCAAAAGTTAATTTACATTTTTATTTCTAACATAATGATCCACCAAACGAGCTATTCTCTCCACCCAAAATATAATAAGTTTTAGCTATGAATCTGATTGTCTAAATTCATAACTAAACATCATTATATTTTAAAACGGAGATAGTACTGTATTACGTGGACACTATTAAATCATAGCATATCAGTTATATATTAGATACACGTACATATCCATAGTTAAATATTATTTTAGATAATGGATAAAATTTGATCTCTATATCACATATGGATATAGATAGCTAAAATATATGCATCCAGCCAACAGCTCCATCGCCAAAAACTCCGTGGCATTTGTCATTGCTGATGCATGGTGTCGTTAAGTTGCCATAATGCATCCGCCAACTCCCTTGGCCGTGTTTAGTTGTTTTGGTAAAAAAAATTAACGTATATAGACACATATTTAAAACATTAAACGTAGACTAATAACAAAACAAATTATAGATTCCGTTTGTAAACTGCGAGACGAATCTATTAAGCCTAATTAATCTATCATTAGTAAATGTTTACTGTAGCACCACATTGTCAAATCATGACGTAATTACGCTAAAAAGATTCGTCTCACAGTTTATATACAAACTATGTAATTGGTTTTTTTATCCACATATAATGCTCCATGCATGTGTTCAAATATTTGATGTGACGAAAAGATTGGAGGTTCGAGGAAACTAATCACAGCCAAGTTGTTGAAAACTGCTAGGGAGGCCAGATATGGTCATAGGCCATTGGACCTAGCCATCGCCATCGCAGTCAACCATGCGTCCATGCCTACAAATCCAACGTTGTCATCGGAGTCCTCGCGGCTCTTTCCCTATCCATAGTCAAATATAGAAATTTCTGATATAGGATAAAGCAAATCGACGAATAATTTGAGACGGCCAGGGAGAGTAATTTTCACAGCATTGTAACACGCGCTCGCCCAGCTATCGTTTTCTCCCCTTCCTCCTCCCCTTCTTTTCCTATTACAGTACACCAAAAAAAAATTTTAAAAAAAAATTAGAAAAATTTATGTATAAAAAATTTGAATTCAAATTCAAATTTGAATCGGTTATGTAAACTTTTGACTTATAAACTTTGGATCTATAAACTTTAGGTGTATAAACTTTAGATGTATAGAAATACTATATATAAAAAATATTTGAATTCAAATTCAAATTTGAATCGGATATAATTCAAATTCAAATTTGAATCGGGTATATAAATTTTAGGTCTATAAACTTTAGGTGTATAAACTTTAGATGTATAGAAATACTATATATGAAAAATATTTGAATTCAAATTTGAATCGGATATTTGAATTCAAATTCAAATTTGAATCAGATATAATTCAAATTCAAATTTGAATCGGATATATAAACTTTAGGTCTATAAACTTTAGATGTATAGAAATACTATATATATAAAAGATATTTGAATTCAAATTCAAATTTGAATCGGATATATAAACTTTTGACTTATAAACTTTTGGTCTCTAAACTTTAGATGTGTAAACGTGAGGTGTATAAACTTTAGATGCATAAATTTACTAAAATAGTAAAGTAATGTGGTGTTAAAAAAAAGAAAACAGGTGGAGGGAGGGGTTGCACCCGATCGCTCTGGGCGATCCCTCGCTCTTCCGTTGTAACACGGTCAAATTCAAAGTTTCCATCTAGCTCGTGCTGCCTGTAGCTGCTGCGTGCTTTTCATTAGTGATGAGGAGATTCGGGATTTTCCATTTCGTATCAAAAGAAAGAGATCTTTTGCCGGACCAATATCTCCAGCGAGATTCGACGGGCCCGCTGCCGTGGAACATATTTCTACTCGTAATTTTAAACTTCGTTTCGTTGCTGGTCAGTCGGTCAGCCAAACTCGAAGTGACAAAATCAGGAGGTAAACGCAACCAACGTGACACCTTCCGCCGCGCGCGCGCGCGCCGTTTCGTCACGATCGACCTCCCCCACTGAAAAAAGAACACATGAATGACAAAATATCCATCTTTATATGCTATTATCCGAAGAAAAACTTCATATATTGTCAATATCATAGGATCTGTTTCGTTTAATGTTGTCAGGGTTATAGATACCACATAACTAATAGTAGTTGACTAAATCTCAGCAGGACCCACCACATACCATGTCCTATACGGAAACAATCTGCGGATATAGGAGGAGTTCCGGATAAAGAAAGATAACCAGAGTTATACAACGGAACCACGAGGACTACTCGGATTGTATCCATATTGGTTTCCCTAGTTCTACTTAGACAAGGAGATACTTATGGGTATAAATACAAGACCCCCTAGGAGGAGAGGGAACAATCAACGCCCACTATGAGAGACACCCACAATCGACAGAACCACCACAATCTACGGAACAACAGAAGCCACAACATACAAGCCAACATACGCCAAGACAAGACGCCGGATATCGACTTCAGGGATAAGCACGGCTAGTCCTTACGGTGTCTCCGGATACTGTCAGAAGAGACGAAAGCGTTATCTTTGATCTCGCTGGGCACGAACTCGAGGAGGAAGACTACCCTGTTGTCGATTACGAGTCAGACCTTCAGACCGCCATGTCGACAACAGTTAGATAGGTGTTGACGAAAAAAATCGAACACACCGGTCTGGGAGATCTGCTTAGCTCTAGTGCAGGTCCAAATATGATGAGATGCGGGCGTGCCAGTCAGTTTGATCCTGCAACTGATAAGATATGCAAATAGTAGATCAAAACAGCCAATCGGCTGACAAGCCGATGGAGTAGTTACAGCCGATAGCCGAAAATAGCCGATGCCGATACCAGCCGATAGTGATAGGGTTTAAGCAATCGGCTATATGTCCAATGTAGATAATGATATAAAGGCAATCGGCTGATGATGATGTAATAAAATAACAATATAATCCAATATAAACCAATCGGCTAGCAATGATATGATAAATAAGCATCGATCCGAAGGTTAAAGCACACATCGGCTGGAGGTCCGATGTCATGAAATCTACAAGATTAGATTAAACAATGAAACATTTGTTGTCATCGGCTAAATCCAACTTATATGTATATGCAATCCTCATGAGCCGATTCAACGTCCAGATAACTCACCGGCTGAAACCCCGATGAAACCCTTATTGGCAATCAAGAAGCAGGCTAGAGATTATAGTTCTAAGCACGACTTAGTAAATCAAACTTAACTGATGCAGCACTAAGTATGAAAAGAAACATAATATCTAGACAATCAAGCCGTTGACTGATTTTTAGGGTGGTAGATGTCTGAGCTAATCTAATCTAGCAACGCGATTTAGCCGATATCGGCAGAAACCCTAAAACGAGAAGCAGCCGATAGAGCTAAATTGATATGCTAAGACTAGATTAATAGAGACATATGATAAATAGGTAGGGTTATTACCTGATAATTCAGGGGCCCGAACCTGTATAAAAATCCCTGTCTCCGTCTCTTTTACCTCAGTCTCACGTATATCCTAGCACCGACGATTCCCATACCATGAAAATACCGGAATCGCGACATCAAACGTCGACAGTGGGGCGCCAGGTAGGGCAACAACAAGCTACTCGATGACTTCGGCTGTGGAGAGATTTAACCCAATATCTTCTGACGAGATCGGAACCATCGTCGCCAACAATGCCATCTATCGAGATCAACTAAGTTTTCGAGATGTCGCCGCCATCGAGTCTCTGTTGTGTGGTTTCCAAACCATCTTCTCGTCGACTACAAGGGAAAGTGCTCCTCGTGTCGGCCCTACGCTGGTTCTCGAGATACAGACATACGGCTGGAGGACAGCGCGCCAGCCGCCCTTGTATCTGCCAGCGTTCAGGAGGACATCAGCACGCCAAAGAAAGAAGTCGGCATCGAGCACCATGCAGATCACCGTGCGCCCAGATCCTGCCTATGAGTCACCGAGCCGGACGCGGTAGCCAACAGATGTCTCTATACAGCACTTGTTGGCAAAAACCAGGATAAACACCCGTGTACGTGACCAGGGGCACGTGAAGGAACGATACATGCACGTGGCTTCTTATCTACATGTTGGTTTTGATGCTCACACTTCAAAAAAAGAGGTAATCAGTAGATTGGTTATTAAAAATTGATCTACTAATTTTTAAGATATATCCAGTATATGTCTACAAAGGTACGCAATATTTTATCTGCAATTTATCGTACCTATTTTCAGATCATACAATATTGTCATCGATAATGTGTTATGTTTACCTAGAGCATGTTTTTTTATATAATATCTGTTGCGCGAGTGTCCCCGATGTTAAATCGACTACGGTTTAACGCTGGGGGCTCGTTCTATTTTCTTCCGTATAAATCATGCTTGTTTACGGTCTACATAATACCTGATATTTACATCTGCTCGTTATATCCTGATAATACTAGAAGATCCATGCAGTTTTTTTGACTACATACTCGATATTCTCTGCTATATATCTTGTCTTCTAGAAAATATTTTTCAGGAACAATTGAGCACTCGAATAGGTTGTGGTCAAGTACACCGCGTTATCGAGAATGATCTCGACAAATGCAGAGTCGTCGCACCCAACCTACCAACGAAGACCGACGACCTATCTCATAGCACCAGCCATGGCTGGACTATTTGAGAAAAGGTTATTAACGGATAATTCCTCGTGAACGTTGTCTGCTTAATCACCCGACATGATTGCGAACGGACATCCGGATATGCTACAAGTTGGGTGTGTGAGTCATGCTGGCCACATGAGATGCACATGTAATAAACCAACTCTAGTGCTTCCATCGGTGTTCGAGAGATGATTCTACATGTTCGCTGGTCCTCGAACCAGTACGTAGCAATCCCTCGCACCGCAACCTCAGATGGTCGAGGTACGACTACAGCAATAACGCAGCAGTCCTCGCACCACGACTTCAAATGATCGAGAGACACCTACTCACTGGTTCTCAACCAGTCACTCGTAGCGATCTCTCGTACATTTACTTCTAGTGGTTGAGTTATGACTACTACCTGGTTCTTGACCAGAGGTGTAGCGATTCTCCCATTACCTCTACTTCAACAAAGTTGATATCAGGAACACAATATCGCCAAGTGTTTTACCCAGAGATCCCTTACCACAAAAGACACTTGGCGTTGAAACCTATCCTAATGTCCCTTTACGTCGTCTTGACAAAGCCTCTGAGGAACCTAAGGGAACTTCGGCTGGGGACACCCAGAGCAGATAAGGCTTTGTCGGATCCTTCAGAGACGAAAGACCATGTAAGATCTGGTCGTGTAAGAGTTCTCGCCGTGCGTATTAACCAAGCCGTGTAATCGGAAATTGGGTTTTCCAACTTCACGGCTGGGGGCTAGGATCAGTGCTTGTTCAACCGAGGCAGGTCAAAGGTCCAAGAGCCTTATCTTCCGAGAACGATTCTCCGACAACAAGGCTGAGGGCTAGGGAGAGTGTATAACTCAACAAACTGACTGATCGAAGTCGATAAAAGAGTAGACGCTCATATACAAAACATTGGTCTGTAAGTTTAATTCATCTTCAGTTTTCCATACATATTATAACATGTCACCCAGTGAGAACCCTTTCGCTCGGGGGCTATTTCTATCTAATATTCTTTTCTGAGTATTGATTTCAGGAAAATTCTGTTTGACATTATTGAAGACCGCATGTCTCTATGGTTCTACACCAAGATCAACTAAGGCGAGTACGACAAATGTTGACAAGGCTCCGTCGCAGACTCTGCGCCTTCTCGATCACTCGAGAACGGTTGGTGGATATCGACAAGGAATACGGAATGAAGAGATGGTGTATCCGCCGAGATAAAGCTGATAAAGGAAGTCTAACGTTATCTCTGAACTCACCGAGAACGGTCACATGAGCTTGATAACAGTTCCTCCAAGGTCTGCGCGCGGTTGAGAATATGAATTCGTTCATTTGCATTGAAGTCGGGGGCTACTGTCAGAGTTATGGATACCACATACCTAATAGTAGTTGACTAAATCTCGGCAGGACCCACCACATATCATGTCCTATACGGAAACAACCTGCGGATATAGGAGGAGTTCCGGATAAGGAAAGACAACCAGAGTTCTACATGTGAACGACAATGACTACTCGGATTGTATCCATATTGGTTTCCCTAGTTCTACTTGGAGAAGGGAACACTTATAGGTATAAATACAAGACCCCCTAGGAGGAGAGGGGACAATCTACACCCACCATGGGAGACACCCACGATCGACAGAACCATCACAATCTATGGAACAACAGAAGCCACAACATACAAGCCAACATACGCCAAGACAAGACGCCGGATATCGACTTCAGGGATAAGCACGGCTAGTCCCTACGGTGTCTCCGGATATTGTCAGGAGAGACGAAAGCGTTATCTCTGATCTCGCCGGGCACGAACTCGAGGAGGAAGACTACCCTGTTGTCGACTACGAGTCAGACCTTCAGACCGCCATGTCGACAACAGTTAGATAGGCTATCCCAAATATTGTATTGGTGTGATTATGGTGAATAAGAGCAATACCGGCTTCGGCCAACAGGATGTAGGGTTATTACCTGATAATTCAGGGGCCCGAACCTGTATAAAAATCCCTGTCTCCGTCTCTTTTACCTCAGTCTCACGTATATCCTAGCACCGACGATCCCCATACCATGCAAATACCGGAATCACGACATCAAACGTCGACAAATGTGTCTTTTAGGAGAGCTTTAGTTAGATAAAATCTTGTTTATTGGCATGATTTGTGTGCTTCTATTATACATATTCAGTTGAATCTTTCTTCTGATTGCTTTAGATGGAATAATCATCAGAATGACATGTTTTCGGTTAGGTCAATGTATCTAGCTCTAATTAATAATGGTTATGTTGAGAGGAATAAAAGTATTTGAAAGCTTAAGATGCCACTTAAGATTAAGATATTTATATGGTACTTGCTTAAAGGTTGTGTTAACCAAGGACAATTTGGCGAGAAAGAATTGGAATGGTAGTTTAAAATATTGTTTCTGTATGAAGAATGAGACTATTCAACACATCTTCATGGATTGTCATTATGCAATGTTCATATGGAGAGCAGTTCACTTCTCTTTTGGTCTTAATCTTCCTGTTAGCATATCTCATATTTTTTATGGTTGGCTTTTGGGGTTGACAAGAGAAAGAGTAAACTGATTCTTGTAGGAGCCTCTGCCATTTGTTGGGCTCCGTGGTTGAGTATGAATGATATGGTTTTTGACAAATCACCATCTATTTCATATATGCAAGTAATTTTCAGAACAACATATTAGCTCTGGTTTTGGGCACAGTTACAAAGGTGTGATGAATATGGAGAGTTTTTAAAAGTTGCATGTCGTAAGCTGGAGACGATGGTTATGCAACTTTTTGCCAACTATGGATGGAGATTCACAAATAGTCTTAAATAAATGTGTTCTCCTTATCTTGGTTTGCTTTGTTTTTTTTTATCTATTTTGGTTGGTGTGTTCTATTTAATTGGGATTACACTTTTTCTAGAGTGCTAGATTGTAATAATTAGCTGTAACTCTTTTGAGCACAGGCCGGGATGTTTCATTCTATTATCTTAAAATATAAATGACAAAATAAATAAATAAATAAAACACGTAAAATAGAGAATTTGTACCCTCGAAACAATGTAGGAAAAACAAAACACAGGATATTGGAACAAATAAATTGGCTAAATGTTGAAATCTTATTAAACAAATAGTAGGAATATAAACTATAATTTTGATCGATATATGGCGCAATTTCTGATCGTTTGGACTTACTGAAGGAAAGAAAACAAAATTTAGATGGTTTCGAAACAGAAATAGGAGTAAACAAATTTCTATTATGTGTTTGGCGATGAGCCCAGGCGTGTGCCCGGGGTTGCTGGGTGGTGTTTCCACTCTAACTCCATTCACATTAATGGTCGACTCTATTGAATTTATTTTTACTGGACGTGCATTTTTTCATTAGTTATTGCAATATACTGAAAAAGGTACCAGTAATTTAGAAGAAAGGATGCTTTCTTACCATATGGTCCCAACGCTATTTTTAAATATAATAATTAAATTGGGATAGAGAGAGTATTTGCTAATACGCGCCACAATTATTAAGTACTACATCCGTCCTAACACTTTTATCTCTGAATCTGAACATAAAACATCTAGATTTACAGACAGAAATGATTGTTTTTGGATGGAGCGGCATCTAATAGTTACTGTAGATGACATGCACAATTGAATGAGTTAATTGTGATTCTAGCGATTCTCACGCCGACCACGGAAACAAAGCGAGGCAAAAAAGAGAGGTTTCAAACTAAGACACGTAACAATGTGTCAATGTCTGCTGCTAAAAGAAAAAAAAAGGTTAACGAAGTGGAAGAGAAGAAAAAAAAGCAGACGGGATAAACAAAAAAAAAAGTGGGTCATTAGCATTTAGCAGGAGAACGTTCCGTCCTTCTCTTCCATTTCGTGCTGCATTGCTCGATCTTTTTATATTCTTTCCTTTTCTTTTCTTTTTTTTTTTGGCTCGTGCGGTTTTACCCTTTCCTTGGGCACGTGTGAGTCGCGAGACGGACGCAGGCGGCGCTGGCGTTTCATCGGTTCATCCAAGCCGCCTAGAAAGCTGGAAGCTGGAAGGCCCGTACTGTACGGCCGTCACGAGGGGCTGCCACGTGGGCCCCACACGTGGCGGGGGGTGTGGGGTCCACGTGCTATAGCGACAACGGTGGCTTTCGGCGGTGGTGGAGGTGGACGCGGTGGACCGCAGGCGTTGCAATGCAAAGCAGCCGCGAAAAGTCAGCACTACGCGTATTATGCAGTTACCCACCTGAGTTTGTCGTGTTTTTCTGAATGTAGACAGCTTCTCGTTGGGTGATCGTATGGTAGACAGCCTTGCACGAACCACGTGCACAGTATAACCTACTCCCTCCGTCCTATAAAAAAACCAACCTAGTACTTAGCTTTATATTTGTTTTTTTGGACAGAGAGAGTACCACTATTCCTCTGACACATGTTTAGAATTAGGCTTGATTAAGTTCCCAACTTTTTCTTCAAACTTCTAACTTTTTCATCACATCCAAACTTTTCTACACACATAAACTTTTAACTTTTCCATCACATCGTTTCAATTTCAATCAAACTTTCAATTTTAGTATGAAGTAAACACACCCTTATTGTACGTGGTAGAGAAGGAGTTTTTAAAAAGTTGGTGTTTTTGGAAGGAGGGAGTAAAAAAGAAAATGATATGGCAAGCTTGAACAGTTAAGAAAAATCCTGCAAACTCAAGGACACAAGTGAAAAAAGCGAGCGATAAGAAAAAGCAGAAATTCTATATATCTGCAAGGAATTAATGCTACCCAAAAAATTCCCTATGTTTTCTGCCTTCCTATCTTTCATTCAATCCTGTGTTTAGGCTGGAGCTATCTCATTCCCACCACGGCACCACCTCTCCAACAACTCATCTGCGTTTCATCCCATTTTCGAGAAGTTATTTTGCGTTCATTTCTATGTTCGACACAAATTTATACGCTTATATTTAACACCCAAATTCCCAAATCTCGTCCTTTTCCATTTTCGACACAATTTTACGTTTATATTTGGCACCCAAAATTTCAAATCGTGCATTTGTTCATTTTCAAACAGTGCCAAAATTAGACCAGACAAATCACGGCCGCCCCCAACCTCAGTACAGTACATAACCTCAGAAAAGGGAATCAATCAACCCACCCATCGATAAAAGCCGCCCCAAAACGGGCAACACCTCGACGGCGCCATCGCCACCATCACCCACCTCCTCTCCTCCCCTTCCCTTCCCCGCGAGCTCCAACGCCCACAAACCCTCACCCTCCCGCAAAAACCCTAATCCCACCTCCTCCTCCTCCCCCCATGGCGGCCAAGGCGGCGGCGCTCTCCTCCTCCCCGTTCGTCTCCTCCCGCCGCCTCTCCTCCCCCGCGGCGTCTCTCCGCGCCCGCACGCCGGTGAGTGAGCGGGGTGATTCGATGTCGATTGGCGCGCGAGGGCGCGGTTTGTGATTTTTGGTTTTTGTTTTTGTGTGTGCGTAGAGGTGCGTGATGGGGAGCGAGCAGGTGAGGGTGGTGGTGGAGGAGGAAGGGAAGACGAAGAAGAGGATGGGGGTGGCGGAGCCGAGGAGCGCGCCCCCCGCGGTGTGGACGCCGCGGGCGCCCGCGCAGGAGGCGAGGCTCGCCGCGCTGCGCACCGATGGGCGGGATTCCAGGTTGAAGATCTTCTCCGGCACGGCCAATCGCCCCCTCGCGCAGGTTGCTTTTTGCCCCTGTTACTGTTACATACTCCTAGTAAAATTCATGAACCAGAGTTTTTTTTTGTTTCATCTCCAATTTTATAAGGGAGTACAGCTTTGTACGGTCTCTTGTTTTGTATGCGATTGGCTGGGATAATTTGATAATTGCATAATTGTATTTGAGTTTGGCTCGGCTGCACCTTTTGTGCTATGGATTGGTATGTGTGTTATCCACGATGGATATGAAGGCGACCTTTTTGGACCTTAGTTCTGAAAATTTTGTTTTTGTTTTTTTGTTTCGTTTTGCAGGAAATTGCTTCTTACTTGGGTGTAGACCTGGGTAAGGTCCTCATCAAGCGTTTTGCCGATGGGGAAATCTACGTGCAGCTGCAGGAGAGTGTGAGGGGTTGCGATGTGTTCTTGGTGCAGCCCACCTGCTCCCCTGTTAATGAAAACCTTATGGAGCTTTTTGTCATGATCGACGCATGTCGGCGGGCGTCGGCGAGGTCTATTACTGTTGTCATTCCATACTTTGGGTATGCCAGAGCTGACAGAAAGGTATGTATAAACTCTTAATTGATGGCTGTTGCGGTATGCCAAGTGTGTTTGTACTGATCATCATGCAATTTCATTTTTACTGGATATCTTCTTCCCTTATCGTGGTAGCTAATTTGTTACTGTCCCATTTCTAGTGGATGTAACCCTTTTCCTTGTCTAAGATTTTTGCTATTGTGGTGTACTTAAATTTATTACACACTGACACTGCTGGTACTAAAGGGGGTCAAAATTAACGTTCAGATGATACTACAGAAGCCATTAAGCACGCAGATTGGTGGTGATAGTGTTTATTATGCTTTTTACAAATCCTGACAAGAAAAGCATAATTACAGAAATCAGAATATGACCATATCTTCTACCTGTTTACTTGCTACAAGCACCTTTTCTCTGCCATTTTCTGTTATCTCTGCTTCAGCAATGTGCTCGCTGGACCCCTTATGGATTTTCCCTTCCAAACATTAGCAATTCCTTTTGCTTTATTATGTTGGCTGAATCTGTTGAACACTATTTGCAATGTTTCATGACCACTGTTTCTCCCTCATGTGAATGCACTTTTGTTTTCATGAACTAAGTTGATTCTTTTGTAGTGTAGGCTCAAGGACGTGAGGCCATTACTGCCAAACTTTCTGCTAATTTACTTACAGAAGCTGGGAGTGATCGTGTAATTGTATGTGATATTCATTCCACTCAAGCATTGGGATACTTCGATATTCCTGTGGATCATATACATGGACAGGTACTCTTAACAGACCAAGATATGTTCCTTTTATTACCTAAATGCTGTTTTCAGTTGTACGCAATTTTCTTAGCTGGATCTGAGTTGGCAGCAAAGTAACGATTGAATCTTTGTTATATGTAGCCTGTGATTCTGGATTACCTTGCCAGTAAGACAATATCTAAGGATCTTGTGGTGGTTTCTCCTGATGTGGGTGGTGTTGTCAGAGCACGTGCATTTGCTAAGAAATTATCTGATGCCCCTTTAGCTATCGTTGATAAGAGAAGACAGGGTCACAACATGTCAGAGGTTGGAACAAGTTTCCTTGAATTTGATCTACTCCAATTTTGAAGTTACACCTACACATTTCATCTCTGCTGCATAGGCTGAAAGTAGGATAAAAAGCAACTTTTCTGATTACCCGACAATTAATTAATACAGTTAGATGCTTTACTGAACCCAGCCATCCTCTTATTGATTTTGCCATGATTTTTGGGCAACTACTTGCAATTCATGGTTCACAACTTAGATGTATGAGGCTGCTAAATAGTAATCTGGAATTTCCTATTGCTGGCCATCTGCAGGTCATGCACTTAATTGGTGATGTGAAGGGTAAGGTCGCCATCATGGTTGATGATATGATAGACACAGCAGGTTAGCATCTTTTCATAATGGTAAGATTCTGCATATTTTGTAGTGCGCTCGTTCAATTATTAATCTCATTTTTTTCTTTTAATACATCCCAGGAACAATTACTAGTGCAGCTGCTTTGTTAAAACAGGAGGGAGCAGAGGCTGTCTATGCTTGTAGCACACATGCTGTCTTCAGGTTTGGCAGTTGGTTTATTGTAACATCCATGATCCATGTAATAGTATTGATTCATTGGCTTGTTGCGAAGGAACCATGTTATGGCATGATTAGGCAGATTGGCTTTATGTTTGATCAATATAAAAATGACAGGGTAGAGCAATAATTTTACTAGATTCCACTTGAGCACACCAATCACTTAGTGCTAGTAAGTGGGAGTCTGGAAAAGAGGTTGGCTTTAATCTAGTTGAGTGCGGATCTGGTTCTTGTTGACTCTATTTCATTAGTAGTCATGAATCTGTGCCACACATATCAGCATATGTTTTTCTGGCTATTTTGATTTAGGAAGGGACCTCAAGTCCTCAATTGAAGTCTTGAATTTTATTAGCATCAACATGCATGATGTCTTTTTACATGGTACCGCACAGTAATTTGACTTCAAAATAATAGCAGGATGTGTTGCCACTTACTTCATTTGCAAAAATTGTTGTCCTTTTGTATTCCTGCACTATTTTGTAGGCATAAAAGTAAGTCGTTTACCACACCTACTTTTTCCCACTAGCACTGTCTTTGCAGCCCTCCTGCGATTGAAAGGCTCTCTGGAGGCATCTTTGAGGAAGTTATTGTGACAAACTCCATTCTGCTGCCAGAGCACAAATGCTTCCCCCAGTTGACAGTGCTCTCAATGGCGAACCTTGTGGCAGAAACAATCTGGCATGTTCATCGCGATGGCTCTGTGAGCAGCATATTTCAATAGCGGCGGATGCTATGGCTACCGCGATGCCACATTTGTGTGGTGTGGAGAAGGCACCTGATGGTTGTGCCCATCTGCGTAGGAATCAATTTTGGTGACAAGACTAAATAAGGTTGTAGTGCCGTGTAGGCATCACACATGTATCGTGTGATCAATTTTGTTCTTGCACCCACTAAATAGTGTTTTCCTGTTAACTCGACGCAGGATATCCATTGTATCAAGTATAAGAGAATCAGTCTCGTGCAGTTCTTTCATCCTTTAGCAACTGTTGAGGGACAAGGAAAAGATTTGTGCTGTTCACTGATATATTGGAAGTAATGCAAATGATGCTTAGCTCTGACGAAGAAGTGTTGCCAGTTTTATGTTGAAACTGCCTTTTGTGACTCCAAACTTGTATTTGCTTCTGGTAATTATGAATTTTACAATTACTCATGAGGCAATTTTACTATGCTAAAACTTTTAGTATAGTAAGAATCCCGTTTGTTCTAGAGTTCCATATCTACATCTGAGACACATTCTCTCCCCTTAACCAAGGAGGCATCTGACGCTCTTCCTGGCTACAATCAACCAAGGGGACATATGACGCTCTTACCTACAACCAAGGAGGCATCTGATGCTCCTACCTATGGAGGCGTCGTCATCCTTGCCTCAGAAGCTCAACTATAAGTTGGTGTTCCGGAAGCCACCACCCTTAGCTATAAGTTAAAACGCCTCTCCTTCATATAATACTTTGTACCTCTGCTTTCTGGACGATGATCAACCTGAATTCTGGAAACAATTGCCCTCAGCTACAAGTTGAATTCCTCGTGCCTCTCTTTCCTACTGAACCTTGCTACTCTTCAGCCGATGATTAATTTCCTTGATTACTAGATCTTACTTTCATTTCTTTCGTCTCCTAGAGTTTTATGAATCATCTCCCTTCCTTGACATGGCATAGATGATCCCTGCTATTTATCGGCAAAGTAGTAGAGTGGTGGTACAATGCCATTAACTCACAACAGACTGGTAGTACTGGTATGGATGCTTTGGCCTCTTGAGTAAAGAAATTAAGCCGGTGAGCGTGCAATTTCATCGAGTTGCTTGTCCGTTTGCAAGTTTGCAATTCCCTTTTTCATTTTTTTTATAAATAAATTAGATGAAAATTGTTTTTGTTTTCTTTCTTTCTTTTCCCGAGTACAAGTCAAACACACGCTACAGCCATACCCATGCACCTACGTGTCCACTGCCACTAGGGAGGTTTGCAATTCCACACTTTAATTTCTATATAGGCCCTGTTTGGATCCGGAGAGCTATTAAATAGCCCTCCGGAATCTTGCTATTTAGGAGTATTAAACGTAGATTACTGACAAAACCCATTCCATAACCCCTAGGCTATTTTGCGAGACAAATCTAACGAGGTATATTAATCCATGATTTGTTACAGTGATGCTACAGTAATTAGCCGCTAATCATGGATTAATATACATAATTAGATTCGTCTAGCAAAATAGCCTAGGGGTTATGGAATCGATTTTGTCGTTAATCTACGTTTAATACTTCTAAATAGCAAGATTCCAGAGGGATATTTAATAGCCCAGAGGATCTAAACAAGGCCATAGAATGGGTATGATCCTATGGGTATGGCCAGATAGCAAAGGAACCCCATAATCCAAGACCCGATAGGTTTTTATCTTATTATTAGTCACATACGGTCTAATTCTTGTTCCTATGAGTTTATTATTGGACAAAAATCCTTATCCGTCGAGTAGGTGGGTATGGGTTTATTCTTTAACCACCTGTACCCATTAATCCATGGGTAAAAAGAGCCCGTATGCGTAACATGATGTTTACTTCATTTTAAATGTTAACATATGGTTTAATTCTAGCACGATTTGTTTACTAGTCATATATGGTCTAATTTTGGTATGGTTTGTTTACTTGCTTTCGAATGTTAATGTTAAAATCAAGGTTACATAATATAATATTGATTGTTGCCATCGTAATTGTTTGATTATTGTGCAAAATTACAAGTGCTCTAAGTTAGTGTAGTGGGTATGAGTACCTAATGGGTATCCATTACCTGCACGGGTGTGGGTATGGGGAGAATTTTGCACCTGCGAGCAGATCATGGGGGTGGGTATGGGGTAAGAAAATCCGGTGGTATAGATCTGTTGCCATCTAATTTAGTGGATAAGAAAAATGATACATGTTGGTCCGACATGCATAAATGACTTATAATTTGCACATAGTTGCTCTTCTTTATAATAAATCATCTCCAATCTAAAAAAATCTAGTTGAATTTGACAACTTTTCTCAATGTGAAGATGGGTTAAAAAATGTTGGGTATGATGTTTTATTGTTTTATACCCATCTAATTGGTATGGATGAAATGAGTAAAAATGTATTACCCTCTCAACACCAAAATTCAAATGAGTAATTCATCTTTATCCACAACCCTCCTAAATAGTACGAGTATGGGTAATTGATACCCAGTGGCCGGCCTACCCACATAGGTGCATCTTGGATTCCTGGCAAGTTGGGACATCTCTTCTTGAGTAACAAGTTAGAAAAAAGACTAAGTTCTGGGTGATTTGGCCACCCAAGCTTTGTTAAAACGGGAAGGGGGCAGAGGCTATCTATGCCCTGTAGCTAGGGTTCACAATCCGAATACTAGATTAAAAACCGCTCATGAGCAATATCTTCGGATTTTGCATAAGCCGTTGATATACCAATAAAAATCGATTAAACCTAGACAAATCTTGTAATAAATCAAAATTCACTTTGACTTTTTGAACTTAACAAAAAGACAAACAATTTGTGTTTTTGACCTGGTCTGGACTATACAGTTTTGTGAAATCCAGGCCGGTTTTTACTTGGATTATAGCACTCATGCTGCCTTCATGTTTGGCAGTAAATTTATTGTAACATCTATGTGAAAATATTGGAGCAGTTGACTTGTTGGAAGGAACCATGTAGTATGATGTGCCATTCTTGCAAGACCATCTGGCAAACTAAAGGTTCTTTGATTTAAAGGAAAAACAATAGGAATTTTTTTAGGATTTCCTGTATGGTTCTTTGAAAAAAAAAGATTGAATAAGAAACTCGTAAGGAATGCCTTGACCTCTGAAAGCTTTGGAGAAATTTTATCATGAGGTCCAACACTCCAACTTCATGGAAAATTTTCTATGAATATTTATTTCTCCTCAAATTCTAGCGTTTTTCTAGTAGTCTTAACAAATGTCTATTCATGTATTTTCCTATGTTCTGCAATCTTTTATTTTGCCTGTCAAAATTCTATGTTTTCCTATTCCTCCTTTTTTTGAATCCCACGATTCATCAAAGGAGCCCCAAGGCATGTTTGGCTATACGTTTGATCAAGATAAGGGCTTCTTTGGAACTCAGAATTGAAAAAAAAATAGAGAAATAGGAAAAACACATGATTTGGATGGGTATGGAATACATGATTGCAAATTAGAGGATTTTGAAAGGATAGGATTCAACCATTTTTTCAAAGGTCTTCCTATGAATTTTTCACATAAGATTAAAATTCTCCAAGATTCCTAGGTTTTTCCTACAAATCAAAGTGAACCTAAAAATAACATGGTAGAGTAATAATTATACTATATTCCACTTGAGCACATCAACACAACTACTTAGTGCTAGTAAGTGGGAGAGATGGTGTTTGCTTTTGATCTAGTTGAGTGTGGATCTAGTTCTTGCGTTCTTGGTGAGTTCATTTAGTTATTAGCTTTGTTTTAATTCAGGAACGCACATGTTCAAACGCACATGCACAATATCTTTTTATTTGGTACTGCACAGTAATTTGACTTCAAAAAGATAGCAGGATGTGTTGCTACTTACATCACTTTCAACAGTTATGGTCCTTTCGAATTCTTGTGTCTCAAACAACCCAATCTGAAATTCGCTCATATGAAGATTTAAACTCAGAACATTAGGGTGCTATTCAGATCACTACAATCACTAGGCTACATGCCTTTCGCTTGAGGAAATTATTGTGATAAACTCCATTCTGCTACTAGAGCACAAATGCTTTCCTCTACACACAGTTCTCTCATCAATGCCGAACCTTGTAGCAGAAATAATCTGGCATGCTCATCGCGATGACTCTGTGAGCAGCATATTTCAATAGCAGTACGTCATGCCATGGCTACGCGGAGCCACGTTTGTGTGGTAGATAGAGAAGGCACCAAATAAGGTTTCGATAGGCAACACAGTATATCCATTGCAGTGTTCTAAAAATCGGCCCTAGGCGCCGCCTAGGCGCCCATTAGGCGCTAGGCGCCGGGTAGCCGCCGCGATTAGGCATTCAATGGTGCATTAGGCGGTTAAATTACTTAGGTAGTGTTTTATTGCTATTTTAGTGTTATATAGTCTAATTTCTATGCAATATGCCTACTAATTTCTTGAATTTAACTATTTGACCCGACCTAGGCGCCCGCTAGGCGCCGCCTAGGCGGGGCCTAGGCGCCAATTAGGCGCTA
The DNA here is from genome assembly GCF_034140825.1 of Oryza sativa Japonica Group. Classification (NCBI taxonomy): domain Eukaryota; kingdom Viridiplantae; phylum Streptophyta; class Magnoliopsida; order Poales; family Poaceae; genus Oryza; species Oryza sativa. Next base: position 25,647,763 of record NC_089040.1, on the reverse strand, counting down.
GGCGCCCCCTATCCGCCCAACTAGCGCCTAGCGCCTTCTTGAACCATGATCCATTGTATCAAGTATAGGAAAACGACTGTATGCAACTGTGGAGGGGCAATAATGGATTACCTCATCAGAAGATGTGAGTGTTGTTCTCTTGTACGTTCAAACAAATAGCATGGAGCTTAGCTCTAACGAAAAGGTGTTGCAAGATACTAGTCCATCTGTTTCATATTATAAGGTGCTTTGATTTTTTTATATAAAAATATAAAAATCTTTATAGAACCAAATTAATTTTATTAAGTCTAACATTGGTTATATTTTCACAGTTTCTTCGTTTTATGTTGAGAATATTGCCTTATTTTTCTATAAACTTAATCAAAGCTATAGAAGTTTAACTTAGAAAAAAAATCAAAACGACTAATAATATGAAATGAAACGAAGGTAGTACTGAGCCTGTATTTGCTTTGGTAATTATGAATTTTATAGTGCTGCAGGAGATAGTTTAAGTATGGTAAGAACCATGAAAAATGATTGTTCTATAGGCCCATAGCTTCCGAACTCACCGCACTTCAATACCATTTTTCTTGGACTGCTATGAAGGAATATGTGTCGCACTGGCACCATCCTCCTCGATCAGTGAGATCTTATGTTTAAAAACTATACTTAAAATTTGCTTTCATCTGGTTCTCCTGCCTGTTCTATACCAAGGTGTCATACTAAATTCTGGAAACAATTAACCTTAGCTATAAGTTGAATTCCTAGTGCCCCTCTTTCCTACATAACTTTACTATTTGGATGATAATTATTTCGACAATCACTCGATCTTCCCATCACTCCATCTCCTACAATATACAATAGTATGAGGTATCTTTCTTCCTTCCTTGACATGAATGTATGATTCTTGCTATTTATAGGCAATGTAATAGAGTGGTGCCACAATGCCATTAACTCACACCATATGTGAGACACCAACTCGGGATGGATGTCTTAGACTACTTGAGTAACAATTGTTAGACCATTTATATAATATATACTAACCTAGGTAATTAAGGTAACTCATTAAGGTAATTGAGTGATTGACGGTATGTTAACTCATTATATAATACTACCTCTATATTTTAATGTATGACGCCGTTGACTTTTCGTCCAACGCTTGACCATTCGTCTTATTAAAAAAATTATGTAATTATCATTTATTTTATTGTGACTTGATTCATCATTAAATATTCTTTAAGTATGACATAAATATTTTCATATTTGCACAAAAAAATTGAATAAAATGAATAGTCAAACATTAGTTAAAAAGTCAACGACGTCATACATTAAAATACGGAGGGAGTATATGACAACATGGGCAATTAAGGTAACAAAGTTTTCCCAAGAAATATTCATAAGAGACTTTGAACATGTATTTGCATTTGTCAATATTATGTTCAAAACAGTCCTGGATCTTGACATATGAGTAGGATGATGCTCATTTGCTCGCATTTTGTAGATGGCAGACAATACTAGATTTTACGATTACGGAATGGAAAGAACAATTGTAGACATGAGAAAACACAAGGTTTATGTTTTCTGAACAAACAATAATAAAAAAATGGTTGGTTCCTTTTGACATTCCCAACCTTTCGAAGTGTATCTGCAAATGATGGGACCCTTTTGCAAGGTAATCAGTAATCACTAAGGATACGATATAGTAGAAGCTGATTCTACTATTGATGACAGGTGGTATTTTGCAAAATTCCACATATATCCTTTGGCAGCAATTTTGCGGTTAAAGATTGACGGATGCATAAATATCATCTTAGATGCTGAAGAAACCAGAGTTAGGAGAACAAGAAAGGTGATCAGGTTAGTACATTGGACAGGAAGTAGATTACTTGTACCAAGAAGGAGGTTGGATTTACATACTAAAGGAGTTGCAGTCGAGACCTAGTGGCCGCTGGCTTTGTATGCAGATGCAGATGTATCTATTGATGCTCAAGTGCCAATCAATTCAACACTTCTTACCTTTCAAGCCTTCTCAAGCTACCTTGAGTTGCTCTTTCCTTTTGTATGGCAAAAGGAGTATAGTCCACTTCCACCTAGTAGTGAATCTATAGGTTAGACATGAACTCCTGATGCCTCCTTTTCCTATTATATGGATTACTATCTAGAGAAAAATGGAAATCAAACTAAGGGCATAAAGAATTATGCATATGGATCCTGGCCAATGTTGCTGGGGCACCAGGTTTGAGAACAATTTATATGCATATCTGTATATTAAAGTTGGTTCCCACAGAGTAAAAACCTGTACTTTGATTAATTTTGTTTCAACAAAAAAAAAGCTAGGTCTATTGATATTTGGTTTAGAAGGAAATAAATGAATTATGTTTACACTGGGAAGTTTGTTTGACATTTTTTTTGAGATAATTGGAAGAATTTTATTGACACTAAAATTACACCCCATCTACTAAGTATACACAACCAAGAAAGAAAGAGAAAAGAAAAGAAAAAAAAAACCCTAAAACAGACACAGACATATCATTTTGTCTCTTGCAGCAGCAGCAGCTGACTCATGAACAAGAGACAAAAGAACACAAAGAGCTAGACACCTACTCTGTAACAATGCCTTCAGGAAAAACCCGCTGCGCTGCTTGTCTGCCACTGTCATCTCAAAACAGATAAAGATTTTCATCAGAAGTCTGGAAGGACACCTTCAACAAGAAAATGATTGAGAACTCACCGAGAGCAACACATGTCTATGATGACTGCCATCCACCAAAAACAAGTGTGTGAGCCGCACACGAACATTCGAAACCGTGGAACCTCCTTCAGCAATCTGCAACCGATCATCCTGATGATCACAATGGGAGTTGCTTCCCGTGTAGACTAGCCAACACCCAAGTGGTCAGCAGCCACCAAGACTCGTGGTAAAATCAGAAAACTAATTAGTAGCGGCTGTGCCATGATTAAACAAGGACCTTATCTAGCAAGAATGGTCAACCGATGATGAAGCAGGAGAGTAGGGTACTGAAATTTCGGTCCCCACTGGCAAACACAAATCTCCCTGAATTTTTGGTTTTTTTGTCAAATATTTGTAAATTTGGTCAAAATTTGTTCAAACTCAGTCAAAATATGTTAAACGGTCCGAAAAACCCGAAAATCACGACATTTTCAAATTTTCGGTGGCAACCGAAATCGTAATCCCTGGGCACCACCATCAACAGGCCAGTCTACAGAATCGAGCTAATTGGCAAAATCAGGATCTCCATCCTTGGCCAAATCAAAACCAGCGTTCGACGGCCAAAACCGCTATCGGTGGTAGTTGCCCCTCCTCAATGGCGACATGAAAAAATCATGGACGTTGGGAAACTGGAAACCATGCCCAATATATTTCCTAAAAAGCATCCAAAAAAAAGCCGACTCGTACAAACACCCAGAGATTTGATAATTTAACACTCTTTTAGATGGGTTTCGATTATTTGACATCCTGACCCACTTTCAATCAACATTCCTGATGAGCTGATGGATGGTTCCGAACATCGATCAGAAGCACCTCACTATGTGCTTACTCGTTGTATTGCAACAAGAATGAACAACTCTGCATCACCACCTTCTCCTGTGGAAGCACCCATTCTGCATAGAACAAGCAGAGGAAAGCCCATGACGAGCCTCCGTTGTAAACAGCGAAATCGGGGATAGCGGGATACAATCAAGCCGACCCATCCATAGTATCCAGCGATCACACGAAATCTGAACCAGTGGCGCTGCTTCTTGTAATCTCGTGCATCACAAGGATCTTGTGGCCAAAGTCCTGCATTCCTGGTTCCTCCAATTCCTATTGAAATAGTGAAGCCCTGCTGGCCTCTTCTATTTCGGTTGGCAGCTTCAGTTCTGATAATTTAAGGAGACTTTTGTTTTTGGCTTGCCTGTATATATACCATGTACAGATAAACCTCGTTATTTATAGTTGAGTTAGAGATGTGTACAGTGCAATGTTCTTAGTCTGATGACATCAGTATGTATAATCCATCAAATGCCTGTGTAGGCATCTCACATGTATCGTGTGATCAATTTTGTACTTGACACGCCCACCTCTTAACTTGACACAGGATAACCTTGGATCAAGTATAAGACTCGGACTCTCGTGTCGTTCTTGCTTATCCATTAGCAAATATGGAGGGGGTAATGAATTACCTCAGAAAAAAAGGGTTTCTGTTCTTCACTGATATATTGAGGTATGATGCTTAGCTCTAAGGAAAATGGGTTGTCAGTTTTCTCGAGAAATTGTCGTAAGAGACTCCAGACTTGTATTTGCATATGTCAATATTCTGTTATACTGTTCAATTATATTGCCCGTAGGGCGATGCTCCTCTTCTCCCGTTTTGCAGATGGGAGAAAACACAAGATTTACGATTTCTGAATGAAAAAATAAAAAAAAATGCGGACAGGAGAAAACACAGGGTTTGTGTATTCATGGTCAATTTTGCCATAATAAAAGATACTTGGATCTAGGGGTGAAAACGGATCAGATAATATTCGATCCGATATGCTCCGAATCCGTTCAAAATGAGGATATGGTACGTGTTTTTAGAAATCAGGCGGAAATGAATGCGGATGCGGATAGTATATATATGATGCAGATATGGTATCTCTAAAATTCGATGGATGCAGATTATCCGACATTTCTTTCAAATTATCTGATAGGCCGTTTGCCAGATAATCCAAAATTATCAACACATGTAACCACTCTATCTATTGCATATAACATGAGCTAGCCCATTCAATAGCCTAATTCATCAATTAACCTAAATTTCTTAGTCTGAGGCTTTCATCATCTCATGTCACACTTGCGTGGCTGTATTTTTATATTATGAATATCATGTATTCATGTTGTTTAGCACTTAATCATATAATTATTACGACGGGTTGTTCATTGATTATTTTATTATTGCTCCTTGCATTGCTAACTCGATGCTGTATTGATTGCATACACATGTAACATCCGATAAATTTAATCCATTTCCAAACTGATTCTGCACCATATCTGACATCCGATACAATCCGCTCCGCATCCGTATATTATCCGCACTCGCTCCAAATCCGCTTAAAAAATATGGTTTAGGATATGGTATGATCACTATATGTCCGAATCTGCTATGTTTTCACCGCTACTTGGATCCTTTTGAGATCACCAACTAACTAAAGTTATCTGCAAAATAATAGTACGAGTTTTGATAAAAAAAAGAATAGAAAGGATGAGGATGGTTTGAGGATAAGACACAGGGAAGGCTTAACCTCAGATGACACTTCCAAATTTCAACGAATATGATTTAACTTGCTGGTTTGGCGATTATTCTAGTGTGGCCACCTGATTTATTACTGCTGTAACAAAAATAAATATAATGCATCAACCAAACCACAACGCGTTTCTCTGTGAGCGCTAGGGAGGCATCTCGTGTGGCTTAATCTCTTGCGCTCATCACACATCTTCCCTGTCAAATAGACCACACGCTTGAAAATTAAACACTAAATTTTGGTCTAACTTGTGTTCCTGCCTATTTTATCCCGAGTTGTTGTTATCCACCATAGAAATGATTAGCCGCAGCTAAAAATTGAGCTCCCAATGCCTCTCTTTCATATTGTATTGCTATTTCAAGAGTGGTTATTTCCATGATCTCTAGGCCTCTCTTTGTTTCTTCTCGAGTTTTGTGAATTGCACCCCTTTCATAACATGGAAATATGGAATGGAAGATTCTGACTATTTATTGACAGTGTAGTCGTAGAGTGGTAGGTATGCTGCCATTAACTCACAATCAGTGCGAGACAGCCTCTCTCACTCTGAATTTTGGGTTAACTGAAGAGTGTCGGACAGCTACAGTAATATGAAGAAAACTGAAGAACTGAAGAACAGAGATGCAAGGTAGAGTTTGGCCTGCAAACTTTTCGCAGCTTTTCGTGAGTTTTTCTTCTATTTATACACCAGTCCTCAAATGAAGTTCTTACATGCACAACTAACGACGGTTTTACTGGTTCCAACTACTGATTACCAGCTCCACCTCTGCTGCATCAGAACAGAAAAAACAAAACCTACCGACTGAATTCTAGTACACCAGACTATTTTCAGCCAACTGATACATGCTACGAAAATCTAACATGCAGACAACTGAACAAACTAAATTGGCACGCAAGATTACACCTTCAACTCCATGAAGGACTATCAAGATGGTTAATTACTAAAAATTCAAATGTAGATCCCTGGAATCATATCTAACACTGTGAACCTTTTAACTCTTTTATTGCATTACCATGCTGGCTATTCCTCCTTCTACAATTAATGGCAGTATACCCCTTTGCAAATTTTCACACATATGTTTGTGGCCTGCTGGAGTGGCAATTGTTCTGGTTTTAAGTTGAATTATGGAGCGGTGAGTGATTACTTCCACAATAAAGAGAATATTGGTGCCAAACTACATCACCTCCGCTCTGTTCTGCAATTGAGGTATGACGTGTCGCTTAATTGGCTATCCTCGGTTGTCTTCTCATCAATTGAGGAGACCTCACAGTTGACAATTCACCTGAAAATGTGGGTTCGATTGGTGCTCCTTCATGTTTTATGTAGAATCCTACCTATATCGTGTTAACAATTTCTATCTGCAAGAAGTTGAATTCCCAATGCCTTTCTTTCGTACCAGGCCATGTTATCTGGAGCACAATTAACTTTTGAGTTTTAATATGTTCTAACTATCAGGCAAAGCCATGGTAATAAATTTCTCTAAAAAAAATCCATTGTCACTGGATCTTCTTCTTGTGCCATCCTTAGAGTTCTATGAAATGTCACCAACTAGTTACATAGAATGGAAGGTTACTGCTGTTTGTGAGGAATGTGGTGGTAGAGTGGTGGATACGATGGAATTAACTCAACTTACATTTATGAAACGATTGCCCACGGCAAAAAGTTGAATTCCTAGTGCCTCTCTTTCCTACTGGGCCTTGTTGTCTGGAGCGCGATTAACTTTGAGTTTTAATATATTTTGCCTGTCAGGCAAAGCCATGCCAGTAATTTCTTCAAAATAAAATCTGTAGTCTCCAGGTCTTCTATTCGTCTCGTCCATAGAGTTCTATGAATTATCTCCCTTCGGATATACTGAACGCAGCATTCTTGCTATTTATCAGCAACGTGGTAGCAGAGTGGTGGATACACCGGAATCAACACATGTGAAACACCAATTAATTTGAACTACGGAAGGTTTGAATTTGTTTGGTGTACGAAAGAATTTCTGCAAACCTAAAGTCTTCTCCCACTGTTTATAAACATGTAAGTATATAGGGCCTGTTCGGCTGCACTTTGCAGCCGCTGCGCTGCTGCAGCTGTACATATAAATGACTGTTGGTATAGGCTGCAACACAGTGTAAATAAGGGCAGCCGAACAGGCCCATAAAGGAGAGAGAGGGAAACCACCACATTAAAATTAGCATGTACAATATTGTCTGATAATATATATTTTTTTTCTAAACTTCCATAAAGAAATGCCATAACTCTTTATTATAAAGCTGAACCTACGTGGTTTCAATACACATAGTACAGTATATATTTCTGCCTTTAGAAGAAGCACCATGTGCCTTGCGTATACTATAATGAACAATCTTCATGCTGTAAAATCACAGTATATGCCGATATGATCCATAAAAACTGATTACTATTATGCGAGCACAAATTCTTTACAACAATAGAAATACCATAGTAATAAAAAAAAGCTTGAAGGCCTTGCCTCATGAATAAGTGGTGGTGTGAATACAACAAAATTTTAGAAAATAATCTGCAACTCGACAAGGATTGATGATACACGTTTTAATACTTGATCAATAAAACGATATTCTCATGTATACACATGGGAAGCAATAGTGATGTGATAGTGTAGTCATGGTCTCTCGTTCCCACCAGGATTCAAATCTTGGTATATATTGAGATTAAACACATGTGGGTGGCACTTCCAACACGAATTTAGTAGTTAGTAAGGTCAAGGATTTGTCACTGGTTTTCATCTCTTGGAGTGTTCGATAATTAAAGGAGTGGTTTGTGTGTATTCAACGTAATTGGAAAAAAAATATTCACACTTGTGTGCTTTCAATAGAAATTTGGTGAGGTTAGTATTTGTCACTGGCCTCCATCTATAGATGGCCAAAGGGCCCACCCAGCCCGACCCGGCCCAGGTACGGCTGGGCACGGCCCAGCAGCCATCGGGCCGGCACGGCCCGATAGGCACTTCGTGCCGGGCCGTGCTGGCCCATGGGCTGCACCTCCCTCCCAGGCACGACCCACCAGCTGTCGGGCCGTGTCGTGCCGGCCCGAAGGCATGGGTGGCCCATCGGGCCTTTTTTAAAATAAGTCTATTTTTCGTCCCTCCTCTTTGGGCTATTTCATATGTATAGCTAAAATAAGTCTATTTTTTGTCCCTCCTCTTTGGGCTGACATATGTATAGCTAAAATAAGTCTATTTTCTGTCCCTCCTCTTAGGCTGACATATGTATAGATAAAAAAAGTCTATCTTAGGTCCCTATTCTTTCGTCCATGGCATATAATATGTCTATTTTTACTCCTCTATTTTTTTTTTGTGTATCGGGCCTAGCTGCCGACCCATCGTGCCGGGCCTGCCTGGTCGGGCTGGGCCGGCCCAACGTGCCGGTGGAGGGGCCAGGCACGGCTCGGTGGTCGGGCTGGGCCAGCACGGGCCCGACCTCCGTCGGGCTATGCCGTGCTTGGGCCGAGCCAAAATGCCATGCCATGGGCCAGGCCGTCCGGCCTCGGGCCTTTTGGCCATCTATACCTCCATCTCTATTACCTGTTACAGTGTGATAAGGCTATGTTTGTTGCATCTTCAATGCAATCGAAAGAAAAAAATATTCACGCTAACTTGCAAGGCCAATTAAGGTGTCCAATTTGATTAGGAAATAGGATTGCATCTAATCCCTCAATCCCACTACAGTTTGTTTGGTTTAATGGAACGTGTTGGTCCTTTACCTTTCCATAGATAGAACATGGCATTGGATCAAGACAAACACTCTCCATAGGATATAAGTAATTTTGGGTAACTTTTGATTCTTTGATTAAAGATTCATGGATACTTAAACCTCATTGTTGGCGCTGAAGAAACCAGAGTTCGGAGAATGAAGAAGTCCAAGCTCAATTTTCGTCTTCGTGGGGAATTGAACATGCGACACCCTCAATTAAGGCCAAATATGAATCAGGAGAATACACTTGAACTCCTAAATGGCTCTGTTTTTAGGAGTTCAAACAGAGAAAATGCAGCGGAACATTCAGCTGCCTAGCTATAGGTGAAGGCTGTTGCCTCACTCATAAGAGGCAAGAGGTAGATAGCCTGAAGTGCTCCACTGAATGTTCCGTTCCTTTCGCTCTGTTATGTTTGACGAATCCACCAAACAATATTTTCAGCATTTGATAAAAAAAAGCATAATTACATTATGTTTCCGTCAGCTTTATTAATACTAGTACATTACTTAATATCAACTCATTAGTACCAATTGAATTTTTCATTTGCAACGGAGCTGGACACACTGTTCTCAATCGCTGTTGATGCTTTGCCTCTTGGCTGTTAAACAGCCCTCTTGCACCTTTCAGTTCATTCGAGCTTAGAGTTGAACTCCGGATGCCTCCTTTTCCTACTTGAGGATTACCATCAATAGAAAATAAAATCCAAGTTGAAGTCAAAAGAACTATACATAGGCTGCGTTCATTCCCCCAGCTTTGGGATGAACTAATATCTTTAGCACGTAAAATGGAGCAACTCATTAGCACATAATAATTAAGTATTAGTTTTTTTTAAAATGAATTAATATAACTTTTAAAGTACACATATATTTTTTTTAAAAAAATACACACCATTTAGCAATTTGGAAAACACGCGCACGAAAAAAAGAGGAGGGTGAATTGGGAAAGCAAACAAAGGGAACACAGTCGTAGGGTTGCTGTGAGCGCATCCTTAGTATTATGTAGTGGGATGTAGTTTCATTTCCATTACTATTCATGGACCTTGGCCTGTGTTGCCCGTGGTATGTTTTGGTTGTTATTTCTACAACAGGTTGGTTTGTGAATTATGTTCATGTGTATCTATAAGAGTAAATTTCACAAAACTATAGATAGTAAGACCAAATTATCACAAAACTACAGATTTAACTTGGTGTATCACAAAACTACACATTTAACACCAAATTTATCACAAAACTACACATTTAAGATGAAGTGTCACAAAACTACATATTTAGTAACTAAATTATCACAAAACTATAGGTTTAGAATCAATTTAATCACAAAGTATTGATGTTTATGGCTCCACCATAACAATGGTGCTAGGGATTTAAACTCCAAAAGTTATAGTTTTATGATAAGTTCAATATTTAATATGCATTTTTACGATACTTAATCTAAAATCTGTAGTTTTGTGATAAATTTGGTGCTAAATATGTAGTTTTGTGATTCAACTCCTTAAATCTGTAGTTTTGTGATAATTTGGTTAAAATACCTGTAGTTTTGTGAAATTTACTTATCTATAAATGAAAGCTATCAAGTTGGTTTATACTTTTAATAAATGCAGTTTCTTTAACTATATAAAAAAATTATACCAAACGTCCAGTCTTAGAACCACCCCACAAACAACAAGAACATTTTTCTTGAGCTCAAGGATTACACTCTAAGAGTGAAACATACTTTCACTGGGTGGGTAATATAATGTAAAATTTGCTTTGAAAATACCTCACAATGTGCTACAGGCAGTGCTGATCAGACGAGAACGGACTACTGCTGCATCAATTTCTTATCCTGTGCAAGCACAGGTGCTGAATGTCTTGTATGACAAGGGGAGGCATGCGACCATGATCAGCCTCTGCTGTCAGCTGGATTTCATCGAATAACATTACACCATCAATCCTTGCCACCCTCTCGTTATCTGCTGATCCTACAATTACTCCATGATGGACGCCTGTTCTTGTAGTGGGACGCATCGCAAGAACCTTGTGGTGGCAAGCCTGTATTCTCGGTGTCTCCTCTTCCTACTAAACTACTCTACTGTCTAACAATGATTGTGAAACTGTTTAATTACCCTTCTCATCGGTCTGCTTCTTGTGGTTCAGTTGGCAGCCTCAGTTCTGATGGCACAAAAGGAGAATTTTGTTTTTGGTTATAAGCCCTCCGTATCATACACCATACAAAAGCAGAGACCTTTGTTGTTGATCATTGAGTTATGAGAACTTTTATAATACATATATAATGCATTAACAGTAGGATCGTAAAGGTCCTTTCCCACCCCCAAAAGCTAGCCATTGAGGTGAGGGGCTCTCCCACTTATATCTTAGGTCCTTTCCCCTTCCACAACCAATGTGGGACTGTTCAACATTAACTGCTTGTGGTGGGCAGAATTATTATGTAAATGTTCTAACCTATACTTTCTATAAAGTTACAACCTATCAAGTTTAAGACTCAACATACAAACAAACCACACCATCACTCACTAGCACTAATTACATTTTTAACCTTATTCAAGCATTGATATCATCTATAATCTATTTAATTATATAAATCAACATGCAAGCATATCCAATCATCACCCCTCATATTATTTTCATAATATTGTAACAAATCCATATATTATTTTTGTAATATTTAACATTACCCCTAAAAAATTTGTTTCATATTAAAGTGCGGTATCATTTGTTTATTTCATATGATAAGTACTGATAAACTATACTATGATGTTTTATTTTTTTCCTCGTAGCTTGATTGTAAATATATATATATATATATATATATATATATATATATATATATATATATATATATATATATATATATATATATATATATATATATATATATATATATATATATATATATATATATATATATATATATATATATATATATATATATATATATATATATATATATATATATATATATTTGAAAATTGGGAATCACCTAGTACTATACTCCATATATTTATGCTCATTAACCACCTAGCAACATAGCAACCCCTGGCAATGTTGTTTGCAATTAACCCATTGTCTCTGTCTCTGTGATGCCTATTTCCAATAAATGTAAATGAATATTCACTTTTAAAAGAAACAATCCAATGTGTTCATCTGTTTTCACGCTTGATGACGACCAACAGATAGTTCGAAGTATTGCATTCTCTCCCAATTGCTATTGATGCTTGGGTTCTTAGCAATTCAACTAGTATCACCAGAAAAGGTAAGCTGCCACCCATGAGGTGCTCTAGCTACCATATTTTATGACCAAAAGGAACGCACTCTTCCACCGGAAATGAATCTTCAGGTTAGACATGAGCTCTCGACACCTCCATTTCCTATTAGACTGATTTCACGGCCCTAGAGAACTGAATTTTTTAGTGTTAAATTCAGTACTACTTCTCATTACCCATGTACCGAGAGGTAATAAATTAAATTTGTACTTAAAATTTTGGTACCTCTTACGGACTAAAACAAATTTCTCTTCCTACTATAAGGGTGAGAAATGGAATCCAAGCTAAAATCCTCAAGAAGTAATGTGCTTGATTATAAATTAATTATTTCTATTCTCTCTTTCTTTTGTCTACTATAATTATCTCACGTTGTAAAATATATATCAAATTCCTTAAATAAAAAAGGAAAAGAAGTGATCGATGTGCTCTATATATGCTCTCCCACTAAAAAACTGTGCACGTCTTAAAGAACATGAGATGCCAAGATTAAGAAGTGCTTAAAAGTCCAAACACTATTAGTGTAGTTTTATGTCCCTGGACATCTCGAGTTATCCTGTGTCTGCGATGCCAACTGCTACCGCCGTCGGTGGTCAAAACGCTACTACTGCTACGGTTTGGGGACTATGTTCATATGCTCACCTTGATTTGAAGAGTTGGTTTCTCAGAGTTAAAATCATGCATACTTTGATCTGCTTTCAATAAAAACAAGTTGTTTGTCCGATCCCTTGGTCCAGAAAAAAAGAATAACACCTGGAGTGCTTATTTAATTATAGGCATGATGAACTTTGATGCAGATGCAATCTGAACTAAATACAAAAACTTCGCAAATAACACCTCACAAATGACAACAATACATTTTTTGATGATCTGATGGATAATGCATAACGATGAACATACATTGAGGGCGAGTTATATTAGAAACACTTCACATCGTCCATTGCTTGTGTGTATACGGGTCAAAAATGCCATATAACAGAAAGAATGACCTAATTTGCTGCATCGCCTTCTTCTCCTATGGATGAACATGTCCAGAATGTTGGATAGAACAAGCGGAAGGGCGTGCCAAATGATCAGCCTCTGCTGTCAGCTACATCCGGAAAAGCAGCAATGAATCAAGTTGTGCCACCCACAGCATCCAGCAAAACCGCGACCATTTCGACGTCAAGCCTACATCAACTTTGCGTGTTGCAAGAACATCACGGTGACAGGCTTGCGTTCCTGATGCCTCCTCTTCCTACTAAACTACTTTACTGTCTACATCTATAGTGAAACCTAGCATTCTCGTTGGCCTCTCCCTTTTGTAGTTCACTTGGCAGTTTCAGTTGTGATCGATTGATGATATAAAGAGATTTTGTTTCTGGAAGAGGGCCCTATGTAGTATGTACACCATGCACAAGCAACCCAAGTGGCTAGTTGTGTATCATTGATGAGTTAGCGGTATATAAGTAGGCAAAATTTGTTATAGGACACTTAAATCTTGTGGCATTTTCTATGAGTCACCCAAAGAACGTGTGTCTTCTCGTGGACACTGTAAAAACTTGGTAATTACATACTGGACACCGGACCTATTATTTTATTATATTTGGTGCAAACGATGAGAGATAAACTGTGAAAAGTATGATACTGAGTAGCAAAGGGGATGGCTTTGGGGGCCGGCGCTCTAGCCAAACAGCGACAGTAGCGGTGACAACAAAGGAGAGTGGAAGACAGTGGGTGCAGGAGAGGGTGCCAACGGCGGAGAGGCTGGCGAGCCGGTGGTCGGCGACAGCAAGCTTCTCGGCCTCATTGTGGCTGGCACAACCCAGATCAGGTGCCGCCGCACGCTTGCGCTTGCTGCTATATGGATAGAGACGGCGAGCTCGGTGCGCCTCTCAGATTGCTTGCTTGAATATCATGGTGACAGGCTTGCATTCCTGATGCCTTCTCTTCCTACTAAACTACTTTACTGTCTATATCGACAGAACCTAGCATTCTAGTTGGCCTAGCTCCCTTTTGTAGTTCACTTGGCAGTTTCAGTTGTGATTGATGATACAAAGAGATTTTGTTTCTGACTGAGAGCCCTATGTACACCATGCACAAGCAGCCCTAGTTGTGTATCATTGATGAGTTAGTGGTATGTCTGCTACATGTTCTTGGTCTGATGACATAAGTATATATAACCTATTAAGTGATGGGGCTGTCTATATATGTAACGCTCCGCTTTTCGTGAGTCGTTAGAAACTAATTCGGCAAAAATCCTAATTGCGAAAATTTTCGTTCTTTGTGTGCGAGTCTAAGTTGTGCCAAGGATCTCAATTTAATCCCGTTGTTCCCTCTCATCGAAATCAAAATCCTCCACCACGAAAATTCCTCTTCCGATTCGAGTCTCTGAAATCAAATTCCGAAATTCAATCGCATCCTTTGAATCCCCGCCAAATACCTATCCCCATTTCCGAAAATATCAAATTCCCATCTCGAATCCTTTCCTTGAGTCTCCCTTGATTCCTCCCTAAACCCCCGAGATCGAATCTCAAATTTGAAATTTAAACCCAAGTCCCAAATCCCTCCAACTCAAATTCCCTATAAAAGTCTACCTTACCTCCCTGTGTTTTTGGATGGACCGATTCTCCTCCCCGGCCCATCTCCCCTCCCAGCCCATCATCTCCCCCCCTCGCACGTGCGTTGCACGCATGCGAGCCGAGAGAGAGCCGTCGCTCGCTCTCTCTGTTTCTCTCGCTCTCTCGTCTTCTTCCTCTCTCTCTCTCTCGTCGAACTCCTCTCCTCGGCGCCGATTCCCGCCGCCGCCGTTTGAATTCGCCGGTCGCCTTTCCCGCGCGCGCGCTCGCCGCCCGGTCGCTGCCGCTGTCAGCCCTGCCGCGCCTGCGCCGCGCAGCCGCCCGGCCCCGCTGCCCTGCCGCGCTGCACCACACAGCTGCACGGCCCCGCGCGCGTGCCTGAGCCGCTCCACGCGCGTCCTGCCAAAACCCGGAGGCCGAGCTCTCCCTCTCCCTCCTACTCCCTTCCTGAATCGGCTTGGAGCGAGCCTCTCTTTTTCCCCCCTTCTTTTGCCCTTTCCCCGACCACCATCGGCGTCACCGCCTGCCACCGCCTGGACCACGGGCGCGACCGCCAGCTCGCCGCCCCCACCTTGACCCAGCGCCAGCTCGCCCCGCGCCAGCCGGCGCTGCTCCTCCCGCTCCCGCGGTTCAATTTCCGCCGCACGATCCACCGCCTTCGCCGCCCAATGCATCCACGCCGTCGCCGCTTTCGCATCACCCACGAAACCGCCGCTGCCGCCAGCCGAGCGCTTGACCGCCAAGGTCGGTTCTCCCCTCCCAAACCGACATCACCTCACCCCGCGCCTATAAAACCCGAAGCCGAGCTCCCCTTCCCATCTCAATCCCTCCCGCTTCACACTCCTACTCCACCGCGCCATTGTCGCCCTTCCTCTGCTCTCGCCGTCGCCGTCCGCCGCCGAGCACCGGGAAGACCGGTGCGTGCGAGGACGCGTGACGCGGGACTCCGGGCACCCATCTTCCTCCCCTTCCCCGGCCCGAGGCCAGAGAGCTCGCTCCTGCGCTGTCGGCCGCTCGTCACAGCGCCCGTCTCGGCTCGGTAGTGCCTCCCTCCGTTCTCCCTTCCCGCTTGCCCCCTCCCTCCTTTAGCTCGCGCGGTAGCTCGGTAGTCCTCCCGAACGCGCGTGGACAAAGCCCCTAGCCTCGCCACCACCCGCCATAGGCTTGCCACCGTCGCCGCTCGCTCCCGGAGGCCGCCGCTCGTCGCCAGATCTCCACGGCGTCGATCTGCCCCATCCGACGCCGGAGATGAACTCCTTGAACCCCGGAGATACTCCCACCGCCTTGAATTGATCCCTCGTCGACCGCCGCCGTTTTCCCCTTTGCTCGCCAGCGGCGCGCGTCGCCGCAATCCGCCGCCTCCGGCCTCTTTCCGGCGAATCCGAGCCGTCGGCTCGCTTCCTCTCGTCCCTTCCCTCCCCCGGTGCGCTTTCTTTTCCATTGAGGTAGCGCCTTGCTCCGGTGAACTCGGCCGCTGTCCGCCGTCCATTCGGCCGCGCCCCCTTCTTCCTCCTCCCGCCGGCCGCGTGGCTGCCACGTAGGCGCCACGTTGGCGCCACCTCGGCTTTGACCGAGCCGAGCCGGTCAGCCGCCTCCTTCCTCCCCCCCCGTCGCGCGCACGGTCCACGGTGCACCAACCGGCTGCGCATGGGCCCGCCGCATCCTTGGTCCATCCGGTGCTCGCGCGTGAACCGCGCTCACCCGAAACCCTTGCGCCGCACCTCGCGTGCGCCCATCCCTCCGTGAACCATGTCGCAGACATGCGGGCCCCACCCGGGACCTCGCATGGTGGGTTCGGTCCACCCGGACCGCCCCCTCTCCCTTCCGCGCGCCCCTAATGGGCCGCCTCCTTGCGCCCGCGCCGGCCCAATGGCTTGGCCGAGCCTCCTTCAACCCATTGGGCCGCGCCTCACGCTCGGCCTAAAAGTCCATATTTCCTCCCTCCGTCCAAGTCAGTGTCCATCTCTCATGAGCTACAAGTCCAAATTTGCTCCCTCTCAATTTTATTCTCTCTCACCTTCTTGTTGACCCCACTTGTTAATGAGTCAAAGATATTCTTGAGAATGTCTTTTCCAATATTCCACAAATATTTCTCTTTTCTATAAATTCAATAAATCATTTTCCCCTCTTTCAGAAATCAATTCCTTATTCCAAAATTCCATGAATCATTTTCCTTGGCCAGTGACTGTCAATAATATTCTTGAGAATATTATTTCCATAAATTCCGACAAAACATTTCCTTGTCCAGAAAATCCACTTAGACCTCCAAAATTCATATCCCTCGATCCGTAGCTCCGATCGCCTCCGTTCCACTTCCAGTAATTCCGTAAAATTGAGATCTATTTAATGGCACTATTAATTAGTCTAAATAGGATCCTTCTTTGGTCTTTTGTTTAGGTTTTCGATTGTTTGCGTATAGTTGCGGTTGCGGATTTTCGTCGATCGCGGGTTTTCTCGAAGATTCGTGAAGCTTCGTGAAGGCCTTGAGCAAGGCAAGTCACCCTTTGACCAATTGCTCCTATAATTGGAAAATCATTATTATTTTGTTTGCAACTTGCATTATTAGAATCACACACTTAACTTGCTTGGCCTCGGTTTGCGTGCCAAACCGACGGACCTACCTAGTAGTCGCACTAATTTCCGTAGGTCGTACTACCCTGATTTTCTTGTCGCTCCACCCTTGTGGTACCTCGGTATTCGTGCTCTCTGAGCGCGTATACCAAATATCCTACATACATCGTTGTTTGTCGAAGACTTGGGAAATGGGTTTGTGAAGCCTTCAAAACCCGACATGTGGTGTCGGTGTGTTTGAAAATAAAATGAATTGTGAAAACTCGCGATGCGGGGGTTGTGCCTATGTGGCACTGTCCCGTATTCGCATATAAGGACCGATTCCTGTGGGAAACTCATCGAACATAATCAAAGTGCAACCACAAGGTGGAATGGGACACCCTGGCTAAGTAACTAGTCGGTTCAGGGAGACCTCGCATGCCAATAGTTGGGAACGCCGGGGCGGGGTCGGTTGGAGCCAAACCGGGTTCCTGGTAATGCAAGAACGAGAAGCTTGCTGAATTACCGATCGAGGTGGTTGGAGTTTGATCTGTGAATGCCTAAAATGGCCTATGTTTATGTGAGGATTTGATCCTTCTATGTGGCATGAGGTAACCCTGGGTCGGCTTGGGAAAGGCTTTGTTGCGAACCTCCGATACCGACGGGTGTTCGGAATAAGTTCGTATCTTGTGGGTAAAGTGTACCCCTCTGCAGAGGTTAACTAACTGTTCGAACAGCCGTGCCCACGGTCATAGGCGGATGTGAGGTGGTTCCCGTTGCGTAGATTTGTTTGCCTGTGCTTTGTGAAAAGTTGTTGTGGTGTGGGAATCGTAACCAGAATCAGCCTATGTGGCAGATGAATGACCTGAGTGGTCAGAAACGAATCTGTGTGATTCGGGATGTCTGTGGGCATCATAGACTAGGCTTCCCGAGTGGAGGCGGATTGCTTTGCTGCTGGGCAGCTGGACTCTGGGAGTCCGAGAAAATGAAAAAGGCTCTGGGAGCCGATTAATCAAGTGGAATGGCTCTGGGAGCCGAGAAGTAATGATCTGACCCGGGAGGTCGGTACATTACTAAATGAGCTGTTGAAAAACATCTCTTAAAGTCGAATCGAGATGCAAGTCTCTTTTCGGCCCAAACTTAGAAAGAAATAAATCAATTAGTGATTTCAAAATGTCTTCAAATAAAAGATTTGCAAAACAACCTTGCCTCTCTTCCAAGCTTGCATTAAACACCTAAGTTCCCATGACTTGCTGAGTACGAAAGTACTCACCCTTGCTCTATATAAATATATATATATAGTTCCTCCGCCCTGAAGAGAAGATAAAGTGAAGTGAAGATTAGGGTTTCGTCCTGGTTCCCAGCCGTCGCCTGTGGTGTTGGGTGTTAGTTCGTTGGTTCCGCTGCTGCTGCTATTGTTGGTGTTTCCTCGTCCGTGTCGTCGGTTGCATTCTCGGGTTGTTCTGAGCTGCAACCTAAGTTAAGGTAAATAAGTCCTCTATCTATTTTAAGGATTTGCAATGATTCATATTTGTCACCGTGGGTACCAGCACTATGTCCTGGGACTGGTACCGAGATCGCGGTTTCGTAGGAAGCGGTTCGCGCCGTTTTTCCTACGACACGCTCCTATCAGGTGCCGTTGTGCGGCGGTGCCGGATTGGGGTGTGACAATATATCTTGTGACGGAAAATTCCACCTTTTATCATTCGAATTTTGGACCATTGGATATGCTTTAAGATTCGTGCAAACACTTAACCCTACTCTTCTTCTCCCGTTCCCCTCACTGCCTCTTCTTATCCGTGCGATCCACCGCCGCTATCACGCTACTTCCAGATCCACCGCCGCCACCGCCCCACTGCACCGCCGCCCGCCTCGCCGGCTGGCCGGAAGGAGTCAACAGCATTGGTGAGGCCCCCGCCCCCGACAAGCCCCCCCTCCCCTTTCCCCCTTCCCCTCTCTCTTTCTTCTCAAGATGGTGACGGCGAGATGCCCCCGCCCCGCCGTCTTCCCCGTCTCCGGCGGCTCCCTGCCACCGGATTTGCCACCACCGGCCGCCGCCTCCTAATTGCACGCTTTCTTTGCCCCCGCCGCCGACGCCGGCCTACCGCCCGCCTCCATCCCCGCGGCTTCGGCGGCGCCGCCGCCGCCTCGCCGCCCACGGAAGTCCACCGCCCACGATCATCCCTCTAAGCCCTAAGAAAACCCCGCTCTTCCCCCTCCCCCAACCCCCTCCTACCCAACCCCAACCCCAAACCCTAACCCGTATGCTTCCTGCCGGAGTTGGGGGTGTCGCCGGCGCCGGAGAAGAAGGAGAGCCCACCGGAGTTGGAGGAGAGAAGCCGATGCACGAATCTTGGCATGGATCCAATGGTTCAAAATATGTAAGATTTTATCCCTAGATTTCATTCAAATGACATGCATATAGCAATTCCGTTAAGGGATTTAAGTATAGTGTGTAAGGTGGTTAAATTCATGTCCTTTGACCACAAGATGATATAGAGGCTTCTCGCAGTGGATATCTCCAGTCTGTGTGAATATTACATTTTTTTTAGATAATAAAATATAATATCCCGGTCTTTGCTTAAAAAGAACTACAAACAATTATTACAAAGATCCACTTCAGAAGAGAGTGTAGTTCAAGACAAGTTGAACACACCAAACAAGAGAAGAGAGGACCCAAACTGAGAAAAGCAAAACAAAATGTGGAGCTAGAAGGCCTCGTCAAGGCATAGGACTAAAGTTCGAAGCCAATGCATAGATCAATGACAATATCCTTGCACGAAGAGGTTTCTCCAAAGCGGTGCCCCAAGGAGGATGCGACGTGGATCGCCGCCATCGCTCGTTCGGAACCGAAGCAAGGTTTTCACCCGTAGAATATGGTAGGGAAAGAAAAGGGGTATGCTAAAACAACGCCTCCAAGAAGGGGAACGACGACAAACGGCGTCGCCGTTGTCAGTCGTGGGAATATTACATATATTGTTGGTCGCGAGAACGTGTGATTAACATCATGGTGTTTGCAGTAAACCCATGCATGGTCTGCCTCTGTGGTGCCCATTTCCAACAAATTTAAACCTGAATGTGTTCACTTTAACAAAGAAACCATCCAATGCTTTACCGGTTTCTCGCTTGATGATTCAATTACCTCTAATAGCTACTCCCCCTTTTCATATAATAAGGTGATTTGATTTCTTTTAGTTATTTTTTTAAGTTTGATTCACTTTATAGAAAAACATAACTACTTAAAAAAGTTTGATTTAGAAAAAAAAATCAAAACATCTTGTAATATAAAATAGAGGGAGTACTATGGATTAGGGTGAGACCACTTCAATTCTGCTTCAAGTGAATAATAAACCATGTAACATATACATGAACTACGAAGACCACTACGTACGTAATATAATGGAGCTTTCACGCCGAGTAAAACGGAGCGGAGCTCAGTTCCAACAAACTGGTTTAGTTCTGAATTATTTTCACTAGCTCATATATAGTTCGATGAGTTGCTTCAATCACAAGAGGCAGATGGTTTGAAGTGTTGCACTCTCTCTCTATATATTTCTATATAACGAGTAATTTTGTGGTTAAAGATGCATGGATGCAAAAATGCCACCTTAAATGCTGAAGAAACATGGCTGTTCATATGCCCTTGTGGATATAGAGGTATGATTTCTATCTATTATAAAAATAAAATGCTGAAGAAAGCATATCTTTGGAGATTAAAGCTAGCTAAGCTTCGTATAGTGAACTGGAGTAGATTCCTGCAAAGTGCAAACAGGCATGAGGTTGAATTTCCTTCTGCAAGGAGCTGCACTCGCGACCTAATGGCGGCTAGCTTTGCATGCAGATTTAGGTGTACTGATGATTCTGTCAGAGTGCGCACCGGAGCCACAATTTTAGATACTGGGCCTACAAAACCCAAAAGACTATAGTCTGATGGGTGATGACCGCCCCCACCTTGTGGGACTAAACCCAACAATCTCTCCGTCACATCAACCCATGTGTCCCCGAAGACTTGTTACCTGGCCTCTCCATCACGTGACCTATGGCCGTCACATCAACCCATGTGACCCCGAAAACTTGTTACCTGCCCTCTCCATCACGTGACCCATGGAAATTGTTCCGGGTTCCAAACCTCTGATACCGACCCATGGAAATTGTTCCGGGTTCCAAACCTCTGATACCACTTGTCAGAGTGCGCAGCCCGGCCACCAACCGTGGGCCACCCAGGTCATATTGGGCCTGATCCACCACAGGCCCAACCGGAGCCACAGCTTTAGGTCCTGGGCCTATACAATCCAAAAGACTAGTCTGATGTATGAGGACCGCCCCCACCTTTTAAGTTGTGCTTCCCCATCATCAATTACCGATGTGGGACTAAACCCAACAAATTTTGTGTTCTCAGCAGTTCAGCAGCATTCACTTGAATAGTTCAAGATGTCATGGGGTGCTCTTTCCTATTTTATGATGAGTGGAACATGCTTAATGGTGAAGAACGCAGAACAAAAAATTTTTGAAAAAGAATTAAATAGTGCTAGTGAAATAACAATATTGAACAAGACTGTATACATTAAAAACACATGGTCCACATATGTTTTGCCATGATGTCATTATGATCAAAACATATATGAGCTTGTTGGTTTATTCATATCGCCATTAAGTGGCGAAGCCAGGATTTAGGTATAGGGGGTGCTGGCCAGGAGACGTAAGAACTCATCAGCTCCTCGGTAGATAATATAGTGTGGATCTTAGAGTATAAAATTGAACTTATTTTAGAATGGAGGATGTATGTCTGAATGTATGTTAATATAGCATGAAAAGAACCATTTTTAAAGTCACTAAATAGCACCAACTTTACTCAATACAGAGTGACACACGATATCATTTCTATTCATCCTTTTTAATTTTGGAGGCTTGCAACCACATCGCTTAGTTACGTTAATAGACTTGCAACCACATCGCTTAGTTACGTTAATTAACTCAGGTAATACGTAAAGCTAAAACCTATTGGACAGCTAGGTAGGTATAGGCTCAACTTGCAACAAATTAATGAGCTAATTTTATAGATTAGATGGCTAATCACCCGGGGGTGGGGTTTGCAGCGCATGGGGATGGGGGTGCCAGGCCCACCCCGGCACCCCCGATGGCTTCGCCACTGTCGCCATTAAATGCAACTTGTTTACATGGGAATATATTGTTGGCAGTTGTGTTGTTCCTTGCAAATCAATGAGGAGAACAATTTTAGAAGCTATATTACAATTAATGGTGTTGAAATAAAAACTAATACCAAAACATTCAAGTTGGTATGAAATTTGGCATACATGAGCTAAGTAGCGTGCCAACGACATGTCCTAGCATCATAGGGTTGCCTATGTGGATTAAGCGCGTGCAGCCGAATGGTTGTCTCTGCAGTGATATGTGATCTCCAGGTTACACCTGAACTCCCTACACCTCCTTTTCCTACCAAGGATTACCACTGAAAGAAAATGGAACCCAAGCTAAAATCAATAATAATTAAGCATGTGGATTTTGTTTGTGTGCATCTCTAATTGGTGCAAACTAATTAATCCGGGCCGGGAGCGAGTGCCATGATCAATTACCTTGATAATTATGCATGGACATTGGTCAATCTTGCTGCTGGGCACCAGGGTTTGGGAACTATATTTTATAAGAGTATTAGTAATTTTTTTAAAAAATGTCCCCAATGTAAAAACTTGTGTACTTTGATCTGGTCTGAACAAAAAGGCAAGGACTTATAATTTGATGTTTGGTCTAGAAGTACACATGGTACTTGGGCGGGGATTTTGTTTTAGATAATGTGCACTAGCTCGCACAAGCACCTCACAAATGGCAAGAGCAACTCTTTTGATAAGTTGATGAATATTAATAACACACATGGTGAACATATTTTTAATGGCTGGCTAATGTTACATTAGAAGCACCTCAGAATTTGATCGTTACTTTTAGTTGTTTTGTATTGGTCAAAAATGAACGAACTACCATGGCACTACCTTCTCCTATAGAAATACACAGGATGTGAATGCCAGATATATAGAGGGAAGCACTATACACTTATCATCGACACCTGCTATTGTCAACTATGTCTCAGACAAAAGCAGGACGCCATCAAGTTGTAACACCAATAGCATCACAACATCTATGCTCCTTGTTGCATGTAATCTCATGGACTGCAAGAAACTGGTCACGGCAGTCTTGAATTCCTGGGGCCTCTCCTTCTTACCGAAGGCCGTGTTTAGTTCACCCCCAACTATCCCAAACTTCCAACTTTCCATTACATCACATTACATCCAAAACTTTTCTACACATAAACTTCTAACTTTTTTTCCAAACTTTCAACTTTCCCCAAACTTCTAACTTTTTTTCAGGAACTAAACACAGCCGAAGTAGTATTTCACTGTCTTGCATGGCCTGTCTCTTCTGGTTCACAGCTTCAGTAGTGATAATTCTAGGAGACTTTTGTTTCTAGCTTAGCTCTATGCCATGAACAACCATACCTTGTTATTTATCATTGAGTTACTGGTGTGTACCAGACATGCATGTTCTTGATCTGGTGGCATAAGTATATATAAATATAATCCATTAAATGCCTTGTAAGGTGGGTAGAGTTATTATGGAAATGCTATACTGTTATATATATTCATGTTCATGAACCACCATGATGTCATCATCCCCTTACACAAGGTAGTACAACATTGGTGATGGGCTAGAGTATATGGTATGCCATGTGCAGGGAATAGCGCTCAAATTATACAAAAGAATATTGTAATCCAGTACCAGTTTTTGAAGCACTTCTGTGGGAGCCATCGATATATATTTTTTCCTTTCACAGTGTATCTCTAGTCCCGTGTTATAAAAGGATAATTTTAGCATCATTGATAATGTACTGTATTTTATAGTGTAAATTTTGGTACCTTTACGTTCTAAGTAAGGTACCAAAATTTCTAATGTAAAATCTTGTCTTCAAGTATTTTCTCAAGTACTATAAAATTTCTCGTTATAAAAACATATGTATGTTATTAGTTGGGAAAATAATGAACAGTGGTGTTTGTAGTTGAGCTCCTTTAGATGCACCGTACTCATGTTCACGGCTGCTGTGCTATTCTATTTTTCAGAGTTATCATGTTAATTATTCTCCATTTTGTGTGATACTGTGGTGCTATCTCGTTTAGGATTAACTGAAGAAGAAAATCGTAGTAAGCAGAACCAACCTCCAGAATTGAATAATTAGACTATTTTTTGGATGGTAGGGCCGTAGGGGAGTATATCTGTTAACCTACAGTTTAAAGCCAGCATGTCTCTCGGTTAAATTCAGACTACTTTGCAAATAGAAAATCATGGTAGAATACATGAGTAAGTGAGTAATATACTTATCTCTCCATATATAAAATTTCTTAAAAAAATTGGGTATTCCTGGGAATTCTCATTCAGGACTTGTCATGTGGTGCCCGCCACCAATGTACACTGCATATCATGGCACATGATGGAAGTCATTAGTTCTCATTCAACGACTGTGAGTGGCCGAGAAGCCAAAATCTGTGGATCCCACAACTCCCAATGGTAGAATCTGTGAAACCATGTGTGGTTATAGTTCTTTTGTGATGAGAAATTGACAAGTACTGGAAGTGCAAGAAGTGTGTGCGTGGACTAACATTGGTCAGATTGCGACATCTGTGCCAAGACAACGGTTGTTTGGTTCATGTGTGTGCAGGTGATCGGGGTCGATCTTGGTCAACGGCGGATCGGGACTAGACTCAGGGAGGAGTTGAGGTCCAAAGCGATCAAGGATGCCGGGTGACAAGATTGGACATAAGGTTGCACACGGTGGACGAACACCGTGTGAGGAGGTCTTCGCAACGGACTTCGCAAGGTCAAGTGCAAGTGCCGGGTTCGCGAACAGAATGGAGAATGGAAGAGGAGCTTGTATACATGCACTGGCATGTGCATATGCAAGCATGGACAGTGGTGCTTCGGTTGTGCATGCGTGCACATGGCCGAATGCCATGCATGGGGGCAAGACATGCATGTGTGCATGAGGAGCTTGCTAGCCCATTGGTGCATGTGAGCTGTGATTGGTTGGCAGGGAGGCCAAGCCAATCCAGCCCTTCCTCGTGGCTCAAGATGATGGATGGATCAGCAGGCAGGGAGGCCAGGCCGAGCAGGCCCAAGACAAGACGACGGCCCACGGCATTGGCACCATGCGCGGGCAAGCGCGGGAGATCGCGCGAGGCACGCGCGCGCAGTGGACACGCGGCGGCAAGGAATTCGGCGCGTGCGGGCGTGGGGTCCACGCTGTTTCAAGTGGCTCGGAGGCGGGAGTTGTACTGGGACCCACGCGCGATTTCGCGAGCATGCGCGGGAGCAGCTCGGCGGGACGCGTGGAGGCTTTGGACTGGATGCGCGCAGGTGAGCGTGGGATCCACGCGGTGGAGCGCGCGCTCTCGCGTGCTGAGGCGTGACATGGCGGCTCGTCACTGGTTTGGAGAGGGAGCACGCGGATCAGTGCGGCGTGGAGAGTTTGGATCAACGATGTGGCAAGCATCCAGGAGGCTTCCTTCGGTTCTAAGGAAGAATGGGTGGACCAGATCCATTCTGAGTTAGGGTTTCGCCCTAGGGGTATTTGAGACAATGTCTTAGGGGTCTTAGCCTATAAATAGAGAGATGGATGCAAGGGTGGAGGTTGCTTCTTTGGCAATCCTTTTGAGATGCTCGGTGAGAGAGTTTCAGTGTGAGTTTGGAGTGAGTTTGCCCGAGAGGCTTTTGTATTAGGATTAGTTTGGAGTGTGTTTGTCCGAGAGATTTTAAGTTTGTGTTAATGTTCCTCTGAAGGTGTATGTTTGCTCCTAGTTGAGCGGTTATTTTGCATCACCTATAAATGAAATGATTTGAAGGATTTCATTTTTGCCTTGTCCATTTAAATTCCGCAATTTAAATTCCGCTTGCAATTTGAACTTTGCGATGATGAGTTTTGCTCTCTCTTCCTCACCTCTCTTCTAGTTTCGGGAATTCATTTTCTCTTCCTCCTCTAGTTTCGGGAATTCCTTCTCTCTTCTTTTTCTCTCTTCTTTTCTAGATCCGGCTTCTCTAATAGCCGCGGTTCTAGTAAGGATTTTGAGAAATCCGGCTTGATGAGTATTTTTGGGGGCAAGATTTGAATTGCTATATTCACCCCCCTCTATAGCTGTTCTTGGTCTTTCAATTGGTATCAGAGCCCGGTTAAGTTCGTTGTAACCTAACCGTGGCAACGAACGCAGCTATGGAAGAAAAATACTCTGCGAAACTATTTGTTTTCGATGGACACAATTTTGTCATTTGGAAGGCACGAATGGAGGCCTACCTCCAGTCGCAAGGGCATAATGTGTGGAATAAGGTTAAATCACCTTACACTATGCCCGATGATGCTGACATCACGCCTGCAAATATGGCTCAGGTTGATTTTAATTATCGTGCAAGAAATGCAATCATTGGTGGAATTTCTTCTGGTGAATTTAATCGTGTTCAACACCACAAGTCTGCTCATGACATGTGGACTGCTCTGTGCAATTTCCATGAGGGAAACAATGATATTCAATTGGTTCGTCAGAATCAATTTCATAAAGAATATCAAAGATTTGAGATGCACCCAGGAGAGTCCATTGATTCTTATTTCAAGCGTTTTGGAGAAATTGTTTCGAAGTTAAGATCTGTTGGAAAAGAGTTTTCTGATAATGATAATGCTCGTCATCTTTTGAATTGTCTTGATTATGGTGTTTGGGAAATGAAAGTTACTTCCATCACAGAGAGTGCTCCTCTGAGTGACCTTACCATGGACAAGCTTTACTCAAAGCTAAAAACCCATGAGATGGATGTTTTCCATCGGAAAGGCCTCAAACACTCCATGGCTTTGGTAGCTGATCCCTCTGGTAGTACTTCTTCTAATGACTCAGCTTTTGTGTGTGGTGGCTTCTCTCTTGCCGCTTTACACTCAGTCACTGAGGAGCAATTAGAGAAGATCCCTGAAGATGATCTTGCTCTTTTTGCTAGAAAATTCTCAAGAGCTTACAAAAATGTGAGAGATAAAAAGAGAGGAAAAACCAATGAACCATTTGTGTGTTTTGAGTGTGGAGAGCCTAACCACATAAGAGTGAATTGTCCCAAGTTGAAGAAGAAGAGTGACAAGACGACCAAGAAGCCCGAGGGACAAGGGCGAAAGGGGAAGAAGAATTTGATGAAGAAGGCGATCCACAAGGTCTTGGCGGCTCTTGAGGAGGTGCAGCTTAGCGACATCGACTCCGACGACGATGATCAAGAAAAGGGGGACAAGGACTTCTCCGGGATGTGCTGTCTCGCCAACAACGAGGACTTCATCAACCTGTGTCTCATGGCACTTGAGGATAAGGATGACTCATCGGAGCATCCTGAGGTATGTCTTGATGATATCCCTTCCTTGGATGGTTCTCTTTGTGATGATTTTTGCTCAGATAATGACTCTGTTGATGATGAACTAAGCAAAGAAAGAATGGCACACTTGATGATTGAAATTAGTGACAAGTATAGGTCTTCTAAGTATAAAATTGAGAAACTAAAATCTGAAAATGATGGAATGGCGCTAGAAATTGCTAGGCTTAGATCCATGATTCCTGAGGAGGATACCTGTTCTACTTGTGCTTCATATCTTTCTGAAATTAATCTCCTCAAGGATAAGTTGAAATCATGTGCTTTAGGAGCTGGGAATTCTTCTAGTGCTAGTGCTGCTTGCTCTACTTGCTATGAAATGAAAGTTGATATGGGTTTGCTTGAGATGGAATTGAAAGAACTAAAAGAAAAATTTGTTCATGATAGGATTGGTAGGTGTGAAAATTGTCCCATTCTCACTAGTGACAATAATGAATTAAGACAACAAGTTGCCATGCTTAGGACCAAGAATGATTTGTTAGAATCTTTTGCTACTAAGGAACCTATTCATTTTTCATGTGCTAATTGTGCTATCCTGGAAACTGAACTAAAAGATGCTAAAACTGTCATTGATTCTATCAAATCTATTGATTCTTGTTCATCATGCATTTCTCTGAAAGTTGATCTTGAGTCTGCTAAGAAAGAGAACTCATACCTACAACAATCTTTAGAGAGGTTTGCTCAAGGAAAGAAAAAGTTGAACATGATCCTAGACCAATCCAAAGTGTCCATAAACAATCAAGGTATAGGCTATGATTTTGCTGAGTCTTTGAGGATAGGTACCCATGAGATTTTAGGTGTCACAGATGGGATGATAGAACTAGCTCAAAAACCTATAACCTTCAAGTCTGCAGGTTTCATTGGAAACATTAGTTCTAGTACACCCAAAACCTCAGAACCAAAGATGGTACCTATGACTAGCAAGTCTAAGCCTGTAGAGTTACCTAGACCCAAAAATCCAAAACAAGTTGAGCACAAGCAAAACCAGAAACAAACCATGCCTGTAGAGAAAACCAAGTATGAGTGCACCTATTGTGGGAAAGCTGGTCATTTGGTAGGTTTCTGCTTTAGAAAGGCTAGAAAAGAGCGACAAGAACGTCTTAGGACTAGAAGAGCTACTAGAGTCCCTGAGAGGTTCGAGTGTGCGTGTCATTGTCGTTCAAGTGGTGTATCTCGCTTTCCTTGCTGAGATGTGTACCCTCGACGTGACCTAGCAAGGTTGGGGCAAAACAGACATGGTCATCTTGCATATAATTCTGCTCATAACACTAAAGATGCTTGTACTCCTCGCATGGTTCAGTACTGGATTCCTAAGTCATTTCTCACTAACCCCAGTACTGAATCATCGAGATCTGCTGTGTCTTTCTTGTAGGATTTTGGAGTGGGGAGAAGTAATTCTTGGCTTGTGGACTCCGGTTGCTCACGCCACATGACCGGTGAAGCCAAGTGGTTTACTTCTCTCACTCGTGCATCCGGTGATGAGACCATCACTTTTGGGGATGCGAGCATTGGACGCGTGATGGCTAAAGGAACAATCAAGGTCAATGACAAATTCATGCTGAAAGATGTGGCACTAGTAAGTAAGCTTAAGTACAATTTGCTCTCTGTTTCACAACTCTGTGATGAAAATCTGGAAGTTCGTTTC
This sequence comes from Oryza sativa Japonica Group, assembly GCF_034140825.1. Lineage (NCBI taxonomy): Eukaryota > Viridiplantae > Streptophyta > Magnoliopsida > Poales > Poaceae > Oryza > Oryza sativa. Next base: position 25,618,325 of record NC_089040.1, on the reverse strand, counting down.
AAAAAGGACAGGTCTCGAGTTCTTGATGCTTCTGAATCTCCTGTTTTTGACATTTCTCGAGTTGGTCGAGTTTTCTTTGCTAACTTCGACTCTTCTGCTCCCGGTCCTTCTCGTTGTCTCATTGCCTCAGAGAATAGGGATTTGTTTTTCTGGCATCGACGTCTTGGTCATATTGGCTTTGACCACTTGTCTCGCATTAGTGGTATGGATTTGATTCGGGGTTTGCCTAAGTTGAAAGCTCCGAAAGATCTTGTGTGTGCACCATGTCGTCATGGGAAAATGACATCTTCCTCCCACAAGCCTGTTACAATGGTTATGACAGATGGACCGGGACAACTGCTTCACATGGATACGGTTGGTCCTGCTCGGGTCCAGTCAGTTGGGGGGAAGTGGTATGTCTTGGTTGTTGTGGATGATTTCTCTCGCTACTCTTGGGTCTATTTTCTTGAATCAAAGGAGGAATCGTTTGGCTTCTTTCAGTCTCTTGCTCGTAGTTTGGCTTTGGAGTTTCCTGGTGCTCTTCGAGCCATTCGCAGTGATAATGGCTCTGAATTCAAAAATTCTGCATTTGAATTTTTCTGTGATTCTTCTGGAGTCGAACACCAGTTTTCTTCGCCATATGTCCCACAACAGAATGGGGTGGTTGAGAGGAAGAACCGCACCCTTGTGGAGATGGCACGAACTATGCTTGATGAGTTTACGACTCCAAGAAAGTTCTGGACTGAAGCTATTTCTGCTGCTTGTTTTATCTCCAATCGTGTGTTTTTGAGAACTATCTTGCACAAGACGCCATATGAGCTCAGATTTGGTCGTCGACCAAAAGTTTCACATCTTAGGGTCTTCGGTTGCAAATGCTTTGTTCTTAAATCTGGAAATTTGGACAAGTTTGAATCTCGATCATTGGATGGCATTTTCCTTGGCTATGCTACTCATTCTCGGGCTTATCGAGTTTATGTTCTTTCAACTAACAAAATTGTGGAGACTTGTGAAGTCACTTTTGATGAGGCTAGCCCAGGAGCTAGACCAGAAATTTCAGGTGTTCTAGATGAAAGCATCTTTGTGGATGAGGATTCAGATGATGATGACGATGATTCCATTCCTCCACCTCTAGACAGTACACCACCAGTGCAAGAAACCGGTTCTCCTTCGACTACATCACCTTCAGGAGATGCACCAACTACATCATCTTCAGCAGCTGAGGAGATTGATGGTGGCACATCAGGACCGACAGCTCCCCGACACATCCAGAACCGACATCCGCCTGACTCGATGATCGGAGGCCTGGGTGAAAGGGTAACTAGAAATCGGTCTTATGATCTTGTCAATTTAGCGTTTGTTGCCTCTTTTGAGCCCAAAAATGTTTGTCATGCTTTATCTGATGAGAATTGGGTTAATGCCATGCATGAAGAGTTAGAAAATTTTGAAAGAAACAAAGTTTGGTCTTTGGTAGAACCACCCTTGGGTTTTAATGTGATTGGAACAAAATGGGTTTTCAAAAACAAACTAGGTGAAGATGGTTCAATTGTTCGAAACAAAGCCAGACTGGTTGCACAGGGTTTCACCCAAGTTGAGGGCTTGGATTTTGAAGAAACCTTTGCACCAGTTGCTAGATTAGAAGCTATTCGAATTCTTTTGGCTTTTGCTGCTTCAAAAGGTTTCAAGCTTTTTCAAATGGATGTGAAAAGTGCTTTTCTGAATGGAGTTATTGAGGAAGAGGTCTATGTCAAACAACCTCCTGGTTTTGAAAATCTAAAATTTCCAAATCATGTGTTCAAACTTGATAAAGCTCTTTATGGTTTAAAACAAGCTCCCAGAGCCTGGTATGAAAGATTGAAAACCTTTTTGCTTCAAAATGGTTTTGAAATGGGGGCAGTTGATAAAACTCTTTACTCTTCATAGTGGCATTGATTTTCTTCTTGTCGAGATATATGTTGATGACATCATATTTGGTGGCTCCTCTCATGCACTTGTTGCCCAGTTTTCTGATGTGATGAGCAGGGAATTCGAAATGAGCATGATGGGAGAGCTGACTTTCTTCCTTGGACTTCAAATTAAGCAAACCAAGGAAGGAATCTTTGTACATCAGACCAAGTACTCCAAAGAGCTCCTGAAGAAGTTCGACATGGCCGACTGCAAGCCAATCGCCACTCCCATGGCAACTACTTCATCGCTTGGTCCTGATGAGGACGGTGAAGAAGTTGACCAGCGCGAGTACAGAAGTATGATTGGCTCCCTCCTCTACTTGACTGCGTCAAGGCCGGACATCCACTTCTCTGTGTGCCTGTGCGCGAGGTTCCAGGCTTCTCCAAGAACATCACATCGCCAAGCAGTCAAGCGCATCTTTCGCTACATCAAGTCTACACTTGAGTACGGTATTTGGTACTCCTGCTCTTCTGCCCTTTCAGTTCGAGCTTTTTCAGATGCTGATTTTGCTGGGTGTAAGATTGATCGCAAAAGTACTTCTGGCACTTGTCATTTTCTTGGCACTTCTTTGGTCTCTTGGTCCTCTCGTAAGCAGTCTTCTGTTGCTCAATCAACAGCTGAGGCTGAGTACGTAGCTGCTGCTAGTGCATGTAGTCAAGTTCTTTGGATGATTTCAACTCTGAAAGATTATGGTCTGTTTTTCTCTGGTGTTCCTCTGCTTTGTGATAATACAAGTGCAATCAATATTGCAAAAAATCCAGTTCAACACTCCAGGACCAAGCACATTGAGATACGGTACCACTTTCTCCGAGACAATGTTGAGAAAGGTACCATTGTGCTAGAATTTGTTGAATCTGAAAAACAATTGGCAGACATTTTTACAAAACCACTTGATCGCTCTCGTTTTGAGTTCTTGCGGAGTGAGTTAGGGGTGATCCACCCCTATGGCTTGATTTGAGGGGGAGTTGTTTTTCTTTTGCATGCATTTGTAACATATTGCATCATGTTTACTTTATGCATTGTTTTATACACTCTTCAATTGAGCTTTGCTTGTTATCTCTTGGTCATCACTATGCTATGCATGTATCACTCTTATGCTAGTTTGATCTCTTGTCTAGCTTTCATTTGCTTAAGTAGCTTGTGTGATCATGTTATGCTGTTCAAGCTTGTTGAAACCTGCTTAAATTGACTATTCATTTGAACTTAATCAATGTGCAATGCTTGCTCTAGAAGTTTGTTTAAATTGAAGTATCCCTCTCATACTCATGCCATGTTTACATTCTTTTTGCAATAACTGTCAGTACATGCTTATGAATGCTCATGCTTATGCGTCCATACTTTGTATCAATCATGCTTTACAAGCTTTATCTCTGTTTTTGTCCGGGCTACTGAGTGCGTTTACGCATGAGTAGTGCCGAAGATAGCACTGAGACAGCCTGTAATCTGAACTCTAGCTGGAAAACTTGATTGAGGTCAGACGGCAGTGTTTGGCACAACCATCACTTGCTGACTGATAAGATCAGGTGGACCGTCGTGATTGTGCTATTGTCTTTAAAGAAATTAAAAAAAAATCTTAAATATAAAAGTCATGAGAAAAGATTAAAAACTCATGTTCTATGCTTTGTTATCATGTTGATACTCTTTATGAACTGGGCATTAGCACATTAGCATGGGTTCATTGCTTTGATTATGTAAATCTTGCATGATTATGAGCTGGTTTGCTTCCTTTTAAGCTTCTTCTAGAAATAGCTTTGCACACTAAATCACTAATTCACTTGAAAACTTTTTGCTTGCTGGCGATACTAACTTGATATCCATGACATGTTTCATACTTCTTATGCACATGCTTAGCTAGGCTTGAGCACATGCTTGTATCTGTGTGATCCATGTCTACCTTTTGATGCCTTTAGATAACTCTCAAAGCTCTCAAAACACTAAAATTTGTAAGTTTCATCTCATTTTTATCTTGCATTTTTGTCTCTTTTGATCTTGATGGCATCATTGACAAAGGGGGAGAGAAATTTGCACTTATTAAAACTTGCTTTAGATCTTGGTGAAAGGGGGAGTTTGGCACATAGGGGGAGCATTCTTGCATTTGCATTCGCATCCCTTTTCTTCTTGTCACTTCACTTGGTCTTGATTTTTCACGATTTCAAAATGACCAAAGTTCGACGTTTGCAAAATGGTTTACTTTGTGAATCAAAAATCAAATTTTCAAAATTTTTGCTTGGGATTGTCAATGTTCCCATCAAGGGGGAGATTGTGAAACCATGTGTGGTTATAGTTCTTTTGTGATGGGAAATTGACAAGTACTGGAAGTGCAAGAAGTGTGTGCGTGGACTAACATTGGTCAGATTGCGACATCTGTGCCAAGACAACGGTTGTTTGGTTCATGTGTGTGCAGGTGATCGGGGTCGATCTTGGTCAACGGCGGATCGGGACTAGACTCAGGGAGGAGTTGAGGTCCAAAGCGATCAAGGATGCCGGGTGACAAGATTGGACATAAGGTTGCACACGGTGGACGAACACCGTGTGAGGAGGTCTTCGCAACGGACTTCGCAAGGTCAAGTGCAAGTGCCGGGTTCGCGAACAGAATGGAGAATGGAAGAGGAGCTTGTATACATGCACTGGCATGTGCATATGCAAGCATGGACAGTGGTGCTTCGGTTGTGCATGCGTGCACATGGCCGAATGCCATGCACGGGGGCAAGACATGCATGTGTGCATGAGGAGCTTGCTAGCCCATTGGTGCATGTGAGCTGTGATTGGTTGGCAGGGAGGCCAAGCCAATCCAGCCCTTCCTCGTGGCTCAAGATGATGGATGGATCAGCAGGCAGGGAGGCCAGGCCGAGCAGGCCCAAGACAAGACGACGGCCCACGGCATTGGCACCATGCGCGGGCAAGCGCGGGAGATCGCGCGAGGCACGCGCGCGCAGTGGACACGCGGCGGCAAGGAATTCGGCGCTGTTTCAAGTGGCTCGGAGGCGGGAGTTGTACTGGGACCCACGCGCGATTTCGCGAGCATGCGCGGGAGCAGCTCGGCGGGACGCGTGGAGGCTTTGGACTGGATGCGCGCAGGTGAGCGTGGGATCCACGCGGTGGAGCGCGCGCTCTCGCGTGCTGAGGCGTGACGTGGCGGCTCGTCACTGGTTTGGAGAGGGAGCACGCGGATCAGTGCGGCGTGGAGAGTTTGGATCAACGATGTGGCAAGCATCCAGGAGGCTTCCTTCGGTTCTAAGGAAGAATGGGTGGACCAGATCCATTCTGAGTTAGGGTTTCGCCCTAGGGGTATTTGAGACAATGTCTTAGGGGTCTTAGCCTATAAATAGAGAGATGGATGCAAGGGTGGAGGTTGCTTCTTTGGCAATCCTTTTGAGATGCTCGGTGAGAGAGTTTCAGTGTGAGTTTGGAGTGAGTTTGCCCGAGAGGCTTTTGTATTAGGATTAGTTTGGAGTGTGTTTGTCCGAGAGATTTTAAGTTTGTGTTAATGTTCCTCTGAAGGTGTATGTTTGCTCCTAGTTGAGCGGTTATTTTGCATCACCTATAAATGAAATGATTTGAAGGATTTCATTTTTGCCTTGTCCATTTAAATTCCGCAATTTAAATTCCGCTTGCAATTTGAACTTTGCGATGATGAGTTTTGCTCTCTCTTCCTCACCTCTCTTCTAGTTTCGGGAATTCATTTTCTCTTCCTCCTCTAGTTTCGGGAATTCCTTCTCTCTTCTTTTTCTCTCTTCTTTTCTAGATCCGGCTTCTCTAATAGCCGCGGTTCTAGTAAGGATTTTGAGAAATCCGGCTTGATGAGTATTTTCGGGGGCAAGATTTGAATTGCTATATTCAGAATCCTCACCGGATTTGCTATGATCATGCTCCAATTTTTTGGTTTTATACTCGAAGGCATCAGGCTCTCGAGTGCTTGTCCTGTTTGTTTCTTAGACTTGAGTTCCTGGTGCCTCCATTTCCTACACCGATTAGTACTAAAATACCCTCCATGTCTTTCTACTACCGTTATATATATGGCCAAGACCTTTTTAAGATACTGCATCGCATCTCTATTTATAGGGATAGAGTTCTTTTACGATACACCATACTAGTTTGTAAAGACCCACCATGCAGGGTCTTATGGCCATAAGGTACAGTAGTATATGGGAAATCTAGACGTTCATTTGTACAGGTAAACCCACCATGCCGTCCTTCCCTGCCGCACGTTGGTTTGCGAAGAACCCTTAAGAATTATGTAGGGATTACTGGTTGTATGTACATCCCTAGTTGGTAGATTACTCACTAAGAATTATGCATGGATGTATGGTGTGTTGCGTGAGTTGTGTTTTGGGTACTATTTCTGCACAAGGTTTGGGAACTACGTAGTTGGTGTCCCGTAGCATAATGTGTACTACCTCCGTTTCAGCTTATAAGACGCTTTGACTTTGGTCAAGTTTGACTAAGTTTATAAAAAAATATATTTTCAACCCAAGATAAATTTATTATGAAAATATATTCAATTATTATTGATTTAATGAAACTAATTTGGTATTATAAATATTCTTATATTTGTTTATAAACTTAGTCAAACTTAAAGTGGTTTGACTTTGACCTAAGTCAAAACGTCTTATAACCTGAAACAGATGGAGTACTTCTCAAGAGAAGCAATGTTCTCTTTCTGTATAGAAAAAACAAAATAATACCTATTCAACATACAACAGTTTTGGGTGAAAAGCTTTTAAAAATAATTATAGTATAATTGAAGTGTAATCTGCATGCGACCCCGGCTAGCACAACATAGGTCAGGAGTTTGACCCTGCCTCGCTTGCGAGCTGTGTAAAAACTATTTTCCCTCTCGCATGAATCATGAGGCAATCCGACGGTCACTTATAAAAAAAAAAAGGGAACATTTTTTAGCAATTCCCAAAAAAGCACACATAGAGTGTTTACAATCTATTAGATTAACTATAGATAAATTGGAGCTAGTAGTTGGCTATACTATTAAACTTGCTCTAGGAATCTTGTGGTGGCAGGTATGCATTTCCAGTGCCTCGTCTTCCTACAAACCTACTAGTTTATTGTCTAGCTTACATCGAGAGCCAAACCTACAACAAATTCTCATGCATTGGCCAGCCTCTTCTAGCAATTCAGCTGACAGCTTCAGTTCTCTAACGATACTAAAAGGAGCTTTTTGTTCCTAGCTAATTAGGCCAACACCATGCACAAGCATGAAGACCTTGTTATATAGTATCACATTGAGTATTTAAGTTAGGGCCAGGTATGTGCACTACATACATGTTCTTGATCTGATGACATAAGTATGCATAATCAATACAGCCCAATGCATGTAAGAGTAAGGCTAATAATACAGCCGACCTGTTGGCTATAAGGTTCTTTGCAGCCTTCTCTTAGCCTATCTATATAATAGTTAGCTCTTTATAATTAATACAGGGCCCACTTGTCTCTTTCACAGATTTTTTTGGTTCTTGTGTCTAAGCCGGCTGTAAGTTTACAGCCCGTTTCTCCTCTCTCTCCTCTCTTTTCTCCTCCACCTCAGCATTTAGCCAGCTTATAGCCTACTATTATACTTGCTCTAAGGTGGATAGAATTATTACATGGACATGCTGCTACCAATATCCACTCATCATTCATGTCTGTTAATTTACCACCTGATAGCATATAGTATATAGCAACCCTTTTACATACGTAAAGCATTACAACGTTAGAGATGGGGCTAGATACTGGTGGAGAAAGGGGCTTTACTCCTGGTTCGTAACCCCCCTTAGTCCCGATTTTTAAACCGAGACTACCAATCCGGGACTAAAGATAGAAAAGATCACTATCTTTAGTCCCGGGTGAAAAAACCGGGACTAAAGATAGAGATAAGGTCAGTGGAGGAAGAGGTGAAGAGATAAGGTTGCCCGTCTCCTCCTCCTCGATCTCGCAGATGGCAGATGCCTCGTACTCTCCGCCACGATCTTTTGTTCCGGTTGGTATTACCAACCGGGACTTTTTTGTTCCCGGTTGGTAACACTAACTGGGACTAAAAATAGATCTTTTTTTCCGGTTGGTGTTACCAACCGGGACTAAAAATAGATCACCAACCGGGACTAAAGATTAAAAAGCAGCTCTAAACTTTTGAACCGGGACTAAAGATAATCTTTAATCCCGGTTTTTATTGCAACCGGGACTATTGTGGATTTTGGCTAACCGAGCAAAGATAGTTTCTCCACCAGTGAGATAATGGCTTGAATCACTGAGTTAGGGTTGATGGCTTGATGCGTTTCTTATATTTGATAGATTTTGGTCGATATGTTCTGATGCTCAAAGGTGTTGGCTTGCGGAAAATGTGAGTACATTAACTAGCGTTTAACTGAACCAGCAAAGCCTGCTTCTGGCTCTTCTAACATTTTCTGGCACACTGTGATGTGAGTATATATATATTTGCACATCTGTATTTCTGGATATTTCGATAAAAAAAAAGACGAGATTTGGAGGGAGAGACGTCCCTCCAAATATTATTTAAGAAGAAATTATGAGCGTGTTGGGGATTGAACATTGGACCTTGAGATTGAAATCACCCACCCGTTGCCACTGCATTATCAATTACATCTCTTTATGTTTTGCTACTGAACATAGAACTGGTTTCTGTATAAATTTCAGATCCACGGCAGTATTTGTTTTCTGACATACACGGTCTAGAGTTGAATTCAATTGGATCCATTTATTTGAAATCAGTCCTAAGTTTTCCTAGAAGTCTTAACAGCTTTAAAAGATCATGTCACCAATTTTTTCCCCTACTATTCTTAACATTTCTTCATAGCGCCTTGGCGATACATAATTGTTATCAAATTCAGAGATACCATTAAATTTGATTCAGAGAAACTATTTTATTTGCTGTAGATATGTCAAAGCGTGATGTGAGACATCACTCATCCAATTATAAGTCCTCCGTCCGAGCACAATGGGAGATACCAAATAACATATGAAAATGCAGAAAACTAAACCACCTTGCCGCCTTGTTCATTCTCCTCTTTACCTTTTCTTTGCTCGTTTGCACTAAAATGTGTATTGTTGGGAAAAACGTATTTAAGCTCCCCTATTGCCTTCACTCGTTGTAAAACACGGACATTTAGCTAGCATATAAAAGAATTGACATCCACTACTACGAAACAAACTTACGCTGGTAGTCAAAATTAATTTTTGCAGACGGCCAAACAATTGGCCAGAGAAAATATGCGATCTTCATAGGCGGAGATTTGACAAAAATAAAATTGATTTTCACATGCGGCTAGGTTGAGCTGAACTCCTATGCAAATTGATTTTCTTATGCGGCAAGGTTTAGCCAACCACTAAAAAAGATGATTTTTTGGCAAAAAAAAAAGAAAAGAAAAGAAGAAACAAATCGCCAAATCTTCTTTTTTGCCTGCAATTTTTCCAAAACCACAAATTTCTTAAACTCTGGACCAGGGAAATCGCCAACTAAATTTGAAAATGAACTTCCTTAAAAAAAATTGAAAATGAACATGAACATCATCAGTGGCAACAGAGCATCAACATCAGCAGATCACTCAGAACAAGACTGCAAACATCAACAGGGGTCTCATCGTTATGGTAGCACTCATTGCTCCTGTTGTAAAGATATTTAATTATTTGCCACTCTTACAAGTGGTAGTTTAGAATTTATTAGACCTATATGCCATAGACATATGAAGTTCCACATATCGTACACTGCGAGTGACAAAATTTTGATTGTCACAAATTAAAAGTGATAAATAGTTAAATGCCCTGTTCTAATAGTAACCCTAGTCGCAGGAAGACGAATGAAGCTAGCACAATGCGGCTGCCAAGGGTGGAGACAACGTGGGGGCGGGGAGGTCTTTAGACCCCCCTACCTCCTAATAGATCATTAGAGTCCCCATAATACCCCCTTAGATTAATTCTAATCCATATATTTATAGATGAGAGACTAATATAGATTTTGTTTGAGGTTGTTAGAAGGCTTAAAAGGCTAAGAAGTCCCAATAATTCCTAACCCAACCCTAAATCTATCTTAGTTGCTTTTAGTCATTTTGGTTTAGCCTCTGCTATAATTTTAACCTGCCTCCGCCACTGGCGGCTGCTAGAGAAGGAATTAAATTTGAAAGTATACTATTTATTTATTTTTTTCATAAATATCCGAGATGTAAAATTTTTAGCATAAATATATCGTCGTCGCTGATTGAAAGAGCGAAATCGAAACGATATCGCTAACCCGTTAAGCGAAAATGACGACAACGTGACACTTTGTCACGGTCTCGCAGAATCATGGCGCGATTCCGCCGGATCCGCCACGGTATCGCAACAGTAGGTCGCGAGACCGGCGGTCTCGCTTCATCACCTTGCGAGATGGCCTGATATGACTCATGATCAGTGGACGATTAACGGGTGATTAACGATTAATTAATTACTAATAATGTTAGTTAAAGGAGTAATAGTAATTAATTAATTGCTAATTACACTAATTAATTTATTGATAGCGAGAGTACGCGGGTTAGGTAAGCGAAGTCGCGGTGCGAGACCGAGCGGTTTCACGCACACCTCGCGCGACGTCGTGCATAGTAACGCACGATTTTACGCTTTCATTTCACGACAATGGTATATTTCTGTAAATATTTTTCTAAATGAGCGTATTTATACAAAACCAATGAAAAAGAGGTATATTTTCAAATTTAGCGAAAGGACAGATCTGTTAGAGGTTACATGGGATTGCTTTTACCACTATTCCACACAGTCACTGCAACTTGGGAACTAATGCTTCCAGTTAAGAGAAACATGGCAGGTGGCAATGTGGCATGCAGAAATCTGTGCAGTGGACAGTCCACCTCGATACCGTGACTCCCCATGGTAGAATCCTCACCAGATTTGCTATAAGCACGCTCCAAATTTTTGGTTTTCTATTCGATGGCACTAGGATTTCGAGTGCGCAGCCTGATTGTTTCTTAGACTTGAGTTCCTGGTGCCTCCATTTCTTATAGGTACGCTGATTAGTGCTGAAATATATATTCTCCATGTCTTTCTAATACCGTTATATGATCGAGACCTTTTAAGATATTCCATTGTATCTCTGTAGTGGTAACACCTTTGATAAATCCTAGCCATTGATTATTTATGTGCTTTCTAATTAAAATACATGTGGCCCATTCAAATAATAAATGACAGCAAACACAAAAGGAACAGGAACAGTGGGCAACAGCATGCGGCCGGCAAGTTTGGTGTACAATCCATTTTATATTTTATATATTAAGTTTTTTTTACTGTGCAACAGCTTGGTTGGGTACTAAATCAGGTCCGTTCATAGGCCACGATCTAATGACGGCAATTGACCGGTACCACCAGGTACCGTTAACTCTGTTATGCGGTACCAACCAAAGGAAAGAAGGTGGGAGGATAAAATCGTATTTTCGTGATGTAAATGAGCCATTGTCATCTTATGCACTTTCTTTTCAGTCGAGGATTCGAAACTCAAACCCTAGTTTTGTAATGTCAAATCGCTGAGGTGCCCAAAGCCGGAGGTGAGCAATCGATGGCTGCATAGGGGTTTGTGCTCCTGGAGACCCTTATAGTGGCAGTGGTGGCGGCGATGGTGCTCTTGGAGCCCCTCGTTGCAGGAGGAGTGGTGCTCCAGGAGTTTTCCGTAGAGACGGCGACGGCACTCCCGGAGTTGTCCGCAACGATGGCGGTTACCCCATCGTCGACGTCCGTGGTAGTGGAGAGTTTGGGTAGTAGTCAGCGATGCGGTGAGCGTGTGAGGGGGAAAACGATTGTGGTGGTGTCAAACTTGGGGTGCGATGGAGGAATATCGCGCGTTGGGGTAGAAGATTGCATGAGACTTACTTACTTCTCACCCGATTATACCCTCCCAGATTCCATGCCCATATTAAGTTCGGTACCTAGGGGTAAAGACTTCCTCAAATGTACAAAATTATTGCCCACTATACTTGGGTTTCATCATTCTTGTCATCTTGTGGGAACCATGCGCGCATGCATTAAATGGATAAACTTAAGGACACTTCTTTGAATGTTACTTATTTATAGTGGATCTAAAGTCTATGTGCAATAAAAAATACCTATGTTGTTTGTCACGAGAACTTAAAACAATGGCGTTTGCAATTAACCCATGATCTGTCGTGCCCGTTTATGACAACTGTAAATCTTACCTGAATATTCATTTCTTAAAAAACTATCCGATGTGTTCATCTGTTTTTCTTGTTGGATGACCGAATTATAGTAACTATTTTTTTATGGAAATTACAGCGGGTGTTGACACCAGCCTAAACTTTTATTAATAATGGTAAAAGCATTTACATGAGAAGGGTTACATGGGAAAGGGGGGGGTGCTGAAATTATGGGTTAATTACAGAGAGATTCAGCGACCAAGTATGGAGCTGTTGTTTGCAATCAAGAGACCACAATTCAATTTGGGGTTAATAAATATTAAACTGGACAACATGTTCGATTAGAAGTCATCTAGAGACCACAATTCAATTTGGGAGACCTCAGTTGGAGAGTACATTTGAGCATTAGGTGAAACTGCAGCTAGGGCACTCAGCTCCTCCGCGGCCTACCATGAGTGTGAGTTCCGCATACTGAAATCAGCTTTCCGCTGGAACGATACGGCAGACATCGCCGGCGATGCAGCCATCGTGGAGTTTTTGGCTTTGTCTTGGAAGGAATGAGCACTTGGAAACCTGATTTCTGTCTAGATTTGAGTTCCTGGTGCCTCTCCTTTCCCTACACCAATTAATAGTGTTATACCATCCATGTTTTGCACTTTTGCTACTACCGTTGTAGAACATGAGCTTGCCGAGATGTGTTATTTATCCCTAGGATATATGTAGCGGAGATATGCATTTACGCGTATGCTATATTATGGCATTCTAACATTTCGTACAAGAAGATTTGGTATATTGTCTAATGCTAACACCAACTTTTTAGGGTGGTTTAAAAATGATTGGTAATGAATAGAAGTTGATTTTGTTTTGCATTTCAAATATATGGTCCTATTCATAAAAGGTGGGCAAACTAATACGTCCAAGTAGTGAAAGTTTGCGAGAGTGTCAATTTAGTAACTTGTGATGGTTTCATAATGAGTGTTAAAGAGATCATTTTCTCTAGTTTTGCACACATACTAAAATCATATTCATGTGCATTTGGTGACATCTGGATTCATTGTATTGGAAGCTTTTGGAGACTGTGATTTGAAAATTTGTCGCTAGAGATGCCGTGAGTAACACAACTACACACAAGCAAGTGATCAGGATGTGGTTCGCTGTCTTAGGCTCTGAGCCACACATTAGTCACATTGAGTGGCCATCTAGACCTCACCAGCCGCTTCGCCGTCCAACATTGGCCATTGAAGGCTAGCCAAAAGTAGAACTTGCAATTCGCTGGTGCCTAGGTTCGCCATAGTTGCTTCCAGTGGTGGAAGGTTTGCAACCCAAGTAGTAAGAAATTAAGCCTCGTATGTCAGGCCGGCATAGTACTGAAGGTCACTTGTCCAGCGCCAGATCAGTCAGATCCTCTTTGCTTTGGCTGAGGATCACCGCTTCGACTAGCGACCAGACATGGAGATATTGAGAAATCCATCGTTTAGATATACGGAGTATCAAGTTACAACATTAGGTAATGTATTGTTTGGTTATCATACTTGTGAAGGAGATGCATGACCATCTTGCCATGAGGATCAGCAATACTTAAATTTTAGTTCCCTTTGCCTCCCTTTCCTATTGCACTTCATCAGTTCACCGTGAAATACAAGACATTGGTTATACTAGCAGAGCTACAATGCTCATGAGCTCACCCTGCTGCTGTCTTTCCCTTGTACTGGACATTTTGGCACACGTTGTGCGCCCTACCAGATAGCAACTGTGTGTAATAATTAAACCCAAACAAATCAATTCATTTTATTTAATTTGTGTGTCAAAATAAAAATGTGTCGAAAGTAACTATACAAAATTAATATCCCATAGGCAAAAAAAATAAGTATCAAGTATATAGAGCACACCAGATTGCTTAAAATATTTTTGCTAGTCACTAAGCAAAGAAAAACTTTAATCTATTGGAAGTTCCAATTTCCAGATAAATTTGTAGGGGAAGACATTATTTACTTTTAAAGCATTATAACGAGAGCGGGCAGTGAAGATACAGATTTTACAAATGGGGACAATTTCGTTCGTGCCCCTACTTTTATCTTCAGTATTGATTCTGCTCCCGTTTTTTAGGGTTTTCGTTTTTACCCTCGTTTTTTTAAAAACGAAACGACATATTGCCCCTACTTTGGATGGACAAATTAATGATGATGAGTATTTGATAAAAGGACATTTATACCCTTACTTCATTTCTTGTTGCACATTCACTAGTACACAAAAGATTTTTCCGTGTGGAGGCTCCGCTCGTCTGCACCCAGGTGTCTGCGAAAATCTATATTTTCGTGTGCTAGCGGCCCAACCTTACGGGATAATCCATCTTCCCGTGCGGTCGGGTTAAGTGGATCACATGGGATAATCGAATTACCCTGTGCAATCAAATTATACTGCTCGCACGCAAAAAAAAGGAATAAATAAATAAAATCGAAAACCCTAACCCTAACCATAGAATCGCCCGCTGCTGCCGCTCATGGTCACCGTCGTCCTCGCGTCGTCACTGTGGTCGCGCCGCCACCGCTCCCGTCGTTGTCGTCGTGGTCATGCCATCACCACTCCCGGCTGCCACCGCTCATGGTCGCTGTCATCCTCGTCGTCGCCGACGTCGTGCTGCTGCCGCTCCAGTCGTCGTGCCGCCGCCGCTCCCATCGTCGTCGCCGTGGTCGCCACCGCCGCTCCTGAGCCCGTCGCTCTTGGCTGCTGCCGCTCCTGAGCCCACCTCCGCCGCGACCGTCTGCCGTCGCCGCTCTTGGGCGCCTCCTTCTCCTCGTCGTCGTCGGTGCGACACGGATCCGGCCGGTCGCCCGCGCGCGCCTCCTGCTCTGCGAGCCGGGTGCCTCCCGTGCCCTGTGTGCTTGGTGGGGAGGGGAGGAGCTAGAGGAGAGGAGAGGAAAGGCAGAGAGAGAGATGAGTGATTGAGGGAGAATAAAAGGGAAAAAGGAAGAGAGAAGATGAAAAATGTGAAGTGAGTGAGAGGGAAAAGAGGGAGTGCTATTTGTTGGCAACTTTTTTTGGCCAGAAGACAATTACGATCGGGACACCTAAACGCCTTGTGGTGATAAGGAGTCGCCATTCACCCGATCTAGCCAAACGGCCAAATCAAGATGGGTTTTGTAGAAAACGACTAAACCTACTAGCGAAGCCGATTTAGAGATTAAAATCAGCCTCTAGGCTGATTTAGATCAATATGAGGATAACTACTCGTCTTGTGGGCAAACGGAAGGTTTATGGGACAAACCTACAAAGAGGTAATCGCATTCTCGCAGCGACGGCGGACGATTTACGGCGCAAACTGACGAAGATGGACTAAAACTAGAAGAAAGTAGAAAACATGGCTAAAAGTAAAGATAAAAGAACAATTCGATTGTGTTCGGGGGAGAGAGAGATCTCAATCGAACCGGACTTGTCCCTTAAATAGGGGTTGGTCTTGCCTCCTACAAGTCATCCTCCACGTCCAACTCGAGATAGAAACCAATAGAAACCCGAAACATACCTTCCCAAGCAAGGAAACCCGAGACCTGATGAAAACAGACTCAGGCTCGCACTCTTCCAGTCTGACCAGCCACACACCACCGGTCAGACCGGCCATCAAGCAACGGTCTAAGCAGCCAACATACGGCGGTCAAACAGGCCTTGTGGAGGAAAATGACGATTTTTCCAAATATTGGCAATAATTCCTTAATTTGAACCTAGGTGTCAAATTTGGGTGTAAACAGTATTTTCGCGTGCGGTACTGCGGTCCACTTAAGAGGCCTGCACGCAAAAATTAATTTTCGCGTGCGGGCCTCTTAAGAGTCCGCATGTGAAAATAGGAGCCCAATTTTTACAGACGCACACGAAAACGGCCCTTCTGGGAAAATTGGAGCTCCTTGTCCAGGAAAATATTTTGTGTACTGGTGATTTCTCCCTCATTTTGTACATATAGCATGGAACTTGAGTTTTTTTTTGAAGGTTCAAATATAAGAATTTGGACCGAATGTCAATAATATTGAATAAATTTGGACAGATTCAAAATGAATCATGAGGCAATCCGATGGTCACTTATGAAAAAAAAAACCAGGGAACGTTTTCTAGCAATTCGGAAAAACGCACACATAGAGTGTTTACATTGGGGAATTGGTTGCACATCCAATCTAAATAAATCGATAAAAAATTCCAAATTAATAACGCCCTCATGAATGACAAAGAAGCAACATCTCGCTCCTGGCACAATGTTTCATGAATGTCGGATAAAAAACAGATTTGCTGTCAACCACATTGTAGAAAACAGCGCCAAAGTTGTCGAGAATATGTAAGTAGTCCCAGGAACAAACATTGGTGTACGACCTCCTCTGCTTCGACGTTGCTTCGTGTAATCTTGCACATTGTATGAATCCTCTGGTGGCAGGTATGCATTCCTAGTGCCTCCTCTTCATACAAACCTACTACTTTATTGTCTAGGTTACATCAAGAGCCAAACCTACAACTAATTCTCATCATTGGCCAGCCTCTTATAGCAATTTAGCTGATGCTATAGCTTGTTGTGCAAAGGTCGGGATTCTATTCCATTACCTAAAAAGGAGCAATTCAACTGACAACTTCAGTTCTCTAATGATACTAAAAGGAGCTTTTTGTTCCTGACTTTAGGCCAACACCATGCACAAGCATGACGACCTTCTTATATAGTATCACATTGAGTATTTAAGTTTGGGCCAGGTATGTACACTACATGTTCTTGATCTGATGACATAGTATGCATAATCAATTAAAAGCACATGTAAAGTGGATAGAGTTATTACATGGAGATGCTGCTACCAATATACACTCATCATTCATGTCCGTTAATTTACCACCTTATAGCATACCAACCCTTAGAGCACCCGTAATGGTAAAGTAATGTGCTATCTATAAAACATGTACATCTCAGCAATAGACTAGATTAATAGTATACCACCTCAATAGTATATCTACACATGGGTATCTATAGCTCTCTAATCCATTGCCTCGTTTTTCTCTATAGACTATTTCCAGGTTAGTAGATAGCTTTGCTCTCTCTCTTCATTTAATCTCTTTCAAGTAGGAAAATATGCTGACATGAATCTCTTGTAGAGAGCCTATAGATAACTATTGTGGGTGCCCTTAGCATACTTAAAGTAGTACTACAGCGTTGGAGATGGGGCTAGAGAATTAATGGTTTGAATCACCGAGTTTTTTTTTTTTTGAGAAGATGCATCTCACACTCAATTAATCTTGATTGTAATTCTTACAGCCACAATTGAAGTAATACTCCGTACAATCTTGAGCAACTGAAAGCCAGGTAGAAAAACTACTCAAAGACATTCCTGCCTGAGCTAATCTATGAGCAATTTTATTCACTGATCTCCTAACCCGAACGACACTAAAGCTATTGAAAGGACTCAGCTTCAATTTCAGATCTTGTACCAGATCCATAAATCGATCTACTAACTTCCTTCTGAGCAACCATCCTCGTTACTTCCAAAGAACCAGTCTCAATAATTAGTTTAGATACTCCCAACTAATGCAAGATCAGCCATCCTGCTACAAGCTAGTAATTCCAAGGTGGTAGCGTCCTGAATACTTGGGATGATACTGTGCTACTGCCGCCATAAAACCTCCACTGTCATTTCGCATGACCACCTCCACTGCTCTAAACTTGTGTGCCATCACAAAAGCCCAATCAGTATTTGCCTTCACCCAGCTGATCGGTGGTCTTCGCCAAGTTTGTGCTGAATTGTGAACAGGGCCATTGTTCCTGGATGGCAAGTTCCATGGCCAAACCATTCTGGATCAATCTCCAGCAATGTACCTTCATTTTATTTGGAACACTTCATTTTATTCTGGAGTCTCTTGTTACGGTGAGTCTGGTGAAGGCTTGTCGGGACGGCTCGATGTGAGCGGCAAAAAAGGATCAACTCAAGTCTTGGTACACGAAGGTTCGAGCAAGTAACAGATTCGGATTGGCGTGGCATATTCGCCAAGGTGGAGTTTGTTAGAGTTTGTGTCGAATATATGTACGTAGTCGGTTACAGTTTAGGACTTGGAGTTGTACTAGGTGTAGGACTAGAGTATGAGTCGGACTCTATCCTAGGATCTCTTATAAATAGAGGTGCGTGTCTGTTGTAACCGCATGGCGACATACCATAGCGAGAGTGAGCGGCTGCCGGCGGCGACCGGCCGTATGTCGTTGTAACTCTGATACGCTGTATATGCTGGATCGGGGAGGAGCACCCGTAATCAGTGCCCTGGAGATGTAGGCCTCGGCTGAACTCCGTTATCAAATATCGTGCCTCGGTGTCGTCATCATATTTGGATCTCCTATGGCGTTTTCTTCCGCGTTTAGCTACCGATGTCGATTTCGGGGCTGGTTTTTATAACAAGTGGTATCAGAGCCTGCGGGAGATCCAAGATAGAGGTACGAAAGAGGTGCTCCACACCGCGACGACTACACAGGATATCCACGGACGGACATGGACGCAAGGTGGAGCACGGTGGCGATCAACGGAATTTGATCAATGGAATCGGACACTTCAGACAGCGGTCTGAACTGTTCGATGGCTGTAATCAACAAGGAGATGACCAGACGTGGTGCTCGGGTTGATGGCGGCCGAAGCGATTGGCGATCCAATTGGTGGGTCGGACACTTCGAGCGGGTGGCTCGGACTTTCTGGTGAGCTACTCTCAACAGGGAGACGTGGGGCCCCACGCTCGGGTTGATTGAAGCTGGAGGTGATCGGCGTTCTCAGTCGGTGGGTCGAACACTCTGGGCGGGGTGGCCCGGGCCTTTCGATGAGCTGCGTTCAACAGGGAGATGGCTAGACATAGCACTCGGGTCGTTTGGCGGCTAGGAAGACGGCATGTGATTTGTCGGCTTCGGCTCACGACTAGATTGATGGGTGATCAATCGGAAGTCGGGGCGGGTTGCGGGCTCGAGGTGGAGCAGCAACAGTGGCGACGAACTTCGGGCGGCAGGAACACGGCTTGGTGTAGTCGTCGTATAGGTGCCGACGAGATTCGACGCGGACCGGCTCCGGTGTTTGGAGGGGGCAATGACGGCAACTGCTACAGAAGGACCGGCGCTCAGGGAGAAGCGTGCGGTATGGCTGCGGCAGCAAAGTCGTGAGGCTCGACACGCACAATAGCAGGGCGCACAACAGACCAAGCTGGGTAGCAGAGTCTAACAGGGACTTGGGTTTGGCTTGGTTTTCTTCAACACAAGAAGCAAGGTGCATAGGAAGTATCGTGTAGCTGGCTGCATGTACATGGGAACTTGAGCCAAAATTGGAGAGACGGTCAACATGCATAGATTATTGGAGGAAAGCATGCATGTTGCATGCATGCAGGATCAAATCAAGCATGTGTTGGTGTTGCAATCCAAAAGGGAGCTCAGGAGTCCGGATAGGATGCAGGGACACGGTACGTGTATGCATGGATACCGAAAAAATTAGCAGGTTGAGAGGAGGAGTCCGTGGTAGAGTTGTATTCGTAATTGAACTTTGGCGGCTCATGACATCTCAACGGCTGGAGGCTCGGTGAAGCTTGAGGTTGAAGGGAGGCGCGGGTGCTATATATGTGTAGGAAGACTGGTTGATATATATAATCAGGGTAAATCAATTTCCCCGGCAACAGCGGGTGAAAATCGTTGAGGGCGTCAACGGGTTGTCTGGCAGTACAGGATATATCCAGGATCTGCGGGAATTGCATGATAGGGATATATGAAATCTGCGTCACTGAAGGAGAAGAGTAAACGCTATAGTGGTAATTTCTTCAGATGATTCAAAGCAACGGTGATTTTCTCAAACTATTAGGAATTCAGTCTACGGATGCGGGAAAGCGTGGATGTTGGATTTATTAGCTCGGTTCATAAGAGGACAAGGAAGAAAAGGTTCTCTTCAAGTTTGGTGAGTTTGATTTATCTATTTGGTGATGACATCGGTTATCTGGCCATGGATTAGATCAAGTCAAATTTAAAACGGTAGATGGAGGTGAACATGGTCTTCGGGAAGTCTATGATGTGACAGCTAGGAAGGATCCAATTTCACTTGGCAAGACGACTGTGGTGATATGAGAGAAGGTGGAGCACTGTTGCAGGTGGAGTCAAGAGGAAGAAATTACAGGGATAGCGGGAGTCTCTTGTTACGGTGAGTCTGGTGAAGACTTATCGGGGCGGCTCGGCGTGAGCGGTAAAAAAGGATCAACTCAAGTCTTGGTACACGAAGGTTCGAGCAAGTAACATATTCGGATTGGCGTGGCATATTCGCCAAGGTGGAGTTTGTTAGAGTTTGTGTCGAATATGTGTACGTAGTCGGTTACAGTTTAGGATTTGGAGTTGTACTATGTGTAGGACTAGAGTATGAGTCGGACTCAATCCTAGGATCTCTCATAAATAGAGGAGCGTGCCTGTTGTAACCGCATGGCGACATAGCATAGCGAGAGTGAGCGGCTGCCGGCGGCGACCGGCCGTGAGTCGTTGTAACTCTGATACGCTGTATATGCTGGATTGGGGAGGAGCACCCGTAATCAGTGCCCTGGAGATGTAGGCCTCGGCTGAACTCCGTTATCAAATATCGTGCCTCGGTGTCGTCATCATATTTGGATCTCCTATGGCGTTTTCTTCCGCGTTTAGCTACCGATGTCGATTTCGGAGCTGGTTTTTATAACAGTTGATTACAGGTTGACGCCTACTGGCCTACTGCGATTGCGCTCTGCTGCATATGACAGGAGCATTTCACCAAAAACACCCAAGACTTTGTGAATTGCTAGGCAACAAAATCTTCTCCATCATGTTCAGGTAACGGTATATTAAGCACATCGGTGGTGTCACACTCAAACGAAAAAACAGAAACTCTATCATTGTCCCATTGTTTTGTGCTTGATATAAATAGTTTTGATACTGTCTGGTCGCCCACCGGCTCCTTAAAACCTAGCGGTCTCTAGGAGCCCACCCATGGGATCAAATTATCTCTTTTAATTTTGATTGATTTACCATCGGTAATATGCCATAACAGGCCCTTGCTCAGCAGCTCTCTACCAAAAATAATGCTTCTCCACATATACAAAGCCTTCCTTGGACATGTAGCTTCCAGAAAGGAGCAATTTTTAAAATAGAGAGCCTTTAATACTTTGGAACACAGACACTCTGGACATGTCAAAATCCTCCACCCCTGCCTAGCAAGCATTGCTTGATTAAAAATCTTGAAATCCCGAAACCCTATGCCTCCACTCTTTGATTTACATAATCTTTGCCAAGAAATCTATTTAGTCTTCTTCTTCCCTGCTGTCGCCCCCACTAGAAATTCCTGACAATGGTGGTTAATAATTTGGAGCACAAACCTTTTGGCAATCTCTCATGGAGTAGGTTGGAACTGCTAATAGGACTGATTTTTTTTACACATCTTTTCCTGCATTCGATAAACCCTGCCCTTTAAAACCTGAAACTTTTGTCCACATCCTCTCTCTGCTATTCTTGAAGGCACCCAATTTGCTGATCTCATGGTGGACCATCTGATGGCTCAGCAATAAGAAGACCCAGGTCTTCTTTAGATATAGCATAAACAAAAAAGGGGCGTCTAAGGAATTTATTTTGACAAACAGTCAATCACAGCTTGTCTATGAAGCATTCGGTGACATGGTAATATTTGACAGTATATGTTGTGTGAACTGGTACAATATTCCATTTGTACCTTTTGTTGAAGCTAACCATCATTGCAACACAATTATTTTTGGGTGTGGTATTTTGTCAAATGAGACAATTTCTTCATATGTTTGGCTGTGGCAAACTCTTTTGGAGGCAATGCACCAAAAACATCGAAAGTCATTGATCACTGACGGGGATGCATCAACGGCGAAGGCAATTATGAAGGTTATGCCCAATACTGATAATAGATTGTGTAGTTGGCACATTGAGGAGAATATGAAACGTCACCTTCGTTGGCAAAAGCTTGCATACTTCAAGAAATTCCTTTATGATAATATAGATGCTGATGAGTTTGACAGAAGTTGGATTGAGTATAAAGACAAGTATAGATTCACTGAAAATGACTTATGAGCTGCATGACATACGAATTAAGGAAGAAGTAGTCCGTAGCATATATGAAAAGGAAACACTTCCTTGGAATGCGGAGCAACCAACAAAGCGAGTCTTTAAACTCAAGGCTGCATAGGCATCTTGATCGAAAGATGTCGCTAGTCCATTTGGTTGAGAACTATGAATTTTGCTTATCACGTATCCGTAGGAATGAAGCCAAGCTGGATGCGAGAGCCTCACAGTCTGTCCCATTCACTAGTCTACAATATGTGCTAACCCATTAGAGAAAAGTGTGGTACACATTTACACACCGACCATGTTCAAGAAGGTTTGGGCTGAGATAAGGAAGCTATATAAGTGGGAAATTGTCAATGTGACATGACAAGATGGAGCTGGTGTGTTTACTGTTGCATCAAAAAACAATAATGCTCTACAGGTTCATGTGGTGTGTAATTTTGAAGAGCAATCGACGAGTAGTGCCAATTGCCATTACCAAAAGATGGAGTATGACATTATCCCGTGCTCACGTATTTTTACCAGTTCTTAAATTTCTTGGTTTCAGTACTGTTCCCCGTTATTGTGTTATGATCAGGTACACAATGGAAGGGAAAGAAACATTTGAGTCAAATAGAAGTATCAACACTCGTGTGTGGTCTGAGCAAATGGATTGCTACAGTGGCCTGAAAAACATAAGTAGACTTGCTTTATTTATAGCCTCTAGATCAACTGAGCATGCATAAAAGGTAAGAGAGTTTTTTTCGGAGTATTATGGATGAAGATTCAGTGAACCCTGATAAAGAGTGGCCGTTTGGTCCTTTGCCAGCGCACTTTTCTACTTTTCAGCTAGTAACTAACCATACAGGAAGAGAGTCCTTTATCCTGAAGTGATTACATCTAAAGGTGCTCCCTCATAGAAGATATTGAGGCCAATCAGTGATTGCAGACAGGATAAATACATGGTTTATGTTTTCATAATAAATTTTGCCACAATAGAAGATACTTGGTTCCTTTTGAGATTACCAACGAAGTTATCTGTAAAATTATGGGATAAGTTTTGGTAAAAAAGAAAGAATGGTTGACGATGATGGCTTGAGGATACGCCATAGGGAAAGCTGATTATGTTATTAACCTCAGGCGATCCTTCCAAATTTCAGGTGAGGCCAACCGCTGTAATAAAAATAAAGATAATGTTGTTTCTCCGTGAGTGCTAGGGTGGGATCATGTTTGGCTTGGGGCTGTTTGGTTCCCAGCCACACTTTACCATTACTTGCCAACAAAAGTTGCCACACCTTGCCTAAGGTGAGGTGATCAAATTGTTAGCCACAACTTACTAAGCCTAAGGGAATCTTGCCACACTTTTTTGAGCCATTGACACGTGGGACCCAATTTGTTGGAGGGGAATCTTGCCACAACTGTGGCTACAACCAAACACCTGTCAAATTTGCCTAACCTTAGGCGTGGCAAACTGTGGCAAAGTGTGGCTTGCAACCAAACACACCCAATCCCTTGTTGTTGGCACTTCCTTCCTCAGCCAGACAGACCTCATGCTTGAAAATCAAACACTCAAATGGGGTCTTACTAGTGTTCCTCCCTATTTTATCCCTGGTTGTTCTTATCCATCATTGAAATGATTAGCCACTGCTAAAAATTGAACTCCCAATGCCTCTCTCTCCTATTGTATTGCTATTTCCAGAGTGGTTATTTCCATGATCTCTTGGCCGATCGGTTTGTTTCTTCTCCTAGAGTTTTGTGAATTGCGTTCCTTTCGTAACATGGAATTGAAGACTCCTGCTATTTATTGATAGTGTAGTCGTGGAGTGGCGGGTATGCTGGCATTAACTGACAATCTGTGTGAGACACCAACTCATATATGAAATGCAGTAGATTAGAATTTGTTTGGTGCATTACCTAAAATTCTAGAAAACATACCAAAGTCTTCTCCAGAGTTTTTTTGGGTCTCTAGGAAGGTGTGTAAATACTGGATTTTATCTATGCCAGTGTAAAAATCACCTACATTTCTTGGCAATTTTTTTCTATAACAATCTTTTCTTTTAAAAACATCGTCTTACCATAAATCTGGTTTTACATATTGTAATCTCGCGCATCGCAACAATCTTGTGGTGGCAGGTTTGCATTCCTCGTGCCTCCTCTTCCTACTGAACGGCTCCTACATGGAGAGTGAAAATCTGCCGATTCTCATTGGCCTGGCTCCTCTTCCTACTGAACGTACGGTTCCTACATCGAGAGTGAAAACATATCACTGTACTAAGTTTGGATGTGTGCATTCGTTGTGTGGATGTAGAGGCCGGGTTTTAATCCATCATCTTAAAAGAAATGTGAGAAAAACCAGAGTTTGGAGGTTAAGTTAAAGCTTAGTACATTGGACTGGAGTTGAATTTCCATGTGCAAGGAGATGCACTTGCTAGGAGTATATTACAGTGGCGTCTGGCTTTGCATGTAGACGTAGATATCCCCATGGTTCCATCATGATCTCTCAGCAGTTCAAAAACATTCAGTTGAAGTGTCCAAGATGACACGCGGTGCTCTTTCCTATTTTATGACGAGTGGAACATGTTTAACGGTAAATGCAGAACAAATAATTTAAAAAATATAAGGGTGCTAGTGAAATAACACTATAGACCAAGACTAAATAATACATTAAGAGTATAGATGGTTCATATATGTTTTATCATGGTGTCATTACGAGATCAAAACTACCGGTATGAGCTTATTGGTTTTTCCATATCGTCGTGCATTAAGTTCAACTTGTTTACATGGGAAAAAATGTTGGGTATAATTGCCATTTCTTGCAAATCAACGAATAGATAATTTTGGAAGCTATATTAGTACAATGGTGTAGAACTAAAAATCCACAAGCAATCAAGCTAGTGTACATGTAATTGGCATTTGGCATACATGAGGCCTGCTAATGGGAAGGAATCCAATCCGAATCCAACCCACCCCATCTCTTTTATGCACAGCTGACCAAACCAACCCAATCCATTTCACCACTTCAAACTCCAACCCCCACAAGATTTGGGACCAAACCAACCCAATCCATTCTCCTGAAATGGGTCTTAATCCATTTCCAATCCAGGGCTCAAACCAAAGCGCGTGCAGTGCAGGCTTCATCTCAAGCCACAGAGGTGTTTGCGTCCATGGACATGGCCACAGCGCCCTCCTCGAGGCATAAGAACGAACGGGGGAGAGGATGAAGGTGGAGACGTCTGTTTTTCTGAACTGAGTTGGATGTTGGCTATTGACTGGAGTAGAATCCAATTGAATCCTTGGACTCAATCCATTCTTGCCCCACCGTTTTAGTTTTGCATCCAAAACCAAACCGCTCCAAACCAATTAGTCTATGCACTAATCAATCACTAGTCCATTGCCCCCAATCCAAAGCTAACCAAACTAAAATCCAATCCATTTTATCCATTTCAATCCAATCTATTGGCAGGCCTAAATGATAGCTTTTATTAGCTAATTGGGAATCCCTCCTATCACTCTCTAGGTGTTTACACTACTACGTAACACATTTTCCCGGACGGGAATATCCATTTTTCCGTGCGGTCATTTGGCCCGCCTGCACACCCCTGTCTGTGAAAATCAGTATTTTCGCGTGCGGGCGGAAGGACCGCATGGGATAATCGATTATCCCGTGCGGTCATACTGAACCACCGCACGGAATAAAAAATACCAAAAAAAAAAAAGAAAAATCGCCGTCCGCCCGCTGGCCGCCGCAACTCGTCGTCGACATCGTCGTGCCCACCGCCGCCCCTCACCGCCACGGGGGACGGCCGCCGCCGCCGGATCCGGGCGCGTGGGGGCTGGTTGCTGTCGGCCCTCGCCGCCGCGCCCGCTCGCCACCGCCGCCTCGCCGTGACCGCCCAGTCGTCGCCTCGCGAAAGTAGGGAGAGGAGAGCCCTCCCTCCTCATCGTCGTCATCGTCCTCGAGCGGGGAAGCCCTCCCTCCTCGTCGTTGTTGTTGTGGTCGCCACCGCCGCTCCCGCCTCGTCGTCATCGTCGTCGTCGCCCTCGAGCGGGGAAGGGTGGGAGAGGGACGCTGCCGCCGGATCCGGGCGGGGACGGCCGCTGCTGCCGGATCCGTGCGGGGACGGCCGCGAGCCACCCGTCGTTGCCTGCCCGCCCGCCCGCCGGATCCGCCGCCTACGTGCTCCCGTCGCCGCCGGGGAGGGGAGGGGAGGGGAGGGGAGAGGGAGGGGAGGAGCCACGGCTCCTCGCCCGTCGTCGCCCGCCCGCGCGCCGGAGTCGCTGCCGGGGAGGGGAAGGGAGGAGCCGCGGGCCGCCTATCCCGCCTGCGCCAGCCGCCGCCTCCCCACGTCCGCCCGTCGCTGCCGAGCTCACCGCCGTCCCGCCTGTGGGCTGTGGAGAAGGAGGCAGCTGAAGAAGAAGGTGAGAGAAAGAGAGAGGAAAATGAGTGGAGGAGAAGGAAGGTGAGAAGATAAGGGAGAGAGAGAGGAGAGAAGGGGCCACGGGGAGAGAGACGGAAATTTTGAATAGGATGGGAGGGACGGCTATTTTTCGGTGCGGGTGGATTAGGAGGCCCGCACATGAAAATAGGGTTATTTTCGCGTGCGGGCCTGTTAAGTCACCCGCACACAAAAATTGATTTTCGTGTGCGGGCGACGCTCCCACCATTTTTCCATGCGGTCTGACTTACGGACCCACATGGAAACAAAACGGGGGTGGCGTCCAGCGTAATCAATCCTGTAGCAGTGTTATCACTAATATTCAAGATTTTTTCCGGGTGGACTCGCACAAACACAATGAGCAAGAGCATAGGAAGATTTTGGCGATGCAGCTATCACAGCTCACGACATTTTTCTTCTCCTCTTATTAACTTAAGCCAAGCATGCAAGTGCATATTTATACAACGACAACGCACTCACATGAATACCGGATAACTTGCTCCACTAAGCTCATGCATGCACAGGATCCTATACAAGCTAGTAGAGCTGACCATGTAAAATGCTACTCCCCTGTTTCATATTATAAGTCATTTTGATTTTGATCAAATTCAAACTACTTTAAGTTTGACTAAGTTTATAAATAAATATAGTAATATTTACAATACCAAATTAGCTTTATTAAATCAATAATTGAATATATTTTCATAATATATTTGTCTTGAGTTGAAAATGTTACTACTTTTTTCTATAAATTTAGTCAAACTTGAAGCTATTTGGCTTTGACTAAAGTCAAAACAATTTATAAGCTGAAATGGAGGGGGGAACTAACTTGCATGCAAGCTAACAAACTCTAAACGTGCTTGCGTGCACATGCAGCCACTAATCACTAGCTTGGTCCCATGAAAATGCTTCCTTTTTGCACGTGGCTGATATTGGCGCCACTCTCCAGCCGCTTCGCACGACCCGGCTGCATTCCGGCGGATGAGGCTTCGCTGACATATGGGCTGATGGGTATGGGGCACATCTGAGACCCATGTCCCTCTAACTTAAAGTTAGAGGAGCTCCTTTCTATTTCGGTCAAGCCTATGTATTTGTACGTATCACACGTATTGCCGGGTACTTCTTCTGAAGCCACACACTGCTACAGTGCTAAGACCTATACAACCACTTTCTACGTGCAAATGAACAAAATATATATGCATAGTATTAATGACAAGATTATTTCTAAGAGTGCAGCCGGCCGGGTGCCTGCTTCTGCAGTTTTGCTTGCCTCGGGCCACTTCTGGATGACTGCATGCGTACAACTTTGTTGCAGGGCTGCAGAAGAGCCCCAAGTTCCCATGATCAACCAAGGAGCTATAGAGGGTGGCCGAGCCCTCTCTGCCCCTCTGCTGCATCCGTGTCTCTGGCAGCACTAACATACACTCTCTTGCAACGAATAGTTTATCTCCAAGTTAGACCAAAACTCCCGACACCTTCTTTTCCTACCAAGGATAGAGAGAAAAAAATATAACCCAAGCTAAAGTCATTAACAATTAAGCATGGAATGTCTGTGTGTGTGTGTGTGCATCCTAATTGATGCGTAAGCCGGGAGTTCCATGGTCAATTACCTAAAAAGAACTATGCATGGAACTTTGCCAATGAGAATAACATTTATATGCATACAAGTAAATTAAGAATGGTGTCCCCAGTGTAACAACTCGTCTACCTCGATCTGGTTTCAACAAAAAAGCAAGTTCTTTTAATTAGATGTTTGGTCCAGAACTACACATGGAAACTTTTGTAGGATCGAATCACAAGAACTAAACCAACCAGAGGGGGGGTGAATGGTTGATATACCTAAAAATCCAAACTATTAGCAGAAATAAAAGTTACCCTCAAATTCGATGTAGATCGGTCTGACCGAGGTTGATCCGCCGGTTTGACCGAGCTCATGCCGCCGGTCTGACCGGTGTTGATCCGCCGGTCCAACCGCCTGAAGATTGCCTGCCGCGTGTGAAGTCGCCGCCGGTCTGACCGCCTCTCCTTCGTCGGTCTGACCGCCGCCTGCCGCCGGTCTGACCGCCGGTATGTCGCCGGTTGGACCGCCGAACCCGATGAAACACAAATCGAAGAACTCTTAAAGTAGATGACAACTTTATTTCTTCTCTTTGTGTTTACAAAGTGCACCAACAGTACTCCTTACAAAAATCTCGACTAAACTCGAAACCCTAACTAAACTAGCAACTCAATTGCTCTCAAAAGCGATACAAAAGCGATACCGGGAAGCCTCACGCTCCCCCTCTATTTATACATGAGGTAGGCAGCCTAAAGCCACGAACCAAACTCATACTAAGAGTCCTAAACACCTTAGGAAAACCTCTAGTACAAGAAACAAACTTTACATAACCAATCATACCAAATTTAGACTCCTTCCAAATTCGACTCCGCATCCCATACGCACACAATACCTCCATCGTATGTCATATGAAATCTTCACCAACCATGTGCATCAACTATAGCCATAGTATCCCGCATGATATCTGACCACCACGGACATCGTCTTACCACCAAGCCGACTCCCGGTCCATCACCGCAAATACTCTCCCGAGACATCGAGTCACCTACACATGAAACAAACAAAGAAATCATATTCCGAGACCAAGCTGACGGAGCGTGGGGCTCCTCACCGGGAGACCGCGCAGGCCCCCCTTTGCCGGTTCGGCCGGGGGCGCTGAGTGAGGTTCTTCGCTCTCGATCTGAGGAAAGTCAGCGGGAGAGGAAGTGCACAAGACACGGGCGACGTAGACAGGTT
The DNA here is from genome assembly GCF_034140825.1 of Oryza sativa Japonica Group. NCBI lineage: Eukaryota > Viridiplantae > Streptophyta > Magnoliopsida > Poales > Poaceae > Oryza > Oryza sativa. The sequence continues at coordinate 25,588,988 of NC_089040.1, read as the reverse complement.
CGGGCCGCTGAGAAGCGTAACACCCTACTCCTGTGTTCTGGTGGATCTGTGCGTGAAGGAATACAGAGAACCGGAGAGCGAGAGTGAGTTCAGGCACTCGCCCCCCTTCCCCAGAGTCCCAACCCCCTTTCTCCTAGGCCTGGGCCTCCTTTTTATCTGGTCAGGGGTCACCACATGGGCCTCTAGCTGCCTAAGAAGGGAAACATGCTTTTTACAATGAGGGCTAGTCTACGGCCGGAAATGACCTCTGACAAGCAGAGCACACGCCTCCTGCCCCGCTCGCCCGCTTTCCCGGTGGACGCCCATTTCAACCTTCATTTAATGGCCAGCGACTTCCTTGCCATACTTGCGCTGAAGCCTGGAATGGATCTGACCGGGACTGACATACCAACTCCAGGAGTTAGCACGCCGGCTCCGGCTAGGGACGAGAGCCAGGAAGCTCTCATCATTCCGACGGGACGGGGCGAGGCGTGTGACAGGCCGCCTGT